>NW_027225569.1:12965000-14165000 GCF_038994185.2 Dermacentor albipictus
AGCTGCCTTCCCCCTTTGCATATCTCCCAAGGCTTTCTTTACTTCTTCCGCCGTTACCTTTGGGACTTCGAATTCCTCTATACTATTTTCCCTTCCATTATCGTCGTGGGTGCCACTGGTGCTGTATAAATCTCTATAGAACTCCTCAGCCACTTGAACTATCTCATCCATATTAGTAATGATATTGCCGGCTTTGTCTTTTACCGCGTACATCTGATTCTTGCCGATTCCTAGTTTCTTCTTCACTGTTTTTAGGCTTCCTCCGTTCCTGCGAGCATGTTCAATTCTATCCATATTATACTTCCTTATGTCAGCTGTCTTACGCTTGTTGATTAACTTCGAAAGTTCTGCCAGTTCTATTCTAGCTGTAGGGTTAGATGCTTTCATACATTGGCGTTTCTTGATCAGATCTTTCGTCTCCTGCGATAGTTTGCTGGTATCCTGCCTAACGGAGTTACCACCGACTTCCATTGCACACTCCTTAATGATGTCCACAAGATTGTCGTTCATTGCTTCAACACTAAGGTCCTCTTTCTGAGTTAAAGCTTAATACCTGTTCTGTAGCTTGATCTGGAATTCCTCTATTTTCCCTCTTACTGCTAACTCATTGATCGGCTTCTTATGTACCAGTTTCTTCCGTTCCCTCCTCAGGTCTAGGCTAATTCGAGTTCTTACCATCCTGTGGTCACTGCAGCGCACCTTGCCGAGCACGTCCACATCTTGTATGATGCCAGGGTTAGCGCAGAGTATGAAGTCTATTTCATTTCTAGTCTCGCCGTTCGGGCTCCTCCACGTCCACTTTCGGCTATCCCGCTTGCGGAAGAAGGTATTCATTATCCTCATATTATTCTGGTCTGCAAACTCTACTAATAACTCTCCCCTGCTATTCCTAGTGCCTATGCCATATTCCCCCACTGCCTTGTCTCCAGCCTGCTTCTTGCCTACCTTGGCATTAAAGTCGCCCATAAGTATAGTGTAATGTGTATAGTATAGTGTATTTAGTTTTCGCTCTACCCATCGCCGATTCCACGACTTCATAGAAGCTTTCGACTTCCTGGTCATCATGACTTGATGTAGGGGCGTAGACCTGTACAATCTTCATTTTGTACCTCTTATTAAGTTTCACAACAAGACCTGCCACCCTCTCGTTAATGCTAAAGAATTCCTGTATGTTACCAGCTATATTCTTATTAACCAGGAATCCGACTCCTAGTTCTCTTCTCTCCGCTAAGCCCCGGTAGCAAAGGACGTGCCAGCTATTTAGCACTGTATATGCTTCTTTTGGCCTCCTAACTTCACTGAGCCCTATTATATCCCATTTACTGCCTTCTAATTCCTCCAATAGCACTGCTAGACTCGCCTCACTAGATAACGTTCTAGCATTAAACGTTGCCAGGTTCATATTCCAATGGCGGCCTGTCCGGAGCCAGTGATTCTTAGCACCCTCTGCAGCGTCGCAGGTCTGACCGCCGCCGTGGTCAGTTGCTTCGCAGCTGCTGGGGACTGAGGGCCGGGGTTTGATTGTTGTGTTCATAGGAGGTTGTGGCCAAGTACTGCACCAGGGTGGCCAATCCTGCTCTGGTGAGGGAGTGCGTTACCGGTTCTGGTCACCGGGGTAAGGCCACACTCCAGGCCTGTTTGTGCAATTTTATCAACACGCGGATTTTTTTTTAAAATCCGGTGGAAAATTGCCGGCACCGGGATTCGAACCACGGACCTCTTGCACGCGAGGCGGGTGTTCTACCTCTACGCCACCGCTGCAGCCTAGATTGACTACATTGTGTTCTAAAGGAACCAAATATTAAACGTGGGAAGTTTCGGGAACCTTTATTCAGCCAACGCGGCCCAAATGCGAAAACATACTTTGGTATCCCTGACGTCACGCTGGGATTTCGGCGCAAAATTCAAATACTGATACTTGGACCTTCATTTTCTCATCCAATAACCAAACTATTTTTTTTTTGAAGTGACTGCCTGCAGGGTTCTCAAACAATGTTTCATCATTCTAAACTTATTTATTGTTTCGCCTTAGTGTCCCTTTACCTCGCGTTTGTTCCCTCACCCAATCTGCTCTTTTCTTATCCCTTAATGTCACACCCATCATTCTTCTTTCCATAGTTCATTGGGTCGTCCTCAATTTAAGTAGAACCTTTTTCTTTAGCCTCCAGGTTTCTGCCCCGTACGTGAGTACTGGTAAGACAAAGCTGTTATACACTTTTCTCTTGAGGGATAATGGCAACCTGCTGTTCACGATTGAGAATTCCTGCTACATACACCCCAGCTCAAAAATAGTGATTTAATTGCACTGGATGTAGTGAAGCATTTTCGAAGTCTTGGGTAGAGTTCATATAAGTGCAAAACAGAGCCCTAATTTAATTATGGGGTTTTACGTGGCAAAACAACTTTTTGATTATGAGGCACGCCGTAGTGGAGGACTCCGGAAATTTCGACCACCTGGGGTTCTTTTACGTGCACTTAAATCTAAGTACACGGGTGTTTTCGCATTTCGCCCCCATCGAAATGCGGTCGCCGTGGCCGGGATTCGACCCCGCGACCTCGCGCTCCAAAACAGAGCCCTAGAACTCCTGAATGGTGCAAGAACTTTTTTATAAACCTTCGCTGTTATTGATGTAAGAGTTGCTCAGATTGGCAAGGCTTCTTTATTGATAGGATTTAACATCTCAACAATTTTGCTGTTTTCTGTAGTGCTTATTGAGAGTTTTAGGGGATGCCTGCAGGTTAATATGGACCACATCAGGCTCTTCAACTTGCACCCAGAGCTCCGCATACTAGAGTTCGCGTATTAAACCCTCGAACTAGCCTTTTCACATTATTGTTATTCTTTTTCGCTATACTAAGCTACTATGTATGTTCAATACCCCAATGTAGCACACAGACGCGCATCTCTGGTGTTCATTCAGGCACATTGTCAGCAAGCAAAATTACCGTATTTGCACAAATATATAAGAAAGCTTTAAAAAATTTTCCAGCCTCATTTATAGTTAAGTTACATGAATGTAATGAATTTTTTTTTAAATTCTGTTTTCTGTAGTGCCTAAACTATTTTTTGTTTAAATGCAGCATCACTTAGCATTGCAATTGTTATATGTATTCGTAGAACTTAAAAATTGCCGTTTGCCTTATAGTTCTGCTCGCATTATTTTTGTGCAAATACAATAGCTCAATTTGATCATGGCCCTACTTGCACATGTCACATATCCATTTCTGTTAAGTTACAGGTATATTTGTTTGGTTGCTCAAATTATTGGAGTGCTACCTCATTCATTTAGATGTGTGCTTTTCTTTATTTTGTGTATGTGCAATTGTGAAATTTAGGCACAGTTGCTCAAACAATGAGGTTTCAAGGAAGTATTAAAATTTAAGGGGATAAACAGTGAGCAAAGAACGGAAGCTTAAGCCCACATGGAGCCACTGTTGAGGCAGAGTTGTTCAAGAGCGAGCAGTGCTTGTACCATAAGATGGCAAAACAGTTTCGTATAGATTATTACCGTGGTGCTAGTGGGAAACTGTAATTCATAGAACTGGGTACATCATACGATCACTTAACTCAGTTTCAAATAGTCTTGTTAAGTCTTGCTAACCTTGAGGTGCAAGACATGTCATAAGGTCTCGTCAGACCCAAAGCGTGTCTGGCCTTGCAAGCTTCATTTCTCAATTGTGATAAAGCAGCAGGATGAAGCGAAGGATAGAAAAAAGAAAAGATGGGACTTCAGTAACTCCCCACATTTAGCAGAAGTTGCTCAGACACATGCGATGCAGAAGCACTGCATGGGTAATGCAGGTGCAGTTAAGGCTTCGAGATATGGCAGTTTAATTGTTTTAGTAACTTTCATTTCCATTTCACTGTTATTTCTGTGTTTTAATTAAGCATGATTGATTTCCTCTGTGCTTTCTCTTGCTTCTATTTTTCTTCATATGGTTGTGGTAGGTAAAAAATTGAGCCCCTTGAGTCTCCTTATTTCTTTCAACTCTGGACTTTACTGTGACAGTGAAATCCTCTCCCACCTAAAATAACCAGAAGGAATGGTCAAGAATCTAGTGGTTATATGGTGGTTGTGGGTGCACAGAATTAAAAGCATGTTTGACATGCACAATAAGTCCACACAATTTTTTTCTGTAGACTTGCCTTACCAATGTATCGGGCACCTCGCCTCTGTAAATTGGGTGAGCTACATACTATGTCTAGAATAGCTGGCTACAAACAGTCTAGACGAATTCGAAATCCCACAGGTAACGCCGGAAGAAGTAAAGAAAGCACTGGGAGATATGCAAAAGGGGAAGGCAGCTGGGGAGGATCAGGTAACAGCAGATTTGTTGAAGGATGGTGGGCAGATTGTTCTACAGAAACTGGCCACCCTGTATACGCAATGCCTCGTAAAGTCGAGCGCACCGTAATCTTGGAAAAATGCTAACATAATCCTAATCCATAAGAAAGGGGACGCCAAAGACTTGAAAAATTATAGACCGATAAGCTTGCTGTCTGTTGCCTACAAAGTATTTACTAAGGTAATCGCAAATAGAATCAGGAACACCTTAGACTTCTGTCAACCAAAGGACCAGGCAGGATTCCGTAAAGGCTACTCAACAATAGACCATATTCACACTATCAATCAGGTTATAGAGAACTGTGCGGAATATAACCAACCCTTATTTATAGCTTTCATCGATTACGAGAAAGCGTTTGATTCTGTCGAAACCTCAGCCGTCATGGAGGCATTACGGAATCAGGGTGTAGACGAGCCTTATGTAAAAATGCTGAAAGATATCTATAGCGGCTCCACAGCCACCATAGTTCTCCATAAAGCAAGCAACAAAATCCCAATAAAGAAAGGCGTCAGGCAGGGAGATACCATCTCTCCAATGCTATTCACAGCATGTTTACAGGAAGTATTCAGAGACCTGGATTGGGAAGAATTGGGGATAAAAGTTAATGGAGAGTACCTTAGTAACTTGCGATTCGCTGATGATATTGCCTTGCTTAGTAACTCAGGGGACCAATTGCAATGCATGCTCACTGACCTGGAGAGGCAAAGCAGAAGAGTGGGTCTAAAAATTAATCTCCAGAAAACTAAAGTAATGCTTAACAGTCTCGGAAGAGAACAGCAATTTACAATAGGCAGCGAGGCACTGGAAGTCGTAAGGGAATACATCTACTTGGGGCAGGTAGTGACGGCGGATCCAGATCATGAGACGGAAATAATCAGGAGAATAAGAATGGGCTGGGGTGCGTTTGGCAGGCATTCTCAGATCATGAACAGCAGGTTGCCATTATCCCTCAAGATAAAAGTATATAATAGCTGTGTCTTACCAGTACCCACCTACGGGGCAGAAACCTGGAGGCTTACGAAAAGAGTTCTACTCAAATTGAGGACGACGCAACGAGCTATGGAAAGAAGAATGATAGGTGTAACGTTAAGGGATAAGAAAAGAGCAGATTGGGTCAGGGAACAAAAGCGAGTTAATGACATCTTAGTTGAAATCAAGAAAAAGAAATGGCCATGGGCAGGACATGTAATGAGGAGGGAAGACAACCGATGGTCATTAAGGGTTACGGACTGGATTCCAAGGGAAGGGAAGCGTAGCAGGGGGCGGCAGAAAGTTAGGTGGGCGGATGAGATTAAGAAGTTTGCAGGGACGGCGTGGCCACAATTAGTACATGACCGGGGTTGTTGGAGAAATATGGGAGAGGCCTTTGCCCTGCAGTGGGCGTAACCAGGCTGATGATGATGATGATGATGATGATGAGGGCCGTGATGACCGCATCGGCGAGATTTGTGCAAATTAATCTTGATCATACCAAGCGCGCGACGGCGACGATTTCGTCCAGAATGGAGGCAATGAAAATTTCTCTAGCAGCTATATGCGACCCCTACGCTCCAAAGGGAAGTACACCAAGTTTGCCGCCGCAATTTATGTACTTAGGCGAGAGAGAGGGCGCTCTCAGCGCCGTGGTGGTACACATACCATCATTTCATGTACTTCCCGTTTACTTTTCGAAGCTGGTGGTTGCGGTGCGGTGCAGTGGGGCAGATTGCGATTGGACAGTCATTTCGACATATGCACCCCCACACAGAACGCAACACTCGAGAGCATCGCGGCCAGCCTCGTGAAATGTCACTCGGAGAATGTTATAGTGACGGGTGATTTCAAAGCGCGACACAACATGTGGGGCCCTAGTGCCAACGACGACAGGAGGTCGCGCCTCATTGAATTTGCGGCGGCAAACGAGCCGGTGGTGCTTAACGACGCTGCATAGCCGCCAACGTACGCGAACAAATGCACTCAGAGCTGGATTGACGTCACCCTGGCGAGTCCGCAGCTAATCAAGCACGGGTACGGATGGAGCGTCGCTGATGATGATTCCTTTTCGGAACATCATTGATGTCGTCCTGGGTTGCGGATCGCAGCGGCGGGAGTGGCGTCTCACGCGGTGTGGCAGAAGAAGGTTGATACAGACGCTTCAAGAACACGGGTGGTTTAAAAGAGCCAGCAGTGCGGTTGTGGGATCGGAGTGGGCGCTCGACATGATTGTGCAAAAAATGTATGACCTAGTCGAACAGAACCGTAAAAAACAAATGAAACCAGTCGGATATGGCAATAAAGGAAAAACTTGTTGGACGCCAGAATTGATTTCACCGAAAAGGCATGTTAATGCTTTATGCGCCCCCGGTTTCAACGATGCCGGGACCCTGCACTGAGGGCCGTCTACAGGGCGTCCTATAGTGCAGCGCTCGCAAAGTTCAGGCGCCATATTGAAAAAGAAAAAGAATGCGCCGAAAAAGAAAAATGCATTGCGTGCAGTAAGCGATCGCTGTGTGCCGAACCTTTCAAAAAAGCTTTCGGCAAAACAAATGCAAGAACCGTACTGCCTCCGCTACGTAAAGCTGACGGTGACTTGACGGAGGGTGTGCTGCAGTCGGCGCAATTATAGCTCGACACGCTCATTAACAAAGACCGAGAAGACAGCTACGCAACTCGTCACAGCGATATCCGCAAACGTATGCTGCGGCCCTACCGTGCCGCTATCGAAGATTGCGGATTTACAAGGGACGAAATAGACGCTGTATTGGGCAAAATGCCAGCGAATACCGCGCCCGGACCTGATGGCCTCATGACCGACATCGTAGCCTCCATCTGTCGCGCCCACCCTAAGTTCGTCATCATGCTTTTTAACGCCGCACTCGCGCTGGGATACTTTCCACAAACATGGCGACAGAGCAAGGTCATTTTTACACTCTAAGAAAAAACAGGACTTAAAGGGGTAGGGAGGTTAGTCCTTTCGGGGACTAACTGATTTGCCACAGCCATTAATCCTTTTGGGGACGAACTAACATGGGATGAACTGTTACTCCCCATGCGCTTACTCCTTCGAGGACTAACAGTTGCCCTTGTCTCATGCTCCTCAAGGGAGTAACGGTAATTCGTTCTGATGCTCCGCAAAAGTGGAGTTAATGAAATTAGGCGTTTATACCCTAAAAACAATAATGAGCTGAAAAAAAAATACGTGCCCGAGAGCATAGGATTTGAGCTCACGAGTAGGACTTCAACTCACGTCCTCTCATTTACAAGTCAGGTACTCTAACCACTATACCACGCCGCCCGGTTTACAGGACAGGATATTAAAACAAGGTTAAGCGTGGGAACGCAAGTGCGGCAATATAAAAGCGACTCCGCATTTTGTGCAAACTATGCAGTGAGAGTCTCACGTTGAGTGTACTTGCAACCATAAGCGACTGCGAAAAGAAATCAGCCCGAGTATTCTTAGGGTGATTTAAACTGAGGCACTACGCCATGTATACGTGTGGCGAGCTAAAAGCGGGCACCGAAGACGACAGAGAAGGCCAATTTCTCTGTCGCTTAGCGTGTCCCGTTTGAGCTACACATTGCTTCATTTCGCAACCTCCTTAGAACGGAAGGAACTTAGGTACTATTGACCAACAAAATCTAGCTGTCTATCAATGACTTGCGCGTTTAATGTGTATCCCTCACTTATGGCGTGCGCACGGAGGACATGGCTCTTCCCATTCCAGTTTGAAGTTTCACGCAATTTTCTCACGAAGGGGCAAGGTGCTGCTTTGCATGTAGTAGTTCAATAGACAATGTGCGAACTTCGAACCATTCACGATTTATAGACAATACAGTTTTGGCCGCATCGCTCCATGACACGGATGAAAACAGCGAAGTGCCTGGGGAGTAACTGTTGCCGTTCGTCCTCCAATTGCTCTCTTTCCGACCAGGCACTAAACACTTACTCTCCGAAATTTGCACACGGCACGCACATTTGCGCAGTCAGTCCTTTTAGGGATGAAAGCGCCCTTCATAGGACTAACGGCCCAGTTACTCCCGTTTTCCCCGGGATTTTTTTAGAGCGTATACGCAAACCAGGTCGGCCACTAGACCTCCCCACGGCATATCGTCTGATACGTATGTCATCTATATTGGGGAAGGTACTAGAGAGGCTACTACATGGCCACCTCTGCCATTTTCTCGTGACGCGGGGACTCATTCACCCGCATCAGTGTGGCTTTACACACGGCAAAAGCGCAGTGATGGCGTTGCAAGATCTCTGCCATTTTATTCGAACGCACCGTTCCCAAAACAAGCCTGTGACGCTCATCTCCCTAGACTTTCAGGAAGCATTTGACAGCGTTTTGGCATCCTTTGGTTTTGAATTATTTCAGGGAGCGCGGATGCCCGACCAACTTGGTGCGCCAATTACACGCGTCCTTGAGCCACCGCACCGTAACGTTTCGTTCGCACTCGGGGGCGGTGACGGCGGAGGCGTCGCTGGAGAGCCCTCGGGGATCTCCGGTGTCGTCGCCCATGCTATGGAACGCGGAGGTGCATGGATTGCTGCGATTGCCGATGCCAGAGGGGAGGGGATCCACGTGCAAGGCATACGCGGATGACACTATCGTCCTCGTACCGGCCAGAAACCGACAAGCCATGATTGAAAAAGCGACGGAAGCCATAGACCGCATAAGGAATGGTCACAAATGGCTAAATTAAACCATGAAAAGTCCATTCGCGTCCTCTTTTCTTTTGACAAGGGCGGAATGGAGAAGAGCCTAACTACTATAAGAATAGACAGGGAGAAAAAAGGCCTGAAGTTTCATAACGCGGTAAGGTTATTGGGCGTGGTGATCGATCGCCGATTATCTTTTTTCGACCACGCGGAACATCTTCAACGCAAGGCGGAGGCGTTGGCGCTAAAAGCCACGTCGTACCTACAAATGCACGCGGCGCTCACTCCGAAGAACAAGCGCCGATTACATCGGCAAGTTCTGCTGCCCGCCGTGACGTGAAAAAGCGACGGAAGCCATAGACCGCATTAAGGAATGGTCGCAAATGGCTAAATTAAACTTAAACCATGACAAGTCCATTCGCGTTCTCTTTTTCTTTCACTGCTCGCAGGCGAGCAGTGGGTACGCGTGTCTGTGGCTCTCTCGGCTCCTGAGTTTTCTCGGAAAAGGTAAGGTTTTTTCGACCTTACCAACCCAACCTTGCTTTGAGGATCCTTTTAAATCTCTCAGGACTCGCTCCGTCGTGCGATTGGGGCTTTTGTGTGCTCCTTTTGCTTTTTTCGATCATCTAATACCGTGTGCCGGCCGGCTGATGGCCATGGCCGCCTATGTTTGCGACCATGCCTAAGCCTGAGGTTCCCCAGGACGAGCAGACGTCCGCGCCAGACTCCCCCAGTGGTGTCAAAACACCTCGCTCGGACGGCTCAAATGTGTCAGTCTTCTCTGATGAAGGAGACGCGGTGCTTCGCGACGCCCAGTTACCCGGAGGGGAACGCGATCCGCCTGCAAGGGGCGGCCCCGCTACCGGGCTTTTACCTCCTGATGTTGCTGCCCACAGTTCCCCGGCTTCCGTTTGCGGCCACTCGGTTTCCACTGTGCCACTGGGTTCCGAGCAACGGATTACCGCCTCCCTTCACCGCATAGTAAAGAAGCAAAAACAAATCACCAACTTGATCTTCCAGCCTCCACTAAAGTACCCAATGCTCAACGCTCGCAAATTGTACCCTGGCTAGCCGAGATATTACAGGAATGTTCTGACGTGCGTGCAATTGCTGCCCATCAGGCGGGGCGCATTGAAGAGTTGCGGGACCAGCTGCAGCAGGCGAGGCGCCTTCCTGGAGATACGCTCGCGGCTCCACCGCCTCCTCCTTGTCAGCCCAGGACACACGCGGCTGCCGCGCATCTTGGTATGCAGGCTGCTCCGCTCACGACCCGGCAGTCCCGAATCAGGACCCCTGCAGCGGTTCTACAAACGGACCCGGACCCGACGATACCTCCTCCACGGCCCGATGTAATCAGGCGAGAGCACGAATTTATCTTGTTCCTAACCCCTATCGCTCCTTCCGCCTCGCCGCCGCGCGATGTCGTAGCCCTTCTGAAGGCAAACATAGACCCGATAACGGAGGGAATTGGTGACGTCTCGATGCGCCGTACACGACACGGCATCACAATCTTCACTAATGAACCTCACTCTTTCGAACATCTCAAGGCTGCAATCGAAAGGAACCCGATAACGCGTACAGCGATTTCCATCAAAGTGGCCCAAAAACGACAACCCGATATTCGGATATCAGGCGTTGATCCCGACGTACCAGCTCATGGCCTCCTTGCCGCTATCAATGCACGCAACCCATCAATCCAATTAGATCCTGATTCCTGTAAAGTACGAGTCTCTTTCCGCGAACGCTCCGGAAACTTCACCTATGTCCTTGCCGTCGATGCAGCGTCCTTCCGCTGCATCGACATTTGATCATAGGATGGACTTCGGTGACGGTGCGGGAAGATGTGCATGTCCCCACCCGCACCTACTGCTCGACGTACGGGCACTCCAAACGCGCCTGCCCGCATAAGTAGGACCCCTCGCAGATGGTCTGCCCGAAATGCGCAGAGTCGCATTTAGCAGAAACGTGCTCGGTCCGTATGGGGGACGCTGCGGTATGTGCGCCGAGTGCCGGCGGGTAGCTAGGGCGTCGTCGCATCCCACGGGCGATGCGACTTGCCCAGTTTTCCTTGAACGCATAGCGCGTATGCGCATGCGCACGGACTATGGATAAGATATCACGCACCACCTACTCTTGTCCCTTGGGGGCTGCGCGGTGGCTCTTCCCATCTATACTCCCTGCCGTCAGATACACTTGTATCCTTACTATCCCTCCGCTTCTGGACTTGACACTAGTGTCGGTGTGCCGCTACGCAGCCCCTTTCCCCATAGGGAGGGTGCATACGCCCCTCTATCCTCCTCAATCATTGTTCCCATTTGGTTGCTCACCGTGTCCCTCGCTTCCTTCTAGTGGTCTCATTCTCTCTATTTGCTTCCTTCCTATCTTCTTTCTCTCTTTCCTCCATTTTCTGCTTGTATCTGTTACTTTCTGCCTCCTCTGTACTCCGCACATTTTGCCTTTCTTTATTTCTGACACCTGCGCTCCTATACTCATCTTAATGTTCTCTTCCCCTTTCTCTTTTACTCTCAACCATGGCCCATTCCACACCCACTAAAGTTTGACATGCTAATCTGGCGCATTCCCGACAACCAACATTGCTGTTGTTGGACTTTATCCAGCAGCACCACATTGATTTTATAATCATTTCCGAACCTTATACACAAGGCAACTCTCTTCCGCACCTACCTCACACACACATCACCTTCGCTTCACCAGTAAATCCCCGTCTTGCTCTTTTAGCTCCTAAACATACCTATGATCTCTTCCTAGTCCATTCCCATCCTCTCTATGTCATAGTCTCCTGTGTTGCCCCTTCAGTCTCTTTCGTCATCCTCGCCGTTTACGCTCCCCCTCACGAACCACTGGAACCCCTTTTTGACGCCCTACAAGCTCACCTGTCCTCTCTTACTCGACCATTTCTGGTGATGGCGGGTGATTTCAATGCGAAACACTGTGGGGCCCAGTGGAAGGCGATATCAGGGGAGCGCAGCTCACACAATTTGCTGCCGCCAACAGCTTAAAATCGTTAAGTGACCCTCGTTCGCCGCCTATCTTTCAATCCAACCTTGCTGAGTTGTATCGATGTTTCCTTTGCATCAGTTCCTCTCGCCGCATGCGGCTACAGCTGGTTCGTCGACGAATCCAAAACGTTATCCGACCGCAAATATATCTTATTTTCCGTTTTTTGGCCACATCAGACCCCGCCATAAACGATTAACAAAATCGACTACCTCTCATCGTTTACAGTCACTCATCACCTCTCCATGGTTTTCGTTGGTACAACAGACCACTTTACTATCACCGAACGCACTTGATTTGGTTTTGACGAAGTTCTACATTCTCTTCGACAAGCTTCGTCATCTCCATCCTCGTTGGATAAAGCCGCGTTCCTCTCCGAC
This sequence comes from Dermacentor albipictus, assembly GCF_038994185.2. Taxonomy (NCBI): domain Eukaryota; kingdom Metazoa; phylum Arthropoda; class Arachnida; order Ixodida; family Ixodidae; genus Dermacentor; species Dermacentor albipictus. Next base: position 12,977,385 of record NW_027225569.1, read on the forward strand.
TAATTCAAGGTGGACTCCCGACCTTACTATTGAACGCAAACGGATCCGTGCTCTCTGTCGGCGCTTCCAACGCACCACTGACCCGTTCCTTCGATAGTCGTTTAAGGCTCAGTACTATGATGCCCATGCCGAATATAAAATGCACATCGACCAGGCCAAATCTGCGGCCTCCAAATCTATCTGCTCAGACCTTTCCAAACCCAATCTTTTCGGCCTTCCTTTCCGCATCTGCTTTGACAAACTTTCCCGTACCAACCAGCTCCCCTCCCTTCTTTTACCCGATGGTCGTCCCACATGCAGCGTGATTGAGTCGGCCCGCTTTCTCCTTAATGTTCACGTGTCTCAAGACTCTCCCTCAACAGATAATGATGACCACGTGCGCCTGCGTCAAATAACTGCCACGCCTTATTCCTCCAAAACCATTGACCTCCCTTTCACTATTCCAGAAATTGAACATGCCCTCAATTCAGGCAACACCAATGCCGCCTCAGGTCTAGACGGACTCACTCTTCCCCTGCTCAAGACGCTTTTTTACTATCACCCGTCCTTTTTCCTCTTCATTTTAACCATTGTCTCAATCTATCCTACTTCCCAGCTCATTGGCGTAAAGGACGTGTTATCTTTATTGCTAAACCCAATCGCCCTCCCGACTCTCCTTCATCCTACCGCCCTATTGTTATGAATTCTTTGTTTAGTAAAATTCTCGAACGTCTCCTGAATCCCCGGCTCTACTTTTTTCTCCACTCCAATAACTTACTTCATCCGCGTCAATTCGGTTTTACACATGGGAAGAGTGCGTCCACCGCTTTGTACCGTCTCAGACAAACTCTAAACACCTACAAAGACCGGAAACAACACGCAATTCTCATCTGTTTAGACTTTAAAGGCGCTTTCGATAGCGTTTGGCACTCTGTCGTCCTTCACTTTTTACGCTCGCACAATTATCCTTCCAACCTTTACCACCTTCTAAAATCTTTCTTAGAACACCGACACATCACTTTCCGATCGCAGGCTCGTCAGGTGTCTGCTACACCTACTTTGGGCAGCCCTCAAGGGTCACCACTCAATCTGCTATTGTGGAACATTGTCATCTATACGGATTGCTTGACCTCCCGTTTCCCCCGGACGTGATTGCGCAGGCTTATGCAGATGACACTGCCATAGTGCTCTCTGCAGGCAATCGCCGCGCTTTAGAATCCAAGGTAGCTCTCACGCTTAATCTTATCTCGATCTGGGCACAGCGCACCAAACTCACAATCAGTCGACAAATCCTCCTTTCTATACTTCTCTGCTTCCTCTTCACGCACCCGTCTTCCCATAGTTCGCTTTATCGGCTTCCCCTTCAAATATCAGTCGAGTATTAAAGTTCTTGGCATCATCTTTGACACCCATCTCACCTTAAATGCTAGTTTAACATATATCCGTACAAAAGCAGACCTTCTCGCTTCCGTCTTCTCCTGTTCCTTCGCAAGCATTATTCGATGCCGCCATCCGCTCTCCGTCTCCTCTATAATCAGATTTTACTTCCGTCCTTCACATATGCTTCTCCTGTCTGGTGGCCAACCTTTCCTACTTCACAGTCTAAAATCAAAACTTCCTCTATCCAACGTACCCTTCTCCTTCCAATCACCGGTGCTTCTCGTACGACGCGTACCTCGTCGCTTCAGGTTCTGGCTAACACACCACCGCTCCACATTGAACTAGACCGTCTAAACGCCTACTTCTCTTTATTTGTACTCAAAACCCTTACCTTTTATGGCACTGACTCCTACCATCCGTCGCTTGCTCACTACCCTATGAATCCTTGGGACTGTCATCCAAGCCTTAAATGTCGTTTCTCCCATTACCGCCTTCGACTTCAAGATGTACCCTCTGTTGCCACTATGCCGGCCTACCACCTGTATACCGACGGCTCTTACACTTTCTAGTCTGCAGGAGCCGCTTTCATACTTTATAGTCCAACAGGCCACCTCAATGAAGTTGGAAAATTTAAACTTTTTGGTGCCACTTCATCTTATGCTACCAAAACAGTTGCTTTACTGAAGGCACTAGCCTATATACGGACTTTGCCCCATTTCATCCCTCTACACATTTACACTGGTTGCTTGTCCATGCTCACTGCATTGAGCACTTTCACGACAACCAATACCTCTGTCAGGGAAATCAAGCAGCTCCTTCAGTTCATCTCTACCCGGCGACGGGTGTCTCTTTTCCATGCACCGGCACGCCATGGCATCGAAGCAAATGAGATGGCGGACTTCCTCGCTAACTCCGCCGCCTCCCACGCTGTTTCTCGATTCCTCCTTCTCGCTCCCTCACCCATAAAATCAAAGATGCGTGCCCGTTCCTTCGCCCAGTAGAATGCTCACTGGGCGCGAGAGAACATCGACACTGGACTTTTTCAGTGGATAAAAAACGTCCCTCGCTTTCCCCCTTTCTTCCCACCGAAAAGACCCATTGTTCACCTCATCACCGCTCATGGCCGCTTCCCTTTCTATTATTTCCGATTTCACCTTTTATCTCACAGTAACTGTGCCTATGGAAATCCTTGTAGAGACCTGCTCCATTATTTCAATGATTGTCCTCTTACATCTCACATTGCTAATCCCGTTAAAGAGAATCGGCCCACTACCGTAACATCTGATCTTTACCTCTCCCTTCTCACCGATCAAAGAAAGCGGGCACTTCTCATTCGTCTTTACCGAATCATTTCATCGTTCACTTTCCCGGACTCCTAATTCTTTCTACAATCATCCCTTATTTCTTCATCGGTTTCCTTTCTCTCTCCTTTTTCCCTGTTTCCATTCCATATCCCTCTCACCTTGCCCTTCGCCTTTCGCTCTACAGTGTCCTTAGTTATGCCAACCAAGGTGGAGCTTGTCTCCGGGGACACTATAGACGGAATGGCTGTTTTCTTGACTCGGTCCTTTAGTTTTTCCTCCATTCCCTGCCTGTGCCCAAGTTGCACCTACTGAACCTGCTTGCCACTTTTTCAGGTCTATTGCAGATCTTCAGTCGAGCTGCAGTCAAGTGGACTGCACTATGCTTATGAAACCGGACGTAAAGTCATACCTACTGGAGACCCCCGGTCACATGTACGGAAAGTACGCCTTCCCACGGGCCTGCAAGAGGGTACCACTGAGTTTTATCTACAGGTGCCTATTACACGCCAGTACGTCGCCAGGCTTGTGCAGTTCGGTCTACCCAAAGCTCTGTTCCAGATGTGCGGAATCCTGCTGGACCTGCAGGCCTCCTCTGGCCCTGCCCTCGTTTACCGCCCTAATTATCTCTTCTCAATTTTCTTTTTTTGCTGTTTTTTTCCTTATGCTCAGTGACCTAATAAAGAATTGGACGAAACACGAGACGTCACACGCCACAAGCCAATGCAGACAGATATTCCGACATTCCTTCCTGTCCCCTACTTGTAATAATATACAATTTCTGTCGGCTTACCTCGTTTTTTTTTCTTTCAACAATTGGCTTTTCCTGAAATTACATTTTGGTTTCTACCCCTCTTCATATAATTTTGATTGGCTTAAACCTGCTATACCTTGGTGGTGCGGGTATCCCTCATTTTTATTTAGGTTATTTTTGCGATTCGAGGGTGTCAAAAATACGCCGTGACGTACGCGTCGCCCGTGTGGTGGACGGAGCAGCCCAATTGTCGCCTAAAGGCCCGGGCGAATTCCGTGCAGCGCACGCTGCTCGTTGCGCTGACCGGGGCGAACCGCACGACACGCACAGAGGCGCTTCAGGTCTTGCTCGACCAGCCACCGATTGATTTAGAGCTGAAAAATGGCTGTGGCTTAGCTAAGGTTAAGCCCAGGATGCGAAGCATACTAGCCTTTATTTTAGTTGTTGAACCACTGTTTATCCTGGTGAACTGCTGTTGCTTGGCTATATTTGGTTCGGCTAGACGAAGAAACAACTCATGCGTTACTATGCTTCGCCTTCAAGAGTGGAACGCGACAGCGTTCCCGTCGACCCGCCAAGGGGTGTAAGACAATGGACTACGGCGCAGCGACTACGCGCCCCGCAATGGACGCGGTGAGAGTCGAGCAACGCAGCGTTCGGCGCGGCAACGAAATGTGCGCCTGAGCAAGCGACGCACGCCTGAGCCTGAAACAGGTCGTTTCTAAGGCAACACCGCATTCAGTAGAGGCGCTTTTATACCGCTTTGAAGCATACAGTGAAACCTCGTTATAACGAACAGTTAAAAATTCGGAAATTAGTTCGCTATATCCATAATTCGTAATATAACATTTCGTAAAAAATACATGCAAGAGGAGCAAAATTCAATCACAGAAGGCACAGCAACTCGAACGATGCTTAGTTGGGTCACGTTCATTTATTTACGCACAAAAAACTGCGTTATCGCGGCTTGCTTCTTGTTGTTGATCGCATACCGTATCACGCCCTGTTCCACAGTTTGCAAACACTCAACAAGGGCAAACCCACTGCCCTCAATAGCACTTGCATAACCCCACTGCCCTCAATAGCACGTTGAATAATCTCGAGCATGGTCTTTGCCGTGAGTGCCACTCTTTTTTTCACATTCATCGCCATCACAGCACTACGCACACCCGCGCACCGCACTCGACACGACCACCGAAAGAGCCTCCACACAACGCTACGACGGCCACGCCACTGCTAACACTAAAACGCAAAAGCAACATTCGATCATGCCGCTGCTGAAGCGGCGCTGTCAGCGGTTGTGAGATGCGGACGATTTCTTTGGCTGTCAACTTTCGATGACGACGTGGCATCTGTGGAGCTGTCAGCGCCTGCGAGGTAGTCCTGAACGTTTGCTGCGCCGCACAACATACCTGTAGTGCAACGAAGCCTGCCGCCTACTATTAAAGTGAGGTAGGGCTTGGCGTCGCGAAGTTCGTTATGACCGTTTTATGCCAAACCGCGTTCGCTATAGGAAGTTAAAAATACATGTGTTTGACAAAAATATTTCGGAAGAGTTCGATATATTCAATAATTCGTTATATGCGTGTTCGTTATATCGAGGTTTGACTGTAGTACTCGTGGCTCAGTGGTAGCGTCTCAGTCTCACACTCCGGAGACCCTGGTTCTATTGCCACCCAGCCCATCTTGCAAGAATTTAGCCAAAGCCACCTAGAAACAAGCGCAGCTGCTTATATACCGCCGCGACGCCGCGAGCGACGGCACGAGTTGGAGCCAAGGAGGATATATAAAAATTGCTGGAGTGGAGAGGGCGCGCTCCGACCGAAGCCTCCGTCCGCCATCTTACCAGAGGCAGAAAGCGCGCTCGGCGCCGGCGGCACCGGCTCGCGCTGCTGTTTTCGTGAGTTGGTCTGCAGTGCTAGTTGCTGTGAGGGGCATGTAGACACCATCGATTTGATTATGGTTGCCTCTTGCGTTGCCTACGGATGTGCGAACAGGCTGAAGAAGGGTTGTGGCCTCACGTTTCACCTGTAAGTACACGAGGACACTTTCACTGAGCCACTACGCTCGCGTTGCCGATGGATGTCAACTTATAAGTTGTGTGTGTGTGTGCAACGACTAATAGGCCTGGAATTGCCGACAGGTTCCCAAAACATCCGGAGCTGCGGAGCCTGTGTGAGCGGGCTGTTCGCCGTGAAAGGTGGCATGCGAAAGATGGAGATCGCCTTTGCTGTGTGCATTTCGTGCCGGAGTGCCACTGGAAGCAATTTTTTTCGGAGGCCCGTGCCTACATACAAGGGCTAAGAGACCCTGCAGGGCGTCCAGTAATAGAAGGGCTGAATAAAACTGGGTTCATTGGATTTTTGGTGTGCATAACCAGCACAGAAAAATTGTTCGATGAGCTTGTTCGCAAGGATCAACTGAAATACTTGCTGACGCAAAACCTTAGCCAAGATGACGCCGAAAACCTCTTCGGGTCCATACGTGCACGAGGTGGTCATAACAACAACCCAACCGCTGCGCAGTTCAAGGCTGCATACAAGCGTTTGTTGGTTCAGACAGAAGTAACTTCATCAATCTCTGGAAACTGCTCCCAAGACATAGTCTCAATTCTAAATCCAACAACTACAGGAGCTTTGGTAGGTGAAAGCAGCATGCTTACTGATATGCGCAGGTCATCAATCCTGCAGGCCGACGACCACAACTATACCCATCGCATTGGCTGCCCAGAAAGCTTGTCAGCTTTTGTCGGTGCTGTAGTGCCGTACATTGCAGGTTTCGTCGTGCAGAAAGTTCGTTCAACGGTAACATGTGAACTGTGCATCGCAGCCCTGCCCTCGGATGAACTGGCACCTTTAATTAGGCAAAAGAGCCGAGGTGGACTCATTTCAGCGTCACAAGACGTCGTTGGCCTGTGTGAAGCAGTTGAAAAGGGGCTGCGATGGCTACAGGCAGAATATTATACTATTAAAATGGTGACGGTAAGATCAAAACACCTCATCCTTGAAGTCCTGGGCACCTGCACAGAGAAAAACTGGTTCCAGAAACTGGAGGACCACATCCTTGATCTTGATCCACTTGATAACCATATTTATATTTTGTGCAAAAAAATCGCTGAAAAATATATAAAAGTGACAATACACCACATGACGAAAGAACGAAACCGTGAACTGATCAAAAACAAAGTGAGACCACTTTTGTCGAGGGTGATTATTTTCAATCACCAGTAGGGTGTTTGTCATGGTGTTCTTGACGGTATGTGAGATTTTCTCCCTAATATCTGCTCATTCGAACTGCCTTCTGTATATCAGTTGGCTGCTGGTTGATGGTAAATAAACGCCTACAACTAGAACCGCACATTTGCATTCCTTTCTAAATGGGAGCAGCTGCATCAGCAAAGCGAAAAAGCGCGAGCGCAGCTGGATTACGCTTTTCTCTTTAATATTTCTACAGTTACACTGCCTTTTACATGCCACTTTTCTGCTAGCTGATGGAAAATAAATGTATATGACTAGAACCACTCGTTTTTGTTGCTTTGTAAATGCGAATAACGTCATCCACAGCGCGGAAAAGCACGAGCGCGGCAGTGCTAAGCTTTTCTGCTTAATATTTGAGCTGGCAAACTGCCTTGTACATGCCAGTTTCCCTCTGGTTGACGAAAAATAGACGTTTAATACTAGAACCGCTCGTTAGCGTTGCTTTGTAAACGCGAAAAAGCGCGGCTGCGCTATGCTTTTCTCCTTAATATTTCCGCAGTTAAATAGCCTTCTTCGCGCTAGTTCGCTGCTACAGTTGATGGGAGATAACCATTTACAACCAGAAGCACTTGTTTTCATTGGTTTCTGAATGCGAGCGCCTTCATGAGCAGCGCGAAAAAGTAGAAGCGCGGACAGGCGCGGCTGCGCCGCTGCCTTTTGCCTCTGGTAAGATGGCCGCCGGCCGTTCGGCACGGCTTCACCCTTGCCCATAGGAGCGTATAGGCGGCTTCCATTCCAGCAAGTTTTATACATCCCCCTTGGTTGGAGCCCCGTTTCTCCTCTGTCGTGACGTCACGGTGTCAAGTGGTATGGCATGGGGTCAAAGGTCATTGAAGGCGACACCGCCGCGCCTGAGGAGCTAGGTTGAGCTCTCGTAATATGCTTCGCATAATAGACTAAACGCCGAATTCGCTCTCTTTCAAATGCGCCTTGAAGTAACGTTTGGAAGATACTCATTCTCGCCCGACGAAGTGCTGTATGCACACGACAGTTGGAATGAGCAACCATCGAGGGCGAGAAAACTTGAATTTATTCGATTGAACGCGGCCGCCGCGTGCGAACCGTCGAGACACCCGGGCACGCATATTTATACCGACGGCTCTTTTACTTCCTCGTCGGCAGGGGCGGCAGTGGTCGTCTTGCGCCCTAAGGACGGCATGATTGCGATCCTTAAATACCGTTTGCAAGATGCGCCTAGTGCCTACTGCACCGAATGATTTGCATTTGCCGAAGCGTTGCGCTTCGTTGAAACGCACAGATGCGTTGCCCCTATGCACTTATATTCGGACAGTTTGTCGCTCTTCACGATGCTCGCGGAGCCCGTGACAAAAGACCAACGCATACAAGACATTAAAGTAATGCTGGCGCTTATAAATCAGCAGTCGGTAATTTGCCTCCATCACGTGCCCGCGCACAGCGGCGTGTATGGTAATGAATTCGCTGATCTGGCGGCGGGGGCGTCGGCGACGCGGGGAACGTATCGGTCGCTCAAGAAACCGTTCAGAGCGGTTCGCAGTGCGTTTCATGCGACTGTGACCGCCCAGTGGAACACCAGATGGTCGCGAGAAAATAACGACACAGAACTTTTCAAATGGGTCCCAGCGGCCTCGCGTATTCCGCGGTTCTTTCCGCCGCCCAGACCGCTCGTCACGCTGCTCACGGCACGTGGGCGTTTCCCAATTATTTCGCACGTTTCCACCGGCAGCGAGAGTCGCAGCGTCCGTGCGGCATGAAATGCGGGGACAGCAGCCACTTCTTTAACGCGTGCCCCTTAACGGCGGAGGTTGCGGCAAAACTGCGAACACCACGGGAACCTGTAATAACAAATAAAAAATACCCCAGTCTCCTGCGCTGCGCGCGCTCTCGGGCGTACCTGACGCGCATAGTGGCGATCGTGAGTGACCATAATCCAGACATTGCAGTGTCGCACGAAAGATCTGACACAAATACAGCCAACGTTTGCGCGCCGCCGGGCGGCGCGCAAACGTTGGCTGTATTTGTGTACTCGATGAGACGCCCTGAGACGCCCTTCTGAACTCGATGAGACGCCCTGGGACACTGATGCGTTACCTTGGCCTTATATTATTTTTCCGATTGGCTTTTATCATTACAATTTTGCGCTTTGGGTATTAATTGACAGCCCCTATTCATTTATTTTCAATTGGCTTTAAACCTGGTATGAATTTTTGCAGGCACTATGTCGTCCCATCTCTCGCAGGGGCGGGGATGTGACGACATAGATCCATGGTGAGCTGTCCGTCGGGTCGACGTCCGTCTGAGTGACAAGAGACATCGTTGTCGCACCGCCGGGCGAGAGCGAGAGGGGACCACCGGCAGCATGCAGAGGGAAATTAAAAGTCAGTGGTTCTATTCCCACCGACACAAGTTTTTTTTTTTAATTTGTTTACTTTTTTCTTTATTCTGTTACATGAAACAATTACATATTAGTTGAACGTCACGCCCTTGTCCCTACTGCATGCTGGCCTTTCGACCAGACATGGAGAGGCTTCGCGTCGCTCGTATGCCGGGGGTAAGTGGCGTATGTCCATAACAGCAAACATCAGACCGTTGAACCGTACCTGTACGTGCGTGTACGAAGAGGACGTTGACTTTGACGGCCGCACAAGTGCAAGCCGCCTGCAGACTGCAAGAGTAAAGTCACGGGCCCTGCAGCAGCGTTGGCACCGAGCGCGACGTGGTATGTGCCGGCCGACTTTGAAACTTCCTCTCGCGGCAACTTAGACGGCCGCACAACAGCAAGCCGACTGCACAATGCACGAGTAAAATCACGGGACCTGCAGAAACGGCAGCGACGAGTGCGACGGTGTGTGTGCCGGCCGCCGTTCTCAGACGGCTGCACCCCGAACACGTCAAGTGTAGACGTATCAAGAAGGAACATCACGGGACTAGCAGCAGTGATGTGTGCGAGCCAACGTTTTTCCTGCTTTGTTTTTTTTTGTTCGTTTCTTTTCATTTTTGTTTCCTTCATTTTTTCTCCTGACAGACTTGTCTTGTGCAGCCGTCATCGTGACACTTCCTCACGACTTTCACTTCATGCACTTTTATTTCCCGTCCTTTTCTTTGCTTTTTACTTTCATTTCTATTGTGTTTGTTTATTTCGTTCGCATAGGGAATGGGTGGGGTTTGTCACCTTTTTTATGGCATGCCCATGCCACCTTGCCTCTGCCTCATTATTTCAGCATTCAAAGCCCGGCGCGAGGGCTTCTGAACTCGATGAGACGCCCTGGGACACTGATGCGTTACCTTGCCCGTATATTATTTTTCCGATTGGCTTTTATCATTACAATTTTGCGCTCTGGGTATTAATTGACAGGCCCTACGCATTTATTTTCAATTGGCTTTAAACCTGGTATGCATTTTTGCAGGCACAGGTTCTCCCCAACCTTTATCTTCGATTTTGCTTTCAGGTGAACGGGGAAGTAGTTGTCCGGGGCGGTACACCCGCCACATGGTAATTCAATAGCGCCACTGCAAGCTCAGGCCAAGAAACACGGCGGAAACTTCAGTGCTGGATATATTTCTTGTTTGAAATGGCACAGATAAACGCGAAGACGGGTTCCAAAAAGGATTTTTGTATGGCGCTTTATTAGAATGCCTGACCGTACGAAAGTGTCAAGAGTGCTGTCGCGTCCAGTTCACTGTACCTGGCGCACTAGAGGCCAACAGAAATAAAGTTTACAGGGGCGGTACACCCGCCACATGATAATTCAAAAGCGCCAGGGCAAGCTCAGCCCAACAAACAAGGCGGAAATTTCACTCCTGGATATTTTTCCTTGTTTGAAGGGGCCGAGGTAAACGCGAGGGCGGGTTCCAAAAAGAATTTTTCGTATGGTGTTTTCTTTGAGTGCGTGACCGGACTAAGGCGTCAAAAGCGCTGCCACGTTCAGGGCTGTTATGCAGCATGCGCCGAGTGTCTCGTTCACCCGAGTTTTACCCGAGTTTGCTCGACGGCAGTCAGTGAACGGAGATTGCGCGGAACGCGCAACAGCTACAGGCAAAAAAATATGTAGACAAAAAGCCGCGTATAACATGAGCGCACCCTGCGCGGCACGCTGCTTCCACGTTTCAAGTGCAGAATGCTGCACAACGAAACGCGCCAGCGCCGCGAATTGTTATCAACGGATTATCGCAACTTAGTAATACCGTGATTGTCCCGCTGTCTGTCTGCACACTTGCCGTGAGCCGCTTCCACGCCTTTCCTGCACTCTTAAAAAAAAGGTAGTCGCAAGCGACTCTTTTCGGGGTGTATCTGCTCGTCGCACATATGATGACCTTTTGGGTGGTAACACGCACTCTCCTGGAAATACAGTGCGGGCGACTCCCTCACAGTACCGGTGACTCTCTCCCGCAAGACCTACTGAGGTGTATGTATTACTCCCAAAGCAGGAGTTGATGCGAATACCTCAGTGGTCCATGCAAGTACCCCTTGGTAGTCTGTGGTACCCATTTGGAATGGCAACAATGACCCTTCCTAGGGTAGTCATCTGGAGACTCACAATGATGGTGTACATGACTACCATGACAAGAGTTGGTTAAACTACCCTTTGGGTGGTAACACGTACTCTCTTAGAAATAGTGTGGGCGACTCCCTGAGTACCGGTGACTGTCCCGCAAGAACTACTAAGGTGTATGTATTACCCAAAGGTGTATTAGAAGGTGTATGTATGTATCCCAAAGGTAACGCCGGAAGAAGTAAAGAAAGCCTTGGGAGATATGCAAAGGGGGAAGGCAGCTGGGGAGGATGAGGTAACATCAGATTTGTTGAAGGATGGTGGACAGATTGTTCTAGAGAAACTGGCCACCCTGTATACGCAATGCCTCATGACCTCGAGCGTACCGGAATCTTGGAAGAACGCTAACATAATCCTAATTCATAAGAAAGGAGACGTCAAAGACTTGAAAAATTATAGACCGATCAGCTTACTGTCCGTTGCCTACAAACTATTTACTAAGGTAATCGCAAATAGAATCAGGAACACCTTAGACTACTGTCAAGCAAAGGACCAGGCAGGATTCCGTAAAGGCTACTCAACAATAGATCATATTCACACTATCAATCAGGTGGTAGAGAAATGTGCGGAATATAACCAACCCTTAAATATAGCTTTCATTGAATACGAGAAAGCGTTTGATTCTGTCGAAACCTCAGCAGTCATGGAGGCATTACGGAATGAGGGTGTAGACGAACCATATGTAAAAATACTGAAAGATATCTATAGCGGCTCCACAGCCACCGTAGTCCTCCATAAAGCAAGCAACAAAATCCCAATAAAGAAAGGCGTCAGGCAAGGAGATACGATCTCTCCAATGCTATTCACAGCATGTTTACAGGAGGTATTCAGAGACCTGGATTGGGAAGAATTGGGGATAAAAGTTAATGGAGAGTACCTTAGTAACTTGCGATTCGCTGATGATGTTGCCTTGCTTAGTAACTCAGGGGACTAATTGCAATGCATGCTCACTGACCTGGAGAGGCAAAGCAGAATTGTGGGTCTAAAAATTAATCTGCAGAAAACTAAAGTAATGTTTAGCAGTCTCGGAAGAGAACAGCAATTTACAATAGGCAGCGAGGCACTGGAAGTCGTAAGGGAATACACCTACTTGGGGCAGGTAGTGACGGCGGATCCGGATCATGAGACGGAAATAATCAGGAGAATAAGAATGGGCTGGGGTGCGTTTAGCAGGCATTCTCCGATCATGAACAGCAGGTTACCATTATCCCTCAAGAGAAAAGTATATAATAGCTGTGTCTTACCAGTACTCACCTACGGGTCAGAAACCTGGAGGCTTACGAAAAGAGTTCTACTCAAATTGAGGACGGCGCAACGAGCTATGGAAAGAAGAGTGATAGGTGTAACGTTAAGGGATAAGAAACGAGCAGATTGGGTCAGGGAACAAACGCGAGTTAATGACATCTTAGTTGAAATCAAGAAAAAGAAATGGGCATGGGCAGGACATGTGATGAGGAGGTAAGATAACCGATGGTCATAAAGGGTTACGGACTGAATCCCAAGGGAAGGGAAGCGTAGCAGGGTGGCGGCAGAAAGTTAGGTGGGCGGATGAGATTAAGAAGTTTCCAGGGACGGCGTGGCCACAATTAGTACATGACCGGGGTTGTTGGAGAAATACGGGAGAGGCCTTTGCCCTGCAGTGGGCGTAACCAGGCTGATGATGATGATGTATTACCCCCAAAGCAGGAGTTGATGTGACTACCTGAGTGGTCTATGCAAGTACCCCTTGGTAGTCAGTGGTACCCTTTGGTATGGCAACAATGACCCTTCCTAGGGTAGTCATCTGAAGACTGACAATGGTGGTGTACATGATTACCATCACAAGAGTTGGTGAAACTACCTCCTGGTACTTAACCAGACCCTTTGCAGCAACTGCTGTGACCTCTACCTGGGTAGCCAATAGACTATCTCTACACTAAGATGGAAGCTCACAACATAATAGATTTAATTTGCATGTGCAACAAATGCCTAGTTATTCAGCCACCATTATATGTTATGATGAACTGCAATACTATAAACAACTAAAAAAACGCTGAGCACATAGCACTACAGTGAGTGAAACACCAAGAGCAAATATTTCAGTGCTATCACTGTATTAACCTCAAATGCATCAATGGACTATACTTGGCAAAAACAGAAGACAACAGTCTGATTTGCTAAATTGGAATCAATGGCCAACCTTGAGAAACATTATGCTTCAGTTTACGAGGCATACTAAACAGCTGCAATATGTCCAAACCTATGAGGTAATTTAGCATTTCAGGCATTTGAACAAGGATTTAATCCTTTGCCACGACAAAGGGCTCATTTATTTCAATATGCCATGGAGGCATACATGGACAGAGGAATTAAATTTCAATATTGATATTAAGCGACAAATTTACAATCTCACCAAATCAAAGCAATCATACAGCATCGATGCTAATGGAAGAAAAGCAATATGCCTAAAGGCCAGACAAATGCAAAATCGGACATTATAAATAGCGCCAGTTCAATACCCCGTGGTGCCGGCATGGTAAGTACATCCCATAATGTTTCAAAAGTGCAACTTCTTGGCCATTATTTCATCCAATTTGTCAAAAAAGACTGTTGTCTCACCTCCTAAATGTTTCCATTAGCACTGCCTCCATGTTTGCGTCAAATGCTGCCTGCTCCGGTTAAGATCTGAAAGAGCAGCACAACTGTTAAAACTTTGTAAACATTTTATTCAATAAGAACATGAACACATCACAGTAACCTTTAGCAAGAGCACATATAGTAATCACAAGGAACATTTATTTCTTATAAGCAGAGAATCCAGTGTACAGCAGGAAGAGAGGAGCCTGAGAATAGCTATAATGCATCCGTAGATGTTCTCTTTGAACGAACCACAAATGGCCTTGCCATCAGGGCAAACTGCCCACACATGTGGAGACACAATAGGCAGAACATATTTAAATAAGTATAAGGATATAAGTATAAGTTCATTTTCCAGATTCAACTGGAGGGTAGGTTTTTGGTAAAAAGCTGCCTGCACAGCTTGACTGTGTCCAGAAAACCCCTACAAGCAGTAGCACACGAGTGGTGCAGGAAATCTTCAACAGACACACATAGAATAGTCACATTCAATAAAGAGAAACATTCACTATTTATGCATAAAGCCTAATAATCTTTGCACAAAATTTGAACAGTAAAATCGAAACGCTGAAATGGTCACACATATGTTCAGAAATAATAAAAGTAATAACCAAGCAAACATGCAGCATCTACTAGCAAAGACATAAAATCACATTTCAACAAAATATTTCCGAAGCTCAGCTTTGGTATACCCTTTTGCATGTTTATACGTGTTTAGAACATAGGGCAAGTTATAAGACAACATTTGTAATTTATAATTAGCTCGAAAACATGGTATATTCCATGTAATAATAATAATAATAATATTTGGGGTTTTACGTGCCAAAACCACTTTCTGATTATGAGGCACGCCGTAGTGGAGGACTCCGGAAATTTTGACCACCTGGGGTTCTTTAACGTGCGCCTAAATCTAAGCACACGGGTGTTTTCGCCCCCATCGAAATGCGGCCGCCGTGGCCGGGATTCGATCCCGCGACCTCGTGCTCAGCAGCCCAACACCATAGCCACTGAGCAACCACGGCGGGTCATGTAATAATAGGTCTTGTGTGTATGTTAGCACGACGCAAGTGCAAAGATGCCAGAGTAGAATAAAAATCGGCAGTGGATGCGATCGAGAAATAAATTTTTTGTAACCCACTTAAAGTTATACAAATGATTGACGCGGACAATGTTATGTGCTTCAAAAGCAAACTTGGAGGTAGTTGTATTATCAACATTAGCGATTATTCAAAATTTTTTTTTGCAATACGAGAACCTTATTTATGTTTGTTTTGGTCATTGTGGCCCATACTAAACTGCAGTAGTTAAGGCGAGAATGTACATGGCTTCACTTTGCTGTAAGTAATTTGAGACAACAGCTGTCTTCCAATAATGGGGCTCACCGCTGTGAACTTATAGCATAATGCCCTCCAATGTCACATTTTCACATGAAATCTACAGAATGTTTCTATTATACATGAATGAAATGCAAGCTGTGATTCTGTGGGGGAATGCCACTGAGCTAATGCCTACTAAATAATCTGTAAGTGTGAATGACAGCGACATTAACAGGACTACCCTGCTGCTTTGCAAGGAGTCAATCCATCTCAGTAACATTAAAAGCGGGTTGCGCGCATCACAGAGTTGAGACAAAGTTCCAAATAAGGTCCAGAATTATGTAGTATTGTTTATTTATCAAATAATCCTCACTATGTTCTGTCAAGTTAACAATGCCACAGAAAACAGCTAATTATAATGGCCGCCGGCAACTCAGTGCTGTGACATACCACGTCTAGCGACTGCCTCATAACACATGATCCTTATGTAAAACTCTCATGGCACTTTCCTTTTGCAGCAAGCAGTTGAAGTAATAAAGTACTGCAATGCACTTGCAAATGCAGAGTTATTTCCCCATAGTGGGATCAAGACCACATAATAAAAAAGACACCACAGGTACAGCATAGAAGAAGTGTATTCTGCAGTATTGTATAAGTGCTGAAGCTTCCTTCTTGGTACTGCGAAGTGATTTTCATGCTGCCTACACTCTAAGCCAAAAAGGACTAAAACGGGTATGGCTGTTAGTCTCTTGGGGGACTAAATGACCTGCCACAGATTTTGAACCAATTTTGGACTAACTGCGGGAGCAAATGCAGCGGACTAACTGGGGGAGCAACTACTGCAGACTAAAAGTGAGGGCAACTTTTAGACCCTCCCAGTTAGTCCCTAGAGGATCAACGGTTAGTCTGTTAAGGTTAGTCCACAGGGAGTAACTGCAGGAGCAACTTTTAGTCCTTCCCGTTAGTTCCTAGAAGACCAACAGTTAGTCTGTTAAGGTTAGTCCACAGGGAGTAACTGCAGGACCAACTTTTAGTCCTTCCCAGTTAGTCCGAAATCACTTTTCCAATGATTCCAGGTTGCCATAGCTTTTCAAGCAAAAACAATGATCGAACTCAAGTAACCCATGTTTATTTTTGATTACATATTGCCACCATCATCTTGAGCCACAATTAACAAAACAAATAAAGGAATACTAGCATACAAATGCCAAGTCCTTGGTATACAGTAATGACATATAGATACAGAAGATAAAAAAATTGACTGGAAATATGCAGCAGTTCAAACAAAATAAAACAACTCCAAAGTATACAGCAGATGGAACGTGTCATAGCCAGAGTAAAATCATGAAAATGAAATTAAGTCAGGAGCAGTCACAGTCAAATATAAGTTAGAAGCACTCTACAACCCCCGAATGCAGAGATCTAACTTGGCTCGAACTTGACTTCTGGCAGTCTCAAGACAGCTTCGCCGCGCGTCGTAAATCGTGCTTGATCTTGCGGACGACTTGGGAACGACTTGGCTGCGTCGAAGTCCGCTCAAGTTTGAAGTCTGCTCCCGGGCTAGCTTGAAACTGACTTCGTGTGTTATTCCAACATGGCAGCCTCCCGAACGGACGTCGCGCGGAGGTTAGCTGCTTTCGAGTTTGCTTGCTACGCCATGGATACAGCATTTTCAGAGGCGCAGCCCTTGCCGAAAATTCCGCGACCCACCCTACGTGACCGAGGGAATTCGATGGAGCTGTACGACGACGAACAATTCCTTGGTCGCTACAGATTCACGAAGCACGCCGTGCGACTTCTCGCTACGTTGCCTATCCGGGTAAGCTGGGACAATAGAGGACCGACTGTGTGCCTCCTATGCTGCAGTTGCTGATGGCTGTGATGTTTTACGGCGCTGGCACGTTTCAAACAGTCACCGGAGGTCCGGTCCGCATTCCTCAGTCAACAGTGTGCCGCGCAGTAGGAAAGGTGACTCTGCTCATCGCGAAGCACCCGCGCTGGTACTGGTGCGCTTCCCGCAGTCGCGGAAAGATTGATTGCGAGCGTATTTTCTTATCTCCTGTGACTACCCATAACAAAAAGTAGCCCAAATAAGTCAGTCATGCAGAACATGTGCGCTTACCAGTTTTGTGGCGCTTTCCCTTCCGCAGCTTCCTCTTTCCGCTTTTGCTTCAGGTTGGTCCAGCATTTTTTCAGTTGCAGGTGATCGCGCCGCGTAATCCCGTGGTTGGCATCCTATGTTTTGCTATTTCTTTCCATGTCTGATTCTTCTTGGTCAACGACGCGACGTAAGTTTTCTTGCATTCCACAATATGCTTGTAGCCGTTCAGGAGTGTCGTCGGCAGGCTCCTTTCGTCTTCTTTAAAACGGGCTGCCGTGTTGCGTTGCGGTGCATTCTCTTGGGAGCAGACCGTACGTGAGTGCGACATTTCAGCGTCAAAGCCTGTTGACAGAACAGCAATTTCGTACCAAATGCGGCGCGAGGCCGTCGCGCGAGCCCCACAACTTGTTTTCCTAACAGACGACACTTTCCTAGCGGACGACACGCACTGCCGATTTGCGATGTCTACGACGGTGCCGCACTCTCCCTCTCGTTGTTCTCGACAAACCCTCCATACGAAGCAGGCAAATCGTTTGCACGTGTCATTTTATTTATTTATTTTGTTTTCTATCGGGTGTTGTCACCCATATGGGTCCGGGCAGGGGACTCAACGGCGCTCGGTACTCTTTGTTCACAGCACATGTTGCAGTTTTTTTTCTTGTTTGTGACTCCGGCCTAGTGCGTTCGAATAGGTTGGCTTTTTCTTCAAAGGGTCACGTAGCCCGAGCAGAACACGGGCCGTCGCCTTCCTTCTGGAATGCCTAGAGGCGAAAAGGGACGCGCGAGCTCCCTCAGAAACCGACCGTATGCCTCGTCTCGGCCTCTTGTATCCGGTTGCCGGCCCAGACGGCGCATGAACGCCTTGCGGCAATCGAGAACAAAAGCCGAGAAAGAAATGACAGACGAACAGACGGGGGCATGATCGGCAGACGCTGCCTCAGGATATCGAGACGACGGAAGAGTGCGCGCGCGCCCGCCGGGACCCCGACGAGCCGAAGTAGCCATCGGCCGGCGGCGGACAAAGGGGGCCGCCGCCGGCAGAGAAAAACACGTACGCACCTTCAGACGCCCCGATGTGGTCTCCCCGGGACCCGACTTGCGCGCGCTTACCCGGAGTGCACGCAAGCAGGGCCCGATTCCCGCCAAAATTTTAGCCAATGGCGAAAGCCTGTTGACCTTCGTGTGGGCGGGATGACAGCAGAGCGACAGTGTTTTATGACCCGCTGCCACCCCGTCCACGCAGGGAGGAGAGGGACACGGAGCTCCCCTCTCTAAAGGGACTAAAGTCAGAGGACTAAATTGTGCCGTTGATCCCCACCGTCGACCGTTACCTTGCAAGGACGAACATTTAGTCCCACAAATTTGCGCACGACACTTCGCCTCTGCACACGGCACGCACGGTGGATTAACCGTTGATCCAAAGGTCCAACGGCTGCCGTTAGTGCCCTTTTCCCCGTTTTCGGCTTAGAGTGTAGTTCCTGTTTCGTGGTCTCACAAAGATTGTGGAATGATCAACACATTGCGACTAGAGTCGCTAAAGTTATACCTTCACATTCATTGGAACCACTTCATAAACACGCTACACTTAAAGCACAACGAGAGCGGCGAACACAGTCGGCGATCGTCCTAAATCTGATCAGCGGGTCAAGCGCGACTGCTTTTATACAGCAGTCGTCGAACGTTCCAGACTAATCGTTGGGATCCGCATGCCTTCTACAAAGTTCTACATCATTCGCGTCAAGCGATGATATCAGATAACACAAGGTTCCGTAACAACAGACAGCGGATAGAAGCATCGACAACTTTCCAGAAACTTCGGATAAATGCAGGCGCGTCCCGAGCTGTGCGATAACATTTGCTAGGCGGCAAAACGTGTCGCCCGATAAAGATAAGCACACGTGTCACTACCCCCCTTCTTAAAAGCATCGACCCGATGCTGCAAACAAACAAAAATAATAAACAAAAGCACTCGTAGCAAAGAAAAGAACAAAAATGACGAAGTTCGTCAGCGTCCGTAAAACGGTTTAAGACGCACCACGTGGACCACTTCAGATCGTGCGCGGCGCCTCTGTGAATGCGAAATGCCGTCTGGCATGACCTCATAGTCCAGAGCGCCAATACGTCGGATGACCTTGTAGGGTCTGGAATAGCGTCGGAGTAGTTTCTCACTGAGTCCTCGTAGGCGTATCGGGGTCCATACCCAAACACGGTCGCCAGGCTGGTACTCGACGGAGCGTCGTCGGAGGTTGTAGTGTCGGCTGTCGGTCCCCTGCTGGCTCTTGATCCGCAGACGGGCGAGCTGTCGGGCTTCTTCGGCGCGCTGGAGATAGCTAGCGACGTCAACATTCTCTTCGTCAGTTACGTGCGGCAGCATGGCGTCGAGCGTCGTCGTCGGCTTCCTGCCGTAAACCAGCTTAAATGGCGTTATCTGTGTTGTTTCTTGCACCGTTGTGTTGTATGCAAAGGTCACGTACGGCAGGACCGCGTCCCACGTCTTGTGCTCGACCTCGACGTACATTGCTAGCATGTCGGCGAGGGTCTTGTTGAGGCGCTCTCTGAGACCATTTGTCTGCGGGTGGTAGGCAGTTGTCCTCCTGTGGCTTGTCTGGCTGTATTGCAGAACGGCTTGCGTGAGCTCTGCTGTAAAAGCCGTTCCTCTGTCGGTGATGAGGACTTCTGGAGCACCATGTCGCAACAGGATGTTCTCGACGAAAAATTTAGCCACTTCGGCTGCGCTGCCTTTCGGTAGAGCTTTAGTTTCAGCGAAGCGGGTGAGATAGTCCGTCGCCACGACAATCCTCTTGTTTCCGGAAGCTGATGTCGGAAACGGTCCCAACAAGTCCATCCCGATCTGCTGAAAAGGTCGGTAAGGAGGCTGGATCGGCTGTAGTAATCCCGCTGGTCTTGTCGGCGGTGTCTTGCGTCGCTGAGAGTCGCGGCATGTCTTGACGTAACGGGCGACATCGGCGGTTAGGCGCGGCCAGTAATAGAGAGTTTTAGCCCAGCGCGTTTACGGCCAGCGGAGCGGAGCGGTCTCCACCGTTGCGCCAGCGGAGCGGCTCGCGAAAAAAGAATTTTAGCCCAGCGGATCACCCGCTCGAACAACGT
Organism: Dermacentor albipictus; assembly: GCF_038994185.2. Classification (NCBI taxonomy): domain Eukaryota; kingdom Metazoa; phylum Arthropoda; class Arachnida; order Ixodida; family Ixodidae; genus Dermacentor; species Dermacentor albipictus. Next base: position 12,997,729 of record NW_027225569.1, read on the forward strand.
AAAGAGCGGGGCGCTCTGCTGCCCCACCTAGTGGTCCGAATAGGAGTTACTGAGAAATGAAATTGAATTACGCTTGCTTTTATTATGCAAGAAATGTTGAATAAAGATATATTCTCATGTTCTCAGTGCATTATTTGTTAATAATGTACTGATTACTAATGTACGGGTCAGCGCGGCAGTCGCCGTCGTCGATGCAGAACTGCCGGCGTTCATGTTCGCGGCTGCCGTCTTGCATTTCCCATACACGCCCGCGCGCCCTTACGCACGCTCGCGCGCTGCGTATACCCTCCGCTGGGGAGTGCTTTCCAGCGGGCGTAAACGCTGCTCCGTAAAACCGCTGGCCGCCTCAGCGTGGTGCGCATGCGCAGTCGCGTCTCCGCTCGCCCGCTCCGCTCCGCTGGCCGTAAACCCGCTGGGCTAAAACTCTCTAATACCTTTCTTGTATCCTCGATAGCGTCCGGGAAAAACCGAGGTGCCCAGCGGTCGGATCGTCATGTAGGGCGTGCAGTACTTCTGGACGTAGCGTCGACGGAACAACAAGACGGTAGTTGGCGCCGACTGGTGAGAAGTTCTTCTTCACGAGTAGGTTGTTTTGAAGCGTGAACGAAGATAATCCACGCTTAAATGCCCTTGGGACAACGTCGGTGTGCCCTTCCAAATACTCGACTAGGGCTTTTAGCTCCGAGTCTCCTCGTTGCTGTTCGGCAAAGTCTTCAGCGCTTATTATTCCAAGGAAGGCGTCGTCATCCTCGTCATCTTGCGGCGGCGGGTCAATGGGGGCGCGGGATAGGCAATCGGCATCTGAGTGTTTTCTTCCGGACTTGTAGGTTACAGTGATGTCGTATTCTTGTAGCCTGAGGCTCAACCGTGCCAGCCGTCCTGAAGGGTCTTTTAGGTTAGCTAGCCAACACAACGCGTGATGATCGCTGACCACCTTGAATGGCCTGCCATATAGGTAAGGGCGAAATTTCGCTGTGGCCCAAACGATAGCGAGGCATTCCTTTTCGGTTGTAGAATAATTGCCTTCTGCTTTTGACAATGATCGGCTAGCGTAAGCTATCACGTGTTCATGTCCATCTCATCTATGGACTAGGACGGCACCGAGGCCTAGGCTATTGGCGTCAGTGTGTATTTCGGTATCGGCGTGCTCGTCGAAGTGCGCAAGTACGGGCGGCGACTGCATGCGTCGTTTGAGTTCTTGAAATGCGTCGGCCTGTGGCGTTTCCCACTTGAACTCGACGTCACATTTAGTTAGCTGTGTCAGCGGCTCAGCGATGCGTGAAAAGTCCTCGACAAATCGCCTGTAGTAGGCACACATGCCAAGAAATCTACGCACTGCCTTCTTGTCGGTGGGCTGCGGGAACTTTGCGATGGCAGCTGTTTTCTGCGGGTCAGGGCGTAGTCCGGCTTTGCTGATGACGTGGCCTAGGAATAGAAGCTCATCGTAAGCGAAGCGGCACTTTTCTGGCTTCAGAGTGAGCCCTGATGACCTGATGGCCTCTAGTACTGTGGCAAGCCGCCTAAGGTGATCGTCAAAACTTTCTGCGAATACAACGACGTCATCCAAGTAAACGAGACAAGTCTGCCACTTCAATCCTGCTAAAACCGTGTCCATCACGCGCTGGAACGTTGCAGGCGCCGAGCACAGTCCAAATGGCATAACCTTGAACTCGTAGAGGCCGTCTGGGGTGATGAAGGCGGTCTCTTCACGATCTCTTTCGTCGACTTCTATTTGCCAATAGCCAGACTTGAGGTCCATCGAGGAGAAGTATTTAGCGTTGCAGAGCCGATCCAATGCGTCGTCTATCCGTTGGAGAGGGTATACGTCCTTCTTCGTGATCTTGTTCAGACGACGATAATCGACGCAGAAACGAAGGGTTCCGTCCTTTTTCTTCACCAGGACAACAAGGGATGCCCACGGGCTTTTCGACGGCTGGATGATGTCGTCGCGCAGCATTTCGTCGACTTGTTTTCTTACAGCTTCACGTTCTGCCGGCGAAACTCGGTAAGGGCTCTGGCGAAGTGGTCGAGCGTACTCCTCGGTGATTACGCGATGCTTGGCGACTGGTGTTTGTCGAAGCCTCGATGACGTCGAAAAGCAGCTTTTGTATCGCCGGAGCATACTTCTGAGCTGCTGTTGCTTAATCACGGGGAGACTTGGATTAATGTCGTAGTCTCGTTCGGCAACCATGGTCGTCGGGGGAGATGCGGCGGAATCCGAGAGGACAAACGCATTGCTGTTTTCCAGAATTTCCTCGATGTATGCGATCGTCGTGCCCTTGTTGATGTGCTTGAACTCCTGGCTGAAGTTTGTCAGCAACACTTTCGTGTTTCCTCCGTGCAGTCGAGCGATCCCTCTTGCGACGCAAATTTCACGGTCTAGCAATAGACGTTGGTCGCCTTCGATGACACCTTCTACGTCAGCGGGTGTTTCGGTGCCGACCGAAATAACAATGCTGGAGCGAGGCGGGATGCTCACTTGATCTTCGAGCACACTCAAGGCGTGGTGACTACGAGGGTTCTCCGACGGTATCGCATGGTTTTCCGACAGCGTTATTGACTGCGACTTGAGGTCGATGATTGCGCCGTGTTGGTTCAGGAAGTCCATGCCGAGAATGACGTCTCGTGAACACTGTTGGAGGATAACGAAGGTGACAGGTTAAGTCCGGTCGTGAATGGTAATTCTTGCCGTGCACATTCCAGTCGGCGTTATGAGGTGTCCTCCGACGGTACGAATTTGAGGGCCTTCCCACGTAGTCTTAACTTTCTTCAACTGGGCGGCGATGTGTCCACTCATGACGGAGTAATCAGCCCCTGTGTCGACTAAGGCGGTGACTGCGTGGCCGTCGAGAAGCACGTCGAGGTCGGTGGCTCTTTGTCTTGCATTACAGTTCGGTCTTGGCGTCGGATCACGGCTGCGTGGCGTTGTCCTGTGGCTGGTATGTGACATCGTCAGATCGTCTTTCGTCGTCGCATTCTGTCCTTCCAGACTTCGTCGGGACGGCGGCGTGTTGTTATGTCGTCGAGGTAGTTTCTTCGGCGTCTTCGTCGGCGGCGGAGGATCTTCGACAGTTCGACGGACAGCAACCGCACCTCCATCGGTTGCTGCTTTTAGTTTTCCGGATATGGGCTCGCAGAGCGGCCCCGGGCTGGGCCAGTGTATGGTCGGCGCTGCGGTGACAGGTAGCGGCCTGGTGACGGCGAACGGGACGGTCGTCGAGCGCTCACTGAGTGGCGGCGAGGTAGTCAGCGATATCGCGAGGGCGTTCACCTTGCTGCGGGCGCGGAGCGTTGACGGCGAAACTTCGCAGTCCCATTTCCCGGTATGGACATCGTCGGTAGACGTGACCCGCTTCCCCGCAATGGTAGCAGAGCGGGCGGTGGTCAGGAGCGCGCCAAACGTCGGTCTTCCTCGGGTAGCTCCGCTGGGCGACGGGTGGGCGCGCTGTCGGCGGCGGCGGCGGACGACGGAATTGCGTCGTTGCAGGGCCCTGGCGTGGTCGCGGAGGGGGACCATGACGGCGTGCGACGTCGGCGTATGTCATCGCTTCTGGCTGGGGCTGCGGTAATTGTGGTTGCAGCTCGGGAACTCCAAGTGATCGGTGCACCTCTTCTTTCACGATGTCGGCGTTCGAAGCCACTTGGGGCTGCGACGAAGGCAGGACCTTGCGCAGTTGTTCGCGCACAATGGCCCTGATGGCCTCCTGAACGTTGTCGGAATCCAGTCCTTGGATGGCGTACTGCGGCGTGAACCCCTGGCGGTTATATTGCCGGGTGCGCATCTCCAGAGTTTTCTCAATAGTCGATGCATCTGCAGAAAACTCAGCTGCGGTCTTCGGCGGGTTACGGATAAGTCGTGCGAAAAGTTCTTGCTTGACACCCCGCATCAAGAAGCGCACTTTTTCTCCTCTGGCATTTCTGGGTCGGCATGCCGGAAAAGACGGGCCATCTCCTCCGTGAAGATCGCGATCGTCTCGTTTGGCAGCTGCACTCTGGTTTCTAGTAGTGCTTGGACTCGCTCTTTTCGTACGACGCTTGTAAACGTTTGCAAGAAGCCGCTTCGGAACAGGTCCCACGTCGTTTAGGTGGCTTCCCTATTCTCGAACCAGGTCCTGGCGGCGTCTTCCAGTGCGAAATAGACATGCCGCAGCTTGTCGTCGCTGTCCCAACTGTTAAACGTAGCGACCCTCTCATACGTCTCAAGCCAGGTTTCCGGGTCCTCGATTGTTGATGCGCGGAACGTCGGAGGTTCCCTGGGCTGCTGCAGCACGATGGGGGATGCTGGGGCTGCCATTGGGGTTGCCTTGTTCACAATCTTCTTGGTCTTCTCAGGTAGAAGTCCGTGCTCCGGGGGCAGCTGTTGAAGACGGCGGCTTGCTCGATGCTCCGGGACTACGTTGGTGTTCTCTTTGCGGTCCGGGCTTGGATCACGGCTTGTCGGGGGCGTCCGGTACATGAACGAAAAGCACCTCCACCAGATGCCACGTGGTCTTGACGTCAAAGACGCGTTGCACGGCGCGATCCGCCGTGCAACGCGTCGGAGTAGTTTCCGCGGCGATTCGTGTGGTATACGAACAAGCCCACGCAAGGACGACCAGAATACTTCGCAGCCAACAAGCTGCAAATAAACGTGTATGCTCAGCACTCCTTCGTTTTACACGAACGATGTTACTAAAAGTATATCAACGCGAGTGTCGCTGCAGCGGATGGCCGTCTATTTAGGCTCCCCTTGCAGCCGCTGGTACCGCTGGGAGCCACTAGGCTTAGAATCTATATTCGTCAGGACAATGACGTCTCTACAATTCTGTCGTTTCTAATGAAAATGCAGCTGGCTGTCTTGACATCGTTGGCAGCGATGAGCAAACACATATGCAAGCCATGCAAACCATTGCGAGTCACGATCGCTGTGCTGCCAGCCTATATACGAGTCAACTTGTATCGCGGATCTCGAGCTGTGACTAAAATAACGTCGTAACTCAGGGACGGGCGGGCCACTTTTAAAACGCCGAGCCCTTTCTGAACTGGCTGCTTATAAAGGATGGATGTATGTTGTTTAGTGGCGCAAGGGCCAGGTGTGGCCAAAGCGCAAAAAGGCTTGGGGCCTCTCGCTCGAGAGGTCACGTCGTTTTTCCGTCCAGTTTCGCGCGCTTTTTCTTAGCCGCTTTTAACGCCCTTCGCCCTATCGCTGCCGCTGAGCCCAGCCCTTGTCAGGGCGCTCGTGCGAGCAAACATGGGTTTTTGAGCCACCACACCCGTCCAACGCCGCCCTCATGGGTGATAGCGAGGACACCGTGGCGCTGTACCGCACTGGTACACCACAGGGCCACTGCCGTGCCCTAGAGCTGCTTCTCAGAGAAGCAGGTCGAATCCTGCACAACTCTCCGAGGCGTCTCTCGCCAACAACAAGACTCACCAGCCGCAGGACCCGTGGAGCAGGCCGACTCTCACCAACTGACGAAGACACCCGCGCGCCCCTGTCCACACCCCCGGCCGGCCTCAGCTCGCCCGCCCCCGACCATTCTGCAGCCATGGACACTCCTGTGCTTGAACCTTTACTTTGTTTCCCCCGTCAAACTGAACGCACCACCGGCCAGCTGCTGGACGCCGCTGGCCGTTGACAAGGATATCGCGCGTGCGGTATCGGGCAGCGACACCACCTCGGGGGCAACTTCCCCGTCCCTGTCTGCAACGGACAACAGCTGTGCGAGCTCGCTTGCCGACAGCCCAGCCAAGTCGGATTGCGCCTCAACGCCATCCTCGATTACTTGTAGTGAGGCTTCGTTCCCCACTACAACAAACACCTCCTCCAGCGAGACATCTGCCGACGCTGATTGCGCCTCGCCCCCCGCGGCCTCCCCCCGATCTCCCGCTGATAGGGAATCGACTGACCCCGCAACGGACGTCACCCCAACGTTACTAGTCTAGTAACGTTGCGTCACCCTGCTCCCGCATACCGAATGCGCCCCTGTACAAGGGAGCGTGCCCCAGCCGGATTCCGCCGACCTCCCCCGTTGCCAAGACAACACTCGGAGTCTGCACGCCCCAGCGTCTGACACGCGAGAAGCAGCCGGAGCGCCGGCCAGCGCGCCCTCACCACGAGGCCCTGTTGCCGCCGTCGCCACAGACAGCCATCCTGAGCGAGCCGCTGCCGCGGATCCGGTTTTCACCGGTTCTACCAAGAGCCATGGCAACAAGAACTCTCCTCTCTCCGCCCCTAGCGAGGAGGACAGCATGCTACGAGCAACGCTCTCCGCACCCTCTCACCGCCCGGCCCGCCGCCGGCCTGCAACAAAGCGGCACGGAAGGAAAAACAACAAACAAGCTGTTTCGCGCGAGCCCGCATTGCCTAGCCCAGCTGATCGAGTGCCAGAGGTCCCATAATGCCCATAAGAGTGCCCATAATGAGTGATCTATTGTTGGCGCACTATGATAGTCTCGTCCAGGAGAAGGTGTTTCGCTACGTCGACGATTTTCTGGTGATCCTACCTGCCCACCCTAATGAAGCCACAACCCTGGTCGACCAAGTGTTTGAAAAATTCAAGTGCATCTATCGAGGTTTGACGTTCACAAGAGAACTGCCTGAAAAAGGCCAAATCCGCTTCCTAGACCTTGCACTACACCTCCAGGAAGGGCACGCGTGTTGGATGTATGCCCCGCGTTATACAAAACACCTTCCAACCATTCTAAAGTGGTGAAGCGCTCCATCGCCTTAGGGGCCCTTAGAAATGCGGTCTTTCGCTCTTGCCACCACTTGATGTCCAGCAGCCTCTCCAATCAAGTCCTGCGGCTTAAAACAAGTGGCTATCTTGAACAACTGCTGTCATCCTTGACGGAAGTTTTATTGCAAGAGGCTCGTTCCTTCAAGACACAGCGCGAAGCGAGTGATGTCTTAACCAAGACTGTTGCGATACCGTATATACATGGTGTGTTCCATCGCATCAAGAAAGCCGCAGGCCGGGCTGGTATAAAGGTCGTGTTCACTGCGCCCAACAAGTTGGGAAGCATGTGCGAAAAAAATAAACGAATGCCGGAGAACACCTGGACCGTGCAATAAGCAACATGTCGCGAAGGCTGTACGTTGCAGTACCAATGTAGTGTATTCCATTCCCACCTCTTGCGGCTGCACTTACATAGGGCAAACAGGACGCTGTATCGATGAACGTTTGCGCGAGCATGCTCATTGTGTCAAGATTAAGACTGGCAGTAATCTGGCTGTTCATGTGCTAAGTGTGGCTGCACTCCACTCCTTGAGCACACACGTGTGTTGAAAAGGTACAGCAATCAGACGGCCAGAGAAATCTTTGAGGCATATTCAATGTGTCAGTTAGGAGCCACCTGTGTTAGTTCCCCTTCTTTTGGACTTTGTGATAAAGAACTTAAGTTCCTTAGAAGTTAAGCAGTTTGGCCTGTGTCCACCATGTTATGGTTTCTTTTATATAGTTTAATGTCATTGACGCATGCGCAGCAGTAGTTGACCGACGATGACTCGCCTTCCCCTCCCCTTCTTTCACTCTCTTTATGCCTCTTGCAAATTGCATATATTTGCGCAGGCTCCAATAAAGGTGTTGTTGGCAGTCAGCGCTCGTCCTGTGTCCTCCCTTGTCCGTGTTTCGTTTTTGGCGCTGTTTTAAATATGAATGATCCGCACCGACTAGCTCGCACCCAAACCCTTCTGAGACGCGGTTCGTCGTACGAGTCGCAACAAAACCTCGTTTCGTGTTTACGCAATCTGAAAGTGTTGAATACGTGATGTGACGCCTTTCGCGTTTCTTCCTTTTCTTTTCTTGATTGGGGCGGGCCGGGGGAGGGTACTGTTGCGTTCTGTTGTAAGCCCGGTAGTTAGCGAACCTTAACTGGTGCGCCCGAAATCTAAATCTCCTAGTACGCGTCAGATAGGCAAACTTCGGCTCATTGCGTGAATTGAATTGAATTTTGGGTTTTAAAGTGCCAAATCCACGGTTTAATTATGGGGCACGCCATAGTGGGGGACTCTGGATTAATTTTGACCACATGGAGATCTTTAATGTGGCCCCCAGTGCACGGGACACGGCCGTTTTTGCATTTCGCCCCCATCGAAATGCAGCCGCTCATTGCGTGTTACATTTCCGGCGAACAGCAAAGCGCGAGTCGACGGCGCTATATCATGGTGCGCGAATAGGCATTTCGACATGTATAACAGCATCACCTGACGCTTTGTTGCAAAACTGGACACGAAAAACTGGCTAATATGTAATGACTCACCTTCTGTCACACCCAATGCGGCTCCGAGCACGGAAACATTTGCAGTGAACCATGCAGTGAACAGCAACTCTTGAGTACTGTTGAAATTTCAGCACGTGTGCCTGGCAGGAACGAACAGCAGTTAAGAGTGAACCATGAAGATTGAGGAACTTCTAAAGCCAATCCAGCCCGCGCTGCCCGCTAAGTTTGTTTTATTTTGTTTGTTTTTTTTTATCAAAAAGTTGGTGGCGCCACCTGAATGAGTGGCCCGGCGCGCCGGTCGGAGGCTTGCACATCGGAGGTCCTACCGCAGCTGCAAAGAACCTTGACAGGCGTTTCACATTGCTGCATCTAGTTTTGGTCTTGGTGGCGGAAATATTTCTTTTATGTCCCATCTACCTGTAGTCAACAAAACAGAGAAAGAGCGACGGAAACATTGCAAACGACGCAACAACGACGCTGCGTCGAGCAGACGACAGCTACTCAGCCCGGGAGCTCGCCTCGATGGGCGCTGCCAGCCGGAGCTTCACGATAAGGCGACGCCGTAATTTCAGCGTTTTTTGCATCACCTTTGGCGTTGCCAAGACATCCGCTGGAGTCATACATTTTCATGCTATAATTGTACGAAACTCTATGGCTGGAGTCACTCCTCCATTCTAAAAGCGGTCGACAAGAAATGTCGCTATACTTAATTGTAGCCAGCATTTCGACAGCGTGGACATATGTCGCCGCAGAGTTGAAAAAAAATTTTTGGTATGAGAAATTAATGATAGCCAGTCATTTTTCATAAGTAGCTGTGAACGTGTGTGTGTGTGTGTGTGTGTGTGTGTTTACAGTTTGACCTTTATTCATAATACGCTGCCATATGTGCTTCCTTGGAAATTTAAAAGCGGCGCCAGGAACCGGGACAAGAAATAAATCACGCAGAAACTCTTTTGGTAGTTGTCTAAGTATGCGTAAGAATTGTGCCACCTGCTTGTCACGTAGCGCGTTGTAATATCAATATTGTGGAACTTGATCCGACCAGCATAAGCCCTTATCAACCCTTATCGCTCGTTCGCTTATCATGTTCGACAGCGAACATTATAAGACAGGTTTAAGATAGAGTTCATTATGACACTCGAACCCATAACCCTTGGTGCTAATTAATTGGTGCAGTTAATTGGCCATAGTCAGTTAAGGCACTCGAACCTTCCACGTCTGGTAGTAGTCGAACGCACGACCTTTTGTACTAAGTTAACTCAAGGTTAATTTAGCGAGGCTGTTGCAAAACTACCACTACATTTGCTGAGTGTGTGTGTGTGGGGGGGGGGGATATGCAATGCTTTGTTTATGGTTCAGGTGCTTGTTTTCAGGTTGTTCGTTAATGAAACGCATGCTGTTCAGTGTGTTGTATGGGTGATTTCAATGAATGCATTAGCATTGCTCGCTTCACTTTGCTGAGCGCTTGTATAGACTCTGCCTTACATTGATATGAGCCACTGCATGCTTTGCTTGTTACGGTGGTATGAGCCATTGCTTAAAGGGTATTCGCCATTCATTGTCTTACGTGACGGATAAATTTCTCGTTGGGTACTCATAGAAGTTCTTACGTATTTAACAAGTTAGACGCAACGTCAGCGCCGAAATGACAGCCCATGCAGGCACGCTTACATCCTAAATTGGGAAACCGCTATTGTCCTTGTGCGTATCACTTTTAAAGGATAGCACTCATTGGCGATTTCCCAGCAACTTTGGATGCATAATCGTGTCCGTAACGCGAAATGGGTTGCACCTTTCCCATGGAATGCTCATGGCTCCATAGCAAATACTTGGGCTTAGGGCGGGCCAAGCTAAATTGGAGGGTTATATATGGTGGTGAGACAAGCTGGCGAAATCGATCGAAAAGAGCAAAATATAACACAGGAAACGCATACACTCACCCTTCAATGAATACTTTGGTGTATACGAATTACGTAGCCTGGACCACTGATTTTTTTATGTATTGCATACAATACATAAAGATGCATTATATTGTATTGCATTATCAAAATATTGTTCATGGCCCATGTATCGAGCCTCACAAAGTATAGGAATCCATGCTGTCGGGAATAGTGCGTCATTTAAATAAGCAAAATAGAGACAGACGATGGTGTGGACCACCTCGGCAAGGGTGCTGAGGCGTAGAAACCCTTTCAGTAAAAAAAAAATCTGCTACTTTAACATGTTGCCGAAGCAGTGAAACATTTGATTCGAAGGTTCGCTCTGTCCCAAGCTTGTTCAGTGGCTATTATAACTGCAGAAAACGCGCGGTTTAGTGCAGCAAGCACATGCGTGATGGCGAGGAACTCCGCAAATGCAGTAAAGGATGCGGTTTTACTATTTCTGTCGAAATACGAGGTTACTACCAATGAACAATATATATGTACATATATGGACTCATTATAAAGCATTCGTACGAATTAAAGTAGTAGCCCCCTCCCCCACCTGGAAGAAGCCGAAGATCGGATATGTTCCGAAATATCACTGAAAATTACTGCAAGTTTCTAAAAACTGACAGATCATGTAGTAGTTGTAGTATATCATGGAGGAAGGAAAAAAAAACGCTTGAAGTTCCATCGCGTTCTGCGTCACCACGCGACGTTTGTTTCGATTAGTTTAATGATTAATGCTCACAGTTATTCATCTTGTGGCTACTCTTTCAGAGAACTCATAACGAACCTCTTTTCGAGTAAATGTTTTGTTGAGATTGTACAAGTTCGTATAACTTTTTTTTGCGTATGAATGATTATGGTTTGTGGTGGAATTGAACGAATCATAATCATAATTTTGTTGTTTGGCCGAGATGCCCTGAAAATAAATTACGCAACGCTGTTAATGACAAATTATTTCTATCAACAACTGACATGTCAATTTCAGCAGACACTAGCGCCCCACCATGACGCATGGTGTGGGCACTGAGCCGCGCGCTTTTCAGTAGGTGATCAGCCGCGCTAGCTGGGAGACCTGCACCTGAGCACCTTAGCGAGCACGTGGAGATTTTCATATCCCTTGTTAGACCACCGAGAGCTATGGCAGCCAGCATTGTTTGCCTTGCCATACTCGAAAATAGCCAAAGGAAAAAGTTAACCCTGCAATCAGGCCTTCAAGATGAGTTGTTCACGGAGCTGTCATCAATTACAAGCATCACTGGCAGCACGTTGGTAAGTAACTTGGTGTTTGCACTTTAATACTGCTGTGTCGCACAGGCACTTTCGATCGCGATCGACCCCATTCGCGTTCGAGAAATTTGCACTCGACTCGATCGCGGTCGAAAGAACCTCTTGTTACCCAACGAGGGTTACACGCTCTTTGTTATAGTTTTAAATTGGATCGCAGAGTGAAGGGTACACGGTACGATAATTCTTACAACTCTTCCCGGCCTTGCGAGGGCCTGTTTAAAAATATAAAGGCACTTGCCGACGACGAAATTATTTGTCAGTGCTGACGCTACGCACTTCTGGCCCTTGCCTGAGGCACGGGCGAGAAACAGAGCTCGAGAAAGCGAAGCCTCTGCGAAACACAGATAACGAATATCTAACAGATATTAAGCTTTGAGTTGATGACTGAAACATCAATGCATTCCACCGTAGATTTTGAGGCTCCTGTCTCGAAACTACTGTTATACACAATTCTTGCTGCATGGATAAGACTTCGTTATTGCTTAGCCTCCAGTCGGAACATGCGCCCCTTATGAATAATTGCTAGGTTAATTAGTGAAACTTTGTTCATTAACTAACGCCGCACAGCGATCTTGCGTATAAATAGTATCCTTATTTCCAAGTAATCGAGCGGATGTGATTTTTAATGCAAAATTAATCTCTCTCGTAAGAAGTAGGAAAGATGTGTGTGCACTACTGTGCTGCAACTTGGATGTGAAGTATTCATTAGCCACTTTTATTGCATACACATCCAATATTGCATAGTGAGGAATTGATCAAGGCCACGTGCTTGCCACCACCCCAGTACATTAGTTTTTATATGTCCGTTCTGGGTAGCCGCCAGCCAGCTGACGTATTCAGAGGTGAAAAATTCTTTTTCGTTGAATAATGTTTATTCAGTCAGTCACTGTGTACTACGGGAACTTATTTGTTATTTTTCCACTTACAAATGAAATGTGCTGTTTAGCTTCAGATATATGATGACGAGCTTGAAGATTTTGTGGACCTTGCGCCGGGTACGCCTGTCCATAACAAGGCAAAAATCAAGGTCGCAAGGAAGCTGGTTCCACAAGCAGATGTGAGTGTTTTGTTTCAAACATTAGCAGTGCTTTAGACAATCACATTGCCATTTTTATTACATACGGTTGAGTGCAAAAGATTAAGGACCAAAGTTGCCGCTCTAACTAAATTTCTTTTTTTCTTATGAGCCTAGGCCTAAAGGCTGAAGTCAAGTATGCTGCCCACATGTACCTGCTTGACCAGTGTCATGCTTTTCTGCAATTTCATGTTTCACGGCTGAGCTAAAAAAATTATTTTTTTTTCTTTTGCATGAGCCATGGTCTCTACTTTTGCACTCGACTGCAAATTTGCAGAAATGAATGCTGTGAGCATGGGAATGGTGTATGTATACATGGAGACAAACAATTTTCCAGAAATGTTGTGATGCAAATACCATATTTACTCTATCCTATTGTACACTTTATTTTGAAAAAGATTTATCGAAGTGTGATATGTATGTTAGAATTGATCACGAAGCCAAAATTGTAATAGTTGGTGTTTAAATCCCTTTGTAGAATCCCACATTGCAAAATCAAAGGGTGAGCTTTGCCACACAGCTAGTGCCGAAGTCTCCTGAGAGCAGCTGAAGCTTGTTGAACTTGGACACAACCTAGCTACAACTTCACAATTTTAAATAACTATTTCTCTCTCTTGCAATGAAAATTGAAATGGAGTTACGAGCAGGTGTTTCATCATCATCATTTATTTTTCCTTAAGCACCCCTGTTGGCGTATTACACAAGGGGGATGGGGAGAAAGGTTACAGAAGATAACAGAAACAAAGATATGGGAACAATTTTTTACAAAACTCAGCCTGTGGATTCGTATGAGAAGAAAAAAGGCCCCTAGGCACACTGAAGATAATGCAAAAGCAAATCAGCAGAACAGTCACAGTGTGAGATGGCAATCGCAAAAGAATGAAGGCACGGGACGGTCATTATAAGGTTAGGGTTTGAGGTGATCAGTAAGCAGGTGCTTGAAGATAATGGGGTTACGGTCATTGACAACTCTATGTGGTAAATGGTTCCATTCTGCAATGGCGCTAAGCAAAAACAATTTATTAAAGGAAAATGTGGAACTATGCAAGCGCTGGATGCTACGAAACTTAAAAAGGCGACGAGATGTAGAGGTTGGTTGGATTAGAAGCCTTCCATGCAGTTCTAGCAAGTTATAATAAAGTCGCTGGGAAAGGCACAGTTTTGAAATTTTCTGACGCAACACCAATGGTTCGAGTCCTAGAGGTGATTTAATCGCACTGACACTTTATTCACGGCTGTGCCTGGAAGTGATGAATCTAGTGGCACGATTTTGTATTGATTCTAATATATTAATTACGTAAGCTTGGTGCAGGCTCTCAAGTTTACTTCGAACGAAAAGTTTGATAAGCTAGTTATCTTGTGGATGAGGGGCGCAGCGTAATGGTATGCCTGACCTAACCAAGTGATTTATTGGTGTCGGTAGCTAATTTTGTTATATGGTCGGACCAGGTCAACTTCCTATTAAAGTGATACCCAGATAACGATATGATTCAACGGTGGATAGGGCTGTCGAGTTTAAAAAGTACGGGTGATCCTTGTTGGAGTGTTCACGGGATACCTGCATAATTTTACATTTGGAGATGTTAAGTTTCATTAAAGAGTTGGAGCACCACGTTTCTAATAAATGTAAGTCTTTTTGGAACACTGGTTGGTCGGTTGGGTCTGTAATGCGACGGTAGATTATGCAGTCATCTGCAAAAAGTTGGATATTGGATGATATGCCAGTAGCAAGGTCATTTATGAAGATGAGAAAGACAAGGGGACCGAGGATGGACCCCTTTGGTAATCTGGAGATGACGCTAGCAGTGGTTGAGCTATGATTTCCGACAGCTGCATACTGGAATCGATTAGGAAAAAAGCAACGGATCCATGACAGCGTGAGAGGGTCGAGACCGAGGCGTGAAAGTTTGGCCAAAAGTCGCTGGTGGGGAATACAGTCAAATGCTTTGGCAAAGTCTAGGTATAGGACATCAATTTGAAGTGATGAGTCTAACTTCAGGTGAAGTTCAGTAACAAATTCAAAAAGCTGTGTATCGCATGACAAACCAGGCCGTAAACCGTGCTGATTGTGAAAAAAGAAGGAATGATCACCGAGATAACATGCTTTTTGCGAATATATTGTATGTTCTAGGAGTGTACAGGGAATACTCGTTAGGGAAATGGGGCGATAGTTGGAAGGATCGGAGTGGCTGCCTGACTTATATACTAGTACCACTTTACTAATCTTCCAGTCATTTGGAAGTGAACTATCAGTAATGGACTGGGTAAAAATTATTTGTAATATTTGACTGGAAATTGCTTTCATACCTTTTAGTATCTTAGCAGTGATGTTATCTGGCCCGGGGGCACTAGAAATCTTTAGGTTATCAATAAGTTTCATAATGCCTTGAGAATTAACTGTAATGGGAAACATGAGGGGAAAACTGTGGCTGGGCAAATCAAAGTCCTTCAGTGGAGGCTCACAAGAGAAAACAGAAGAAAAATATGAGTTCATTACGTCTGACCGCTGATCAAACGGCACGTTTGAACCGTCAGGATAAGTCAAGGAAATGTTATTGGAGCTATTGTTTGGTTTCAGAATATTCCAAAATTTTTTGGGGTTGACACATACGATGTTAGGCAAATCGTGGTGGAAGACCTTCTTTTAGGATTGTCTCACAGTGCTAGTGTATTTGCGCAGACATTTAAAGTACTTGTTTCACTTTGAAAAAGATTTAGAGTGTTTTGCATCACGAAGCAGACGTGTTTTCCTTCCCAACTGCCCCCTAAGTGTGTTAGAAAACCAGGGTTTTCCTAAATCACCCCGAATTCGAACAAGAGGCACATGTCTCTCAACAAGCCATAATAATTTATTCTTATTAGCAACCAGTTTTACATCAACTGTACGAGAAGGAGCAGTCTCACGAAAGAAATTTGAGAAAGTGTTTAGTTCTGTGTTAATTTTGCTCAAGTCTGCTTTGCTGTAGTCCCTAATGCGTTTGGTCGAGGGCTGTCCGAAAGCAACTGCAATGCAGAGATTAAATAGCAGTAATTTGTGGTCGCTTAGACCGGGAACGAATGATAGAGATTTTACTATTTCGGGGTTAGAAACAAAGACAAGGTCTAGAATCTTTTCCCCATGGTTTGCCACATTAACCATCTCAGTAAAGTTGAATGTAAGGATTGTGTAAAGAAAATCTTTGGATTGCTGGTTATGTGCCTGTAGATTTGCCCAGTTATATTCCGGAAAATTAAAATCGCCACACAGCTTAAAATTCGCAGACGGGTAGCGGAAGTAGAGATTAATTAGTACAGAATTTAGTTCATGGTTGAAAGAAACAGCACAATTAGGAGCGCGATAACAAGCAATAATCACAGTCATACTTGACCGAATTGATATATTTACGCACAAAATTTCGTGTTGACAGTTCAATTTGTTGACATATGAAGGGACACTTTCACAAAAAACAAAATTTCGTTTCTCCTGCGCCCCAACCTGTCAAGCCTGTGAACAGCATACGTTAGGCTATCATTTAGTAAGCTCGTGGTCAGCGATATTTGGATGCAGCCAAGATTCTGTAAGTATAGCGAGGTCAGTATCGTTGTCTTTCAAAATAGTTTCTAGAGCATCTTTCTTAGGCAGATAACTACGCACATTTTATATTTAATAAACAGGGACAGTAATCGAGGCGTGGCAGGTCTGAGGGGTGAGAAGAGGGATGTGCATGCCTGGAGAGACGCAGTCACCGCTATGCCCTCAGTTCAACTATACAATCAGATTCAGCATTGTACGTGAATTGCTTGCCATCAAGCAGCAAGCTGTCAAACCGAAGTTTAAATGATCTGCCACTCTCTTGTCCATGAAGATAAAGTTTTCTTTGCGCCTGTCGAACTCTGGCTGAGTAGTCCTCGTGAATCGAAAAATTCATGCCTTTGAGCTTAGAAACCACTGCAAGAATTCTTGATTTATCTTGTTTATGGCATATGCTTCAAAATTACCGTCATTAACCCTTATTTTCCCCATTTCTTTGTGTTCATGCTTCATGTCTGCGTACCTGTAAAAGCAAGCATGACTTATCCTGATAGTTCAAATCATATCTGTCACATCATAGTGCTGTGAGCAAAACAAGAACAAGGTGAAAGCGGGAGCCAACATTTCAACAAATAGACTTGTCTTTTTCAAACAGAACTAGTTCACTTCTCGAAATGTTGGCTCCCGCTTTCACCTTGTTGTTTTCTCATCGTCTTGAATTGCCATCTCCCATCTTCCCCACGTTTACCCTGCATGCATATCATAATGCTGCATTATTGCACTTCAATATTGTGTGCTTTTAAAATTAACATTAATAAAGGTAAAATGAGACATTCACCCGAACGTAGCTAATTGCTACAACGGAAACACAAAGAAAACCTTCACAGTCGAAGAAAAATTTGTCCTGGTATGGGACTCAAACCCGAGAGGACCGTGTTTCTGGGGCAGCCGCTCTACCATCTGAGCTAACCAGGCGGCTAAGTAGATGGCAGGCAAAGTTGAATTTATCAACAACTCAGAAGCAAAGGCAAGAGTTTGACGTGATAGTTCTGCAGAAAAGCACAACGTGGAGAGAAGTAATTAATAAAGGGAAATTGAGACATCCATCCAAACGTAGCTAATTGTTACAAAGTGCTGCCCTTTGTAAATTACTTCTCTCAACCTTGCATGTTTCCGCAGAACTATTATGTCGAACTCTTGCCTTTGCTTCCGTCTTGTTAAATTTTACTTCACCTGCCATCTGCTGGCCGCCTGGTTAGCCCAGATGGTAGAGTGGCTGCCCCGAAAAGGCGGTGGTCCTTGTTTTCAGTTCTGGACCAGGACGAATTTCTCTTCAAGTGCGAAGCTTTTCTTTCGAGGAACCTGTATGGGTTTCCTTTGTGGCACTTAGCTACGTTTGGGTGGATGGCTCACTTTCGCTTTATTAATTACTTCTGTCCACCTTGTGGGCTTCTGTAAAAGTAATACGTTAAAATTAATATTGTGAAAGTTCCCGTTTAGCCCATTTTTCAATTGCATTAGGCAACTCTAGTATGTGAATGCCTGAAATTCATTTTCATGCTGCTGCCTTGTGTAGGGTGCACTTGACGGATTTGACAAATGATGTGAACAAATGCAGTCATGTTAGTAGAAAAATAAGGGCCAGCCTTTGCTCAACGTAGATATGGTTTGTGCGTTCTCTTAGGCGTATTCTATTACCGTAAGCATGTCTGATTAATTTAACTTTAAAACTAATTAAGAGGGGGCCGGAACAGACAGTTCACCTTCTGTTTGGATCTTTTCAGTGAGATATATTTGCATTCTTACACTGGCTACGCAGTTATTGTGACAAGAATCTATGTAAAAAAATATGACAGAAGGGGATGTGCTGTGCCACAAGTAACATAATTTAGTGCCTGCTCGAAAAATTGATGATTGCATGAGATGTTCCTTTACAAGATATAGTCTGTAATAGACTTCATGGCTGTGAAACATGATTGAACTAGATATATCTACTCATTGAAAGTAACCAACTGTCAACAGACCTTGATAATTTCAAGCTCCCACAGTTTTAGTCAGCAACCAATAAGTGAAATTATGATAAAAATGTGTTGATTGTGCTCAACTACATTTCACCTCGGTCAGGGCGCTAGACCATTCTCTGGCATGCAAGCGCCGCCAGTGGTCGCAAAAGGGCTTATGGGAAGTGCGTGACAGGCATCACGCTAGCGACACGCCTGAGAGTGAAAATGTGAATTTGTTTAATGTGCTTTGCGAAGTTATGCAAGTGCACTGACGAAGTGAACTGCTTAGCCATGAGTGACAAACGAGAAGAAAGGGCGTTAACCGAGGGGCCCGATTTTTATTAGTCGTATCATAAGAAGCCGTCAAACACTGACCGGTTGCTTTCACCCAAAAAGATCACATTCTTGTGACGCCTACAGCAGAAAGGATGTTCCACATCCTCTGCCAAAGTTTGTGAGTGGTAGCATTGGCTAACACTCCCAGGGTTAGTTCTAGTAGTAAAACATAAATGCCCTCCCCCCCCCCCCCCAAAAAAAAATGGATGGGGAAACGGCACCGCAGTAGCTCAATTGGTTGAGCATCGCACGCGTAATGCGAAGGTTGTGGGATAGCTCCCCACCTGCGGCAAGTTCTTTCTTCATCCACTTTCATCTACATTAATATATCGTTACTTTATTTCATTTATTAAGCACAAGTAATTTCCCTATCTTGTCCTTGACATCAGTGTTTGTTGGCTTCTTGTGATATTAGCCGTGAGTGGTGATTTAATGCATGAACCGTGCTGCTGTTTAGCACGTGCGCCAAAACTTACGAAAAAGGCCCTACTAACTTTTGATGTACAGCCGACTAGAGCCACTTTAAAAAAAAATGTTCGCCAATGAGCAGCAACGGGCTTCACTTATGATTAACGCGCTCAATGAAAATAATATATTGCGAGCTACTTCATAGCTTTGGTGTATTGCTAAACATCTATGCAACATTGAAAGTACCAAGGCTATAAATTCAATCTTAGTACATCTTAGCTTTCTCATGAAAGAGACACTGGTATAGGCAAAAATCTTTTTTTTTGTTGTGTAGTGCTCAACATGTGACTGAAAAATCGGTGAACAGTGTGACTGTTTTTCAAAGTACACGCCATATATGCCTGCATGTTCGAAATACACGTTTTACTCAAAGCACACAGCGCACCCACAGAGTATTGTGGGATTGCATGAGATAATCATTTATGGTGGAAAGAAAATGTTAGCAGCACAAGACCATACTGTGCATACAAGCATGAGAGCATGTGAGTGAAATTGCCACTTATTGCCACTAACCGTAATCTACGGTGTTCGCCTGTGAAAATTCTGTCTCCATTGGGAATGATTTGGCTCAGTTGCAGTGCTGCTCATCCATGCGTTCGCATTGGTGTCTGTTATCGTGCCCCTAACAGCGACAGCTCCTTTATGCAAATACTTCACGATGCCTTAAGCACATTAAAAGTGAGATACCCTAACAGTGCGATTCTTCTTTTTGGAGACTTCAATTTTCCTTCGGTTGACTGGTCCGATCCTGCTTCCATGTTATCAAAAAATAGCGCCGGTAGCGAATTGGTGACCCAGGCAACCCGCATCACAGATCATTCTTCTAACATTTTTGATCTCGTTCTAACTACCCATGCTGAAAACTTCTCCCCTGTCACCTGCCTGCATGGCCTTAGTGATCACATGGCTGTGCACTCCACATTTTCTTGCGACATACTTAAAAGCAGAAAAACCACAAAGATCCTCACGCTGTATGAGAAAAGTGATTACGCCAGTATTAACGAGGGTCTAACCACATCGTTTTTATAGCTTTTCCTGTGGCTTCCTACAACGCTCCCTTGAATCTAATTGGTTGCTTTTTAAGACGGAGTTACAATGCTAAAATAAAACGGTACATTCCTAACATCATAGTAACAGAGTGAGCAGCTTCCCCATGGTTTAATGCAGCACTAAAACGTTTCAACAATAAGAAGAAATGTTTGTTCCGAGCCGTGTGTGTTGCACATGGGTGAAGTAATACAGCGCAGCCAAAGAGTTTGACACTTTATTGCAACAGACGAAACGTAATTTCTTTTCCGAAACTCTACCTTGCATGCTTCGAAGTGACCCTAAGCGCTTCTGGAAAACTATAAATCAAAATCAGTCTAACTTGATATCTCTTTGCAATAACTCTGGCTTTCCGGTTCCCGGCTCTGAAGTTCCTAATATCATGAACGACACCTTCAGTAAAATTTTAATGAATGAACCCCTAAATAATCATGATGCGCCGGCCTTTGTGCACCCACCAATGAATAACATCATTTTCGAACAACATGGAATAGTAAAGGTAATTGATTCGCTAGAAAATTCATCATCTACGTGAATTGACGGCATTAACGCCAAAATATTGAAAGACACAACATATTTGCAGCCTTTTCTTCTCACTAATTTTTCAGGAATCTTTAAACACCGGCTGTGTAGCACGCAATTGGCGGGCAGGTAAGGTCATTCCAGTCCATAAAAGTGGAAGCCAGCCATGCCCGAATAATTATCGCCCAATTTCTATCACTAGCGTTTGCTGTAAGGTAATCGAGAACATTTTATACTCGCACATTGCTACATTTCTAACATCTCTGAATTTCTTTCACCCAACCCAGCACGGCTTTCAGAAAAGTAATTCGTCTGAAATGCAACTCGGTCTTTTTCTTCATGATATCCACTCTAGATAGCAACATCCCTACTGATGCAATTTTTATTGATTTGTAGAAAGCATTTGATAAAGTCCCCCATGTTCGCCTACTACTAAAATTATCATCACTTAACCTTCACCCCTGTGTTCTTAACTGGATTCAAGGTTTTCTAACAGGCTGACAGCAGTTTGTCTATGCCAAATCACACCATCATCTTTAGCACCTGTACTCTCAGGCGGTGTACCGCAAGGTACGGTCCTGGGACCAGTTCTTGATGTATATTAGTTATTTGCCTTTTAATATTTCCTCTGGCATTCGTCTCTTCGCTGACGATTGTGTAATTTATCGTTCGATCACCAACAGCGCTGACACCACTGTTCTTCAAGACAGTCTTAATCGCATCCAACACACTTGGCTCGTTTCGCCTAAACGTCCCTAAAACAAAGCTAATATCTTTTCACCGTCACCGTAATTACATCTTATCCAATTATTCCACTAACAACCAGTTGACCGACACTACTGATTCATTAAAATACCTTAGTGTTTATATTTCGTCTCATTTAACTTGGTCCACTCACCTTAATAGCATTGCAAATTCCACTAACCGTGTGCTTGGATATCTCCGCCGTAATCTTGCCCTGACGTCTCCTTCAGTTAAATTACTTGCCTACATAACCTTTATCCGACGTAAGCTTGTATACTCTAGTGCTGTTTTTGATCCTCACGAAATTAACCTGATGAATGTTCTGGAATATGTTGACATTCGCGCAACAAGATTCATACTTTCCGAGTACTTTCGTGGTTCAAGCATCTCCGCCCTGAAAACCCAGCTTAACGTTTCCACTCGTTTCCCACCACAGTATCGCTAGACTTTGCCTGTATCGCAAGTTTTTCCATTCTTTGCCCATTGAAAATAAGTACATCAGAAGAGCCCACAGCATTTCTCGCACCACCCATCCCAATGCAGTGTATCCTGAATATGCCCACATCACTACTTGCCAGCAATCTTTTTTTTTGTGTGTGTGCGCTGCTCGAGACTGGAATGACCTGCCAGCTGGAACTGCAATTATCATCGATTCTCAGTGTTTTAAGCGAACCATTGAAGCACGCCCATGATGTTTCTCGATAACACCATGTGCCGTATATATATGCCCACCCCTCATGTAATGCCCCTCGGGGCCCTTGAGGAACCAATAAATAAATAAAAAAGAGGAAATTCTGTGATTGTGCTCATACAGTTGCAGATGAGATAAAAGCACCTTTGATAATGTTACCAGAGTTACAAACCCAGTGCCGCCATTAGCAGCACAGAAGGTAAACAGCTGGTTAAACTTCCAACAGGCATACTTGTTCTGCAATAATCCAAACAGATTACAGTTACCATGCGTATTATGCATCCTGCACAAAGAGCAGAAATGAACATTTCACCTGCTAATGTTTCAAGCGATTTCCCACATATTCTTGCTTCTTTCAGTGCTCTATATGGCTTTCATGCTTGCTTGCTGGTTTTAGTACAGTTTTATGAGCCGAAATGCATTATGCCATTTTGCAGTACTATTTCTTTACTCGAACAGATTTCTACTAAGGTAAACACTAGAAGCTGTTGCACAAAGGCCTTTTTGTTTTGCAGTGCACAAGCCCTCCACAGGTCGCACACACGGATGTGCACGATGCCAACTCGGCAGCCACTCCAAGCACCAGTGGTCTTGAAGTCATGTAAGATTGAATACATCATAATAGCATTATGCCTATGCCATCTATTGCAACTTCAAAGAACATTTAATACCACGGTCGCAATGTATGTGTGCTTTCTTTCAGAGCTGGTACCTCTGGCTTCACAGTTGTAGAAGCAGCACCCGTGCCCATTGAGGATCGGCACGACTATTTAAATTTCGTGTTACCGACATTTGGGCCGTACGAGAAGGTGCTGTCAAGGGGCACACCCATCAGGGGGCCAGTGCGCCGTGCTGTTGTGGACCGCCTGTTCCAGGCGTGCTTCAGGCTGGTTTGGTACGTTGTGGTTTCATATACAGGCCAGTCATTGTGTTCCCATTGTTGTTATAATGATATTCACCTGATTTACATAAAGTTATAGTGGGAGGTAAAATTCTTTTTTTGGACTTCTGAGTTATTCTCCTAAGTACTATTGCCACACTGCACTGGCACAACATAATGATAATCACAATTTGCTTATAGGTATCCATCACGCGAGCTGTACAGAACAGCGGCGGAAGCCCTTGTGTTGAAGTATCCACACCTGCTGGATAACGTCAATGGCAAGACAAGCGGCTTGGTAAGCATCACTATTCTTTTGTTCATGACTGTAACTGTGCCTGTTAGCTTGTCGTATTTGTCACTGAATACCTACCTTGTATAATGAACTGAATGGTACTGTGTTAAGCAATTGTTTCGGAGCTAGACTGCCGCAAATTTAGACAAAAAATATTTAGTTCCAATATGGTATAAATTGTGCCATGCAGTGTGTGTCGTTGCTGGCCGTAACATTTCACATAATTGGTTTTAGATATAGTCATATTTTTAATTGTTCCAGAATGGCTTTTGGCCACTGAGTCTACAAGTGAAGTGTCAGAGCATGAGAACTTATCCTTACTACGTGTATACAGGCAGCTGTGGAGGTAGCAGGTTGACTATGTGATCAATGGTTTTCCTACATGCAACTATGACTTGTTACCATGGCAATTCTGATAAGCACAAGGTTGCAGGTTCTGAAGGCCTCCTCTAAAGCGGTCTCTAATTGTCCTGGCTTAAGATATTAAACACCATTGATGAATGGTTGTACAAAAATAGTTCTTCAGACTGAAAACAAGAATTTCCATATGTAAGCCATGCATATACACCCTTAGAATGAACAGGTGCATTTTACATATTACTTCAATTTGTGCTAAGTAGTTTGTGCTGGGTACTTGGCTTAATGGACAGTTAGGAAAAAAGGTTATAAGGGGTTACGGACTAGATTCCAAGACAGGGACAACATGGCCACAATTAGCACAAGACCGGTGTAGTTGGAGAAGTATGGGAGAGGCATTTGCCCTGCAGTGGGCATAGCAAGGCTGGTGATGATGATGAAGAGGAGGAGGAAAGGCATGACCAGCTGCCATCACCGTGACAAGGCCAACCAGAACTCTTTCTGTGAGTGATGTGACTTGGTGGACCATGTTCATTACATAATCACTGTGATGTATAATTTCCACAAATGCATCGCACGCTAAATTATTTAGCCTAAACTTCCTGTAGCATGTTCAGTTGGCAAACTGCTAAAATCAGATGTGGAGAGGTGCTTGTCTTGGTGAAAAATTTGCATAATTGTGCTGCCCCTGCCATCCCAGCATGGTAGACTGATGCTCTCTAGTTAGGTCATTGCCTCTTGTGGCACTTTCTATCCCTAAGTGATACTTTCGTGGAAGTTTCTTGACAAAAACAGAGAGGTTGAAGGACCCTGGTACAACCATTGTCCGTAAAGTTTGGAGGTTGAGTCTATAAAAAAGGCATTCAACATTTTAACATTGTAGCTTGCATTCTTATTCAGCTTGCAACGCTTCTTGAGGTCTCAGAAGTAGAATAAGTTTTTACTGGTAGGGCTGTCAGCTTCGTTGCTTTCCTTCAAGCTCCTTTACATCCTTAACGGCCTCAGCGCATTCTATCCAGCATTTTTAGGGCTCTCTTTAAGTGGAGAAAAAGAAAAAAATTGTACAGGGAAAAATCTAAAGTATAGCAGACACGGGAGTACAGCTATGCTGAGTGTCGGAATGAATTTTCAGGACCAGGGCAGTGTGCAGCCTCGCATTATGCTGAACGCTTATTGTCCAGAAGATCATACATGAGGGCGACAGCGTCCCATGTGTCATGCATGCATATGGGCACACCGATATAAAACTCAACTTACTGTCAGCCCTTGTGAGAGACTCATGGTATGCGACACTGCTGGAATCGAAAAAAGACTATCAAGCTCGTCTTTGCTTTGGACTGCTGCTGCTGCTGCATTGATGTCGGTTAGCTCATAAACCATCATATAATGCTCTGCTTGTTCGTTTGAGACTTGTAATGAAAGCACCATGTTTTGTTGTCGGTCATGATGCTGTTGACGAATGCAGCATCCCTGTGTGCGCCTACGAGCAAGTCAGCACAAACTGACATTTCTGTTGTAATCCTGAGTGAGGGAGTGCGGTACTAGTAGGGCATTAAAATTTCATTTTACCAACTTGCGCAAAATTTGGTGACATGTTGTTTTACTCATGTCAAGGGCATCGATAGCATGTGTGCTGTAACAGTGAGCTCTTGCTCTACGATGTCCCTGATCCAAACCATGTCATCATTCTGTGAGATTAAAGGTTGCCCCAGCCCTGTGTAATCTCCTGCTGACACTTCTCTCAAGGTAAACTGGTTTAGCCACTTCCACATGTTTGTCCACAATTATATTAACGTGATAGCGTTAAGGAGCTCGTGTCGCAGAAAAGCCGGTGTTGTCGGCGTCGGGTGTCGGCGTCCGCGGCGTTGGCCGTGAGCGATAAATCACGGCAGGCGCTTCATAAATAAAAAGCAACTTCCAAGATTGGCTCGGTGGGAATCGAACCAGGGTCTCCGGAGTGTGAGACGGAGACGCTACCACTGAGCCACGAGTTCGATGCTTCCAAGCGGTACAAACGCGCCTCTAGTGAATGCGGTGTTGCCTTCGAAACGAGCCGTGGAAAGTTATACTGCGGTGTATATCGGTAATTATGAACATGTAACGTACAGAAGTCGCAATTACACGAGTTGCGAAGTGCGTTTCCGCTGCATTTCTTCTGCACTTTCCGCACACGCAGAGCCATCTTGCGGCAAACACAGAAGACCCCCTCCTCTCAATGTACGGCGCTGCCCTGACAGGAGGCGCGCCGCGCGCGCATTGGGACCGCTGCCAGGCGCGTCGCAGTCCAGACTCCCTCTCCCCTGACGACGCTTCGCCGTGCTCCCGGTTGCAGAATCAAGCGCCGTTCCTTTCTTTAGATTACTATCTATCTATCTCTCTGCCCGTGCCAATCACGACGTTTGGCTGGCGTAGATCGTTTCCCCTCCGAGACACCGAGTTCTTCGGTTCGTTCCGTTCGCTCAGGCGCACGTTTCGTTGCCGCGCCGAACGCTGCGTTGCTCGACGCTCACCGCGTGATAGGTGGGCGCTAAGTCCGATGCGGGGTGCCTCGTAAGTGATCGCTGGGCCGTAGCGCATTGTCTTATACCCCTTGGCGGGTCGACGGGAACGCTGTCGCGTTCCACTCTTGAAGGCGAAGCTTAAGCGTCCTCCAATTTTTGTTGCCATAAGTGACACAAAGACGCTCTTACAGGTCCCTCTCTTCTGTCTTGCCAAGCTTCACTGAGAACTTTGTTTACACGTTCTACTGGGATGTCCTTCTTTTCACAGTCACTCACAGTGGTATGTGCAAACTAATTACAAAGGATTTTCCACCATATAATGCCATCGTGGCTGCCACAGCAACTAAACCGAAAAACACAGTTTCAGTCGAAAAATGGTGTTGTACATACTTGCAAACAAATGCTTCAGGGAAGAGAGCGGCCGCTAGGGGGCCCGAGTGAGCGGACGCGTTTATTATCGGCTCCGCCAATTTCTGGTTCCTGTGCCCAGCTAAGTCCTTTCTAGGACCCACCAAGGCCCTCAACGGATCCTGGAAGGTTCACGGACCCCAAACGCTACCATCTTTTGGATGTGTCCAATGACCTCGGTGAGCTACCTGATGAAAATGTCTCTGGCAGCCACGCCGCTGCGCTAAGCCTCGCCTCGTCGAGGCGAGCCTCGCCGGTGCGCCGCGTTCCTCACTCCCCAACAGCCATGGAGGAGCCCGTGGATGGAGAGACCTCGAACCCGTCGGACTGCCACCCTGGTGAGTGGAAAACTGTGCTCCATGCATACCGTAATCGGACCACGGATTCGAATTCGCCCCCAAAACACCCGGTATCGGCCACCGTTCAACCTAAACCAAGCGCCAGCAACGCCGGCGCGCCACCGGACGCTGCATCTGGGAACAAACGAAGCGCGTTCAAGGAGACGCCACAGCTCCTACGCATGACGCGCGTCGTCGTCCATAGAAGCAAGCAACTCGCCGCACTGCCGGCGGGTACCATCAGAGTAGTCTTTCGCCCGCGAGGCGGCCTCTCCCTGGAGAAGATCCCGGCTCCCAGTATCCTGCAGGCACTTCACTCGACCCTCAGCTGCTCAGTGATAGGCGAGTTGCACATAAGGATCCATCCAACTAACAACACCTTTACAGTGGCGACGGTAGCGGAGGCAACAGCTCTCGCTTTGGTCAAAATCCAGCAAATTACCTTAGATGGACTACAATACCCGGTAGCCGCGTACATCGCGGCCCCTCCAGCGGCAGTCAAGGGCGTCATTTCCCGGGCCTACTGGAACGAGACACCAGAACAAATCCTAACTGACTTACAATACAGAAACCCGGACGCTAACATTATAGCGGCCCGACGCATGGGTAAAACAACGTCCATCTTAATAACTTTTGTCTCAGGTCCCGTGCCTCACACAATTAAATATATGTGTGTGGTACACCGCTGCACCAAATACCAGGGAAGCCTCCTGCACAAATTGCAGGAAGCCTGGACACAGGTACGACGTGTGCCCTCTCCCGAAGGCTGGACTGTGCCCGCGGTGTGGCGAGAAGCACACCCCTCAAGAGACCCCATGCACGCCAAGCTGCATTCTTTGTGGTGGTTCCCACCTTACCGGTACCGGCTCGTGCAAAGCCAGGACCCCTCCACCTCGTAGACAGACCGCGTCGAAACCCAAGCAACCAGTGCCCACGCCAAAGGACTTTCCACCGCTAGTGTCTCATCAAGATCGCCAGCGAGCCTGGACCAAGCCCACCAGTACACCCCAAACCTCACAGCGGGAGGAAGAGATAGCTCTCCTGCGGGAAGAGGTAAGGCATCTTAGGGCAGCCATTAATTCCATCCCTCCTACCGTTTCTCCACCCACTCCTTCACCAACACCCCAAACCTCTTCACCTACACCCCAACCCTCCACACCCCCTCCACAAAAGAAACGCAGATCAGAAGACATTCCAGACATGGATTCTAAATTACAAAAATTTGCCCAACAGCTCGAAGCCAGTATTCTGGCTCAGACTCAAAATTACATTGAAGCCGCCATCACTAAGCTTACAGAAACTATTATCAGTCAGGTAACCTCTACTATTCTACAACAAATTCCACAAATAATTGCTGGAATGCCTTCACATATCCCAGCTAGCAACCCCACAGCTGCTCCCATCCTCCGCCCCCCCACCCTTCAGCATGGCCCAGTTGACGGGCAATAATCTCCAATTAAGCATCCTACAATGGAACTGCAGGGGGTTTCGTCGCAAACGAGACCCCCTGCAGCAGCTCCTCTCTGCTTCCTCCACACCCCCTGATATAGTAGCACTTCAGGATGCTGGCACAAATTTATCGCTGCCAGGATACGCTCTGGTACCCTCCGACACCACTCCAAACCCCAGGGTTACGACGTATCTCCAACATTTCGTACCATACACTTGTCATGTACTAACCTCGCCGGTAGCTCACACATTCATAGAATTAATCCCCTCCACTCACAGATCTCAACCCCTCTTCATCCTCAACTGTTACCTCCTCCCGAGGCAACCGGTCTCAGATTTAATCTCTCTAATTAAAGCCGCCTCCAACGCTGCAAAAAAGGACCCCCTCATTATATTAGGGGATTTCAACTGCGCACATGTAGACTGGGGGTACACACGCACTAACAAGAGAGGAGCGGAATTGCACAACACCCTTCAGATGCACGGCCTGTCCATATATAATGATCTGAGCACACCTACAAGAATCGGCAATAGTGTCACTGCCGACACAAGCCCAGATCTTACTTTTGGTCGCAACCTTCCCACACCAGTGTGGACAAACTCAAATGAGGCCCTGGGCAGTGATCATTATATCATAACTATACAGCTTGATTTCGCCATAAAAGCTAAAGCCTACCGTGTCAGGATTACCAGCTGGGATAATCTTCGGAAGCACAGAGAGGCCAAAACATTAGAATCCCCCTTTAACCTCCACACATGGATGACAGAGCTGAAACAGGATGTCCAGGCATTCACGCAAACATTAGATGCCACCCCCGAGACTCCCGTTGCAGACAGTCGCTTAGCGCACCTACTACAAGCTCAAAGCAGTATCCTCACACGCTGGAAAACCCAGAAGCAAAATCGGAAACTTAAGCTAAAATTAGCACAACTACAGAAACAAATAGAAGAACACAGTGCCGCACTCAGTAAATCTAACTGGCACCAATTATGTGACGGATTACGAGGTAATCTCTCCTCCACCAGGGCCTGGCATCTTTTGCGACATATGATAGACCCCACTCAAACTAAAAAGCAAACTCGGCTCACACTAAAAAGACTTACCCATAAACATCGCCAAAATCATCAAGCACTGTTACGCCAACTCCAATCAACTTATACCACTGTGGGCCAAGCTGTATCATATCCCGACTATGTAGGCCCCGATCAACCCTCCCTCGACGCCCCCATTATGGAGGTTGAAGTCAGAGCAGCCCTTATCAAGCTCCGAAACTCAACCCCTGGGGAGGACCAAATCACAAATGTCATGCTCAGAAATTTAGATGACCGTTCAATTTCCCTTCTCACCGACTACTTCAATGAGTGCTGCGAAATGGGGGTGCTACCTGCTGAATGGAAGCACGGGAAAATAATATTCATTCCTAAACCAAACAAGCCCATTAACGCCCAAAACCTCCGTCCCATTTCGCTGACTTCGTGCTTGGGCAAACTGTTTGAGCATGGCATCCTCACCCGTCTCACGCAACACATGGAATCCCATGGACTATATCCCCATACTATGGTAGGATTTCGATCCCACCTCTCGGCACAGGACGCCCTACTGCAGATTTCACACGCTATCCTCAATGACATGTTACATCACACCAGAGCAATCCTGGCAGTCGACCTCACCAAAGCATTCGACAAAGTTACACACAGCGCCATCCTGCAGGGCATCCAAGAGCTGCAGTTGGGGCCTAAGACCTACAACTATATCCGGGCCTTCTTAAACGGTCGCACAGCCTCACTGCATATAGATGATATACAGACCCCCCCACTTCACGCTTGGTAACATTGGTACCCCGCAAGGGGCGGTGTTATCTCCCTTCCTCTTCAACCTCACCCTCATCCCCCTGGCCAAGGCTCTCAGCCGCATCCCGCACTTAGGACACACACTTTACGCGGATGATATAACGGTCTGGACCACATACGGCTCGGATGGCGACATAGAATCGACCCTTCAGGAAGCCGCTACAACTATCGCTACTCACGCGGCAAACATTGGGCTTGAATGCTCCCCCACAAAGTCAGCACTCCTCATAATCCGCCCGCGGCGCGTCCCTACCTCCCCCATCACTATCTACCTGCATGACACTCCCATACCGCAAACACCTACCCTCCGCATTCTTGGCCTGCATTTACAGGACACGGGGAAAAACAACCTTACCCTGAAAGCACTAAAACAGTCCACTTACTCAGTCATCCATCTTCTTAGAAGGGTTTCACATTCACGAGCCGGTCTAGACGAAGCAGATAATCTGAAGGTGCTGCATGCCTTTGTGCTTAGCCGCATTCTTTACGCCACTCCTTACCTGAACCTCTCCTGTTCGGATAAAGACAAGATCAATGCTCTTATCCGCATGGCTACCAAAGCAGCGCTAAACTTACCAAAGAGCACTAGCACGGACAGACTCTTAAAATTAGGAATGCACAACACTATACAAGAACTTATAGATGCACATCGCTACACACAGTACCTTCGTCTGGCTGGCACGGAAACTGGACGATATATACTGGATTCTCTGGGAATTCGCATACCGGCACACACGACAGACTTCATCTCTCTCCCTCGAGCCATACACTCCGCGCTAATCCTGAAACCCCTTCCTAAGAATGTCCACCCTGAATACCATCAATCCCGCCGAGTCGCGCGGGCCAAAGCTCTCCATAAAGAATATGGCACTTTAGAGGATGTGCGCTGGGTGGACGCCGCGTGTGGTACAGACCGTTCAGTAGCTGTGGCTTATCATCCAGAAGCCCCCCCATTTACCCATTTGATAGACCCACCTTGTACCCCGGAAGAAGCAGAAGAAGCAGCTATAGCTATAGCCATTGCCCAAACCAATGCGGCTTATATACTAAGCGATTCCAAAACAGCCATTCTTAACTTCGCCCGCGGACGCGTCCATCCCCCCGCGTGGCAGATATTGAGAATGTCCACCCTAAATCCCGATAGGTGTATTGAGCTCGTGTGGGTTCCGGCTCACTCTGGCAATCCCGGAAATGAGGCCGCCGATAACATAGCCCGAGGACTTATTTGCCGGGCAAATGGCGACCCCAGCCGGGATTTCTCGAGGGAGCGGGCACACACGTTCTCAGAACTAACTCAACAAGCACGCCTTGCCCGTCGACTCTATCCCCCTCCCCACCCCCGCCTATCCCACTCCCAACAAATCCTCTGGAGGCGACTCCAGACGCGAACTCTTCCTACCCCTCAGCTTCTATCCCACTTCCGCCATGTTTCCCCAGAGTGCACTCTCTGCGGAGAATCGCACGCCACCCTTGACCACATCCTCTTCGGCTGCCCTGCCGATCCTCCCCCGCAGGGACAGCCCGCCATCGGTACATGGGAGGAATGGGAGGCCCTCCTTGCGTCGCAGGACCCGGACGCGCAACTTCGCTGTGTGAACCGGGGTGCCAGTGCCATGGCCCTACGTGGCCTGGACACATGCGCGTAATGTGAGGGCTGTGCGGTGGCCCTGAGACCTTGTACGGTCCAAACTCACTTGCTTAATAAAGTTTTCCATCCATCCATCCATCCATCCATCCATCCATCCATCAGGGAATCACTTATACAGAAGAAAATAAATGTCTTGGAACTTGGCATCAAAAGTTCTGTATATACACGGTAGTACGAAAGGATGTCGAGACTGGCTCTATCTTGAACAGAGTGATTTATGTGCATTCAAACACTGTCACCTTTGAAAAACACCGTCACCCTTTCCCTACAATCAAGTGCTCCTGCCACTTTGCGAACGTATCCTTTCCAAGTGAGCCAAGCACCCTCTCCTGCAATTTGCACTTGATTAAAGCACTCTTATAAAATTGGCAACATTTGAGCCATATTTCTCATTTTGAGAAAAGTGAAATAAGGCTGAGCCAAATTTGAATTAGTAGGGTAAATATGGAAGAGAAGTAATGCTTCTGGCAATAAACTCGCTTGTGCATAGTTCTCTGTGACAGTGTGCATTGTTGTTCTGCAGCATCCAGCTCCTTGTGCGCCCCAGACCTGGCCATTTTCATTGAACGACCCCCTCAGATGTTCTGAAACTTAGCAGTGAAATGTGCTGTTTATATCTGGCCATTCAGGAGGAATTCCTGATGAAAAATACTTTAAATGCAAGCAAAAACCTAATGGGCACGCAGTCTGTCAAGTTGCAGACTTTTTTTAGCCTTTTTTCGATTGTGGAGATATTGGCCTTTTCTTCTAACGACTATTGCCTTGTCTGAGGGGTGCACCTGCACGCCTAAGTTTTCTCCCAACTGATGATCATTGATGTGAAAGGAAGGTCATTCATCAGGATTTGCTCTTTCTTATTTCATTCTCCTCAAAAAAATTGAGAACTCATTGCACAAGTTGCAATAAATCTTGTTATTGAGTTGTAGAATTTGCAAATAATCTTGGTAGGATGAGGGTGCTCGACTCTTTCTGGGAAACGCTTCCAGCACTTACTTGCAAAGTGGCAGGTACAATGGGAGTACCCTATTGCCCCGCAAGGGAACTTTTTTGAAGGTTACAGTGTTTGAATGCACATGCAGAAATTACTTCCTTCAAAATAGAGCCAGTCTTGAAACGTTTTTATTTCACCTTGTAAGTGTATTTTTGGTCACATAGCTCACTCATGTTTTCATTTTGCAGTGTTTACTTTCTATGTGTTGCTAATTCAAGTAATTTGCAGGAGTCATGGGTTCTCGGCCTCCGTAATAAATTTAAAAATATGAGAAAGAAGGTGGAAAACTGCCCGCCAGAGATGGTACAGAAGCGGGAGCAGAGCCTCCACAAAAGGCCACGGCAGCCTCCCTCACAGACTTCAAGTAAGAAGTTGTGCCGCCTGTTTGTGAGTCTTTTTGTTTTTGTTTGACACTGCATGCCCAAAGATGTCCTTTTCAGAGAACCATTAGTACAGTATTACAACTAATACTCATTGTTAATGGCAGTTCATTGTGCTTGTACTTACACTATAATAAGGCAAGACTGCTTATCATAATACTTGTTTTGATATATTTTCTTTTCCTTGCACGCCTGGCCTGTCACTAGGTTAACCTCTCCAGGCCCCATTTACCTTTCTCTGTTACTATAAAAACAGTTATTCTTGTGTTGACCTATTGTTCTGGTATACCACAGCGCATTGCTTGTTCATCTCAATCTAAGCAGTGCTTATCGAAACCATTCTGTATGGTTTATGGTAACTCAAACTGGTTGAGATGCTTTCACGCTCTCCATTAGCCTTAAACACCCAATGCCTGTTGGTCTGAAACAGAACAGCACAAACCACTGCATGAATAGCTAGCAAGCTCGCTGAAGCCCATGGATCACTACTGGATTGGCTTGTGTTGGCCATGGAGTTGGCTATGAAAATTTGTTTCATTCCTGGTGTTTAATTTCGTGCCATTTAAAAAAAATCACAAATCAGTAATCTTTCAATTAACCAAAGGATTTTACTGCGCCGGACATAGGCAACCAACCTACCCATGTACTTCTGTTTATCAGTAATTTTCATTTAACTGAGTTTCGTTTAATGGGTGTCCGCTGTATTGATGATGATTTGTAGAGTTTATTGGCACAAGGGCCAGATGTGGCCAAAGAGCGCCAAGTCGATGATCTGTGCTTGTCAATGATATGTGGGTGTTGATTGTGGGGAGTATATGATACATGGCTGCATAGTGGCCTAAAAATATTCGCTAAAAGGTGGAAATTATACATGTGATGCAATGTGGCTGTAAAAGGGCCTAAAATTCATTCGCTCTGGAGTGCGTAAAATACAAGTCTAAAAACATGACAGTGATTGATGGTGTCTGCGATGAAAATAGATGTTCCATGAGATATGGATGATCAGTAAAACAACAAATGGCTGTAGCACTAGTGCCTCAGCAAGGCCTTGAAAGCAAGGGCTGGTAGGCACGTGCTCTAGAAAATGGTTTCATTGCAGCTACGACCTCCAGGTGGAGGCCGTGCTACAAGTAGCCTGGCCAAATTACATTTAGGGTGTCAGTTTCAGTTAAAAAGTTTAATACTGTTCCAAAAGTAAAAAGGGGTTCGTTGCTCAGAAAGAATGCTGGGTGTAATGGTATGTGTTGCAGATAAGCGGAGGGGAAGTACTTTTTCCTTTCTGCCTCTATTTCAGTGCATTGGATAAGAACATGAATAACTGTAAGCCTGTTGCCATATTTGGGACATGTAGGAGGTTCGCTTCCCGTCAAAAGGTAAGAGTGAGTGGTGTACGTATGTCCTATTGTTAATCTACACAGAAGTACTTCCTTATGCCTTGCTGTTCTTTCAGTTATCCAGTTCCCTAATTTTGGTTTGATAACGTGTAGCTTATTCTGTATTGCAATATCCCGTTGATGTTGCCAGTACTTCCTAAGTTTATGGCGTAAGAAGGGCTTAAGTTCTGTTGCTGATATAGGTTTATTCATATCCGTTTCATTAAAGGTGACTGACGTTGCACTTTCGTCAGCAGCTACATTGCCTTTTATGCCCCTATGACCAGGTACCCAACATAGGATGATGTTCTGGTTGTACATTAATGCTAGGCATAGTTGTGTGTATAGTTCATTAAAAGCAGGGTTCTTATGTTTTCGTAAACTCATTAAGGCTCTTACTACGCTTAATGAATCTGTGAAAATGATGGCCTTATTGAGATTACTTTGTCTGATATGTTTTACAGCTGAGAGTATCGCGTAAGCCTCAGCCGTGAAAATACTTGTGTTAGGATTTAGAGAATCCGAGGTGGAAAAAAATGGCCCAAGAGCTCCATACGCAACACCTGCAGATGACCTGGAAGCATCTGTATAATATTCGGCACAGCAGTACTTCGCTTGGAGTTCGAGGAAGTGTGATCGTATGTGTGCCTCAGGTGCATGTTTTGTTATTTCGACAAACGAGATATCGCACTCCATGGTCTGCCATTCCCAAGGCGGTGGAAGGCGAGTGGGAGGCAGGATATTTTCTGGGAGATGGATGTCTGTTTCGTCTACCATTGCTTCCAAGCGTAGGCTCAAAGGGGTTCTAATACGTGGGCGGTTACTGTAAAGTCTGGCAGCGCGCAGGTCGCTAACGATGGAATGGCATGGATGTTCGGTGTCTGATTTTACCTTAGAATAGTATGATAAACTTAAGAATATTCTTCGCAGATGTAAGGACCATTCGTTGGACTCAACGTAGAGACTTTCAACAGGGCTCGTTCTGAAGGCGCCTGTTGCCAGTCGTATACCGAGGTTGTGGACTGGGTCGAGAATCTTTAGCGCAGTCTCTGTTGCGGAGTGGTACACCACGGCTCCGTAGTCGAGGCGTGATTGTACGAGACTCTTGTACAGGCTAAGGAGACACTTCCTGTCACTGCCCCAAGTTGTTCGAGAGAGCAGCTTGAGGAGGTTCATGGTCTTCAGGCATTTTTCTTTAAGATATTTTAAGTGGGGAATGAAGTTAAGCTTTGTGTCCAGGATAATACCTAAGAATTTGTGTTCATGACTAACAGTTAGTCTTTCTCCATTAAGGTTAATGTCTGGTTGTGGCAGTACACCTCTCCTGTTTGAAAATAAGACACATGTGCTTTTTTGGGGGTTCAACTTAAAATCATTCTCGTCCGCCCACCTTGAGAGTCTATTCAAGCCAAGTTGTAGCTGCCTCTCGCAAATGCTAGCATTGCATGACCTGAACCCTATTTGTACATCGTCCACATAGACGGAGTAGAAGAGTGTGCGAGGCAATACGGTGTGGAGGGAGTTCATTTTAACAATAAATAACGTACAGCTCAGTACTCCACCCTGCGGTACACCTGTCTCCTGCAGAAATGGTCGAGACTGTACGTTGCCAACTCTAACACGAAATGTCCTGTCAGAGAGATAGCTTTCAATTATTCTTAGCAGGTTGCCGCGAATGCCCATTGCAGAAAGATCCCGAAGGATCCCGAAGCGCCACGTAGTATCATACGCCTTCTCCATGTCAAGAAACACTGATAACACTAGCTGTTTGTGGACAAACGCTTCCGTGATGTACATTTCCATGCGTACAAGCTGATCTGTCGTCGATCTGCCTTCTCTAAAGCCACATTGATATGGATCTAATTTCTCGTTAATTTCTAGATAATGTACCAGGCGACTGTTTACCATCTTCTCAAAAACTTTGCATAAGCAGCTCGTCAAAGCTATAGGCCTATAACTATTTGCCAAAGAAGGGTCCTTACCCGATTTCAATATAGGAATTATGATGGCCTCTTTCCAAGCAGAGGGAATGTGGCCGGACGACCATATAGAATTGTAGAGACAAAGAAGGGTTTTTTGTGATTCAGACGGCAGGTGTTTTAGCATTTCATATAGGATGCGGTCAGAACCTGGGGCAGATTTGTTGCAGCTGTTTAGGGCTGCCTGAAGCTCTGCCATGCAAAAAGGTCTATTGTATGCCTCGCATTTTGTGCTTTTCCGGTCTAGTGGTTTTCCTTCTATTTGCTTTTTGTACCTTTGGAATGTTTCAGAATAGTGCGACGAGCTGGATATCTGTTCGAAATGTGCGCCAAGAAAGTTCGCCTGGTCTTCCATGCTGTCGCCTTGAGTATTCACGAAAGGCAACGAGTAAGGCTGTCGACCGTTTATTCTGTTCTCTCTGTTCCAAACCTTTGTTTCATCAGTGTATGAGTTAATTCCCGATATATACTTTCTCCAACTCTCTCTTCTAGCTTGTCGCCGCGTTCTTCGACCCTGGGATTTGACCTGCTTGAAATTAACTAGATTTTCTGCTGTCGGAGAATCCCGAAGTAAAGCCCATGCCTTGTTTTGCTTCTTTCGCGCTTTTCGACACTCATCGTTCCACCACGGAAGACGGCGTTTTGTGGACAATCCACTTGTTACAGGGATACATTTGGAGGAGGTTTCAAGCAGAAAAACCGTAAAATATTCAACCGCAGCGTCTATGCTTAAAGCACACATGTCGTCCCAGGATAAAGTAGCAAGATGTTTGAACTTTTCCCAGTCAGCTGAGTCAGTTCTCTATCGAGGTAGTTGTGGAAGGCATTCATTAGACATTGGTGTGCTTAGAACCACAGGGAAATGGTCACTCCCGTAAGGGTTTTTAATAACTTTCCATTTAAAGTGGGGTAGAAGAGTTGGAGATGCAATGCTAAGATCTATTGAGGAGTATGTTTTGTTTGCCAGATTGTAATACGTGGGCTCCTTCCCATTCAAAAGACATGCCCCTGAAGAAAAAAGGAATTGTTCAATCAGGCGACCTCTCGCGTCGCAGCGCGAGTCGCCCCATAAGTTGCTGTGTGCATTTAAATCTCCAAGCACAAGATATGGTTCGGGTAACTGATCTATTAATGTTTGGAATTCTTGTTTGTGAAGCTGAAAATGCGGCGGTATGTATAAAGAGCAAATGGTTATCAGTTTATTTAAAAGTACAGCACGAACGGCCACTGCCTCAAGGGGTGTTCGTAGCCGTAGGTGTTGACAGGCTATAGATTTGTCAGCTATGATGGCTACGCCGCCGGATGATGCGAGGGCATCATCGCGATCCTTCCGAAAAATAACATACTGACGTAGGAAGTTTTTATGATTAGAGTTCAAGTGAGTCTCCTGGACACACAGCACTTTTGGAGTTTGTTCTTTAAGGATTTCTTGGACATCGTCGAGGTTGCAAAGCAGGCCTCTGATATTCCACTGAATAATTAGTGTATCCATATTAACATAAATGTTGTGCTATGTGTCAAGGAGAATGGATTTGATTTAGCTTACAGCGCCCTTTTGAGGCCCTGTAATTGGAGTTTTGTCTTTCCTGGAGCGGTCGACAAAGTCGCGCCGCTCCTTAGGCGTCAACTGCGCCTTCTGACTGGGTGTTGTGTCCATAGCCTCTTGAGAGGCACTGGACACGCGCTCTTGCGAGCGGTGTGTTTTCCGCGAAGGCCTTGTCTCTGAAGACAAGGCCTTGGAGCCCACCATCCTGGTGGTTGGTGGGCTTGTCTTGACCTCGGAGCTGGGCTGACTGGTGCCAGCACCAGCAGAGGCCTCCACTGTGAACAATTTCGGGAGAGGTAGGGCAGCCTTTGCTGCTCCCACCGTGGGGGCGGGTGGCGTTGCCGCACGCTCGCTATGCGTGGCGCTGGCGTCCGCCAAGTGCCGTTGTGGTACTGCCCCCCGACGTACCACTTCGGCGAAAGATGTGGTCTGTGCAAATGTTGGTGAGATGCGCTGTCTTGCTTCTCTGAAAGTTATGTTTTCTTTTACCTTTATTGTAATTATTTTTTTTCTTTCTTCCAGACTGCGCATGATCGTGAATATGCGGGGTGACCACCATTACAATTACTACAACGGGGCTCAGCCTTACAGTCATCTGCAGAGTGGTCATTGATGCCACATTTTGCACATGTTAGCCGCCCTCGGCAGCTCTGAGAAGCATGACCAAACCTCTGGCATTTAAAACATCGTCGAGGGTTTGGGATGTATGGTCGTACTCTGAGTTTGGTATATCCAGGTTCTAATATCTCTGGTAGTGTGCTAGAGCCAAAAGTAATAATCAGGTGCTTAGTTGGCAGTTCCTTGTTGTCACGTCTAATTTTTATTCTTTGTACACTTATTACGTTTTCATCCTTCCATCCTTCCAGGAGTTCTTCATCGGTCAAGTCCATCAAGTCCATGTCAGAGATTACGCCTTTGGCTGTATTCATGGTTCGGTGTGCTGTCACACTGACAGGGATGTCTTCAAGTTGTACCAGGTTTGTTAGCTTGTCGTGTTGTGCTTTGTCTTTTAGTTCTAGTAATAGATCCCCACTGGCCAGCTTGGTGATCTTATAGCCGCCTCCAATGGTCTCTGCGAGATGCTTCGCGACAACGAATGGTGAAATAGTTCTTGCTTTCTTGTCGGGTTTGTCACTGTGGACAACGTGAAATTTAGGGAAAGTCTGAGTGCCTTTTAGAAAAAACTGAAACGTAGCGTCGGTGCGCCCCCTTTTAGAGGGACGATCGGTACAGAAGGGGTTGGAAGTTCCCATGAAATGTGTTGTGTATTCAGCGACGATGCCAGTCACCCACCACCGAGCCCAACAAGGGGACACGGCAGGGTATGCGGTGAAGCAAACCCTACCATGCCAACTGTACATCGTCGCTATAACCATATATGTTATAGCCAAGGTAGGTCATAGCACACCAGGTTAACCCTCGCCGCCAGGAAGATAGGAAGTTATCAGAAGAAAAAGACGACAGGAAAGACTAAAAGTGAGAGGGAAAGACGAAGGTGTGCGAAGAGAGAGACAGGAAAAGGCGACTGCCGATTTCCCCCGGGTGGGTCAGTCCGGGGGTGCCGTCTACGTGAAGCAGAGGCCAAAGAGGTGTGTTGCCTCCGCCGGGGGGCCTTAAAGGTCCAAACACCCGGCATTGGCTCAACCCCCAGGATCCCCCTTTCCCCGGACACGGCTAAGCCGCGCACGGCTACACGCGGGAGGGTCCAACCCTCGTGTGCTCGGGTCCGTGGTGTCGCAACACACCAAACGCCTGCTTGCGCAGACGCCCCTGCGGGGGTGTCCGCTGTATTTGGTTTGTTATTATAAATTTTCTAATATTCTTGCACCCCAGTACATTGCACTGCTTCCTGGCATTTGCAGACGTGGAGTTTATTCACTATATAAATACATGTATGCTTCATTAGGAGGGCAGAAGGCAAAGTGCCTGGTGGGGCCCATCTTTCTACAAACAGTAGAGTCTAATCTCGATATAACGAATCACACGGGACCACCGAAAATTGTTTGTTATTTTGAAATATTGTAAAAAAAAACTTGCGGTTATAAGCCAGTGGACAAACCTAGGAATAAAAATCATGTACCTTGGCAGTAGATGCTTGCGAAGACAAGCATGCTCTTAAAAAAAATGTTTCACTCACTTCCTAGCTGCTTTACTTGAAGAAATCGGTGATTTTCTTCTGGAGCGTGCAGCGGGCACGACGAATTAGGAATGCGTCTACATCTTGCACTTTTTTGCAGTACCTAATTTGGTATGTCATTGCACCAAGTGATGAAAGTGCGGACTTTGTTTCCGTGCACTAAAACATCAATGTTCGACAGGATCTTCTGTGTTCGGTGACCCACAGTCTTCCTTCGGGTCTTCATCGTCACTGGAGACACCGCAAACGAAGTTAACAATCTCTTTGGTTGTCAGGTCCACCGCCGTTAGTGCTGCGCTGTCGCTCTCCCTATAGTCGAAGGAAGAGTCGGTGGGCAGCAGTTCCGCAACCTTGGCCTACAGGTCTCCTGTGTTGATGTTGTTGGTCACCTCCAGGTCATCTTCAAGCTGCACAGGCGGTGCTTTTCGTCAGCAGTTACCAATGGTGAATGCCTTCATGTTCCACCAAGCTCCTGTGAGCATATCCGCTGCCTGAAGAATGATTGCAGTCGCCTGCTTTAATCGGAGGTTGTTAATCAACTGCTTCCCAAGGCGCTTGCGAAATTCTGATTTCACACCCTTTATAATGTCCTGGACAGCAAGGACGTGTTGTTTGGCTGCAGAAACTCGAAGCGATCGTGCATCAAGTGAACATTCACAGTGTGAGCTCAACAGTTGTCGACTACCAAGGAAATACTTCGGTCATCCGTCCTCATCTGGTCGTCAACTTTGAAGAGCCACTCGGAAAAGAGTTCTCTGGTCATCCAGGCTTGTTTGCTGCCGAAGTAGTCGTACGGTAACGGCATGTCTCATGCAGCGAGGCTTCGCGTACTTGCCGATGATCAGTTCAATTTTCTTCGTGCCTGTTGCATTACTGCAGAGCAGGACTGTAATGTGAAGATGCTACTTCTTGCCTCCTTTGCACTACTGCCCTTTGAAGTGCATTGTCTGGCCTGGCAGTAGTTGGTAAAAACATGCGGTCTCATTCGCGTTGAAATATCTTCAGATTGCGATTAACCAACCTCTAGAAAACGATCATGTGCTAGGAATCTGCACCTTCTCCATCAGCAGCCTTTTCATTGCCCGAGACTACCTGCAAAGTTATTTCGTTCCTTTTGGGGAAACGAAAAAGCCAACCCGCACTGGCGTCGAACCCAGTTATTTCAGGTGCATTAGCAAATTCGCTGGCTTTTTCTTGGAGCATTGGGCCAGACATGGGAACGTTTTGCAGTCTGGTGTCTTTGAACCACATGAGAACAGCTTGGTCCACATTTTGGAAGTTTCCCAGTCGCGGTCGTTTCCTTGTAGGAGTGAGCTGCGATTCCTGGTGTTGCTTGACAGTCTTGTCTCGGTCTTTCAAAATGGTCGCGATGGACTATGGGGCAATGCCACGCTGTCTGCACACATCGATTTGCTTTTTCTCTGCATCGATTTCCTGCAATACGTCCAATTTGTCCTGCAGCGAAAACTGCCATCGCTAGCTGCCTTCATCATTGTATCTTGTGTGAACATTGCCAAACCTTTGTCGTGAAGTTCTTGGTGAAGGTTGTGGTTAAGCATTTGACACTCGGCATCGTGCTGATGATAGCTACTGCATTTGCAGTTTCTGTTTCACGCGAGGGTTGCGGCGCTGTTACTTTTAGCCGAATTCGTAATACTGATGTTCCTCGGTTATAACGGGGAAAAGAAACCATGTGCGTTATTCTGAAATATGCGCTGTATTGAAATTTGTAGTTGCAAGATCTTTTTACTCTGAAAATATAGGCAATCTGGCGGGGATCTTTAAACTATTCGTGAATTTGAGAAATTAATTAATGTGGGGTTCACTATAACGAGAATTGGCTCTATAGTATTTGACAGTCAGCAGCAGTGCGAATTCAGAGCAAAGTGAGGATAATCTGATGAGAGCTTCATGTGAACACTAACTTGATAAATTGCTGCACAAAGCACTGCATTGAGAGCCACAGAAATGATATGTCTGTCATTAGGCTTGAATTGTTCCATGTTTAAAGCTTCAGTTCTGCAATCCTCTCTTGTATGCATTGCAGGACTGCAGCCATCTGGTTGTTTATGGTGAGACGGTCGAATCGCTGCAGCGGCATAACGAATGGCTGCAACAAAATGCAGCAATTGCTGTTAACGATGACGTGAGGCCACGCCTTCTGGCCACTGCCCAGGAGCGACATG
Source organism: Dermacentor albipictus (assembly GCF_038994185.2). Classification (NCBI taxonomy): domain Eukaryota; kingdom Metazoa; phylum Arthropoda; class Arachnida; order Ixodida; family Ixodidae; genus Dermacentor; species Dermacentor albipictus. The sequence goes on from NW_027225569.1 coordinate 13,039,865, forward strand.
AACGCCTTCGCAGCCTCACGATATCAGAGGCATTGATGCTGTATCCATTTTTGGCATCGGAGGCTTCGGTATGTTTCCATTGTGTGGTTTTCTGGCAACTTATGGTAATCCTCTTGCTTGTTACTTTCAGTTACTTTTGGAATTCAGCATTGTGTTCAAGAAGAATGCTGGAGAGTGCTTCGCCCAAGGATGTGAGCAGCTATGCGACATTGTCCTGAAGCATGCTGATGACAGCGAAGTTGCCGCATTCTCCCATGTTGCAGCAGGTAAACACCCAAGTTCAATTTATTATCCATGTGTACCCTGGTAAAAGCATTAAGGCATTAGGCACTTTTGTGCGCTAGCATGACGTTAAAATGCTATGGACAAAATGTCGATACCATTTAGTCAAGTGAGAACGGGGGAACTGTGGGGCTCAATTTTTGTTGGTCACAATTGTATAAGACAGGCACAAAGCGTGAAAAAGTGTAGGGGAAGTTAATTGTTTCATTGAAATGTAACAATTTGTGAAGAGAAATAAATGTGAACAAAAAGACGTGTCACAGGTGAGAATCAAATTCACATCTCTGCACTGCGCATACAGTGCGCTACTGATTAAGCTACAGTGGTGTTATCCCTCTGGCCAGTTTGTTGGTGGTTTGTGCACAAGATTAGCCCTGAAATTAGCCAGCATCGGTCATGTCAGCGTGTGAGCGTAAGAGCAGGCAGCTGGTGCTAGTGGCGTAGTAGAGGGTAGCACAGCAGACACACACCTCTCCTGAAACATTTTTTTTAGTACTGGCTTGGCCAACTCTGCTGCCGTTTCCCCAGTCAAATGTGTGGCCCACCAAAAAAAAATGCTGACTACGCCACTGGCTAGCCCATAACCCCTCATATATCACTTCATGACATGACTTAAAGCCGTGAGGTGCTTTTATGAGGTTTCATTTTGCTTCACTTTATATGTACATATAAATTAATATAACTATTCATTTTTCTTATGCTCTCCCTGCCTTCATTGTCTGTTGCTTCAGGTATTTATGAAAAATTGAACCAAATGCACCAATAAATTGTAATACTTGCAGCTGATGCATTCAATATTTTTGCATGTGTACGCCAGATGTCTTACATGTGAACAAAATGTGAACATTGCATGTTGAACAACAGGCATGAAAAACAATGCATGTTGCATTGTCATTCTGCCTTTCCCCTTTTGTGTTTCTGATCCATGAAACAGCATGGCTTATGAACCATGCAGATTTTTATTTTGTTTCTTGACATTAGACGCGATTATGTGCAGTTAAGAGCTGCTTGTAAAAAAAGCTTTTGTTAAAAAATAGTTTAGTCGGTCCTGGGGGGATATTCTGTAAGAGTTCACTTAGTGGACTCCACTTCGGCCGCTGCTGATTGGCTAGGGCCGCTCGTCTCCTCCTCGCTCATACAGCTGCATCCAATCAGCAGCGGCAGTAAAGGACAGTCCATTAGGTGAACTCTTACAACATACCCCCTTAGAACACTTTTTGAACATAGTAAAAAATTGTGACAATCTGTTAATGAGGCTGCTGTGAACATGTGAGCCAAATATTGCACAGCATGCAGTAGGAAATTTACAATCTTGTGTCAAAACGTTGCTCTCGCATGCACCAATGTTGTCATTGAAAGCAGTTGGCCCACCTTTGTGAGAACATTTTCAGTAATACATAATTCTTTGAGTTAAATAAATGAAATCTATGTCCGACATTTCGAAAAGACAAAAAATGGCTGTGGCTTAGCTAAGGTTAAGCCCAGGATGCGAAGCATACTAGCCTTTATTTTAGTTGTTGAACCACTGTTTAGCCTGGTGAACTGCTGTTGCTTGGCCATATTTGGTTCGGCTAGATGAAGAAACAACTCATGCGTTACTCTGCTTCGCCTTCAAGAGTGGAACGCGCCAGCGTTCCCGTCGACCCGCCAAGGGGTGTAACACAATGGGCCACGGCGCAGCGACTACGCGCCCCGCATTGGACGCGGTAAGCGTCGAGCAACGCAGCGTTCGGCGCCGCAACGAAATGTGCGCCTGAGCAAGCGACGCACGCCTAAGCCTTTGAAACAGCTCGTTTCTAAGGCAACACCACATTCACTAGAGGCGCTTTTGTACCGCTTTGAAGCATCGTACTCGTGGCTCAGTGGTAGCGTCTCCGTCTCACACTCCGGAGACCCTGGTTGGATTCCCACCCAGCCCATCTTGCAAGAGTTGAGCCAAAGCCACCCAGAAAATCAGTCTCTGTAGCACGCCGCAACCTTCGCTTCTCATTCCAAGGAGCAGCTCTGTCTCCAGGAGGCATCTCACTTCGTGAGTGTCTAGCAGAGGCAATCGCAGCTGCTTATATACCGCCGCGACGCCGCGAGCGACGGCGCGAGTTGGAGCCCCGTTTCTCCTCTGTCGTGACGTCACGGTGTCACGTGTTATTGAAGGCGACACCGCCGCGCCTGAGGAGCTGGGTTGAGCTCTCGTAATATGCTTCGCATAAAATAATTTGTTCTTTGCAATGCTCGTAGCTGCGTCTGCTATGCATGGCCTCTGAGATGGTGGTGGTGTGCTGTGTAGGCTGTGTGTTGTAAGGCTATTCTACGATTTATTAGAAAAGTGTTTCAGGGCCCCCTTAACAATATCTAGAAGTTCAAGAACTGAAGTCCACTTTTATACTCTTTGCAGAAAACCCCATACTCGCGACATTGGAGTTCCTGGCATCTCGCTGCAAAGAATCTTTAAGTGTAATTTTGTCAGCGGTGAGTGCTTTAGAATTAAGTGCATGCAAACATGTCGGTGTCACTTGCATTAATGAGTTACCCTTCATATACAGCAGAACCTTGTCTATAAGGTCTGAAAAGAAATGAAGGACAAAATGTACTAAATGGTGAAATGTATGGCCCCTGCTCACTAAAAAATTTGTCAGACTCATCTGTAGTTTGCATCAACAATGTGAAGCGTTGCGTGAATCTTTGTGGCTTGAAATGCTGACACTTGCACTAAGCTAATGGGGCCTGAGCAGCCCAAGATGCATTGTCTTCTTTGCAGATTTGGCAAGCTTACATTTGCACTCCTTAGATTTGACCTGGATCAGCAGCTTCACTTCAGGCAGGGTATTTGGCTTAAAGTTTCGACATGGCCAATCAGCAAGAATTATTGTGGCGTGAAACGTGTACACACGTCAAGCTAGTAGGGCCCAAGTGGACTGAGATGCGCTTTTTGTTTTATTGTCTAGTGTTTTAAGATGGTGACGGGAAACCTAAACGAAATTGAGCTGGTGTGCGATGCTTGAGCATAAGTCTGCCAGAGTGATACAGGATGTTCAGTTGGCACAGAGAACAGTGCTACATTGGATTTACAGGGTATTAAGGGCGTGCAGTACGTTTCCAATGACATCATGACTCATGCTCTGTCCGATAAGTAAATGTGCTAATTGCGGTGGAATACAACATGGAATGACCATGAAGGAAGAAAATGGCAACGGCTCCTGAGGAAATTTGTCGGTACCAGAAAAGAAAACTGAGTGTGCCTGTGTTTTCATATGACAAGGGCAAGCTGCTGCAGTAGGTGGCTACTGCTCGGTTGTATGTGCCTCGAGCCTTTTCTCTTCCACATGGGATCTAGCGTCTGGGAAATGTTTAATGTGATTGAAGTTTGGCAGCGCACTGAACATTGGTGCCCAGGGAATGTGTTTTTGGGGACGTATTAGCAGGTAAAAAACACATAACTGAATTTGTCCATTTCTCATGTTATCGTTCTGAAGATTGGCACCGAAAAATGGTACACATCTGAATTGGATCAACAAGGTTCTACTGTACACTAAACTTTTCAGTGTTGAAGGTTGTGACCAAACAATTGTATATTTTTCATTACTGTACTCAGTCATGGCCTGAACATTAGTTGAAGATCACAAGATTTTACAGTTTCAACGATGTAGCCCTGTTCTGGCATTCAGCAGGGCAATATCCTGGCTCAGAAATCTTCTGTTCATTGATTGCGCATTTTAGAAAATGAGATTTATTATACCTCTAGCAAAATGTAATCATGGTTAGTATGTTTACTCTTTCTTTTACAGACTAAGGTGCCAGTGGCTCCATGTCTGCTGAAAGAAGCTAATGGGCAGCTGTCCCTGTACATAGACAGGGAGCGAATCCTGCAGGCCACGTCACTTCTCGGCGGCTTGGCATGCCTTTTTGCCTCTTTTTGGGTATTTAACGTGGAATATCCAAGAAGGCACACCGCCTACTTACCTTTTTTGAGCATGTTTTTATGGATCTGTGCCACACGAAGCCACGTGTGAAATCATTAGAGCTCATAAACTTTTTCCGGGCACACAAGACTCCTGTGGCACAGAATTTGTAGAGGTTTAATTTATTCACCTTTATTTTTTGATACCTTGCTACTCATCCACGTCAGCAGTGCGCGCTTCTCAGCCTTTCTCCCCTTTTTTATTATGCGAAAAGGTGAGGCGTGCAAACAGGACACAAGAGAAGAGAACTGGACAACACAAATGCCGACTATCAACTGAAGGGAGCACTGATAGTCCACGTTCGTGTTGTCCACTTCTCTTCTCTTGTGTCCTGTCTGCACGCCTCACCTTTTTGCATAATGAATCCTTACCAACTAGCTCAGCTTTCTGTTGTTCTGAACTCCCCTTCGTGATTTTTTCCCTTATGCTTCATATGGTGCTCGCCTCGCACATTCATTCTCCGTTTCATTGACCGGCGTTGTCTTCACATTATCGCACATGCTTTGCTGGTGACTCATGACAGTGTGTAAAAGGGAAAGCATGGCAGTGGATACATAGAGTTCCTAGTCAGCACTGTGTTTGTGCTTTTTGTTTTAATTCATCTGTTGGTATTATTGCTTGCCAAGGTCGTTTACATTGAACATGTGAAAATAGCGCAGCGCAAACTGAAAAAGGGATAGATACACTGGCTTGAATGAAGGCATACTCTTGATTTCACTTACACAAACGGCCAGGAGTGGACACTTTGAGGCACCCTAGTTTATCGCATTGTAGGTCTTGGAGGCCATGAAATTGGCTATTACTTTTCTGCATGCTTCACTTGATTCTCGTGAACCACAAGTGTAGCAATATTGTTCTCAGTGTTATGACCACACCAATGCCAGATGCCATTTTAATGTGATGTTTAACATGCCTCCTTTCTCTGCTACTAGTCAACCCTTGTTTAATAGCTTGTATGTACCTGTTATTTATTTATGTATTTATGTGCAATACCTGCAGTTCCATGAAGCTTAGTTGTCTTACAGCAACACTATTTGGGGGAGTTTCACAATGGTTGCAGTTTATATTAGGTCACTCTTTTATTTATTTATGTGCAATATCTGCGGTGCCATTGAGGCTTTCATTGTCTTACAGCGATCATGTTAAGGGGAGTTGCACAATTACATTGTTTGAATAGATAGCTTATTCGCAGTTTTTTTAGGAAGTCATTCATGAATTTCGTTTCTGACTTTTCATTATGCAGGCTTTGTATTAAAAGTCAACAAGGAGCTTGTATGGCTGCTACGGTAAAAGCGTACGCCAATATGTTAGTAGCCTGCATGCGAGCTACCACAAGCAACTTGAGCGCAGCAGGAGTTGCTGTGTGCAGCAAGGCTGTGAGCCAGCAGCCAGATCCCTAGTTCTACTAAAGGATGTGAGAAATCCCTTATGACAGCATTACTGTCAGATTGCCATACTTCCCTGAAAAATCTTTTAAGTTGTTCTTCTCGAGATGTTATGGAACGAAGGTTGCTTGTCATCTCAACTAGTCCGCATTATCTTTCATAATGCAGTCTTCAGCACTGCTTGTTTTTTGTCTTATTTAATTGTCAGAAGTTGGCCAGATGGTGGTTTTAAGGCTCTGTAACCCATTTTGCACTAGCAGCCTTGTACAGGTGGAATATCAGGAAGCTAGCTTGGGTGATGGCTGTCACGAGCTTACATGTGATTATTTTGGCACTTTTGTTTCTTTTCTGCCGACATTACTTTTCCTTTCATTGTTCTTAGGAAATTCAAGTGTGATGTATGCTTGGAGCTAAGGGTTTGATCCACAGGCTGTAAAGTGTACACTACAGCCTAGAGTTGGTCTGTGCAAAGAATTGATAGGAGGCCACACTCAAAAAACTTTTAATTCAGCAGCCAGGATTATACCAATGTGTTGTCGAAATTTTTTCAGGGAGGTAGTTATAGTAACGAAAAGCGCTAAAATTGGGAGTCTGGCGAGCAATAACTAACAGCTGAAATGAAGAATTGAGGGAAGCTTTGGCATTTGTGTAGCTAAATGTATGTCCTATTGAATGAATTAACCAGGATAAACGTGATAAACACTAAAAAAGAAATCCGCCAAAAACTAAACAAATTTTAAAAAATGACCAGTTTTGGTGACATATATTTGTAAAATGGGCTCTAAAGTCATAACTGTTGCATCAGTGTTTTTCATCATGGTTCATTTCACATCTGTGTGATGAATGAGCATGCAAAGTTCAATTTAAAAATATTCATTTAAGAAAAAAGTTATCACCGTTTGCTAACATGAGGTGAAGTAAAATCTTGTTTTGAGAAAAACAGATTTCAAACCATGTGAAACATTTGAGAAACAACACATAAAGGCCTAAAATGCTCCAGGCTCATAGCTGGGGACCTCGTGAGATGCAGTAGTCTTCTTTTGTTCGTGCGGCCGCTCGTCTTTTCTTCCTAGCCTGTTTTGTCTCAGTTCATTTGCATAGAGCTTTCTACATGCGCTGGTGGTCTCTGCCATTGCAAGCTCCTATGTAGTACCCTGGTTCAATGCCAGCCTGCCTCAGTATATCCAGGGTGCTTATGCTGCCATTATTAAAGTGTGCAACAGCGTCACGCAAGGCAAACAGTATTGTAGGCAAGCTGGCGTACACCTCCTTGGGAACCCGCTACCATATAAGTCCGTTGAAGCATTCACTTCCAATTTGTGTCTTGCCATGCAGACATTTTTATAAAAATTCATCTGAGCCCAGATCAGTGCACATAGCTTTTACTCTGCTTGGCACATCATTCAGAAGTCCTCCTTTGTGGACGTACTTCCCTTGGCTGAGTGATTTTACCTTTTTGTAACTGCACCAGCTGTTCGTTCCTACTGGACATAGGCCATGTCTTGGTTGCGCATCTGTGGAGCTGCAGTGGAAGAGGCTGGCCACTGTGGCTTGTTTCATGTCTGAAAGGTTTCCCGCGTTAGCTCTTATAGGCAGGTTGCGAACGTACTTCCCGCGCCTACAAGGGCGCCCGTCGCGACGGCGAGCGCGGAACCGGCGGGATAAGACCGGCCCGCTTGCGTTCGGAAAGCCTGTCTGCGCACTGTTTCGCGCGTAGCTGTTGGCTTTTCTGAGCAATGGCGAAGTGCAACACGAGCTGTTGCGTAGTGGGCTGCAACAGCACGTACACCAAATTACGAGGAACAAAGTTTTACAGGTTTCCAAGCCGACCGTATGAAGCAGAATGGCGTCAACACTGGATAGCGCTCGTCCGACGGCATAAGCCGTTTTATGTTCCTGCGTTATGCCAAGCGCGTTAACGCTGAATTCTTTGCTTTTGCAGCAATGATGGCAGCAACGGGACACCTGCAGTGCGTACCAGGATATGCAGCAAACAAAGTAGTTTGTTCCCACACTGTACCGCAGTAAAGCAGTGGAACTCTTTCCCAATCCTCTCCCATTCAAAGAGCGCTAGGGCTTGCTGAGCGGTTTGAGGAGAGGTTGCAGCTGTTTGAGCTGGCATACACCCTTCTGCGCCCAGCATATCAACTGAGGGGCAGCTGAGATCACCAACATTTTTGACGGCGTGGTTTTTTGGGACCTCCTTTACACGCACTGGAAAATCGCAGCATAAAAGTATCGCACTTCCAGTATCTTGGGCGAAAATATTTTCCCAGCGTAATCTAACACAACTGGTAAGGTCCTCCCCTTTTTTGGTGTTTGGGGAGAGCAACGTTAGAATACCTCGGGTAGGTTTTAGGAGTCGTTCGTACGCCCCACGTTCTTGGATGAGTTGTTTTCGATTCGTATTTGCCGTCCTGTATGTACAGGGAAACTACCGCGGCGTCCTTGCACTTCCCTGCGATGCCAGCACGGCAATCGCAGCTCCCCGCTAGGATTTGCCTGCTCTCACCGATCTTCAAGAATCAATGTCGCCTATAATTTCATGCGTCCGCACCGTAGAAAACGAAGTAACTTACGCTGAGCTTCACGCATCTCACTGGTGCGTTATTTTTTTGTTTGCGGAATACACCTAGCAGTCACTTCCAATCAGTGCGTGTATAACACTTCCCTCACGTCGTAGAAGTGCCCCACTTCAAATAGACGACTTCCTTTCTCTAAATTCTTTTCACGAAAAAAGCTGTGGAGATCTTGTAATTCCCAAAACCCGGTTAAAATTAATATCAGCACGCTGTTTCGCACCATCGCTACCATTTGACAGGGCACCAAACACGCAGCGCGGGCTGCTGACGCCGCGAGTAATCCTACCACATTCGCGCAACTATTCGTCAGATGGCGCTAGGGGTCGGAAAGACAGGGCGCCGCCTAGCACTTGCAACGTGCCCATAGCGATCCCATAGTAGTTTTGCAGGCGGGTCAATAGGGGCATCAGTCAACTTTCCTTTACCACCAAGTCCCCGCACTGTTTTTTTTAGTTTCCTCAGGCAGCAGCCGACACGCTTCTGGACATGCCCAATGCATTCAAGTTTCTGCTCGCTGTGTTCTCCATACATGTCCTTTACAGTGCATAGCTCTTTGAATCACCTCACCATAGTACTCCAGGTACCTCAAGCTTCATGTTGCTTGTGATCTCGCAAATAGTCTGTACAAACCTACCGTCTCTATACTACCTGCACTTCCTTTATGGTTTGATTGGCAGGAAGTGTAACTTGCCTTCCAGCCCTTGCATGACGCACTTGTTGGGTTCAACTTTCGTTTGGTTTTGCAAGCCATGCATGTGCTAGAAAGTGCCTCAACATCAGTAACTTTTCCTGTGTCAACAGAAATCACTGACATGCAGCCACACTTCTGCCACGTTTCGCCACCTGAAACACTGCACTCATCACTCCTTATGACATGACAAACTTCTGCAGCAGCATCAGTCATGGACTTTGATGCTACTTTTTCAGCTGCTGCAGTCAGTTTAGATGATGTTTTGTCATAGGCGGACTGGCGCGTAGAGGGAGGCATGTCATCACTTAGAGAACATTGTCGCACCTGCATACCTTTTTCCTAACTGTCGCATTGCATACGCCAGTCGAACATTGTTCTCATTAGCACGCACCATTCTTTTCTATGTACTGAACGAATGCTTGAAGCCACATACACAACTGCACAGGTAGAGCAAATCCCTTGATGAGAGCATCCTTCCAGCTTCAATGATGAATTCAGGGCATGCTAGCACTGAAGAAAGGATATTAAAGTCAACTATCCTGTTCCCTTGGAGAGCAGAATCTAGCCGTAGTGCTTCTTAGCTTTTCTTGATGTTCCCAAGCTTCTTGGCACTTACTGAAACGCCCGCGTCCACTAGGTCAGGAGACGAATGCTTCGTCGTGTGTTGGTTCCCGGCAAACTTACATTTGCGTCTTCTCTGCAATCTGACGTTTGCCATGCTACTCAATAAGTGGCTTAAGTGGTCTACTTTTTATGCATTCGCACCTGCGAGCGTTGCAAAAACGCAATTAGCAATTTAAACAGCAGCTAAGCAATGCCTGACCAAGGTAAACAACAAATGTTCTTCGAGTGTCAGGACCCCCTTGTGGTCATTTTTATAGATTTTAAAAGAATAGTAAACGCATAACGAAGCATAAGAATACAATTTAATAATACATACTGCTGATATTAAAATATACTGAGAATTTACAATGCAATTTGGTTTCAGTTTTGCAATACGAGGGTAAGGGTTCGAAAACTCGCTGTAACAGCCAAACTAATCATGATAGGGACATACTGTTTTTTGCAATGTCTAGCTAAATGTTTTGGGTATCTTAAAAATAAAAAAACAAGATCAAAAGTTTGAAAAAAAATTTACTTTTTAGTGTGGCCTCCCACCTTAAGGGCACGCATTTTCACCCACTCTTAAATGAAATTATGGTACAGTCCTTGATGACTTTCTTAGCCACCATGTTTGCCTTTCAGTGGTGTGGGGAAAAAAGGGAAGCTGAGCTCTGCTTTAGTTAGTCCACTCTGCCAGCTTACCGTAAAAATGGAACCGTTAACTTTCGTTTTCTAGTCATTTAGTTTTGAAGTGCAATAAGTGGGCTGGAATCCTCCCCAGTTTTTGATGCTTTAACTCTTGTTCATGTGAATTTCAACGAGCAATGATGTCCTCTTTACTCTCCTTTACCTTTTGCAGTACCACCAAAACTAGGTGGGCGAACTCAGGTGTCACAGAATGCTCTGCTATAACTATCTTATTTTCGCAATGACTATTGCACGTTGTTTAGGTACTTGTGGCAGGTTTAGATATATTTTTTATGTATTTCATATGGTCCTGGCTAAACCTGCAGCTGGATGAGTTGCTTTCTATTTATTATATTTCTGTGTTATTCTGTGTATTTCTATGTCATTATATTTCTGTGTGGTTTGTACAAAAAACATGACAGGAATAAAAAACTAGTTGAGAGCTTGTGCCCATGTCGTGCAATTTTCCTTGCCTGTGTGCTCATGCAATAAACTTATTTTCTACAAAGGACTACGTTGCTTACTTTTGTGTGCATTTTCCAGCTTGGACACCAATATATTGTGTATTTCCCAGTGTGGAAAATCAATACTGAAAATTCTGACATCAGCATACTAGCTGGTGCATCTGAACAAATACTCCACTATCTTCCTGCAGTACCTCTCCAATCAGTGTAAATATGGCACCCTACAAAACTTCCCTCGTGAATGTAAAAACGTACTTCCATAGTTCCCTGCAGAAGCTCCTTGATGGATGTAAACATATGCTCCCATAATTCCCTGCATAAGCTCCTTGATGAAGGTAGACATATACTCCCATAGCTTCCTGCAAGAACTCTTCGATGCAGGTAAACGCATGCTCCCATATTTCCCTGCAGAAGCTCCGCGATGGAGGTAAACGTATGCTCCCATAGTTCCCCGCAAAAGCTCCGCGATGGAGGTAAACATATGCTCCCATAGTGCCCCGCAAGAGCTCCGCGATGAAGGTAAAAATATGCTCCCATAGTGCCCCGCAAAAGCTCCGCGATGGAGGTAAACGTATGCTCCCATAGTTCCCCGCAAAAGCTCCGCGATGGAGGTAAACATATGCTCCCATAGTGCCCCGCAAGAGCTCCGCGATGGAGGTAAAAATATGCTCCCATAGTGCCCCGCAAAAGCTCCGCGATGGAGGTAAACATATGCTTCCATAGTTCCCCGCAACAGCTCCGCGATGGAGGTAAACATATACTCCCATAGTTCCCCGCAAAAGCTCCGCGATGGAGGTAAACATATACTCCCACAGTCCCCCGCAAAAGCTCCGCGATGGAGGCAAACATATGCTCCCATAGTTCCCTGCAAAAGCTCTTTGATGGAGGTAAACATATACTCCCATAGCTTCCTGCAAGAGCTCTTCGATGGAGGTAAACGTATGCTCCCATAGTTCCCTGCAAAAGCTCCGCGATGGAGGTAAGCATATGCTCCCATAATTCGCTGCAAAAGCTCCGCGATGGAGGTAAACATATACTCCCATAGTGCCCCGCAAGAGCTCCGCGATGGAGGTAAACATATGCTCCCATAGTTCTCCGCAAAAGCTCCGCGATGGAGGTAAACATATACTCCCATAGTCCCCCGCGAAAGCTCCGCGATTGAAGTAAACATATATTCCCATAAGTACCTCCACAACCTCCGTTCAGCAGCATAGTATATCTTTTACTCCGCCTACCTGGAGTAAATTTACCTCCCATCAGGGAATGCGCTAGAGGACAAGTCATTTACTCCCATCTCGGATCATTTTTGCTAACAGTGTCGCGAGGTCCCCGGGAAACACCGCCGCCACGGCCGTGCCATCGGAAACGGAGGAGAGAACCTCCTCGTCCTCGCCACCGCCAGCCGGTGGCTGGCTCTCTTCCTCTGCAACCAGGAGCTGGTCGACGAGATCGCAAAAGCGCGCAATAACCGCATCGCCGTCCTCCGAAAATTTGAGCGGGGCGACTCCCCGGCGGCCGGGGGCCGCGGGGGGGAGCGGGACGGCGACGCGTTTTTCCCCTTGCGCGCGTTGGGCATGGCCGGGGCTCAGCGGGTATGAGCACAGGCCATCTTGGGCCCAACGGCCGGCAGCAGAGAAATTGCGAATAAATACAAAATAAACCCCTTTTAGCCCCGGTTTTTTTGCGCCGAATGCGTTCCCTACCCGTTTAAAAGCAACCCCAGCTGAAATTTATGAAAGCAAAATGAGAAATACCTGGTTTTTGAGAAAAATTGCAAGAGCCCGATGCAGCCGGCCAGCCAAGCACTTGTACGCAAAAACCGGGGCGTTTTTCGGGAGTCGACCCCGACGTCGCGCCGCAGGACTTCATCGCGCGGCGTAATGATCGCAACCCGGGACTCAATCTCGACCCTGACAAATGTGGGGTGCGGGTAACTTTTAAGGAGAGGTCGGGGACCAACGCCAACATTGCGGAGGTCGATCCGCCGGCCTTCCGCGAGCTCATAAAGCGGCAGCGCCTTTCCGTGGGATGGACCATGGTGCGGGCCCACGAGGACCTCCACGTCCCCACGTGCACCTTCTGCGCTACGTATGGACACGGCCGCACCACGTGCCCAGTTCGCGCCGGCGCTGCGAAGGCCGTGTGCATGCGTTGCGCGGGGAATCACCTGGGCAGCACATGCACGGTGCGCATGGGTGAGGAGGCGGTACGCTGCGCAGAATGCGATCGCGCTGGCCTGCCATCTGCCCACCCTTCGGGATTCCCGCAATGCCCCATCCTGATGGAACGGGAGGCGCGGCTGCGCGCGCGCACGAACTATGGCGTGCAGCAGCGCGGCGGGCGCGGGGGGGTGGGGGAACGGGGGGCGCGCGCGAATGTGTGAGCGGGGTGCCACGGCGGCGGCGAGCGGGCGGCCCGGTGGGGGGGCCGTTCGTCGGGAGGCGGCGCGCGCGGAGACGGGAGTGAGCATCGGATTTCTACAGCTCAACCTCGACCATGCCAGGCTGGCCTCGCAGCACTTGGGCGACCGTATGTCAGAAACGGGCGTCCCACTGGCGGCCGTATCCGACCCCTACAATCCCGGAGGCAAGCTGCCACGTATGCCGCCGGAGTTTAACATGTACGCCATCGACCGGGATCCGGCGGCAGTGGTCGTTACGCGAGGGCCGCCGTACGACGTCTCCCCGCTGTTGCTCTCTAAACTGGTGGTCGCCGTGTTTTGTGAGGCGCACGACTTTCAGTTCGTGTTTGTCTCCGCGTACGCGCCGCCACACCGGTCGATGGACGACACCTTTCGCGGCATTGATGAGGCCATCGCGAAGTCCCGCACGCCTAACATCGTCGTTGCGGGTGATTTTAACGGGAAGCACCCGGCGTGGGGTCCCTGTGCGGGGGACGAGGGCGGGGCCCGCCTTATTGAGTTCGGCGGCGCGAACCGCCTCGTCGTGCCTAACGACCCCCAATCGCCACCAACGTATGAGACGCGGTACGCGGGCAGCTGGCTCGACATCACTTTGGCGGCGCCTGCCCTGGTCGCGGCTGGGTTCGTTGGGACCGTTCGTGAGGACCTCACGTTCTGCGAACATAAGAACATTGCGGTCCACATCGGCGCGGATGGCGACCGCCGTTCTCGCCGTCTGACCTGCTACGCGCGGGAGAACTTGGTGGACGGCCTGGCACGCGAGTCGTGGTTCGCGCGAGTTCTGCGCGCCACCCTACAGTCGCCGGGCGCCCTTGAGGAGGTTCTCGCGGGTTTCCAACGCCTCTTTGACCGGCACTACCGGGCAAACCTCCGCCCCGTCAAGGGCCCGGGGAAGCCTTGGTGGACTCCGGCGCTGACGCACGAAAGACGCGGCGTGAACGCGTTGCGGCGCCGATACCAGCGCTGCACGGCGGAGGAGCTGCAGGCGCAATTCCGCGCGGACTATAGTAGGGCCCTCGCGGTTTTTCGCTGTCAAGTACGCGTGGCCAAGGCCTCGCACCTCCGCGCGTGGTACGCCAGTTGCACGAAGCGGTCCGTCCTTTCCGCCGCGTACCGGGAGGCGTTCGGCAGGGTGCGACCGCGGCTGTGTTTGCCGCCGCTCGAACTGCCCGACGGTACTCGCACGACCACACACCTAGAGTCGGCGGCCCTCCTGCTGAGGACGCAGGTGGCGATCGACGACCCCTCCTCCGACGAGCCCCGCCACGCAGAGATCAGGGTGCTGGCGGCGACGCGCCTTTTACGGCCGCAGAACTGCGGCGCGTCCTTCCGAAAACGATGGACGCATCAGCACCCGGGCCGGACAGGATCACGCCCTATATTATCAAGGGGCTCGCGCGTTCGCATAGCGCATTTCTACTCAAATCTTTAACGCGGCGCTCGCGCTGGGTTACTTCCCCCGTTGCTGGCGTACAGGGCGGATAATTTTCATCCCGAAACCGCAGCGAGCGCCCGAGTTACCCACCTCGTACAGGCCGATCTGCGTTGCGTCGGCGCTGGGCAAGGTGCTCGAGCGCCTCTTGAACGGCCGGCTGTACTACGTTTTGAAGAGCGGCGGTTACCTGCATGAGCGCCAATACGGTTTCACTCACGGTAGGAGCGCCTTGATGGCCTTATACGCTTTGAAGACCCGCCTGCTGGCTCTCAAGGAGGCCAAGGCACCGGCCATCCTCATGTCGCTTGACTTCCGTGGCGCTTTTGACAGCGTGTGGCACCCCCTCGTCCTTAAATTCTTTAGGGACCGGGGGCTACGAGCAACCTATACCATCTGCTCCGTTCGTTTCTCGAGGACCGGCGAGTGGTGTTCGCCTCCCACGCGGGCACGGTCGAGGCCAGCCCGTCGCTGGACAGTCCTCAGGGTATGCCGCTGTCTCCGCTGTTATGGAACGTTATAGTTCATGAGCTCCTTGAGCTTTCTATGCCCACCGGGGTGACCGCGCAGGCGTACGCCAATGACACTATCATCGTCATATCGGCCAAGTCGCGCGACGAGCTCGCCGCGGTGGGCTCGGAGGCTCTTCGGCGGGTGGTGGCATGGGCCGAGGGCGCGAAGCTTACTTTAAACATGGACAAGTCCTACTGCGTCCTGTTTTCCCACGGGCGCGGCGGTATGGAGCGCGTCCACCCTACCATTCGCCTGAGCACTTCCGGCAGGGGCTTGAAATTCGTGGAGGCCCTCAAGGTTCTGGGCGTGATCTTTGACAGGCGCCTCCACTTCTTTCAACACGCCGACAGCCTTAAGGAGAACGCCGAACATCTGGCCTGCCGTGTGCTGACGTTCGTGCAGATGCAGGGACCCCTGCGGCCGGCGGTATTAACACACCTCTACCATCAGGTGATGCTGCCGGCCCTCACGTACGCGTCCGCGGTGTGGTGGTCGGCCAAGCCCGACTGCAGACTCAGCGCGCGCGTGACAACCATGCAGCGCACGGTCCTGCTGTCGCTGTCGGGCGCGTATCGGACGACGCGCACGGCGTCCCTTCAGCTTTGCATGCGGATGCCGCCACTGTCGCTCGAGCTGGACAGGACCGCGGCGGAGTTTCGGCTCTTCGCCCTACGGGAGGCGGTCGAGTTCGGCGACCTCGTGTTCTCCCCGCATGACGTCCTCTACCCCGCCGACCCTTGGGCGGTACACCCGGCCCAGATGCGCGCGTTTTCGTTTGCGCAGCTGTCGGCGGCGGCGGCGCGCAGCAGATCGCGTGCCGCGGGCCTGCATGTTTACACCGACGGGTCCTGTACGCCGCATTCTTCGGCCGCCGCTTTCCTCGTCCTCGTCCCGAGGGAGAGGATTGGAGCGGTAGGCCGTTTTCGTGTGCGCGCCGCCACGAGCGCGTACTGCGCGGAGGTTATCGCCTTCGCGGAGGCCGTGTCTTACTTGCGCGGCGCGGGCGGGCGGGCGCGGTGTCTCTGTACACCAACTGCCTCTCGCTGCTGCAAGCGCTCGCGACGCGTGGCTCTGCCGACCCCCGGATTGTTCGCATTCAGACTGCGCTCGGGGAAGTTGCCCGCTTGTCCGAGGTGCGTCTATATCACGTACCCGGGCATTGCGGCGTTTTCGGCAACGAGCTCCCCGACTTCCTCGCGTCGCGTGCCGCTAGGTACGGGCTCGACCGCATAGCGCACCTGCCTTTTAGATCGGTTCGCGCTGCGTTCCGGGCGGTTCAACGAGAGCGGTGGGCGCGCTCGTGGCGTGAGGACCATGCGGACACGGCCCTGCTTCGGTGGGTGCCGCGCCTCAAGGAGGCGCCGTCCTCCACCCCCCCCCCCCCCCCACCGCGGGCTTTGGTCACCATGCTCACGGGGCACGGCCACTTCCCTTTTTACTTCCACCGTTTCGGCCTCGCTCGCGACTCTCTCTGCCCTTATGGCACTGAGTGCACTTCGTTCGACCACTACTTGGGCGAATGCACCCTTACGCGACCGTTGGCCGCCTCGCTCGAGCCGCAGGGCGCGTTGGAGCGACGAGACCTGCGCGCGCTTTTGCGCCCCAATCGCAATAGGGCCCTATTCATTCAGATGGTACGGGTCATCAGTGAAAACCTGCCCGATTACGTTCGCTGACGTTTTCGCGTCGACACGTTCGCTTATGACCCGTGTGCAGCGCTTACCGTTTGCGCGCCGGCCGTGGCCGGGTGGGTTGGGGCGGGGCGGGGCCTCCGGGGACGTGTCCCGCGCTCGCCGGCGGCCCCCGCGTAGGCACGCGCTGCGCCCGCCGGGCGCGAATTGTCCGCGGGGCCATCGGGACTCGCGACGCCCCCCCCCCCCCCCCCCACACGCCTGCCATCCGGCTGCGGCGCCACGCGACTCCTTCGGCCTGGTCCCGGCGCCCCTGCCACTGGCTCATACCCGCGCCCACCCTGCGGTTGGGCGTTCGATCCCCACTGACGGCACTGTCCTCGCACTGCACACATCTTTTTTTTTATATATCTGTACAATTACACAAACACAAGTTGGGTTGTGGGGGCCGTTGTTGTCCTGTCGGCCGGAGACGGCGGGGCTCAGCGCCCCTGGCAACACGGCCTCGCGCAACCGACTGGCTGTACGACCTTTGGTCCGGTGTTTGAGAAAGCCGTGACTCTATGCCGCTTTCGTCATTGAACCCTGGCTGACGCCGCGATCTTTGCGGACGGGCGTGCCCTGCGGTCGACGGTTTCATCATGAAGCGCCCGCTGGACGGCCGTCGCTCACCTGCAGCCTCGCCTTATTCAGCGTCGCGTGTCGCCCTTCGTTTTCTCCACTACCGAGGCGGGCGCGCCCTTACTGGCCCCACCATCTTTCCAGAGGACGCCGCTGCGCCTGCTGTCACCAGCCAGTCGTTGGCCCTGCTTGTGTGAGGGGCACAACGCACTCGCCGCCGCAGTACCCGTGTTAGTGCTCGGCCCGCCATTCCTTTCCGGAGGTCGCCGCTGTATACTGTGAACCACGCCGTGCGTACTGCGGCGCACACACCGTCGAAACGACACGGCACCACCGTGCAGCTATGTGTTTGTGTACTTACGTGTACTGTACATTTTTTTTATTCTTCCTCTATTGTCCCTCTCGTCCCCTCTACGACTTTGATCTTTCCTGTTCTCGATGGATGGTTTGCCTTTCCTTGCCTTTTCTTTTACTTTTCTTCCTCTCCCTTTACTTTTCCCTTCGCTTTCCTTTGTTTGTTTCTTTATTTATTTATTAATTTCTTGCTTTGTTTTCCTATTTTATTTTATTCTCTTTTTTATTTTTTTATCATCTTCATGGGCGTGCCCATGCCCTCACGTCTCCGCCTCCTTTACTCATTAAACCATAGCCCTGTGCGAGGGTTTCTGCCCTCCTTGAGACGCCTAGGGACACACGCGCGTTGCCTATGCCCAAACTTTTATTTTTCCAATTGGCTTTTCTTCAAAACATGCGCTTTGGGTATTACTTCAAAACCCCTATTCATTTATTTTAAATTGACTTT
Organism: Dermacentor albipictus; assembly: GCF_038994185.2. NCBI lineage: Eukaryota > Metazoa > Arthropoda > Arachnida > Ixodida > Ixodidae > Dermacentor > Dermacentor albipictus. Next base: position 13,057,936 of record NW_027225569.1, read on the forward strand.
TATCCTGGTATGCTTTTCTGCAGGTACAGGTTTTCCCCACCATTTATTTTTGCTTTGCTTTCAGGAATGACGGGGAAGTAGTCGGCCGGGGCGGTAGCACCGCCACATGGTAATTCAATAGCGCCAGGTTAAGCTCAGCTCAACATAGAAGGCGGAACTCCCGTCCTGGATATTTATCTTGTTTGAAGGGGCAGATGTAAACGCGAGGGCGGGTTTCAGAAAGGTATTTTGTATGGCATTTTATTATACTGTAAACGAAAATAAACCCACCTGGGAGTTTTTAAGAGGTGATGTGCCCTAAAACCTCCCCTCCTCAAATATTTACTCCGATGTATGGGAGCAAAACAGCGCCATCCCCTCGTTTCACTCCGCTGGCTAGCTGAGGGAGTATTAAGGCGACATGACGCGATTTTGCTCCGCTTAAAAATCTTGTTCTCCCGTGAAACTCCGACAGGGAGTTTTAAAAAACTCCCCTCCGCCGATACAGGTTGGTCACGTGGCGCTTCCCATGAGGCTGTGCGCCTCGCCAGCGACGGGGCGCGTAGGGCGGAGCGGGCAGTGCTCATGGCTGACGGTTTGTTTACGTCTGTGAAGTGTCGTTCCGTGACAGCGTTTCGTCAATTTGTTTCCCGTATTTCCTTCCAGAAAGTGGTATAGGCATTCCTTAAGCTCACTGTATCTCAGCATCAAGTACATTAGCTGTGATCGCTTTGCTGACAACGATGACTGCAAGAACCACGTTTTCAAGTGCGGAAAAAGGCTTAGGTATACCTCGAAGCTGCTCACTGGCTCGTGATGTCGGCTCACGTTCTGGCTGTGTTTTCGTGCTGCGTCACCCTGTCTTGTGTTCTTCAGCACGTGAAATGCGACTTATATGTCTTTTTGAGTACATGCTGACAACGTCCAGTGTAGTGTTTGAAAGGACCGCGTAGCAATGGCAACAGTAGCCACTGTTCGAGCGACGACATCCGTGCTAGTCGCGCATGAATGGCGTAACCCAAGTTCGTTGCGGTGCTATGTTGCCAGTGAGAAAGACCGGAGTGCAAGCAACTCTTTTTATGTATCTGTGAACGGATATCCTCGCCCGAAGAAAAACGGTAGGACATAAGTATGCGTACTGAAAATAAAGCTTCTTATTGAGCGATATGAATTGAATTGTTATCGCGCATATATGTTTTGGTCACGTCGTTGCTTCCGATATTGCATTAACATTACGCTCTTTCCGAGACACTGATTTAGACGCATGCCTGCTGGCTCCGAGTTTAGGGATTCACTCGACAGATCAGCGATGTAGCTCCTTTTCGCAACCGAGACAGATTGCTCGGACGCAGAGCAAGTAGTGCGGTGTATAAAATGTATGTCTGCGCATTTCGCGGTGTTATGTCGGCTGCTGAGGGTCATGCTCAAACATAATAATTTCTTGCTACGCTACCACTATATCGCAAAAATTTAATTTTGCTATGCAACACATGCACTTACATTTTTCTTGCTTTCTGTAACTAACGCACTACTTTTTCGCCGCGAACGCCGGCAGTGTGCGAAGTCGCTTCAGCACTCACAGAATGGCATGATAATTTTGAAAAATTACGACATTAACTTTTTTTCTCTGACTATTTTGAATTAACAGTTTTGTGTTGATTAAGGCATTCTGTTAATTTCAGAGAGACAGATCTCGTATGAACGAGCATGTGAGTCGTAAATCTGAAAACAGCACAGCTGCTCCCTAGGCGGTTTCGAGGCACACAATATCGTGGCTATATATACTGGCACCGTTGCCTCTTGAGTATCGCGTGTACGTGTGGTGTCTTTCAAATTTCTGCATTGGGCGTTTCTGAAATGTTTATGTATGTCTGATAAATGTGCTTTCATTGACTTGTTCCGTCGAATTCGATGCGGTCTCGTGTGCATATTTCGAAATTTGACCAGCAGCCTCTGCATGTAAACAGGTTCGCGCAAACTGACGCGATGGCTCTTTTTATACTCCCGTTGCACCTCGAAAAAACTCCGTCAATAGCAAAGCAAAAATAAAGAAAAGACAGAAAAAAACTCCCATAATTCCACGCGAAAATTCCGCTCTACAGAGTAAAAATTCTACTCCGATCATACGGAGCAAAAAAAACTCCGAACCGGGGGGTCGCTAGAGGACAAGCAGTATACTCCCACCTCGGAGTTATTTCCGTTTACAGTGTAGAGTGCGTGACCGGACTAAGGAGTCAAAAGCGCTCCCGCGTCCAGTTCACCGTATATGGCTCACTAAAGGCCAATTGAAATAAAGTTTACTGGGGCGGTACACCCGCCGCATGACAATTCGGTAGCCCCAGGGCAAGCTCAGCCCAACAAACAAGGCGGAAACTTCAGTTCTGGATATATTATTGTTTGAAGGGGCAGAGGTAAACGCGAGGACCGGTTCCAAAAAGGTTTCTTGTATCGCGTTTTATTAGAGTCCGTGACCGTACGAAAGTGTCAAGAGCACTGTCGCGTCCAGTTCACTGTATATGGCTCACTAGAGGTCAACAGAAAAAAAAGCTTACTGGGGCGGTAGCACGGCCACATGGTAATTCAATAGCGCCAGGTTAAGCTCAGCCCAACATACAATGCGGAACTCCAGTCCTGGATATTTTTCTTGACGCATCAGTATTTTCTACTGATGGAGATCGCATCCTAGCGGATGTTAACCTCGGCCCGTCCGAGCATGGTGTACCCGCGCCTCCGGGGCGGGGGCTGGCGATCGCCGGCCGGGAGACCGGGGGCATGCGGACTCGTGTTCCGAGCGCGGGGCCGTTGATGCCGCGCTTTCGGCCTCGTTTCAGCGTGCTATTGATTACCATAAACAAATAACGGACATCATGTTCGAGAACAATTGCAAGATCACCAATAATTACCGGTCACAGATCTTGGGCCTTTTGAGAGGGATGTTACACGAGTGTGCTGATCTGCGTGCGGTCGCGGCCCGGCAATGCGGAAGGGCTGACGAGTTGCGGCACCAACTGGCGCGGGCGGGAGCGGCTGGTCCGGTGCTGTGCTCGGCCGCTGTTGCTTCGGCGACCCCAGCGCGATCCTACGCCGCTGTGGCCCGAGTTGGAGGTTTGGTGCCGCATGTGGGCGCGCCTGGCATGCCCGCTCCTGTCGCCTTCGGCCGTGGACGTCGCCGCGGAGGACGAGTTGCCAAGGCGAGAACACGCCCACGTCACGTTCCTGTCGCCGCTCACCCCTACCAACATTCCCGTTAAAGATCTCTCCCACATATTAAAAGCTAACATCGACCCGGCTAAAGAAAACATCAGCGACATTACTATACGAAAGACGTCCCGCGGCCTCACTGTCCTCACCAACGGCTTCACATCTGTCCAAAGACTTAAAGAGGCGATAGAACAAAATGTCATCACAAAAACGACTATGTCGGTGCGACTCGTTGACCGGCGTAAACCTCAGGACAAGATCACAGGCGTTGATCCCGATGTCCTGGCATGCAACATCGTGGCGCAGATCAACGCGCGCAATCCCAATGTCCAACTCGACCCTTCGACTTGCGAGGTGCGAGTATCATTTGGTGAGCGGTCAGGCAACTTCACCCATGTGCTTGCGGTGAACCCCGCAGCGTTTCGGGCGCTCACGAGCCGCGGCCGTGTCCCAGTGGGATGGACGTCTGCCACCGTGGTGGAGGACCTGCACGTCCCCACGTGCACGTTCTGTGCCTCGTACGGCCATCCCCTGCGTGCGTGTCCTCTGCGCGACAAACCGGAGCGGGCGGTTTGCACCAGATGCTCCGGCCAACATCTCGGCGAGCAGTGCACCGTGCGCCTGGGTGATGCGATGGTGTGCTGCAGCGAGTGCCGTCGGGCAGGGAGACCGAGCTCGCACCCGACGGGCGATAGGGGGTGCCCTCTTCTGATGGCTCGGATAGCCCGCCTGTGGTTGCGCACCGATTACGGCTAACTTCAATCTGATGGCACGTCTGTTGCAGCGCGGTGGCTCCACCTCGTCCGCGGAAATCGGTGGCTTTTACGTACGCGGGGGACAGCGTACGTGCCCGGCGGGGGCGGGGCCGCCGTGCCTTCGTCACTCCTTTGCTGGTACATCCTCTTTCCCTAGTCTTCCTTTCGTCCCTCCGCTCGATCTCGTATCCTGCGTCTTCCTACACGTTTTTGCGTCCCCATTTCATCTATGTTCCTGTCTCCATTGTTCTGCATCCTTCTTTCTCTCACACCACCACCTTTTCGAACGCGTTCTATGTCGGCGGGTTGCACGATCAGGGCACAATTGTGCGCTTAATCGGTTTTGGGCCGATCCCTCTTGGCTGTGGGTCATGCCCTTGTTTGGTGGGTCGCGACCATTGGCGGGCTTGGCTTCGTGCACGCGGTTTTGGTGCCATCGCTGGCGCTCTTCCTGGCTCTTGCCGGGTGTGCGGAATCTTCTTGCTGGCACCCATGTGCTTACCCGTCATGGATAGAGAAACACCTATCAAATTTATCCTGGCCAATCTTGCCGGTACGCGTGATGCCACCAAGCTGCTTGTGGAGCGCATGATCGCGGGGGACTTCAGTTTTGCGTTAGTGTCCGACCCGCACACGCGCGACAACCGCATGAAGAATCTGCCCCGGTCCATCATTTCATATCACGCTTCTGAGCACCCGCGCGTCGTCTTGCTGGCGCGGGCCCCCGACTTCGACATATTTCCTGTACACTGCTCCCAGTTAGTCGTTGCGATCCGCTGCGAACGTGCTGGGAAGGCATTCATCGTCGTAGCTGTCTACGCGCCACCTCATCGCCCGTTGGATCCCATTCTGGATGAGCTGAGCCAGGTCGTCTCCCAACATCTCACACACAGCTTTATTCTGGGCGGTGATTTTAATGCTAAACATGCGCTGTGGGGTCCCGAGTCGTGCGATGTGCGAGGAGCTCAACTTGTACAGTTCGCGTGCGGAAACGAATTGCAAATATTAAACAATTGTGACTCACTCCCCACCTTCGAGACACCATACGCTCGGTCATGGATCGACGTCTCGTTAGCTTCATTCTCCTTGACAGAGCAGGGATATAGCTGGTCGGTATGCGAGGAGGAGACGCTGTCGGGCCACCGCTACATTGAATTTACACTTTTCGCGGCCACGACGACAACTGTCCGTCGTCTTACAAACTTCGCACGCGGCCAAATCCTAGAATGTCTCCGGGACCATAACTGGTTCCGCGGCGTCTCCAGATGTCAGTATTCAACATCCACTATGCTCGACATCGTGTTAGAGGGGTTCTACACCACCTACAACACCATCTGTAGGCGCCACATTCGAAGGGTCCGTCCGCGCAGCGACGGGGCAAAGACTTGGTGGTCGCCTCTATTACAGGAGGAGCGTGCCAGGGTGCGCGCGATGAGACGGCGTTTTCAGCGCGCGCGCGACCCTGCCATGCGTGAGACCTTTCGAGCCCAATATGCTGCCGCCTACGCTAGCTACAAGCGTAATATGCGGCAGGCGACGGCTGCGGCTGATCGGGCGGTGTGCCAAGACCTTACGGCACGGGCACTCTTTTGGTGTGCCTTTCAGGACCGCCTTTGCGAAAACTCCACCTATATTGTCTCTTCCTCCTCTACAAGGTCCGGACGGTACTCCGACCACGTCCATCTTAGACTCGGCGGCCCTCCTATTACGGACGCATGTCGCTTCGGATGACCCAACCGCTGACAGCGACTACCATCGTCGCATTCGGGCTTTGGTACAGAGACCGTATCCTGCGATACGGAATGATTATCCCTTCACTGAGGCGGAGATTGAACGAGCGGTTTACCGGGGCAATCCGCAGTCGGCGCCGGGACTAGACGGGCTAGATGTTCATTCGCAACCTGTACCGGCTACATCCGCGTTTCTTCTTTGACATCTTCAATGCCTCTCTCCGTTTGGGCCACTTCCCCTCCGTGTGGAAGGTCGGCCGGATCATCTTCATCCCCAAACCCGGTCGCCCCCCTTCTCTCCCTTCCGCATATCGGTCCATAGTAATGAACTCTATATTCGGCAAGATATTAGAACGGATGTTAAATTCTCGCCTGTATTATTTTCTCCACACACACAACCTCCTTCACGCTCGACAATTCGGTTTTACTCATGCGCGGAGCGCCCCGCTGTCTCTGTATGCGTCGTCTTAGTGTATGCGTCGTCTGTAACGTCGTCTTAGTGCGCTGAAAGCTGCCAAGATACCAATGGTGTTGATCTCCATAGATTTCACAGGCGCGTTTGACAGCGTGTGGCACGACTCGGTGTTATTTTTCTACGCCAACACCGCTGCCCGGCAATATTTACCACCTACTGAAATCCTTCCTGACGGACTGCCAAGTAGTCTTTCGGGCAAACGCGGGAGACGCATCGGCGCGTCCGTCTATTGGAAGTCATCAGGGCTCACCAATTAGCCCCTTACTGTGGAATTTGGTCATCTACTCGATATTAGACCTTCCACTTCCACAGGGGGTACACATATGGGCATATGCAGACGACACCATTATACTCGTTTCCGGTCCATCGCGCTTGCAGTTGCAGGCTCTTGCAGAATCTGTACTCACCTTGGTTTGCAATTAGGCTCGGCAAAACAAGGTTAAAATTAATCACGAAAAGTCCTATTTCGTCTTTTTCAACAATGGGCACATTGGCAACTCTAAGCGGCGTCCTTCCATTAGGTTGGACGGCACTTATCTAAAAACCAAAGACCACATTAAAATTGTCGGCGTGGTCTTTGATGGCAAACTTAATTTCCACGCCCATGTAGATTTTCTAAAGGCCAAAGCCGAGGTATTGGTTGCGAGATCTCTTACATTTTTACGCACGCACTTTGCGCTGCGTCCCGTGCTTATACGGCGTCTATATAGACAGGTTCTGCTTCCTGCGATTGCTTACGCGTCTCCGGTGTGGTGGCCGGCTTTTCCATGATCATTCTTAACCACCCAAGTATTGTCTGTTCAGCGCTCTATTCTCGTGGCCTTGACCGGCGCATACCATACCACGCGCACCACGGCACTGCATATCATTGCCAACTGTCCACCTTTTAATGTGGAGTTGGACAGGTTGCGGGCAGAGTTCTCCATCCTAACTCTCCGCCAAATCACGCATTATGGCCAGGTCACTTTCCACCCGACCTCCATAGCACGTTCATTGGACGACTGGTCGCACCACCCGCACACGGCCTGTCGCTTTTCGTTCACTCGTTTGACACCCTCCCAGGCAGCCCTACTTTCCTCCTTGCCGGCATATCACGTATACACGGACGGCGCCTTCACGACAGTCACGGCAGGAGCGGCGTACGTGGTATTCGACCTGCGCGGACGCCTTCTTGTGGTGCGCAAGTTTAAGATCCAGAATGCCACTAGCGCATACAGTGCTGAAGCCATTGCTTTTCAAGAGGCCCTCCCGTTTATAATGAACGTTCATGGGGCTCGCATCATCCACCTATATACAGACTGTCTGTCTCTTTTGAGGGCGATTTCCAGCCTTCACCATACGGATAAACGCGTCGGGAAATTTCAGCAAGTGCTGCGCCAGCTCCAACTCGTGGGTCGCATTATACGCCTCTTCCATGTCCCTGGCCACCGGGGCGTAGTAGGTAACGAACTAGCAGACGAGGCCGCGTTATCGGCGATACGCAGTGGTTTACTTCGTTCCTGCCCCACCTCAGTCCGGTCGGTCAAAAAGACGCTATTTACCGCATCATTACAGCAATGGCACCTGTACTGGCAGCGCGAGGGAAAAGGTACGAGCCTTTACAGATGGGTCGGGAGTGTACATGCCATTCCAGCTTGGTTTCCCCCGCCTCGTCTGTTCACGCATTTCTTCACCGGACGCGGCCACTTTCCATACTACCTTCACCGTTTCCGCCTTATTGCCCCTGATCGGTGCGTGTGTGGTACCCCTAATGTAGATGACATTCACTACATGACATCATGCCCGCGAACCGAAGTTGTTGCTTCGCGGCTGCGCCGCCTGCTTGATGCCCTTTCTCCGGACCTGTACCCCGCCATCATAAAAACCACACGATCCCGCGCCCTGCTCCTGCAACTAGTACGGCTTGTAGCCCTCTCCGTTCCTTCCCCTTCTGTTACTGTGTCTCCTTCGCTTCCCGATGCCCACTAATTCCCTCCTTCTTACGACTCTCGCTTCACCATTTCATATTACTCTCGCATGACTGTTCTTGGCCATCCACACTGCATAAGCCAACTATGGCGGGGCTTCCCCGTGTTGGATGGCCCTAACGGCATGCTACATTCCCATTTCTCTCCATTTCATCTTTCCCTTTTCCCTTCCCCATTTCTCTACTCTCATACAAATTGTGCACCTGTTCAGCCAGAAGAACGTTGACGTCACCATCGAGCGGACCTTTATCCGGACCATTCAACTCGACTCGGCGCGACAAGACCACGCGGCAAGAGCACTTCCACGAAGAAGCACATATGCTTTGGTTCTTATCTACAATAAAACAGCTGCGCGGGCATTGATGGCTTCCCTTGGGGACGGTGCGGGTTTGCATGCTTGCGCAGTTTGCAGACCCATTTCTTAGGAGGCAGTTTACACTTCACTGCTCCCCTCCTGTCTCAGTGACATCGTTTTATACAACATCTTGCCCTAATTGTAAGCTTGCCTCCGCCTTCTTTTATCAATTGGTTTTTCTCTAAAACCGATTTGGGCTGCTTTGGCGGCCCCTTTTCTTTTATTTTATATTCGGTTTTATACCCGTTATACCTTAACGGTGGTGCGGGTTTGCCCCTACTTTATTTTTCCATTCTTTTTGAACCAAGGGGCCACATAAAGCTATGGATATTTTTCTTGTTTGAAGGGGCAGATGTAATCGCGAGGATGGGTTCCAAAAAGGATTTTTGTATGGCGTTTTATTAGACTGCGTGACCGGACTAAGGCGTCAAAAGCGTTGCCACGTCCAGTTCACCGTATGTGCCTCGCTAGAGGCAAACAGAATAATGTTTACTGGGGCGGTACACCCGCCACATGATAACTCGATAGCGCCAGGGTAAGCTCTGCCCAACAAACAAGGCGGAAAATTCAGTCCTGGAGTTGCACGAGCGCTCGTGCAACTGGTCGGCTGGGCCTGCGATTCGAGCTCCCAGATTTTCCACGGAAACTCAGGTATTTGCGATTCGGCTTTTCTAAATGTTAGTTGGGGTTGTTTTTAAACTTATAGGGACCCTATTCGACGCGAAAACCGGGGCAAAAGTGGTTTAATTTGCATTTTCCGCACGATTTCTTTGCCGCCGGCCGTTGGGGCCAAGATGGCCAGAGCTCATACCTGCTGAGCCCCAGCCATGCCTAGCACACGTAAGGCAAAGAACATCTCGCCGACCCAGTCCCCCCCGCGGCCTCCGGCTGCCGAGGAGTCGCCCCGCTCGCGGGGGCCCGACTTCTCGGAGGATGGGGACGCGGTGGTCGCGCGTTTCTGTGATCGTATAGATCAGTTGCCGGCTGCCGAGGAGAACCAGCCCCCGTCTGGCGGTGGAGACGAAGAAGAGGTGCTCTCCTTGGTATCGGAGAACACGGCCGTGGCGGTAGCGCTTCCTGGAGATCTCGGGGCCCGGACGCAGGGGAGGGTGCGGGAGATCGAGGAGGAGGTCCTCGCGTACTGCAACCTGCCGGCGAACCGGGTCTCTGTGGAGGCGCGGAAATTTTTTATGACCAAGCTGTTTGAGATGGTCGCCCTATGCTCGGGCCTGAGGGCGGAGGCGGCCACGGAGCGCGGCGCGGCCCTCGCGTTGCGGGGCCAACTCATCGAGGCGCGGGGGAAGGCGGCCGAGATGCGGAGACGCCTGGCGGTCGCGGAGGCCAGGCTGGACGGACCCGCGGTCGCGACGACTGGTCCCGGGCTCGCCGGTCGCGGTCTTGCCGCACCTGCGGGCGGGATCACCGCGCCCTCGGGCGCTGGCGGCGCGGGCGGCTCGGCGGGCGCGCCCGCCGGCCGCATGGACTATGCGGCCGCGTTGAAGGCGGGCATTGCGCCCGCTGCCGGCGCGCCTTGCGGCGGACCCGGTGGTGCTGCGGTGGCGAGCGCCGAGGCGGGGAGGCCCGGCGCGCCGCACAAGCACGTCGCCTTCCTGACGCCGGTGGGAGCGTCCGCGACGCCGGCGAGGGACGTCCTCAGGCTCTTGAAGACCAATGTGGACCCGCACGTCAAGGACATCAGAGACGTGAAAGTACGGACACACCGGCGTCAAAAATTGGAGGACGCTTAAGCTTCGCCTTCAAGAGTGGGACGCGACAGCGTTCCCGTCGACCCGCCACGGGGTATAAGACAATGCGCTACGGCACAGCGATCACTTACGATGCGCCCCGCATCGGACTTAGCGCCCACCTATCACGCGGTGAGCGTCGAGCAACGCAGCGTTCGGCGCGGCAACGAAACATGCGCCTGAGCGAACGGAACGAACCAAAGAACTCGGTGTCTCGGAGGGGAAACGATCCACGCCAGCCAAACGTCGTGATCAGCACGGGCAGAGAGATAGATAGTAATCTAAACCGGGAGCACGGCGAAGCGTCGTCAGGGGAGAGGGAGTCCCGCGACGCGCCTGGCAGCGGTCCCAATGCGCGCGCGGCGCGCCTCCTGTCGGGGCAGCGCCGTACGTTGAGAGGAGGGGGTCTTCTGTGTTTGCCGCAAGATGGCTCTGCGTGTGCGGAAAGCGCAGAAGAAATGCAGCGGAAACGCACTTCGCGACTCGTGTAATTGTGACTTCTGTACGTTACATGTTCATAATTACCGATATACACCTCAGTATAACTTTCCACGGCTCGTTTCGAAGGCAACACCGTATTCACTAGAGGCGCGTTTGCACCGCTTGGAAGCATCGAACTCGTGGCTGAGTGGTAGCGCCTCCGTCTTACACTCCGGAGACCCTGGTTCGATTCCCACCGGGCCAATCTTGGAAGTTGCTTTTTATTTATGAAGCGCCTGCAGTGATTTATCGCTCACGGTCAACGCCGCCGACGCCGACGACACCGGCTTTTCTGCGACACGAGCTCCTTAACGCTATCGCGTTAAAACGCGCGCGGTACGCCGCCGCGAAACCTGCCGCGGAAGCTTTTTTTTCTGCCGCACAGAGGTGGGTCGAGGGGCCATTTCCGGCGGCTTGCCGCGTGCCGCGAACCAATGAGAGACGTCCGGGCTTCCTCCTAAGCGCCACCTCTTGGCTACTGCCGAAGTTAACTTCCAGCGGCGGCGGCGGAACCACAATCGACGACCGAGCGCTCCGAACCAGCCGCGACAAACAGCGCTAGTGCTTTATGTGCATCCACGTGCTCGTGTGCATCCACGGTGAAAAATTAATTTGAACCGACAGAACATGATGGAGCAATTTCTAGAGACTGTTCGCTTGTTCCCCTTTCTATATGGTAAAACTCACCCGGAGTTTAAAGATAAGGACGCCAAAATGAACCGGTGGGCGATCATCGGCGGAACGTTCGATCTGACTGGTGAGTTGTTTTCATTCTTTATCTGAGCTTCCGCTGAATGTTCACGTCGGCAGGAATGTGCGGGGGTGAGCACACTTGTTTAGAGTGCTCTAGCGGTGTGCTGCGGAGCGAATGAGATGGAATCTCGGTTTCCTACGGGCATGGTGATTTTGCCTGAGCGGTTCGCATGTCGTATCAGGCTGCGCGCTTCGTACAGCGCCGCTTGAGCACTCAAGTTGCTCATCTTTTCATTTTGCAACCTTTCTTGGTGAGAAACAGTGGCATTTCTGCAGGACCGCAAGCAGCCGCAAAATTTAAAAATGTGAAAGATCGGTGGCTCCAAATTGTGTCGGCGTCGGACGGGTCCCGGAAAAGTGGCGCCGGAGGAGAGGCCGGAAAGGTCCACACGAAGTGGACACTTTTTGACATCGTGGATGGCATGCTCAGGCACACACCACATTATGCGGAATGGTAAAAAAAAAAGGCAACTTAGTTGCGTAGCCATCTGCGCCAACTCAAGCCTGGCATCGATAACTTCACTACTGTCACCTGTCCTACCACTCTTCATTAAGCCGCTTTCTTCGTGTTTAATATCTTTTTACCTGCTTTGACTGCCCAAGCCTCTGTGTTTTTAAGAATTTATTCCCTTCAGCTGCGCTGGTAGCTTCGCTATTGTAATTTTCACATTACCTTTTTCCTGGCGAGAAATCCGCAGGGATTGCATCAAAACACCTCAAATTTTATATTTCAGGTCTTCATCAAATGTGCCCCCAGAAGAGGACGTGTACGTCAAGTCTTGTTTCCATAAGTGTAACTTCTGTTTATAAAGCTTCCAGTGATTTAATTTGTTATGCATCTGTGCTTTTGTGCAGCTCCATTCTGCCATCTCCACTGTCGTTCAACAGCCCTTCCAGTCCGAGTCTGGTGGCCAGGTGTGCACCTCATTGTTTGCTGACCATAACGGTTACTGCGGTGAAACAGTTTATGTACAACATTGTCATTTCATTCACCTGTGCAGCTGTATATCAAGCCCGGCTGCTACGCTTTTTCAAGAAATGTAAGCTGTACTAATTGTGGTGTCATTATCCACCAATAGTAGTAACATCATATGTCTTTATATAATGCATGTACTCTGACAGCCCAAATGACTTTACTGATGAATACGATTTGAGGTGGGTGGTGATTTTCAGTTTTCCTAGCTGTGGTGCATCACAGGTTCCATATCAATGCACCCTTTCCAGAAGCCTTTCACGTATAAGAGTGGGTCCACTCTATTATGCACTGTTATGCTACACTCCCATAGAAAAGGATTAGTTTTATGTGCATACAGATCTTGGCTTAGTTGCTGTCATGACTCGCCGCAGGTGTGCAGTTTCAAGTGAATCACACACTCAGCACTGCATTGCAATGTGCTGGGAAAAACGTTTAAGTGTCCTATTTAATGACTGTACGTCTAAAAACTGCAACAAGGTGTGAAACCAAGCTTTCGGGTACTAGATGAGTGTGATGTGTCTTGCACCTTTTCGTATACCATTGCAAGTAGACAACATGTTTTTTGCACGGCATAAATGGCAACATATTTATTTTTTCTATAGGCTCCCCAGTACATCAGAAGGTGCGGCATCTGCTGCTGGCTCTTCAGGGTAAGTTCGTGTTCACTTCTTTGTGTCGGAATATGACACCATAACAAACATTTGTTTGAGGCAGGTTGTCAACTTCACAAGCAGGAGCCACTGCCCCAGATCCAGGGTAAGAAAGTTGTGCGCACTTTCTTTGATTGGAAGCAGACATACTTTTCCAGTGCATTTCTTGAGTGTAATGATGTGGCCTGTCCTGCAGGTCTGCCAAAAGGCGAGCATCCAATGGACCTTCCTCTAGGTACTGGCATGGTTCACATTTCCTGCAGTATTTGAACGATAATCAGTGATTGCAAGAAAACATTGCGCTGATATATTTATATGCAGGACCAAAAGAAGGCAGTCTGACAGCTTCGACGAAGCGGTGAAAGATGTATTGGGCAGCTGCTCAGCTACGCTGTTAGAACTAAAGAAAAAGAAATGCCTGCACCGACAGATGACAGTCAGGAGGCAGCAAACTGGATAGCTGCTAAGCTGAGGATGCTACCAAATAAAAAAAGATGCGAGGTAACATTCAAAATCCACAAGCTGCTGTATGAAGCCAAAATGGAGCAGTATGAATAAATGAAATGTAGAGTGCAAGCAATCGATAATATTTTTCTATGAAAGCAAGCAATTTCGGCTTTCTTTTGACATGATAGTGTTTGTGCATGTTGACAAGTAGTTGCCTGTTATCGGAAATTACCTGCCGTCCTGCACGGGTCACGACACTTTCCTGCCGTGGCACCTGGCCGTCACTCATGAAGTAGGATGCCAGTCTATCCCTTACTTCCAATGCAGCCCTGTAACAGAGAAAAGCACGAGATGTTCAACCTTTTCCTTCAGCTTATTCTGCCAGTCTGACAGGTCACAGTTCTAATGGGTGTGTTTTACTCCTCGTCGTTAGCTGTATCCACTGACTTTGTTGAAAAGATGCACTACGCATGTATTTTTGCACTGTTACAACTCTTAACGCAAACTCTAATGAACAAGATCTTATGTCATATGTTAAATTATCAAGTTATTGATGAGCTTCAATTGCTTTAATGTAAATAAAGCAGGAAATGCAAACTATTACTGATTTCATGCCTTCATGGAAATAATAATTACCGAGCAGAGTGGTACCCCTGGTCTGTCTATCCAGGAAGGGCACTACTGTCGTTCCTCTATGCCCCATTTGTGACATTTCCCTCCCAGTCTTCATGTTCAACAAATCCAGGAGGGTTGTACGTTGTCCTTGCGAACACCGAATCTTTCATCACAAAATTGTGAAGCGCCACACATGCCCTTACAATGTTCTCAGTGGTTTCTTCTGACGCTCGAAAAGGTCTCTTCAGTATTCGCCACCTACTAGCCAGGATACCAAAACTTTTCTATGAGCCTCCTTGCACGACTCAGCCGGTAATTGAACACTGCCCTCTTCAAGTACTCGCTGTACTGGCTGACCCTGTAGGCATGAAGAGCTAGAAAAAACAAAACTTCAGGGCACTAAAATTACAGCATACATGTACATACTTAGATGAAACATGCAATAGCATTAATTTCAAATCATTTAAATAACTGGCAGCTGTGGCACCCGCTGAATACAACTTGAAAAGAAAAAAACTGTTCCTACATCTAATGTCCTCTCGGTGCCTCATTCCAGTGCAGCCAATTTGAAATGCTACATAAGCTGATATTATATGGGTTTTTATTTATTTTTGCATGCTTAAGTTGTGCTAAAGAAATGTACATAGGGCCACCTTTGGCTGAATTTTACAACTTGTGATATTCAGTATATTATCCTGTCAGAAAAACAGGTTAGAAGTGCTCATGCATTTGCTTACAATGATGCAATTAAACCTTGTATGTCAGTATTACATTTTATTACGGCATCATACTATTGCTTTCACACAAAATGCAACATCACATGTAAATTATCAGTAATAAAACTATTTTAATACACTCATATTGCACTGCATACACGAAATTTAGTCCTCTGCACCATTTCTCTTGCCACGCAGAAACAAGCTTTCCTTGTAGGACTTGCTATGTACATGCATGCAGGCTAGACTGCATTTGTAAATGTTTTGTAGAAATTGTTTGACCATTTTTACCGTATGCATGCATTGCACGAAACTGTATCTGCTATGGAAAACAGTGGCAGCAGTAACACAGTACAGCTGCATTGATATTTCATCTCGGCAATCAGAGGAACATGTCAGCGTTAAAAGTAATTGAAGCAACTTGCCACGTCGAGGATAAGGCCGCATGAGGTAAGGCTTTAATGGAAAGGCCTCGTCGCCCACCATCAAGTATGGTATCAGTCCCGCTGAGCCAACTGTTGCTGCTGGGGGGATCCCAAATCTGCGCTCGCCCAATATGCGCATCAACTTCGTTCTTAAAAAAACTCCTCCATCGCTTTCTCCCCCGTAGTGGCCAACGTCCACATACACAAAACTGAAATAAAGCAAGTTTCAGTGTAGCCCATTTAGCATCTGTAGCAGATGACTTTCACCTTGCTCCTGCTGAAGTCACTACTGCGTTTAAGTCTCGTAAAAGTGATATCGGCGCTGCATTATAGTTTGGCTAAATATACATGCCACACACAATCACAACTCAGATTACCATCTTAACATCTGGTGCTATTTGTGCAGAACCAAATATGTTTACTGTCAACCTCCGTGAGCAAACCATTGTAATCATACACCTGTCTATATATATACGCTATGCTCCTTAATTCGTCATGTAACTTACGCCACTGAACTGACCTCTTTTCTTTCAGTGCGTACAATAGCACTCTTTTTCAATGAATATAATACAATTTTTTCATGATTCACAAGAAAAATGCCCCATTAACGAGTAGTTTAACAAAAGTTTTGTTTTCCCATGAATGCACCATACCTATAATGGGCATCGCATGTTGCCATGAGGACTGTGCTGAAAGACTTGAATTTGCAGGACATTCAATGCTCACATGCTTTCCATCAACACATCCAATGCAGTTGGGAAAATTCCAGTCGACACGCATGTCTGTGGCAATCTGAAAGAGTGATCGGGAGGCAATATAATATGAGACTGTGACAAAACAATAGCGTAGTAATGCATAAGGCAACGTTTAGTTGTCTTATGCGTTATGAGATGCCGGAGTTCAACACATTTGAAAATTCAGTACGCAGATGGCATTGGGAAAGTCAGTAGCATAATAAATGAGGTAAAGAAAGGCAAGCTCGACGTTTGTCAACACTACAAACTCATTCCGCATGACAAAACGGACTGCAGTGCACTTACTTTTTTCCATTCTTCTGCTGTTTGTGGAAATCTTACATAGATTGGCTGAAGTATTTCCCATAATGCAGCACAAGTTTCTCTTACGATCATTCCAGCCGTTGATCGTCCTGTCAGGAAGTTGAACGACAAACTTCTCATTGTGTCGCCGTTTGTGAGAAATCTGAAAAGCGTATTCTCATCACATACGTCTAAAAGGATAAATGAGGAGGAGAGGGGTTGAGTTGCATCTCACAATGCTCATGCGGTATGTTTTACACAATATTTTCTGAGGGACTGCTGATCAGGCACTGTGACGGGACAGTACCAGGTCACGGACTTTCGGACTTACCTTACTGTCATGGCAAGTCGATCGTGTGCGGATATCGACCGCCTGAACGGAGTGTCCTGCCGCTCAATCACAGGCCGAACTAGGTGGAGCAGTGTGTCGAACGAGCTCGGCGGCATCCGAAGGAAGCTATAATCAAGAATCAAAGACATCACTATCACGTCACACACACGGCGCACTACGCGTTTAAAAAGGTTATAATCACTCACTCTCGGAAGAAGCCTTCGTCTCGGGCGCGCAGCCGGGGAAGCAAAACATTCGCTTGCCCCTCAACGTCTCGGTAGCGCCAGCAGGGGTGCACCCAAAACCTTCGTCTGCCTGCCTTTTGCGCGCGCCGCCGTCGCAACAGCAGAGAACACACAATGACCAAAACGCTCATCGTCGTCAGAACATCGTCGTCTGCATCTGCCATTGCAGGAATCAACGCGATCAGCGCGGTAGATGACGAGGGACGAGGAGCTGGTCTGCTAACCGAGCAAGGAAAAAGCGCGCGACAACCGCGATATCGCGCCTATGCTCGCGCAGTTCGAGACAAGGCGAGATCAGCGCTGTCACGTGACTCCGCGGTGGCCGCCACGCGCACAACCGATGTGGCCTCTCTGCCGCGCGCGTTTTGACGCCAGTGTGTTCGTACCTTGACGCTCCGCCAAACGAGGTACGGGCTGACCGTATTTACGGACAACCGCAAATCGTTAGATAACCTTGAACAAGCGATAGTTGCGAACTCGGTTACGCGGCGTCTATTATCATGCGCGTAGCGCAACAACGCAATCCTTGCATAAAGTTCGCGGGAGTTGATCCCGATATCGGCCCCGACGAATTCCTACGCACGTTGAACGAGCGTAATCACGGTCTCGATCTCGACCTCGACAAGTGCAAGGTCCGGATTACGTTCGGAGAAAGGGCGGGCACGTGATCGTACGTGGCGGAAGTCGACCCTGAAGGGTTCAAGACAATGATGTCGCGACCGCGGCTGTCGGCGGGGTGAACTTCAGTGCGTGCAAGAGAAGATCTGCACGTGCCCACGTGCACTTTTCGGGCGACGTAGGGACACGGGTGCATGACGTGCCCTCACAAGGCGGACCCGTCCAAGGCGCGATGTATGAAGTGCGGCGGCAACCATTCGGCCGTGACTTGCAAAGTGAAGATGGCAGACGCCGAAGTGCGCTGCTCGGAGTGCGACAGGGCGGGCCACAGCGACAAGAACCATCCCACCGGTTTCCCCGAATGTCCGGTGCTCGTAGAAAAGGTGGCGCGTCTCAGGGCGCGCACCCACTACGGCGAACCGAAGCAGAGGGAGCACCGCGGAGCGGGGGGGGGTGAGGGGATGGAGACACGTCCGAAAACTGGTGAGCGTCGTGGAAGCGCCCGCTCGATCGGTGAAACGCGGCGACCGGTGGAAACCAACATAATGCACCTCAACTTAGACCACGCCAAGCGCGCGCTGGCGGCCGCGACGCGTCGGATGGAGGAGATCGGCATATCCATCGCGGCCATCAACGATCCGCCGTGCACGAAGAGGGCGAGACCGCAACTACCGCCAGACTTCTCGTACTTGGGAGAAGAAGAGGAGCCCCTGAGCGCCGTCTTTGTCCGTCGACCGGACTTCGACGTGTTTCCCGTTTACGTGTCCAGGCGAGTGGTTGCGGTTAGGTGCACCAAACGGGACCGCGAGTGGATGCTGGTCGCTGCGTACGCGCCACCGCACGTCTCGATCGAAACCACTTGGGACGAGATCTCGGCGTGCCTGGACGGAGGAAGGACGCCTGAGGTCTTGGTCATGGGCGATTTGAACGCAAAGCACGCCATGTGGGGGCCGAGGGCCAACGACAACCGCGGCTCTCGCCTGATCGAGTTTGCGGTGGCGCACGGGTTGGTGGTGCTGAACGACGCGGCGTCCCCCCCCCCCTCCACCTATTCCAACGTATACACGGAAAGTTGGATAGACGTGACGCTTGCGAACCCTGCGCTCGTCCGACGAGGATACAAGTGGCGTGTGTACCCGGACGAAACGTGTTCCGAGCACAGGGCCATCGACCTGGTGCTGCACAGCGACAACGTGTGCGGAAGACGTCTAACGAAGTGCGGCAGACGAAACTTCGTCGCGCAGTTGAGAGAGATCCAGTGGTTCGAGCGTGCGGGCGGCGCAGACATACGGTCGACGCGGCCGCTCGACGCGCTGCTAAATAATATGTACGACATCATCGACAAAACGCGCACCAAACATCTTCGGCCGGTCCTCCCGCACAAGCCGGGAAAGAGTTGGTGGACGCTGGAACTGCAGCTCGAGAAGAGTAGAACGCGGGCCCTGCGGCGCACATTCCAAAGATGCCGGGATGACGCGCTCCAGCCGATCCATCGTCAACGATAAAGCGAGGCGCTCGCGAAATTCCGCCGTCGTATCGAAAGCGCGAAAGAGGAAGACGCGCGCGAGCGATGCGCCGACTGTATACTCGCAAATCGCTCTCTTCCGAACCATTCCGGGCGGCGTTGGGCAGACCTAAAGGGCGAACGATTCTGCCGCCGCTGAAAAGACCGGACGGCGGCCGAACGGAAAGTGTTCTGCAATCCGCAGAACTAGTGTTGACAACGCTGATAGCCAAAGACGACGCCGACACAGACCTGCCCGTGCACAGGGAAATCCGCGACCAGAACGCGCGGCCCTATGCGTCGCCAGTACAGGACAGCAGCTTCACCGCAGGCGAGGTCGAGGCGACGCTGGAGAAACTAGTCATCGGATCGGCGCCAGGCCCGGACGGCCTGACAGCGGACGCGGTGGTCGCGCTCTGCACGTCCCACCGACGGTTCGTATTGACCATTTTCAACGCGGCGCTCGCCCTCGGCTACTTCCCCAAGACGTGGAGGAAGGGCGGAGGAATATTCATAGCCAAACCCGGCAAGCCACCCGCCACGCCACTGGCATACCGCCCCATATGTATGACGTCCATCCTCGGGAAAGCGCTGGAACGACTGATGTACGGGCGATTGTTTCACTTTCTGCTCGCGGGAAATCACATCCACCCACATCAGTTCGGCTTCACGCACGGAAGAAGTGCGGTAATGGCGCTTCAATCCCTGTGCCGATTCATCGGCTAACACAGGGCGAGGGGAACGCCGGTCACGATGGTCTCCCTCGACTTTCAGGGAGCCTTCGACAGCGTGTGGGACCCCCTCGTCTTGGGTTACTTCAGGGAGTGCCGCTGCCCCTGCAACCTCCTCGGGCTCCTGCGGACGTTTCTGTGCGACCGCTCGGTACAATTCGAGTGTCATTCGGTCGTCGTGGCGACGGAGGCCACCTTGGGCAGCCCACAGGGGTCGCCCCTGCACCCCTGTTGTGGAACGTGCTTGTTGACGGTCTGCTGCGACTGGAAATGCTGGAGGGCGTCCGCATCCAGGCGTGCGCAGACGACACCGTGGTTTTAATCCCCGGGAGAAACCACCTTGACACCATGGCGAGAGCCACGGCCGCTCTGACCACTATAAAGGCATGGACGATTTTCACCAAAGTCCGCCTTAACCACGATAAGACTGAGTGCGTTTTATTCTCATTCGGAAAAGGGGGTATGGAAAAAAGTAAACCAACTATTAACATTAACAACAGCAAGAAGGGCCTGTCGTTTAAGAACACCATCACAATACTCGGCGTCGTGATTGACAGATGACTATCGTTCTTCGACCACGCCGAGTATTTGCAGCGCAAGGCCGAGACGCTCGCAATGAAATCAATCACGTTTATCCGACTACACGCGACCCTCGATTCCAAGGTCAGAAAGCAGCTGTACCGCCAGGTGTTGCTGCCGGCCGTAGCATACGCTTCGCCCGTGTGGTGGAGCGAGAAACCTGACTGCAGGCTCCGAGCGCGGGTGCACACGGTACAGCGAACGCTATTACTGACGCTTACCGACGCATACCGCACTACGCGCAGGGAGGCGCTACAAGTGCTCCTTGACCAGCCGCCACTTGAATTAGAGCTAGACCGCGTGAACGCGGAATTCGACCTTTTTCGAAGGCGACGAGCGGTCACTTATGGCAGACATAGTTACACGCCAGAAGACGTGCTGTAGCCGAGAGAGTGTTGGAGATATCACCCGTTGGAGGCGCGAGGCTTCCGCTTCGAGCGCCTACAAGCGAACGAGGCGACCAGTGCTTCCAGACGCCCGGGCAAGTACATACTTACGCACGGGTCATTCACCTCGCGATCGGCTGGAGCCGCGGTCGTGGTTTTGACGCCGCGTGATAAAATAGTCGCTGTGCTGCGGTACCGCCTCAGCGCAGCGTCTAGTGCGTATTGTGCCGAGGTGCTCGCCTTTAAAAGAGACTTTTAGCTTGTACGCTATTCCGGTAAACGGGAGCGGTTTGGGTGGATTACCGGATGGTCGGGGCGTAAACGTGCCTGGTGTTGTAGAGCTCAACCAGACAAACGCATACCTAAAACTGCAGTAACTCACCATATCTTGCTTCGCCACTCGTGCAAATTTTTGGCAGCGGCGTAATTGTGAACACGATTACGCCACTGTCGAAAATTTACGCCAGCAGCTAAGCAGAATATTGGCCGCGAGGAGTTACGGAGTCGCCATCTATCGGAAGCGCCTCGCTGGCGTAGTATGAGGGATCACGTGGCACGCTCCTCATAGGTTTTGCTGTCAGCGCTCACTGAATACACCACACGCGAGCTCTCCCAGACATTTCTGTAAGTACTTTCAAAACTAGAGAAGTTTCTCACTGTCTAAATAATAATCTTGGACAAACTGAACGCACACAATCGTTTACAGACGCTATCTCTTTACCGAATACGTACAGTGAACGCCACTGCGCCCGGTCGCCGCGATGGAGTCTCACAAACCGGCTTCTTGCGTGAAAGGTAGGTAAACGCTGAGAGCAAAATATGTGAAATATGTTATTATAGCCTTCGTATAACTAAATGTAGCGTAATAGAACGAAGCCTCAATGCAGCGATCGCGCAGATTCGCACCGACCGACTGCGCGTCTGCATGCATGTCCGCGCCCTGTTTCGCTTTCTCCGCGCGCGCGTTTTCGCACCGTGCCATGAGCTTTAGGCCGCAGAATATGAGCATTTGACAGTCCACAAGCAACCATTGTTGCGTGGGCGCTATCAGAGCTGTTCAAAAATAATTTCATTGTAGAGACTTCGACGCCTACGGAGACTGTGATGTACCGTCGCGACGATTCAATCTTTTTTTTTCTTCTAAATTCCTTGACTTTTCAATACTATTTCTTAAGTTGCATCGCACTGTATGTTTATCGGTGTTCTCAGCGTGCAATTTCGCGCTGCTCCTTTTTTGTAATCCAGTGCATTAATTCATAACACAAACATGACCATATGCCATGCTTTTTTTAATGTGCTTCTTACCGCTGCCTTTCCACTCCACTGAACTTGCCAGTATCTATAGCATCGACAAGTTCATAGACCAAACCGTCATGACATTAGTCGGGTAGCGGACTCGGGCGAGCGTCTCAGTGCGCGTTTTCAGAACATCGCATACCGGGCGCCGTAGCAGAAATCTTCCTCGCGTCTGTGCTTGCTGCATACCCGAGTTGTAGCCGATGACTGTTTGCCGGTTTTATGTTTCACGAGCCAAGCTTCACGCAGCTTCTTGTCCTGCGGCTACGTGTGAATAAGGCTGACACCGGCCTCCGTTACGTGCGTCCGGCCCAGCGGCACCGAGCAGTAGGCTACCATGTTGCGCGCCTTCAAAGGCAGCCACTACGTATTGTAGTGCTTTAAGCGTTGTAAAGGAGACAGTCGAAGCGCGAAAATTTCGCCACTAAATGAGGACCGCAGCGTACGAGGGAATTTAAACTCGTTTTCAGCTCGCTTCGGTGCGCCCGAAGCAGCCGACGCGGCCGCTATGTCCACGTGATCCCTCCTAGCACGTCACGCCGACGGTGGCGCCTGCTTTTCCAGTGGTGGAGCTCGAGGCCAATAGTAATTAGCTGTGTTTGTGTGGTTGAGCTTTGCGCCACCAGCTGGCGCCACCAATCTGGCCGCTCACCTTAACGCCCCCGCTAAACCGGAAAACCGCCCGCGCTTGCCCGAATACCGGACACGCTAAATATCTCTAAAGAGGCGCTGAACTACGTCTCCTCGCACGCTCATACGCCGCCTTATTATCTATATTCTGATAGCCTCTCGCTGCTCACGACCATCGAACGGCCAACCACCAAAGACACCAGGATCGACGAAATTAAAAAGCTCCTACACCAATTGGAGAAGCGCGCCCCCTTAATACTCTACCACGTCCCGGCTCACAAGGGCGTCTACGGTAATGAGTTAGCGGACATGGCAGCGGACGCGGCGGTGACTCGAGGTGTCACCAGGCGCACGAAGATCTCGTTCCGCGCCTCGTTCCACGCGGAGACGACGGCGCGATGGAACGCTCGATGGTCGACGGACCACACAGACACCGTACTTTACCGGTGGGTCCCGACGACGTACAGGATCCCGCGGTTCTTTCCGCCGTCGCGCCAGTTGGCCACATTGCTGACGGAGCACGGACGATTTCCGTACTACTTTGCACGGTTCGGACTGCAGGGCGAGCCGAAACGTCCCTGCGGGATGACGTGCGAAAGCGCCGCCCATTACCTGAATGATTGCGAATTAGCTCGCGAAGTGGCGGTCGAGTTTTTTAAAAGAACGTGCGACGAATCAACTCACGCCGCAAATGTACCCCTCGCTGTTACGAAGTGCGCGAGCGTGGGCACTGTTAACAACGATGGTTGAACTCATCAGCACCAGCTTGCCAGACGTCGCACGACGATGATGAGTGACGGACCACCTTAAAGAGACGCTCACACGCCGACGCGCCGAACCAAAGCCACCTAGAAAAAACTGGCTGTGGCTTCGCTAAGCTTAAGCCCAGGATGCGAAGCATACTAGCCTTTATTTTAATGCAACAGCGTTAAGGAGCTCGTGTCGCAGAAAAGCCGGTGTCGTCGGCGTCGGCTCAGGCGTGCGGCGCTTGCTCAGGCGCACATTTCGTTGTCGCGCCGAACGCTGCGTTGCTCGACGCTCACCGCGTCCGATGCGGGGCGCGTAGTCGCTGCGCCGTAGCAAAGCCACCTAGAAACAGTCTCTGTAGCACGCCGCAACCTTCGCTTCTCATTCCAACGAGCAGCTCTGTCTCTCTCACCTCGTGAGTGTCTAGCAGAGGCAAGCGCAGCTGCGACGGCGCGAGTTGGAGCCCCGTTTCTCCTCTGTCGTGACGTCACGGTGTCACGTGGTATTGAAGGCGACACCGCCGCGCCTGAGGAGCTGGGTTGAGCTCTAGTAATATGCTTCGCATAAAAAATGTAAGGCCACCGCATCACCTCCTCTCCCCTGTTAATACGTCACGAGAGTCGGATGGTGGCGGTGGATGGGGGAGCGCTGCGTTTCTAGAACGCGGCGCGCGTTCTGAAAACAAATTTTCTCCGTGGCTGCAACGCTAGAGCGGCAACGCGTGGAGCATTTGCTTGGTGGCTTTGGTGGGGCATGCTGCACCGTAAGCGCGATTGCTTTTCTTCGATTGTGCGTGGTTCGTCGTACACGGAAGCGCAACGATGCCTGGCTGTTGTTGCGCACCAAACTGCAAGTCCAATTATGACGGAGGACCAAGTGTCCGAGTGCACAAGTTCCCATCTGACCGAGCCACTCGGGAAGCACTGACGAGAGCTGTTCCTCGGAAGGACTTCTCGCCAACGAAGTACGCAGTGGTAAGTATTTCTTCTTTCTGTGGTTATTCTGGGTTTCCAGACGAATGGCTTTCGTCAGCATAGTGCGCAAAGTATTCGCGCACGCGTGCACAATAGATGGGTCTCTGCACCTGTCGAAGCGCTTGTAAATTCAATGTTTTCGTCGAGCTTCATACGTGTAACGGCTTGTTTTTTTTTTTATTTAGGCTCTGTGAAAAGCATTTCTTGTCAACGGATTACTTGACGACATCTTACGCGGACGTCAAGACAGGAAAAGTGGTAGAAGTTGCCATGAAAAACATTCGCCTGAAGAAAACTTCAGTTCCGAGCTTGTTTCCCAGTTGTCCTGTCTATTTATCGCGTCCGCAAGCGCGTGTTCGAGAAGCGCCTGGTGCGAAAAGAGCGCGCGTGGAAGCCACATATTTGCAAAAAGCAATAATGCTTTCTCAGCAAACCCAAGCAGAAGAGGACGCCAAGAATGTGGTTGGTAGCTTTGCGGACTTGCTCAAGGCCTTGCCAAGCTTTCATAGTTCGGACTTCTGGACAGTTTTGAACAAGGGCTCCAAGGTTTTCTTTTGAGACTTGTCACTTCAATTTGCTCCTGCAGTGCGTACTTCGGTGATGGTGCCCACACACCTGCGCGTCGAAGTATTTTTTGGTGAAACGCGTGTGAGGAAGTGTGGTGATGTGTTAGTTCCTGAAAAGCTGTATGACTTGAGAGATTTGAAAAGTGTGTTACACATGATCGAACAGGCACATAAGGATATCAGCACTGAGCATTCTGAAAAGGCCCGTCATCTACGGACATTGGTTTCGACATTGCTAGAGGAAGTAAGTGGAAAACATTTTGCCCGCGAGTTGCAAGAGTGGCATTTGGAAGTGCTTAAATTCTTGAAGAGTAAAGTTGATCGTGTTTTGCTGGCCGATATCCCCTTCGATAATGCTGGCCGATATCCCCCCGATTTATTGGTTTTTGCTAGCGTTTTGTTCACAATTTCACCTCATGCATACAGATTCCTGGGAAGTTCGATGAAGCTTAAGATGCCGCATCCTGATACGATCAGAAGACTGTGCTCATCGTACGATGTACGCCCTGAAACGGAGCAGCAAGAATGTAGCTTTCTTTCCTATGCAAAGCGTATTGTAAGCACATATGAAGAGCATGAAAAGACTGTAACGTTAATGATTGATGAGGTTCACCTTCAATCATTTTTTTATTACAAGGCTGGCTTTGTTACTGCTGCTGCGGTAAATTCGTCGACTGCAGCAAAAGCTGCCCACGTATTTATGATACAGAGCCTGCTCTCTTCAGACAAGGATGTTGTACACATTCTTCCTGTGGCACAAATCGATGCTGAGGCGCTGCACGACTTCCTTCGGAAGATTGTTCTTGATCTAGAGGCATCTGGTTTGAGAATAATCGCAGTGATCTCAGACAATAACTCTATAAACAGAAAAGCCATGTCCTACTTAGCTAAGACTGCAAGTGTCAGCATTGTTTACGAGCATCCTGCTGACCCATCACAACCCCTGTTTTTCGTGGTGGACCCAGTTCACATACTAAAGTGTAAAAAAAAAATAACTGGCTGAATCAAAGAAACATTGGCAAATACATGTACTTTACTGAACCGAAGAGTGATGAGGCCGAACCAAAGATAGTTACAGCATCTTTCAAGGTATTATGTCAGTTGCACGAAGCTGAAAAGCATGAGCTCTTGAAGATAGCGCCAACGCTCACTTTGAAGGCACTGAACCCCTCGAACATGGAACGGCAGAACGTTAAACTGGCCTTAAAGATTTTTAACTTGTCTAGTGTTGCTGCTCTCAGCGTCGCAACGTTCCAGCATGCAAAGGAACATCTCAATATGTCGACACCATTTTCACTTGGTGGTACATTGTTAACGTCAAGGCGCCAAGAAAAGGACAGCGGTTGCAAGATCAGTTGCAAGGTCCAATAATTTCATCGTCATGTCCTCAACTAGAATTCTTAGAGAGAATAGTTCAATGACTTGATCACTGGGGAAGTCTCAAACATGACAATGACCGCCTGACACGTGAAACACACACAGCTTTCAGCCACACTGCCCACGCCTTGCACGAACTTGCCGTATACTGTCTCGAAGAGCTTCATTTCGAGTATGTTCTTTTGCGCAAATTTCAAACTGATAGCTTGGAGGATCGCTTTGGAAAGTATCGTCAATTGTCTGGTGCCAATTACCACGTGTCTATAAGGCAGATATATGAATCTGAAAACAAATTGCGCTTGCAGAAGGTCCTGGACCTTCCAGATTTGGACATGCTACTACCACCGAGTGCGAGCACGTTGGAGACAAGTGTAAATTTAGGAAACGGCCAGTTTCACGTCACTGTGACCGACTCTGACATTGAGAAAAAAACGTCAAGGCTACGGGCACTAAC
The DNA here is from genome assembly GCF_038994185.2 of Dermacentor albipictus. NCBI lineage: Eukaryota > Metazoa > Arthropoda > Arachnida > Ixodida > Ixodidae > Dermacentor > Dermacentor albipictus. The sequence continues at coordinate 13,084,680 of NW_027225569.1, forward strand.
ATATGTTGCCGGCTATTGTATCCACGCAGCTCTAAAAAAGTTGACACGCGCATCTGGCAGTGAAAGCCTTGTGATGCAAGACGTCGATCTAGATGACCCTAAGAATGCATTAATCACGAAGATGACGAGGGGTGGCCTGAAGTTTCCACGAGCAGTTGTAGTTAATGCTGTACTCTTTACTGAAATTATATTGTACAAGCTCAGGATACCAGAATATGCCACACGATTTTAACCTTCCTAGGCAGAAAGATACTCTTGTCGGCCTTGTGTTCACAACGCTTCATGACTTTGAGGATGTAGATGTGTGTGATATCGGTCATCATGCACAGGAGGCAATGGGCAGGGGCGTAGCCTGCGGGGGGGGGGGGGGGCGCTTATGGGGCTTCAGCCCCCCCCCCGAAATTTTTCGTGCTGTCCATGCACCGCCGACCAAAGTGACCCCCGGCGCCAGAAATCACTCTGGAGTTTGTCTAGAATGTCTTTTTGGCGCTCGAAAAGACATTTAACCGCGAAGATTGCAAACTCGGGCTGGATTTCGTGGCAACGCCCGTACACCGGGAGTCACATAACGCCAAGCAGTCCCATCCGAGCACAAAGTTTCAAGGGCGCTTTGATGGTGAGCGGGCTCGCCGCGGCATCTTATTGAGGCCACGGAATCTACGGAGCGCATGGATATCGATTGCGAAACTTTATGGGTATAAATCTCATAAACTCTTGATGTGAAAGGTGCATTGGCATTTCCAAAGTTGTGCTTTAAATTTTCAATTGCGGAAATTTGTGGGTTTAATGTTGTTATAAACATTTGACGCCAAAGGTCTCTTGACTTTTCTAGTCTTACATCGGAACATACAACGAGACAAGCCGAATCAACCCACTAGCAGACGAGCTGACAAAGCAGGCAGCGAGGTCCAATGAGACGAAGCGTTGGGGTGGTTCATTTGTGCCGTCATGTCACATAAAAAAATATCAACATTTTTTTTAACCTACGCCAGAACATCCATGTCAAGACACTAAAGCCAACCAAAGTAACTACGTTCTTATTTATTTTTTCTACTTTGTCTTTTACTCGCGAGGACACATTGAGCCTCTTCAATTTTTTTTTGTTCTCGCTAGCCTACCCGCGGGCTGCCAGAGCCAGCCAGAGCGCACACGTTTTTCTCGTATGGCCCCGACCACCGTGCGGTGCACTTCGGTGCGCGTTCGGTTTGCTCTGGCCGAGTGGATTTTCACCGCACAGAGTTTCGGACGCTTTCTGGCGAGCAGACGAGAAAAAGAAAACAATGGTCGCTCGCCGCCATCACTGTGGGGACTCGAAGCATTGCACCGCATTCCTTGAGCGGAACCTTTCCGGAAAGTCTTGTTTCGCCGCTGTAGGATACTGAGCAGTATGCGTATGGTTCTTAGTGGACCAAGCGTCTCATGTTTTCTTCGGTATTTCTTCCGTAGCCCCATTAGGTGCCCGAAGTAGGCATTAGATTCTGGCCAACATACTTTCCTGTGCGTTTTTTTTTCATTTCGGTGTCTCCGCCTCACAGAAAAAAAAACACATTGTTGCGTCGCAGCGAATTGTCACATGGTGAAAGTTCTATTTTGATACTTCTTTTGCGGAAGGTAATGGGCGACGGGACGCTTCAGTTCCCGGATGCGTTTATTATATTATTGCGAAAGCAATTATATCGACACTCCAGACGCATTCCTGCCATCGCCCTCATGTTTCGTATAAAGTCCAAGGGTGATAACATCGTGACTACGCGCTGCATGGTGTATGTGCGAGTGAAAGCGTAGGAGGGGAGGTGGAATGGTTGAGCTGACGATGGTGGCTCAGTCTTGTGTGCGCAAAGGAGAAAAGCGGGGAGCAAGCGCGCCGCCTTCCGTAGCGCGCAATACATCGGGGGGAGTGGATGGAATGGGGGCCGAATCTAGGATTCTGTGAATCTATGATTGCGCAACATGTTTCTTTGCCTTGTTTGACGCATTATATACAGTTACTTCTTCTTACATACATATACTCATTGCAGACTTATACGTATACTTAAATATCTTGTAGCGAGGTTTTGTGTATACATGCAGTGAATTTTGTTTCCAGTGACACTTTTTTGTCCTTTATCAAGCCGTATTTTCGCATTTGCATATCCCATTGTATCTTTGCATTTCTAATGTACGAGGGCGAGTCAAATGAAAGTGAGCCTACCCTAACCGTGCAATAATGGTTCGGTTCATTATCTGCGAGGCATGCGCGTAGGAGAACGGCAGGTCTCATTTATAAAAGTGACACGCAGGTGTGAATATCAATGTTCTTTAATGCTCTCATACAATGGGTTGAATATGATTGCGTCACATAATGGACACTTCAAAAGTTGAACAGCTCGGTGTTTTTGACAGTTTTTTGTCAGTTTTTGACAGCTGAAGGTGTTTCCAAAACAGAAATTAATCACTATATGACTGCCGTGTACGTTGAACACTGCATTTCATTGACCACTGTGAAGCTTTGGAGCAAACGGTTCAAAGGACGTTGTAAGGACATTCCAAGGCCGGGCCAAAACCATCGTGCAATCACCCTCCACACAATTTCAAAGGTTAATGAGCTGCTGAAACAAGAACGGAGGATAAGCATCGATGAACTGGCAGACCGTCTGAACATCAGTCACGGTTCGGTTCACGCCATAATTCATGAGCTTCTCGGTTATCGGCTCTTTGGTGCGCAATGGATCCCCAAGAGTTTTATCCATCGCGAGAAGACGGAGAAATTTCGCGCTACCTTGACTCATCTGATCGGGTATCACAATGAGCATGACGACTTCTTGTTTGCAGCTGTGATCGGGGACGAACCTTGGTGCCACTACTACGAGCCTGAAACACGACGGCAAAGCTTACAGTGGAAACATTCGAATTTACCACGCCCAAAGAACGTAAAGGCCATCATTTCCGCTGGGAAGGTATTGTTGACTTTTTTTTTCGATCGACATGTTCCATTACTGATAGAATTTGCTAAATCTTGAGAGGCTATCAATTGTTTCCGATATTGTGAAACGCCAGAACGGCAGCGTGTCGCAATCAAGAACGAACAACGTGGAAAATTGACGAATGGGGTCATCTTGTTCCACGACAATGCCTGTCCCCACGTCGCTTATGTGGTTAATACAAAACTACAAAGTTACAAATACAAAGTTAAAGTGGGAAACGCTGCAACATCCGCCATACAGCTCAAACCTGTCACCTTGCGACTTCTACATTTTAGGGCAACCAAAAAAACAGCTCAAGGGAACCAGATACAGACTTTTTGAAGCAGCAACCCAAGGAGTTTTATAGGACGGGAATCACGCAACTCTTTAGTCAATAGGACAAATGTCTAAATTCTCATGAAGACTACTTTTAAATAAAGTACCCCGTTGTTGGCTCATTCTTTTGACTTGCACTCATATATCTTGCAGAACTCCTGCTTTTTATGCGTGCTCTCTGTCGCTACTATAACTTCGGTGCAATTACTCACGATACACGACAAGGGACAGCTACTCCTGCGTAATACATTGGAACGAACGACAGCGTCATTGATATTTTTCACTGGCCATTGCATATATACAAGAATGTAAGCACGGTTCTTGAATGACAAAGTTTCATTAACATATTGTCCTCAACTTGTTCAGTTCATTGTCTTTTAATTTTTCATATCAGCGGCATGCACTGCTTTCCTGCTTTCGAACTGATATAGTTCTAAAGTTCGTGTGATATTTTCTTTACTTAATAAATAGACAAGAAAGGTGGAAGCATTGACGTCAGTTATGTTGGACACAATTTTTGGCACATACGAGTATAATATTTTATGAAAAAATACATATTTTACTTGTATTTACAGAGCGTAGCTTTCAAGAATTCGTTAGCAGCAACTTGGGCAATGACAATGCAGTTATTATTCATGTATTTGATGCCTCGATAAATTGTTTAAGAGAACGCTTTAGCTCGGGCCCAATCCGACGCGGCCTATTCAAATACTTGTAAAACGCAGAAACGCTTTTCTGAGATAATCCTGCTAATCGCTTTTATTGAAATTGGTTGCATTTGAGAGAGACAGTTAAATCCTAGTGTCTGTTGGAAACAGAACTTCGATTTAGGGCCTGAATTTTGTTTAAAATATTTTGGAAAATTCGAAAGTTTGAAAAAATAGAAGCACGACGTTTACAAACTAATGGCTATGCATGAAGAACAGATATTGTGGTTCTGTAAACGGCATTTATTATAACAGTCAAAGCGGACAAGTTTGGTGTGTCAATTTGTATCTTACGTGAATTGGTTACGTTGTGTACAAGGTTTCTGCAAAAGCCGTATTTCCACAATACTAAATATTTTTGACATTTATGTGTAACCTATCTATTTTCTCCGCTGTAGATATACTATTAGATGCAATTCACAGAATTGTAATATCATTTTTCATTGTTGAGTCATGGAATTTCAAACTTGATAGTTTCGTTTTCTGAAAATTTTCAATATTGGCCAATTTTTAATGATTAATTGACCACCTAAATGAAAAATTCGAAGCCAGTAGTCACTAGAATTAAACTTTTTCTTTTAAATGCAACAAACCTCCTCAAATTTGGTGAAGTGGTTGCAAAGAAAAACGAATTCTCCTTCTACATGTATTTAGTGGGCACGGTGGAGCGGCAGCCATGCAGTCGCTCAAAATCCCGATCTTGCTTTTTGTGCAGTTTATCGCTCGGTCTGGCACGTGGCTACAAGCTTCGGGTCCAACGATCACCGGCTGTCCATCACCAGCGTTGCTGACGGTCCCGATCTTCAATAATGCGTCCTCATGTCATCAGTTCTACTTTACTGGGCACATCCTTTCCATGGTCAGCGGGTGGACAACACTGCTGGCGACTGCAGCGACGCAGGAGGATATAAGAGCACTGGAAATCCTACGCCCCTTCAGTGGGCACGGTGGAGCGGCAGCCATGCAGTCGCTCAAAATCCCGATCTTGCTTTTTGTGCAGGTTAGTAAACCCCCCTCTCTCTATTGTAAGCGGACTAGCAACGTCTGCCTGCTGCTCCTACCGTGCCCAAGTGTGCTCTTTCAGTGCTTGTGCGAATGCGTATTTGTTACGAAGCTCTTAATGTGTTGCGGTGACGTTGAACTCAACCCTGGTCCTACTAACAAAGAAATACTTTATGCTATCACTAAACTTTCTGAAAACGTTGACCACCGTCACGTTGAGCTCAAGGCAGCTCTCGACGACTTAAAGACAAAGCAGGAGGTCTTAGTACAGACCGTCGCTAACCTATCAGTAAGATTATGCGCGGTTGAATCCTTTGTCGAATCATTCGACGGTTCTGCAGCTCTTAATGACGCACCACGTCTAATCACCGAAGCTGTCAGAATGGAAGGCCAGGCACTCAATTCTCGACTGGACGATCTTGAAGATAGGTCCAGACGAGATAACCTATTGTTCTTTGGAATACCGGACAGCCCGACTGAGACATGGGCTCAGTCAGAAGGCCTTGTTCAAGACGTTTTGTCTCGTCACCTTAAAATACAAATTTCTGACTCGGAAGTTTCCCGAGCACACAGATTGGGATCCTACACAGGTAAAAAGACTCGGCCAATGATCATCAAGTTTTCGTCGTCTAAAGTCAGGGATGCAGTCTGGGCGCAGAAATATAAGCTCAAGGGCACTGGTGTATCAGCTAGCGAAGATTATTGCAGAGCTACGCGAAACTCAAGGAGGAAGCTAACAGAATTTGCAAAGGTAGCCGGGAAGACGTACTCTCTTCGCATGAATAAACTGATCATGGACAAAAAAACGTACGTGTACTGCTCAGTAAGTGACAGCGTACGCGAAATTGCTTCAGCACGATCAGTGGATACGCAAGATAGCGCTGGTACTGTAACTGCACGTGCTGGCACTTCCAGTGCATCATAGCTATGCCCGCCCAGATCCTGCGCAAAAGACGCCTCTATTTTTCTTTCCAATATACGGAGTATTCTGAATAAACGCGTGGAATTGTCTTCCGCTATTGATTCCTGCTCTGCTGACATTGTTGGTCTAACGGAGACTTGGCTTTCTGCAAGAGTTAAAATGAAGAAATTTTGGACTGTGAAAAGTGCTACGAATTTTACCGATGTGATCGTGATTACCGGTCTGGTGGTGGTGTTCTGCTGGCGGTTACTGATAGTCTTGCTTCCCATGTTATTCCAATTGTATCCTCGCTTGAGCTTGTGTGTGCGCGCGTGCTCATTGATTCTCGCGAAATAATTTTTTGTGTCTGTTATCGGCCACCAACTGCATCATTATCATTCTGTAATGAACTGCACGATGTTGTCAATCAGCTGTTCGTCAGATACCCAAACTCGCCCCTCTTCTTACTTGGCGACTTCAATTTTCCCGACATCAGATGGGAACGAGACTTGGTTTCCTTAAAACACAACTCAGCTGAAAGCAAAGAATTTTTAACTTTTTGTCACGACTTCAACTTAACTCAGCTCGTTCACTTTCCCACTCGCATAACTTCCACTTCCGCTAATATTCTAGACTTAATACTTAACACTACACCCGACCTAGCTACCGGCTTAACTCATTCACCGGGAATTAGCGATCACTCGATAATTCATTTCACTCTACGGACAAAGATTTCTAAGAAGAAAAAAACTAGGGTCATCCAAGACTACGGCAAAGCAGACGTAACCGCAATGAATGCGGAATTTCAGGTCTTTGCTGATCAGTTTTTCGCCGGTTTTGGGCAGCGGTCGGTTGAGGACAACTGGTTGCTTTATAAAAACAAACTCTTGTCTCTTATTGATCGTTTTGTACCTAAAAGAAAAGTTTCATCATGTACTCGCTCACCATGGTTCAATAACATGTTAAAGCGCATGCGCAACAAAAAGAAGCGGATATTTCGACGCGCAAAATTCACAGCCAGAATAGACCACTGGTCCTACTATCAAAAATTTAACAGAGAATTCTGTACTGCGCTCTCAAAAGCCAAGAAGGAATTCTTTGATAAAACTCTTCCTTTGCTACTTCCTTCTAATCCCCGTAAATTTTGGAGCATTATTAACGGTACTAAAAGGACACACATTCAGTTAATCCAATCTGATGTCCCAGTAATTCAAAGCGAGTGCTGCAATGTTCTGAACAATGTGTTTGCTACTCATTTTCATAAGAGCACCCCCACAGTATTACCGCATATACCAAAAACCAACTTCTTCCCAATGGATTATATCGCTATTGATGCAGTTGGTGTCGAAAGGCTGATTGTCAACTTAAAAGTGTCTTCGTTGGCCGGTCCAGATTGTATTTCATCAAAAATGCTGAAGTGTACACAAGTTTATTCTGCACTGATATTGTCAAAGCTTTCTCAACAGTCATTACAGATGTCTACACCACCCTCTGATTGGAAGATAGGGAAGGTGGTCCCACTGCATAACTCTGGTGATGTACATTCTCCCAATAATTACCGCCCCATATCATTAACATCCATTCCAGTAAAAATCCTAGAGCATATAATATACTCGCACCTCATTGAATTCCTTGAGTCCAATTCCTTCTTCAGCATTTATCAGCATGGATTCCGTAAAGCAGTTTCGTGTGAAACGCAATTGTTATGTTTTACTAATGACTTGTTTATTAACGCGGATCATGACTTTGATACCGATTGCATATATTTAGACTTTGCTAGGGCATTTGACTCCGTTTCACACTCTCTACTTATCTTCAAGCTTAATCAACTTAACATAGACCCCAATGTACTTGCATGGATTAAGGAATTTCTCTCTAACCGTAGTCAGTATGTGACGGCTAACGACTTCTCTTCACGTAATTCTGCCGTAACATCTGGTGTCCCGCAAGGGTCCGTTTTGGGCCCTCTGCTCTTCTTGATTTATATTAATGATCTTCCTACTTGCCTTTCTTCCTCAACTGTCCGACTGTTTGCAGATGACTGCGTGGTTTACCAGAAAATTACTAACCATGACGATTATCTCAATCTGCAACGTGATCTAGATAGGGTATTTGAATGGTGCAGTCAATGGCTCATGACACTTAATACAACTAAATGTAAAAGTATGCAGGTTTCTCGCCACAGCACTAATCATTGTCCGCGTACTTACCACCTCAATAATATGTTATTACCATCTGTTGACAGCTATAAATACCTTGGTGTTCACATTTCTTCTAATCTATCGTGGAATATGCATGTAGAATATGTAACTAACAACGCCAATCGCATGCTTGGTTATCTGCGTCGAAACTTTTTTGATGCCCCATCGTCCCTGAAGTTAACACTTTACAAAACCTTGGTACGTTCTAAATTAGAGTACGCATGCGCCATATGGGATCCTACTCAGACTACACTCATTCAAACTCTTGAAGCCATTCAGAATCGCGGCGCACGTTTTATCTTGTCGAATTATTCACGTCATTCCAGTGTCACATCCATGAAGAAAACCCTAAACTTGCCTGACCTTTCGTTGCGTCGAAAGTCATCTCGCCTCAGCCTTTTTCATAAAATATATTGCTACGGAATAGTATTACCGATGACGAAGAGGCGAGCAGTAAGAAGACGACGACAACGATTGGAGGCTAGCGCGGGCTGTTGCCTCTTGGCCAAGTGCGGCGTATTACGTTGTAAATATACTTGTATATAGCTGTTCATTTGCGTCTTCTTACGTAACATATCTGGTGGACGGTACGTCGAGCCTAGCTTCATGGCTCCCCGCGATGACAATTCGACTCAGCCGCCTCCGACCCCTCCTGCCACTTCGACGACCTACATCTCTCTCCCTGCTCCTCGTGATCCTGGCGTATTCTCGGGCAAAGATGGGGACGACGTCGACGACTGGATCAGCCTGTACGAACACGTCAGCCGCAATAACCGGTGGGACCCTACTATCATGCTCGCCAACGTAGTCTTTTACCTCGGTGGCACACCTCGAGTTTGGTTTCGGACGCACGAAGAGGAGCTCACCAGTTGGGATTCGTTCAAGCAAAAGCTCCGAGACTTGTTCGGCAACCCCTACGGTCACAAACTTGCCGCGCAGAGGGCGCTTTCCGGCCGTGTGCAGACGTCAACAGAGCCCTATGTCACGTACATTCAGGACGTCCTGGCTCTATGCCGCAAAGTTGATGCACACATGCCTGAGTCAGACAAGGTATCCCACATCCTCAAAGGCATTGCCGATGACGCCTTCAACTTGCTCGTGTTCAACAACGTCGCGACGGTGGATGCTGTTATCAAAGAGTGCCGCCGCCTGGAACTCGCTACAAGCAGACGTATCGATCAGCAGTTTGCCCGTTTGCCCAACACCCCAGCGACTTCTTCCTGTGCCGACGCTCCTCGTCCCAACAACACCGGCGATATTACCAAGATCGTTCGGCGTGAGATTGAGGCCGCCTATCTGGCTGCCTTCGACTCCAGCCCCACCAACGCACCGGCAGTCACGGTTTCCCTGATCCAGGCAGTTGTCCGGCAGGAGTTCGAAAACATGGGCCTTCACACCATCTGCTCGGCCCATCACCCTGATACCCATCCGGCTTCTTCGATTCCGCCCCGTCCCGCATCGTCTTACCCACCACGTTTCCGCAACCCAGCTGAATGGCGCACTGCTGACGACAAGCCCATTTCTTTTCACTGCCGTCGCATCGGGCACATTTCTCGGCACTGTCGAAGTCGCTGGACTTCCCCGACCCGGTCTGCTTATACTGCCTATTCTCGCCCCTCGGGTGGCCCTTCTCGTCCTCATGCCGCACGCTCCGATAATGCCGCCACTGACTCTCCTGCGCCGAACCGCCCCTATTCTCGTTCACCTTCGCCCCAAGGACGACAATCTCGCTCTCCCCAGCCCCGTCGCTCCTTTTCGCCGACTCCCTTCGGACGCCGCTCCCAGCCGGAAAACTGAATGATGCAGCGCCTCGAGGTGACGCTGCATTGCTCCCTACGCCGCCAAATCCTCCACTGACGTTGCCCACTCATCTGAACCTTCTTGACGTGCAAGTCGACGGTGTTCCTGTATCTGCCCTTATAGACACTGGGGCGCATTTGTCGGTAATGAGCGCGGACTTTCGTACCCGCCTGAAAAAAATAATCACGCCCGCCACGACGCTTGTTGTCCGTGTCGCCGATGGCGGAACAGCCCCCGTAATAGGTATGTGCGCCGCCCGCGTCTCCTTCGCCGATCGCTCAACAGTCGTGCTATTCACGGTCATCGCCCACTGTCCCCATGACATCATCCTCGGTTTAGACTTCCTCTCCGCACATTCTGCTCTAATTGATTGTTCCGCCAGTACTCTCCGCCTTGACCTGCCTGTTCTGGATCCCGCTGAACCACACCCCAGTCGCCTCAGTTCCGTCGACTTTGTTCGCTTGCCACCTACGGCACTGACTTACGTTGACCTAGTGTCATCCCCACTAGTGCCCGACGGTCACTATATCGCGGCTCCTATACAAGACGTCCTCCTTACACACGGGATCACGGTACCTCATACCGTTTTATCTATTACGGCTAATTGCGTCTGCCTGCCAGTGGTCAATTTTGGCTTGACGACACAAGTGCTGCCACGCGGGATGTCTCTTGCCCAGCTTTGCTCATTCGAAGATCACTCAATAGCATCTATTGAGGTAGACAGCCATTCGGCCGATCCTCCTCTACCATCTCAGTCGACAACTTGCACCATCGCCGAATTACAGAAAATGATTGCGCCCGACATGCCGTCCGAGCACGCTCGTGAGCTCTACCGCGTTCTGTTTTCCTACAACGATATTTTTGACTTTCACGATCGTCCTTTGGCCCAAACTACAACTGTTAAACATCGCATTAATACCGGCGATTCCCCTCCTATTCATCGCCGCCCGTATCGAGTGTCACCGGTTGAGCGTCAAGTTATTCACGCTGAAGTTCGCAAAATGCTTGCCAATAACATCATAGAACCGTCATGTAGTCCATGGGCGTCACCGGTTGTACTGGTAAAAAAGAAGGATGGCTCATGGCGCTTTTGCGTGGATTATCGGCTCCTTAACAGGGTTACCAAAAAGGACGTGTATCTCCTACCTCGGATCGATGACGCCCTTGACTGCCTCCATGGTGCTCGCTACTTCTCTTCTATTGACCTCCGCTCCGGCTACTGGCAGATTGCTGTGGACGATGTCGACCGCGAGAAGACTGCTTTTGTAACTCCGGACGGTCTTTATCAATTCAAAGTGATGCCGTTTGGTCTATGTAACGCTCCTGCCACTTTTGAACGCATGATGGACTCCCTTCTTCACGGTTTCATATGGTCCATATGCCTGTGCTACTTGGACGACGTCATAGTATTCTCCCCAACGTTCGCTACGCACCTCGAGCGCCTCTCGGCAGTCCTGGACGTTTTTCGTCGCGCCGGTCTGCAACTGAACGCATCGAAGTGCCAATTCGGCCGTCGCCAGACTACCGTCCTTGGGCATCTCGTTGACGCGAACGGAGTGCAACCGGACCCAGGCAAGATCCATGCTGTTACGCACTTTCCTGTTCCGAAGTGTGTCAAGGATGTGCGCAGCTTCATCGGCCTTTGTTCCTACTTCCGCCGTTTCGTGAAAAAGTTCGCGGCCATAGCACGACCACTAACAGAGCTTTTGAAAAAAGACGCCCCTTTCCAGTGGGGCGATAACGAGGCCTCTGCATTCTCGCATCTAATCGACGTTCTCACAACGCTTCCCGTTCTGGCCCATTTCGATCCTTCTGCGCCTACCGAAGTTCGTACTGATGCCAGCGGTCACGGAATTGGCGCAGTACTGGCACAACGCCAGCGCGGCAACGACCGTGTTATCGTTTACGCCAGCAGGCTCCTCTCACCCGCGGAGCGCAACTATTCCATCACTGAGCGTGAGTGTCTGGCCCTAGTTTGGGCGGTTGCGAAGTTCCGCCCATAATTATATGGCCGACCCTTTTCCGTTATCACAGACCATCACGCGCTTTGTTGGTTATGCTCATTGAAAGACCCTTCAGGAAGACTTGGTCGCTGGGCCTTACGCCTCCAAGAATATTCGTTCTCTGTCACCTACAAATCTGGCCGACTACACAAGGACGCTGACTGCCTGTCTCGCTACCCGGTAGACGAGCCTGACGACGCCGACAGTAGTACCGCCGACGGCATTTTCTCTGTGTCTGCCTTCGCTAACATCGCCGATGAGCAGTACCGAGACCTATCGCTGCGAGTACTCATCGAGCGTCTGCGCTCTACACCTACCGACGCATCCGTTCGCCGATATGTCCTCCAGGGCGGCATTCTGTACCGAAGGAGCTTCCTCCCTGATGGCCCTGATCTTCTTCTTGTCGTGCCACAACATCTACGACAGACTGTGCTCTTTGAGATGCATGACGCACCCACTGCAGGACATCTTGGGGTAACCCGCACGTACGACCGCGTCCGCCGCCGCTGCTATTAGCCTGGTCTCGCTCGCTCCGTTCGACGCTATGCTGCTGCCTGCGATCCCTGCCAGCGTCGGAAGACACCTCAGGTGCTACCTGCCGGTCATCTCCAGCCGATCACCGTCCCTATGGAACCGTTCTTTCGTGTTGGATTAGACCTCCTCGGTCCCTTTCCCACGTCATCCTCTGGGAACAAATGGGTAGCCGTCGCAACTGATTACGCCACCCGATACGCTATCACGCGGGCTCTCCCTACCAGTTGCGCCACTGACGTCGCGGACTTTCTCTTGCGTGACATTATCTTACTTCATGGCGCCCCGCGACAGCTGCTCACTGACCGTGGTCGTAACTTCCTCTCGAAAGTTATCGCCGACATTGTACGTTCCTGCTCCACTCAACACAAGCTGACTACCTCATACCATCCTCAAACCAATGGCCTGACAGAGCGGTTAAACCGTACTCTTACCGATATGCTGTCAAAGTACGTTTCCAAGGACCACCGCGACTGGGACATGCCCTTCCTTACGTCACATTCGCTTATAATTCTTCCCGGCATGACACCGCCGGATTTTCTCCCTCTTATCTGCTCTACGGTCGCGAACCGACCTTGCCCCTTGACACGGCACTTCCTCCTGCTTCGATCTCAACAAGCGAGTATGCGCGCGACGCCATAGCTCTCGCCGACCATGCACGCCAGCTTGCCCGTGCTCGACTGACGGACTCGCAAACCACTCAGCAGCGTCAGTACAACGCCCGCCACCGTGACGTACAGTTTTCGCCTGGTGCGCTCGTGCTCTTGTGGTCGCCCTCTCGTCACGTCGGACTTTCACAAAAGCTCCTTTCGCGATACACAGGACCCTACCGCGTGCTGCGCCAGGTGACGCCTGTGACGTACGAAATTGCCCCTGTGAGCCCAACCTCGTCATCCACTGTGGCACCTTGTGATGTCGTGCACGTCAGTAGGCTCAACGCCTACTACACTGTTTCCAAGTCCGGCCTTTAGTCGCTCCGGGACGGCGCTTTTGCCGCCGGGCGTAGTGCTACGGAATAGTATTACCGATGACGAAGAGGCGAGCAGTAAGAAGACGACGACAACGATTGGAGGCTAGCGCGGGCTGTTGCCTCTTGGCCAAGTGCGGCGTATTACGTTGTAAATATACTTGTAAATAGCTGTTCATTTGCGTCTTCTTACGTAACAATATTATTATAACAACGAGATGAAGGACGTTTTGTTTCATCCACCTCATTACATTTCTTCAAGGACCGATCATCGCTTCAAGGTGGGGCTACCTTCTTGTCGCACAAAATTGTGTAATGACTCTTTTGTTCTTAGAACAAGTGTCGCATGGAACCACCTTCCCCCCACAATCGCCAGCATTGCTGATGACCACCAGTTCAAGATCGCTTTACAAGACGCCTTGTAATACTTCTGTTTTTTGTTTGCTGCACGTCTTGCCATTTTTTTCCCACTCCTTTCTGTAGTGCCTTTGGGCCCTGAAAGTATTTTACATAAATAAATAAATAAATAAATAGGAGCACGCGTGCTAAAGCTTCCTCTTGAGGAGGCTGAGCTGCAACGTGCAGCTACACACACACACACACACATATATATATATATATATATATATATATATATATATATATATATATATATATATATATATATATATATATTGTTGCGCCCACCAAAGGCGTTACTTTGCAGCCGGGTAGGGTTAGAAGCGATGGCCTTGATCAGCTGAGCGCCTATCGAGATTCAGCCAGCCAGCCACACGTCGTCTTCTTCGTTCACCACTCTTCGGTGCCCCCACATACTGTTTGTTGAGGCGTGAACCCACTATGCACCGAAGAGCGTCACATTCGTGAACCCACTATGCACCTAAGAGCGTAACACTTCCCTCCGCGCAGACGAAGCCCGCCGGGCAAGTTAAACAGGCTGTCGAGAAATAAAGGGCTTTAAACGGGCGACATGCGAAAGTTCAGTCTTTGCTGACCGTCGGCCATTTGATGTGAGACGTGCTATGCGGTACGTTAATTCGCTGATGCGCTCCGTTATAACATGGGGTCCAACATACTGGGCCGGCAGTTTTTCACACAGTCCACGTTTCCTGGTTGGTTTCCAGAGCAACACTAAATCACCAGGGTCATATATCACGTGTCGGCGTCGGCGGTCGCAGCGTGCCTACGAGCGGTCTTGTGAAACAAGAGTGCGTAACGAAGCAAGTCGTCCGGCTTCTTCAGCAAGACAGACTGTCTCTGATAGACAAAGATTATCGTGGCTGGAAAACGGGAAGATAGTGTCTAGTGTATAACGAGGCGGACGAGCGTAAAGAAGAAAGAAGGGACTGTAGCCCGTAACTTCATGCTTTGAGGTGTTAAATGCGTACGTAATGAAATGTAGCACGCTGTCCCAGTTCTTATGATCTGACTCGACATACATGGACAGCATGATAGTAAGAGTTCTGTTCGTGCGTTCCGTAAGGCTATTTGTTTGGGGATGATACGGGGTGGAATGTCGAAACCTTGAAGCACATAGACGAAGCATCTCTTCGACCTCGTCAGCAGTGAACTGCCGCCCACGATCGCTGATGATGACTCTGGGAGGTCCATGTCGGAGAATGACAAAACGCAGCAGAAAAATACACACTTCGGTTGCAGTAGCCGATGGTATTGCAGCTGTCTCACAGTAGCGTGTCAAGTGATCGGCACACACGATAATCCAGCGATTCCCATCGGATGAACGCGGAAAAGGACCGAGGAGATCGATGCCAACTTGCTCAAAGGGAGTGCTGGGGGCTGGCACTGGATGGAGTTGACCAGGAGGAGCACTCGTCGGATGCTTATAACGTTGACACTCGCTGCAGCTAGACACATACTGGGCGGTCGTCTGGCGCATTTTAGGCCAGTAGAACCTTTCTTGAAGGCGGTAGAGAGTTCGCGCAGAACCCAAATGTCCAGATGTTGGATCGTCATGCATAGCGCGCAAGACGGAGACACGGAGACTCTCCGAGACCACCAGAAGATATCGTGGGCCTGTAGTAGAATAGTTCTTTACGTAAAGAACCCCATCACGAACACAGAAACGAGTGGATGGTGCTGATTGCCTTGCAGTAATGAGCAGTGGCTCTAAAGTTCTGTCTTTTTGATGCTCGACCTTGAAGGTATATATATCAGGAAATCCCGGCTCCAGTGATGCGATATAGCAGTCGAAGTTGTCCGCGTCGCAGTCCGTCGTTGGAAGCGGCATGCGCGAGAGGCAGTCAGCGTCGGCGTGTCGGCGGCCGCTTTTATAAGAAAGGGTAAAGTTATATTACTGTAAACGGAGTGTCCAACGCGCAAGCCGGCCCGACGGATCACGGAGATTAACCAGCCAGCAGAGAGAATGATGGTCTGTTACCACAGTGAAGGGGCGCCCGTACAGGTGCGACCGGAAGCGCTGTACTGCGAAAATAACTGCAAGACATTCTTGCTCTGTAACGGTGTAGTTACGCTCGGACTTACTTAAAGAACGACTCGCATAGGCGTTGACGTGTTCTTTGGTGTCGGCGCGTTGAATAAGGACAGCGCCGATGCCAATACCGCTAGCGTCCGTATGAACTTCTGTGGGAGCCGCATGGTCGAAGTGTCGGAGAATGGGGTGAGACGTCAGACGAGACTTCAGCTCACGAAAACTAGCTTCACATTCAGGAGTCCATTCAAAGGGAACGCCCTTCTGGAGGAGGCATGTCAGTGGATACGCGATGTTGGCAAATCCACGAATAAACCGGCGGAAGTACGAGCAAAGCCCTAGGAAACTGCGTAGCTGCTTTACATGGCGAGGTTGCTTGAAGGCTTCCACTGTAGCAGTCTTCGCTGGATCAGGTCGTATACCGTCCTTATCCACTAGGTGTCCCAAAACGAGTGTTTGGCGCTCTCCAAAATGGCACTTCTGCGAGTTGAGGACCAAACCCGCTTTGTCCAAGCAGTGTAGCACAAGATCGAGACGTGCGTTGTGCTCATTGAACGTGCGCCCGAAATTCACTACATCATCTAGATAGCACATGCATACTTCCCACTTCAAACCACGAAGGATGTGGTCCATGAAGCGCTCGAAAGTTGCAGGTGCATTACAGAGCCCGAACGGCATCACATTAAATTCAAGAAGTCCGTCTGGTGTTACAAATGCCGTTTTCTCCTTGTCTGCCTCGCGCATAGGAATCTGCCAGTACCCCGACCTCAAGTCAACAGACGAAAAGTAAGACGCTGATGAGAGGCAGTCGATAGCATCATCAATACGCGGAAGAGGATATACGTCTTTTTTAGTGATGGTGTTGAGGCGGCGGTAGTCAACACAAAATCGCCATGAACCATCTTTCTTTCTAACCAGAATCACTGGCGCTGCCCACGGACTACAGGATTCTTGGATTACATTCTTATTTAGCATTTCGTGGACTTGGTCATTGATCACCTTGCGTTCCGATGGTGAGACTCTGTATGGTTTCTGTCGCAGCGGTTGGGCAGATCCCTTATCTATGGGATGGTGTACACGAGAAGGAGGAAACAATGGTGGTCCCTCTTGCTGGAAAAAGTCAAACAGTCGCGCATGTTTTAGCAGAATATTCGCCACTTCGTGACGCTGCTTAGTGCTGAGCGACTTGTTTACCATAGTCAGAAATGAGGAGTGCGCCGCAAGGCAGACATTAGCGAAATGGCGCTCATCCGCAGAATCAAGGACCTCTGTAAGAATGGCGAGCGATAGCACGTGATCTTCATGGTAGGCGGCAAGTTTCAGACCCTGTGGTAGTATTGCAGGTTCACTGGAACAGTTTACGGCCCATAAGTTGGTGCGTCCCTGAACAACTGACGACGTGCATTACGGTATCAGTACATTCCTCTTGATGCAACTCAGGTGAACGGGTTCCACGGTAGCGTCAAACGTTCCGTCGGTGGTGGGGAAACAGGCGACTGAAACACACGTTGCGGATAACGGAGGCACAACGGTATCCCGGGATACACAAAGCACACTTTCACGATGCGGTGGGCCTTCCATAAACGTAGCAGAAAAGCTCGTACCTACGCTGATTTGACCCGTTTTGCAGTCGACGGTGGCACCACACAGTTTCAAAAAATCAAGACCCAGGATTACGTCATGCGTAGAATGAGGTAGAACAGCGAACTCCGCGTTAAACATTTGACCACCCAAGGTTACGTCTACATTACAAACGCCCACAGGGTACAACAACTCCCCACTCACTCCGCGAAACGTATCGGCACGGTCCCAGCGAAACATCACCTTTCGTCCTAGGAGGCTTTTAAACGCCAGACTCATCACTGAAACGGTTGCTCCCGTGTCTACTAAGGCCATGGATGAAACCCCGTCAATTAATACAAACACCTTATTCTTGAACATACAAATCGTTGGAGGTATCTCTGTCGACAGCGAAGATTGTCCAGCGACCTCACCTCCAACAGCCGCGCTGGCTAGTTTTCCGGAGGTGGCGACGGGTATCGACGCCGCGGAGAGGGCGATCGGCTTACACGAGGAGCGGGTGGTGGTGTCAAGCTGCGATCGGATGCTGGAGAACGGTTCCGCAGCGGCTCCGGGTGCTGGTGAGGCAAGCGTCCTAAGTATGTGTGCGAAGGCGAGTATGTTTCGCCCAGAGGAGCGCGGTACCGCCTAGACATCGTCGATCGGTCGAACCTCGGTGGTTGGCGGCGATTGCAGTACCTGGCAATGTGACCCAAGTCGCCACAGCTATAACAAACAGGCAAACGACGATCGATGAACTGCCCTTCGAAGCGCTCAGCCGTGGGGGGTCGTGTAGCAGAGCGAAGCGGCTGAGCCTGCTGCACAGGAGGAACGGTCGGTCTGCGTGCAAACCTGCTGGAGCGAGGGTGTTCTGCAGGTCGGTGTTCGGTCGTAAATGTGTCCTCACGTGGCCATGGAGCACCTCTGCGGTTGACGTCTGTGACACATACCGCCGGTTGCCAGGAAGCGCAGTGTGCGGCAGGCGCCATGTGTTGCGGGTAATAAGCGTCAGATTGTCGTATGACGTCGCGCTCAAGTTCCTGGTGCCGCAGCAGTTCCTCACGCACGATCTGCCGTATAGTAGACGAAAGATCGGCAGACGGGCTCTCATCTACGCTGGCCATGGTTGTCACATTCGCCAGGCGTCCAAACTTTGGCACAATGCGACGTGTTTTCAACCTCTCAAACGTACGGCAATGACGCAAGACATCTGAGACGGAATCAACGTGTTCCCGACTTATGAGGAAATTGTATACATCTTCTGCAATTCCTTTGAGGAGATGTCCGACTCGGTCTTCCTCGGACATCTGCGGATTTACGATTTTGCACAGCTTGAGGATTTCCTCGACGTATATAGTGCATGTTTCTCCAGGAGCTTGAGCTCTTTGAGCAAGTGTTCTCTCGGCGCGTTTCTGTTTGGCGTGGGTGTCGCCAAAACACTTCTTTATTTCCTCGACAAAGTGCTCCCACGTTGTTAGGGAGTCTTCGTGGTTTTCATACCACATCAGCGCCGTCTCACTCAGAAAGAGCGCGACATATTCAAGCTGAGTGACAGAATCCCAACGGTTGTAGCGGCTCACCCTTGCGTAGTGCATCAGCCACTCGTCGACGTCCTCGCCCACTTTTCCCGCGAACGAGCGTGGCTCCATGTAGTGCCGCAAAGGTCCAACTGGCGCTGACCTTTGAGAAGGTGAAACTAGAGCTGGCATTTGTCCATCACCGTCCTGAGCCATAGGGAAGGTCGTTGGCAAGAGACCGGCAAGACGACGGCTCCGGCGAAGTTCTGGATGTTGCGACTCCGTGGTACGTCCTGTCGTACCCCGCACCTCCACCGCTCTGTTGCGCCCACAAAAGGCGTTACTTTGCAGCCGGGTAGAGTTAGAAGCGATGGCCTTGATCAGCTGAACGCCTGTCGAGATTCAGCCAGCCAGCCATACGTCGTCTTCTTCGTTAACCACTCTTCGGTGCCCCCGCGTACTGTTTGTTGAGGCGTGAACCCACTATGCACCTAAGAGCGTAACAATATATATATATATATATATATATATATATATATATATATATATATATATATATATATATATATATATATATATATATATATATATTGGGCCAACGGCGTAGCCCCCCCGAACAAAATTTCTGGCTACGCCACTGGGCGGTACACCCGCCATATGATAATTCGATAGCGCCAGGGCAAGCTCGGCCTATAGGCGGAAACTTCAGTCCTGGATATTTTTCTTGTTTGAAGCGGCAGAGCTAAATGCGAGCACGGGTTCCAAAAATAATTTTTGTATGGTCTGTTATTAGAGTGCGTGACCGGACCAAGGCGTCAAAAGCGCTGGCACGTCCAGTTCACCGTATACGGCTCACGAGAGTCCAGCATAAATAAAGTTATGCTGGCCACCGCGCCGCGCCCTCGCCGTGTCGCAGCTGCTGGGTGTGCTGCCGGCCGTACTGCGACCGTGTGCGCCGAAGCCGGGGGCGTCCCTGACGCCCGCCGCCTTTGCCTGCGAGCTCGGATGGCGCGGGGACGTGCCTGGATGATGGGGCCACCACCCCGAGTCGTGTGTGCCGCCGGGCAACGCCCCCGAAGTTCGCGGCGGCCCCCGCCGACCACCGGCACGGCTATACTTATAGGTGCGGCGTCCTGACGCTCCAACGACGGACCACGACGCCGGGGGTGTTCCTGGCACTCGGCATCGGAGGCGCCGAGCCGCCGGGAGACGCGCGCCCTCTTGGGCGCCTCGACGGCGTGTCCGGCGGCGTCCGGAGCTGTCGCTGTTCTTGTCGCTCGGAGTCCCGGCCCCTCTTGCCGGGCACCTGTCCCCTTCCCTTCCTGTCCTTTTATTTTTCTTTTTTTTTCTTTATTGTTCGCGCCGGGAGGCGCCCCCGATGTGAGACGTGACGCGGCCGGACGGGCCGAGGCTAGTAGGTGCGCCATGGCTGCTCCTGTCCCGTGACCTTCGAAGCCGGGGGCGTCCCTGACGCCCGACGCCAGGATTCGTACGAGTGCGGCCCCAGGATGCGTCCCCTGGGATCTGTGGCGCCTCTGCCGCGCGGCGGACCCGATTCGTCGCGTCCGGGTGGCGAAGGCGGCGTCCGGATGGCCCCGGTCAGTGTGGGGACGTACCTGGCGGCTGGAGTCGCCACCTCGAGTCGGGTGCGCCGCCGGGAAACACCCCTGAAGTCCGCCGCAGCCCCCGCCGACCGACGGACTGGCTCAACCACTGGGTGCGGTGTACCGCCGCATGGACGCGAGAGACTGACGCCGGGGGTTTTCCTGGCACTCGGCATCGCCAGTGCAGAGTCGCCGCGTGTTGCGCGCCCTCTCGGGGGCGCGCTGGCGTACCCGACTGCGGCCGGAGGCGATCGCCGGCCTCGACGAACTCTTGTACAGAGACAGTCGTCACTTTCACCTGTTCAGTTTATTTTCTTTTCCTTCCTTTTACATTTCCTTCATTTATGGCATGCCCATGCCACCTCGTCTCAGCCTCATCATTCACGATCATTAAATGCCCGGCGCGGGGGCTTCTGCCCTCGCTGAGAGACCTCAGGACACATACGCGTTACCGTTAGCCCACAATTTTATTTTTCCAATTGGCTTTTCTCCTCAAAAACATGCGCTTTGGGTATTATTTCAAAACCCCTTTTCATTTATTTTTAATTGGCTTTAAACCTGGTATGCATTTTTGCAGGGACAGGTTCTCCCCACCCTTTATTTTTGCCTTTGATTTCAGGAATGACGGGGAAGTAGTCGGCCGGGGCGGTACACCCGCCACGAAAAGCAGGCCCAGCCGACCACTTGCACGAGCGCTCGTGCAAGTGGTCGGCTGGGCCTGCTTTTCGTACTGCTATATTTTCCACGAAAAATCAGGTATTTCTGATTCGGCTTTTCTAAATTTTAGCTGGGGTTGTTTTAAAACGTATAGGGACCACATTCGACGTGAAACCCGGGCGGAAAAGGCTTTCTTTTCATTTATCGGGCGATTCCCTGTTTGACCAGCCAGCGGGCCCAAGATGGCAATGGCTCATACCCCCTGAGCCGACCATGCCCAACACCCATGAGACCTAAAGGTCTCGTCGTCCCCGACTAAGACTGCCAGCGCGGGTGCGTCACCGAAGTCGGATTTTTCCGAGGACAGTGACGACATCCTCGCGGCAATTGCGTTTCAGTAGGAGGCCACGCACCGGGCCGAGCCGGCTGCGGCGGGCGACGACGAAGACGTGATGTTCTCGGTCTCCCAGGCGATCGCGGTGGCGTCTCCCGCGCTTGCCGGGGACCTCGGCGGGCGGGCGCAGGCTCGCCTCTGTGAGATCGAGAACGACATCCATCTGTTCTGTTCGAACGCGGCGAACAAGGTGCCCGTCGCCGCGAGGAATTACGTCACGACCAGGATATACGAAATCGTCGCCCTGTGCTCGGACCTGCGGGCGGACGCGGCGACGGAGCGGGTCGCGGCCATCGCCCTGCGAGGCGAGCTGGTCGAGGCGCGCCGGGAGGCCGCGGCGTTGCAGAGGCGGGCCATAGTCGCTGAGCGGCGCCTTGAGGGATCAATCGTCTTGGCACCCGGTCCCGGGCGTGCGGGACGCGATCCCGGCGCAACCGCGGCGGATGCCGGCTCGGGCCCTGGAGTTCTGGCCGCGGTGGCGGGCGCCGTGAGCTACGCCGCTTCGCTGAGGGCGTCGCCCGCGGCGGAGACGAGCGCCGTCGTACCGGCCGTGGCGGCGGGCGGCGGGGGCATGCGGACGGCGGCCATGTTCGAGCACGTGGCTTTCCTGACGCCCACGGTACCGACGACGACACCGGCGAGGGACGTCCTGAGACTTCTCAAGACCAACATCGACCCGGCCGCCAAGAACATCAAGGAGGTCATGTTGCGACACACCAGGTACGGCCTGACGGTTTTCTCGCACGCGCGCGATTCCATCGATAACTTGAAGGCGGCGATTGCAGAAAATACCGTCACGCGGGCCTCGCTGCTAGTGCGGGTGGGCGAGCAACGCAATACGCACGTGAAATTCAGTGGGGTCGACCCGGACGTCGCGCTCGACGAATTCATCCGCGTCTTAAACGATAATAACCCGGGCATCGACCTGGACGTTGACCCGTGCAAGGTGCGCGTGACGTACAGGGAGTCGCACGTCGCAGAGGTCGACCCGACCGCGTTTGCGCGTATTATGAAGCGGTCCCGACTGTCAGTGGGGTGGACGGCGGTGCGAGCGTCGGAGGACCTTGCAAGTGCCCACGTGCACGTTTTGCGCCTCCTACGGGCGGACGGACAAGGCGGACGCGTCGAAAGCCGTGTGTATGAAGTGTTGCGGCAACCAGCTGGCCGCCACGTGTCACGTGAAGATGGGGCAGCCGGAAGTCTGCTGCAACAAATGCAGGAAGGCCTGCCGCGAGGCGTCCCATCCCGCAGGTTTCCCTGAGTGCCCCATCCGCATGGAGAGGGTGGCTCGCCTCAGGTGCGTACGTGTTCCCCTCTGCTGGCGGCGGCCCCCTTTGTCCGACGCCGGCCCCCTTTGTCCCGGCGGGCGCGCGCGCACTCTTCCGTCGTCTCGATGTCCTGAGGCAGCGTCTGCCGATTATGCCCCCGTCTGTTCGTCTGTCATTTCTTTCTCGGCTTTTGTTCTCGATTGCCGCAAGGCGTTCATGCGCCGTCTGGGCCGGCAACCGGATACAAGAGGCCGAGACGAGGCACACGGTCGGTTTCTGAGGGAGCTCGCGCGTCCCTTTTCGCCTATAGGCGACGGCCCATGTTCTGCTCGGGCTATGTGACCCTTTGAAGAAAAAGCCAACCTATTCGAACGCACTAGGCCGGAGTCACAAACAAGAAAAAAAAATTGCAACATGTGCTGCGAACGTAGAGTACCGAGCGCCGTTGAGTCCCCTGCCCGGACCCATATGGGTGACAACACCCGATAGAAAACAAAATAAATAAATAAAATGACACGTGCAAACGATTTGTCTGCTTCGCATGGAGGGTTTGTCGAGAACAACGAGAGGGAGAGTGCGGCACCGTCGTAGACATCGCAAATTGGCAGTGCGTGTCGTCTGCTAGGAAAGTGTCGTCTGTTAGGAAAACAAGTTGTGGGGCTCGCGCGACGGCCGCGTGCCGCATTTGGTACGAAATTGCTGTTCTGTCAACAGGCTTTGACGCTGAAATGTCGCACTCACGTACGGTCTCCTCCTAAGAGAATGCACCGCAACGCAAGACGGCAGCCCGTTTTAAAGAAGACGAAAGGAGCCTGCCGACGACACTCCTGAACGGCTACAAGCATATTGTGGAATGCAAGAAAACTGATGTCGCGTCGTTGACCAAGAAGAATCAGACATGGAAAGAAATAGCAAAACATTAGAATGCCAACCACGGGATTACGCGGCGCGATCACCTGCAACTGAAGAAATGCTGGACCAACCTGAAGCAAAAGCGGAAAGAGGAAGCTGCGGAAGAAAAGGGAAAGCGCCACAAAACTGGTAAGCGCACATGTTCTGCATGACTGACTTATTTGGGCTACTTTTTATTATGTGTAGTCACAGGAGATGAGAAAATACGCTCGCAATCAATCTTTCCGCGACTGCGGGAAGCGCACCAGCATCGGGCGCGGGTGCTTCGCGATGAGCAGAGTCACCTTTCCAACTGCGCGGCACACTGTTGACTGAGGAATGCGGACCGGACCTCCGGTGACTGTTTGAAACGTGCCAGCGCCGTAAAACACACGTAGGCACACAGTCGGTCCTCTGTTGTCCCCACTTACCCGGATAGGTAACATAGCGAGAAGTCGCACGGCGTTCTTCGTGAATCTGTAGCGACCGAGGAATTGTTCGTCGTCGTACAGCTGCATCGAATTCCCTCGGTCACGTAGGGTGGGTCGCGGAATTTTCGGCAAGGGCTGCGCCTCTGAAAATGCTGTATCCATGGCGTAGCAAGCAAACTCGAAAGCAGCTAACCTCCGCGCGACGTCCGTTCGGGAGGCTGCCATGTTGGAATAACACACGAAGTCAGTTTCAAGCTAGCCCGGGAGCAGACTTCAAACTTGAGCGGACTTCGACGCAGCCAAGTCGTTCCCAAGTCGTCCGCAAGATCAAGCACGATTTACGACGCGCGGCGAAGCTGTCTTGAGACTGCCTGAAGTCAAGTTCGAGCCAAGTTAGATCTCTGCATTCGGGGGTTAAGATTATATTTGACTGTGACTGCTCCTGACTTAATTTTATTTTCATGATTTTACTCTGGCTATGACACCTTTCATCTGCTGTATACATTGGAGTTGTTTTATTTTGTTTGAACTGCTGCATATTTTCAGTCAATTTTTTTTATCTTCTGTATTTATATGTCATTACTGTATACCAAGGACTTGGCATTTGTATGCTAGTATTCCTTTTTTTGTTTTGTTAATTGTGGCTCAAGATGATGGTGGCAATATGTAATCAAAAATAAACATGGGTTACTTGAGTTCGATCATTGTTTTTGCTGGAAAAGCTATGGTAACCTGGAATCATTGGAAAAGTGATTTCGGACTAACTGGGAAGGACTAAAAGTTGCTCCTGCAGTTACTCCCTGTGGACTAACCTGAACAGACTAACCGTTGGTCCTCTAGCGACTAACTGGGAAGGACTAAAAGTTGCTCCTACAGTTACTCCCTGTGGACTAACCTTAACAGACTAACTGTTGGTGCCCTAGGGTCTAACTGGGACGGACTAAAAGTTGCTCCTGCAGTTACTCCTGTAGACTAACTTTAACAGACTAACCGTTGATCCTCTAGCGACTAACTGGGAGGGACTAAAAGTTGCCCTCACTTTTAGTCTGCAGTAGTTGCTCCCCCGGTTAGGCCGCTGCATTTCCTCCCGCAGTTAGTCCAAAATTGGTTCAAAATCTGTGGCAGGTCATTTAGTCCCTCAAGAGACTAACAGCCATACCCGTTTTAGTCCTTTTTGGCTTAGAGTGCAGGAGGATAACGTAATAATAGCGGGCGATTTTAACGCTAAACATGTCAACTGCGGTCGTGGCGGCTGCGATGGCCGGGTGCAGCGGTGATGCAGCTGATCTGTGCACATGATCTGTATATCCAAAACGATCCCGAGTCGGCAGCTACGTACGAAAACCATTACACGGAGAGTCGGACAGACATCACCTTGGCCAGTGCCAACATGGCCAACAGAGGGTACATGTGGCAAGTGGCGGAAGAGGAGCCACTTTCAGAGCACCGCCACATCGTATTCTCGTTCGAGGGAACGCCAATCATGCTCAGGAAAAAGTTAACGTTCGCGTGCCGCTTACGTCTAACACGTTGGCTCATAAACGAGCCTTGGTTCGCAACGGTACAACGGCTGACGGTGCACACTGGTCAGGCCCTTGACCACATCATCAGGAAGTTTTACTTATTGTACGACAGCCATTACAAGAGCAACTTGCAGGTGCCGAAACGGGGGCCGCAGAAGGCGAACGCATGGTGGTAGCTGCAACTAACCGTCGAACGCAACCGTGTTCGCGCATTGCGCAGACGCTATCAAAAGGCTCGAGACCCGTCCCTCCGCAACGAATTCCGATTAGCATTTGTGCGTGCGCGCGTCACCTACAGAAGATTATTTGAGGTAGCCAAGTCTCAAGCACTCAAGAACTTTTGTACGGAAAGTTCACGGAAATACATGTTCGGCGTAGCGTCTAAGTCGGCATTTGATAAACTCCGCCACCCCATCGTGTTGCCGCCCCTACGCACGCCGGAGGGTACAATGACCAAAGACGGGCTCGATTCCGCAGCATTACTGCTCCACACGCATGTCGCCTGTGATGAATGATTCTGCGCAGGACACAGCTCTGCACAGGGAATTACGAGCAGTTGCAGGTGCCCCGGCTGTCGCCAGAAGGGAAGATAAACCGTTCACCCTGCCTGAGATCGAATATGCCCTTCACATTGGTCGGACCGGTTCGGCCCCGGGCCTTGACGGCATTACCCTTCCCATACTAACATTACTTTTTCAATATCACTCGGGTTTCTTTTTATTAGAGCGCAGCTCTTTGGCGTCCGTTCCTGGGTTTCGCGTCGTCGTCGGCCTCGTAACCAGCTCCGCCCCCCTTTCATCCCCCCAGCGCTAGCAGCGACCGACTGATACCGCTGGATGCCGCTGACGCCGCTAGAGAGTCAAGATAACGTGACTGCATAGAACACCGTCGCCCTCCCCCCCCTCCCCCCCCCCCCTGTTCCGCATCGGCGGCGTTGTCCCTGAAACCAACTCCGCAGCTGGGGTTGACTCACTATCGGCGTCAGCGGCATCAGTCAGTCGCTGCTATCTCTTCCCTCCTCCCTTTATCGTGTTGTACGCTTGCTGCGCGCGCTTCTGCCCCCATCGTTTGCCGCTGGGTCTACACGCCGCCCCCCCCCCTCTTCCTGCGAGTCTCGCTCCTCCTCCAATGCAACCCCTGTGCGGTGGCAATCAGAGAGCCAGATCGGTGGCGGCGGATCTGTATATGTGCACCGCCCGAGCCGAAATTGCCGCTGCCGTTCGCCACTGCGAAATTATCTGCCAGTTCTTTCTGAAAAATAAAAAAAAAAATTCTGTGATAGCGCATACATGTGTTGCTCGATTTCTTTGCCTCAATCTATCGAAAAGGTGAAACAGCTTATTTGCTGCGCTCAAATTTCGCATTAGGAAGTAACGTAATCGTCGGTAATTTTTTTTATTTTTACTCCGGCATTAAAATTGGGGCATTTTCCTGATACGTGGAAGAAGGGCAGGGTGGTTTTTATCCCTAAACCCGGACGACCTCCTGATTCTCCGGGCTCCTACAGGCTTATTGTAATGAATTCATTATTCGGCAAAATTCTTGAAAGATCATTAAATTCCCACTTCTATTACTTTTTACATTCCTCTCACCTCATTCACGCAAATCAATCCGGCTTTACACATGGAAGGAGTGCCGTCATGGCCCTGTACGAATTGCGCCGCGGACTCCAAGTCCTCAAGCAATCTAAAACGCCGGCTATTCTGATTGCCATCGATTTTAAATGTGCCTTAGATTCGGTCTGGCACCCGCAAGTACTCTCATACATGCAGCGCAACGGTTGCCCACGTAACCTATTTAATTTACTCCGCTCATTTTTAACAGATCGAACCATTGTGTATCGTTCGCGTTCGGGAGAAGTGTCTGCAACGCCAACGTTGGGGAGTCCCCAGGGGTCCCCCATCAGTCCGCTTTTGTGGAATGTGGTGGTCCGAGGGCTCTTAGAGTTGGATCTCCCAGGAAACGCGTTCGCTCAAGCGTACGCTGACGAGACCGTCATTGTTGTACCGGGTGCGAATCGAGCAGACATTGAAAGAAAGGCGGCCCGGATTCTGCAACGCGTGCAAGCATGGTCTCAGGAAGGAAGGGTCGCCATTAATGTAGACAAGTCCTTTTTTGTGGCGTTCCCTCACGGCATTGCCTCGGTTGCGGGGCAGGGGCTCCAGGTGTGTATGGCCGAGGGACGTCTCCGTAAAAAAGACCGCTTGAAAATTCTCGGTGTAGTGTTTGATCCGCGATTAGGTTTTTAACCTCACGCGGATTACATTAGACAAAAATTGGAACGAACCACCCACAAAATTTTAGCTTATTTTCGCCTGCACTACTCGCTTCGAGCGGGTACCACACAGAAGCTATATCGTCAAGTCATTCTGCCAATCATCACGTACGCTGCGCCGGTGTGGTGGTCTGATTGCCCCGGTAGCCAGCTTAGGGACAAGGTGGAATCCTTACAAAGAGTTCCGCTGCTTGCTCTAACAGGCGCGTATCGCACCACGCGAACAGCGGCACTGCAAATCCTTGCCCGGGCGCCGCCCTTGGACAGTTGGACAGAATAATTGCCGAGTTTAGATTATTTACCTTACGCCAGCCTATGTGTTTTGGACCTCTGTATTTTCATCCGGCGAACATCGTATACGGATATGATCGGTGGACCGATCACCCGGCGGATCGATTCAGGTATCTGTTTAGCCGGCTCACACCCCGCGCAGCCATAAGCAAGTCACTTAGCCCTGCATTGCACACATATGATGGCTCCTATACGCAGTTTTCTGCAGGAGCCGCGTATGTAGTGATGAACTCTCACCAACACGTTCTTCGCATAGGGAAATTTAGCATACGCGGGGCCAGCAGTGCGTACTGCACAGAAGCGGTTGCATTACAAGAAGCATTGGACTACTTAATGTTCTTACCCACATCGTTTCCCGTGGTTAATGTATACTCCGATTGCCTTTCTCTTTTGTCGGCCCTCTCTGCCTTTACTTCTACCGACATACGGGTAGTGCAGATTAAGCGTGGCCTCCGGAGTCTATCAGCTCGCTTTTCCATTGCCCTGCACCATGTGCCCGAGCACCGTAACACTCCGGGAAACGAGTTGGCGGATGATGCTGCCGCTAGTGCTACAATTTACGGCCTCCCGCGCGTACTGAGCACCTCCATCCGAGCTATTAAATACCAACTCTACGCTCAGATGCAACCAACGTGAGTGGGGCCTCAAGTGGCGTTCTGCCAATGACGATACAGCTTTAATTCACTGGGTGCCCAGCGTCGTGCAGATTCTTGAGTTCTTCCCGCCATCCCGCTCGTTAATTCATATTCTCACAGAACACGGCCGCATCCCCTACTATTTGTACAGGTTTGGCCTTGCGCGCACCGCGCTCTGTCCATGTGGCATGCCTGCCGAAACATTTCACCATTACCTGACTGATTGTCCGTTGACGAGGGAGCTAGCGGGCCAACTGGACGGTCCCTCACGTGAGACCATTCGGGTTGCGGATTAACCGGTGCTGTTGAAAAGCGCCCGCAATCGAGCCATCCTTACCCGCATAGAACGCTTGGTCAGCGCGGCAGTGCCGGATTGCCCGCGGGATGTGCCTCCAGTGGATGCATGGTAAATGCTTTTTGGCCAAGATTCGTGGCTGAACCGCTGGGCGTTCCAGCGACTGGGACAGCCGAACGCTGCGGAGCGGCCGGGGTGGGCGCCGTGGCTGGCCCCCATGTATCCAACGACTCGGAACCCGGTACGCCCAGATTCGGTGCCTCCTCTCCTCCCCTTTCTGAAGGCACCAACTACGCAGCGTCGGCTGGGGCTCGTGGCTGACCCCATGCCCATGCATTCAGCTCCTATACGGAGCTTAACCGCATGGTCAAAGCGCTAAACGTGCGAGAACGACCGGCATTGGAGCCGTGGCTGGCTCAAAACGTCCAGCTACTACACTGTAAACGAAAATAAACCCACCTGGGAGTTTTTAACAGGTGATGTGCCTTAAAACCTCCCCTCCTCAAGTGTTTACTCCGATGTATCGGAGCAAAACAGCGCCATTCCCTCATTTCACTCCGCTGGCTAGCTGCGGGAGTATTAGGGCGACATGACGCGATTTTACTCCGCTGAAAAATCTTGTTCTCCCGTGAAACTCCGACAGGGAGTTTTAAAAAACTCCCCTCCGCCGAAGCAGGTTGGTCACGTGGCGCTTCCCATGAGGCTGTGCGCCTCGGCAGCGACCGGGCGCGTTCGGCCGAGTCGGCAGTGCTCATGGCTGACGGTTTGTTTATATCTGTGAAGTGTCGTTCCGTGACAGCGTTTCGTCAATTTGTTTCCCATATTTCCTTCCAGAAAGTGTTATAAGCATGCCTGAAGCTCACTGTATCTCAGCTTCAAGTACGTTAGCTCTGATCACTTTGCTGACAACGATGAATGCAAGAGCAACGTTTTCAAGTTCGGAAAAAGACTTAGGTATACCTCGAAGCTACTCACTGGCTCGTGATGTCGGCTCAGGTTCTGTGTTTTCGTGCTGCGTGACCTTGGCTTGTGTTCTTCAGTACGTGAAATACGACTTTTATGTCCTTTTGGGTACATGCTGACAACGTCCGGTGTAATGTTTGAAAGGACCGCGTAGCAATGGCAACAGCAGCCACTGTTCGAGCGACGATGTTCGTGCTAGTCGCAAATGAATGGCTTACCACAAGTTCGTTGCGGTGCTGTGTTGCCAATGAGAAAGACCGGAGTACAAGCAACTGTTTTTATGTATCTGTGAACGGATATTCTCGCCCGAAGAAAAACGGTAGGACATAAGTATGCGTACTGTAAATAAAGCTTTTTATTGAGCGATGTGAATCGCATTGTTATCGCGCATATAGGTTCTGGTGACGTCGTTGCTTCCGATAATGCATGAATATTACGCTCTATTTGAGACTGATTTAGACGCATGCCTGCTGGCTCCGAGTTTAAGGATTCACTCGACAGGTCAGCGATGTAGCTCCTTTTCACAACCGAGAGATATTGCTTGGACGCAGAGCAAGTGGTGCGGTGTATAAAACGTATGACTGCGCATTTTTCGGTGTTACGTCGGCGCTGCGGGTCATGCTGACACGTAATAATTTCTTGCTACACTACCACTATATCGCAAAAATTTAATTTTGCTGTGAAGCACACGCACTTACATTTTTCTTGCTTACTGTAACTAACGCACTACTTTTTGGTCGCGAACGCCGGCAGTGTGCTAAGTCGCTTCAGCACTCACAAAATGGCATGATAATTTTGAAAAATTACGTCATTAACTTTTTTCTCTCACTATTCTGAATTAACAGTTTTGTGTTAATTAAGGTATTCTGTCAATTTCAGAGAGGCAGATCTCGTATGAACGAGCATGTGAGTCATAATTCTGAAAACAGCACAGCTGCTCCCTAGGCGGTTTCGAGGCACACAGTATCGTGGCTATATATACTGGAACCGTTGCTTCTTGAGTATCGCGTATACGTGGTATGGGGAACCAGCGCTGGATAGGCGGCGCGTCGAAAAGAGTGCGTTGCACGCCGCCCTGGCGACGAAACGCGGCATATTCCAGCCACACAACCAGACGACATACACACATACGCAGCCTTATAGTTCGTATGTTTCCGTTTTCGCGCCGCTTCAAGTGGAGTTTTTGTAAAGAAGCTAGCGCCATCAAGTGAAGAAATGACGAAAGAAGCTTTTTAAGCTTTATATATTGTAGCGTTCCTAACTAGAACGGCAACAGAAATGACATCATCTAAGTGAGACGGTTGTCGTCCGCCATTTTATTCCAACTTCTTCCTCCTCACTTCTCCCCTAGCACCTTCCTTCGTCTTCTTTCATGCGTCCAGCGCAGACCGCTTCACTCTTCCGGATTTCTTTTAATTACACCTCCTCG
Organism: Dermacentor albipictus; assembly: GCF_038994185.2. Lineage (NCBI taxonomy): Eukaryota > Metazoa > Arthropoda > Arachnida > Ixodida > Ixodidae > Dermacentor > Dermacentor albipictus. The sequence goes on from NW_027225569.1 coordinate 13,116,252, forward strand.
GGTAATACTTGAATACGTTTCCAATAGCGGCGCACTCCGTTTGGCCCGAGGCTCCGGCGTACCAGACATTCTTCAATATTCCAAGCTGGCATGCAGTCTTAATAACTTGAAATGGTCCGCAATATTTTGAATTTGAGGGCACAGCTCCTTTCCTTACAAGGACATAGTCTCCAGGCTGTATGTCCGGTATCTCGCTACTGTGCCTTTTATCAAAGTTTCGCTTCATGCGGCGCCTGTAGATCTCCTGTTCTTTGACAGTTTTCCTTACTTCCGCAAGTTCGAGGTTCTCTAGGAGACCTAGCTCACGATCTGCAGGAAGTATGGGCGCTGTACCTGAAGTTACAAAATGAGGGCTGCAGCCTAAACTCGTGGTGTATGATCTGTTGTGATGCTTCACAGCGGCCTCGAGACAGCACTTCCAGCCACCGGCAAAGTCTGGATACATCTTCAGATACTGTTTGATGTCTCGTATGGCACGTTCCGCTAGGCCGTTTGCTGCCGGGTGGTATGGAGAAGAATACTTTATCATGATGCCGTGCTCCTGGGCCCACTTTGATAATTTGGCACTCCGAAAAGCCGGCCCGTTGTCGCAGACGAGCGTCTTTGTGTGTTTAAAACACTCAGCTTTGAGGAGGTCTATTACGCTGTTTGCGTCTTCTTTGCCAGCTTTAGCCGCAATCGTCCGTGTGCACTCATCTATGGAGAGCAAGAAAGCTTGCGTTCGCTTGACTCCTTCCCCCTTCTTTTTGAGCTCCGCGAAGTCCAAATGAATTACTTCAAACGGGATGCTTGAATATTCAGGGTTTGTCATAACGTCTGTCGATTGCTTGAATTTAACTTTGTTCACCTGGCAGAGGTGGCATGTGCGGATGTAATGGCTAATGTCGTTTTTCATGCCCGGCCATGTGAATCTCATGAGCAATTTCTTATAAGTGCGCCAGAAGCCATCATGTCCACCCGATTCAGGGGTGTCGTGGTATAGATGAAGAATCCTTGGAATCATAGTTGGTGGTACGTGATACCTTCCATTGATAAACTGGAGCTCTTCTGTACCTTCCCATAGCTTAATATGATTGATTGTATCTGGATTATTGCTTGATTCCTGTACAAGTAATCTTGATAGTGCGTCAGCGTCAGTGAGGAGTGGGCCAGGACGGTGCGAAATTACGAAATCAAATTGTTGCAGATAGTTCACCCATCTAGCAATGCGGCCTCTTGGCTGGGCCATGCTCAGAAGTTGAGTCAATGCTTGATGGTCCGTGAAAAGTATGAATTTGGCACCTTCCAGGTAAGTACGAAAGTACTGCACAGCTTTTAAGACGGCCAGAGCTTCCTTTTCTGTGGTACAGTAATTGATTTCGGCGGGTTTCAGGGTATAGCTGTAGTACCCCACGACGTAGTGTTTGGTTTGATCAGCTTGTTTGGATGGCTTCTGGTATAGAACTGCACCAGTAGCATAATGTGATGCGTCCGTGTTCAGCACGAAAGGCAAGGAAAAATCCGGTATTCGCAAGATGGGGTCCGACGATATTAGTTTTACAAGCTCACGGTAGACAGCTTCGCACTTCTCGTCCCAATGAAAAGGCACGTCTTTCTGAGTTAAACGTGTGAGGCACCTTGTTCTCAGTGCGTAGTCTTTGATAAACGCCCGGAAGTGTCCTGCAAGGCCAAGAAAAACGCGCAGGGAGTGCACATCATAAGGCTTTACCAGCTTGGAGATTCTCTCTACCGATTCTTGCTTGGTGCTTTTAGTCTGTCCATCAAACACCCTGCCAAGAAATACTACGGTATCTTGAAAGAACGCACTTTTCTTGAAGTGCACGTCATCGTCAAGCCTACGATGGTCACTGACCCATCGTAGGCTTGGACACGCAATGTTCTACCAGCGTGCAGACGACTGGCATCCACTCGAGTCTTGTTGATAATAGATACCGAAGCTCCACTGTCAACGAGAGCCTTCACTTCAATGCCATCTACCTTAATGGGGGCGTACAATAAGCTTGACGACACCAAATATACTGTCTCACTGAAGCTCTTTTTCTGGGGCTTGTGATGCACGGTAGACAGATTATGTGGAAGTAGGTTGCCGTGAACTGCGGTAATTGGTTCTGGCTATACCGCCCAAATAGCGGCGCATATGCAAAATCTTTGTGTCGTCGGAGTGCCACAGATTCTTGTCACAGGCGTACTCGAAAAAACACAGCCAGTAGTGTGCATTTTGCGATTTTCCTTCAAAAACATCTGGTTCAACAATACTTCGTGCTGACTGCTCTCGACTAAGCGCTTGGACGAAAGTTCTCATTATTTCGATCTGTTGTATAATGTTCCTTTGCAGTTCCATAACACTCAAGTCTAGGCTCACCTTCCCGGCAGGCGTTTCCTCTTTGAGGGTGCCACGTCGTATGGGTTCCAGAACGAGTTCGCTCAGTGTCTGCAGTTGTAGATTCACTGTCACCGATCCTGTTTGCACGAGGGCTTGGCGGCTGATTGCAGCTTGTTGCAGTACCACGTTGATCAGCGCGGTAGAACTAACTTCAAGAGGAAGGTCCGTCGCTGGCTCACCGTGCACTTGGTATCGGGTGAACACAACAGACTCTGATGACGCCTGGTCGACGAAAAACGTCACCCGCATCGCTGGTCTTCGAAAACTGTCGGCTGCGCCAAAATGTAGCGTTCCTAACTAGAACGGCAACAGAAATGACATCATCTAAGTGAGACGGTTGTCGTCCGCCATTTTATTCCAACTTCTTCCTCCTCACTTCTCCCCTAGCACCTTCCTTCGTCTTCTTTCATGCGTCCAGCGCAGACCGCTTCATATATTTTTCACAGTGCGTCGCGGCGAGCACGTGTGTTTCTTTAACGGTTGCGTCGTGTATCGATGCCATGCTTGCGTGGCTGCCTGCCTCGCAAATCTAGCAGTTATGGCTCCGGTCGTGCTGCGCTATGGTTTCGTAAGTATTAGTTGGCCTGAAGATATTCCATATTTCTCTGGCTAGACAAAAAATTCTGATGTTACTTCGCCACAGCAGTCAATGGAGAAGAAAGTTTTATCGCATCACTGACACGCGCAAGCAAAGGTTTGAGTGCTCCGCTGCTTGATCCGTAACAATCCTGGCTACATTTAGTACTAATTACATAAATTTGCCGGATGCATCTCAGCGCCGAGTCCTCATCCGCATGCGCATTTTTAAAACACATAGGTGGCTTAGTCGCGCGTGCGCTGGCACTATGCGCATACAACTCGAATTACAAGGCAGCTTCCCTCCCACATAATTCTTGGCAAAGAATGGATAATTTTTACCTTTCGTATCGTTCACTTGGTGCGGTGGCGTTGGAAGGGGCTTGGCGGTGGCATTGCGAAGGAAAAATGGTACATATGCCGGATGGTGCATGCTATTGCTCATTTTGTTTCCGACGAAATACCGACTGCAGATTCTGCTGATTGGTACTGTCTGCCATGGCTGACCGTCTTCACTATCTAATAAACCAAGGATACACGCGAAATTTGATTTAGAAACCAGCCCGATACCGCTTGACAGGGCGACAAGACGGGAGCTTACTCCGCTCGCCTGACTGCCTGGATCCAACGCCGCCTCCGTTCTTGTTCGTAGGGTTTAGATAGAAAGACGCAGAAGGATACATCCTCCCTCATCCCGACTTAGTTGTGGCACTTGTATACGCAACAGTATCGTCGGCGCCCTTTTGTTTTCCTTCGACTTTAAGGGCACGCAACGCAATTTTCGTCCGCGGGGGAGGCTGCATTGTGCACGTTCTGACCGCCAGGGCGGCGCTGCAGGCGCCGCGAAAACTCCAGCGCTGGTTCCCCATGTAGTTCAAATTTCTGCATTGGGCGTTTCTGAAATGTTTATGTGTGTTATGATATATGTGCTTTCATTCACGTGTTTCGTCGAACTTGACGCGGTCTCTTGTGCATATTTCCAAATTTGACCAGCAGCCTCTGTATGTAAAGATGTTCGCGCAAACTCACGCGATGCCTCTTTTTATAGTCCCGTTGCACCTCGAAAGAGCTCCGCCATTGCAAAGCAATAAATAAAGAAAAGAGAGAAAAAACTCCCATAATTCCATTCAAGAATTCCGCCCGCACGGAGTAAAATTTCTACTCCCATCATACGGAGCATAATAAACTCCGAACCGGGGGGTCGCTATAGGACAAGCATTATACTCCCACCTCGGAGTTATTTCAGTTTACAGTGCTATAGGACCCCGGCGTTCTCTGTTTGGCTTTCTGGCATTGACTGCTACCAGCACAATAATGGCTGCCAGATTGTGCTCAGCATGTTGCTGCTTGCACATCTGCTCCTCTGTATTTATAGACCCTACTGCATACCCTGCCTTATGCGGACATTTAACGGCGCTTTCGCGGGCTCCGGCTGGGTGCTGTGGATACTCGCGCCACTATGAGCCCTTTCGAGATACTATTGGTCACTTCTGTCTCGGGCTAAATGCAGCGGTCAGAATCCGGGTGGTCTCGGTGACCTGGCCATGTCCATTGGCTCCTTTAAAATGCGCGCGCGGCGCGCCTCCTGTCGGGGCAGCGCCGTACATTGAGAGGAGGGGGTCTTCTGTGTTTGCCGCAAGATGGCTCTGCGTGTGCGGAAAGCGCAGAAGAAATGCAGTGGAAACGCACTTCGCAACTCGTGTAATTGTGACTTCTGTACGTTACATGTTCATAATTACCGATATACACCGCAGTATAACTTTCCACGGCTCGTTTCGAAGGCAACACCGCATTCACTAGATGCGCGTTTGCACCGCTTGGAAGCATCGAACTCGTGGCTGAGTGGTAGCGTCTCCGTCTCACACTCCGGAGGCCCTGGTTCGATTCCCACCGGGCCAATCTTGGAAGTTGCTTTTTATTTATGAAGCGCCTGCCGTGATTTATCGCTCACGGTCAACGCCGCAAACGCCGACACCGACGCCGACGACACCGGCTTTTCTGCGACACGAGCTCCTTAACGCTATCGCGTTAATACGCCAAGCCCCGAGTTATGTTTCCTGGCGTGCCGCCGCTGCGGTTTTGGGTGCAGCACTCATGCAAGCACGGTGCGGACCTAGGTGCGCGCCGGGTGATTACAAACCTTGCCAACCATTCTGTTCACGTAGTTTTGCTAATTCGTTCCTTTATTTCTTTCCGTCCTCCGTCTCTTCATACCATTCCTCTTCTCCGTTTTTCTTCATTTTAGCGTTCTCCGTTACCAACAATTCTGTTCTTTGTTCTGCTCCTCACATTCCTCACTTTAGCAGCGGATTTACTTTGGCACAGGAGCAGGCATCTGCACGCCGCATTGACAATTGTTCCGTGTGTTACATATACTTTTGCTTCCTTCTGCTCTGCCATACATCTACATATCTCGGATGGAGGCTTTAGTGGGCCATTATAGCTCGCTCTTTGGGTTTTGGTGACGGTGGCTGCCCGACGCTTAGTGTTGACCGGGCAGTCATTGTCACCACTTCTAATCAGTGCTCTCAAGTCTATTTTCAGCTTTTCACGTACCGGTTTTGGAGCCAACCGGCCGATCCAGGGACATGGCCGGCTTTTTCACCATCCCTGTCATCTTACCTCTTTCCCTACAAGGGCACTCCGCATGCCGATCATCATTATTAACTTTTCACATGAGAAATCAATGAACGCTCTACGCGAGGACCCTGTGCCCTCGCTGACCTCGCCTTGGGATATTAGCTGTTACCGTACCCAACCTTTCTTTTTCCAATTGGCTTTTCTATAAAAAATTTGCGCTTCGGGCTATTGGCCCCATTTTATTTATTTTTGATTGGTTTAAGCCTGTTATTGCATCAGTAGGAACGGGCTTTTCCCTCCATTCATTTATTTTCTTTTATATGAGGGAGCAGACTTCGAAAAGGGGCGGTACACCCGCCACATGGTAATTGAATAGCGCCAGCGCAAGCTCGGCGCAACAAACAAGGCGGAAACCTCAGTCCTAGATATTTTTGTTGTTTGAAGGTGCGGTTGTAGACCGCACGGGTAAGTGCCTCGCGAGCGCTACAGTGACCACAGGACACACGGAGGCGGCCGAAGAAGCCGCAATAGCCCTAGCACTGGCCACGGTGCCTAGCGCTGCGATCATGATCAGCGACTCGCAGGCGGCAATCCGCGGCTTCGCGCGCGGTCGCGTCTCGCGGGAAGCGATCCGCATACTCCAAATTTGTGACGACGGCGGCTCGTCATCGCCCTCGCAACCCCAAAATTCTACAGTCTTCCTCCTCTGGACCCCGGCACACACCGATGTCGCGCTCGCGGGCAACGAGGCGGCCCACGCCACGGCTCGAGGACTCACACGCCGAGCCGCCGCTGATTATGTGGCCGCCTCCGCCCCCGAGAGCGGGGCATTGGATATGCCGGATCGGGACACTACAACAGAAACACAGCAACAGGAATCACAATGGGCGTGGGGCGATCGCCTGACCACGTTCAGAGATCTCACCCAACACTACAGACTCCAAAGACGCACATTCCCGCCACCACACGACAAGTTAAACAGGAATGAGGCCGTAACTTTACGCTTGCTCCAGACGCACAGCTACCCTAGCCCCGCGGTCCTACATCACTTCTACCCAGGTTTATATCCAACAGATGCCTGTAAAGCTTGCGGACAGCGAGCAACGCTGCGACATATGCTATGGGAATGTGCCGGCAACCACGGTAATGGGACCACATCCGTTCGCGACGCGTCCGTAATCGCGGCCATTACCACAGTACGGGAAGCCTCGAGCTCGCTTCTCCCCGACGCCGCCTCAGCTGCGGGTCCCGCCGGGGACCTTCTCCATCGGCGCCGCAGCCGCTGGGAGGCGGCTCTCAAAAGTTCAGAGTTGACAGACCAACTCTGGGCCGTCCGGGAAGCCAAAGATGCCGCCCGAGTCCAAGGACTTGGAGCCGCCACCTGAGGCCACCACAACGAAATTGCCGGCCATTCATTAATAAAGTTTCTTCTCTCTCTCTCTTGAAGGGGCTGAGGTAAACGCGAGAGCGGGTTCCAAAAAGGACTTTTGTACGGCGTTTTATAAGAGTGCGTGACCGGACTAAGGCGTCAAAAGCACTGCCACGTCCAGTGCACCGGACGTGGGCGTTCCTGCGGCTATGACGACTGGCCCGGGGCCCGCTGGTCGCGGTCCCGCCGCGTCTGCGGGTGCGGCGGCCGCGCTCTCGGGCGCTGGCGGCCCGGCGGGCGCGCCCGCGGGCCGCATGGACTACGCGGCCGCGTTGCGGGCGGGCCTTGTGCCCTCTGCCAGCGCGGCCCGCGCCGGACCCGGTGGTGCTGTGGCGGCGGGCGCCGAGGTGGCGGGGCCCGGCGCGCAGCACAAGCACGTTGCGTTCCTGACACCCGTGGCGACGACCCAGACGCCGGCTCGCGACGTGCTCCGGCTCCTCAAGACCAACGTGGACCCGACGGACAAGGACATTCGGGACGTCACCCTACGTCAAACGAGGTACGGGCTGACCGTGTTTACCGATAATGGGCAATCGCTCAAGAACCTCGAACAGGCCATAAGCGACAATGCAGTCACGCGCGCGGCCATCATCGTGCGTGTCGCGGAAAGGAGAAAACCTCACGTCAAGTTCTCGGGGGTCGACCCTGATGTCGGCCCCGACGAGTTTCTAAAGCTATTAAACGAACGGAACAAGGGGCTCGACTTAAATCTTGAGCAGTGCAAGGTCCGTGTCGCGTTTCGCGAAAGGGCGGGCACGCGCGCATACGTGGCTGAGGTGGACTCGGTGAGCTTCCGAAAGCTCATGTCGCGACCGCGCCTGTCGGTCGGCTGGACATCGGTGCGCGCGCGCGAAGACTTACACGTCCCGACGTGTACCTACTGGGCGACTTACGGCCACGGGCGCACGACGTGCCCGCACCAGACAGACCCGGCAAAGGCGCAGTGTATGAAATGCGGTGGCAATCATCTGGCAGTCACGTGCAAGATAAAGATGGGTGACGTTGCGGTGTGCTGCTCAGAATGCGGCAGGGCGGGCCGCAGTGATAAGAGCCACCCCACCGGTTTTCCGGAATTCCCGATTCTTGTAGAGAGGGTGGCCCGCCTCCGAGCGCGCACCCAGTATGGCGAGCCCCAGTGAGGAGAGCGCCGCGGGGTGGGGGGGAGCGAACGGCGCGGCGCGGCGGCGGGCTGGCGGGCGTCGCGGACACACACGTTCGAGCGTCAACATGTCACCACCGGAAACGGTCGCCGTGATGCAACTTAACCTGGACCACGCGAAGCGCGCGCTGGCGGCCGCGACGCGTCGGATGCAGGACCTTGACATCACCATCGCGGCAATCAACGACCCGCCCTGTACCGGCAAAACGAAGCCACAACTGCCGCCGGACTTCGCTTATTTTGCAGTGGAAGAGGAGCCGCTAAGCGCAGTCCTTGTTCGCCGCCCGCGCTTTGACGTTTTTCCGATGTACGTTTCCCGGCGGGTGGTCGCGGTACGATCCACTACAGCACAGCGCGAGTGGTTGCTCGTCGCGGCGTACGCGCCGCCGCACTGCTCCATCGAGCCGACCCTGGACGAACTCTCGGCGTGCTTGGACACCAATAACCTGCACGAGATCCTGGTCATGGGCGACCTCAACGCGAAGCACGCCATGTGGGGCCCGCGTGGCCACGACAACCGCGGTTCCCGCGTGATCGAGTTTGCGGCGGCACGGGAGTTGGTCGTCCTGAACAACGCGGCGTCCCCCCCCCCCCCACCTACTGCAACATTTACACGGACAGTTGGATTGATGTGACGTTGGCGACCCCCGCGCTCGTCCGTCGTGGCTACAAGTGGAGCGTGTCGTCTGACGTCACATTCTCGGAGCACCGCGCGATCGATCTCGTGCTGTACAGCGGATGCGAGCGCGAGCGACGCCTGACAAAGTGCGGCCGGCTGCATTTCGTCGCCGAATTGCGCGACCACCAGTGGTTTGAGCGGGCCGGCGGAGCGAACATCAGCTCGCCGCAGGCGCTTGAAGCGATGCTCAGCCAAATGTATACGGTTATCGAGAACGTGCGCCGCAAACATCTCAGGCCGGTCCTCCCGCACAAGCGTGGCAAGAGTTGGTGGACGCCGGACCTGCAGATAGAGAAGAGCCGAATGAGAGCCCTGCGGCGTCGTTTCCAACGGTGTCGGGACGACGCACTGCGGCCACTCCACCGCCTACGATACAGCGAGGCCCTGGCTAAGTTCCGACGCAGGATTGAACACGCGAAGGCGTCGGACGCACGCGAGAGATGCGACGATTGCAGCCGCAAGTCGCTGTTCTCGGCGCCGTTCCGGGCGGCCTTTGGTAAGGGGAAAGGGCAGCTGCATTTGCCGCCGTTGATAACACCTGACGGCGGTCGGACGGAAAGCGTCCTGCAGTCGGCTGCCCTGCTCTTAAACTCCTTGATAGCCAAGGACGACGCTCGAACGGACCTGCCAGAGCATGCAGCGATACGCGAGCAAAGCGCGCGGCCCAGCGTGTCACGTCTGCGGGACCGCCCTTTTACCGCCGGGGAGCTCGCTGCCACGCTTGCCAAGCTTGTCAACGGCTCGGCCCCAGGTCCGGACGGTTTAACGACTGACGTGGTCGTCGCCCTCTGCTCGTTCCACCGGCGTTTTGTCCTTAACATCTTTAATGCCGCACTAACACTGGGCCACTTCCCCAAGCTGTGGCGGAAGGGCAGGGTCATTTTTATTGCGAAACCTGGCAAACCACTGGACACGCCGCAGGCTTACCGCCCCATATGCGTGGCGTCTATCCTTGGGAAGGTGCTGGAGCGCCTGCTGTTCGGGCGCCTTTACCACTTTCTCCTCACGGGGAATTACTTGCATCCCAATCAATTTGGATTCATACACGGGCGTAGTGCAGTTCAGGCGCTGACATCTCTCTGCCAATACATCGGCGAGTACAGAGCGCGGGGCATGCCAGTCACGCTAATCTCTCTGGATTTTCAGGGGGCGTTTGATAGCGTGTGGCACCCCCTCGTGTTACAGTACTTCAGGGAGCGCCAGTGCCCCAGCAACTTGGTGGACCTGCTGCAGACGTTCCTCGGCGATCGCTCGGTGGCATTTCACTGCCACTCGGGAGTCGTCGTGACGGACGCGACACTGGGCAGTCCCCAAGGGTCGCCACTGTCCCCCCTGCTATGGAACGTTGTCGTGGACGGCCTGCTGCGCTTGCAAATGCCGGAGGGAGTCCGCATTCAGGCGTACGCGGACGACACCGTGGTCCTAGTCCCGGCGAAAAACCGCCTCGACACCATGGCGAAAGCCGCGGCCGCCCTGACTTCAATCAAGGCATGGACAACCACCACCAAGGTCCGCCTCAACCATGACAAGACCGAGTGTGTCCTCTTTTCATTCGGCAGGGGGGGCATGGAAAAGAGCAAACCGACCATCAAGATTGACGATAGTAAGAAGGGTCTTAAATTCAAGAATTCTGTCAAGATTCTCGGCGTTTTGGTCGACCGACGATTATCGTTTTTCGACCACGCGGAATATCTGCAACGCAAGGCCGAGGCGCTCGCGATGAAGTCTCTCACCTTCATCCGCATGCACGCGTCCCTCGATGCCAAGATCCGCCGGCACCTCTACCGCCAGGTCTTGTTGCCGGCCATCACGTATGCTTCGCCCGTGTGGTGGAGTGGGAAACCAGACTGTCGTCTCCGAGCGCGCGTTAACACGGTGCAGCGCACGCTTCTGCTGGCGCTTACTGGGGCGTAGCGCACAACGCGCACGGAGGCGCTGCAAGTCCTCTTAGACCAACCACCACTGGAGCTCGAACTAGATCGATTAAACACCGAGTTCGACCTCTTCCAACGGCGACGACCCGTCACTTTTGGCCGTTCCAGTTACGCCCCGGCCGAAGTGTTGTTCCAGCGAGACTGTTGGCGCGACCACCCATCGGAGGCGCGAGGCTTCGGCTTCGAGCGCCTACAAGCACACGAGGCGGCGAGCGCCGCCAAATGTCCGGGCACCCACCTTTACACAGACGGGTCGTTCACGTCCCGGTCGGCCGGAGCCGCGGTGGTAGTGCTGACGCCGCGTGAGAGGATAGTCGCCGTGCGGCGGTACCGGCTGAGCGTCGCGGCTAGCGCGTACTGTGCTGAAGTACTCGCCTTTCAAGAGGCGCTTGACTACATCCTTTCGCATGATCCGGCGCCACCGTTTTATGTCTACTCGGACAGCCTGTCTCTGCTCACGACACTCGAGCGCCCTACCACCAAGGACACCCGGATGCACGCCATCAAACAGAAGCTTCTGCGCCTGGAGAAACGCGCCCCGTTCGTTCTACATCACGTCCCCGCCCACAGGGGCGTGTATGGCAACGAACTGGCCGACATGGCGGCGAACGCGGCGGCATCACGAGGCATTTTGAGGCGCACGCAGTTCACGTTGCGCGTCGTGCGTTCCTCGTTCCACAGAGAGACGACGGCACGATGGAACGCTCGTTGGTGGGCTGATCACAGGGATACGGCGTTATTTCAGTGGGTCCCTGTGACGTTCTGCATCCCGCGTTTCTTTCCGCCGTCGCGTCAATTGACTACTCTGTTGACCGCGCACGGAAGATTTCCGTATTACTTCGCCCGCTTTGGACTGCAGAGCGCACCGACCTGTCCCTGCGGAAAGTAGTGCGAGAGCGTCGCACACTTCCTCACTGAGTGCATCTTGACGCGCGAAGTCACGGACGAGATAAAACAGTGTGCCATGCAACCACTAACGCCGCAGGTGTATCCTCTGCTGCTACGAAGCGCGCGAATACGGGCGCTATTAGAACGACTTGCACGAGCGCTCGTGCAAGTGTCTGGCCGGCCGGTTCCATCGGGCTCTTGATTTTCGCTGCAAAACAAGGTATTTCACATTCGGCATCTCTAAATTTTAGCAGGGGTTCTTTTTAAACGTGCAGGGACTCGATTCGGCGCAAAAACCGGGCGGGGTAGGGCTTTATTTTCGGTTTACGAGTGAATCCTTGTTCGGCCGTCCACCGGGCACAATATGGCTAGGGCTCATACCCCTTGAGCCCCGGCCATGCCCCACACGCGCAAGAGCAAGCCCGCGTCGCCGTCCCGCTCGCCCCCGCGGCCCCCGGCCGCCGGGGGTTCGCCCCGCTCGCGGGACTCCGAGTTTTCCGAGGACGGCGACGCGCTTGTTGCGCGTTTCAGTGCCCTTGTGGATCAGCTCCACGTCACCGCGGAGGAGAACCGGCCCCCGGCCGCCGATGGCGAGGAGGACGACGCCCAATCCTCCGTTTCGGGGGTCACGGCCGTGGCCGCGGCGCGACCGGCGGGCCCTGCGGGCGGTGCCGAGAGGCGGTGCCAGGACATCCAGGACGAAGTGTTCGCCTTCTGCTCGGCGCCTGCGAACAAGGTGCCGGTTGACGCTCGCCTCTTTGTCATGCGCAAGGTGTCCGAGCTGGTCGCCCTGTGCTCCGGCCTGATGTCCGAGGCGGCCGCGGAGCGTGGCGCGGTTGCGGCCCTGCGGGGCCAGCTCGCTGAGGTGCGCCGGGAGGTCGCCGCGGTGCAGCGAAGGGCGGGCGTCGCCGAGTGCAGGCTGGAGAGCCTTGTCGGGGCCGTGACTGACCCTGCGTGTGCCGGCCTTCCTGGCGCCGGGTTTGCGGCGGCGGTTGGCGCCGCGGCGTCGGAGGCCGGGCGCCTGTCGTCTGTTGGCGCCGCGGGCGCGTACGCTTCGGGCGCCGGGCCGATGGCGCCCGGTGCGGCGAGTTACGCCGCCGCCCTGCGGTCGGGCGGCTTCCTCGATGCCGGCGCGGCGCCGGTTGCGCCCGGAGGCGCGGCCCGGGGGCCCGCGCAACCCCTGCACGACCACGTCTGTTTCCTGACGCCGACGGCGCAGACGACCGCGCCGGCGAGGGATGTCGTCCGCCTCCTCAAGGCGAACATCGATCCTGCGGCCAAGGGTATCAAGGACGTGTCCCTCCGACACACCCGGTACGGCGTTACGGTTTTTTCGGACATAAAGCAGTCCATCGACAATTTACACAAGGCCATTCAGGAAAATGCAGTCACTAGAGCCGCGCTAATCGTCCGGGTTGCGGAAAAGCGTAATCCGCATGTGCGTTTTTCGGGCGTGGACCCTGACGTCGCGCCTCAGGATTTTATTGAGAGGCTCAACGACCGCAACCCGGGCCTTAACCTCGACCCCGCCAAATGTAGGGTGCGCGTGACTTTTAAAGAACGGTCGGGCACCAACGCCTATATTGCGGAGGTTGATCCGTCGGCTTTTCGCGCTCTTCTCAGTCGTCAACGCCTCTCTGTAGGCTGGACTATGGTGCGTGCCCACGAGGACCTTCACGTCACCACGTGCACCTTTTGTGCCACGTATGGTCACGGCCGCACCACGTGTCCAGTTCGCGCCGACGCTGCGAAGGCAGTCTGCATGCGTTGCGCGGGCAATCACCTGGGCGACACATGCCAGGTGCGCATGGGAGACGAGGCCGTGCGCTGCGCGGAGTGCGATCGGGCCGGTTTATCGTCTGCCCACCCTGCAGGCTTCCCGCAGTGCCCCATCCTGATGGAGAGGGTGGCGCGGCTGCGCGCGCGCACTAACTATGGCGACCCGTAGCGCGACGAGCGCTGCGGGAAGGGGGGGCGGAGCGCGCGTGGGGGAGAGGGGTGGCGCGGCGGCAGTGGGCGGGCGGCCCGGCGGGGCTAGCGCCCGTCGGGCCGCGGCGCACGCGGACACGGCGGTCAGCGTCGCGTTCATTCAATTAAACCTCGATCATGCCAGACTGGCCTCACACCACTTGGTCGATCGCATGTCGGAGACGGGCGCCTCTCTGGCGGCCGTATCCGACCCGTATAGGCCCGGGGGCAAGCTACCTCGCATGCCGCCGGAGTTCACTGTGTACGCCATCGACCGGGATCCGGCGGCAGTGGTGGTTACGCGAGGGCCGCCATACGACGTCTCCCCCCTTTTACTTTCCAAACTGGTCGTGGCCGTGTACTGTGAGGCACGCGATTTTCAATTCGTGTTTATCTCTGCATACGCGCCGCCACACCGACCGATGGACGACACCTTTCGCCGCATCGAAGAGGCTATCGCGAAGGCCCGCACGCCTAACATCGTCGTCGCGGGCGACTTCAACGCGAAGCACCCGGCGTGGGGCCCCTGTGCGGGGGATGAACGCGGCGCCCGCCTCATTGCGTTTGCCGGGGCGAACCGCCTCGTCGTCCTCAACGATCCCCAGTCGCCGCCAACGTACGAAACGCGCTACGCGGCCAGCTGGCTTGATGTCACGCTGGCGACGCCGGCCCTCGTCGCGGCTGGGTTCGATTGGACCGTTCGCGAGGACATCACGTTCTCAGAACACAAGAACGTTGCGGTTCGTATCGGCGCTTTTCGCGACGGCCGTCCTCGCCGTCTCACCCGCTATGCGCGGGAGGAATTGTTGACCGCCCTCTCAAGCGAGCCGTGGTTCGCGCGGGTTTCGGGGGCTACCCTGCATTCGCCTGGCGCCCTCGACGAGATCCTTGCCGGGTTCCAGCGCCTCTTTGACCGGTTTTGCCGGGCCAACCTCCGCCCTGTCAAGGGCCCGGGGAGGCCATGGTGGAACCCGGCGCTGGCGCGGGAGAGACGCGCCGTGAACGCGTTGCGGCGCAGATACCAGCGCTGCGCGGCGGACGATTTGCGGGCGGATTTTCGCACGGCGTACAGCAGGGCCCTCGCAGTTTTTCGCTGCCACGTTCGCGCGGCCAAGGCCTCGCACCTCCGCGGGTGGTATACTAGTTGTACGCGACGCTCCATCTTTTCCGCCGCGTATCGGGAAGCGTTCGACAGGGTGCGCCCGCGTCAGGGTGCAGGGTATACGCCTACAACCTGCAGGGTGTAGACACTTGCACGAGCGCTCGTGCAAGTGTCTGGCTGGCCGGCTGCGTCGGGCTCCGCGATTTCCCACGAAAAACCAGGTATTTCCTATTCGGTATGTCCAAATTGTAGCTGGGGTTGTTTTTAAGCGCGCGGGGATCGTATTCGACTCAAAAACCGCGGCAAAAAAGGGTTCAATTTGCGATTTTCCGCGACTGCCTTGTTCCCGGGTATTGAGCCCAATATGGCGTGGGCTCATGCCCGCTGAGCGCCGGCCATGCCCAGAACGCGCAAGGGCACGAACGCGTCGCCGTCTCGCTCCCCCCCGCGGCCCTCGGCCGCTGGGGAGTCGCCCCGCTCGCGGGGACCCGATTTATCGGAGGACGGCGACGCGGCGGTCGCTCGCTTTTCGGCTCTTGTTGATCGGATGCAGGCCGCTGAAGACGATCAACCCCCGGCCGCCGATGACGACAGGGACGAGGTGATGTCCGAGGCCTCGGCGAAAACCGCTGTCACGGCCGTGGAGGCAGCGGACCCTAACGCGACCCTGCTCCAGTCGATGAAGGACATGGAGGCCATCGAATGCGCGGTCCTCGAGTTCGCGTTCTTGCCGACCAACCGAGTCCCCACGGAGGCGCGCACCTTCTTCGCGACCAAGATCGTGGAGTCGTACGCCGTCTGCTCGCGCGTGACGTGCGAGGCGTCCAGGCAGTCTGCACTGGCCTCCTTACTGCGGAGGCAGCTCGCCGAGGCGCGGCGGGAGGCGGCCGAGTTGCGGGAGCGCCTGGCGGTCGCCGAGGCCCGGCTGGGCGGTCTCGTGGTCTCGGTGGACGGCCTGGAGCGTGGTGGCCGTGGTCCTGCCGTGCTCGCGGGCGGCGTTTCTGCGCCCTCGGCCGCTGGCGGCTCGGCGGGTTCGCCCGCCGGCCGCATGGATTACGCGGCTGCTCTGCGGACGGGCCTTGCGCCCTCTGCTGGCGCGGCCCGCGGCGGACCCGGTGCTGTTGCGGCGGCGGCCGCCGCGGCGGGGAGGCCCGGCGCCCTGCACAAACACGTCGCCTTCTTGACGCCTGTTTCGACGACCGCGACGCCGGCGCGGGACGTGCTTCGCCTCCTCAAGTCGAAAGTGGACCCGCGAGCCCAAAATATCCGGGACGTCACGCTGCATCACACTCGGTACGGACTGACCGTGTTTACGGATAATGATCAATCGTTAGCCAACCTCGAACAGGCTATAGCCGCCGACCCAGCCACGCGCGCGTCTATCTTCATGCGCGTCGCGCCGCCTCGCAACCCCTGGGTCAAGTTCACGGGTGTCGACCCCGACATCGGCCCGGATGACTTCCTGCGCACGCTGAACGAGTGTAATGAGGGTTTAGATCTCGACCTCGACAGGTGCAAGGTCCGCGTGACGTTCGGGGAACGGGCGGGCGCGCGGTCGTACGTGGCAGAACTCGACGCGGACGGGTTTAGGCGGGTCATGTCGCGGCCGCGGCTCACGGTGGGGTGGACGTCGGTGCGCGCGCGCGAAGACCTACACGTGCCCACCTGTACGTTTTGCGCGACGTATGGGCACGGGCGCACGACGTGTCCTCACAAGGCGGACCCGACTAAGGCGCGCTGCCTGAAGTGCGGCTCCAACCACCTCGCCGCCACGTGTAGAGTGAAGATGAGGGACGCCGAGGTGCACTGCACGGAGTGTGATAGGGCGGGCCTCGGCGACGCGTCCCACCCGACCGGCTTCCCGGCGTGTCCCGTGCTCGTTGAAAAGGTGGCGCGCCTCCGCGCGCGCACCAATTACGGCGACCCGCCGTACACTCTAAGCCAAAAAGGACTAAAACGGGTATGGCTGTTAGTCTCTTGGGGGACTAAATGACCTGCCACACATTTTGAACCAATTTTGGACTAACTGCGGGAGCAAATGCAGCGGCCTAACTGGGGGAGCAACTACGGCAGACTAAAAGTGAGGGCAACTTTTAGACCCTCCCAGTTAGTCCCTAGAGGATCAACGGTTAGTCTGTTAAAGTTAGTCTACAGGAGTAACTGCAGGAGCAACTTTTAGTCCCTCCCAGTTAGTCCCTAGAGGACCAACAGTTAGTCTGTTAAGGTTAGTCCACAGGGAGTAACTGCAGGAGCAACTTTTAGTCCCTCCCAGTTAGTTCCTAAAGGACCAACAGTTAGTCTGTTAAGGTTAGTCCACAGGGAGTAACTGCAGGAGCAACTTTTAGTCCTTCCCAGTTAGTCCCTGAGGACCAATGGTTAGTCTGTTCAGGTTAGTCCACAGGGAGTAACTGCAGGAGCAACTTTTAAGCCAGGGAGGACCGTTGGTTGGGCTGGTTAAGTTAGCCCAGAGAGTCCTTGGTATACAGTAATGACATATAGATACAGAAGATTTAAAAAAAATTGACTGAAAATATGCAGCAGTTCAAACAAAATAAAACAACTCCAAAGTATACAGCAGATGAAACGTGTCATAGCCAGAGTAAAATCATGAAAATGAAATTAAGTCAGGAGCAGTCACAGTCAAATATAAGTTAGAAGCACTCTACAACCCCCGAATGCAGAGATCTAACTTGGCTCGAACTTGACTTCTGGCAGTCTCAAGACAGCTTCGCCGCGCGTCGTAAATCGTGCTTGATCTTGCGGACGACTTGGGAACGACTTGGCTGCGTCGAAGTCCGCTCAAGTTTGAAGTCTGCTCCCGGGCTAGCTTGAAACTGACTTCGTGTGTTATTCCAACATGGCAGCCTCCCGAACGGACGTCGCGCGGAAGTTAGCTGCTTTCGAGTTTGCTTGCTACGCCCTGGATACAGCATTTTCAGAGGCGCAGCCCTTGCCGAAAATTCCGCGGCTTGTATCCTACGTGACCGAGGGAATTCGATGGAGCTGTACGACGACGAACAATTCCTCGGTCGCTACAGATTCACGAAGAACGCCGTGCGACTTCTCGCTACGTTGCCTATCCGGGTAAGCGGGGACAATAGAGGACCGACTGTGTGCCCCCCATGCTGCAGTTGCTGATGCTTGTGATGTTTTACGGCGCTGGCACGTTTCAAACAGTCACCGGAGGTCGGGTCCGCATTCCTCAGTGAACAGTGTGCCGCGCACTTGGAAAGGTGACTCTGCTCATCGCGAAGCACCCGCGCCCGACGCTGGTGCGCTTCCCGCAGTCGCGGAAAGATTGATTGCGAGCGTATTTTCTCATCTCCGATGACTACACATAATAAAAAGTAGCCCAAATAAGTCAGTCATGCAGAACATGTGCGCTTACCAGTTTTGTGGCGCTTTCCCTTTTCTTCCGCAGCTTCCTCTTTCCGCTTTTGCTTCAGGTTGATCCAGCATTTTTTCAGTTGCAGGTGATCGCGCCGCGTAATCCCGTGGTTGGCATCCAAATGTTTTGCTATTTCTTTCCATGTCTGATTCTTCTTGGTCAACGACGCGACGTAAGTTTTCTTGCATTCCACAATATGCTTGTAGCCGTTCAGGAGTGTCGTCGGCAGGCTCCTTTCGTCTTCTTTAAAACGGGCTGCCGTCTTGCGTTGCGGTGCATTCTCTTAGGAGGAGACCGTACGTGAGTGCGACATTTCAGCGTCAAAGCCTGTTGACAGAACAGCAATTTCGTACCAAATGCGGCACGCGGCCGTCGCGCGAGCCCCACAACTTGTTTTCCTAACAGACGACACTTTCCTAGCAGACGACACGCACTGCCAATTTGCGATGTCTACGACCGTGCCGCACTCTCCCTCTCGTTGTTCTCGACAAACCCTCCATGCGAAGCAGACAAATCGTTTGCACGTGTCATTTTATTTATTTATTTTGTTTTTTATCGGGTGTTGTCACCCATATGGGTCCGGGCAGGGGACTCAACGGCGCTCGGTACTCTTTGTTCGCAGCACATGTTGCAGTTTTTTTCTTGTTTGTGACTCCGGCCTAGTGCGTTCGAATAGGTTGGCTTTTTCTTCAAAGGGTCACGTAGCCCTAGCAGAACACGGGCCGTCGCCTTCCTCCTGGAATGCCTATAGGCGAAAAGGGACGCGCGAGCTCCCTCAGAAACCGACCGTATGCCTCGTCTCGGCCTCTTGTATCCGGTTGCCGGCCCAGACGGCGCATGAACGCCTTGCGGCAATCGAGACCAAAGGCCGTTTAAAGACCACCATACGAACCAACCATTTCGTTCGCTTCTCTACGGCAACAAACATGCAACAAGACCTCTGAGTTAAAGATAAACTAAAACCAAAATAAATGTGACGATAAAATTGATTTGCACTCAAATACACTGTCGCCTAAAAGTGTAGCGGCGACTTGAAAAGATGGTGAAACCTGCAACTCAAAAAGCGCGCCAAAACGCCGAAACTTGAAGACCACTTAAATCCGCCGGGAACGCGCGCGTTCCGCAAGCAACACTGCCCATCGCAGCGGCGGACGTAGCCAGATAGAATAAGTTTACGCAAACTATACTTCAGCACTTATGCCCTGGTGGAAATTTGGAAAGATACATACTTTTTTGCTGTACAACGTGCCTTACGCTAATAAATTTATTGTTAACCTCGAACACAGACGAGCAACCTGCTTTTGTATTGAAGCACAGTCTTGACTTGACGAAGCAAGTCAGCTTGAGCGTCTATGAAACGCGAAAGCCGACTTGGGCGTTTTGAAGTCCGCCTCTTGCTTCGGGCCGACTTCGTCAAGTCAAGTCCAAGCCCGATCCAAGTTAGATGTCTGCATTCGGGGATTAGTGTCTCTTTAATATCCTGGTGAGATGCGCAAACTTAGGGCACCTTGAGTGAATTTAATTTACTTCGTTGAGTGTCACTTCAGCAGCAGGGTGCTAGGTGGCAAACCAAAGTGCCATTCAGGTATACTGAAAATGATCCTACAGTGAAATCCTAATATAATAAACTTCAGGGGACTACAATAAATTGTTCGTTAAAATGAAAGGTCATTATAGCAAAAGCCCCCGAATTAACAATTCCGTGCATTAAGCCATCAGTGTGTTAAGTTTTGACTGTGTGGGCCATCCACAAAAACTTTGGAGTTGGTCCTCTGCCTATTCTGTTGCTATTTTCCATTGACTCGGCCACCATGTACCACCAAAGCACCGGGGCGCACATGAAAGAGACGCTGTCGACAAAAACACAGACAAGCTCCCAGACGCCTTCAAAGCACAATGTTATTTTTTCTTCTTTTCTTTTTTGTCACTTTCATTGCCGCATGCGGTCACAAAACCTATTATGTCGTCACCTCCAGAAAGAACAAAATAAAAATTTGTGGTCTCCTCGCTACGCTCACGGCGCGCACGCTGCGATTCCGCGCGCGCCGGACGACCACCGCGGGTTCGAGCACTCCGAGGCGCCATGCGTGCAGGGCACCGCGTCCGCGCCTGCTCCGGCCCGCTCCTTGTGCCGACGCGCAGCTGCGCGCGTACGCGCCCCGCCGGCCCCAGCTTAGGGGGAAGGCGAGACCGCGCGCGCAGCAAGGGAGACCCTAGGCAAAGCTCTCGAGAAGCCAGAAAGTACATTTATTAAACTGGGAGTCAATACAAACATCAATTTTAACGTCCCGTCCGAATCTGAAGCTAGTTACACAAAACATGGCCGAATGGTCGCCGGTGGCCACTAACGGCGCACCGCGGCAGAGAGAGAACAAAGAAACGAGGAACAAAGAAAAAAGAACCCCAGCAGTAAGAAGTTGCCTATCCTTCGGTCAGCGCCTGCCATCGCGCGCCCCACAGCAGAGAAAAGGGAAATAGAAAGAAACGACAGACGAACAGACGGGGCCACGATCGGCAGACGCTGCCTCAAGACATCGAGACGACGGAAGAGTGCGCGCGTGCCCGCCGAGGCCAGGACCTCGACGAGCCGAAGTAACCATCGGCCGGCGGCGGACAAAGGGGGCCACCGCCGGCAGAGAGGAACACGTACGCACCTTCAGACGCCCCGATGTGGTCTCCCCGGGACCCGACTTGCGCGCGCTTACCCGGAGTGCACGCAAGCAGGGCCTGAATCCCGCCAAAATGTTAGCCAATGGCGAAAGCCTAGTGACCTTCGTGTGGGCGGGATGACAGCAGAGCGACACTGTTTTATGACCCCTGCCACCCCTTCCAGGCAGGGAGGAGAGGGAGTCAGAGGACTAAATTGTGCCGTTGATCCCCACCGTCGACCGTTACCTTGCAAGGACGAACACTTAGTCCCTCAAATTTGCGCACGACACTTCGCCTCTTCACACGGCACGCACGGTGGATTAACCGTTGATCTAACGGTCTAACGGCTGCCGTTAGTCCCCTTTTCCCTGTTTTCGGCTTAGAGTGTATATGGCTCACTAGAGGCGAACAGAAATAAAGTTTACTGGGGCGGTACACCTGCCACATAATAATTCGATAGCGCCAGGGCATGCTCGGCGCAACAAACAAGGCGGAAACTTCAGTCCTGGATATTTTTCTTGTTTGAAGGGGCAGAGGTAAACGCGAGGACGGGTTCCAAAAAGGATATTTGTATGGCGTTTTAACGCGATAGCGTTAAGGAGCTCGGGTCGCAGAAAAGCCGGTGTCGTCGGCGTTTGCGGCGTTGACCGTGAGCGATAAATCACGGCAGGCGCTTCATAAATAAAAAGCAACTTCCAAGATTGGCCCGGTGGGAATCGAACCAGGGTCTCCGGAGTGTGAGACGGAGACGCTACCACTCAGCCACGAGTTCGATGCTTCCAAGCGGTGCAAACGCGCCTCTAGTGAATGCGGTGTTGCCTTCGAAACGAGCCGTGGAAAGTTATACTGCGGTGTATATCGGTAATTATGAACATGTAACGTACAGAAGTCACAATTACACGAGTTGCGAAGTGCGTTTCCACTGCTTCTGCGCTTTTTATTAGAGTGCGTGATGGGACTGCTGTGTGAAAAGTGCTGCCGCGTCCAGTTCGCCGTGTATGGCTAACTAGAGACCAACAGAAGTAAAGTTTACTCAGGCGGTACTACCGCCACATCATAATTGAATAGCGCCAGTGCAAGCTGAGGCCAACAAACGCAGCGGAAACTTCAGTGCTGGATATTTTTCATGTTTGAAGTGGCAGAGGTAAAGGCGAAGGCGGGTTCCAAAAACGATTTTCGTATGGCGTTTTATTAGAGTTCGTGACCGGACTAAGGTCTCAAAAGCGCTGCCGCGTCCAGTTCACCGTTATAGCTCACGAGAGGCCGACAGAAATAAATTTTACTGGGAAGGAATGGTCGCAAACGGCACAATTAAACTTGAACCATGATAAGTCCATTTGCGTCCTTTTTTCTTTCGGCAAGGGCGAAATGGAGAACAGCTTGCCTCCCATAAGGATAGACCGAGAGAACAAAGGCTTGAAGTTCCATAATGCCGTAATGTTACTGGGCGTGATGATCGACCGCCGATTATCCTGTTTCGACCTCGCAGACCATCTTCAACGCAAGGCCGAGACGTTGGTGTTAAAAGCCACGTCATACCTACAAATGCACGCAGCGCTCACTCCCAAAAACAAGCGCCAATTATATCGGCAAGTTTTACTGCCCGCCGTGACGTATGCGTCGCCCGTGTGGTGGACGGAGGGGCCCGACTGTCGCCTTAAGGCCCGGGTAAATACCCTGCAGCGCACGTTGCTCCTTGCGCTGACCGGGGCGTACCGCACGACACGCACAGAGGCACTTCAGGTCTTGCTCCACCAGCCACCGATTGATTTAGAGCTGGACAGGTTAAATGCCGAGTTTTCCCTATTTCTAATTCGCCGTGAAAGTCGCCGTCCTCTTCGTACACGCATGTACGGGTACGGTTCAACAATCTAATATTTGCTATTGTGGACCTACGCCACTTACCCCCGGCATACGAGCGAGGCGAAGCCCCTCCATATCTGGTCGAAAGGCCCAGCATGCAGTAGGGGCAAGGGCGTGACGTTCAACTAATGTGTTTGTGTCATGTAACAGAAAAGGAAATGGAAAAGAAATAAAAAAACAGTGTTCGCCGTGGTAATCGAACCACTGACTTTCGATTGCCCTCTTAATGCTGCTGGTAGTCCTCTTTCCCTCTCGCCCGGCGCTGCGACGACGATGTAACTTGTCAATAAGACAGACATCGACCTGGCGGACAGCTACCACCTTACTACGGCCTAAGGTCGCATCCGTCGCTACGACGCCCGAGGGACTCTTGAACTCCACCGTGCGGTCGCTAAGAAATATCCGCAGTAGATCCACGAGGTTGCTGGGGCACTGGCGCTGTAGGAAGTAATTCAAGACGAGGGGGTGTCACACGCTGTCAAATGCCCCCTGGAAATCCAGGGAGATCATCGTGACAGGCGTGCCCCTCGCTCTGTAGTTGCCGATGAATTGGCACAGAGATTGTAGCGCCATGACTGCACTTCGACCGTGCGTAATACGGAACTGGTTCGGGTGAGCGTAATTTCCCGCGAGGAGAAAGTAGTGCAGTCGCCCGTACATCAAGCGCTCCAGTACTTTCCCAAGAATGGAAGACATGCAGATGGAGCGGTATGCTTGCGGCGTGTCGGGTGGCTTGCCGGGTTTTGCTATAAATATGCCCCTGCCTTTCCGCCACATCTTGGGGAAGTAGCCCAGGGTAAGCGCCGTGTTAAAAATGTTTAACATGAATCGCTGCTGGGACGTGCAGAACGCGACCACTATGTCTGTCGTCAAGCCGTCAGGACCCGGCGCCCAGCTGTTCACTAGTTTGCCGAGCGTCGCTTCGATCTCGCCGGCGGTGAATTAATGGTCTCGCTCTTGCGATATGTAGGGCCGAGCGCTCTGCTCGCGGATTGCTCTGTGTGTTGGCAGGTCCGTGTCGGCGTCGTCTTTGGCAATCAAGGTGTTTAAAAGCAGCTCGGCCGACTGCAGAACGGTTTCCGTACGACCGCCATCTGGTCTTTGCAACGGCGGCAAAAGCAGTCGTCCTTTGCCTAGCGGCTTCAGTACAATAAACGCACAACGCGCGGACGTCGATGTAAACGATCCGTCTGTGAAGACGTGCGTCCTCGACTCCGACAACCCCCTGTTTCCTTCGGGCACGTCGACTCTCCTCAACGGAAAACCGCGTGCCTCCGAAGGGTGAGCCTTCCATGCGTCGTATGGATAGCGCGTCTCTCTCGTCGGGTGTGAATGTGTGTGCTTAGCACGTCACCACTCTTCGCATCTGGAACAGCGCGAACTCTGCATTGAACCTGTCCAGCTCCAGCCCGATGGGTGGCTGGTTGGCAAGCATTTGATGATGATGATATGTGGTGTTTTGTGGCGCAAGGGCCAGGCTTGGCCAAAGAGCGCCATGACAAGTGGTGATGTTGACGATGTATTGCGGAAGATGTGACTTGGCTGTAAAGTGGCCTAAAAATAGTCGCTGTAGAGTGCGTAAAATCTACTTGCTATAAAATTATGGCGATGACAGATAACGAATACTATGAACATTGAAATCCATCGTAAAAGAATGATGCAGAATAAAAAATATATGAGATTGTAAAATGCCTGGAGCGCTGTTGCCTCGCCAGAGCCCTTGAAACACTAGGGCCTAGAGGCACGTGCTACACGAAAGAACTATCACAGCGCCATCCTCTGAAGAGAGGAGACGCTACGAACATGTGGGGCTAACAACATGCAACACAACATCTTTCAGATAACTTAGGACTGCGTTAGTGTCGAAGAGCGGTTCTGGGCCGAGTAACATTACAGGATGAAGGGGAATATGCTGCCGGTATGCTAACGGAAAATGTTTCTGTCAGATTCGGCTTCCCGACACTCCAGGAGGACATGGAGGACGGTCAGCCTCTCTCCGCATCTCCCACAGGTTGGGGGATCATTTCCAGTGAGTAAAAAATTGTGGGTGCCAAATGTGTGTCCTATTCTTAGACGACAGAATAGGACATCTGTTCGGCGTGATTTTGTAGCAGAGGGCCAGAGCCCTAACTGTGGCTTAATTAGGTGGAGCTTATTATCTGTTTCCGCGTCCCACATGCGTTGCCAGTGGCCGCGCATCCTCCTTCGCAAGAAAGGCCTGAGATCTGTGACAGGCACCTCAGCGGTAAGGTTAACTGCTTGCGATGCGATAGACGTGGCCATCTCGTCCGCCAGAACGTTGCCCTCGATGCTCCTATGGCCAGGCACCCAGCATATAATTATATGCTGCTTAGATACGTACGCTTTACACAAGGCGGTGTAGAGTTCATTAAATACGGGATTTTTATGTTTGCTGAGTGACATTAAGGCCTTCACGACGCTGAGAGAGTCTGTATAGATCGCTGCTTTCGGAAGTTTCGATTTTCTTATGTGCTTTACAGCAGAGAGTAGTGCGTAGGCCTCTGCCGTAAAGATACTTGTTTCCGGATGCAGTACATCGGATTCCGAAAACGATGGGCCGACGGCTGCATATATAGGATACCCCGGCATTTGACTTCGAAGCATCTGTGTAGAACTCTGCGCAGGAGTGCTTGTGCTGGAGCTCTAGGAAATGCATTCGGATTTCGGCCTCTGGAGCGTGCTTTGTAACTTTTATAAAGGATATGTCACATTGTATCACCTGCCACTCCCAAGGAGGTAAGAGCTTGGTTAGGTGCATTAGGCGATGCTCGAGGAGCGGGACATGCATTTCATCGCTAAGCTGCTTCACACGCAGCGAGAAAGGCTGTCTTATGGAGGGACGATTGCTGAAAAGTGTAGCGCACGTCATATCGGTAACGTAGTGAAAACATGGATGTTCAGGATTGCAGCGTACTTTAAGGAAATATGTAAAGCTAATGTGTGATCTCTGTAGGTGAAGAGACAATTCATTCGATTCGGCATATACACTTTCTATCGGGCTTGTTCTGAAAGCGCCAGTTGCTAAGCGGATGCCCAGATGGTGGACAGGATCCAGCATCCTTAGCGCGCTCGGGGCGGTAGAGTTGTACACTACGGCACCATAATCCAATCGTGACCGAATTAGGCTCTTGTAGATATTCATTAGACACTTTCTGTCATTACCCCACGTAGTCTTAGATAGAAGTTTCATTAGGTTCATTGTTTTTAGACATTTTTCTATCAGATATTTAATGTGTGGTATGAAAGTAAGTCTATCGTCAAGTATAATACCTAGGAATTTGTGGTCCTTGTTTACAGGTATTTGGTGTCCACACAGTTCTAAGCAAGGATCCGGGATCAGGCCTCTCTTTCGTGTAAAAAGAACAACAGAACTTTTGTTAGGATTGATTTTAAATCCATTTTTCTCTGCCCATTTTGATACTTTGTTCAAGCTATGCTGTACCTGTCTCTCGCACACTGCGAGGTTACAGGACTTAAAACCTATTTGAATGTCGTCCACATAGACAGAATAGAAAATAGTTGGCGGTAATGAAGCACGAAGCGTGTTCATCTTCACGATAAAGAGCGTGCAGCTAAGCACGCCTCCCTGGGGTACACCAGTTTCTTGTATGAAAGGACGTGACAGTACATTGCCGACTTTTACCCGGAATGTACGATTGGACAAGTAGTTTTCTATTATGTTTAGCATATTGCCATGAATGCCCATTTCTGACAAGTCTCTTAAGATGCCGTAGCGCCACGTTGTGTCATAGGCCTTCTCCATGTCGAGGAATATGGATAAGAAAAACTGCCTGTGTACAAATGCGTCCCGGATATTTGCTTCTACACGTACAAGATGGTCAGTTGTGGAGCGCCCTTCTCGGAAGCCGCACTGATAAGGATCAAGCATTTTGCTCTGTTCAAGGAAAAAGATGAGTCGCCGATTTATCATTTTTTTCAAACACCTTACAAATGCAACTTGTGAGGGCTATTGGGCGGTAACTTGCTACTGAGGAAGGGTCTTTTCCTTGTTTCAAAACAGGGACCACAATGGCTTCCTTCCACGCAATTGGAAGGTACCCTGCATCCCAGATGTGTTGAAAAGTGTGAGTAGTGTAACTTGCGTATCCGTGTGTAAATTTTTGAGCATTTCATACATAATTCGATCCGATCCTGGTGCGGAGCTCTTGCATGCGCTCAAGGCAGCTCTCAATTCAGCAATACCAAAAGGATGGTTGTAAGGCTCATTCTCTCGACCTTTTCTTGTTAATGGCTTACGTTCTTCTGTTTGTTTGTATTTGAGAAAGGATTGTGTATAATTTGTTGGACTTGACACGCTCTCAAAATATTCCCCAAGTGAGTCTGCCTGATCTTGTAGGGTATCGAGTTCTGTGTTTACCGAAGGGAGTGCATGTGCTTGTTGCCCTCTTATCCTATTGACCCTGTTCCAGGCTTTCGCCTCATCTCTGAACGAGTTAATATTCGATATAAACTTCTGCCAACTTTCTCGTCTGGCCTGTCGGCGGGTTCGCCTGCCTTCGGATTTTACTTTTTTAAAGTTGACTAGATTCTCTGCAGTGGGAGAAGCGCGTATCAATCCCCACGCCCTGTTCTGTTTTTTACGAGCGATCCTACAATCGTCATTCCACCATGGGACACGCCGTTTGCAGGCCAAGCCTTTTACTTCTGATATGCATTTAAATGCGACATCTATTATGAATGCTGTAAAAAACTCGGCTGCAGCGTCAATTCCTAACGAAGACAGGTTAGCCCATGAGATACTAATTAGAGATCGAAATTTCTCCCAATCAGCTGTCTCAATCTTCCACCTAGGAGCGTATGGTGGATATTCGTTTTCTTTATGTGATCTTAGCAGTATAGAAAAGTGGTCGCTACCGTAAGGGTTGTCGGTAACTTCCCATTCAAGTTCAGGCAGTACAGACGGGGAGACTATACTAAGATCTATTGACGAAAAGGATCGGTTTGCAAGAGAGTAATATGTGGGTTCTTTCTTATTGAGAAGGCACGCTCCAGAAGAAAAAAGGAACTGTTCAACAAGGCGACCTCGCGCATCTATACGAGAGTCGCCCCACAGGGCGCTGTGCGCATTGAAATCGCCAAGAACAGCATAGGGTTCTGGCAATTGATCGATCAAAGAGTTTGTTCATGTTCATTCATGTTTGTTCAGTTGGTAATGCGGGGGTATGTAAAGGGAGCAAATGGTGATGAGTTTGTTTAGTAGGACAACTCGAACCGCCACTGCTTCAAGGGGCGTTTGTAGCTGTAAAGGTTGACACGCAATACTTCTACGAGTAAGAAACGCAACACCACCCGATGATGCGACGGCATCATCGCGATCTTTGCGGAATGTAACATACGTACGGAGAAAGTTTGTGTGTTTAGATTTTAAGTGTGTTTCCTGTAAACACAGCACTTTTGGATTATGTTTGTAGATGAGTTCTTGCAAATCATCAAGGTTTCTACGGAGACCTCTGACATTCCATTGAATGATTTGTGTATCCATATATTAAATTTAATCGGTGCTGTGTTTACGGAAACGGAAGGGATGTCTTAGATTACAGAGCCCTTTCGAGGCCCTGTAACCGGGGTTTCGCTCTTTTTGAAGCGTTCGAGGGAACCTCGCCGCTCCTTAGGCGCCTGAGGCGCCTTGGAGCGGCGTGTCCATTGTAGTGTAGTGTCCATTGCCTCTTGTGAGGCGCCGGACACGTGCTCTTGTGAGCGAGAAGTTACCAGGGAAGGGCCGCCCGCCTTGGAGGGCAAGACCCCTGCGCCCACCAGCCCGGAGGTCGATGGGGTTCCCTGGGGGATTTGGCTGCGCCGGCCATTGCCAGCACTGGAAGGGACCTGGGAGGTTGAGGCAGCCTCGGCTGCACCCACCTTCGGGGTCGATGGCCCCTTTTCCTCGGTTGGCGGAGCAGCGCTAGCTGCAACCACCGTGGGGGCAGATGGCGTAACTGCCGACTCACTGCGTGTGGGTCGGACAGTCGCCGGAGGCCGTTGTGACGCTGCCCCCTGACGCGCCACTTCGGCAAAGCTTTTCTTTGGCAGGTATGCTACCCGCCTGCGTGCCTCTTTGAACGTTATATTTTCCTTAACTTTAATTGTTACAATTTCCTTTTCTTTTTTCCAAGAGGGGCACGACCGCGAGTACGCGGCGTGATCCCCGTCACAATTTACACAGTGGAGAGCGTTCTCACAAGCTTCAGAGGTGTGTTCTTGATTACTACATTTGGCACAAGTTCGGCGGCCTCGGCAGCTCTGCGAGCTGTGGCCAAAGCGCTGGCATTTGAAACAACGGAGTGGATTGGGCACGTACGGCCTAACATGGAGCTTGATGTACCCGGCATCGATTGACTCGGGCAGGACACTTGAACCAAATGTGATTATTAGGCGCTTGGTCTGGATCTCTTTGCCATCTCGCCTTATCTTAATTCTTCTGACATTGATAACATTTTGCTCACTGAAGCCCTCCAGGAGTTCCGCTTCAGTCAGTTCAAGCAGATCGTCATCCGAGACAACACTGCGGGTGGTGTTCAATGTACGGTGCGGGGTTACTGTTATGTGGGTCTCCCCAAATGACACTAGTTTCGGTAGTTTTTGATATTGTTTCAAATCGCGGAGCTCCAAGAGGAGGTCACCGCTTGCCATCCTGGACCCCTTGTAACCTGGACCAAAAACATCAGTCAAGGACTTTGACACAAGGAATGGTGAAATGTTTCGCACTGCTTTGTTTGGCTTTTCGGAGTGAATAACATGGAACCGGGGAAAATTCTGGATTTGGTGTCCAAAAAACTGAAATACATCTTCGGTGCGCCCTCGTTTCTGAGGGCGATCGGGAAGTTTGGGGAAAGAAGTTTCCATGAAAATATATAAAAATTCGGCAACAGCGCCGACCGCCCACCACGGAGCCCAAAGAGGGGACGCGGCAGAGCTTGCGTGCAAGTCTGCACGACGCCAGTCGTACGCCGCCACTATAACCAAATATGGTGTACCCAAGGTTGGATAGCCACACAGGGTTAACCCTTGACGCCAAGAAGAAGGAAGTAAATAGAAGAGAGAAGGAGACAGGAAAGGTGGAAAGTAAGGGAAAGACGAAGGTTGTAGGAAGAGAGAGACAGGAAGAGGCGACTGCCGATTTCCCCCGGGTGAGTCAGTCCGGGGGTGCCGTCTACGTGAAGCCGAGGCCAAAGGGGTGTGTTGCCGCCGCCGAGGGGCCGTAAAGGTCCAAACACCCGGCATTGGCTCAACTCCCAGGATCCCCTTTTTCCCGGACACGGCTAAGCCGCGCACGGCTACGCGCGGGAGGGTCCAACCCTCGTGTGCTCGGGTACGTGGTGTCGCAACACAGGCAAGCATTTGTAATGCGGCCGTTCTCGCCGTGCGATAAGCGCCGGTGACGGCCAGGAACATGGACCTCTGTACCGAACCATGCGGGCTTTCAGCCTGCAGCACGGTGACTCCGATCACCAGATTGGATACGCATAGATTACCGTCAGCAATAGCACTTTCCTACAGAGACGGCGTCTCATCGGCGAGCCCACTAAAGTATACGATCTCAGGAACGTCAGCGACTTCATGGCAAGCGCCTCCGCTTTCTGTTGGAAGTATTCGGCGTGTTCAAACAATGACAAACATGTGTCGATCACCACTCCCAGGAGCTTGATTGATGTCTGGAACGTAAGCCCATTCTTGCTACCGGACGTTCTGATGGTGGGGTTGCTCTTTTCCATTCCTCCTTTCCCGAGGGAAAACAGGACGCAGAACGTCTTCTCTTGACCTTGTTTGCCGTGGTCCATTTTTCTATCGATTGAATTGCGTCCGTTGCTACCGCTATGATATATGTGATATTACTGCCCGGCACTAGCACTACCGTGTCGTCCGCGTACGCTTGGACGCGCCCTCCGTTCGGCATCGGCAAGAGGAGCAAACTATCAATGATGACGTTCAACAATAGTGGAGAAAGAGGCGACACCTGGGGACTGCCTAGCGAAGCCTTTGTTGACACGGAGCCGGCATTCAACGCATATTCCACGGATCGTTTCACCAGGAAAGTGTCGAACACCTTCCCCAGATTTCAAGGGCATTCGTGGTCCCTGAAATATTTCAACACCAAAGGGTGCCATACGTTGTCGAATGTCCCCTGAAAATCTAGCGAAATCAGCACCACCGGCATGTGCTCCTCCTTGCGCTGCCTAAGGACGCTGCTCAACGCGTGCAGCGCCATCAGTGCGCTCTTGCCGTGGGTGAAGCCGCACTGGTTCCGGCGTACGTGTCCCTGCGAAACCATGAAGTGATACAGGCAGCCCTACCGGAGCCGCTCGAGCACTTTCCGCAGGATTGAGTTCATGCATATTGGGCTGTACGCGCTCGGCGAATCCGCCGGCCTACCTGGTTTGTATATGAATGTGATCCTGCCCCTTCTCCAAATCCTTGGGAAGTAACCAAGCCTCAGCGCCGCATTCAGCAGCAAGGCCACTAAACGCGGGTGCGCGGCGAAAATGCGTCGTGCCACGTCCGTCGTCAGACCGTCCGGCCCGGCAGCCGAGCCGAGCGGCAACTTGCGAAGTATACCACATCAACCTCGGCCCAGCGAGAACAGCCTCCCTTTTTCTTTTGTGTCGTACGGCCGGCCAACCGCCGCGCGAATCAGTGCGTGATCCGGGGTGTCCGTTTCCGGCTTGTCGCAATGTGAGGTGCTGCAGGAGCAGCGACGCCGACTCTAAGACGCTTTCTGTCTGGCTGCCGTTTAGCCTCGTCAGCGGCGGTAGCATGACGCGCGTGTGGATCTTTCCAAACGCCAGACGGAATGCCGCTTGAAACGGTTTTTTACTGCATTGATTGTAGTACTCCCTGTCTGGTGGTTCCTTGGCGCGATCTACCTCTTTTGTGTACACTGCGAGTGCCCGGCTGTAGTCGTAAGCGCTCGCAATTCGTCACATCGGCGTCGCTGGAACCTGCGCCTGATCGCGTCGACCACTCTTCTCTTGGGGGTCCAGTTCTGGCGTCCACCACGACTTGCCGTTGCTTCCTTTCTCCCGCGCAGGACGGAGCTGTCTCCCGCATTCTTTTGCCACGATGTCATAGAACTTCGCGAGGATCGCGTCCAGAGCACCCGACGAAGCGACGTCCGCACTGCTCACGCTCGGCAACCATCGCGTTTCTCGGAGGGCCGTGATCCACTGCCTCCTCCCGAAGCTGGTGAGTCGCGTGCCCTTCGCCCTATCACCGGTGTGTGAGGTGCACTTACCGGTGCTCCGACATCGTCTCCTCCTCCGGCACCCACCACGCGTACCCGCGCTTCGCGAGCGATGGGCATGCGTGGTCCGCGCGCCCGCGCAGCCCATCCTTACACCCGGTACACCGCGGGCGCAGGGACCCCGACCGCACGCTCGCCAGGATCGCGCACTCGTTACCAGGCGCCTCGACGATGGATCCGTCGAGCCTTCCCTCGGCGACGATGGCTCTCCTTTGCAGTCCCGCGGTCTCCCGGTGCGCCTCAACTAGCTGGCCCTGCATGGCGTGGACCACGCCACGTCGGCACTGAGGTCCGCACACAGGGCCATGATCCCGTAGATCCGACTAGTGAAGAAGTTGTGCGCGGCGACGGGCACATTGTTCGCAGCGTTCGAACACTACTGATAGATCTCGATCTAGAACAGTCGCGCCTGGACTCGCCCGCGGAGGTCTCCGGCAAGCGCGGGAGCAGCCACCACGGTCGCCTGCGAGATCGAGGACATCGCTTGGTCCTCGTCGTCATCTGCCACCATTAAGTCTTGTCCGTTGCCTCTGACTTCACCTGCAACGCCGCGGTGGCGTAGATGTCGCCGTCATCGGACAGATCCCATTTCGGCGACGAACTCACGCTCACGTTGTTCGCCGGGGACGGCGAGATGTTATTCACCTTACGTGTGTTGGGCACGGACAGCTCGAAGGGTATCAGTCATGGCCTCGTTAGGCTCCGTGGCTGCCCGCGTTGTATGTGCAAGTGAACGACGGTTGAACCTGCATTTTGCTCTCCGGCGTTTCAACCGATTTTAAAGGTGATATATATTCCGAGTGTCAAAGTTTAGCTGTGGGTTGTTTTTAAAAGTATAGGGACTGTAGTAGCTTCGATGAGCCGGCCGGACGTGGGACCTACGACATGAGGCCTAACGGCCGGTGCCCGGAGCGCCGCAAAAGCAGAGCCGGACAGCTCGAGTGCGTGACCAGACAAAGAATCCCCATAGATAAAGAATCAACTTTAGAGTAGGGAAACAGCACCTCAGCAGTGGTTCGAAAATAAGCAGCGGCAGCGCAGGGAACTTACTTAGGTGCACGTCAGATGGGGCTGCTCAAACCAGAAGCGGAAGTCTTCCTTAGAGAAAAACCCAATATGGCTGCTTTTTGCCGGTAGCGTACGCTGGTACTGGTACGTGCCCTGCTTGCCCTGCCGGCTATGTGGCGTGCCTCAATGCCTTGGCTGCCTCATAGCTGGTGCTTTCTAATTGTCAGGAGACCAAAGAACGTGCACTTTATTGGCAGAAGACAAGCAGTGTACAATAGCAGAATTACTCGTGCTCGTGCAATAGCAGAAATAAAATTTGCATGTCGAGATATGCTTGAATCATTGACCCGAGCTCGTAAACGGCTTACCGTCGTCGTCGCATATGGCGGTCTGGTAACGAGCGACAACCAGCGGCGCAAGCAGATTAGACTGTGTCCCACCTGTTTGCTGCGGCAGTCGCCGTTAAAGATGAGCAACTTGCGTTGCGATGCTATCGGGTGCTGCAGGCATCTGCTGCCGCAGCCAATACAGCGACATGGATTACTCGGCATTTTAGCGTTTACTCCTTTCCATCCTGCACGTTTCTTTTCTTTTGGAGGCCGCTAATGTGTGGCTCACACTTGGTGTCCCAAATTATCTCAATATGAACAAGTCGCTTTCGTGGGCATCCCCTTCATCAGCCACTTTTGCGGGCCTTTCCACCCATGTGGCTATCAACTTCATACACGTCGGACCATGTACGCACGTATGCTGGTCTATGCTCGTGCTTAATCGCAGCGGAGAAAGGTCCTAGGCACAATTTGCCCATGGCTGCAGTAGGAAATGATGAACGGGGAGCACGAATCACCGTGTGTGCAAATTGGGGGTCTATGTGGCAGTGTAGAGTGCAGGAGCAAATGCTTACTTCGAGAGACTGCTTTCTAATGCAACTTAGCAGGCTGCCACATCGGAGAAGCATAACACGGCGACCGTAACCTATCAGATAACAGCAAAATTAAACAGCAATCAATCGCCACATAGGGTTCAGAAATACATTATACATTCGCTACGAACCATATGGCAACAGTGAACATTCACATACACGGGTCTCTTAATATACATTCAGCTGCCTACTCAGAGGCATAATGCTTGCCTCCGTCGCATGTGGTCGTCTGGTAACGAGCCACAACCAGCAGTGTAAACAGATTGCACCGAGTGTCCCACCTGTTTGCAGCTACAGTCGCCGTTAAATGAGCAACTTGCATTACGAAGCAATCGGGTGACGCAGGCATCTGCTTCCGCAGCCTACACAGCGACTTGGACTACCCGGCATTTTAGCGATGACTCCTTTCCAACGTGCAATCTTCTTTTCTTATGGGGGCCGCAAATGTGTGGCTCACACTTCGTGTCCCACGTTATCTCAATATGTACAAGTCGCTTTCATGGCCGTCACCTTCGTCAGCCACTTTTGCGGGTCTTTCCACCCATGTGGCTATCAACTTTATACACGTCGGACCACGTAAGCACGTATGCTGGTCTCCGTTCGTGTTTAATCGCAGCCGAGAAAGGCCACAGACACTATTTTCCCATGGCTGCAGCAGGGAAGGGTGAACGGGTAGCAAGAATCACGGTGTGTGGAAATTGTGAGTCCATGTGGCTGTGCAGACTGCAGAAGCAAATGCTTACTTCGAGAGACTGCTTTCTAATGCAACTTGGCAGGCTGCCACATCCGAGAAGCATAACACGGCGACCGTAGCCTATAAGATAACATCAACATTAAACAGCAATCAATCGCCGCATAGGGTTCAAAAATACGTTATACATTCGCTAAGACCCATATGGCAACAGTGAGCATTCACATACACGGGCCCCTTAGGATACATTCAGCCGCCTACTTAGAGGCACAATACTTGCATTCGTCGCATGTGGTGGTCTGGTAACGAGCGACAACCAGCAGTACAAATAGATTGGACAGAGCGTCGCACCTGTTTCAACTGACAGTTGCCGTGGAAGATGCGCAACTTCCATTGCGAAGCACTGAGGTGACGCAGACATCTGCTGCCACAACCAACACAGCGACATGGACTACCCGGTATTTTATCATTAACCCCTGACCAACCTGCACGTTTCTTCTCTTTCGAGGGCCGTTAATTTGGGGCTCACACTTGGTGCCCCACTTTTTCTCAATATGGACAAGTCGCTTTCGTGGGCATCTACTTCGGCAGCCACTTTTGCGGGCCTTTCCACCCATACGGCTATCAACTTCATACACTTCGAACCATGTAAGCACATATGCTGGTCTCCATTTTCTGCAAATCATGGCCGAGGTAGGCCACAAGCACAATTTACCCATGGCTGCAGTAGGAAAGAACGAACGGGGAGCACCAGTCACGGTGCGTGTATACTGGGAGTCTGTGTCGCTGCGCGGACTGCAGGAGCAAACACCTCGAGATACTTCTTACCAATGCAACTGACCAGGCCCCCGCAACCGAGAAACGTAACACGGCTACCACAACCAAGTGGGGCAGCAAAACCAGATTCTGCAATCGATCACTTCCGTGTAGCTTGCGCTAAGACCCAGGCTATCGAGGAAGAACAGCAATCATCAACGTGACTAGGAATATGGAAAATGAGAAAGCTTGCATTCAAGAGGGAAGCCACTCTGCTCTGGAAGCATTGAAGGCTAAAACATCAAGAAAAGTAAAATTATTCATAGCACACGGTGCGTAGGTTAATGCGAGACGCATGCCGATGCTGCATCAGCTATTTCAGGAGAGGAACTGTGCATAACAACATACACTACAAGATACTGCTACAGATATGTTAGGCTACTAGACAGTGACTGGTATTAAGTATCAGCAAAGAATCGGTTGTCCTTTACATTTGGATGAGGATCAATGATCTCTAACGATAATGGGCAATGAAAAAGCTTGAATTTATAGAAGAAAAATTACACTTGGCAGAAATCGAATTGTAATGGCCAGGGAGCTGATTAAGGGCAAACTGACGGAACTCTTTTGCCCAGAGTCGTCCGTGCTTGGGCAGAAGTTGCAGGTGCATCTGAAGACGAAGAATTTCTAGAAAGTCCCTTTTGAGTTACCTGGATGACTCAGCCAAACGTCCGTGCTGGTGGAATGGTGGCTGAAGCTCTTTTCATTCTTGACACAGTCCTCTGCAGACTTGATATCTCATACGAATTCTTCTGCATGCGCTTCTTTGTTTGTGGTGCAAAAGCCTTGTAAATTCGGCTCCAGCCCCTTCCTGTTGGTGTAGATAGGATCCTGTGATGACCAACATGTGCTAGGCATAGGCTCTGTTGGGGCAGAACAGTGACACATGAGATACAGCACAAATTAGCCAAACTCATGTGTGTTTAGTTTATGTTCGAACCAATTATACTGAACCTTATATATGAACAAACATTCATAACTGCTGCAAACAAATGAAATGTATCTCAAAACTAGCAAGCCAATACAGCATATATCAAGCATATTTATTTCTGAACCACGTGTTGTTTACCTTGTAGTAGCAGCCAACGTCTACACAATGGCCTTGTTGTAGCAGGCAGCAGCTTCTGTTTAGTGCGTGGGGTATGTTGCTTTATACTGGTGCCGTCGTCATTACTGCATGTCTGGAATAGAAATATTGAGTAAATCAGAAATTGAAAAGGCACAATTTTGCAATATGAAATGCAAGAAAGTGTGACATATATTGTAATGGTTTGCGACTACAGAACACATACGAATGTACACTGTCTGTTCTAGGGTGCTAAAGAAGCATGTTAAATAAATATTGCTTTTGTCCATAAAATTGATGTCTCGCTAACTATAATGCATGTCAGAGAGCTTAAGTACGTATTATTAAGATCACAAATGAGAGCATTTGTGCGATCATTTATACACTAGAAGAGATCAGATTGCTGGTTCTACAAGCAAATGCATGAAAGTCATGAAGATATTAGAACTAATTGATTATTTTTCTGTACGAACGTGATGCACCACTTCACTATTGCAAAAATAAAGGCCCTACGGTAAACCAAACTGAACAGCAAGAACTTTTGGAACCAACCAGTACGAAATATGGGTGAATTATCATGCTTGCAACTGTTTAGTACATTAAATTTTGTACTTTCACTTAATTTTACCAAAGCACTATTCAGTTTTGTGGACGAAAGATGTTGCCGGCGGATTCGAAAAAAAGCTTTATATGCATATTGATAAGGCTACTCAGTCATCTGTGGCCACGGCTACAATAAGATGAAAAATGACACGCGCGTTCCGATATCCCTCTCTCTTTCCTGATTGTGTCTGTATAAAGACAGCTTCGCAAGCAAAGGTTTAGGTAGGAAACAGCAATTAACTGAGTATCCTGACTGCCCACATGTAACGCTGGATCTAGTACGTTAACTTGTCCCCGCCTCCAAGCTAATAAGACGGGTATTATATAACGATTAAAGCAGCGGTGTTAAACGACTCACCGTTATTGCCGTTGTCAGTCGCAGCAGATTCCAGCTCCCGTTTCGATGCAGGCTTGTTCTGAATGGCTGACGACCGAAACCGAACTTTCGGGCTTACATGCTCACTTGCAAACACGTCACTCCACCCCAAGGTAAATAACGCGAGACATTGAATCGAAATAAACTAGTTTTAGCAGCAAAGAAAGCAGTGAGTGTACGAACGAATGAGTCCGTGCCGCCGTGCACTCAAAAATACCGGTAAAATTTTTAAATTTAGGCCAGAGGTCACGTGAAAGATCGATGATGCTGAACGCTATTTGCGTTTATTATGTCAAAGAAACAATATTCTTACTAACAAACAGTACAATATCTAATCAGCAATAATAATTTTGCCCTATTTCTTATGTAATAAAAATGCTTCGGTAATTGTAAGAGAAAGTTTGTAAAATCAAATTGCGCCTATTACGGTGCCTTTAGCGGCAAATGTTGGAACTAACGTAAGCATCCCGAAGTGATTTTACTATGCTGGTTTTGTTAGCAGCAGCACGCGGTTGATTTTGTCGCCCTCTGTGGCTATTTGTTGAACTTGAGAGTGTGCAGGGGCTGGAATCGCTTTATGCTAGCGAGGGCATATGCAGCAGGCATACTTACAGCGTTTGGCGCAGAGTGGCACCCTGACGTAAACGATTCGAAACCGAAACTGGAAGCAGATACAGGACATTACATTACCTCTCCCTTGAATGAAAATGCGCCACTCCCTCTCCTCGCAACAAAAGCAAGTCATAAGTTACAGAAGAGCACAGAAGTCTAAGCGTTACACAATGAAGATTTCCCAGTGTATGTTTTGGACATGTCATCATTTGTCATTATGCAATGAATAGGATTTTCTACTAGTATCAGTTATGGACATGCATCATCTACACATTTTAGTTGGCGTTGGCCAAAAGTAAAATAATCGCAGTGGAAATGCTGCTCACTACATGCCATCTTATTAACTTGAACTGAGTTGATTAATGAGCACGTTAGCACTTGTGAACCCGTGTTTGGTGATGACATCCTTATAAAATAGAAAATTCAGGGACATGTACCTATCACAGACTCTTGTTTTTCCAGGCGGACATCTTTGGCTTCCCCATTATACGAGCAACACACAACATGAGTGAAAATGAACACGATAGCACTACAGTTCTGAAGAGTACCCGTCTTGGGAAGACAACGACGAGATGCACACTTGCCTACACAGATCACACGTGATAAAGAGTTCACCGAGCGCAAGAAGTAGAAAATGCCAACGTGCGTGTGCCTCCTGGGACAGCACTGATGGGTGGCTCATTCGCTCTGAGCCTGACTCGAGACAGCCTTGTGGCTCTCATGGATTGAAGATTGTGCGTATAAAGCACTTTACACTCCAAGATATTGCAGCACCTAAGTAATATGCAATATACTTTTTGGCATAAAAAGACGAATTCGTATAACAGTCAGTACCGTGGTGATGATGCGCGTACTGCATGATTACGCTACAAGAAATGTAACCCCTATACCAGTAGGAACTGGAAGATGGGAAAGCATCATCAGGAAATGCGTAGTCACTGGAATGACTCCTCTCAGTTAAGGTTTCAAGACAATCCTGTCGCTAAGGGCATTACACAAGTTTCGACGAATTTGAGCGTTTGCCATTTTCAAGATTGGAAGTATTGCGACCTACCCTACAGTAAACCTTAAATGAACCTGAGTACTTAGGACCAGACGTTCTCGAGTTACGTACTCAGACAAGATCTCCTGGACAAAATTGAGGGCATTTTGTTGCGCGACGACGGTCCACGTACGTCTGGACATTTTTGGCGTATGAGCCGAATTCGCATGCAACCACTTAATAGTCTGGAAGCTGTATTCAGTATCCTGATCACAGAAAAAAGTTGTCCTTGCTTTAGCAGTTTCCTAAGCGGTTCTACCAATTCAGCGTACTGCGGGATTAGTTTAGCATAGTACCGCGAGAGACCAAGAAATGAATGCAGCGACTTCTTGTCAGTTGGCTGCGGTGCATCAACAATTGACTTAACTTTGTTTTCCACCGGCGAAATGCCGTTTGAACTGAACCTATGTCCAAGAATAGTGAGCTCTGAGACACTGTATAAACACTTTGCATTTAGCTCTATGCCAGCAGCTGAGATTCAGGAAAGCGCAGTTTGCAGATTTTTATCATGCTCAGCTTGTGTGCGGTCCCGAATCAAAACATCACTTAGACAGCACAAGGTACCTGGACAGTCTTTTAAAACAGATGCCATTATCTGCTGAACAGCGGAAGGCACAGATGCCAATCCGAAAACCACACGCTTACAGCGAAAGAGACCGTCATGAGTGATGACTGTAGTAAGCTCACGGCTTTTCTCGTAAAATAAAACTTGATAAGCGGACTGTAAGTTCAACTTACTGAAGACAGTAGCACCAGCAGGTCGATGCAACAGTTCGTCAGCCCTCGGTAGTGGAAAAAGCGTCATTGACAATAGCCTTGTTGGGTTCTCTAAGATCGACGCAAGGTCGAATGGAATTGTCCTTCCGAACCACGACGAGCGGATAAATCCACTCGGACACCCACACTCGTTCAATGATGTCAGCTGATTCTAGCCGTTGCAGTTGAGCGGAGACTTCCTCACGGAGAACCAAGGGTAGAGGACCCAGCTTCACTGAGACTGGTTGCACTGAAGCTCGAAGACGAACGTCGTGAATGAAGCCCCTTGAAAGTCCCAATCGTCCTGAGAACACATGGGCGAACTCTGTTGGAGCGTTGTGCGGAGGAGACGAAAGCTGAACGCTTGGGTCAGCTGGAAGTCCTGATACTTGTTGACATGTGAGCGAAGACCCTTGAAAGTCAATGCACAAAGCTTGAATGGCGTCTAAGCCCAGAAGAGAAGTGCCTTGGTTCATGACGTGAACTGTCACTACTGCAGCACTGTTGCGGTACTTGACGAGCACAGAGAATTGTCCTGAATGCAAAATTTCTTGCTGCGAATAATTCTTGAGTCGAAGACTCGAAGGAGATAAGGAAAGAACAAGAACCTTGAAATGTTCTTCGCACAGGGAGCTGCTCGTCAGCGACACCGTAACCCCTGTATCTACGAGCAACTTGAGTGTAGTACTCACAATGAGGACTTCGGTGCAAACTGTTGCCGGACGGAAATTCGGTGCTTGAATTGCGAGCACAGACATGACTGTAGTGGGCGATTCTGTATCGGCGGTAGCGGAAACAAACTGCGTTCCAGCAGGAGACTGTCGCTGAGTTCTGTTCCTCGAACGGCAAACTGAAGCGTAATGTCCCACTTTTCC
This sequence comes from Dermacentor albipictus, assembly GCF_038994185.2. Lineage (NCBI taxonomy): Eukaryota > Metazoa > Arthropoda > Arachnida > Ixodida > Ixodidae > Dermacentor > Dermacentor albipictus. The sequence continues at coordinate 13,156,894 of NW_027225569.1, forward strand.
GCACGCACGGCAGGTAACGTACTTGGTCAAACAGCCTGCATCGGACGCGATGTGGTGAGGTGAACCACATCGGTAACAATGGACTGCAATGTTTCGACTGGCTTCACGGAGCTCGGGCCGGGCGCCATGTTGGCCGGCCTCCCCAGGTTGCGTCGTTCCGCCATGCCGTCGAGCGCCATACTGAAGCCCCCGGGTCGAGGGAGAAGGATGGCGGGGACCGCCATCTTGCGCGCCCGGGTGAGGAAGGTATTGGCTGTTGACGCAATCTTGACGTTGCGTCGAGACGCGTTGGACAAACGAGTTGTTGAACATTTGAAATTCCTCGTGGACTTGCTCCACGCTTCGTCCGATTTCTTCGGCTTTCTTCAGCGTGCGGAACGATCCTTCGTACAGTAACTTTTCTCGTATTCTTGCTGATGCAACGCCATGCAAGATTTGCTGACGAAGGGACTCGTCGTACCAAGCGGCGAACGCACAAGCAGGCGCTAGCATTTGTAACGCGGTGTTGAAGTCCTGAAAGGTTTCCCCGGGTCGTTGCTTTCTATCCCTGAATGTAATACGATCCACCAGGGGATTGGTGCTTACCTCATAATATCGGTAGAAGAGGCGCAGAATGTCTTCGAAAGTTGCAGTTGTCAGGTCTATTCGCGACGCCAGGTCGTAGTAGAGAAGCTGGCCCTCGAAGCCTAAGTTACCGAGTAAAATTGCTTGCTTCCTCTTGTGTTGTAGTGCCTCGCATCCGGTCGCCTGGAGAAACTTGCGAAAAGGACGCTTCCACGTGAGCCACGGTACCGGAAGAGTACCGGGTAGCGCAAGCAAAGGCGGTATGGATGGTTCAAACGCCATGCAGGCCACAGAGCACAAAGGCGCAGAAGTTGCTGTGGACAGAGAAGCAGACGTAGTTGCCGCGTCTTGCATGTCTGAAGCAGGAATGGAACGGCAGAGGCAATAGGCAGAAGAACGCTTTACCTCGTCGACAGTTTAGTGCGCGAATAGCGACGGAACGCGCTGCGCAGCTGGACGTTGCACAAGTGCAACGCTAGCCGCGTGCAGGCAGGAACCGGCGTCTGCGGCAGCATAACGGCATGGCAGCGTTGATTCTCGTCGCCAGATTGTAGTAGCTACGACGAGGCGGCTGGACGCGGAACCTACGGCGTGAGGCCGAACGGCCTGGTCGCGAGACGCGGCCAAAGAGCCAGACTTCTCGAGTCGGCGACCGGGCCATAGAATAAAGAACAACTTTAGAGAAGGGAAACTGTACCTTCCACAGTGGTTCCAAAATAAGAAGCGGCAGCGCATGGAACTTAGTGGGGAACCCGACAGATGGCGCTACTTAAACAAGAAGCGGAAATGCTTTTTTTTTTAGTACACTATTCAATATGGCCGCTTTACAGCGGTGGCCTACGCTGGGTACGCGCCGTGTTCGCCTCGCTGGCTTTGCGGCATGCCTCAGCTGCCGCGTTTTAATGGCCAGGAGACTAAAGAGCCTCTACTGACGCCCATACAAACAAGCCACAAGTGAGTGAACAGGACGTGCGACTTTATTGGCAGAATAAAACCAGTGCACGTTCTCATACAAGATCAGAAATAAAATTTGCATGTCGAGATGCGCTGAAACCATTAACGCGAGCTCGTAAACTGCTCACTTTCGTCGCCGCACATGGCGATCTGGTAACGAGCGACAATCAGTAGCGCAAGTAAATTGGGCAGTGCACCACCTGTTTGCATTGACAGTCGCCGTAACTTGCATTGCGAAGCAATCGGGTGACGCAAGGCATCTGCTGCCGCAACCAACACAGCGACATGGACTAAAAGGCATTTTAGCGTTCCCGCCTTTCCAACCTGCACGTTTCTTTTTGTTCTTTCGGGGGCCGCTAATGTGCAACTCATAGTTGGTGCCCCACATTCTCCATGTGGGCATCACCATTTTGCAGCCACTTTTGCAGGCCTTTCCACCCATGTGGCTATCAACTTCGGACCATGTAATAACGTGTGCTGTCTCCGCTCACGCCACATCACGGCCGATGAAGGCCCACAAGCATAATCGGCCGGCGGCTGCAGCAAGAAATGTCGAATGGGGAGAGCACCAATTACGGTGCATGTAAATTGGGAGTCTTTGTCGCTGTGTGGACTGCAGGAGCAGATGGTTACCTCGGGAGACTGTTTCCCATGCAGCTAACCAGGTCGCCACATCGAAGAAACATAACACGGCGACCATTATCAAATTAGACTCTGCATTCAATCACCGCATAAGGTTCAGACAATACACTGTACATTGGCTAAGATCCACATGACAACAGTGGGCATTCACGCACTACAAGTTGCATACAGCACATTCAGCTATCCGACTTCAGGCCCAGTGCTTGCCTACGTCGCACATGGTGGTCTAGTAACGAGTGACAACCAGTAGCACAAGCAGATTGGACAGTGCCCCACCTGTTTGCAATGACAGTCACCGTAACTTGCACTGCAAATCAATCGGGTGACGCAGGCACCTGCTGCCATAGCCAACACAGCGACGTGAACTACCTGGCATCCTAGTGTTACCTCCTTTCCTACATGCACGTTTCTTTTTGTTCTTTCAGTGGCCACTAATGTGTCGCTCACACTTGGTGCCCCACCTGCTCTCAATATGGATGTGGTCTGTTTTGTGGGAATCGCCAATTCGCAGCCACTTTTACAGGCCTTTCCACCCATGTGGATATCAACTTCATACACTTCAAACCATGTAATCATGTATGATAGTCTCTGTTCACGCCAAATCATGTACAAAGAAGGCCACAAGCACACTTTACCCATGGCTGCAGCAGGAAAGGACAAACAGGGAGCACCAATCACAGTACATGTAAACAAGGAGTTCGTGTCACTGTGTGGACTGCAGGAGCAGGTGCTTACCTCGAGAGGCTGTTGGCCAATACAACTAAACAGGCTGCCACATCCCAGAAATGTAACATGGCAACCATGACCAAGTGGGACAACATTGAAACAAGATTATGTAATCAAATCACTTCAGCATACTCTAACATAACGCTCAATCTATACATTGGCACTATGCATTGGCTGCGATCTACATGACAACAGTGAGCATACACGCACATGGGCTGCTTGCGGCACATTCAACCGTCCGACTGTAGGCATAGCGCTTGCCTTCGTCGCACACTGCAGTCTGGTAACAAGCAACAACCAGCAGCACAAGCAGATTGGACAGTGTGTCCCACGTGTTAGTATCGACAGTCGGCGTTGAATATGAGCAACTTGCATTGCGAAACAATCGGGTGACGCAAGCATCTGCTGCCACAGCCAACAGCGACATGGAGTGCCCGGCATATTAGCGTTACCGCCTTTCCAACCTGCATGTTTCTTTTTGTTCTATTGCATGCCACTAATGTGTAACTCACACTTGGTCCGCCACATTCTCCATATATGGACATGGTCGGTTTCGTGGACATAACTATTTTGCAGGCCTTTCCACAAATGTGGATATCAACTTCATACACTTAGAACCATGTAATTATGTATGAGAGTCTCCGCTGACGCCAAATCATGGCTGAGGAAGGCCACAAGCAAAATTTGCACACGGCAGCAGCAGGAAAGGACGGAACGGGGAGCACCAACCACGGTGCGTGTAAATTCGCAGTCTATGTCACTGTGCAGACAGTAGGAGCAGGTGCATGCCTCGAGAGACTGTTTCCCAATGCAACTGACCAGGCTCCCACATATGAGAAACGTAACACGGTGACAAGTACCAAGTCGCACAGCGCCGAAACCATATTCTGCAATCAATCTCTTCAATGTAGCTTGCACAAAAACACAGGCTGTCGAGCAAGATTAGCAATCCTGAATGAGACTAGGAATTCAATATGGGAATGAGAAAGCTTGCATTCAAGAAAGAAGCCACTCTACCTTGCAAGCATTGAAAGCCAAAAACATTAACAAAAGTTAAATGCTACATAGCACACAGTGTAAAGGTTAATGCAAGACACACGCCAATGCCGCATCAGCTATTTCAGGAGAGGAATTGCACATGGCAACATACACTAGAAAGAACTGCTACACATATGTTATGCTACTAGACAGTGACTGGCACTAAGTATGAGCAAAGAATCGGTTGACCTTTAATGTTTGTATGAGGAATAGGAATGATCTTTAACAAAAGTGTGGAATGAAGAAGCGTGCATTCATTGAAACAAAATTATACTTGCCAAGAATTGGCAAGGCCAGGGAGCTCCCTAAGGAAGGGCAAGCTGACAGAACACTCTTAGCCAGCGTCGTCTGTGCTTGTTCAGAGGTTGCAGGTACATCTGAAGACAAATAATTTTTGTTGTTGAGGTACCTGGATGACTCGGCCAATATCCGTGCTGGTGGAATGATGGCGTAGACTCTTTTCACTCTTGAAACAGTCGTCCGTAGATTTGATATCTCATCCAAATAATTCTGGAATGGCTTCTTTGTTCGTGGTCTTGTGAATTCAGCTCCAGCCCCTTCCTGTTGGTGTAGATGGGGGCTCCCGTGATGACCAAGATGTACTTGGCACAGACTCTGTTGGGGCAAAACAATGGCACATGAGATACAGCAAAGGTTATCCAAACTCATGTAGTGTTTTCTTTTATGTTCGAACTAATTATGCTGAACTGTAAACATGAACAAATGTTCATATCGTCTGCTACAAACAAATGACATGTATCTCAAGACTAGCAAGCCAATACAGCATATATCAGGCATATTTATTTCTGAACCAGGTGTTGTTTACCTTGTAGTAGCAGCCAAAGTCCACACAATGACCTTGTTGTAGCAGGCAGCAGCTTCTGTTTAGTGCATGGAGTGTGTTGCTTTATACTGGTGCCATCCTCATTACTGCATGTCTGGAACAGAAATTTTGACTGCATCAGAAATTGAATAAGCACAATTTTGCAATATAAAATGCGAAACGGTGCGACATATACATTGCAACGGTTTGTGACTACCGAACACATGCAAATGTACACTGTTTGTTCTAGGGCGCTTAAGCAGCATGGTAAATAAATATGGTTACTCTCCGTAAAATCGATGTCTGCGTAACTACAATGCATGTCAACAGCTTAAGTATTATTAAGATCACAAATAAGAACATTTGTGCGCTCGTTTATACACTAGAAGAGATCACACTGCTGATTTCACAAGCAAATAGATGAAAGACGTGAAGCTATTAGAATTGATGCATTCTTTTTGTGCATGAACGTGATGCACCGCTTCACTACTGCAATAATAGATGTCCTGAGGTAAGCCAAACTGAACAGCAAGAACATTTGGAACCAACAGGTACGAAATATGGGTGAATTATCATGTGTGCAACTGTTTAATACATTAAATTCAAGCTTCAGTTTATCAAAAGGTTATTCGGTTCTGTGAACGAAAGAAGTTGCCGGCGGACTCGAAAAAAATATATATATTGATAAGGTAACTCAGTCACTTATAGCTACGGCTAAAACGAGATGAAAAATGTGACGCGCGTTCCGATATCGTTTCTCTGTCGTGAATGTGTGCATAATGATGGCCTCGCAACTGAAAGTTTATTTCGGAAACAGCAACGGAGGGTCCTGACTGCCCTTATGTAATGCAGCATATAGTTCGTTAACTTACCTCCGCCTGTAAGTTAACGAGACGAATAAATTACATAGCGATTGAAGCATAAACGACTCACCGGTATTGCTGTCCCCAGTCGCAGCAGGACCCGGCTCCCATTTCGATGCAGACGTGTTCCACATGGCTCACGACTGAAACCTAGCTTTCAGGCTTACACCCCAAGTTAAATAACGCGAGATATTGAAGCGCAATAAGCTGGTGTTAGCACAAATTAACCAACCAATGTACGAACCAAGGAATCCGTACCTGCCGTGCACGCGAACATACCGGTAAAAATTTTAAATCCAGGCCAGAGGTCACGTGGGAGGTCGATGATGCTGAACGCTATTTTGCGTTTAAAATGACAAAAAACAACAAAGTTGGTAATGGAAAGTACAATGTAAAATTAGGAATTATACTTTTGTAGTCTTTATCATGCGATAAAAACGCTTCGTTTACTGTTGAAGAAAGTTTGAAGGTTAAAATTGCGCTTACTACGGCGCCTCTAGCGGGAGATAATGCGCTCAACGGGGAACCTTTTTAATTGGCGTACTATGCCTGTTTCTTTAGCAGAGCCGCGCGGTCGATTTTTTCGCCCTCTGTGGCCATTTGTTGAACTTGAGAGTGTGCCACCCCTGACCGGGCAAAGAACGCGTTTGCTCCAGTGAGCGGGAACGCAGCAGGTATACTTACAGTGTTTGGCGCTGAGTGGCGCGCTGACGTAAACGATGCGAAACCGAAACTGGAAGCCCGCAAAAGATATTACAGGGACCTAATTCGACGCGCGGGGCAGCGCCTTAAAGTGGTATTTTCTTTTTTGCGAGCCCTTGTTGCGGGTGGCGACGGAGCCTAACACGGCCATGGCTCATACCCTTTGAGCTGGCCATTCCCAACACAAGCAAGGTGAATAACATCTCGCCGTCCTCGACGGAGAACGCGAGCACGGGTGTGTCGCCGAAATTGCATTTTCCCGATGACGGCGACGATATCCGCGTCACGGCGGCGTTGCAGGTGGAGTCGGAGGCAACGGACAAGTCAGCGGGCGGCAGATGGCGAGGGGACGAAGCGATGTCCTCGGTCTTGGTGGCGGCTCGTGCGCTTGCGCGAGACTTCTGTTTGCGAGTCCAGGCGCGTCTGTGCGAGATCGAGGGTGAGATCTATCAGTACTGTTCGAACGCCGCGAACAAGGTGCCCGTCGGCATGCGCAACTTCACTGTAGTCGCTTCGACGGCGGCCGGGCGCGGGATCCACGGCATGATGCCGAACGGCCTGGCGCGAAGCGTGGCAAGCCGGACTGCTTGTGTCGGGGACCAGACAAAATAAATGACTTTATCCCAGGGAGAGAAAACGCAGCAGGTATACTTAACAGCCCTCAATCTCCCAAAGTAGCGCCATTCATTTCCCTCCTCCTCCGCTCGGCGCGGCCTCGACGGTGGCGCCGCCGGTGGTGGGCCTGCCGTAGCAGACGACGGCTAATGCCTGTTTCACATGATGCGATTTTCGTCGCACCGGAAGTGCGATTTCCGTCGTTTGCGATGAAAATCGCAGTCGCGGTGCCGACCCCCCGATTTTCGGCTGCGACCAACCGGTTGGTCGCACAGTCGCACCGTCGCACCGATCGCTGCGATTTTCCGTCGAAATTGCGCGGAGAGCTGCCAAAGGAGCTATTTCGCTGGTTTGTTTTGGAAAATGGCGTCTCGATCGACATGCGCGGAGACGTGGATCGTCGAATTCGGTACGTACGCGAAGGGACAATAAAAAACTTGTACCGCAGATTGCATTCTCCGAGTTCTATGCGTTTGTTGACACTCTGCACAGGAAATGAAGTGCATTTTCACGTTTGCTTCGTACGCCTTTGCGAGTTGTCAGTGCTAGGAGGTGTGCGATCCCCAGCAGACGACGAGGTCGCTACAATGTTTTGTTGAGTAGCATGCAAAAATCGTGCTTACGGAGCAGCTTGAATTATTTCAACCTCGGCAAGGGCAAATGACAAGATAGCAAAGTACCCGAAGTTTCAACGTTGCGCTGAACGCGGTACCGTTCAGTTGCATTTTCTTGTCGGTTTTTAAGTACGAATTTCCCGATGCATCTTGAAAGCTTATCTTGCCTCTTATTAAATTTGACATAGCAAAAGTGTAGGCTATCGTAATGAATTTGCTACCATAGCATTAAATCCATGGCTTGAATAAAATATTACATGCACGTTTAGTTGCACCTCTTCTCTGGAGAATTTTTTTTTCTTGCACAGAAACCAATAAACATTGACTATGTTGCGGAATTTGTATCCTTACTGCATCTGTATGAACGCTTGCTCTGCAAGGTAATTAACTGTACAGCTAGTAGATTAAGTAAATACAGTGACAACGTACCCTCCTGCACAATTATGTAGAACTCGTGCAACAATGCGAAAAGCAGGCAAACGGCCTGTTCTTGTGGGGATAAAACAGTATAAAACGACACGCTGAAGAAAAGTAAATCAAAACTGTGCAGTGAAGTCAGCCAGTACAAGCAGTTCTTGCACGTTCACAGCTGATCAAGTGCGCAGAAACATTCATGCCTTACATGTTTCTAGTAAGTTTCTAATAAGATTGTGATCACATATATTAGTGTGTAAACCCATATAACGATATCCGCTGCGATTACTATCTTTATAAGTAATGAAATACCATGCTACTTGTAAGAACATATATTACCTGAGGATTTTAGAACAAATTTCTGCATTTCAACTATACACAATATGTGGTTTATTCAATAAAAGAACACAAACTGGGCTTTTTTGCAATGACAAACTTATTCCAAACTTTACTTACATACAGGCAAGAAAAAAAATTATAGACAGAAATATTGTTCTTCAATTTGTTCACCTGCCACTGTGGCTATAGCATTCTGCTGCTAACACAAGGCGAGGGAATGATTTGCCAGCCATGGAAGTTGCATTTCGATGGAAGTCATAGGTGCTAAAAAAAGCTCTTGCACTTAGATTTAGTTCATCACCTTTTATTGAACCCTTACACTTCAAAATGCTATTGCACGGGGTGCATGCTTATGCAAAATCTAACACCAATAGAAAGCAAAGCGCAGAATTGTAAAACAACCATCTTTCATGATAATTCAAGTGTGTAAATATTCATTGCATCAATATGTATTGTTCAACAGCACTGCACAAGTAAGCATGATCAGGTATAGCAAGTACTCGGTCAGGAAGCTGGTTCTACAGGTGTATAAATGTCAAGGCATGAATGCTCATGCTACGTCGCACACATAGCACAAAGAAAACCTTTTTCAAGAGTTGTCTCTTCTGGCAGATATGAGTGGGCCATAAGCAGCAGAAACTTTATTGCAGGACATTGTGTAATACAGCTTATGAAAGAATGAACAGAGTGAAGAGGCTTTTAACAGCAGTACCTCATGCTGCTCTAATAAGAGGAACGATGAGCAAAAACATTTCTGGTAGAGCACTTAAACTAACTTTCTGAAAGACAGAAAATTCCAGGTGAGAGTTGGAGGTACGTTTAGCCCACACACACCAACAACAGGGGCATACTACAAGAAACACTACAGCCTATGGTGTATTACAGTCTGTGGGAAAGCTATCTTATACAGAAATCAAGAATGATGCAACAAGCCCTCGACAACACTGCAGACTTTCTTGGCTAGTCTGGCCTCTCGCTTTCTGATAAGTCAGCTCATATCGACGTCAGAAAAAAAAGAAAGACTAGAATCAAGAACTACCCCAGATTGCACATTGTGATCCACATAGCTGTACAAATATGCCCGCAAGTCAACATCCACAAATCCTCAGCTAGTGTAAGCCCATGACGGCAGAGCCAGCATGTGGGTGAAACAATTATGCAATGCCTGGACGCAACTTCCACACCTGGTGAAAAGAATAATCTCGAAATAACGGGGGTGGGCGAGCGGATACTATAGAAAATCGCAGATGCTGTGCTTGTGTCCAAGGTATGGTACGGTATGAATTACCAGCAGCACACAAAAAAGACAACTCATCGAATACAGGCATCGGGTAGTAATAACAGGTCTTTCCAACTGTACCATGCTTGAAGACCTCTATGAGAAAGAGCTAACGAACAAGCACCTAGACAGAGTAGAGTTGCAGCCTGCAGCACAAATTCTTTGTCTCAAGAGCTCAGAACCTCCTCCCAAGATACTATGCCAGCTAGCATATGAGATGCAAAGACGACTACCCCTCCCTTCAGAAACACAACCTCGGGAGTACCTGAACTTGAAACACAACAGGCCCATACCATGGAATATGGGGGCAAACAATTAGGCCAGGAGACTATATGCAACTGCCAAACACACAGAGGAGGTTGCTAGTCATGAAGATACAAGTAAACATAAGGCACATATAGTACACTGATCTGGCAATAGCAGTGTAACAGTAGTATGACACTACATAAAACTAAACCCCATATAAGTGAGTACCATTCCAGGTCATCCTACACCTAGAAAAGCTGAACGGAAAGCAATCAAAGCAGCACTTGTAATGCAGATTACACCCTGCACAACACCCTGCATAGATTCACCAGAAACTGTCTGGGCCTGCACATCACACAAGATTGTCAGGAAAATCAGGAGATTAACACGCGACTTGCCAGCACATGGCCAGAAATTAAATTACAGGATACATAGCCATGCAGATATTCCAGGACACAAGCGGGCTTATAAGCCTGACATAATAACTGAAAACTAGATGAGTTTGTGTGTATTCATTATTAACTAAAGTGCAACAGATAGACAACACACAAGAACGAAGCACTCTATGTGTTCACTTCGTTCCTGTCCATCGCATTTCTGTTGCAGTATAGGTAATGAATTCATAAGGCTGCACAGGAGAAGAATGATACCTCTGCCCAAGGGCCCGATCGTGCATGCAAATCCACGCGTGTGCACACACACACACACACACACACACAAATGTTGCAAGAGTGCATAGCATGAAGCAGTATCAACAGGATGACACTAGATATGGATGAGGACTAACTTTCAACTGAGGTTCATTTATAAAAATGTGGCGAGTTGTAAAAGGGCGATCAGCAAAATGAGAACAAGGTGAAAGCAGGAGCCAACGTTTCGACAAGTGGACTTGTCTTCTTCAAGGTCCACGTGTGGAAACGTTGGCTCCTACTTTCACCTTTTTCTCATGTTGCTCATCGTCTAGAATTTCCATCTCCTGCCTTCCCCGAGTTTTCCCCAGAAAAAGAAAGACATCTTTGAAGGATAGATAAAAATTGGTGCTTGATGCAGCCAAACATAAATAAAAATGCTACAGAAAGAAAATAGAGAAAAATTCCAAGTGCAGGAAAAAATAATTACAATTGCCAATCCTGCATGCCAGCACCTTTCAAGAAACACTGTTGTTATTCCAATAGAAAGACTGACAGCTTGCTTATGCAATGCAAGCACATTCTTCCAGTTCCATGCCATTGGGGAAAAAATGAGTTTCCTGGAAGGTAGCCACTTGCACACTTGGTGATCACTGTTTTTTTTCCCTGGACTTGTATATCTATATGTATTTTCCCCCTTTCCTGCTTTTATGCTTGGTTTCATCAAGCACTAGTCTTTATCGGGTTTTATTGCTGTACTACTTTGTGGTACCCTTTATAGATCACTGCATTTTCACAATAAACCTTTTAATTAGAAGTTAGCATACCCTATTCTTACTGCTTCACACTGTACATTCTTGCTACATTGGCCAAATAAAAGATTTTATAAGGTATCATGAGGGCCATTAAAGTGACTTGCTGCAGTCTCAAAAAAAAACGAATAGCCTGGCTGCAAATGGCACCAAAGAACACATAGGACAAACAAGAAAACCGTGATGATCTAACAATCAAAAGTAAACACTTGCTGACAAGCAATAGACTGAACATACACAAAAAGGAGAAGCAAAAATTCATGTGCATTTCCTGACGGGAAATGCATCCATTTCTAACGGAGGCCGTGATGTCAAGATTAACCCAGAATTTTTAGATCTACAGCTTCCGTAATTTCTCTAGGCAGCCGATCTGCACAGAATGCTAGCTTCTTCCTCTACAATGCACACTCACATGTGGAGAGTGCATTGTAGAGGAAGAAGCTAGCATTCTGTGGAGATCGGCTGCCTAGAGAAATTATGGATGCTGTAGATGCAAATACACTGGGAGAATCTTGTGTCAGCATGGCCGCTGTTACACTTTCAGAGATGGATGCGTTTCCTGTTGGGATCTGTATGGACACGCATCAGATCTTGCTTCTGCTTTTTGTGTAAATTCGATTTATTGCTTGTCGACCAGCATTTACTCGGCGTGGTCAATAAACTTTCATTTGTTAGTACACTCATGAGATTATCTTGGTATCTAGCAGAAAGCTGTTCATTCTTTTTAGAGTGAAGCTGTGTATGCCTAGGCAAAACACTCATGGTCCGATCACAAGAACCCTAGCGTAGGGGTATGAGCCATTGTTTCGGGGGTTGTGAGCCATTGTTCGTCTTACATGAGGGACGGAGACATTTCCTGTTGGGTAGACATAGAAATGCTTATGCATTTAACACGTAAACATTTATCTACGCATTATTGCAAGGAAGGGACACAGAGTGGGACGGGGTTAAGACAAGATCATGATGTCATTATTATCTTGCAGCAAAGGTGTGGCGGGCCATTGGCTACACCGATAGTGACGTTGTTTCTCTCTAGCAGCAGAGCGCGCGTGCAGAAGTCTCTCTCAGACTTCCCTATAGGTTCAAAAATGTGTCCCTGTATTTAATTAAATGAAATGTGCAGCCCCGGTGTGTCACTTGGTAACTACAGTGCATAACTGAGTTATAAACATTATGATTAACGCATTACAAAACACAAATGCGTAACATAATTCAGAAAGACTTCGATGGACCACCTGGATTAACACAATGAACCGCTGCTCATCGCACTTTCGAAGATGGTGATCTTGCAAAGTGCAATGTGCGGCATTCCAAATAAACAATGTGATAAACCCAAGCCAAACATGTGCATAACCTCATTAAGAAACACAGACATAACCAATAATATAGGAAGACTTGAATAAGCCATTGGAATTAACCCAGTGATAAAAACCGGGGCTGCACATTTCAGCTTCGCTGGTTTACCATCTGTACAGGGTGCATGGGCAGTAACTTTTTCTGTTATTGTTTGTTAAGTATTGTATAATGTTGTGCCAGTAAAACACGTTGGGCTAGTTGGTGCAATGTAGTGGTACTGCTTTTTTTGCTGGTTTTTTTCTTAATGTTGTGCCCTTCTTCCTTTTGTAACAACTTTTTTATTCCCCCTTGCATGATACTCCAACCTTGCAGCCTGCGAGGTATATAAATAAGTACATAAGCACGTCATTCATTCATCTGCATACACCTCGCACCATTTTTTGCTCAAGAAACGTCACTGTGTTGATGTCTCGCAGCGTGCATCTACATTAACTGCCGTTTGCGTTTTGGTATGGTTTGTGAACAGTGTAATGCATAAAGATTACATGACATTAAGGTTGTGACCTATGCGGTGCATAAGCAAACCTTGCAAAAGATGACAAGTTGGATTGTTGAAAATAAGACAAATTGTATATATCGCAGTTACTTTAACAGCATTTAATTGACCACTTGACAAAAACTTCACTTCGCATAGATTCCAACACGTACACTGAATGCAGTTTTCTTTTTTGCTTATTAATGCAGTCGTTACTGCATGGCCACATTGTAGATTTGAAAACAAAGTGAAATAAATTTGTTTGTTGCAATATAACAATATGTGCAGATCACTGCGATTGTAACCCCAGAACTTAATACAAACATGCACACTATAGGACGCAGACAAATGTTCAGGACAAATTTCAGAATGTTTGCATCCTGATACTTATGAAAGTCAACGGTTTCATTCCATGGCTGTCAATGAGAGGGAGAGAGAAAACTTAATTGTGTTCGTGGAACAAAAACGCATTGATAAGCTTAGGCATATAGTCATTGCTTAAAACTTTCGAAATGAATAATTATAGCTTGCTATCGACATTGAAGCAGCCTTTCGACAGCAAGAAAAGGAATCAGTTTTTTCAGCTCTGAACATTGAATTGCAGGAAATGCAAGCAGGCATAAAATTCTGCCAATATAATCTGTTTAGGAATACCAAATTCGAATAAACATTGAGACTTGCATTTGTACTTTCTCTGGCTGAGCAATCTAGTTTGAAATGACTCCCATAAACATGTCGTAACAATGTTGACCTAATACAGGTTAAATGCATGACTAGCTTAAGAAATCTGGATGATTGCTATAAATTACAGTGAAGAAACTATAATATCTAATAACATTAATAATATAATAATAACATTTATTTCCACAAAACAGGCTAACCGTGAGAGGCGTGCGAGGCTGAGCAGAAAGCTGAAAGATTCTACGGCAAGTGCGCCTGCCGTGGGCCTACGATCCTGCATTATGAATAGCGCATATTGATATGGTCTTCTTGTTAGAAGTTCCGAGTATACTACCAGCGCGAGACACGGGACAACAAAGTGGACGAGAAGCGTGTCTTTTAGAATGCTACGTTACAACGTACAGGTCTCTACAAAAGTGACGGCAACTGCTCGAAACATTTGATGCGTGGGCTTTTGCGCCTTTAGAAATATTGAGAGGGGGCTCCCATATATATATTCGCAGCGCAAGCACGGCGATGGACGAACCAGGCTAGCGCTAAGGTTGAATTTCACAACACAATTTTCATTCCACGTCGTATTCACACAGATCGTTTGAGGCTTCGTTCAGGGGCACACGCGGGCGTTCAGGTTGGTGCTTCTTGTTGCGTTTGGCGTAAGAATATGGCTAGGAGCAGGCACCACATATGCGCAATGACAGGCAATATACACGCATCATTTCTCTAGACGCTGACGCCGAGCACGGGTAGCACGAGGATCTTGTTGGGCTGATACGACAACTTCGTGGCAGCCGAATTCCGAATACTGCATATACGGTGAGGGTAGCTATATGAACTTGTCGATAGGTCATCTTGCAGATTGTTGTAGCACAGGCAGAACGAAACGGTCATAGAAGGTAGATAAGACAACACACATCGCTGAACCACCTGCGAACAGCTGTTTACGTGCGCGATGTCGCACTGAGATACGGAAACCGCCGTCGCGCACCACAAGACAAATCTTAACTAACGTTTTTAAATGAGTAAACGTACATATTATTTGCTTATAATCAAGAGAAGTCAATAATATTATAGTGTAAACGTTTTATTCACTACAATAAAAGAATTATGCAGCGTGTGCCACGACACCTGGCACCAAGCAACCCTGGGCATCGCACCAGTCGCATTGTTGAAATCGCAATCATGTGAAATGAGCCCTCTAAAAATCGCATTGCGACGCGTGCGACAGCACCGATTTTCGTCGTTGCAGTCGCAGCATGTGAAACAGCCTTAACACGCTACGGGAGGAAATCCACAGAAAAGTTCGTTCGAGCCCTGCGGAGCAGTTTTAGAGCGCAGCTCTTTGGCGTCCGTTCCTGGGTTTCGCGTCGTCGTCGGCGTTGTCGTCGGCCTCGTAACCAGCTCCGCCCCCCTTTCATCCCCCCAGCGCTAGCAGCGACCGACTGATACCGCTGGATGCCGCTGACGCCGCTAGAGAGTCAAGATAACGTGACTGCATAGAACACCGTCGCCGCCATGCAGAAAGAGGAGGAAAGGGTCCCCCCCCCCCTGTTCTTGTGTGGCGGATAGGGTGCTCTTCAGTTGCCGACGCGCTGGTTATTTCACGTAGGCCCCGGCACGTCGACGAATACGTGACCACCTTCCCACGGCTAGACCTGGTTCTTAGCGCTGCGGAAGCGAGGGTATCATATTGTTTGTGTCGGCATCGGCGGCGTTGTCCCTGAAACCAACTCCGCAGCTGGGGTTGACTCACTATCGGCGTCAGCGGCATCAGTCAGTCGCTGCTATCTCTTCCCTCCTCCCTTTATCGTGTTGTCCGCTTGCTGCGCGCGCTTCTGCCCCCATCGTTTGCCGCTGGGTGTACACGCCCCCCCCTCCCCCCTCTTCCTGCGAGTCTCCGGTTGTCAAAGCGCCGGCTCGAACTTAATTCCTTTCTTCGCTCCTCCTCCAATGCAACCCCTCGAGGCGTCTTTCGCCTACAACGAGGCTCACCAGCCGCAGGACACGCAGAGCCGGCCGACTCTCGCCAACTGACGACGACACCCGCCCGCCCTTGTCCACACCTCAGGCCGGCCCCAGTTCGCCCGCCCCTGACCCATCTGCAGCTATGGACACTCCAGTGCTGCACTTTTACTTTGTTTCACCTGTGAAGCTGAACGCACCACCTGCCAGCTGCCAAACGCCGCCGACCGTTGACAAGGATATCGCGCATGCGGTATCAGGCAGCGACACCACCTCCGAAGCCACCTCTCCGTCCCTGTCTGCAACGGACAACAGCTGTGCTAGCTCGCTTGCCGACAGCCTAGCCAAATCGGATCGTGCCTCTACGCCATCCTCGAACACTTGTAGTGAAGCTTCGTCTGCCACTACAACAAACACCTCCTTCAGCGAGACATCTACGGGCGCTGATTGCGCCTCAGCCCCCGCGGCCTCCCCCCGATCTCCTGTTGACAGGGGGTCGACTGACCCCGCAACGGACGTCACCCTGCCGAACGCGCCCCTATACAAGCGATCGTGCACGAGCCGGATTCCGCCGACCTCCCCCGTTGCCATGACAACGCTCGGAGTCTGCCCGCCCCAGCGTCTGACACGCGGGAAGCAGCCGAAGCGCCAACCAGCACGCCCTCACCACGAGCGCCTGTTGCCGCCGTCTCCACAGACAGCCACCCTGAGCGAGCCGCTGCCGCGGTACCGGATTCCGCCGGTTCCACTGAGAGCCTTGGCAACGGACATAACCCGCCTCCCTCCACCCCTCCTTGCGAGGAGGACAACATCGTGCGAGCAACGCTCGGTGAACCCTCTCCCCGCACCCCCGCACCCCGCCCGGCTCGCCGACGGCCTGCAAAGAAGGGGAACGGAAGGAAAAACAGACAACCAGCCTCTCGCGAGACTGACCAAAGCAAACTGGTGGGCTCCAACACATTTCTGTTGTGAAGTTACAAAGAATGTACGCAGACATAAGCAAGCAAAACAATAAAATGACATAAAAGAAAAATACCAAGCTAGCTCGAAAAACAGTTTAAATTGGCTGAAGCAATGAGAAGTAGATGTATTACAAACTAATACATTTAGGCACGCTTGTGGAAGTATGGTTGACAAGAATTGTTTTAAAATGCACCTGATAGAGTAGTGTTTGATCCGCACCGATGGCACCGGCTGTTGGAACCTCAGTGCTGACACCCGTTGTTGCAACCGGACCGTTGGCGCCCGTTGTTGCAAATGGGTCGCAAGCCCCAAGGGTAGCGTTGGCCTGGCGGCCTGGGGCACACTGGAAGCATCCGAAGGTCCCAGCAAAGCATGAGGCGACTGCTAACAGAACAACTTGTTTATTCTAGCATCGCAAAAAGCGGGCGGTCAGGTCGACCGAAGTAGAGAGACGGGAAAGCACGTTACTCAACAGAAGAAATCGGAGCCTCTCTCTTGGCGTCCGGGGGCAGCTGCTCTTATACTCTCGGAGTTGAGAGCAAGAGGGAAGGTCACGGGACTACGTCACGTGACAGCAAGGCACGGACGGACTGAGACATGTAGAGACGTGTAGTGACGCATCAGACGGGCCGGCGCCGGTCAGACCTCCTCGCTTCACACTTGGGGAGCTCCTCTCCCCGGCTGCCGCGCTTTGACAAGCGTGGGCACACACACACACACGCACACACAAAGACACGTGGCACTGAACATGCCGGGACGCGCTCGGCGGGGATGCGTCGCGGCCGCTCCGAACGGGCCAAAATGTCCGCCGCTTTAAACGAAGCCCCCGCTTCTGTTGCTGCATCCGCGCGTCGTAGGCGAAACGTAACAGTAGTCACGTTGACTGCGACACCGTTTTACTATAGCACTGCTGAAGTTAGAAGCAATATTTGAGAAAAAAAATGGCTGTGGCTTAGGTAAGGTTAAACCCAGGATGCGAAGCATACTAGCCTTTATTTTAGTTGTTGAACCACTGTTTAGCCTGGTGAACTGCTGTTGCTTGGCTATATTTGGTTCGGCTAGACGAAGAAACAACTCATGCATTACTGCTTCGCCTTCAAGAGTGGAACGCGACAGCGTTCCCGTCGACCCGCCAAGGGGTGTAAGACAATGGGCTACAGGGCAGCGACTACGCGCCCCGCATTGGACGCGGTGAGCGTCGAGCAAAGCAGCGTTCCGCGCGGCAACGAAATGTGCGCCTGAGCAAGAGACGCACGCCTTAGAAACAGCTCGTTTCTAAGGCAACACCGCATTCACTAGAGGCGCTTTTGTACCGCTTTGAAGCATCGTACTCGTGGCTCAGTGGTAGCGTCTCCGTCCCACACTCCGGAGACCCTGGTTCGATTCCCCCCCAGCCCGTCTTGCAAGAGTTGAGCCAAAGCCACTTCTCCTCTGTCGTGACGTCACGGTGTCACGTGGTTTCAAGGCGACACCGCCGCGTCTGAGGAGCTGGGTTGAGCTCTCGTAATATGCTTCGCATAAAAAAAATATTAATTTCTTCACTGGATGCACAAGTGTACTTGCATATGAGCACGTATAAAAGGCCCATATGAAACGTGCCGAAATGTCGCTGAGAGTATGCTGTCGTACGCGCAAGAGTTGTTCGCTACTTTCGTTGAAGAAAAGCTGAAAGCATGCGTACAGTCATACTTCTAGTCACCGTACGACCCCAATATATCGCTCACCCTCCTCGAGTCCGCGCACTTTCAGGTCTACAAAGTGCTTCAAGCCGCCACCCGCAACCCTACGAATCGGGCTACATTTAAAAACTAGTACTGGAAATTGCATGCAATATTTATTTGTACATGCTGTTGGCAACATGACATCTACATCGCTCGAACGTGTTATTGGCTCAAATATCATTAGCGCCCCAAATGAGTAACATTTTTTTGGTTGTGGCAAACGTGCAGGAAATCGCACGATCAATTATGGCGGTCGGCTGCTTTTCACGTCCTGCACCCGAGAGCAGTGGGAGGGCGGCCTTCCCGACGGCGCGTGCAAGTACCGACGGGCACTGATCCCAGAGGCACGGGCCGTGGGCCGTCGCCGCAGACTCCGTGACAAGCAGCGCCTTCACGACTTCTCCTTTGCTGTCAATAAAGATGTTTCTATCATCATCCCTCCCCATGTTCCTGTGGCATGTTCGGTTCATGAATTTTTATTGTTTACTGAGCGATAATGGGGAACATGTTTCTCTCCCCCGTTGGTTCATGAAGTTATTTAGTACCTGAGATGTAGCCGTAGCGCTGCTCTGGGGGTGGAAACCCCAGCACGCGGTAACTCATGAGGTTGTGGTAAGCAGCAAGAAAATATAAACTGTAATAACAGCCATAGCCATAACGACATGAAAACAGCAACTTACGTGAGAAAACGTGCAGTCCGCTTCATGCCACACGCGTTCTTTGCGTCACACCAGATGTATTCACTCGAACGAAGGTAAAGAGAAACTGACGGAATGACGACAAGTGCACGTATTGCTGCGTACCCGCATGGTACGGCAGGAACGCGTGAAATGTAACCGACGTAAGGTACTGCAGTTGTGCATGGTGCACCATGTACTCGATGTACTCCACTATGGCGCCATTGCTACACAAGACGTTGTTTAGTGTTGTTACTTTCAGCCGATTTGCCGTATGATATATTCAATGGAAATGATTGTTTAAAAAGGGTTTTCAGTCGCTTTAATGATAACTTAAATAGTAAATTACATGTGCTGAGGTGCAAGTGTAGAAAACAAAAGGGCACCAAAGTAAGCGCGTCGATTACGTACATTGGCACGGAACAATAGCAGACGACACCAAAGGGTGTGCTTGTTTGACATGTCCTTGTGCATAGCATAGGCCAAAGTAACGGCCACGAGACGCAGTGTGGATTTATCTAAATGTTTTAGTTAGCTAACGCTCATTTGGCGTCAATTTTCTGCGTGCGCATAACTTAAGAATGTAATTTCAACGCACAAGAAATACGAAGCTGCGCCTAGCATACTCTCAACAATCCCCGGAGCAGACGGCTTTAGCGCGGGCTATCTGGACGCGAAAAAGAGTGGTCAGTTGTTGTTAGTGCTGCTGTACGTGAGAAAGTGGTCACTTCGTTGTGTGAAGTTGAGTTCGGCAGCTTCTCGCACGCTACAGCAAGCCATGGCACGGAAGCGTAGCCAGAAGTTCGGTAAGAAGAGAAAGCGCATTCTTCTAAATATGCGCAAGTTTCGCTCCTTCGCTACGTCCTCGACGTCTGGTGCTGGGCAAATGGCAAGTTCACCAACGGAAAGCGTTGCTTCAGAAGTGCTATTTGGTGAGGATGATGACACTTCTCAGCAACTAGCACAGTCAGCACCTTTGCAAGTCTCCGCATCGTTGGCGAATGAAGACACACAAGACAAGGTCGGCGAAATACTGGAAGGGAGGCGGCTGGTCGACATCAACCATTTCATTGCCTCTTACCAGGCACTGTCGAGGCACGAGCCTTTCGATTGCTCCTTTGCGGACATGCAGTTTATGAAGGAGCGCCGGCAAGGGCTGATCAGCGCGTTCACCTTCAAATGCAGAATGAGCAACAGGGAAGACGTCATCACCACAGAGCCGCCCCCAAAGGAAAATCCGGCTATGATGGACGCAAACACGGCAGCGACGTCGGGAGCTGTGGCCATTGGCGTCGGTTACACGAACCTCTCCGAACTTCTGGGCACGCTAAATGTTCCAACGATGTCATCAGCAACTTTCTCCAAGTGCCAGGATAAAGTCGACGACACCATCGAGATAGCTGCATGGGACATGATGAAAGCGGCTGGCGTCGAGGAAGCACGCCTAGCCCGCGAGTGTGGAGACGTGGACGAGGACGGGGTACCGACGATCACAGTTGTTGCTGACGGCGCCTGGTCCAAGAGGTCATACAAGAACCACTACGATGCCTCATCCGGAGTAGTGAGTTTGCATTGCACTTATCAGATACCTCAATAAATAATGCCGAATACAGGCCCCTGTGTTCATAGCTACGCATTTTAAACGCAAATTGTATGTATGTCAGAGCCCAGAGCACAGTAGCATAATTTTTTAAAGATTTGCACAACAACTGATCGTGGAGGGTATGCAGCGGTGCGTATATGTTTTGTAGTGGTGCCCGGAGTGGTGTAAGCGTGTATCAGGGGCAGGAGAGCGGTTGGGGCCCCGACTGCTCCCGAACAAGTCGTCATGCCGAGACTTCTTGTATGACATTTTTCTAGCGAACTTGTTCGGTAATACTGCAGTATGACTGTGGGTTGTAGGTTTCACTGAAAGTATGCATTCAGCAGCATTGGTAGCCATTGCCGTAAATTTATTTTTATTTTATTTATTTCCCGTTTACACCGGCTTGAACTGTATTAAGTACTTGCGATCGGAAAACATAGTGATGCTTCGTCCCAAAAGAGTAGGCAGGCGTTGTGGCCCTCTCGGTGTCAGGTGTCAACTTGCGCCACTCTTGTTTCCTTTGTGTGTTTGTAAGTTTCCATGGCTGATAATAATTATAATAATAATGCTACACGAACTTGCAGTCATGTTGAACATTTGGGCTTCATAAAAAAACATGAATGTAGGTGTGCAGATGCGCAAAGCATACAAGAAATAATTAATGGAACCTCTGTACGAGCGAACTTTCCATATGTTGTGCAAATTTAGTCGGTGGCCTGAACCCAGCTTGAACCATCACAACGAGTAACTGTAATTTATTTGCTAAGAAAGAGAGTAAGATATTCTGAACAAGCTTGTGGTGAAAGATGAGCTAGAAGGTTCTGCGTTAAGTGAGATATAAGAACATCGAGCGGGAGCATGGTAGAAAATTAAGCAGGTGCACAGAAGGTCGGCGGGCTAATAAACGACGGTTCCAAGAAGCGTGTAAACCGTCTTTTCTTTTTTCTTTTTTCTGTTCGCACTCTCCTTGAAGGCTTCAGCGGTGCAGCAACTAATTGCGCACTTGTTTCCTATTCCAAGTCTTTTGTAGAATCAAAGTTATTGTAATGCGCATAACTCAGACAATGTTAACATATTTTCGATTAAGTGTTACTGACTGCAATATAATCGCAATGCACAATATTGAACGTGCAATTGATGCGACCTTTTCGGTGACGCATTCAAAAATTTGTTCGATTGCAAGCGCAAGGAACTGTGGTAGTCGCAAAAGTTCCTCTATGACGAGAAGAGGGAAATTTAGGTCATGCCAATCGTGCCGACCTTCGAACGATGACAGTAAAGTGCGTCGCAAGAGTGAACAGTACTTGAACGTCAGTATACTTGGTGACGTATGCAAATTAGGAGTAATTCCATCTTCCCCAATAGTGACTACAAAAAAAAAAAGCTGCGTCATTGCGCTGCATAAAAGCAATGTTGCGTAGTGGTGCTGTTTGACAAATCTTGTTGTATGAAAGAGAAAAAAAGCATGAGAATCCCCTGCATCAATTTGTTAGGCAAAGAATTGAAAAAGATAAGAAGTGCAGTACTGGAAGCACATGCACCGATTCATTTCACCACGGATCTGAGTGCACAGACATTGGGAAGTTTTATCGGAGATCTGTCCTATTACACGCAAGGCTTTACCTTTTAGTTATAGTATTCCCTGTGCACGTGCAACGTTGGACATAAGAAGGTATGGAATTCATTAAAGGGATAAAAATTGTCTGTTCCGCGAACAAGGAAGACGTGCGCAGAAGTACTTTGCACTGCGGAAGAAAATGCGGTTAGCCGGTACACGCAGGCGTAATAGCGTCGTAAGAGTAGCTTGTACATGAATATGTCGCTTTTGCCAGTGATGTGACGTCCATGTATGAAAAATGTATATACACGCCCTGTAACATCAGTCTTCGTACATTATTCCTGTTGTTTCCCATTATGTAGGACAGCTAACTTCTCCCACTTGGTGTTTATTTTGCTCCTCGCAACGTTTGACTTAGGTCGTAAAATAAGACAGCAATAACATCGCAAAAGCACTCTTTTTAGGTCACTTACGATTTTCACGTGCCTTTTACACGAAGGGGATTCCTATAAGCAGGAAATTTTATCCTCTCAATGCACTGCACTTTGTCAGTGTGCACATTCCTATTTGCACCGGGACCGTTTATCATTAGTATCCCTAAACTCAGGAGCCACAGCTAATTTCACTTTTTATGCGGTTAAAATTACTTAAACGTCGGGGTTTTCACGTGACAAGACCTCGATCTCACTATGACGCACAAACAATGAAGCATAGTTTCGACCGACTCCTGCTCTTTAATGTACAGCCAACCCACAATGCACGGGCCTTTCGTACATTTCATTCTCGGCGAAATACGGCCGCCTCTAAGCCACCACGGCAGGTACCATTTGTCAATTGACATGTCTCCCTTCTAAGCGCGGCTACAACTCATCGAATTGTTCTACTATGGTGTCACTGTTACAGTACGGAAAGAGTTCACTCTAGACAGATATACAGGATGAGGGGAAGAATTTAGTGAAACCTGGAATATGCACGACCAGACACGTACCCAGGATTTTTTTTTCGGGGGGTGGGGGGCAACCCGGTGTAACCTTTGTATGTAAATGAGGGGGGGGGAATGTACCTTTAGTAGTAGAAATCCTAATAAGGCCCACCATTCGCCATAAAGACGCGTAAACCCGCAAAGCACAATTGAAATAAGGTGTATCTGACAGGAACGCCTATGAGATAGACTTCTCCTTTACTTGGCAAACAAGGAACCACATCAAATGCACTCGAGCATGAAAGAAGTAACGGAAGAACACTGACAACAGCAAGTAAACAAGAGAAAGCGTAAAGGAAAGATTTCTAGTAGCGTTTTTTTAATCAACTCTGGAAGAATTGTAGAGAAATGTATATATTTGCGGAACAACCACAGTTCTTTTGGATCCCTCATTTACTGCTTTACCAATTAAAGTGCCAAAGCCGACTGGTGTTGTTACTTGGGAAGTTGGGTAACGAAGCGCGGTCACGAGTCCCGTAAAACCGCGTAGAGCGCAGGACTCTGAGGTTCTAGACGTACTGCGGCCGCCAGCGAAGGTTATAAAAACACCCAATCTAGCAAAGCAGTGAAGTGGCTACATCAGATGGCTCGACTAATAACTATAGAAGCATCATTCAAAACAGATGGCATTATTCTCCAGTTTCGGCAACGTTTTCTCAGCTTCCTTTTCCAATAAAAAGATGTTCATCCATAAATATTTTCACACATACAGGTAAATTTGTTCATTTTCGCTTTTTTTCCTGTTTGGTTGTTGCCTTGGCTCTCTCGCTTAGTAGATCGCTTAATTTCTCAACTCCTTGCGGCTCTTGTTTCCAGTTGGCGATTTCGTAGGAACAGTGCTGCACAATTAGGGAAACACCAGACGAGGTAACGGGTGACAGTCATATTGCTTATGAGTTTAACGGTCATTGCAGGCTGTGATATTGGACGCTGGTTCGCGTTACGTTATTCTCCAACGTAACAAACCAAAGCGCGGTTACGTGGTTCTGAGGATCTGCCAGTGTCGAGGCGAGCCGTCACTCGAGGAAATGTTGCAGGAAAAGAAAAAGTTCAACGCAAGCGACGTTTTTTCCGGCCATAAGTCGTTGCACGAGCACACAGACCGGCTGAGAACGAACCAAATCGCTTTGTTGGTCCCTGGATCAGTCTAAACAAAGAAGGTTGAACTGACGAAGCATCAGCGATGCGCGTAATCGTTGAATAGGTGATGGCAACTGAACGCATCTCGAGTTAATCGCGCGGGCACCGAACTGAGGAGAAAACTGGCCCAGGAAATGCCAATAGCATACTGCCTACCAAAAGGAATGGAAAAATTGACGACCATTCCACTATGTGAATATGGAATGGCAGCGGAAGCTGACGACAGCCAAAGCTCTCAAACGACAAGCGAAGTACTACACCTTTGCCGTGGGTCGGCCCCAAGGTAGTAAAAAGCCGGGCCATTACCTCCTGAACAGCTAATGGCCGGGCCGACCTGCGGCGGAGGTGACGCAGGCAGTCCCCATACGTGGGCCGATTCCCTAGATAGTGCAATGCCGGGCCGACCCGCGGCGGAGGTGAAGCAGGCGTTAAGCACTTCCCATACGTGGGCCCATCCGGATGATCTCGAAGGGCGCGTGTTCCCGGCCCACAGGGGTATGTGCGATTGAGCTTGTACTCTTTCTGCACGATCACCAGGATCAGCCCACATGATGATTTCTTCTGATGGCGG
Organism: Dermacentor albipictus; assembly: GCF_038994185.2. Lineage (NCBI taxonomy): Eukaryota > Metazoa > Arthropoda > Arachnida > Ixodida > Ixodidae > Dermacentor > Dermacentor albipictus. Next base: position 13,181,822 of record NW_027225569.1, read on the forward strand.
ACGCTGGAAAAACTACGGAAGGTTAGTCGTATACAGCGTTCCTTGTAAAAGGCAGCGAGATCTCGACCGCCGAATAGATTGATTTGTCGCCACTCTAGCAATGTGTATGAGAAGTGGTGGCGTGGACAGGAAGGGGGATGGGGTGGGCTGTGCCGCTTAATGTGGGGGCGGGGGGGGGGGCTCGGGCCATCCTTTGAGCACGTGCTTGTGCGCGACCATTACTGAATGGTTGAGAATGCATACGGTGCTATGACGTGGACAAACATATGACACACTTGATCAGTGAGTGAAATAGCTAATTCCTTATAATGAACTGTTGCACCATTTTAATACAAGAAAAATTGTGTGTGAATAGTAATGTAATTGTTCTTATTAAAGAAATGTACTTGTTAGTGAAACTGAATACGTGTACCGTTTGTAACAGGAATGTGAAGAGCGTTTGATATAAGCGTTTCTTACATTGTCGCACTGACTATGCGCTGGTTAATGTGACGGTGAGGGTGCATAGTACCAACATCGAAATAAGTTACAAGCGAAACAAGTGAAAAGTAATATATAAATGTCGACGTAACGTCGGGTTAATGAAAGACAATTGCAACGTTGCGTTTAGCACACTGTACAAGATTTTCTCGCAGTTGTTTTTTCTACTACGCCTCACTACAGATCACGCAATGCCCTCCATCAATGAATAGTTGATATAGTTTAACTTTTCCTTAGCACACTAGCTGCTTGTCATCGGAAGAACGCCCTGTACGTGCTCGTCATCACCATTAGTCAGCACGTGTACTTGCGGAGCGCGTCATTCACAACCTGCTTTTTCGTGAAAGCACAAGCCACGCAGAACGTGCATCGGTGAGCGTACGCATACAGCTTAAATTTTCGCAAATTTGTTTACTTTTCACTTGCAAGATCTACAACTGCATACATGTTCAAACGAAGGGAACGTGCATATTTCCATAACCAGGTAGCTCAATTGACAAAGCTTTATCGCTATTAAAAGGACATTTCTTTTTACCAATACCATTTATTGTGCTGCTTCTTTTCGTGGTGCATCAGATTCTCCTTTCGTCTAACAAAAACAGTGATGATGTAAATGCATTACAACATCTAGGAAATGCGCATTTGTTGCATCAGTGTAACCTGCCCTGAATTCGTGCATAATTTCACGTCTCCCCATGGTGGATTGAAACGGAACGAGGCTGTTCTTATTTCTCCTTGCACAGTTTCCACCTATTGTACAACGTCATCTTGAAGAAATGTTGCTTTTATTTTCGGGTTGTAAGTCGATAGTAACTGTAGCAGCCAGAAATTGGCATGGTCATATTCGGTGGCGCCCCTATCCGTTAAGGGTACTCCGAAGAACTCGTTCATGCAAGCAGTTACCCATAATAAGGCACATGTTTTTTTTCATTTCCTGCACTTCCGGTCGCAGGTGCGCAAATTGAAAGAATCGCTCGTTTTTCACATAATATAAAATGGGTGATAGTCACTACCCTTCCTTTTTTGCCCAGGCTGCCATCATCGGATTCCGGACGAAGAGGTCCTTTTCGTAGGCGTGCGAAATAAATTTTGCACGTTTTACGCAAGGGAAAAGGTCATTGGAGGACCGAGGGAGCACACTTGCTACCGAAATTGGCGTGGTAGCCCAACGAGCATGGAGCGCGACATAATTGTCGAAGGCTTTCGGCGCAGCCTTGATATCCAAGGCCTAAAATACACTAGGCTGATAGCCGACGGTGGCTCTAGCACTTACAAGTGCGTACTAGAAGCAGCGCCGTATGGCCACCACTTTGTGCAGAAGGTGGAATGCCGCAATCATGTCCTGCGGAACTACTCAGGCTGCATCAGAGTTATTGCCCAGCGAAAGAGACCGCAAAGGCTGCCATCCTCCCAAAAGGTGCTCCTGCTTCAGGCAGCAGTGCGGCTGCGCATTGGCGTCGCCTCTGCAATAAGATATCGCAGTTCGCAGGACGGTCCTCTGCATCAGAAAATTAGACAACTCGAGGCCGACGTAAGAAACGGACCAAGCCACGTGTTCGGCGAGCACCAGCACTGTGCAACTTACTTCTGTTCCGGCCCAAAAAGTGACGAATTTAACCGAGTTCCCGAGCTGCGGTCCACGGGCGTGTATGAAGAAATACTCGTAGCAATGAACCGAGTGGCTGACAACTCGTTCAGCCTGATACACGACGTGGACAACAATGCCGCGGAACACTTGAACTCGGTGGTTGCAAAGTTAGTCGGAGGCAAGCGCGTAAACTTCTGCCAGAGGCGTTCGTACAACACAAGATGCCTCGGTGCGGCATTATCGTTCAATGCTCGAGGAGGCTATCACCGTGTGCTACATACGAGCATGTACAAAAGCAGCCCAGGGCGATGGACAAAAGCCCACGTAAAGAGCAAGGAAGCGCGACTGACCAGAACTCTTGGTCACAAAATCGCCGCAAGATCAAGGGCACGAAGTACCCACGGAGAGGACCCGCTGCCGCATAAAAATGCGAACGCGGATCATGATTACGGGCCGAACGCACAGAGACCCGACATCGAAGAAGAACGCTTCGCACAGGCATGCGAGACCTTTCTGGAGACCCTCGAGCTGTCGGAAGAGCAACGAGAACAACTCGAACGAGACACGAGAGGACAGGCCGAGAGCCCAGTGTGGTTCCAGGAGCGAAGGAAGCGCCTGACCGCTTCTTCTTTCGGCAGGGTATGCAAAATGAGAGAGCACACCAGCTGCGAGAAGACCGTGCGCGCGCTCTTGTATAGTTCTGTTGATACTGACCAATGCGCTTCGGCCGACAACACGAAGCACTAGCCATTCAGGAGCTGGAGGAGCATCTGGGGGTCCAGGTGCAAAAGTTCGGTTTGTTTGTCCACCCTGCGCACTGTTACTTGGCTGCAAGCCCTGATGGCCTAGTAGGAAACGACATAGTTGTAGGAGACTGGAAGCTCATATAAAGATCATTTTGGCACATATCTTGTACGTGACATTCTTGTATGAACTCCTACACCACGCTGTGGGTACAGAAACGTGACTGCAAGAAAGGTGCACAAGTGCTTGTGGCATATTGAGGTAATTTTTGTTGTGAGGAGATGCCGCAGCATTTCTGACCACATAATACGAAGAGGAGTATGGCACACTTTAAGAGCGAGCGCCATTGCCCTGCGAAGGGGCCAATGCTTAGTGATGCACTCTCAGAATGGGGCCTTTCGGCTTTCTGAAAATAGGCTAGGCCCCATTGAGGCGCGCTTTCTTGTCTGTGGCGCAAACGCAAAAGTGAACTGTGCTTCAGATTACGTGCCATATTCTGTGCCATGTAGCACGAAGCAGTGCTCTACGAAATAATCGGGAGGTATTGATGTGCAGACAAAGAAGTACGCATTACCCACTCGAAGTACGTATGGCCATCGTCATACAGTGGCGGATGACCCTTGCCAGTTAAGATGGACAATTGTTTGAAGCAACAGGGGTCGAACCATTTTGCCATAGGTGCGATAGGGCAACACGTGTGGCATTACAAGCGGACCGCAACTCATACTGCAGACAATTCGCTACACGTATCATACAGTAGTCATCTGAAGTGATTCACTCGGGAAGGTGGTGCAATGTAGAGCAAGGACGCTTGAAAAGAAATACTCCGTCTGCGCCTCCATGAGAACTGTTGCAACAAGCTCGATTGCAAGGTACGAAGATGAAAAGCATGAAGCACAAGGACAGCTGCAAATGTGATCCCAGCAAGGAATTTACATGCAATTTACTTCACCATGCATGTGAATGGTGAGGCAATGCAGTTCGCATAGACCAAAACTTCCTGTTTTGTGTAACGATGATGCTATATGTATTGCGACATCGTGAGGACCACCGCATTTTGAATCTCACTTGGCAGCTGACTTAACTCTGAGCCGACGTTGTGATGCACGTGCATGTGGCACGAAACGACCCAATCAAGTTCACTTTGTGCACCAATTGTCTAACGAGTAAACTGAAGGGTACAGTGATACAAAAATGACTTCACGCCATATATTACACACATGTGTGAAACACGCCGCACATGTAGATCACACGCTGTTTTGATGTGTAACAAATTATGTTTAATAGCTTTCCCACTGCAGCACTGCCACTTTGTCAGCATGCATCGAACAGTTCTCACTTTGCATGCGTGACAGGACCTGCCCTGGGTTGTGATCACAATTTTCCAATAGGCATTCCATGGTTCAGACGAATGTGTCACGCGAACAGATCAATGGTACTTCGCTTGCACGTTTGCAATTTAAGAAGATGCATGAAGTTGCGCGTTGCAGCCACACAAAGTGGCGACCACACCGAGCTGCACATTGCATGCCTTACAGTAGGAGTCCAACGTAACGTTGGGGCCGAGCACACATGGCAGCTTATGATCACAGTTCATATCGCATCTGAAAACCTCGCAATGCAAACTTGGCAATACATTCATTGTGCTGCAACGTGTTCGGGCCGTGTTCAAGGTCGTGTTAACTGCTACGTCACACGTGGTGGAGATTGCTCCTATGGTCCGGAACGCCTTCTGGCCTGCTCTACGTCCTGGAGCTTCGCTCAGGTAGCCGTTTGTGCCAGCTAATCGCCCTCAAGCTGCAAGACGCTCCATCACACATCGACATCTACAATCTCGGCTACGTCTGCCACATGCTCTCCTTGGATCATCTCTGGGCCCTTGCACGATCCCCATCTGCTCGCTGGCCTTCACAGTGAAGATGTGCAGGATTGGCTTGACAACTGCGCCCGGGTAAGTTCACGCAACCGGTGGGGCAAGGCGATTAGGCTACGCCGCACAAACTTCTAACTCAAGGCCGTATCGAAGGCTTCTTCATTCAACCACAAGATCGACTTCCCCGACTGGAATTCTTTGAAGAAGGTTTTCGTCCTCCGGCAGTTTGTTGCGCACTCGAAAGCAGCAACTATGCAAGTCCCACACCTCGCATGTAGATGATGTCCTCTCATTTCGCCGACATGTCAACGCTTCGATGATGGAAACCGACAGAGTACGCCTTGTACTCAAAGGCATTGTGACTGCAGCCTTGAATGTGTTGGCCACCAAGGATCCTACCTGCATTGCTGATATTATATGCATGTGCCAGCGCCTTGCCGACCACGAATTTCTGCGAATGGCGCCGGACACCTTTGAAAGCGAACCCACAGCCGACCCCTCTTCACGCGCACTGGAGCGCGCCATCACCCCGCCACAGCTGCAGTCTCTTGACTTCTCGGCAGGTTCCATTCCTACCCAGCATCTACACCACGTGTGGAGGAGCACTTAACGGAACCTAAAATGCGCCCCGAACACGTGGCAGTGCAATCACAGTACAGGCACAAAGCAATGTCATGATGGGTCTCAACATGCAATGAAGCCTAAGAACCTGATGTGACCACAATGAGGTACACACAATGAGCACGTGCATAAGAAATGGCCATAGCACTTTGTTATCCATTTTCAGTCTGTCAGATCGGACAACACAAATTACAAGCAATGTGCAAACACTCTGTTGTAGTGTTGTATGCTCTACACATTCACATTTGCTGCATGCACGTGATGCACAACATTGCAGTCTTCACAATTTGCTAATTTTACAAGCAGTACCTGAAAACATATGTGATTGTTATCCTCTGAAAACATACTATTTTCCCCAATTGTGCCACCCTTCTGGGCATGCACGTCTTCAAGTATGCAACGTTTTCAACAGCATGTATATGTACCGGGTTCGCGAGGTATTTGAGAGCACACTTTTGCCTTCACGCACAGGAGAGCATCTATAGCAAAACACAGATTTTAGAGCGCAGCTCTTTGGCGTCCGTTCCTGGGTTTCGCGTCGTCGTCGTCGGCGTTGTCGTCGGCCTCGTAACCTGCTCGCCGACGAATCTGCTCCGCCGCCGCGCATGCGCGCTGTCGGCTCTCCGGGCGAGGGAGGATGATGGAAGGGAGGAGGAGAGACTGTGGAGGAGGGCTGGCTACACAAATGGCTCTTAGGCGTCCGTTCCTGGGTTTCGCGTCGTCGTCGGCGTTGTCGTCGGCCTCGTAACCAGCTCCGCCCCCCTTTCATCCCCCCAGCGCTAGCAGCGACCGACTGATACCGCTTTCGTGAGTCCGCTACCGCACTCACGAAAGACGTCGTGCACTTCCTGCAACTCGCATTAACCGTCCATCGATCCACACCGATGTTAGTAGTGGGGGACTTTAATGTTGACATAAAGACAAACAGCAATTTCCTAACACTTATGCGAGAGAACATCCCGTTCCTCTCGCTCGTAACGCGTCCCACGGCTGTGACAACCTCGCGAGGCACTTGTATAGATCTCGTCTTTGAGAATCAAGCATTGGTGTACCAAGTCGAACATATATCAGTCTATTTCTCCGACCACAAAGCTTCCTTCATGACTGTCAAGAACTGTTAGTGGAGTCTTTGTTAAAGGAATACGTGTGAAAAAAAAATTATGTGATAGCGCATACATGTGTTGCTCGATTTCTTTGCCTCAATCTATCGAAAAGGTGAAACAGCTTATTTGCTGCGCTCAAATTTCGCATTAGGAAGTAACGTAATCATCGGTAATTTTTTTTTACGAAATTGTGGGCAATAGTTCCGTAATGCTTTATTCCCACAATTGGTCAATGGATTCACCGTCCTCAGCAACGACACATTCAACTGCGCACGTGGCAGCGTGAAGGGGTTAAGGGGCCACTACAAATGTTCGCATTCACGCAGCTATGGCAGCCCTCAGCGAGTGTTTCGTATTATTTGGCTGTTTCTTGGCACCTCTCGCAATGCCGCCTCACATGAGCTAGTCGAGTGGATAGAGATGTGGAGAGGTACGAAGTCTCCAGTTGGGAATGACAGGGTCATGGAAGCTGTCGGCAAACCACTCCTGTGTAATGCAGGCGGTGTGAGCGAGGGCTTGGTGTTGCTGACCGTCGTAACATTTTCCTCTAGAAACAGTCTCTGTCCGGGGCGTTGCAGTGATGAGCACCTCTGCGTACGAGGCAGCATTAACGCGGACACCTTCTGCAAATCAGCGTGCCGGCATGGTGTTACCGTTGTTGTGGATGATGGAAATTCCGTGTAGAACACTGCAGCTAACTCATTGGAACTTGCACAAAGCGACCTGCCATTACGGCAGGAAAGTTTTCGGTCGTGCTCAAAGTTCTTTTCATCGGAAAATAAATACCGCAGCATTTGCGGCTACTCGGGCCTCTCCAGCTTGATCAGCAATCGCTAGGAACACAGCCGAGTAGGTGACCCTCCCGAGTCTTAATGGACGTAAGTTGCCCCCTCATCATCACATATAAATGGTACCGCATGCTGTCGTGCACAGCGAGCCTGGCAGTCGACTGTGCCACCTGGATCTTCTTCCCTTGGTGGTCACTCGCGATGACTTGCAGCCGCCAGAGGGAATCCGTGGTTCTGGCAGGGTCTGACCACTCTCTGCGCTTTTCCTTTTAGCCGCAAATGCCGCACCATTGCAATGACACACACTTCTGTCCGAACCTTCCAAGCGAGACTTCGCTCCATTCAGGGAGGTAGCAATTTCCCAGTTGCTGCGGTATGCAGCCACGGTGAGGAGGACTGCATGGCGTTTCGTTTTCTGCGTCAAACTCTGTACACTTCCATTTTTGAGCTGTGACCGCCTTTTCCTTCATAGGTGGTCGACCAACGAATTGCCACATGCATACATAGTTTTCATGAGCATGCAGCAGTTTGCGGCTATAGGTGTAAGTGTTCTCAAATACCTAGCTTACTCGGCACATGGAAAGCCGAAAGGCATTCCTTTGATGTCACAGCTACAAAGCGCAGTTACAGCACAGCCTGTAAACAGTCTCACATCATTCGGCACATTCAAGTGACAATGATGCGGAATGTTAAACATTGACCCAGGTACATGCCTTCCGTTTACAAGTGTTCAGCAACGTAACACACTTCGCATTTTCGCCTCCCAGTGTGCAAGATTCCGCATTTCTCGTAACACCTTTGTCATTAATGGGGTTCGCACGCTCCGAATGGCCACATTGCATTTCGTACCGGCTATGTTGCTTGCTGTCTCGCAGAATGTCACTTTCACCGTGATATAATTCAATATCACACGTGCAGTGCCTCTCTGTGTTCACATATATTTTGCTTGGGGCTGTGGCATTTCTATTCAACATATTTCATTTGGTACGTTTCTAACAGTGGCGCACAATTCTATCTGTCGTGTGGTAAAGCCACGCAGGTAAGCTGAGGATCGATGCACTGCTGAGCAGTGTCAATTTCAGGATAATGCCAAGACATTGTGTTTTTCTGATTTTGTTGTTTTCTGTGCTGTTTGCTGGAGTTCCGTGTGTTATGCCCTTGTACTCGTGCATGTGGCAAGTGTTGTCTTTTTGTGGTGCGACTTTTACGTTATTGCTTCTTTATTATGGCCTGTGCATGCGCGCATATGTAGAACTGTTACTCGTTCTGCTGATACCAACACGATCACAATAAATTAACCTTGCCTCCCGCACGTAATCATGTGCTGCAGTGTTCAAATGATGTAAGTTTTGTTGTGCTTGCAGCACCTCCTTCGGACACACGTGTTTACTTGAGTACAAATGCTTAAACACATCGAGTCATGAGTTGCCGTTCACCTCATTGTCACAGTAAGCACGCTACCTCAATATGCACTACTTCAAATGATCGAGGAATAAGGCACATTTCGAACAAAACAGTTCACCACATCGATGTGTATGCACACTGCATCGTACAGGCTGCGTTCGCAATGCACCCACAATAATCCCAAATCATGCGTCGCATTGTCTGCATGACTAATAATTCATATTGGACAATGGCATGGCGCAAGATACACGGATTTGTGCACATGTGGAACGCTCTGTTAATGATTGCAGTACTCGCACTAACTCACACACTCGGCTGTTAAGGAAACGCTTCACAAAACTAAAACACAATTGCACATGGGCATTACACATTTAGCCACAATAGACCTGCCTTGAAGAAGTTGAGAGAGATGTACACAGTTATCGACATCAGTTCATCTGATATGCAGTTACCGTTGCTTGGCAACGGAGACCACCACCCGTTCATTGCAAAGCCGTACAGTGTCGATGCATATGGATCACACAAGGATAACGTATCATGATGTTATATGTTATGCGAACGGGACACAACAATGGTCAGGATGCATGACATTGCCAATGAAACCTCGTTAGTCTGTGTTAACGGAGAGCGATCATCAACATGTTCAGAGGTGGTGCAGCTTCATGTAAACACACATGGACATGGCGCTCCCTGCATACGTGCATGCAACAGGATACAGCTGTCCAAGCAGGACAGAGAAGGAAATTTTGATGTTTGTCGGTCATTGCAAAACAAGACGCAAACACGTCCTTAATGCAACCCGAAACGTCCACCGGTCATGCGAAACGCACAAAGGAGATGATGTATGACTGCTCCCACCTTGCCGTGCTGTTTACGGGGAGGTGGGGCCAATCAAGGTGGCATTATGCTGCTTTTATCCTGCCACCCCCACTGCTTGCATGCATCTGTGCACATACGTGGTAAGCGAACGTCTCACTTCAAAATGCTGCCGAAGCAAAATTGCTACCTCCTGCGACATGTGATTATGTGTGCATATATGTTCACTGCAGCACAAGTATAGGCACCGTGGTTTGCATTGATGCATAGTGTCGATAAGAAATGCAATGGTTAAAAGCAGTACGCACAGTATGTAATAGTGGGCGCTAATGGATGGAAATTTCACTAAATAATTACAAAGTGCAGCGAAGTGCTCCAAAGCATCCCGTGCAGATGCTACACACACACGTGCATGTAAGGTGAAGGCTGATTTCATTCACAAAGAAATAATTGCATTTCTGCGGCGCACTGCAGAACAACGCCTACCAGCGATACAAACATTGCACAGTCATACCGACGGCTGAGCAATAACACGTTCTTGTTGTGCAGTAATGCAATGTCATTGAGCAGTGTACATTGCAAAAAAAAAACATACACACCAAACGTTGCGCACGGTACGAAAGACATGTTCCTGCAGCACGAAACGTTTACACTGCTGTGCCTCCACAAAAAATGTGCCTCCACAAAAAATGTGCACACGCAATAAATGAAGCGTTACATGGCATGACACATCGCAGACCCTCTTTGCCGCGAATATGGCCTGTGTCTGTGCATTTACAATTCATTACGAATCTGCATACCTCTATACGGAAATCTCGTAATGCTGTGACACTAACATGACAAAAACAGGGTGAGCGCGAGACATGGACATTCATTTCAATGAGCATAATGAAAACAAGGTGAGCACTGGAGGCAACATTTTGGCAAGTGGCCACGTCTTTTTATGAAGCATACTAGCCGCACAACCACGCTCTTCCTTCCTGCGCCGCGCACGGCCGCGTAGCTACCATATGACATCATAACAGCTGCAAAGCGGACGCTTAAGCTTCGCCTTCAAGAGTGGAACGCGACAGCGTTCCCGTCGACCCGCCAAGGGATGTAAGACAATGGGCTACAGTGCAGCGACTACGCGCCCCGCACCGGACGCGGTGAGCGTCGAGCAACGCAGCGTTCGGCGCGACAACGAGATGTGCGCCTGAGCAAGCGACGCACGCCTGAGCCGACGACACCGGCTTTTCTGCGACACGCCCTCCTTAACGCTGTCGCGTTATAATAAAGGCTAGTGTGCTTCGCATCCTGGGCTTAACCTTAGCTAAGCCACAGCCATTTTTTCCAGTACACATATGTTGAAAGCGGAAGCCAACATTTCGACATGTGCATTTATCTTTGGGCAGGGCATCATCGGTTTTATATGTTGCACTGCTGTGTACACACACCGCTGTTGTGCAGCGAAAAGACTCATCCAAGCACTTTATAGTAAAGAACCAACACTAACGTCTGTTTCCAACAATAGAAACAGTACAGGCCTATTCGATGTGGTACATGAACGAACGAACACGCAAGCAATGAACAAGGAACTACTAACACGGAACGAATACAAAAAATAAGCAATCAATAAATACATAACAAAGCGCTTCGATACATTGGTTACAAGAATTGGCACATAAATGGCAAGTAAATAAATAAAGCAAATAAATAAAAAATAAATGGCCTCCTGCGTCAGGTCCTGCTGACGCAGGAGGAATCAATGGAAAAAAAATCACTGGGGCTGCTGCGGCTGGTTCCCCTGCGGCAGGTTCTGTTGCCGCAGGAAAACCGTCAGTGCCGAAGCGAGCGTGGTCACTGGGCGAGCTGCTCCTGGAGCACTTGGAGGTGACTTTCCTGCCGCCCCAGGATGTTGCCCAGTCTGTCCAGTGATTCTGCGATGCGCTCCATCGCGGCGGTTTGCTGTGAGAGAGGGGAAAGAAGGCACTTCACATACGGTGTGTCCTCACGCGGGTTCACTGCTGTGTTCGTTTGGTTTGCAGAACGTATGTAATGTTACGTCATGGACTTTGAAGTCAACCTTGTCCGATGTGTTGCATTCACACACAACCAACTTGCACTGTTCCCTCTTGCAGCCTCACAGTTATGTTACACGTGTCGTAGTGGGTGTACTTCTGGAAATGCCAGTGTGAACGTTCAGTGACATGTTTTTGCTGTATGGATATCAGTGCGTTCTCCTAAGCGGTACGCAGGTTAAGGTAGCAGGTGTAATACAAAATTTATTCGTGCCACATTTACAGACCCGCATCGCAATATTTCACTGAGCTAGTTGCGTCTAGGACCACACCTGCCAATGTAAGTTGCTCAACATGTCTGGCACACTTCGGCCAGTAGTTCTGGTTATATGGGGGACCTGCATATCAAAGGAGCGCTAGTACAGAATTATATTTCATGTTATTGTTTCGTTTGCAACAACAGCGTTCGTCCAAATGTGAATCGCACATACTAACCCCACTCTACCACAACAATACAAACTCATTCAGGCGCTGCCCTCAGATGTATCCTGCAGTCTACATAACGTGCTTACAAGTGTACGGCTTGTGGGATGCATAAAACAGCAATACAAGCTCCTCGTGCACTGCAACTAACCGCCTTATGCATTCACTCCATGCAGCAAAATAACAGTGTCGTCCTCACACTGCAGCACATCTAGCCATCCAACCTCTCATCCACGCACATACTTCGGTGCCTGTAATTTCACTAACCTCACAGATCCGCTAAACACTGCACGATGAGAGCACATGTTACTGCTATCCCTGTGGCCTTTCACTTGCCGAATGCCACTACAACCTATTGGTCGCACCACCTACCAATCTTTACGGCACTACTACTGCTCATTACCAACTACTACACTGCCATCCTCCTTCCAGCACACATTCCCTTAAAGAATTGTGCCCAAGGCAGGCACCCAACGAAAGCACTGCTTATGATGGCTGACTATACCTAATGAACCATTACTCATGAGAAGTGCATACCTTTCTCGACTCTGCAAGCAATTCGCGTTGGATGGTGGCTTGGCTCTGCGCAACATGCACAGTCCGCTCACCATCCAGCACTGCCTGCTCGAGCAGCTCGCCCTCGGAGCGCGGTGGCCTGCTCCGTGCACCAGCTGCTTTAAAGAAATGGTGAAACATGTGGTGAATGCTTGCAAATACAGGGAGAATGAGCATGCGTGGCACATCAGAGGCTCACACAGTGACAGGACATATAATCCTTCCAACTGTCGATGTGCATTACTTCTACTGCAAGCGCGACACAAGCGAATTATTTGGTGCCTCGGCTCAGTAGTCCGTTGCTGTATGTAGGCAGTGTAGTTCCCTACCACAAGAGTGTATACAATAACTGAACTTCTTTCTAGCCTGTCCAGGCGGTCGGAAAGCGAAAGTGTAATCAACAGCGGCAGTTCCTGCACATTGCTCCGTATCCATAAAATTGTGTCATCTGCACTGCTACACAGGTTCTTTCATTAAGTGGTGGTTGTGCAAAGCTAACGAGGCTCAGGTTACTCCGACAGTTACTCCTCCCTCGACTGTCTGCGTTGTTGCAATTAACAGTGTGTAATATTGAAGCGTTTCTGATGACACCAGTTCCACGCTACGCAATGTACACTATACAATACTTCATTTTTTGCACTTAGCAGATTATCACGATGTGAGCGGCACCAGTATGAGCCTTTGGATGCAATGTCCATTCTTTTAAACGCTTCCAATTTATACTTTGTGTGCACTCTTCGGTTTGCACCTACTTCAACTTGGACAGTGGACAACAACTAGACATATTGCTAAAGCAAAACTTTTTGCATCATTTTAACTTCCTCAACATCACTACCCTTTCAGGCTTTTCCTCCAAACAATGCAGCTGTTAGTCGTGCCTGCCGGCATCAAGCACTGCTGGAGCATGCACGACACTGTGCGTACATTTGGTGTAACGCATTGTGCGGACATCACCATAAGCTCTCCTCTCGCGAAACCGCACCCTACGGCGTGGCCTGGCAAAAAAAATGCATACGACACCTACGCTTGTTGCGCTCATTGCATGTGTCCACAAGTGATACGTATAGTGGCTTACCCTCGCTGGGCCTCGACCTTCGTGGCCGGGCGGGTCTTGATGAGGCACGCCTCCCTGTAGCCCCACTGGGCCCCGGCTGCGGCTCTACAGCTGTGCCCACCGGCGCCACGGGTGGTGTTTGGCTGGCCTAGTAATATGCCAACATAAGGAAGGAGACATTATAACAACTGTATACTGCCTTTCAGATGCGATATGCAACTACTTTGCACTGTGTCACACCAGCACCCTCTCTTGGAAAGTGTACAGCTACAGACAACACAATTTCAATTTCAACACAGGGTCGAGTTGCTTCACCCTGCACTACCACTTCATTGGTCGAATAGTTAAGAGGATCTAAACGGCACTACGCAGGGCATGTGTTGTCCACCACGATGGCATAATGTGCACACCTCAGGCTCCTGTGTATTTCCTGCTAAGTGCAACCACGGTGCACTTCTCTGACCTTCTTAGGCACTGGCATCACCATCGAAAAGCAAAACGCAAGAGTACACCTGCAAAATAGTATCCTCACCTCCGAGCTGCTGGTCGACATGAAGAAGGGCTCTCCAAGGCCTCTGGTGGCACCGCTCCCAACAAGCTGAAGGACGCGGCCGCGGATGCCGCCCAGTCGGCCGCCGCCAGTTGCCCTGCAAGGAAACAGTGCGCTCGTAAGAATACGAACCGCATTCATTAAAGCCTACTTTTCACTCACCTTTGCTCGGCCGAAAGATTCCCCGCGTCACGCCTGCATCTGTACACAAACTTGCACCACCACAGCCTCCACTCTCGCTCTGTCTTAACTGGCGGCCCTTCTGCATTGAGAAGTGCCGCCAGTTGCTTCCACAAATCCTGCATTTTTGCGGCCGAAAATTCCCCACCGAATTCCCCCGACCTACTAGCAAGCCGGGGGTTACTTTCCATAAAGTTTACTATAATTTCCTCCTGCCGAATGGTAATTTGACGCGCAGGCATGGCTGTGATGATCTTCGTTCATGTACAAACACACGCAAACTGGCCGTCTGCGCGAGCAAGACCGCCAAGTAAATGAACACATTTTCTGGGATGGCAGCCTTTATTTCCGACAAATAATTAGCCTCCTGCTATTTCATCTTTTGAAACCTGCAATTTCGTAGAAAAACAACGCTCTTGCACACTGCCGTCTGTTCACAACTCAACGCTTGCAACGCACACTTACCAAATTTTCGGACGGTAGCAGAAGGCCAGCAGACGACTATACAGCGGGGTCCCGCGCGTCTTCTTCGAGGGCTCCGCTGAAGCTTTGCCATTCTTTGCATGACCTTGGCGGTGCGCGAAAACATTGCACACACCCATTCTCAAAATGAAACAGCCACAATAAAACTTGCACACGAGCTACGCCGGTTCCTTACGTGTTTGCTCAGCTCTACCCATTTTCAAAATAGGGCGCCATGTTGACACGACGCCCCTCTGGCGGTGCTTGATGACTGACATACACACGCAGAAACAAAAACCGTCGGTTTATGATATCACCCAAATGTTGCTTCGCAACTATGTCAGTTGTAGCACAATTTATTCATTGAGATATAACATTTCTCACTTTTTTCTCTCATTTCCTTTACATAAAGCGACCGGAGCCAACCGTGGCCAGTGCCCAGAACCGAGCCCAGAACCACTGCAATCGATTACGACACACCCGAGTCGTTCTACACTCGCCGGGCGCAATCTCTCGTGCGATGTGAAGCGTTCGAGAGCGCGCGCTGGTAGTGCGCGCTGACGTCACGAGTGAGCAGGCGGTCGGCTTATCGAATGTGACGTTCGCCGCGGCGAACGTTTCAGAATACGTCCCCAGGATGCGAAGCATACTAGCCTTTATTTTAACGCGACAGCGTTAAGGAGCTCGTGTCGCAGAAAAGCCGGTGTCGTCGGCTCAGGCGTGCGGCGCTTGCTCAGGCGCACATTTCGTTGTCGCGCCGAACGCTGCGTTGCTCGACGCTCACCGCGTCCGATGCGGGGCTCGTAGTCGCTGCGCCGTAGCAAAGCCACCTAGAAAGAGTCTGTAGCACGCCGCAATCTTCGCTTCTCATTCCAACGAGCAGCTCTGTCTCCAGGAGGCATCTCACCTCGTGAGTGTCTTGCAGAGGCAAGCGCAGCTGCTTATATTGGCCTCGAGCTCCACCACTGGAAAGGCTGGCGCCACCGTCGGCGTGACGTGCTAGGAGAGATCACGTGGACATAGCGGCCGCGTCGGCTGCTTCGGGCGCGCCGAAGCAAGCTGAAAACGAGTTTAAATTCCCTCGTACGCTGCGGTCCTCATTTCGTGGCGAAATTTTCCCGCTTCGAGTGTCTCCTTTACAACGCTTGAAAGCGCTACAATATGTAGTGGCTGCCTTTGAAGGCTCGCAACATGGTAGGCTAGTGCTCAGTGCCGCAGGGCCGGACGCACGTAACGGAGGCTGGTGTCAGCCTTATTCACACGTAGCCGCAGGACAAGAAGCTGCGTGAAGCTTGGCTCGCGAAACATAAAACCGGCAAACAGTCATCGCCTACAACTCGGGTATGCAGCAAGCACAGACGCGAGGAAGATTTCTGCTACGGCGCCCGGTCTGCGATGTTCTGAAAACGCGCACTGAGACGCTCGCCCGAGTCCGCTGCCCGACTAATGTCGTGACGGTTTGGTCTATGAACTTGTCGATGCTATAGATACTGGTAAGTTCAGTGGAGTGGAAAGGCAGCGGTAAGAAGCACAATTAAACAAAGCCTGGCATATGCTCATGTTTGTGTTATGAATTAATGCACTCGATTACAAAAAAGGAGCAGCGGGAAATTGCACGCTGAGAACACCGATAAACATACAGTGCGACGCAACTCGAGAAATAGTATTGAAAGGTCAAAGAATTTAGAAGAAAAGAAATTGAATCGTCGCGACGGCACATCACAGTCCCCGTAGGCGTCGAAGTCTCTACAATGAAATTATTTTTGAACAACTGTGATAGCGCCCACGCAACAATGGTTGCTTGTATACTGTCAAATGCTCATATTGTCACGTGGTGGTGACGTTAAGAACACAGTAGCAATACTGTGATAGACAAAACTAACTTTTATTGGGCGAACCTGTGCCCACAAAACAGGCTACACTTATAGCACAACGATAGCGGCGAACACGGTCGGCGATCGTCGAAAATCTGATCAGCGGTTCAAGCGCGTCGGCTTTTATACACAATCGTCGAATGTTCCAGACTAATCGTTGGGACCCGCGTGCCTTCCATAAAGTTCTACATCATTCGCGTCAGGCGAATAAATTAGATAACACAAGGTTCGGCGACAACAGACTGCGGATAGAAGCATCGATAACTTTCCAGAAACTTCGGATACATGCAAGCGCGTCTCGCGCTGTGCGATAAGATTTGTTAGGCGGCGAAACCTGGTCGCCCGATAAATATAAATACACGTGTCAATACCCCCCTCTTAAAAAGCATTGTCCCGATGCTACAAAGAGAGCGAAACACAAAGGGACACTTGAAGTCCAAAGGTCAGTTACGTGACGTCCCAAAGTTCGTCAACGCTGGTGGTACGGCTTGAGCCGCACAACGTGGACAATTTCAGGTCGTGAGCGGCGCCGCTGTGACAGCGAAATGCCGTCTGGCACGACCTCGTAGTCCAGTGCACCAATACGTCGGATGATCTTGTACGGTCCAAAATAGTGGCGCAAAAGCTTCTCGCTCAGTCCTCGTCGGCGTATAGGGGTCCAAACCCAAACGCGGTCACCGGGCTGGTACTCGACAAAGCGTCGTCGGAGGTTGTAGTGTCGGCTGTCGGTCCTCTGCTGGTTCTTGATCCGTAGGCGGGCGAGCTGTCGGGCTTCTTCGGCGCGCTGGAGATAGCTAGCGACGTCAAGATTTTCCTCGTCAGTGACGTGGGGCAGCATGGCGTCGAGCGTCGTCGTCGGATTCCTGCCGTAAACCAGCTTAAACGGCGTGATCTGTGTTGTTTCTTGCACCGCCGTGTTGTAAGCGAATGTTACGTACGGCAGGACGGTATCCCACGTCTTGTGTTCGACGTCCACGTACATCGCTAGCATGTCGGCCAGGGTCTTATTCAGCCGCTCCGTAAGACCATTCGTCTGCGCGTGGTAAGCCGTTGTCCTCCTGTGCCTTGTCTGACTGTAGTTCAGAATGGCTTGGGTGAGCTCCGCTGTAAAGGCCGTTCCTCTGTCGGTGATGAGGACTTCTGGGGCGCCATGTCGCAGCAGGATGTTTTCGACAAAGAATTTCGCCACTTCGGCTGCGCTACCTTTCGGCAGTGCTTTAGTTTCAGCGAAGCGGGTGAGGTAGTCCCTCGCCACGACGATCCACTTATTTCCGGTTGTTGACGTCGGAAAGGGTCCCAACAAGTCCATCCCGATCTGCTGGAATGGTCGGCAAGGAAGCTCGATTGGCTGTAGTAATCCGGCTGTCCTTGTCGGCGGTGTCTTGCGTCGCTGACAGTCTCGGCATGTTCTGACATAACGGGCGACGTCGGCGGTCAGGTGCGGCCAATAATACTTTTCTTGTATCCTCGATAGTGTCCGGGAAAATCCTAGGTGTCCAGCGGTCGGATCGTCATGTAGGGCGTGCAATACTTCTGGATGAAGTCCTGACGGGACAACAAGAAGGTATTTGGCGCGGACTGGTGAAAAGTTCTTCTTCACGAGTAGATTGTTTTGAAGCGTGAAGGAAGATAATCCGCGCCTAAATGCCCTGGGGACAACGTCGGTGTGCCCTTCCAAATATTCGACGAGGCCTTTTAGCTCCACGTCTGCCCGTTGCTGTGCAGCGAAGTCTACCGCGCTTATCATTCCAAGGAAGGCGTCGTCATTCTCGTCGTCTTGCGGCGGCGGGTCAATGGGGGCGCGTGACAGGCAATCGGCATCGGAGTGTTTGCGTCCGGACTTGTAGGTGACAGTGATGTCGTATTCTTGTAGTCTGAGGCTCCACCGCGCGAGTCGTCCTGAAGGATCCTTTATATTCGCTAGCCAACACAACGCGTGATGGTCACTGATGACTTTGAATGGCCTGCCATAAAGATAAGGGCGAAATTTAGCTGTAGCCCAAACGATGGCGAGGCATTCCTTTTCGGTCGTAGAATAGTTGCCTTCCGCTTTTGACAGCGACCGGCTAGCGTAAGCTATCACCTGTTCGACTCCGTTTCTCCTCTGGACTAGAACGGCACCGAGGCCTAGGCTACTGGCGTCAGTATGGATTTCTGTATCGGCGTAATCGTCCAAGTGCGCAAGTACCGGCGGCGACTGCATGCGCCGTTTGAGTTCTTCAAATGCGTCGGCCTGCGGTGTTTCCCACTTGAACTCAACATCACATTTAGTTAGACGTGTCAACGGCTCGGCGATGCGTGAAAAGTCCTTGACAAAGCGCCTGTAGTAGGCACACATGCCAATGAATCTACGCACTGCCTTCTTGTTGATGGGTTGTGGGAACTGTGCGATTGCAGCTGTCTTTTGTGGGTCTGGACGGACACCAGATTTGCTGATTACGTGGCCTAGGAACAGAAGCTCATCGTGAGCGAAGCGGCATTTTTCCGGCTTCAAAGTAAGCCCTGACGACTTGATGGCTTCTAGTACTGTCGCAAGCCGCTTGAGGTGATCGTCGAAATTTCCGGCGAAGACGACGACGTCATCCAAGTAAACGAGACAGGTCTGCCACTTCAATCCTGCTAATACCGTGTCCATGACGCGCTCGAACGTTGCAGGCGCCGAGCACAGTCCGAATGGCATAACCTTGAACTCGTAGAGGCCGTCTGGCGCGATGAAGGCGGTCTTTTCGCGATCCCTTTCGTCGACTTCTATTTGCCAGTATCCAGACTTGAGGTCCATCGACGAGAAGTATTTCGCGTTGCAGAGCCGATCCAATGCGTCGTCTATCCGTGGAAGGGGGTACACATCCTTCTTTGTGGTCTTCTTCAGTCGACGATAATCGACGCAGAAGCGTAGGGTTCCGTCCTTTTTCTTTACCAGGACTACAGGGGAGGCCCACGGGCTTTTCGACGGCTGGATGATGTCGTCGCGCAGCATTTCGTCGACTTGGTGTCTTATAGCTTCGCGTTCTCGCGTCGAAACTCTGTAAGGGCTCTGGAGGAGTGGTCGAGCGCACTCTTCGGTTATTATGCGATGCTTTGCGACTGGGGTTTGTCGAATCCTCGATGACGTCGAAAAGCAGTCTTTGTATCGTCGAAGCAGACTTCTGAGCTGTTGCTTCTTAATCACGGAGAGACGGATTTATGTCGAAGTCTGGCTCGGGAGCCACGGTCGTCGGGGTAGATGCGACAGAATCCGAGAGGACAAACGTATCGCTGGTTTCCTGAATTTCCTCGATGTATGCAATCGTCGTGCCCTTGTTGATGTGCTTGAACTCCTGGCTGAAGTTTGTTAGCAACACCTTCGTGTTTCCTCCGTGCAGTCGAGCGATCCCTCTTGCGACGCAAATTTCACGGTCGAGCAGTAGACGTTGGTCGCCTTCGATGACGCCTTCTACGTCAGCGGGTGTTTCGGTGCCGACCGAAATGACAATGCTGGAGCGAGGCGGGATGCTCACTTGATCTTCGAGCACACTCAAGGCGTGGCGACTGCGAGGGCTCTCCGGCGGTATCGCTTGATCATCCGACAGCGTTATTGACTTCGACTTCAGGTCGATGATTGCGCCGTGTTGGTTCAGGAAGTCCATGCCGAGAATGACGTCTCGTGAACACTGTTGGAGGATAAGGAAGGTGGCAGGGTAAGTCCGGTCATGAACGGTAACTCTTGCCGTGCAGATTCCAGTCGGTGTAATGAGGTGTCCTCCAGCGGTTCGAATTTGAGGGCCTTCCCATGCAGTTTTAACTTTCTTCAAATGGGCGGCGATATGTCCACTCATTACGCAGTAATCAGCCCCTGTGTCCACTAAGGCGGTAACTGCGTGGCCGTCGAGAAGCACGTCGAGGTCGGTGGTTCTTTGTCTGGCGTTGCAGTTACGTCTTGGCGTCGGATCACGGCTGCGTCGTGTTGAACTAAAGCTGGAACGTTGCGTCGTCAAGTCATCGTTCGTCGGTGTAGTCTTCGCTTCCTGACTTCGTCGGGACGGCGGCGTGTCGTTATGTCGTCGAGATGGTTTCGTCGTCGTCTTCGTCGGCGGCGGAGGATCTTCGTCAGTTCGACGAACAGCAGCCGCACCTCCATCGGTTGCTGCTTTTAGTTTTCCGGATATGGGCTGGCAGAGCGGCCCCGGGCTGGGCCGGTGTATGGTCGGAGCTGCGGTGACAGGTAGCGGCCTGGTGACGGCGAACGGGATGGTCGTCGAGGGTTCCACTGAGTGGCAGCTAGGTAGTCGGTGATATCGCGAGGTCGTTCGCCAATCTGTGGTCGCGGCGCGTTAACGGCGAACCCTCGGAGCCCCATATCCCGGTATGGGCATCGGCGGTAGATGTGCCCGGCTTCTCCGCAGTGATAGCGAAGCGGACGGTGGTCGGGGGTGCGCCAAACGTCAGTCTTCCTTGGAACGCCGCGTGAGGGGACTGTTTGGCGTGCTGGCGGCGGGGGTGGTAGTGGACGACGGAACTGTGTCGTCACTGGGCCCTGGCGTGGACGCGGAGGGGGTACGTGACGGCGGGCTACAGCGGCGTATGTCATCGCTTGCGGCACAGGCTGCGGCCATTCAGGGGCTACTCCAAGTTCTGGTTGGAGTTCCTCACGCACGGCGTCGGCAATCGAAGCCACTTGAGGCTGTGACGAAGGCAGGACCTTGCGCAGTTCTTCGCGCACAATGGACCTGATGGTCTCCTGAAGGTTGTCGGAATCCAGTCCTTGGATGGCGTACTGCGGCATGAGCCCCTGGCGGTTATATTGCCGGGTGCGCATCTCCAGAGTTTTCTCGATCATCGATGCCTCTGCAGAAAACTCAGCTACGGTCTTCGGCGGGTTACGGATAAGTCCTGCGAAAAGTTCTTGCTTGACACCCCGCATGAGGAAGCGGACTTTTTTCTCCTCTGGCATTTCTGGGTCGGTCGCGATCGTCTCGTTTGGCAGCTGCACTCTGGTTTCTAGTAGTGCTTGGGCTCGCTCTTTTCGTACGACGCTTGTAAACGTTTGCAAGAAGCCGCTTCGGAACAGGTCCCACGTCGTTAAGGTGGCTTCCCGATTCTCGAACCAGGTCCTGGCGGCGTCTTCCAGTGCGAAATAGACATGCCGCAGCTTGTCGTTGCTGTCCCAACTATTAAACGTAGCGACCCTCTCATACGTCTCAAGCCAGGTTTCCGGGTCCTCGATTGTTGATCCGCGGAACGTCGGAGGTTCCCTGGGCTGCTGCAGCACGATGGGGGACGCTGGGGCTGCCATTCGGGTTGCGTTGGCGAAAATCTTCTTGGTATTCTCAGGTAGAAGTCCGTGCTCCGGGGGCAGCTGTTGAAGACGGCGGCTTGCTCGATGCTCCGGGACTACGTTGGTGTTCTCTTTGCGGTCCGGGCGTGTATCACGGCTTATCGGGGGCGTCCGGTACATGGACCAAAAAAAGCACCTCCACCAGATGTCACGTGGTGGTGACGTTAAGAACACAGTAGCAATACTGTGATAGACAAAACTAACTTTTATTGGGCGAACCTGTGCCCACAAAACAGGCTACACTTATAGCACAACGATAGCGGCGAACACGGTCGGCGATCGTCGAAAATCTGATCAGCAGTTCAAGCGCGTCGGCTTTTATACACAATCGTGGAATGTTCCAGACTAATCGTTGGGACCCGCGTGCCTTCCATAAAGTTCTACATCATTCGCGTCAGGCGAATAAATTAGATAACACAAGGTTCGGCGACAACAGACTGCGGATAGAAGCATCGATAACTTTCCAGAAACTTCGGATACATGCAAGCGCGTCTCGCGCTGTGCGATAAGATTTGTTAGGCGGCGAAACCTGGTCGCCCGATAAATATAAATACACGTGTCAATATTCTGCGGCCTAAAGCTCATGGCACGGTGTGAAAACGCACGCGCGCGCGGGGAAAGCGAAACAGCGCGCACAAGCATGCAGACGCGCAGTCGGTCGCTGCGAATCTGCGCGATCGCTGCATTGAGGCTTCGTTCTATTACACTCCATTAAGTTATACTAACGCTATAAGAACATATTCCACATAGTTTGCTCTCGGCGTTTACCCACATTTCACGCAAGAAGCCGCTTCGGGAGACTCCAACGCGGCGACCACGCGCAGTGGCGTTCACTGTACGTATTCGGTAAAGAGATAGCGTCTGTAAACGATTGTGTGCTTTCAGTTTGCCCAAGATTATTATTTAGACAGTAAGAAACTTCTCTCGTTTCGAAAGTACTTACAGAAATGTCCGGGAGAGCACGCGCGTGGTGTTTTCAGTGAGCGCTGACAGCAAAACCTACGAGGAGCGCGCCACGTGATCCCTCATACTACGCCGCGAGGCGCTTCCGATAGATGGCGACTCCATAACTCCTCGCCGCCAACACCGCCGCGACGGCGCGAGTTGGAGCCCCGTTTCTCCTCTGTCGTGACGTCACGGTGTCACGTGGTCAGCCTTGAAGGCGACGGCGCGAGTTGGAGCCCCGTTTCTCCTCTGTCGTGACGTCACGGTGTCACGTGGTATTGAAGGCGACACCGCCGCGCCTGAGGAGCTGGGTAGAGCTCTAGTAATATGGTTCGCATAATAAGGCGCAAACAACGTGTATTCTACAACAGAACAAGGCGAAGTCTACCGGATATTCACAGGGGCTCCACGGTCACTGTTTATGACACGACACACATGACATGGGCACCAGCAGTTGTCATAGGCCCGGCAAGTACACCGCGCTCTTATGTCGTTGCAACAGAGAATGGGCAGCGTCTACGACGCACGAGGGAGCACCTGAGATCAACAGAAGGACAAGCTTTCCCCCCGCAGAACGAGTGTACAACAACGACCCCTCAGTCCTCCCCTCAGCCGAGCAACACCGAGCAACAAGCACCTCAAGAGGCGCTACGTAGAAGCACACGACAGCGTAGAGAGCCGCAACGGTATCCTCTCCCAGAACGCCACGCATAGACAGTTCAGTGGAAGCTGTGCAAATTGACTTGTTAGTTGGTTGTGCAATCTTTCGTACAATCTTGTTTTTTTTTTCTTTTTTTTCCTCAAAGGAAGGAAGATGTGACCAGTGGCTACGTCATCAAGAATATCTTGATACGTATGCGCAAGCCTGGTCTGCCTGCGTATAAACACACATGCTTCTCGCAATAAAGCGCTCTTTCGTTTCCTGCTGCTCTGCTGTCCACACTTGGTGTCAACAAAAATACCAATTCGGCCTCTTTGCGTAGGCACGAATGGTTTGACATTGCAAACATGACATACATATGGCATGAAAATTGATTTCCAGTTATCACAGCATTGTAGTTAATAAGTGCACCTGTATGTGTGCGAGACAATGTCGTAGTTGCCGTAAACGTGATTGCATAGTGTATCTTCCGTGGAAGAACCGTGCACAGTGAAACATATCAGTAACAGCAAAACAAAAGTGAACAACACCTAACGAAAATATGGCAAAAGTTGTACATATAAGTTATACCGTCTCACTTGGACAAATAAAAATACACATGAAATGAAATGAACTTGGGGGGAAAATACGGTTACGAACAGAAATGAAAAAATATGGCAAAAATTGTAAATACAAGTTATACCGTCTCACTTGGTCAAATAAAAATACACACGAAAAGAAATAAACTTGGGGAAAAAATACGGTTAGGAACAGAAACGCGAAAATATGGCAAAAATTGTACATAGAAGTTATACCGTCTCACTTGTTCAAATAAAAATACACATGAAAAAAATGAACTTGGGGAAAAAATACGGCTAGGAATAGAAACGCGAAAATTCTACATATAAGTTATATAATGCCTCACTTGGGCAAACTTGCACTACAAATGAAAATACACATAAGAGAAATTACCTTCCAAAAAATATGATTAGCGACATAAATGTACGGATAATAGCCATATCATCCTTTGGTGCTACATACAAAAAAAAACACATGCATTCGTGTTTCAAGTGACATCACAGCACTATCAGTCTTCGCTGCCATGGTCACGCGTGACCTGCACATCAGTTCACAAGACTGGCTACAACTTGGCGGCACAACAGCGTGCGAGGACGTATGGGCATCATCACCAAATGCTGCAGCAGTCATTTGAACGGAAAGATAGGCAGCAATTGTACCTACACAGCACTAAAGGATGATATGGGGAAAAGAAAAGCTGTCCCTCATGCCTGAGGCGGCGCGCGGAGGTGAGCGAGGGCAGCCAGAAGCTGGCGCAGCGTGGTTGCGATGAGAGTAGTGTCCTCTCGCGAACCACGCATCTCGGCTACCAGCTGCAGTAGGACCCGCCGGGTCGCCCTCTGTTCTTCCACCATCTGCTGGTGATGCTGCGAAACAAATTCACTTAGTGAGCTACAGGCTATGCAATGTAAATGCTCGATTTGCACTGTTTGCAAGTGTTGCAGTTTCAGCAAGGTTACTATTGAGGGCAGCGAGATCATTTACATATGACATGACAAATGGCCGTGCAAACGTATATGGTCTGTTATGTTAAAAACGTGTGAAACCTAGCAAATCCTACCAAGCTGTCTCTGTCTGTCAGAAAACAGTATTGGTGACTAGTTGAATTGTTAAACAAATGATGACCATGCTGTGGCGATACATGCAACCATGGAAATGTTTTGTAAGTTGCTATGTGTTAAAGAACACCTCAAAGGAGATGTATAAACGTGCATGAGCCAATGAGCCAAATGACTATAGATGCCTCTCATGTGTAACATGGTTGTAATGTACATTATTACCATGTGCACTAATCACCTCTTCAAAAAATGACCCGGCCAAGTTGTACGCACTTGCCTATTTTGCTGCAGCAACAGCTGATGGAAGTTCGCGGCCTCCGCATTTGCCGCCACTGCTTGCTGCCCCTGCCGCGCATACTCGGTGGCTGTACTGCAGGCCGCGTCCTCCAGCAGCTGTTGCCGGGGTGGCCTGCGGGGCTGCTGCCGAGTTGATGGCCCGTAAAAATAAAATCAGTAAACAGGTTAAACAAAAAATTTCGCTCCATCCTGCGTAGACATTTTACTGGTTCATTATCAGGTGGAAGCCCAGAAAAATAATCCCAGCAACACACCGTTCACAAAATGAACAGTAAATTTGCATAAACACAAAGGCACTACACCATCATAAAATACTACACTAATAGTACTTTCAGCTTGTATGCTGCACAAGCTGCATTACAAATGGTGTTAATAGTCAAACAGATTATTGTTCCATTTTGCAGCGATATTTAGGCAGGCACTTTTTCTTTGCCATCTATATAATATAAATACACAATTTCTGTTTGAAAGGTCTTGACAGATACTGCTTTGTAGCTTTGAGTGATGTGTTCGTATTGCAATAGCTGCTGAAGTGCCTTACGTGCAGTGCCACTAGTCCCCGGCTCCGTGCCTACAGAAACGCGGGCAGCTGCTGGTGGGGCAGGGGGCACTTCGGCATCCGGCTCCTCCTCACTGGAGGTGTCCTCCTGGAACAAATAAGTACAGGACATAATGTGATTAGGTTCCATCAACTGGTTGCAATGTCTATTTCACTTATAGTTTTTAAATCAGAAAATTCTTAATCCAGCATGCGACATACTAGTGACTTGGAGCTTTGACAACTCGTTGCTAATGCTTTTCGGATTACCGAGCCATGAAATCCACCACAAGGTGTTTCTGAACAGCAGTGGGGCAGCATTTCCCTTCTTCCAAAGTACGGATATCATGTGCTGGCATGTGTGTTGAATTGTAAGAAAACACACACAAGCACACAACGGCAAAATATTCACCACGGTGTAACTGCCCGACATCGGTACACATAGCAACGAACATTGCTACTCACCTCGGAGTCGTCGCGGAAAAACTCCACAGGAGCGGAAGCTGGGCCGGCCGAGCACGGCGAGCACGCGACCCTCCAGGCCGCCCAGCTTCCCGCCTCTCGTCTTCCTGCAAATGCATGAACACCGTCAGCTTATACGTTCCGAAGACGTTGCTAGTCGCGGGCTCACCCCTTTTCGGCGCCGACCTGCGCCGCGACCTTTTTGAAGTCATAAGTAAGCCGGGCCCAATAGAGGCGCCAGCACCGGGCTGCCTTTGCTGCCTGTCCGATCGCGTTTAAAGCGGCGGCAATCTCCTCCCACAGTGTATTTTTCTGAGCAGCACTCATACTTGGCGAGAAGCTTGTGGCGCCTCTCGCCAAGTATGGATGCTGCTCTATGAACTGAACCAACACAGCGGCCTGCGCGGCCGAAACGCGCGCGCTTTTTCGTTGATCCGCCATTTCTTCTTCGCGCTCAATTTTCGCCGGACCGCAGCAAATTAATACCAGCAAATCGTACCGTTTCAGATATCACTATGCCGGTAAAACATAATGGTTACATTCATTTAATGTGTTGCTGTTTTATCACACCATAAATGGCACGTTAAATTTAACACAAGTAAATAACAACAACAACAAAAAACACTTTTCTCGAGCAAGTTATATCCAGCAGAAGTATCTGTACCGCCCGCACGGGGGAATGCATCACTGCGCATCAGCGTGTGGCAAAGAAAAAGAAAATGAGCCTCTGTTACAGACTACCCTCGATTTAAATCAGGACCTACATTCGGAGATAGTTGCGATCGTTTATAGAAAACGTTTACTTACAAGCTATCTGTTGAGATGCCTTCCAACCTTCATCGATTCTTCCGTATCCTATGCGAATAAAAGCAAAAGGGAACACCATGCGATCACCGCAGATGTTCAGATGCTACTGCTCAGTCACTAAGCAGAAGAAAGAATGATGTGTTTACTCACCGAGCACTACGCTTTCAGTCTTCATGATGTTCACAGCTTCCAGAATTCTTCTTGGGCGAAAGTACCTCGTACGCAAGGATTTCATCTAATCAGGCAGCGTTACGGACAAAAATACACCAAGAGCGGCCCACAGAACCGATCAGCTGTTTTCACGTAGCCGCCATCTTAAGTGTGCGTAGCAAAATGGATTGGATGCGGAATTGGCACATTTGTGGCTATGAATCGAAAAATTAAAATATTTGTGTTTCCTTTCAAGCGCGCTTCAACTTCTCTTGCGTTAAAAGATTACAAAACACTTTCACTCTCAGCCACACGCAATTGTTCTTTTATCAGACGTTTATATCTAAATGTCACTTGCTATACGGTCCCTCCGCAAATAAAAAACAAGCAAAACATGCTTTCGGCAACGATGGCGGCTGCTGATTGGGCAGATTGAAAATCGTCGCTGGTTCCCGCCCCCATACGCAGAAATTGTCGCGTCATTTTGACGACCGCCGTTTGGAATACATTTTGTTTGGAATAGAGTTACGTTATCGCGCCCCTGGATGCACTTCAAGCTGCGACATGAAAAGCTTATAGTAGGTGAAAAAACCTACTACTTCGACCACACTACTAACCAGGTCATTGAGGAACGCCCTTAGCCATCATTGAGACGAAAATGTACACCGCAACCACAGAACTGTCAGCCTTTATCATTCCTGCTCGCTAACATTCGAAGTGTTGTTCCCAAGCGTGATGCACTGTGCAGTCTAATAGGCTCATCTTCTTGCGGTGTCTTACTACTAACAGAAACATGGCTTAACACATCAATCGATGATACCGAA
The DNA here is from genome assembly GCF_038994185.2 of Dermacentor albipictus. Classification (NCBI taxonomy): domain Eukaryota; kingdom Metazoa; phylum Arthropoda; class Arachnida; order Ixodida; family Ixodidae; genus Dermacentor; species Dermacentor albipictus. The sequence goes on from NW_027225569.1 coordinate 13,210,011, forward strand.
ATTCTCCCTTACCTCTCGCATTTTGACATTTTTCGGAAAGATAGACCCTATAACTCGCGCGGTGGGGGTGTATTAATCGCCACTAAGCGTAACCTACATTGTTCACTTATAAACCTCTCTTCACAACTGGAAATTATTTGGATTCGATGCATTGCTACACACCCGCACATTCTGATTGGTATTTGCTATCGGTCCCCTAGTACCGACAGTTCTTTCACGCCTTCACTTCATGAAGCCTTAAATACATTAACAAAAACATATCCTAACAGTCCTGTCCTTCTGTTTGGCGATTTTAATTTTCCAACTATTGATTGGTCCGATCCTGCCTCTACATTATCTAAATCCAGCCCCAGTAGTGACTTCTTAAACACGTGTATGACATTCGGCTTAACGCAGCTCGTCACTGACTCAACAGGCGTCACTGCTCACTCGTCCAACGTTTTAGATCTTGTATTAACAACTCACCCTGATAACTTTACCCCTGTCACCTTATTGCGCGGCTTGAGCGACCACCTGACAGTACATGTTTCGTTTCGTTGCAACGTACTAAAGAAACAGAAAAAATCGGAAAACACTTACACTCTATGATAAAGGGGACTACGTCAGCATGAACCGAGAATTATCTGAGTACTTCGACACGTTCGCCGCTAACTTTCAACTAAATTCTTTCGAGTCAAACTGGCTGCTTTTCAAATCAGAGATGCATCGCCTTATACGTCTTTACATCCCCACCATTACAATAACAGAAAGAACAACATCACCATGGTTTAATGTATCCCTCAAACGACTAAACAATAAGAAAAAACGGTTGTTTCGACAAGCCAAACAATCTAATTCTCCTTGCACATGGCAAAAGTATTACGCAGTCGAGAAAGAATATGACAAGTTAACCTCTCAACCTAAACACAAGTTTCTTTCTACCACTTTACCAGCTATGCTACAAACTAACCCGAAGCGATCTTGGAAAACTATTAATCCTAATCAGCGAAATGAGATATCACTTATCAATTGCTCCGGACTTCCGATCCCTGAGACTGAGGCTGCGGATCTTCTTAACAGAACATTTAGTTCAGTTTTTACTAGTGAATTACTTGATGGCTTGCCCGATCCACCATACTTCACATATCCGCTCATGCAAAATATCACATTCGATCCCATCGGCATTGTCAAAGTAATTGAATCATTGAAGAACTCGTCATCTACAGCAGTAGACGGTATCAATGCCAAAGTTCTAAAAAATACTAAACATGTCTGTAGCCTGTTTTTATCACTCATATTCCAGGAATCGCTTAACAGCGCTTCCATTCCACATGACTGGCAGGTGGGCAAGGTCATCCCAGTCTTCAAGAAAGGAAGCCGATCATCACCGAGTAACTACCGTCCTATTTCTATAACAAGCGTGTCTTGTAAAATAATGGAACATATTTTATACTCGCATATTGCTAACTTCCTAACATCCGTCAATTTTTTTCAGCCAAGTCAACACGGTTTCTGCAAAAATTATTCCTGTGACACTCAACTTGCTCTTTTCTTGCACGATTTACATTTAAACCTAGATCGTAACATCCCGACTGACGCAATATTTTTATATTTCGAAAAAGCATTCGATAAGGTCCCTCATGGGCGTCTCTTAATAAAGTTATCGCGTCTTAACATTCATCCTTGTGTTCTAAGCTGGATTCGAGGGTTTTTAGCTAACCGTGAACAATTCGTATACGCTAACTCACACTTTTCAACCTTAACACCCGTGCTTTCAGGCGTACCTCAAGGTACCGTACTTGGTCCCCTCCTTTTCTTAATATACATCAATGACCTACCTTGTAACATTTCTTCTCATATCCGACTCTTCGCTGATGATTGTGTGGTTTACCGAGCAGTTACTAACCCCAGCGACCATTTGGCGTTACAAAATGACCTATCGCGCATACAAAACTGGTGTACCACTTGGCTCATGTCATTAAATGTAGCTAAAACCGTGTTAATGTCTATTCATCGTCGTCGTAACTACATTATCCCTAATTATAGCATCAATAACACGCAGATTGCAACAACGGATTCATTCAAATATCTTGGTGTGTACATCTCGCATGACTTAACTTGGACCTGTCATGTTAACCACATCATAAACTCTGCTAATCGTACTCTAGGTCATCTGCGCCGTAACCTCTTCCTCGCTCCTCCCTCTATTAAACAGCTTGCTTTTCTAACCTTTGTGCGGCCTAAGCTTGAGTATGCCGAAGCTATTTTTGACCCCCACCACAATAACCTTATTAATGCCCTCGAGTCGGTTCAGAACCGCGCGACACGATTTATCCTGTCAACTTATTCATACCATACAAGCATCTCGGCACTAAAAGCCCAAATAAACCTACCCTCTCTAGCCTCACGCCGTAGAATAGCCCGTCTTAATCTTTTTCATAAATTCTTTCATTCTTTGCCTCTTGACAACCCGTACATAAAAAGAGCACAACGCATTGGCCGCACCAGTCACTCTAATACAGTATATCCCCCACAAGCCCATACCGTTACTTTTCAGCAATCATTTTTTCTGCGCACAACACGAGACTGGAATGGCCTGCCCGCCGAAGTTGCCACTATCATCGACCCACTTGCATTCAAGCGACTCATCGGAAATATCCCTTTGTAATTTGTAGTATCTCTTTGTCACTAACTCCCCACTCCCTCATGTAATGTCTCAACAGAGACCTTTGAGGAAATGAATAAATAAATAAACGTCCGTCCCTTGACTCGGATCGCTGCTTTTTGGCCGTAGGCGGTAGCGTGACCCTCGTTGTCGGCCTGCTTCCATCCACGGTCTCTCCTCCCTTGTCTTGTTCGGCCCTGGACTCGGCCGGTCCGTGTCGCCTTGTTTAACTCGGTGGGGCTTCCTGTAGAATTCCCTGCATGTCCGGTCCCCTAACTGGTGCTTCTTCCCGCAGAGGAGAGACTTCGGCTCGCAGGCGTGCTCCTGCGGCTGATTTCTTAGCTCGCAGCCTCTGTGGCGGGTGCTTCTTGGACCCGGGCAAACGTCTTGCCTGTATCCAATCTTGCCGCTGCGTAGCACACGTCGTAATTTTTCTTATACAGATGACACGGAATCCATTGACTGAAAAATTTTACGGCCTTCGGTACTTTCAGATCCTTGAACTTAATGATGACAGATTCGGATGTTCTTCCTCGTCTTCTTACTGCCGTATACGTTGGGTTCCGTGTGGTATCCAACGCCTTGTGTGTTTGTTCTTCCGTCAGCTCCAGGTTAATCCCGTAGATGACGCCTTTGCCCCCTTCCGGCATCGACAGCTGGGCAGTCATTTCGATATCTTCTTCTCCGGCTCGGATGTTCATGATTTTGGCGAAAGCTTCTGCCCTTTCTTTGTTCGGGGTTGATATTCGGATCGTTAGGTTGTTTTTGTTGAAGATAATGTCCTCATTACCATGGGGGGGGGGGGGGGGTAGCCCGGCCGCCTCAAGGATGACGTTTCCGGCGAGAACCCCTACCTTCTTCTTTATGCTGTCGAATCCTCCTGCTGGTCGGATGACAATCTTCTCTGTGCCCGATGGCAGGCGAACTTGAAGCTTGTTTACCGTCCCCTCTGCCCTGGCGTTGTTTTTCTTCAGGGTTGAGAGTTTTCCTGCCCTTCTTCTAATACTCCTTCCACCTTCTATACCGGGGCGTATCTGCCGCCTATGGAGCAGCACCAGCTCTCTTCGGTTTCTTCTGTATCAGCGAAAGCGCCAATGTCCATCTTTTCTCCTTCCTGCTCTCCAGGGTGGTGAGGTCTTTCTGCATATTTCTATCCGATGACGTTGGCTGCACATTCCTTCCGGCAGTTGCCGTAGCTGTTGCGGCTCCGCTTCTTCGCTCCTCTGCCGGCGTCTCCGCCGACGCTGCAACCACTGCCCGTGGCTGCGTCATGCTTGGGCCGGCGCAGCAGCTGCGCAGTATGCTGCGCGGGATGCTACGCCGTTGCGTTCCTTCGGCGTTTCTTTCTTCTGCCGGCGTCTCCGCCGACGCTGCAACCGCTGTCCGTGGTTGCATCATGCTTGCGCCGGCACAGCAGGTATGGGAGCTGCTACGCCGTTGCGTTCCCTCGGTGCTAAGCTTAGCTGGCGGCGTTGTTGCCTTGAAAATGCAAACTCTTGAAGAGATAAGAGAAGTGGTCTCACCGTGGTGATGGCAGTAGTTCCGTGATCCCTTGGTGTTCGCGGTTCTTCTCCTTCTTGAATTTTCACTGTAGGACTCAAACTTACGAGGATATGGACATTTACGTCAGAGCTCGATGTGAGGGCGACTTCTCTACATCGCGCCCCCTAGCGTCCCCCCGTGTAGGGCGTAAATCTTGGAGAGGAGCAGCGAGGTTCGTTGCAGCGGAGAAGACAGCTGGCTGTGTCGAGAGCGGCGCGCGAAAACGTGCCGGTGGCTTCAATGGTGATTGAAATTTATCTGTTGTTCAGAAGAAAAGAAGTGACATGATGTATCGACACAAAGTGTTGAGAAGTTCAATGGCGACTTCGGGTTATGTTACCACGGCTAAGTAAACAAATTGCTCACTAGTTGTAGTTTCTGGGAAATGTAATCCTTTGTCGTCTGCCGGCTTCATCCATCCATGTTTTCTCTTGAAGAATTGATATCCTTCAGTGCTCGTTGAGCAGGAGGAGGAAGAGGAGGAGAGGGAAAGAGGAAAATTTTATTTTATCTATATCTTGGAATTATCCATTTATTCTTTGGCGTGGAGGGTTGAGGAAAATTTTATTTTATCTATATCTTGGAATTATCCATTTATTCTTTGGCGTGAGGGCTATACCTGCTATGGAGGGTTGCCTCCATAGCAGGTATCAGGCACGTGTTCGATAGGCAATGACCACATCAATATTACATGCAAGTCGTTCAGTGCACAGACCAGCTGGATACCATCTGGTGGAGCAACAGGGCAATCATCATCAGCTTATTTTTATTTCCACTGCAGGTTGAAAGCGTCACCCCACTTTCTCCAGGTATCCCTGTCTCAAACCAGCTGATCCATGTCATGTCTGAAACGTTTGTAATTTCATAAAATCACCTCCTACGTTCTGCTGTACTCAGCTGTGCTTCTCTTCACTTGGCATGCGTTATGTAACTGCAATGGACCACCCAGTATTTCTCCTACGCATTACATTGCCTACCCAACTCGTTTATTGATGCGAAGATATAAAATGGCAAAATGAGCGAGAAAGCTGGCGTCTGTAGCCGCGAAAGAGCACCTAAATTTCTATTCGCTGTGACGCCACATCACGGGCGTGCCTCGATGGAGCAGAGCTCACGATAGCGTGTTGCGTGTAGAGAGAAGGGATCGCCGCGACGCCACGTCAGTGCTCGCCAACAAGGAGCAGATGCGGCCAAAGTCCCTTAAACTTCGTATTGTCACGCTTTGAAGAATGCCGCGTCCTCCTCGCGTGCTCTGGCCGAGGCCGACGCCGCGTAGCAATTGGTCTAATAGCATCATGTGGCCCTCGCGCCGTGCATTAGCGCCATTTTCGTTCGAGAAGCATCTACGGAGTGGCAAGGAGCGTGTCGCCGTTGCTAAGCTCGAGCAGTGTAGGCGGTGCCATGGTCGGGGAGCGAACGTGAAAGAGAGGAGAAACGAGGAGGAGTGAAGGCGGAGGAGGAGAGTGTCGCTACTTTACGAAGTTTAAGGGGTTTTATATGTGGCGACCCGACGCTGCGGGGCGGGGTAGAATGGCTTGTGGTCGGCGAGGCAGTCGTGTGAAGGTACGTCCACATTAGCAAGAAAACGCGCGCGACACGGCGCGCGCGGCCTACGACTCTCTCGTGACCGGCAAAATTCACGAAAGGCGACAGCAATGCGCGGCAATTCTTCGAATGGGTGCGAGACCCATTTTTCGCAGCAGCAGCAAAACGAACGCCAATCAGAAGCGAGCAGTGCAGTTGTGGCGCCACCTGTCTCACAAGCAAATAACCAAAATTGAGCCCTCTGAGATCGAGGAGTGACAGGCACGCCGAAAGATCTCAGAGGTTATATCTTGCCATTTCGGGCATTTTTGCTAAGCGCTCTCATACCGCCATCGAGACAGAATTGGCTTCGCAATGAAAGAGTTTTTAGAGGCCGTCCGCGGGTATGCGTGCTTGTATATATGAGACAAGCAACGCCGATTCCTAGGACAAAGAGTTGCGCGCCAACCAATGGAACATTATAGGACAACAATCTGACATGACAGGTGAGTAATACATGAAATGTTCTGCATATTCTGCGCGTTCAAGGAACATATGCTTTGTTGCCGGAACATGTGCTGGCGTGTAGATGTGACTATATACATACCATGGGGGCGAGCAAGCAGTGGTGAAATTCAAGAATTTTCGTAACCGCTGGCTCAAGATATCACATGAGAAAAAGAATGTCTGCTAAAGTGTAGCTCCCAGGAAAGACGGCAAAACCAAAGCCCGTCTGGGCCTACTATGACGTTGTCGACAGCATTCTACGAGCACATCTTAGTACGCCGAAAAGTAAGAAGACCTTCATCGCTGTTCTCTATCGGCACAGGGAACCGATCTAGTGCAGATAGGGGAAGTTTTGCTGCCTGGGTAAATATATGCTCGCTAGTGCATGCGTACGTTTACCTCCGTATTGAGAAAAGCTTGAAAGCCTTGGCATAAACGCCCGATGCGCCGAAGGAAACGAAATGAGCGCCTGGGGCATGTTCATGTCAGGCGTTTCTTGCGAAATGCGCGACATCAATTTCTGTACACGGCTGCTCTGTCGTCTCGCTAAAGAATACTGCTCTGTGTGGTTATCGACGCTTCGAAGACGCAAGTGTGCGGGCGCCGTGCACGAGGCTTGCATTCGTGCCAGCGCCGTCCACCGTACTTCTGTATCTCTGCATTAAAACTGTCGAATAATGTCTTCAAAAGAAAATGTAAAATTTACTATGTTGATAACATTATGTTTTCTTCTCATTTGTACCTCTGTGTTATTGTGCAATAGTTATCTTGTTCTGTATACTTGATTGTATTGTTTGCTTGTCGATTTCTCACCTTCGCTGTGCCGTGTATAAGGGGGCTCGAACCCTCGTCAAGTAGACTAGCTGCCACTTTTTGTTCCGGCCTCCTTCCAAATGCTCTTTGAAAAAATAAGCATGATTTGATTTGATTTGAAATGAGTTCATATCGTAAATACACTCACATCTAATGCACAACATGTTATTTCCACGTAGAAATATTGTTTTTGCATATCGGCCGTGTTTTCGGCCTTTCTCCGTGTTGCAACATTTATTGGCTGCGTGTGTTGGCACATATGTACAACTGCAAGCTGCAATATTTTCCCGCCCTAGTCGGTCATGTGCGACAGCCCCTGCTTGTGAATGGATATTTCCCTGCTTTGCAAGTGCTCTCGGACAGGTAACGTTATCGAAGCAGTTACAGCTTAAAAAAACCAGTCATTACAGCCAATAAATTAGTTTATTTGACTTGGTATTTCGCTGCGCGGGGATCTTACAGTGCGAAGCAACACAGCAGAACTGCATTGATTAGTTGCATATAGCCGAATAACTAAGAAAGCTTTACCTATGTGCATGTAGCGAAGAATACAATACGTGGTGTGCGGTTGCTTTCCAGATTACCTACAAATATGACTCTGCTGCAATGGTAAGTGGAATCCCATTATTTAGGCTGCTCTTGAAGGCCTAAGGAGTTTAAGCTATGGTTTCTGTTTTCACAGACACCTGCAGCTGGCTAAAGAGGACCGTGAAACCAGCGGTTTTTGCTGTCGACCAGTATTTTGTTCGTTTCTGCTTACGTACCTAGGCGTGCATTTGGCACTCTGAGAAATATCTCTTCAGCATAGAAAACTCTTATATGCAGTTGTCCCAGACCATTAGCTATTAAGGAACTGATGGATGAAATGTATGCTTTTTAACATTTTTGGGGGAACAGTTACGTATGACGTCTATGGATGCATGAATGGGTGAATAACTTTATTGAGGTCCCTCGGCGCTCGCGATTAGAGCGCAGCGGGCCACTTCCATGTCGGCACAGAGAAGCCATGCCCCTCCGCCGCGTTGTGGGCCGTACGGACAGCCCAGAGTTGTGCTTCAGATCCAAGCTGCGTATAGCTCGGTCCCATTCTTCCTCTGTGGTCCTGGACCCTGGCGCCAGGCGGCAACCTCAGAGTATCTGAGTGAAAGCGACACGCATTGTGAGGGTGGGCGTCCGGAATAATATTGTGCAGGAAGGCCGGGAATGAGTGGGTGCCCATGTGAAACCGCCTGTACGTGACTTCTTGTACTTTATTGAGTGCTTGCTGCAGTAGCGGAATGGTTATCTTGGCTAACTTATAGTGCTGGGCGAGACCGTTTTAAATGGCGAGGGGTTCACGCTCGCTGGCCCATCCTGCCGAGATTGAGTCCATCCTGACGAGGGGGCTGGCACGGTTAGGTCTCGCACGGCCTGGTGTGCCGTCTCGTTGATCAATTGATCTAGTGTCTGGTGAGGTGTTGAATACCAAGTATTCTGCCGACGGTCGGGGATATGCTCGCTGCTCCGAAGGACAGATTCACCCTCTTGAGGTCGCAGTATACCAAGCTTTTACCGTCTTCAAAGAGTGCAAGAATGGTGGCCACCTGCTCGGCCACCTCAGGTCTATCAGTGCGGACCGTGCGCGCACTGATGACCGTGCCATCTTTCTTTACCACCGCTGCTACATAGGCTCTTCTGCAAGTCAATTTTGCTGCGTCCGTAAAGCAGGATACTTTCCCGGAGGCGGCTACCTGTCGGAGTAGTGCTTTGGCTCGAGCAAGCTTTCTGTCGGTGTTGTGCTCAGGGTTCATATTCTTGGGCAGTGGGGCCGCCCAGGAATATCTCCTCTGGACGGGTCTTAGCCCGTAGCTGTTACACTCGACCTCCCGGGGTGCGACGCCGATTTCTCGGTGGATCCATCTGCCCGCAGGTGTGCCGGACAACGTGGTGATTTGTGCCCGTTCTTGTGCCTCCGTAATCTCGCTCAGCGTATTGTACATGCCTAATTCGTCCAGTGCCTCCTTGCTCGTGTGCCTGGGCAGACCCATGGCTCTCTTGACGACCTTACGCAAGAGCGTTTCGAGCTTGTCTCTCTCAACTTTGCACCAATTGTGCATGGCCGCGTACACGAAGTGACTTAATACGAAGGCCTGTGCCAGTCTAGGCAGGTTGTCCTCCTTGATCCCGTGATACCGGTTGGCCACTTGTCTCAGTAGGCGTGTGGCATTCTCGGCCTTCGTGGTGAGCTTAGCGACTGCGATGGTGTTCGAGCCATTCGCCTTTATTGTCATGCCGAACATCTTGGTGTGACCGACCACCGGAGTCGTGTCGCCTTCAGGAGTGTACAGGCGGACGCATGGGTTGGCGCCTGTGACCCATCCCTTTGGTTTGGGCCTTCGTATCTTGGGTCTATATAACAGCACCTCAGACTTGCTCGGCGAGCACCGCAGGCCTGTTGGTTTGAGTTACTCCTCAGTGGTTCGGATCGCATTTTGCAAAGTGTGCTTGATTTGTCATTCGCTCCTCATTGCCATCGACATGGTCACGTCATATGCATAGATGGCATGTTGGCTGTTCTGGATTCGAGTAAGTTACCGGGACAGTCCACTCGTGGCCAGATTAAAGAGGATAGGGGATATCACAGAGCCCTGCGGGGTACCCCTGTTGCCTAGTACGACTGGCTCCAACTGCAGAGAGCTGACTCGTAGCAAGGCCTGCGTTCCCTTCAGGAAGTCACCGATGTAGTCATGGAGACGTTGACTAAGTGCGAGTGTTGAGATTTGTTGTAGAATGAAGAAGTGCCGTATGTTATCAAAGGCCTTTTCTAGGTATAGGCCTAGGATGTTCTTGACTCCTATTGTTGTGCTCTCTAGTGTCTGGCTTTTGACCAGCTTCACAGCGTCTTGTGTCGCCAGCGCCTGAAGAAAGTCAATGATGCTCTGAGGATATATCTCGTCTTACAAGTAAGGCTTCATACGCTTGAGCACCACATGGTTCATCGTCTTATCCGCACGCGACGTAACCGAGATCGGACGAATATTGTGCATGCTCAGAGGTTTTCCTGTTTTCGGTATTAAGACTGTTTTGGCCGTCTCTTCCATTCTATGGGAACTTTGCCTGAACGCCACATCTTATTAAATATGACGTGGGCTGCTCCGCGCCGCCCTCGTCTAGTTTGTGGAGGGCCTTGTTGGTGATGTTATCCAGCGCCGGTGCGGATCGGCTGTTGAGACCCCTGGGCGCTTGTATGATATTTTCTGTGGTGAAGTCGGCATGAAGCTCCGCATTAGGTCGACCCCTATATTGGGAGGTCACGTCCTCGGAAGCTGCCGCATCCGCCACGGAGAGGCACTTGGCCGTCAGTCTTGCTATGAGCTCGTCCGGTGTTTCGGTCTTGCATGGCTGGTATAGCAGTTTGTTCTTCATCGTGTTCCTCTGCGAGGTCTTGGTGCTCGCGCCGTCGAAGAGGTGTTCCAGAATGTTTCAAGAGCCATGTCTGCATACCTGCCCGTCAGTCATGTTGCAGATCTCGTCGCATTGCCACCTAGCTAATGTGGAGCATTGGTGTTCGATGCTCCGGTTTAGCTCCGCAATCTTCCTCCGCAGCTTACACTTCAGGCGTTGCCCCTTCCATCTTTGCAGTACCGATTGCTGACTTCTAGCATGTGGGCGAGTTTACTGTCTATCTCAGTTTCCAGTTTGGTGGCGACCGTTCACGTTTCTGCCTCGAAATCCGTCTGGAGTTGCACCGTCCACCCGTGTAGGGATGCGTCCGCGCCCTCCGCGGACCTACGGGTCCTCAGCTCTCTGCACTTGCCCAGGTCCACTAGCTTGAATATCATTTTCTCGCTCCTGTGTTATCCCACCGTCATCGGTGTGATGTAGTGGTCGCTGCCCAGAGCCACCGCTATGTTAGCCCACGACGCTCGAGTAATGTTCTTGGTGAAGGCAAGGTCGCGCATGGTGTCTCTGCTGGTGGAGGTTTCCCGTCTTGTAGTTGTGTCGGGTCGGTTATGAGCTCGAGGCGTGCCTCGACGCTCTCTTCCTATAGATCTTCGCTCTTACGTGTACTCTACACGTATCCCCATGTGGGTTGCGGGACATTAAAGTCGCGAGCCACGAGCAGGGGGCTAATGCCTGCCAGGTGTGTGGCCTTGGTTGGTAAAGCTCCAAACGTCTGCCTGTGCTGTTTCGGGCTGCTGCATGCGTTGAGGATGAGCATTGGCTTGTTACGTTTCCCCTTGCCTGCTATCTCTACCATCAGATATCCGATGCTATTAGACGGCATGTGGAAGCCATGCTGAACAAAACTGAGCTTGTTCCGTACCAGTATTTTGACCCCGCTAGCGTCGGCATGTATGGCCAGGGTACGATAGCCCTGAATTTTAATGTGCTCGGTGAGCGTCTCCTGTGGCAGGATCACGCGATGATTCGTTTCATGTGTGCTGAGGTACTGCTGTAGCGTTTTTGCCTTGCCCTCAGTCCTCGACAGTTCGACTGCCATACTATGAAGTCGCTAGTGTGTCCTGCCATTATGAGGAGTTCTACGCATGCTGGTGTGACTGCCTGGCATTACTCGGTCTGCTGGTTGACTGGTCGCCATCCCGGGGCAGCTCGCTGCTCGGGGTCGTAGTGCAGGGGCCACCGCATTGTCTAGGAACGCCTCAATCTTTTTGCAGCGTTGGTTGTACCTTTCGTCCATATCCGTCACGTTGGTTTGGAGACTCTTGATGTTACTGTGTAGGTTGACTATATTTGTTTCCAGACGAGCGATATTGGATTGCGTGCAGGTTACCGACTCCGTTAGCTGCTTGACACTGTCCGTGAGCAAACACAGCATGTCGCGGATCTCGGAGAGAGCGCGCCCGGCCGTCGTCGATTCTAGTTAGCCATTGTGAACCCTGCGTTTGGTGGGCCTATCGCTATCGACTTCATAATCTGCGAACCCCACGCCCACCCCGGGTCCAAAGACCATCGAGGGCTGGACATATTGGAGGACCAGCGTGCCGGGCACACTGTAGCTGAGGGCCAGCCACCATCCCGGGGACGCTCCAGAACCAGGGGGCACTCCGTGTCCAGGGTGGGCTCCAGGTCCAGGGGGCCTTCCGGGTCCCAAGGCAGAACCCGACTGAGAGGGCGCTCCCAATCCAGGGGGCGCCCGACTTCAGGACCCAGAAGCATCAGGACGAGCCGGGCGCAGTTACTGGAGGACCACCACCCAGGAGGCAGACCGACGGCAACCGGCACAACGCGGGCCGACCACTTGAGGGCTAACAGCTCAAACAAGGTAGCCGGGAGCGCGACAACGGGGCATGTGAGCAATGACAGGCTGGCTAAGCTAGAAATCGAAAACGTGCATATACGGACCGTGATTCACAGCCTTATGAGAGGAGTAGAGGAACTTAGGAGTGGCAATACGGCTAGGATCACGGTCGAGCCTACACCCCAACCACGACCGATCGGTATGACATCTGTGCAATTTTTATTATTATAACATTGATGTCAATGCAGATACCCAGGAAGAACACTGATGTGTCACCCTGAGGACGAAGAAATGTGGGTGGGTGCTTCACTATTTATTATGCATTATCAATATTTCTTTCGTTTTCCCTCTCAATATTTCTACCTTGCTTTTCTATGCTAGTCTATCCTCCTTTTCGAAGAGTATGCAAGTGTTGTGCCCCTTCCCGTGGCACTGGTCAGCCTGCTCCTCGCTTTCCCTTCTCTGTGTAGTGTATATATGGTGTTGAAAGAAATACTGATCATACTACACATAAATTCACAGGTGCCTGAACTATTTGCTCAGTGAAACAGTTTATTACTTATAAACATGGAAAATAATGTATTGTGTAAGTTGTCATGCTAGCAATAAAACGCTGTGCACCACATGTATATCTTTCATGTGCTGTTGTCGCATCGAATTACACTGTATCTATATCCAGCTTGTTCACTTCGACCTACATTGATCCTGCAGCGTATCGCGGCTGACCATCTCTCAAGACAGGCCAAGTTGCAACCCTCCGCAGAATATATTTCTTTTTCATGCGCAACCAAGGTCCAAAAGTGGTACAAGCAGAGTGTAGTCAGTAGCCCAGCCATCAGCTCAGTCATCCGCACAGCCTTCCCAAGCACGACTCTCAGAGGAACCACAGTCTCGGTAGTTCTGCTGTTCCTTCTTCTGCAAAACATTTCCCGCCTGTGTACCTCTCTAATAAAATTGCGGCACTGTTATTACAGTAAATAAATAATGACCCGTTCGAGGAACTAATGCAAGAATTCCTGGAAAGCTGCAGCAGTACGCTAAGCGAAATTCAGAGAGCAAAGCAGCTCGAAGTACCCAGTGCCAGAGGTCCAACAGATGAATGCCAGGAGGTTCTCAAATGGATGACCACAAAGCTGCGAAAGCTACCAACAAGAAAACGCGCTGAAATAATCAGTAAAATTCATTCGCCTATTTTCAAAGCTGAGCTGGAACTACCTTAACGAAGATTTGCTGTGTACGCCAATTTACATCCATGCACTAAGGAATGCATTTTATTGTGACTTTATGAATCTGCAACACTGGTTTCGAGCAAATCATTCAAAAGCTATGTGTCATTACCTCTATTCCTGCACGGGTCACTATCCCCTCCTGCCATGGCACCCGTCCTTCATTCATGAAATAGGTTGCCAAGTGGTTGCACATATCAATAGCTGCACTGCAAAGGTCGTTTGCTCTGATGCTCTAAATGGTCGCCGCAAAATTCTTCATCTGCTTTACATGATTCCGAAAACATTTTCAATCAACCGTCTTGCACGGTTGAGACGATAGTTGAATGTTGCCCTTTTGAAATACTCTTGCCAATGAGCTGCGCCATTCGTGAACTTTTGTAGATCTCAGGAATAGAGAAACGGTATATCAACAGCAATTCTACATTTTGCTAAACGTGCCAAGTGACTAAATTAGTGTTGATGTTATCTACCATGCAGGCTTATTATATCTCACTGATGTATGGCAATTGAAAACTTTGTAGTCTACATGCAGACTTTGATGTAGCTTTAGTTAGCATTTTAAATGAAGGCAACAGAACACCATATTGCAATAGCAAGGCAGCATACATAGTGCAGTAAATGCAGATATATGAAGTAGAAATAATTTCCAATTGACCTCGTTGTGGATAAGACCTCATCATGAATGGCTTCAGTGGAAAAGTTTTATCGCCAGTCATGTGGTATGAAATGGGACCTATTGAGCCAACGCTCTTTGGATGAGGAATCGTGAACACACCGTTTTCCAGCACTTCCAGCAGTGGTGATCGCTGCAAGATCCCACTGTCGTCTTCGCCGTAATGGCCAATGTCTAAATAAGTGAACCTAGAAGCCGACACACATTAGGACAATAAATGAAGAACACACCCCCGTACACAATAAATTTATGGTAGTGACTACAGTGACGGGGCCCGGCACTTTAACATCCGCACTACCATGACGGGGTCCGTCGCTTTAACAACAACACTACACCGACGGGGCCGTCACTATAAATATGTCGGTATTGGGGGCGAGGACGACTTACGGAGTCGCCATCTGTCGGAAGCGCCTCACATGCGTCGGCGTTAAGTAAAGGTTAAACAAACATACTACGTGGCAGCCCTCCTGAACTATTTTGCAAGTACTCTCAAAATGGCAGTATTTTACCTTTAAAATAATCATGTTGGACAAAAAGAAAGCACAGAATGGTTTACAAACGCTATCTCTTTGCTTACTACATACAGTAAGCTGGGACACTGCGAGCGGTCGCCGCAATCGATTCCACCGAACCGGTTTGCGTAAAACGTAAGCAATCGCTGAGAAAACTGTGTGAAATATGTTCTTTTAGTGGGATGGCTGTCTGTTTAACTAAATGTAGCATAACAGAATGAAGCTGCAATGCAGCGATCGCACGGGTTCGCGGTGACCGACTTCGCCTCTGCATGCATGTCCACGCGCACTGTTTCGCTTTCGCTCCGAGCACGTTTTCGCACCGTGCCGTGAGCTTTATGCCGCAGCATATGAGCATTTGACAGTACGCAAGCAACCATTGTTGCATGGACACTCTGGGAGCTGTTCAAAAATAATTTCGTGATAGCTAGGGTCTTCGACGCCTACAGCGACTTATGATATGTTCCGTCGCGATGATTCAGTCTTAATTTTCTTTTTCTTTTCTTCTAAAGTCTTGGAAGCTTCAATATCATTATTTCTCAAATTTCATGGAACTGCGTGTTTATCGGTCTTCTAAGTGAGCAATTACCCGCTGCTTCTTTTTCTTAATTCTTTAGAATATTCATTGTCTGGTGCTACACAAGCAGGAACATGTGCCGTGCCTTTTTTAATGTGTTTTTACCGTTCGCCTTCCATTAGAGTGAACTTTCTTTCTTTATTATAATCATCATAGGTGTTACAGTGCATACACAAAAGATTGTACATTCGTGGACAAATACCCATTGCGGTCGTTCGATCCGTATGTGTGCAATCAATGTATTCCATTACTGCACGGAAGTTGCTGACATCGTGAAATTCGCATGGTGTTGTGGACAGTACTGGAATAAAATACCGCTGTCCGTGAAGTGCTTGGCATCCCCATAGGCGCCAGCATCGAGAAGCTCATGCAGCTGGGGGTTCACAACACTTTCGATCAGGTTGGGTCACAGAAGTTAGACCAGGTTGTCAGGCTCGCTTCCTCGCCTGCGGGGAGGCGGATCCTGGAGGCGCTGGACTTTAACCCGTCAGGGAAAGGCGGTGCGTGCTCGACGCGTGGTCGCGGGAGGCCGTCACGGTCACGCCGTTCGCGCGCAACGTGCACCCGCAACGCAATGTAGGCACACGCCGGGCCCGAGCGGCCGCACTTCTCGGATCCGTCGCCGACGATCCGCGATCTGTCGCGTTCGTCGACGTCGCCCAATACGGTTCGTCCGACCGGTTCGCGGCGGCCGTGGTGGATCACAGGGGCAACCTAACACCGCGTCCGCGTGGGGCAGGTGTCCGGATTGCGGAGATCCATTCTGCACTTTAGAACACATGCTCTGGCGGTGTCCCTCGTTACTGGACCACGGTCATCTCACCACGGAAGAAGAGTGGGAGGAGGCGGTCAGGCACGGCCTGCCCGTCCCAACGTTGGAACGGCTCGCGACGGCCCCCTCCCTCATAAGGGGGTTTCGGAGTCGCTCCTCAGGACCTTAATAAAGTTCAATGCCGGCCGTGAAGTGCTCGAAGTTGTTTGCATAGAATGTTTGAAAGAAGTGCGGCCATTGACGTCGCTACAGTGTTGACGTAAAGTGCCGGTCCCGTCTGTGGTTAAGGAGACGGGCCCCGTCACTGCAGGGCTGAGGTTAAAGCGCCGGGCCCCGTCACTGTAGTGTATATGTTAAAGTGCCGGGCCCCGTCACTGTAGTGCAGATGTTAAAGTGCCGGGCCCCGTCACTGTAGTGCATATGTTAAAGTACCGGGCCCCGTCACTGTAGTACAGATGTTAAAGTGCCGGGCCCCGTCACTGTAGTCACTACCTAAATTTATTCCGCAGTGGTAACCTTGGCTGCTGAATTTGTTATGCTGGGCTCACACATACGCACAGTTTGTGAATGCGCGCATTGTAAATTGGAGCACACCGACAGCTATGCTCTCTGTGGCGCCAGGAAAGCACTTGAGTGCAGGCTAAGGAGATCAACAGAGTAAAATTCCACGTAGTCAAAGAATTGACTTATTTCTAATGTGCACCGCACAAAGCTAGGAGGACAACACTGTATGTTTTCTGATAATTTAGATTTCTTTGATCCTCAGTGGTGTTCGTGCACGTTTGCCACCGATGCTTCGTACGCAGTTAGGAAAGTTCAGAAATTCTCCCGTGTTTTCTCCAATCTTAAGATGGCGTAGTTACAGTACAGGTCAATTGGTTTTATTCGTTAATCGTCTTGATGTTGTAGTCAACACATCCTCATGTAAATGCGTAGGTTAGGTGTGGAAGTAATTATCATTGTTATCAGAAGACATCATCAAGTGGCATCATTGACTTCAATAGACTGACGGATTCCTATTTCGGGGTCACTACTCAGGCCAACGCGTCTACTGAGAGGAAAAGAGTGAAATGAAGAGGGCGTCAAAACGTACGTGAACGTAAGCATGAAAAATCATGACAACTCAAGCACTAAATATTCAACCAAGAAACAGCAGTCATACACGCCAAAAAATACTAACATAACAAAGTTTGTTTCCAGGCAGCCATGTGGCACGAACTTGAAAGCATATAAGTGAATCAACGTTGCCCGTCCAATGCCCGAACCATAACAGGAAACTTGCGTATTGATGTGCATCATTTTTTATTGCATAAAATGATGTTCCCAGTGTCTTTGCACTCAGCACTCCTTCCAAACCTGTCACACAAAATACGTACTTGACATGTACAAGGCTGTGTAACAGAACAGATTTAATATTGAACTACAGCACGGTATCCTCAAGAACCACTAAAATGCCTTGATTACTCCGATTTCAGACAACATAAGAATCAGAGCTTCTCTCCTTACCCTTAGTCACTCCTGTGAAGTTGCGGGAAATCTTAAATGAATTGACTGAAGAGCGTCCCAAAGTGTGGCAGTTGTTTTCTCGACAATTTCACATGATGTTGACCTCCTTGTTAGGAAATTGTAGGATAGACTCCTTAAGGTGTCTCACTTTGCGAAGAATCCATAAAAAATCCTATATTTTTTTATTCACACATTACCAGCCAATATTGTAACGCACAGAATATTCGCTCGGTATTCCACAATAACACAAATAGAATTGCAGTAATAGCATAATCAGTTAAGTAAATAATCGCTGACTCGCATGTTTATTTTGGCACAGCCGAAAATACTAAATAAAATAAACTCGGACTTCACGTACGAAAGCACACCGTTGGTAGGTGTTAGGTGTGTGTGTTGAGAAAGAGGCCAGGGTTAATTGTCGATCGCCTAGGATTATTGAGCGTGCACCAAAGAACCGTATACAGACTTTTTTGTGCGTTGATGTCCCAATGCAACCAAGAGCTGTGCGGTAAGCTTTCCGCGCGTAAATAAAGTTTTTCTTGAATATGAGGAATAAAGTTCTTGACTGACTGACTTGAATATGAGTACAAGCGTACCATATAAATTGAGCATTGCTTGGCTACAGAGAAATACATGATTGAAATAGCTTTTACCGTATCATCAGTGCTCGTGCAACATGACCGGAAATGGTACACCGGAATGGTGTCATCTGCCTGTCAATCAGGGGCCGCACGAGACCGATCAAAGTGTCGAAGACACTAGGCGGCATTCGCAGGTGGCTACGAGAAACGGCACAATGTTTTGTGAGCCTCGATAACCGTCAGGTGGCAGGCACTAATTTGAAGAGATAATTATCCTCACTTACTCTCTCAAGTATATTTCATCTCTCAGGCGCAGGCGGGGAAATAGAGTGTGTGTTTCGCCCTCAGTGTCGCTGTATCTCAGATCGGCGGACCCAGAACCTTACCGTCCACTTTCCGGCATGTAGGCGTCGCACAAGAACACATTAGTATTCTCATGTTCACAGTCACCAGTTGCTAGTTCCTCGTCCGTATCCGATATGCTGAGCGTGACCGGCCCTGGCGCAAATAAACGCGAACACCTCCGATGAAAGACGAAATCGGTTGAACAGAGCTCGCGTTTTCACGAGAAGTGCCGAATGGAACCAGACAACCCGGGACGCCAAGCGTCGTTGCCGCGTCCTGCAAAACGCGGTTCTGAACTTGCCCGTGCATGCCTGCCTAGCAGACGCTCGTGTGCGGGTGCCGTCGTGTCGCTCTCGCATGCCGGCGCGCAGTCCGTATCTCCTTCACGCCCACTGGGCTTAGCTGCTGCGCCAGCCTGCCGGCCTCGGTGGCCGCTGCTGCTTCATCGGTCTCTCGTCAAGCAAGACCACGGTAGTATGCGGTGATGGCTACTGCTGCTACTGCTTGTTGGCTTGGGCAGTGCGTACCGCTATGGTACATTAATCGCAGCTCAACAGTGGAAGGACCGCTCACTGGCGTTCAATTGAACATGAATGCTTTCGCATTCAGAACTCATCTCTGCTTAGGCAGCCACGGATCTTTTGTTCTTGATGTCAACTAGAGTATCGACTGACCCCCGCTTGTTTCTTCATGCACACATGTGACTTACTGTCTGTTAAAAATATGCATTACATTTTTTTTTCTTTTATGGGTCGTCGCGCGGGCTTCAACTCCTCAAGCTGCTTTGTTAATACGAGAAGTACGTGCGTATCACCAATGCATCACGTTGTGGCAACTCTAAAGCTGTGCGTCTAGCCCTGTGGCTTGTAGAAAGGCTTTCTGCGCTCACAACTGCAGCTCCACTGTAGGCGTCAGTCGAGGCCCTAAAACAAGCTTGTCAGATAGCCGTCCATTACAAATGTGTGCGATGGAAGAAACAAGCTTTGGTTGTTCTAGCGCGTACACGGGACATATTCAAAATACGTAATACAGGATTCCTTTCAGTGACAGTCTTTGTAATTCGAACCAGATTATTTGAACCTACATTATTCATTTTCCTCTTGTCTCTCTTCGATAGTGTTCAGTAGCAGTCTAGTGCAAGCTGTAGCTTAAGCTGACTTCTCTGCACTTCTATAGTAACCCCCGAATGCAGAGATCTAACTTGGCTCGAACTTGACTTCTGGCAGTCTCAAGACAGCTTCGCCGCGCGTCTTAAATCGTTCTCGATCTTGCGGACGACTTGCGAACGACTTGGCTGGGTCGAAGTCCGCCCGCGTTTCAAGTCTGCAACCCGGGCTAGCTTGAAACTGACTTCGTGCGGTATTCCAACATGGCAGCGTCCCGAACGGATGTCGCGCGGAGGTTAGCTGCTTTCGAGTTTGCTTGCCACGCCATGGATACAGCATTTTCAGAGGCGCATTCCTTGCCAAGAATTCCGCGACCCGCCCTACGTGACCGAGGGAATCCGATGGAGCTGTACGACGACCAACAATTCCTCGGTCGCTACAGATTCACGAAGAACGCCGTGCGACAGCTTCTCGCTATGTTGCCTATCCGGGAAAGCGGTGACAACAGAGGACAGCCTGTGCCTCCCATGCTGCAGTTGCTGATGGCTCTGAGGTTTTACGGTGCTGGCACGTTTCAAACAGTCACCGGGGATCTGGTCCGCATTCCTCAGTCAACAGTGTGCCGCGCAGTTGGAAAGATGACTCTGCTCATCGCGAAGCACCTGCGCCCGATGCTGGTGCGCTTCCCGCAGTCGGCCAGACTTCCCAAAGTGATGCGGGATTTTTATGAAGTGGCTGAATTTCCTGGCGTAACCGGATGCGTTGACTGCACACACGTGCGCATTAAAAGCTCCGGCGGTGACGACGCGGAGGTCTTCCGTAACCGCAAGGGCTTTTTCTCCATCAACGTGCAGGTAAGCAATGAAAACTGAAACACTCTGAACAGTTTACCTCGCCTGTATTTCGTGTACTGCATGTGCTGTGCTTTTTTTTCTTTTTTATTATTCTTGCGGGACGTACATTCATAGCTCGCTTGTATCGAGCGCTGGCGGAGTATATTAATGCAGCTAATATGTAGGGGCTCGGAACTTGCACCTTCGTCGCATGTTCTGCTGCGCTCGAGGTCCGTCATTTTATTTTAAACCCAGTGATTGTATTAGAATGTACCTTCGTTTCCTATAATGTGCATGCCTAGAACATAGTAACACTTTATTTTCTTTTTTTTTCCCGTTTTCTGCTTGCCCATTAATGCGGGTTTCGCGGGGGTTCTTAAAGAAGGACTACTGTCTGCGGTTTGTGATCGAAAGACTTTATCGACAGTGATTGTGTGCAACAACATGCATCCGTACTACACGGGTAGTTTATCCCGAACTCACGAAGTAAATGCGCCTTAATTTTGCTGAATGATATGTTGCTGCTTTGATGCAGGCTGTCGCCGGACCACACTTGCAATTTTTTGACATCGTTGCCGGCTGGCCAGGTTCGGTGCACGATAGCCGAATTTTTGACAATTTCCGCTTGCGGGTGCTCTACGAGGAGAGCAGGGTGCCTGGAGTGTTGCTGGGAGATGCGGGGTATGCATGTCAGCCATTCTTGCTGACACCGCTCTCAGATCCTGGCCCAGCACACACACCACAAGGAAGGTAATTTAACATGTCGGTGACGTTGCATGACGGAAACATGGACCACGTTGTTGAGGTGCGGCATCGAATCGTAATGCTTGTGGGATAACGTGCAATAAACCTTTTTACAAACAGGTACCAGAAAGCCCACATAAGGACACGCAACATTGTTGAAAGGGCGTTCGGCGTCTGGAAGCGCCGCTTTCCTTGCCTGGATATGGAGCTGCAGCATAAGGAGGCAAACATCGTCCTCATTATAACAGCCTGTGCAGCACTGCACAACTTGGGTTGTCTGCTGAAGGAGCCGCAGCCTCCTGTTCACAGAGTTCCCGCAAGCCCCTCCAGCACGACAAGGGCAAATCGAACACTGCACTTGCCACCAGTTGATCGCCTCACTGACAGCTTTTCAGGAATGCAAGCACGGCAGCTACTTATCCAGAAGAGCTTCACTTAGGTAAAGACTGCAGATTTCTCCACAGTGTGCCATACATCTGAACTCAAGCATAATTGCGAAGTGCACCTACGTGCACGACTACCGACATCCTAGAATTTTTTAGAACGTATTTTATTTTCTCCGAAGATTGGGAGGCTGTTGAATCACAAACCAGTTGCACCTCACAGAGCTGTTTTTCCTTTAAAATTATCAAGTTCAAGCTGCTGCATTTGTTATTACGTTCGCTTTGATTAAATTCTTCGAGAATGCTGTATTGATCTTCCAGAAAGTGAATGCTATTGAGGAAATATTTGCTGCCGCCATTCCCTGTTGCTGCTGTGGCTACCGAAGCTGTACCACATTTTCCTTGATCTTTACTGTTCCAAAACATGCTGCCTGATCACCGTGCATATCAGTGGTCCAATTGATTGCTTGACAGGCATGCAAAAGCTTCTCAGGAGTGCTACACCCGGCCATACACTTTTGAACAATGGACGCATCCAAACGTACTGTTGCGTGGTTTCAGCACATCACATTTTTGCTGACAGATTCTTTTATTTTTCATGTGTCTCAGTACACCGCAGCCTGCGGAGCTGTTCGTTTTTAATTTCTTTTTCTATTTGAAGAATCTCTATGGCCAGCTTTTGTTTCTCCAGCTCATTTTTTTTGCTTCATAACCTCAAGCTCTTCTACATGTTTTTCAAATGCCCTCTTTTCTGCTCGTTCTTGCAGCATGGCGGGGTGGTTCTCCTGAAGCAGCCGCACACGGACAGCATGCTCCTCCCTCAGGAGCTCTGAACGGACGTCGTTTTCAGCGTTCAACGTCTTTTCCAAAAGGGCCAACCGCCCCCTTGGAGTGCTGCAGACGTCCCCAGCGGCAGTTGCTGCAGCAAAACTGCAGCTAACAGCAGCTCCAAAAGCACTGGAGCTGTCGGTGTGGCCTGCTGCAGGAGCGTTTTGCTCGGTGTTGGGCTGCACGATCGAAGAGGAGGTGTTGTCCTCATTTGCTTCAGTACCTGCTGGTGGCTGTGACTGCTCAGCAAGGCTCGCGGCATCCCACTGATCATCTGTAATAAACGAAATGTGGTGTAACGTTAATTAGGCAGCACTATATGACGCAGGCAATGAAGTGCATCACTGCATGCAGAGAAGAGTTATACATTTCTGGGAACTACATATTGAAACTGTTCACAGCTGCAAAAATTATAAAGTTGAGAATGCTTAAAACATGAAAAAACAATCACCAATTAGATGAGAATATCAGAGCATGTGCACTTAAAATGGTAATGGTTCCTAGGATTACTAACTGGTTTCCGAGGAGCCCTAGGGCTGTGAACACATGTGCCGATGTAGCAGTGATTCCTCACCTTCACAATTTCTTCCATAATTTCAGAAAGCTAGGTAACCATTCCAAAGCTAACTTCTTTGCTCCATGCAAACAAAGTAATTTGTGTCGTTTACGATATAGTGTTGATTGTATGAGTAGGTGTAATTAAAAACGCAGAGTGGAGTTTGCCAGTTGTATCTACAATGCGGTTTACAAGGCTTCGATTTCATATCGTAAGCTGTATATAGATAAGATGGGTCACAGCCTTAACGATCGCGTTCGTGAGTATGCAAATCGGGTGAAAAATAATCGTGATGGCTGGCTGGTGATTAACTGTACAAGCTGTTGATTCAAGACTTCATTTGACGCATGTACTGTTGTCGGTAAGGATCGCAAACGGTTGAAACCTTAAATTATGGAAGCCAATGTGATTTTAGGTCTTCGCCGAAACTGTGTGAACTCCGTCATTGCTTCTGACTAATAAAGAGAATGACTTCCTAAAAAGGTGATTTGCGCTGTCACGTGATGTCGCCTAAATGTACATGAACCGTTGTTTCTTTAAATAAAGGTTGTTGGAAGTTAGCTATCTGTCTTTTCTTGTATCCGTCTGACGATATTGAACTATACATCATTCTTTACCGCTCACTACCACCTCACAAGAGCTTTGCCCATGCCTTCTGCTACAAAACAACTTCACGTCAAATGCACGCATGTCGGTTGAAAAGACAAACATGTGCAATGTGCTACCCAGTACAGAAACAGCTTGAGGTAGGTCACCCTTCTGACATCCCACCAATGCAGTCATTCTATAGTTTCATAGTCACACAACCGTATCTACAGTTCCTCTTTACAGTAGTGTTTCCTGTCACCTTGGGGTTAAGTGCCCGCTCGAAATGCAGCGTACATCGCTCTATGTCTACGTAGAAATCACATTCTGCAGCAAAGAAAGTCCCTTTCTTATGACCCAAGTGCATTTCACATGCAAAGCACCCTACCTTGAAAGTCAAAGTCCAGCTCATTTTGCCCATCGACCGTTGGTTGGAGTAGCCTCACCACAGGACTTTCGACGGGAGGCTGGTATTGGGTCCCATCTGAATCGAAAGGGTTATCTACCCGCGTTGCTATGTGGCCAGCAATCGATCCCATCAACTGGTGGATGGGGGCCATGGTCGAAGGTGCCGGTCCACCTCCTAACGAGAAATAAAGTAGTTTCAGCACAAAATAGACGCACTCTTCAATAGCTGCTTCAATAAATAATTGTACTCCGCCACTTTTTTATCTTTGGAGTGTAAACTGGTTTACCGGAACCAGAATAATAACGAAGGAATACGCAGAACATGCCTGCCCGACCTCATATGCGCTGCTTTAGTGAAAGTCCTGCTCAAAGATCTCTAGCAGTCCAACAAAGCTGATTCTTGAGCTAGTTGGTACGGTATGCTCATAATGGCAAAGCCTCTAGCGCAATTCAAAAAGACAGCGCCGTGACAGAGACACAGGACAGCGCTAACTTTCAACTGGCCTTTATTGAAACACAGAGGCAGATATATTGCGAAGCAGGTATGGAAAGATGCAAAAGATGCAAATCTTTTATACCTGCTTCGCTATATATCTGTCTCTGTGTTTCAATAAAGGTCAGCTGAAAGTTAGCGCTGTCCTGTGTCTCTGTCACGGCACTGTCTTTTTGAATTGTGCTAAAAAGTCTTTGCATATCTAGCAGTCCCTTTGGCGCAAGAGACTTCTCGAGGACTGTTTTAACGTGTAAGGCAGGTTACATGTGCTTGCAATTTTCGTGATAAGACAACAGCTTGCGGAAAACGTGATTACGAGTGTATTTTCTCATCTCCAATGATTACACATGCCATCACTAGTTATTAGCGCTCACAACCATATTTACGCTCAGCATGCCAAAATGTCACGCACTCATCCACCGAACACAAAAGAAGTGCGCGAGCATAATAAAAAGTATCCCAAATGAGCCAGTCATACAGAACATGTGCGCTTACCAGTTTTGTGGCGCTCTCCCTTTTCTTTTGCAGCTTCCTCTTTCCACTTTTGCTTGAGATTGTTCCAACATTTCTTCAGTTGGAGGTGGTCACGCCGCGTAATCCCGTGGTTCGCATTATACTGTTTAGCTATTTCTTTCCATGTTTCGTTCTTCTTTGCCAATGATGCGACATCAGTTTTTTTCACATTCTACAATATGCTTGCAGTCATTGACAAGTGCGGTCAGTAGGCTCTTCTCGTCTTCAGCAAAACGAGGTGCCGTCTTGCGTTGCGGTGCATTCTCTTCGGAGGAGAGCGTACGTGAGTGCGACATGAGCGTACGTGAGTGCGACATGAGCGTACGTGAGTGCGACGTGAGCTTGTTGACGGGACAACAACTTCGTAGCGAATGCGGCGCGCGGACGGCGCGCGAGCCCCACAACTTGTTTTCCTAACAGACGACACTTTCCTAGCAGACGACACGCGCTGGCAATTTGCAATGTCCATCACTGTGCCACAATCTCCCTCTCGTTGTTCTCGACAAACCATCCATGCGGCAAATCGTTTGCACGTGTCATTTTGTTTATGTATTTATTTATTTTGATTTTTTATCGGGTGTTGTCACCCATATGGGTCCGGACAGCGGACTCAACGGCGCTCGGTACTCCTCATTCGCAGCACATGTTGCTGTTTTTTTTTCTTGTTTATGACTCCAGCCTAGCGCGTTCGAATAGATTGGTCTTTTCTTCAAAGGGTCACGTAGCCGGACCAGAACAAGGGCCGCTGCCTTTCTGCTGGAATGCCTATAGGGGAAAGGGGACGCGCGAGCTCCCCCGAAACCGAACATATGCCTCATCTCGGCCTCTTGCATCAGGTTGCCCGTCCAGACGGTGCACGAACGCCTTGCGGCAATCGAGAACAAAAGCCGTTGAAAGACCACCATACGAACCAACCATTTCGTTCGCTTCTCTATGGCCATTCCTACAAACGTGCAACAAGACCTTTTGGTTAAAAAAAAAAAGCTAAAACCGAAATAAATGTGGCTATAAAGGTTTTTAATTTGCACTCAAATACACTGTCGCGTAAAAGGGGAGCGCCGACTTGGAAAAATGGTGAATCCTTCAACTCAAAAAGCGCGCAAGAACACCGAAACGTGAAGACCACTTAAACCCGCGGGTAACGGTCGCTTTCTGCAAGCAACACTGCGCATCGCGGCGGCGGACACCGTCACATTACCCAAACTATGCTTACGCCCTGATAGAAATTAGGAAAGATACACACTTTTTCACTGTACAACGTGCCTTACGCTAACAAATTTATTGTTAACCTCGAACACAGACGAGCAACAGGCTTCTGCATTGAAGCACAGTCTTGACTTGACGAAGGAAGTCAGCTTGAGCGTCTATGAAACGCGGAAGCCGACTAGGGCGTTTTGAAGTCCGCTTCTTGCTTCGGGCCGACTTAGTCAAGTCAAGTCCAAGCCCGATCCAAGTTAGATCTCTGCTTTCGGGGGTAAGTCTGTCTTTTATTCTCTCCCTTAACCTTCGAAGTTTCGGCCTCGTATTATAGCTCTGGTGGAATGCAATTATAGTACAGATTCCTTTTCATGGCAAAAGTGGGCAAAAGGAGAGAAAATTTTATAAAATTACACAAAATGATACAAAATAAAATGAAATGCAACAGTAAATCATCTCACTAAGTCTTTAGGAAGGACAGCAAGGCGGTCTACGACTAGGACAACCTAAGGTGCATCTCGCAAAGCTGCTTTGTCCTAGTGCTATTCCGCCATAAAACTCCGTCGCACACTTCTTCACTGGCTGAATGTGGATACATACATACACACATTATATATATATATATATATATATATATATATATATATATATATATATATATATATATATATATATATATATATATACACATTGCACGGGGGTTTATTGCAGCTTGTACGAGGGATCGCAGGTAGCTCTTGATCGCGAGTCCTAGCGGTTCGCATCAGCAGCCCGAGCTCGGGTCTCGCGCCGCAGCTGTGGCAGTCCGCACAGCGCCAGTTGCATGTTACCCACTACAATTGCCCCCGCGGCGAAGAGGAGACATCCGTGCGACCTAAGGAGATGACACGATAAGGGGGTCGTGGTACGGCTTCAGGCGGCTGACATGAACCGTCTCGCGGCCACGGCGGCGTTTGTCTGAAGATGGCGTCACCGGTTCGACCACATAATTCACCGGCGATGTACACGCGACGATCCGGTATGGACCCTGATATTTCGGAGCAAGCTTTGGGCTAAGGCCTGGAAATTGGAAGGGCAGCTGAAGCCAGAGGTGAGAGTCCACGGCGAAAGACTGTGTGGGCTGCCCGTTGTCGTGGCGATCTTTGTGGCTTCCTTGGGTATCCGACATGAACGAGCGAACCAGTTGGCGGCACTCTTCAGCATGGCGAGCAACTTCGGAAAGAGGGGTGAATTCAGAGGTATCCGGGTGATATGTAGCACGGTGTTGAGGGTAGTGGATGGTTCACGTCCATAAAGAAGGAAAAATGGGGAGAAGCCTGTGCTAGCCTGAACGGCGGTATTATACGCGTACGTCACAAAAGGCAGGACATCGTCCCAATTGGAATGATCAGACGCAACATACATGGTGAGCATGTCACAGAGAGTGCGGTTGAACCGTTCCGTTAGACCGTTAGCCTGTGGGTGATACGCCGTAGTGGTGCGGTGAATAGTGCGGCAAGCGGCGAGTAGCTCGTTAATAACTTCGGACAAGAAGACACGGCCTCAGTCGCTGAGCAGTTCTCGCGGTGCGCCATGCCGTAAGATGAAATGCCGTAACATGAATGCGGCGACGTCGGGAGCAGCAGCCGAAGCAAGTGCAGCAGTTTCAGCATATCTTGTGAGGTGGTCTACTGCGACAATTATCCAACGATTTCCTTTAGCAGTGGATGGAAGAGGCCCATAAAGGTCAATGCCAATCCGATCAAAAGGACGTGCAGTACACGGTAGAGGCTGCAGAGGGCCAGTCGTATGAGCAGATGTCTTGCGTCGCTGACAGGCTACACATGACTGAATGTATTTGCGGTCATAAGAATACATGCCGCACCAGTAGTAGCGCTGGCGGAGCCACTCGTAGGTTTTCAGGACGCCAGCATGAGCTTGTTGTGGGTCGGCGTGGAAATACGTGCATATGTCGGAGAGCAAACGGCGAGAGATGACTAGCAGCCATTCGACACCTTCCGGCTGATAGTTTCGGCGGTACAAGATAGGCGTCCCGTAGCACGAAATGGGTGGCTTGGCGACGAAGGGCTCGAGGGCATGTAGCCGTCGAAGAACTGTGAAGAATGTCAATGAGAGACACAATCCACGGATCTTTCCTCTGTTCAGACGACATGTCAGTAATAGCAAGTGTAGCAACCGGGCACTCTATGGGTGAGGGTGGCGTTTCCTCGGATCGCATGGGCGATCGGCAGAGTGCATCGGCATCATAATGTCGGCGCCCGGATCGATAGATGACGCGAATGTGAAATTCTTGAAGCCGAAGAGCCCAACGTCCAAGACGGCCTGACGGGTCTTTCAGTGACGCAAGCCAGCAGAGCGCGTGGTGGTCTGTCACGACGTCGAACGAATGGCCATACAAGTAAGGGCGAAATTTGTTTAACGCCCAAACTATAGCCAATCATTCTTTTTCTGTGACAGAATAATTGGTTTCTGCCTTCGTGAGGGCATGACTCGCATATGCAACCACATATTCCGGAAAGGCAGGTTTGCGCTGCGCAAGGATGGGTCCAATACCAACGCCACCGGCGTCCGTATGAACTTCGGTCGGTGCAGTCGGGTCATAGTGGCGTAGAACAGGCGGTGAGGTAAGCAGATGACGCAAAGTGGTGAAGGCTTGGTCACATGCCGGAGTCCAATCGCGAAGGTCACCTGGGCCAGCCAGGAGCTTCGTCAGGGGAGCGATGATGCAGGCAAAATTGCTCACAAAGCGTCGAAAATAAGAGCAAAGGCCGATAAAACTTCGGAGCTCTTTCAGTGTAGTCAGCCGCGGAAATTCTGCGACAGCAATAAGTTTGTCCGGGTCGGGAAGGACGCCGTCTTCGGAAACGACATGGCCAAGTATTGTCAGCTGGCGGGCGCCGAAGCGGCAGTTTTTCAAGTCAAGTTGAAGGCCGGCGGTGGCAAGGCAAGTAAGGACTTCGTGTAGACGAGAGCGATGAGTGGTGAAATCAGGGGAGAAAACTACCACGTCGTCTAAATAACACAGGCACGTCTTCCATTTGAGGCCTCGCAGAATATTGTCCATCATTCTTTCGAATGTCGCAGGCGCATTGCAGAGGCCGAATGGCATTACTGTAAACTCACACAGGGCATCAGGCGTAATGAAAGCCGTTTTCGAGCGGTCGGATTCATCCACTGGCACTTGCGAATAGCCCGATCGCAAGTCCAAAGAAGAAAAGAATTCAGCACCATGTAGATAATCCAGGGCGTCATCGCGGTATAGGATAGACATAGACTAGTTCGGCAGTGGTGCGGCAGTGTCACGCGCACTGACTTTCCTGCTTTTTGCAGCTTGACTACGCGGTGGCTGGAGGCTGCATCGAAAGCTTGTTGTCAGCGCTGGACAAGACTGCACTGCCAAGGGGTGGATCCTAATCTGCCAAGAAAGAAATTGTCATCGCCGACTGCTATCAGCCTGGACCTGCTACCGAGCATGCGCCGACATCACCCCCACCTGGATCAACTATAAAAGAACCCTGCTACGGCCGTAGACGCTCGGTTCGGCAGTGGTGCGACGGTGTCACGCGCACTGACTTTCCTGCTTTTTGCAGGTAAGCAAAGTTTTCTGTACGTGTTTTTCACGCCTATTTCCTTCCGCACCGCTGCCGAACACAGCTATTGTACTGGTCGTTGCTTATTTTTGTTTGTGTTACCAGTTTTCAGGTGTGTTACCAGCTTCCCTTTTTAAGAAATGCCGCCCTCGAAGGGAGAGCGCGAGGATACAGACGACCTCGACAGCTCACGACAAGAGTTGTCTAATTTCAGAAAGGAAGTTCTTGCTGAATTCAAAGCGCTCAAGAAAAGTGTTCAGTATTGTAGCGATACCTGTGATACAGTGGCTGAATGTCACAGAGAAGTCAAAGAACTGATGAAAGAAATTAAGTCACTGAAGACTAGCAACCAAGCTCTTCAGGAGGAAAACCGCAGGTTACCTGACCGAATCGAAGACCTCGAACGCTATTCTCGAACAAACAACATTGAAATTAAAGGCGTCCCTGCAGACTATGAGCCATTTGAAGCCGTCGTGAAGTTGGCTGAGTTCATCGGTGACGCTGTGACCGAAAGTGACATTGATGTTTGTCATCAGGTACCAACCGCAAAGGGAAATGAAAAAAAAACATTGTCGTGCGGTTCGTGAGGCGAGAAAAGCGTAATGCAGTCCTTGCGAAAGCAAAGAAACTGCGGATCACGACTGCTGTACTAGGGCAAGGGAAAGCGAGTGCCGTGTACGTAAACGAGCATCTCACCCGAAAAAGTAAGCAGATACTTGGCGCTGCAACAGCAAAAAAGAGGCAGGCGGGGTGGAAGCACGTATGGACCAAAGACGGGAAAGTCTTCGCACGTCGAGAAGATGGCTCCCCTGTGCTTCGGCTCATCAGCCTCGATGCCGTACAGCTCATGACAAACAATGCTGAAGAGCCGTGATAAGCCTATCAGAGCAATCTCTTTCAATCCCAAGCTTGCATCTTATTTTCTTGTTGCGCCAAGATGGCTGTTGCGCCGAAAAACCTAAAAACACTGCGAAACAAGAACTCCCCAGCCTTCCTTCATCTTAATGCGCGATCATTAGAAAATAAGCATGATGATATTGATTTGCTCATTGATTCTACTGATGTTCACTTTGACGCCATAATGGTCTCTGAAACTTGGTATTCACGACAGAACGTTCCGTTTACGCGTACTGGTTATGAAACCTTTGTACTAAACCGTCCGCAACGCCGGGGTGGTGGCGTGTTGCTGTTGGTTAGTCGCGCTCACGACGTGCAAGTTCTGAAGGAATTCTCTGTCTCAAATGATAATTTTGAAATATTAACTGTGCAAAACGGCTCTAGGATTATATCAGTGGTCTACCGGCCGCCTAACGCTCGGTGTCAAGTTTTTCTAGATTTTTTTGAGGAAATGTTAGAATTCGTGTCCCAAAACAAATATGTACTATTTCTCAGCGGTGACCTGAACATAGATTTGCTATCTGTTTCCAGCATTAGTAGTGATTTTCAGTCAATTCTCGCATCTAGTGGATTTAAAAATGTTATAAATGAACCAACCCGCATCACTGATAGAACATCTAGTCTACTTGATCTGTTTATCACAAATGCAGACTGTGAAATTGTGTCAAGTGGAACACTTATGTGCGATATTAGCGATCATTTTCCTGTCTTTGCTTTTATTTCTGATGGAAATGAAGAAAAGCGTGAACGTAGCATGCTTGTGCATACGCAGTATATTACCGATCGTTCCCTTCATGCTTTTCGATGGGAAGTTCAAATTCATGATTGGAGTCATGTTCTATCGTGTACCGACGCAGATAGCATGTACGAAGCGTTCATTGTGGATTTTAACACCATTTATAAGAAACATTTTCCAGATATCGTAATCAGAAAATGTAAAAACTCTCGAAAACCTTGGATAAACACTTCCCTTTACAAACAGATAAATTTGAAAGACCGCATGTACTGGGAATTTGTGAAAACCAAAGACGTTGACAAGTTTAAGGCCTTCAAGGTGTTTAGAAATAAGCTAAACGCTAAACTAAACGCCGCGAAAAAAGAGTATTACCAAGCCTATTTTAACGATGTGGTGAGCAACTCTGCTCTGCTCTGGAAGCGACTAAACAGTCTTATAAAACAGACCAATGATTCTAATGTTAACAGCATGCTTGTGAACGACCGCGTTGTCCGCGGAGCAGATCTTTCAAATGTTTTGAACGATCATTTCATAGCTGTTGGAAAGCCTACAAGTTGCAACAGAACAGGCATACCCTCGATTCATAAAACAGCACAATTTTCTGGTAGTATGGTGTTTTTTCCCCCAAGTGAAAATGAAGTTAAAAATGTGTTTTATGGCTTAAAAAATTCCAAATCACGTGATGTAAATGACATGCAAGTTAGGCCAGTCAAATTTGTTACAGACATAATTGCGCCCATTTTAGTTGAAATCTACAACTTATGCTTAGAAAAGAGCTGCTTTCCGAAGGAAATGCAGATTGCAAAAGTGGTAGCAATCCACAAAGGTGGAAATAAAAATGACCCAAATAATTTTAGGCCGATTTCCATTTTGCCTGTCTTTTCGAAGGGCTTAGAAAAAATCCTGCACAAGCAATTGTATGGTTTCTTAGACAAACACTCGCTCATCTCGACATCTCAGTATGGTTTTCTCAAAGGCAAATCAACGGAATTGGCTTTACTAACACAAAAAGAATTCATAGCTACAGCGTTTGATGCAAAAGAACTAGTCTTAGGTATATATTTAAAATAAAGTTCGTTGTCTGTCTGTCTGTCTTAGGTATATATTTAGATTTCACGAAAGCATTCGATACTGTTCATCATATTACACTTTTAGCTAAGCTTGAACAACACGGAGTACGTAGTCACGCAAACGAGCTTTTGTCTTCGTATCTGCAACATCGGTGTCAGTACGTTTGCCATAATCATTCAAACTCAAAAATAAAGGCCATCCCACATGGTGTGCCACAAGGGAGCATTCTCGGACCACTTCTTTTCATTGTTTACATGAATGATCTTTTTTCGACCGCTGAAAGCATCAAATGGATAGGCTATGCAGACGATACCACCATTTTTTTCAGGGGCACAAATCAGGACACTCTCGTCAATTATGCAAACATTGTGCTCCGGGATATCGCAAATTGGTGTGATAGAAACTATTTAAGAATTAATGCTAAAAAAACGCAAGCGATCATGTTTCGCCCAAAGCATAGGGCCCTAAATCTTGAAGACAGGCTGTATTTAAAAAGTGAGGAAATTAAAATTTTAAGCGAGGTTAAAACACTAGGAGTTATATTTTCAGAAAATCTGATTTGGAACAAACATGTGGAATCTCTTTGCGGAAAGCTAAACAGAATAACGGGACTGTTGCATAGACACCGACATGTCTTGCCTACCACTGTGAAACGAACTGTATATAACTCACTTTTTCTTTCTACACTAAATTACTGTCACCTGGTCTGGGCAACGACATCAAAACAAAACATCGCCAAAGTAAAATTATGTCAAAAACGAGCAATTCGTGCTGTAGCTAATCTTTCCTCCAAAGAACACACGTCTAAATATTTTAACGAATACAAAATAATGCCGCTTGAATTCATTTATTCATTTCGTCTAGCATGCCTGTACAGAACAACGTTGAGAAGGGGAAATGTTGATTATGTAAAGTTGTTTAACCTGAATCGTCGCGAAATTCCCTACAACACGACACATACCGACATTTGGTTAACAAGCTTTTGTCGTACTAATTATGGACATCAATCTATGTCCTACCGCATAGCTGATCTACTAAATACCGTAACTACAAGTGGATTAAACACGGATACTATGTCTCCTCGTTCTTTTTTCACTTACTTCCTCTCGCAAAATCCCGCTGTGTGATTTCTGTACTTGTATTGGATTATTGTATACATATTAGTACGCACATTTGTATTGGTATACATTAGTATCAGTGTATGTATATGTGTATGTATGCACATATGCTTATGTTGTCTATTTATATCGAGTTTGATACATCTGATGTATTCAATCTTTGTTCATTTTTTAGCTGTATTCACAGCTCATTTTTCTGAAATTATTTCGTATGTAATTCTATTCTCTTCAATTTCTTTTGTTGTTGTTCTGCAGAAGAAAAAAAAATACTGCCTGCACGTCCATGTTACCTTTTTTTTTCACATTGCCTGTTAAGTGCCTTGACTTATGTACCTATACTACTGCTGCACACTGTCGAATTGTACCACAGGGGGCCGGGCTTAGTCAAGCTGCAGTAATGCAGCTTTTTCCCGCCACCCCCTTTCTCTTTGTTGAGAGATGAAATAAAACTTTGAAACTTTGAAACATCTTTTCGTGTAATCTTGTTGAGGCGACAATAGTCCACACAGAAAGGAATCGAGCCATCTTTTTTCTTAATGAATATTACGGGCGATGACCAAGGGCTGCAGGATGGCTTGATAACACCACGGTCAAGCATCTCTTCCACTTGCTCGGTGATGACACGATGCTCGGTGGATGACACGCGGTACGGACGCTGGCGTAATGGTGCGTGATGTCCCGTATCAATGTGGTGAGAGACGGTACTTGTGCGGCCTAATGATGCTTGGTTCCAGTCAAAAGAGGCGTGGAAATCATTTAAAAGAGTAATTAGCCGCTCACGTTGTGTCGGCTCGAGGTCATCGGCAATGGAGCGACAAAAAACATCCGGTGCTACTCGGTTAGATGGCACAAGGGGTGTCAGTGCTGTTACGCTGGCAGTATCTACGTCGTCGGCCATAGGGAAAGGCACAATAGCGTCAGCGTCCACAGACTCGACGATACTAATATTCTTGCCACAGTGCAAAGCCACAGTTTACGAATTCGGGTTTGAAATCAGTATTTCTGCACACCATGGTGAACCGTGAGGAGGGCGAAAGGCAACAATATAGGCGGGCGGCGAATGAAGACGGCAGCGGGTATAAACATTACCATCGCTTCGACAAGCGATGCGCATGAAAGAGGGACAAATACAGCACTGTGAGGGGGAAGATCAGTATCTGAAGCGACACAGATCCTGCTAAGATCCTGAACTTGAAAGTCGTGAGATGGCAAATCGCACAGAACGGAGAACTGAACCTCAGCACGTGCACAGTCAATGATGACATGATGGCGCGACAGGATATCCCAACCGAGAATCACATCGTGGGAGCAACAAGTTAACACAAAGAAATCAATCGAATACGAAATGTCTCGAATCAGCACCCTGGCAGTGCACATAGCGACTGGCTGTACTTGTTGCTCACAGGCTGTTCTAAGCAATGGTACCGACGGCTTCATGGTCACTTTCCGTAATGCACGACAAAGCTTCTCACTAATCACGGATACAGCAGCACCTGTATCGACGAGCGCAAGAGATTTGATGCCATCAACGGACACTTCAATAACGTTAGCGGGGGAAAAACGATGACTTTGATGTTCCGACGATGGCGCAGTTCGTGCCTCAGGAACTGCGGAAATCAGTTTTCCGCCTCAGTAGTACTGGCACTGGGTCTACGACGCATGGGTGAGAGTGAGCGCCGACGAGGGGAAGGCGAGCGACGAGTGCCGCAGAGCTGTGACTGCGGTGCCGGTATGTCATCAGCAGCGTAGACTTCCGGTGGTGGTCGTGAAGGCATTCGGAAAGGTCGGAAGTCGGAGCTGGGTCGTCGCGGGGTGCCCACGAAGGCCGGCAAGCGCCAGCGGCAGAAGCGCATCTGCATGACCCGGGGTACCGCAGGCATAGCATATTGGGCGGGTGTCAGCAGTGCGCCAAGGATTTGGACCATGCTGCTGTGCACTGAAAAAAAGATCCGCCAGCTGGCGAGGCGAAGGCGGAGGAGAGAACCCCTGTAGACGAGGCGCCCGTGCAACGGCTTCAGCATACGTCAGAGGCGCGGCCACGGGAGCCGGCTGACACGGAGGTGGAATAGCTTCGGTCACTCGCTCTTGAATTATGTCGGAGCGCTGGAGTCAAACACAGAGAAGGCTTCTCCGTGGTCGGCAAAATCGAAAGCTGTCGTGCGACCTCCTCACGCACAAATTCTTTTATTTGCGTCAGCAAAGTTGTGTGGTTGTCGCCAATAATTATTGCTGCTAATGAATCTTCCGTAGGCGGTGGGCGCCGAGCTAAGATGCGTTGTTTCCGTAGCTCGTCCAAACATTGGCACAAATTGATAACTTCGGCCACGGTACGCGGATCCTTCGCTAACAACATCTGAAAGGCGTCGTCATTAATGCCTTTCATAATGTGTTTTATCTTGTCCTGTTCTGACATTGACGGATTCACGCGCTTACACAGGTCAATGACATCTTCGATGTAACTTGTGAAAGTTTCACCGTGATGTTGCGCACGCCCCCGCAAGCGTTGTTTTGCACGAAGCTTGCGCACAGCGGGGCGCCCCAAACACTTCTGCGAAACTTGTTTTGAATGTGCTCCATGTTGCGAAATCGTGTTCGTGGTTCCGGAACCAGAGGTTCGCGACGCCGGTTAAGTAAAACAGCATGTTGTGCAACTTGGTGACGTCGTCCCACTTGTTATGCTGGCTCACCCGTTCGTAAGATTACAACCAATCCTCCACGTCATGATCATCGGTGCCGCGAAAGATGGCAGGATCACGCTGGCGCAACACACCGGAAACGATGACTGCCAGAGGCTGTGGTGCATCTTCCCGGGTGGTATCGTCAGGCATGGTCGAAGCATTTGGTAGCGTCCGGCTTCGAAGTTCCAGTTTCCGAGTTCTGCCCCGCAGCTCCACCAAATGAAAGGGCGCAGGCGGCACGTCAGGTCGGGCCAACGTTGGAAACGTATTGGCATTTCCTGGCCCAATGTTGGCCTAAGGTTAACAGCGTGGCGCCAATATTGGCTGTGCCATTCTGATAAAGATCCAACGTTGGCCCACATTACACAGTCAGTAAACAATATTGGCTCTGCCGTTCAACAAGGCGGGAATTATTGGACCGACTTTCTTACGAATTTGCCAGAATGGGTTACTTGTTGACTTTCTTTGGAGGACATTGGGCCGTAATGAGCCAATTTTTGCCTTGTCGGTTTTTAGTGCTCTACGACTTACTGAGATTGAACAACGTGTTTTGAAAACTAACGCACTGATCACAGGCACAGTGCGCAGGAACCAGAAATGTGTTTGCAAGATGGATCACCTGCGAAACCACCTGTGGTTCTCCCATGTCATGCATGGTACACCGCCATTTTTGCACTTCGCCTTCACCGAAATGCGCCCCCTAAAGAGAAATGCCAGTGCACCAAGTAGCAAGCAGGGGAAGTCGCATAAAATTAGCCGCTGCTTTATTTATCGTGCATGGGAACATGAGCTTTCCATAAGAAGAAACGTTATTGCGAATTTCCCTGCGCATTGTACATTTTGCATGTACGCTCCGCGGCTTTGGAGGATCGGGATTCTGAGGAGAATCGAGAATTACAGCGCAACAGAGC
Source organism: Dermacentor albipictus (assembly GCF_038994185.2). Taxonomy (NCBI): domain Eukaryota; kingdom Metazoa; phylum Arthropoda; class Arachnida; order Ixodida; family Ixodidae; genus Dermacentor; species Dermacentor albipictus. The sequence goes on from NW_027225569.1 coordinate 13,247,125, forward strand.
TGATGGAGCCGTTTTATATTGCATCGAGATGGAGCACACATGTATTATGGAAACTTGTTTGTTTGTTTAGCATGCTTGGCATGTTGCGGTGACATAATCATCATGCTCCAATTCCAATATATTTGTTTCTTCGTGCATGTGTAGTAAGCTGCTTGTATGAATGCCCCTGACCAAAAAGAATTAATTGCAGGTTTTGGCTTTTTCGTGTCAACAACTTCTTGTCTTTAGCCCCGTTTACATGAATGCGACAGTGGCGCATCGCATTTCCGAGCGCATTTTGGGAAGGCGATGCGACGCCGTTTACATGTAGCGCATTAACTCTCGCGAGAACATAGCGCCACATGGTGTCGTATAAGGGAAGTGCAGCCGATTTCCGGTGTAACTGGTTTCCGGTTGTGCGCCGAGCGCACGTTGGTGGCTGAATGCCGACTGTACCGACTACCGAGAGTTTGACGCTTGTGCAAAATGCTTGGGAATGCAGCGTTCCGTCTCCACCTTATGCTACTGTTGTCGGCATTGGCCAACTTTCACGTCATCTTGTACGCTGTCGCCTGCATGCAGCATCAGCAGCGACGCCGTCGGATACGGTCGGCCTACATGAAAGCACTTTTGCGCGCAAGAGGGTTGGCGACGTGCTCTGCCGTCAACGATTTGGTTGTCATGCAGGGTGAGAACATCTCTAAAGGATCCTTTTAGACAGACACTGTGCTATACTTGTTAATGAGAGCATTTAAGCCCGCTAGTGCTCCCAAAACGAAGCAGCATACGAAGGCGAGTGGCGTTTGTTACGAAGTACTTTTGATAGCAGTCGCGTCGTGATCGACAACAATTGCCGCCACACGGTCCAGAAATTATGATCGAGTGAGTGAGGTTTAGCGCAAACTCGCGATCGAAAACATCCATGTGACGCCGGGGATCAGTTTGCCCCACCGAGTACCAAAACTAGATGCATCATAAAGAAACGCCTGTCAAAGCTCCATGCAGCTACGGTGGGTGTCGGCGACGCGACAAGCGTCTAGTCGGGGGCGGCAGGAGAATTCGCTGTAGACGCCGGATTCCCCAGTGTAGAAGCGCTTTCTTTCGCTGCCGGTGCTGTGGCTGGCATAGAGTTTCCTACAAAATTACTAGAGGGAACTCTGGTGCTATAGTCGTTGTCCTACCATGGGAATGATGGGAAGTACATGGATTTGTCTGATCTTCGTGCTTGTGGCTTTAAACGTACTTGTGGCTTCGTTTATAGCTCTTTCTGGGCTTTTCACCGTAGACTTACCATACTGACTATACCACTCTATGCTTTTCTTTCGGCATCTTTTCGGTTACAGCGTCGGCCCGTCTCGGCTGATTGTGAACGGATTGAAAGCGGTGAGTTTAAAAGCTGTAACTGCCGTAGTGGCGTGACTGGGATGACCGAACGATCGATGAGCGAGCAACGAACGGCGGTACCAGCGTCACTGAGAGCCTCTACAATGCTCGCGGCGTTAATTTTTTAATCGCTGGCTTGAAAAGGCGGACGTGTGTCGTTTGGTTCTGTTTTGTTTATACTTGGCGACACGATTACTTTATAATGTCGACGGGCCCAAGTCAGTGCAATTGTGTTCTTGTGCAGCATGTAAGCGTTGTTCGCAAAGCGCAGCAGAAGGCTTCTGCTGTGCTTTGTTTTCGCCTCGGCGATGACAGAAACTGTGTGGCTGATGTCACGCATAGAGTCTCACAGACTGCAAGCCATCCTGCACAAGAACAAGGCTGTCCGTACCATAGACTGTTGTGTGTACGGCATTTTTCGCGGACTGTGTAACGAAGTCAGCATTACCAGCTTAAGATTTCAAGGTAAGCGAACGTCTTTGTACTTGTCAATTCTTGGTTGTAACTGCTGTCTCGCGGGGTACTTCCGATCCCGATAGAACTCAATCGGCATCGAACGATGGCGCTTGTCTCCTTTGCGCTAACTGCGGAAGAGAGCCAATCGCGGTCGAGAATATCGATTTCTATCACCATCGATTTGCACGATCGCGATAGTCGCCTTTGCGCTAGCTGCGCAAGAGTCAGCGCAGCCGCGCTCGTGAAATGAGATCTCGATTAGCACCTAAATTGTTCCCGTATACCGATGGCATGCAGTTGCCCTGTGCATTGTAGTGAACGCTCGTGTAAGTAAGTAAGTAAGTGTTTTTATTTACAGTAAGCAGCATACAAAGCTCACTGCAGGGGCAGGGGCTAAAGGCAATCAAGCCTGACAAAGGTCCCTGTCCCTCCGCAGTTCGTGGCAGCTCACACGCTTCGAGTTCAACAGAGTTAAAAAAAAAAAAGATTGCAGTACATCAGTTTCAGGAAAATAGACAACTAGCTACTTTCAAGAGTACACATAACAAATCACATGAACAAGAGAAAAATATACATAACATCTCTAAACAATCATACAGAAGAGGTCGCGCGCACGCCATAATATACAGCTACACAAAATAAGTTCAAGAAATTTGAAACTAAGAATGCATGAGGATACGATGAAATTACATTATACATGGAAACACTCAAAATACTAATTCTTGAATGATTTAAGCATTGGTCGAGGCATGAAAATTCACAGGTTAATGATTATACTGTATACATGTGGTAATTAATAAGTTCTTTGCTTGTTTTTTAAATGCAGCACTACTACCTGTAAAGTTCAATCTATCTGCAAGAATATTCAAAACATGATGTGTCTGGTACGCAGCACTTTGTTTTCCGTAATTAGTTCTTTAGGTGCTCGAATCTTTTGTTCTCGTAAACAGTAGTATAGTTTTTCGGTGCGGCTTTGTTCATATAATTTATTTTGTTGAATTAGTTGGAGCAATTTAAAATAGTATAACTGATCAACCCTGAGCATGGAATGTTTTATGAACAGTGGAGCAGTTGGCAGGTCTTGTAATTTTCCCCTGTACTTTTCGAAACAGCGCAATATTTTCTTCTGCATAGTAACAAGTCTATGGTAATTTCTTTGCGATGTTGTTCCCCAGACTAATATCCCATAAGTTACCTTAGAATGAAAGAGTGCATAGTACATATTTAGTTTTAACCTTAATGGGATTAAGTGTACTGTTTTGTGAAAACTACCAACTATTCGCGCTAATGCGGTAATCAGGTGATTTACATGTGTATTCCAGTTTAATTCCTCCTGAAACCACACACCAAGAAATTTTTGTTCCCTAACGTGTGTAATACAATTTCCTTCAAATGTGACACGTATTTTACTCATAGGCTTGTTTATAGTTCGGAATATCATATAGGTTGTTTTTTTGGCATTTAAGCGTAGCTTATTTTGCCTTAACCATCCTGAAAGATGCCCTAAATAGTTATTTACACTGACTTCAAGTGATAATAAATTGTCTGATGAAAAGAAAACGTTTGCATCATCAGCGTACATAATAAGTTCAGGGGAATCAGGAATTTCTACAATATCATTTATATAAGCAAGGAACAATAGTGGCCCCAATATGGACCCTTGGGGGACTCCTTGGTTTAATTTTATCTTTTTAGACATTGTGTTATTAATTTGCATGAATTGATAGCGATCTTCAAGATAACTTTTGAAGAGTTGAAGTGCGACTCCACGCACTGCATACCTCGATAATTTCTGAATTAACAGTTGGAATTGTATGGAGTCAAATGCTTTTTGAAGATCAAGAAAGAGCCCAAGTGTGTATTTTTTCTTTTCCATATGGTCGATTATCTTATCCTTAATATATAATAGAGCTTGCTCCGTTGACTTATTTTTTTGAAACCCATATTGACTCTTTGTTATTATTTGATGTTTATCAAAAAAGGATGCAAGTCTACTGTAAATTACTCCTTCAAATATTTTTGATATTGTTGGAAGCACTGATATTGGTCGATAATTTGCTAAACTATTGATATCACCACCTTTGTGTACTGCAGTGACTTTTGCCACCTTTAACTGTTCCGGAAATACACCGGCAGTGAGGGTGAGGTTGATAATATAGGACAATACATCACATATCAATGGTGATATCAATTTCAACTCAGCAGAACCTATTTCATCAATACCTGATGCAACATTATTTTTAAGCTTTCTGATTAAGTTTTCTATGGGAACCAAAAAGATAGAATAAGGTACAGTAGACTTATCAGCAGTTGGGGCACTTTCCGTATTTCCATCGGCTGCAACATAGGAGCCCGCGTTTATGAAGTGTTCGTTCATGACATTGGCCAAACTTTCGCCGCTGAGTGTTTCGCCATTAATTGTTAGGTCTTGTGTCCTATGACAGCCTTTATTCCTATTCGTAAGCCCATATATAACTTCCCATAATTTTCTCTGATTGTTGTAAATTTTTTCAAATAACTTTTCATAGTAGTTCGTTTTAGCCTTCCTTATATCTGAAGTTAAAACATTTCTATATGCCTTATATTTAGTGAACGCGTCAGTCTCTCTCGAGTGGATGAAATCGTGGTACAACTTATTCTTTATTTGAACGCGCCTGTAAAGATCAGAATTTATCCAAGGCTTTCTGCATTTTTTATTTATATCACGTGAGAACTCATGAAGTGGAAATGCTGCATCATAACTAGCACGAAACAGCTTTAGGAAGGCGTTATACGCTTCATCAGGGGTATTTTGCCTATAAACAGTGCTCCAATCTAGGTTCTGAACTAAGTGAAAAAAATTTTCCCGAGTTTTGCTGTTTTTAGTTCGATGTAGAAATGTCTGGGTTTTTGGTATGCAAAGGCGAGAAGTAGATAATACCAGAAAGAAGATGGGCATATGATCACTGATGTCATACGAAAAAACCCCGGTTTTTATATTCTGCGAACTTAAATTTGAAGCACATATATCAAGCAGCGTAGCGCTTACTGGTGTAATCCTAGTAGGTGATGTTATAAAATTTGCACTTCCATATGTAAGCAAAAGCGTTTCAAATTCTTTCGCATAGGGATCATTGGAGCAGAGGTCAATATTTATATCGCCCATAATTATGCAAGGAGTATTCCAGAGAACAGTTGATGATAACACAACGTCAAAGAACTGAATAAATTTCTTTTTGTGGCCACGGGGTGGCCTATATACACCAACTACTAAATATGGCCCAATACACATAGTCATGCATTCAATATCATCATTCATGACAGAATATTTATCGAGCAGTTCACAAGAAAGCGCAGCCTTAAAATAAATAGCAAGACCTCCACCTTTTTGTTGTTCACGACAAAGGATTTCATTTCGATAACCTGGAAGGAACGGTGCATCTTCTTTACAAGTGATCCATGTTTCTGAGAAAACCAGCACATCAAACCCAATTGATAGAGACTGTAGAAAAACAGCAATATTATCGACTTTTCTTTTTATACTCCTACAATTTATATGTAATGTCGAAAACAAGTTCTTGCTAGAGCGGAATTCGCTATTAAATTCTGCAACATCATAATACTTTCGGTTATTAAAAAGATCAGACATAATAAACCGTCTTCAATTTCGTATTTCACATTGCATGTTCAATTCCCTATTTTAGTCAGGCTTGCCTCATCCGCAATGTGTATCACTCGTGAACCTTCATCTTTGCGTGCTAGCACTTTGCCACCAGATGTCCAGACAAATTTCCAGCCAGTTTCTTTCTTTTTCTGTATTGCCGCTGCAAGCAAAGCCCTGCCCCTCTGAGTCAAATGCTCATTTACAAAAACGGGCATTTTCTTCTTATCCCCAAACACAGCGCTATCCAGCCTTTTCTTTCTACACTTCGCCAAAATATCGTCACGTTTTGTTCTTTTGACAAAACGAACGATTATCTTCTGCACGCCTGGTTTAGGAGTGTGAATCCAGTGGCATGTGTCGATGTCAGCCGGATCAATCGTCGTGCCGACAGCTTCCCCTATCTTTGTTACAACTGCCACTGGATCATTTCCCACCGGGGCGCCTTTTATCTCAAGATTGTTTAGGCGCTGATACTGCTCTAGCTCATCGCATTTTTGTGCCAGTTTCTTGTTTTCTGCTTTTAGTTCCATGTTTTGCCTGATCAGTTCTTGCATTTCAGCTCTCATATTCTTAATATCAATGGCTGCATCTTTCACCTCACTGCAAGTATCAGAGCAAAATGTTATGCTGTCTTTAATTTCCCTCATCTGAATTCTGAAATCACGTTTGAAGTTTTCAAACGCCTTTGACAGCTCTGCAAGATCTTTTGTGTCAGTTGTGTCCTTCTCTGCATCTTTTCCGGCATTCTTTGCGGAGTCTTTCCCCATTAGCAAAGCAAATACACTTCACGCAATACAAATACACTTCACGCTGTGTTCGGCAGCAGTGCACAAGAACAGAATCAAACTTAAAAACAAGTAACACCAATTCTCACCTGCAAAGGCAGAAGGTGTGTTACGATTTGCACTGTTCGTGCACCGCCGCCGAACTGCGTGGCCCACTCGGTGAAGCCGTCCTTTTATGCGTCTTTCACAACCAGCTGGCGTTGCGGCCACGTGAAGATCCAAGCGCAGGCGCAGGACCACGGTGACCAAGCCTGCAGCGGAGCGTCCGTCCACGAGGTTGATAAGGGCGGTCTTCCGTGAGTTGAGCCAAGGACAGCGAGCTGCAAAGGCAGAAGGTGTGTTACGATTCGCACTGTTCGTGCACCACCGCCGAACTGCGTGGCCCACTCGGTGAAGCCGTCCTTTTATGCGTCTTTCACAACCAGCTGGCGTTGCGGCCACGTGAAGATCCAAGCGCAGGCGCAGGACCACGGTGACCAAGCCTGCAGCGGAGCGTCCGTCCACGAGGTTGATAAGGGCGGTCTTCCGTGAGTTGAGCCAAGGACAGCGAGCTGCAAAGGCAGAAGGTGTGTTACGATTTGCACTGTTCGTGCACCGCCGCCGAACTGCGTCAAACATGAATGAAATGAAATGTGTGCAAAATATGAATGTGTCGTGTTTTGGGCACTATATGGTGCAATTCGGTGGAGTATCTGACTTATTATGTTCGCTATGAGAGGCGCATAGCCTTACGAATTAGGTACTGCTGGCAAGCACTGCATTGTGCTAATGGACTTCGAAATCGACCAAAATGGAAAAGACACATTTTGATTGTACAAAAGGGAGAGGCACGACACTCATTTTGGGCACGTGTATATTTCATTGAAGAGGCCGGGACAGTTTGTGGCTCTACTGATAAGTGACAATCATATGGAGCAAACAGATAATGACACCAAGAATAGCAAAGGAGAAGTTATTGATAGTTCTTTAACTTAAGTGCAGAAATGATAAGCTCATGTTGTGCGTTTCTACTACTACTGGCAGCACATTGTTTTTTCAGCCACTTTCATTTTTCTTTAAAAAGGGGATAGCTTGTGCAGTTCAATCAGTAAAGTTCAAATAAATTATTCTCTTCTTTCCTTGACATCATTATCTATTGCCTTCGTATGGGTGTAACTATAAGAAACAGGCCGTTCGGTTTGCCCTCTTGAGTCACTGAAAAGTGAGGCATTTATGACATCTGCGGCCTTCTTCGTATTTAATTTTACACCATAGCACCTCTATCCTTTGCACTGCAATATAAGGCAATATTGGAGCCATTAAACAATTTTGAAGTGCAGCTGTGCCCGTGCTTTCTATGTCTTGAGGCAGTGATGTATTTGTATCATATAACTTTTCCATCAGTTAAGGGGTTGCATTAGGCAACAGAAAGCATTAAGTGGGAATAATACTTTTGGCATAAGCAGTTGTAAAACCTTCTTTGTTCCCTTTTGGTGGTGAGGTGCTTTTGTACCCTGTCTAATATTTCCTTGTGCTCTCGTTACTTGTTGAAAAAGTAAAATCAGACAATGCATAGCACCGGCCATGCTTACACATGGCGGCAAACAATGTAAGGAATGGCAACGTTTTGTCCACGTATTGATTGCACATAATCATGTGTTGCTCTTAACTTGCGCTTTCCATATGTTATACTAAAAATAAGAATGAAAGAAGCACGTGTCTATAATACGCAGTACTAAAATGTGCACTTAAATGACTATGGTAGGGGCTCATTTGTATCTGTACAAACACTAACACACATGTGCTGCAGTGTGTGACGTTGGCCCCGAGAGGAGAAAATGAAATGAGAGGTGCACATGCTTGAATTATTGATTTTTATTCAATTTAAGCACCGTAAATGTCGTGTATAAATAAGAAAGACAGCATCCACACAACAGTTGAATGTGCATAGTTATTTGTCGTAAGAATGCACCAATGCATAGCTTATGAAGTTAGAGTGTTCAGCTATTGAAACGCAGTACTCTGAAGCATGTAGCGCAGTCACTCTTGCGCCGCCAGTGAGCGCTGGGTGATTGCTGGGGGGGGGGGGGCGAATTGCATCAGAATGACACTCGTTTTCATGTGACACAAAATTGCATCAGCTCGATGTGCCAAGCATCCACATGTGGCACAAAAATAGTGGCAGCCGCCATGCCGTCTGAATATCGCATTTCAATCACTGATCACTGTACATCATGTAAGAAGCAAGCAACATATTAAATTAAGAAATAGAACCAGTGAGAAAGGACCAGAACAGTAAATACAAAGGATGTGCAATGATTCATGTAGCTGCATATGAAAGAATTCAGACATGAAGTGGAAACATGGGGGCATGTTGCAACACATATCAGAGTTAGTTATTGAAAATTAACTTACTGAGAGTGTAGTGTTGAGAAATGGCCATTGTCGAAACAGTGCGTGAACTTATTATGTCCTTTCTATTTAACGAGATTAATGAACGCATGTATGCCTTCATTGTACTGGTGGCCTTCCCATTCGCCCAAAGGGTAGGACTTGGAGCCAGATGTTTGGCAGACAGTCCGTTTAGGAGACTCTCTCGTGATGTGGCCTTTGCAAGGAATTTTTACTAAACAGAGAAATGCGCAATGTAGACAAGTAAAACAAGTACATTTAAATTACCTGATATGTTTAAGTAATGAGAATACGAACAGGACAGGCCCTCGTGGAACGTGCATGTAAGGTGTGAATACGGATTTCAATAAAATTGCCATCGCACCATGGGAACGAAGGTTTTCTTTGTCCCTTTTCCAGTGAATAGTCGTGGAAGTGCACCTTATGACAAAGATGACAAGTCTATGTGTGCACTGATGCAGAGAAAGCACAGTTGATTACTCATGCAACTGAAATGCAAGATATGGGTGATGACGCATTGAAGATGCACTGTATTGGTAATGGAAAAAAAAAAAACATTCCTTGTACTCTGCTCCACTCAACAAAACTATAACTACAGGCAGTTATGGCAGCACACTAACCATCTTGCAGTAGGCAGGTGACAAGAAAAGGCAACGGAAAGCTAGCATAGGCACACCGTAGGTGTATGGTGCACAGGCCCACAGTCGATTCAAACAAACCATGACGTCATGATGTAGGTTCAAGCTGCTCAGCAACCTACATGTAATGTATGAATGAGTAACTTTCAATAACTCTGGCTACAAAAAGAAAGAGTTAGTTTGAAGGGGTGCATATGTCTAGGAGAATATCGTAGCCTGATTTTGAGGTTACATATTTTTTCTTGGAGCAGGCAACGTTAATGTATGAAAAACTAGTACCTTTACTGTGGTTTCAGGAAAGCAAACATTTCATTTCCTGCAGAGGTAGGCAAATTGCTGAATGCCACACATACAATAACTGTGCGGTATGAAAAAGTGTATTGTGCGTTTACTTTCATCGAGTTGGGTGCACAGCTGTTGTGTATGCATCCACCCAAAACCGCACACACACGTACGCAATTAAACACATATGGGCTGTGCAATAGTGAATTTCTTTGCTGTGTGTGCACGTTCTGTCGCCTCATGTTAAATATGCCGCTGTATGTGAAACAATTAGTAGTTGGGTGGAAGCCCCTCTTATATTAGGAAAAGCAACACAAAGGGCGCCAAGCAGTTGAAACAATGAAACGAAATTGACAAAGAAGTGCGTATAAATTTTGTTTCTCAAATTTATGCACAAAGTAATTTTACGGAAAAGGCATACTTTCGCAAGATTAGATGCATGTGCTTCATTGCCAAAGCATTTCACAAGTAATGAGACTTTGTGCTGGAAGGCCATCAGCACAAGTACGAAAACTGCATTACCTGTTAATTGTGTCGATGTCTGAAAGGTACGCATAACAGTAGTAGTAGTTATAATTACGGTAGTAATGAAGCTTAGTGATCAATAATGCATCTTGTGCAGCACTGGCTATTATTAGGTGTAAGAATACTCTCTTCTGAAAACGAAAATAAAGAAAGGGGCTGACAGATGGAATAGCACACTGTGGTATAAAGATTGTAAACAGGGATAAGGTGCCTCAGAAAGGCTGGCCAACGTTTCGATAGGAGGACCTATCCTCTGAAAAGTTTCTTTGTCACAATGTGAAGATGCAGTGTTGTCATCAAACAATGCATATGCACTGCAAGACCAAGCAGTAAGTGCAACATAACTCCAGCAGGATGTCGAGCATTCGAAACAGTTTCAACGTGTAAAACTTTTTCGCTTGTAAAAAAGCCTCAGGCAACTTGCTCACATCTCAATGACATTGATGCAGCTAGTGAAAAGTGCATCATCCCAGGTGTAGTTATGTTGCCGATTGCAGAGTAATGCAATTTATCTGCCTAAGGTGACCTAGACCACTTCAAAGTAATTCCAGAAAAGCACATGCAAAATAAAATACCTTGCATTATTTCATATAGGGAACTCACCTATACAGCAATACTGTCACACATGAAGTAGTTCCACTTTAAGCAAGCATAGTAGGCTTTCGACTAGTGCAGTGGCAAGAGACTTATGCCAGCCTGCTCGTTAGTGATCCAGAATTGCACGTTCCTGGGCTACTCAGTTCATATTTCTCAGCAGACAGTACGGTAGCTTATTGTGCTCCCCTTGTCGCCTTCTGACTTCCCTGCTTTGCGCAAGGCGACCATGACTTCTTGTCGTCTACTGTGTTGTTTAACACAGTAGACTGTGTTGTTTAACATATTGCAAAAATCTGTTACCTAACAAAGCCAACGACGTTTACAATCGTTGCAGGAAGCTGACCACATCATGCATGTCATGACTTGCCATGGCCGTAGCTTTTTCCATTCCCATGTGATGTAACGTTTTCGCTTTTGTGTTCCATATAAGCTTTCATTGCTACCGCTTAACATTGATCTTGCTGGCCACGTTTCAGCTCTGCTGATGTCCTTGCTTTGTTTCTAGATGGAGAAAAGGTTTCTGTCCACTTTGTCATGACCTGCACCTGTTCATCACCAGCTCCCGCTGTGCAGTATTCTACTCTTGAGCAGTCATCTGTCTCACTTTTCCAGGGATTCCGCATACTGCAAGGTACCTTTACATCCCTCATTTTCAGTGTTGTCGCACCCGTGTTTCTCATGACTGCTTGTGTTCAGTAAAGTGCACTTCTTTTGTATTAAGCATATTGTGTAAATCTGTACTCCAACATATTTTTGTTAGGTTTTCCATTTCTTGTTATTTGGACACTTGAGTGGAAACATACAGAACAGAGTTCATGTTTTCATGTAACTTAGATTTGCCGTATAAATTATGCAATTCACTCATTTTTAATTTGGCTGCTTTCTTATATTCTTAACTGTAGCTTTGTACTCACCGTATGTTTGTTTACTTATTCACTCGAAACCTCTAAGTGTCCATACACGTCTGTGCCTTCTGAGTACTTTACCGTCCCTTTACCGTCCCTTAGTACCGTCCCTTTACCGTCCCTTAGAGCTGCAAAATGTCATTTTGACAACATTATTTGCATTTCCTTTAAAAGCTTCTTTGTGCTTACTCGGCTTGCGCAACATTATTTCATTTCTTTGTGCATCTTGTGGCTGTTGAAGAGTAAATTTTTATTACATGGGGTTTGTTTGCTTAGAGCTTTTTATCTTTGCTACATTTGCCACGTGTGAGCCGGTGCCTTCGTTCAGTTCACTATAAAGAGTGTATGCTGTTGTTTCACATGTTACATTGGTATAATGTCTATGTGCGTGGTGTTTTTAGGAGGTCTTTCAGAGGTGTAAACAAAGGTGCCCAATGCTAGGTACTTCTCTCTGGAGTGACCACTGAAGGCTGCAAATTGACCGTTCCCTTCCTGCAACCTTCTGCCTAATGTTATGTCCACATTGTACTGTTGTACTTTGTTTGTTGGCATGAGTGTCTGAATCACTGCAATGGCTTCTGTACCACGGTAATGTTCATTTGGTACTGTTCACAGATATTCTCGTAACTTGTGCTCAGTTTTTTTGCACCCTTATGCTGTGTTCATGTCATATGTTTGACATACTTGCAGTACTCGCCGAAAACCGTTTCAGATGTATGTTTTCACATAAATAATTCATTTCTTCCTTCCCCACTGGCAGTGGCTCATGAAGTCATGTGCTGCATCGGTTGCTATGGCGTATCTCGCTGTTTAAGTACTGTACATGAAGTTTAAGCCTCCCGATTTGCCTAGTTAATATATCCCAAAATGAAAGCAAACATAACTTTGCGAGGTGGTGTGTTATCTGTGTAGGACAATCGACATTGGTAAAAGCAGCAAGATTAATTGGTATTACAAATATGGCAATTGGTTTTACAGTTGGCTGCCGCACCTGACACTAACCCTCCTCCTTTCTCCAGGCTTGGGACTGGCCATAGTGTTAGGCTTACACCATGGGCGGAGTTTAACACTATATCAACAGAAAACCATAAAATGTTCCGAAGGGCTGCATTAAACATACACATATACCGGAAATACCCTACAGCGCCCTGTGCACATAAACATCTTGTTTTCGTTCAATGCTGGAACTGCAGACAAATGAAGGCATAAAAAGAAATGCTACACTAACGTAATTATGTAAAAGAAATTATGAAAGGAAAAAGAATTGATGGAACACGTGCATTTCGCACAGGAAATAAAACCCTTCTAAAAACACATCCCACAACACTATTGCAGGATGTGCTCAGCAACAGAAAAGCAAACAAGAGAGTAAACAAATGTACTCTGTAAAAAAATGCGCATGTATGCCACAAAGCTCCAGAAAGATCTCAAGCGGTTGCACCTACAGTACTACAAAAAAGTGAAGGTTGCACTCCGTAAACTAAAAATGAAATCCTGGCCGCTAAGCACATTACCTGCCAGCATTACAAAAAAGTGAAGGTTGCACTCGGTAAACAAAAAATGAAATCCTGGCCGCTAAGCACATTAAAGATTGCAACAAGTTGTGCCCTGGAACACTATGAACGAAGCGAACTTTGCACTCGGTAAACTAGGTACGAATCCTTGCCAGTTGTTCATTAGACATTGGAACAAGTTGCACCCGGCAGGACTCTAAACTAACTGAAATTTGCACTTGGTAAGCTTACAAAGAAACCCTCGGCAGTAGTACATTAAACATCACACCACATTGCACCTGGCAATACTATATAAAAAGCGAAGGGTTCAGTCGCTAAACTTAAAAATGATTGCTTACTAGCAAACATTCAACATCACAAGCTGCACCCGACCCGCCATGGTTGCTCAGTGGCTATGGTGTTAGACTGCTGAGCTCGAGGTAGCGGGATCGATTCCCGGCCACGGGGGCCGCATTTCGATGGGGGCGAAATGCGAAAACACCCGTGTACTTAGATTTAGGTGCACGTTAAAGAACCCCAGGTGGTCGAAATTTCCGGAGTCCTCCACTACGGCGTGCCTCATAATCAGAAAGTGGTTTTGGCACGTAAAACCCCATAATTTAAATTTTTTTAAGCTGCACCCGTGAATACTATAAACAAAGTAAAGGATGCACTCAAGACAAAGAAAGGAGAAAAAAAACACTGTCACAAGGCACATATCATATTGCAAATGGTTGCAAGCAGCAATTCTATGAAGACATCTCTAACCAATATATACAGTTACACAGGGCTTTTGGCATTGAAACATAAAATTGGCATGAAAATCTATATACAAGAGTGGTGCTACATTGTGGTATTACCACATAGAGTAATGCCTATTTGTGTGCAAACGAAACTTGCTTGGTCAGTATGTGGCGAACATATGCACCCCTAGTGGAGTAAGTGATACGCCGAGCAAGTGCACGAAGCCGAAGCACCACATACTTTCTTTGAAGCACTTTCGTGAGGTCAACCACATGTTGTGGCTCTTCACGATAGTGGTGTATTAAATTTAGCATTGATACATGTCTCTCTGAAAAGTTCTGGAAGCCCCTCAGGGTTATGATGTCAATTTGGGACTTGCCTGTAGTGGTGCCGAGTCGAATTACTTTTTCTACGGCATACAGAGCAGCATGTACAAAAGCAGATGCCTGAATGAGCCCACCGTTGTTTTTAGAGCTGTGAGCATGCTGCGCTTTGTGTCTGAGACTAGAAGCTGTGCACAGTCTGCACAATGTAGCCGGTTAAGTACCACTCTTGCTACAAAGCCTCCAATGTAATGCACGACCTCACTGGAGAAGACACTGAGGTCAGTGTAATCATGCTCCAGCAATGATTGTGTGAGTGTACACGTGAATTTGTGGTCGGTGGCTTCGCTTGAAGTGCAGCTGTCGTCTTCTCCCTGACTTCTAGAGAGGCATATGCCTTGTAGCTGTGGCATCACATTTGCGTTTTTTGATGACATTACTTGTGCATGCACCAATGTTCTTCTGTATGTGTGCCGGAACTGGTCTGCCGAAGGATTGTTGTTCCAGCCACCACGTTGCCTAATGCAGCTGAAGTACATCTCTATAGTGGGTCTTGATTGAGCCTACTAGTGCAGATGTAGCTTTAAAGTAAAATGAACAATATGAAGAGTAGTCGTGTTTCAAATTTTTCATAACATTGAGCTTGGAACTTAACACACAAACGAACATAACTTTCGGGCTATTGAGGTGATACGTTAATGATTAAGGTGAATAGGTTAAAGCAAAACAGACGAACTTCTCCATTTGTAGGTGTCACCCACAAAAGCTAGTCGTTTAGGTAAATCGCTTCACAAATAGTGTTGTTATCATACAGTCAACAAATGTTCACCGTGGTGATGGCGGAGAAAAACTTTTATTGATGAGAAGGCCAAAAGTAAAAATAAATGGTACCCATGAAGTCCTTGCCTCTGTTAGTGTTACGAAAACTTGCGTACATTATGTGGTTGCTTCACCTGCACGGGTCAGCATCAAAGATCTCCTGCGCCATATCGGACACGCTCTTCAGCGTGAATGCCAGTGAGATTACTGACATACGCCTGCTGCCCTGTACAACTGGCTTCCCAGTAACCAGTTGCAGAGCCATCAGCTCTCTGCCAGCACACTCCATGGCCTCCCTCTGGAAGTGGAAAGTTGAACGTCGCAGCGGAGCCTTGAACCCTTTTGCCACTGGACTGCTCCAGTTCAGCAAGTCGAACGCCCTGAAAGTAAGAGAAAATCACAGCTCTCATTAAAAAAGCGTACCCACGAAAAAGGGGAACAGCTTTATGTCTGGAGAAGTAACAGTGCATAACTGTTGCGGATAAGGACGGTGCAAGTCAAAATAGAGGAAGCATTTTATGTATGCGCATGCATACATTGCAGCAGTGCATGCCGCTAATGAAACGGTTAACAAGTACCAGCAATTGATGCATTCGTTTATGCACTGATACATACAATGGTACATTTATTCAGACTGCACCACTGAAGACAGCAAGCAACGCTTCATATGAATTCAAGTGAGCAGTTGAGCAATACTCCAAGTTATGAATTTGTGTCATGCACTAAATGCATTAAACAATCTTTGCAATAATTTATCAGAGTGACGATGACTTATTCATGTTTATAGGGCTTCAAAACTTATACGCTCGCTACTGGGTAATGGCATGACATAGACAAGAGTCAAACCCTTGGATACTTTTTCCAGCCTAATTAATTTCACAAAGAGCAAACATTCCTTGCATCCTACTTGTCCTAACATGCGGAGTATATATTTTCATGTTATGAAACAGTTTCTTTATTTGAACAGCCACACGAGAAATCATACACATAATCGTTGAAAAAACAGAAGGCCATGGTTCACGTTACAGAGGAAGCAGTCGTAGGCAGTATTTTCATTAATAGCATGAGGAAGAGATGGAGCTGTGCAAGCGGTATAATCTGATTGGCAAGTAAATGTAGGTCTATTAGAGTTGACATAGTGTGCGCCAAAAGTAGGGAGATGGAGTCGAGTATGACAAAAATACCATGTGGTACAAAGAAATTCGCAGATTGCAGGTAGGACATGTAATCGCTTAATGTAACCTGACATAAGGAGAGATCATCGCAAGGTGCGGTTTTCTTGTACTAGACAAAGTATGTTAATGATGACACCCATTGTGACAGTGGTTATCTATGTGCTAGTCGTCTAACATGGCAAAAGAGATAATAGATGAAACTGCACCATTCATGTGCGAGGAAAAGGTTGTCGTTTAGCAATGTGTGCAAACACTCGTAGAACAAAGGTGCAGCAATGATATGCCACTGTAGCGCTAGCTAAATGCTACTGCTAGTAAAGCCCACTATAGTTGCCACAGACCACAGCAGTGTTTAGCTTTCACCAGAACTCTTGCCTTAAGAGGAAGCTTCAGCTCTGGTGCTCCTATTGAAATGCATGTAAAAGGAGAATTTCGTATTCTCGGCAACCACTGCAGCAAACTTGATGAGGTTTGTTGTATGCAAAATAAAAATTTTAAATCCAGGGGCTGTTGCTTTCGATTTTTGAATTTAGGCCTCAATGTTCAACTGAAAATTGGTCAAAATGCTATGTTTATAAAAACCCCGAAAATATCAAGCTTCCACTTTTGTGAATGTGCAATGAAAAATGATATTGTGTGTCATAGTACATCTCTAGCGGACAGAATTGATAAGTTACACATGAGTCTCAGATATTTTACTAATGCGTAAATACATCTTCCTGAAAAACCGTAATACACAATGTAAGACATTCACGTATTATGTAAATTGACATATCTAATTTGTCCACTTCGAATAATCTAATGAATACTGTTTATAGAACTGCGGTATCTGTATTTGGCGGAGAGATATTAGTTTGTATACTTCGCGTTTCTATTTCTTTCTGAAATTTCGCATTTCTAAAAAATTCTTTCAACACAATTCATGCCCTAAATCGAAATTCTGCTTCCAATACTCACTACAATCCAACTTTCGCTCTCAAATGCAACAAATTTCATTAACATTGGTCCACGGCTTATCTCAGAAATGCGTTTTTTGCATTTTATATGTACTTCAATAGGCCGCGTTAAACTTGGGCCCGAGCTAAAGCATCCTCTTAAATGGGCAGGCGTTCAGTATACGTACATGCAAGGAATGAAGAAGACAGCAATGAAGTGCTCGGCACATGTACCTTTTTTTTATCATGACACATTAGTGAGTTTACAAGCGTTGCCTGTGTCAAAATTTTCTGGCCAGCTCCCTTGACATAGATGTGTAATCACTGAATGACAACAAGGGATGATTATTTTGAAGAGAAAGAAGTGGCAGTGGAAGTAATGAAGTGCTTCGCTTGAATCACATTGAGTGTAATAATAAAACCCCTGTGCTTTGGTTAATTACTGCTCACTCAGGACCGTAACTGTATTAGTCACATGCTATTCCTCAAATCAGGTTTAAACATTTCATTTTATTGAGGGTGTGAGTGTGCGTTGTTATTGCAGTAGCGTTTTCTTTACTGCTCTTCTCCCTCCGGGAAAGTGTAGGTGATGGCCTGATAGTGTGCTTTAACAGAAGTATATTGTGAATGAAGTACAATCTCACAGTCCTTATTTGTTAACCATGCTGATGAATTTTGCGGTCCCGTTGCAGTCTTCAAAACCCTGCAGATGCAGCTCCGAGGCAAATTCCAGTGCTGTGCTGACTGATGCACTGAATGTCTGGGCTTCAAGTTTTACTTTCATTATCTGTTATAGAAGAAACAGAGACCACAGACACTATTGTAATTGCCACTGTAGTGTCATGTATTAACAGGTAGGAACTTACCTGTCGGCAGTACTCCACATGAGCCCGTGAGAGCTTGTTGGCTGCATTTAGTCCTTCTTTTTCCTGGAGCTGGTGGAGCATTGTAATGTGTTTCCACTGAACGACCTGGAGCCAACATTAGTACAGAAAAGTCAAGCCTCACTTTCAAGGCAGAGGCTACTTGTTTTCAATGTTGTCACCAGTCCCGCCAAGTTTTAAAAAAACCCGTAATTGTGTGTAATGGAAAAGTCAGTGTCGTAGCTAACTTTATGTAATCAATCACACAAGCACAATCTTACCTCATACTGCATCTGTAGGATACCAATAGCGTTTGACAGAATTTACATAATGTCATGTCCGAAATGTCACTGGTACGAACCTGACATTAAGAAGCATAGAGACAGCAGAAGGCACACCCAAACTCTCGAGGACGTTTAGTTAGACGAAAATCTTGATGTAGGATAATTGGAAGAGTGTAAGGAAATGTTTATAAAAAGTGTTACACATTCTAAAGATTCAGGACAGTAAAGTTAGTAAGTGAGCAAGGTAGTAGTTATGAAACAGTTTCCTAAATGTGCTAACCTCACCTAACAATACATAAGATGATAAGTTTGCCACGACATATACTACTCTGTAATGGCGCACTAATTGGGTGTTTGAGTTTTGGTAACGCTTCATAAACGGTAAAAATTCTCTATAAGGTATCCATGCGTTGTAAATTCCTATATTACATATGTTCGCTTCACATACACTCATTAACACACTTTACACAACTGCATTTTTTTTTGTGTGTGGACAGTTGTGGTTTTATAGGAAATGTGGTTCTATGTTTGTGTACTTTTGAATATTTATGAACTATTTGTAAGGAATGCTATGCAGGAAAATAATGTTTTACATAAAGTAGCATGCATCAAAACTTCATTTTCCAGATGCAACACGCCTCATTGGGATCACTATCAATTACCTCACAAAAGCTCAACATGTTTTGGGGTCCCTCATTTGCAGGATCCATATTTATTTTCCATTAAGGCGTAGAAATGAGGTGGCACCTGCTAAAAAGTCTATGAAACCAACTGGACAAATTTTGAAGACTCGTAGGGAACAACTGAAGGCTTCATTGAGAAGATACGTTTCTTTTGCAAACACTCGTAACAGTTTCCTTGATTCGCATTATGTACTTGTGGCAAGTTTCTTCATACAGGAGCCTGTGCGGTTAACACCAATGGTTGAAACATATTGTAAAGTTTGCCAGTATGGGCTATGCTTTGGAGAAAGTTTTGTTATGAAAACATTATTTATTAATTGATAACGTGTTTTAATAATGCATGGTTCGGCATAAACATGTGCAAATTATGGTGACTCATTGCACAGTCCTGTAATATAATTGTAGAACTGGCAATTTTTGTGGGGAGCCTACAAGTTTATTCTTATCACTGACGCATTGACACGCACATTTTGGCACATGGTACTAAGAATATATTTTCACTGCTTTAAGGCTTTAACCACATTACAATTACGCATTGATTTTGGTCGGAAGATGAACATGAAGCTGACTTTCACATTTCTTTGTACAACTTTTTCTGAAATGTAGTGACACACTTTAAATGACGTCACTGAATAAAATGTAGGGAACACAATGAAAGAATGTTTTGCAAACAATCCACTAACACAGCAAGCATTCTGTGTCAGTGTGAGCATTACACCAAATTGTAAAGCATGTTCACTGCTTTTGAAAGAGGCAATGATAATTATTCAAAAAAAAATAGTTTACCCCGTACATGCTGCTTGTCAGAGTCGCCTTGTCTCCGAGGAGGTTCCTCAACAACTTAAGGCCATGGCACGCGTCAAACACCATGTGAATGTCCTCCTGCTTGTTGACTGGGCTCTTAAATGTTGTCCTCAGGGCATTGTACGAACATTCATGAACTCGACAGCCTAGCAGCTTAGCCATATGGACATTTGCCCCGAGACAGTCACAGACAACTTCCACCACTCTTAGGCCGCACTGGTGCAGGTGGTGGATAGCCTGTAATAGCAGGTCCCGCAGCACTGCACCTGACAGGCCAGCGTTTAAGAAATACCCAAAGGGCATCTTCCATGGTGATGCCAGCCCAACAACCATGAATACAAGGGCATCAGTAGCAAGTGGGGTGCTTCTGGGGTCACTTGGTTGTACATTGTTCTGGCCAAGGTCGGCATATCCAATAAGACGGCCTGTGGGGATGTCTAGTTCACATGCCTTGCTGATGCTCATGCCATCAAGTAAAATGGAACAAAGACGCTCACGTGGACTGTCGTCCTTGTGCCTACCCTTTAGGTCGTTTAGCACCTCGGCAGTGAATCCTGGCCAACCGTCAATGACCTTGAGCCATTGTCGAATTTTTTGTACGCTCGGCATTGGAAACAATGTGCTCATGTAATCATAGGCCCGGGGGGAGTAGTAATGCAAGGTTGATGCGAAAGTTTTCATTTCGGGTGTGTACCTCCTTCCACGGGGCTGTTCTACCATATTATTCTGCCAATTCGCAACAATTCCTTGCGGCAGGTTTTCAAGATGTGCCTCCTTGTTTGCTGATTTTTTTAGATGTGTGCAGTGCTCATGTTGTTCCCCTGCCACACTTCCCAAGGCTTCATTAATCTTGCTATAGCGATTTGCTTTTTTTTTGCAGTAAATTGACTTTTTTTCGTGCTGCATTCAGGTCTTCTCTGAACTTCTTCATTCTGCCCTCCGGCTGCTCTGCGGAGCTGTACGTGTGGTCAAGAAGGACATTCTCCAAGGCAGTAGTTGATGTCCCACCATCACTCTGTATGTGGCAGCTACGTGAGGCTTCCTCGGTGGCTGGTGATGGAGTGTCATGCGCCTGCGATTGAATGTATAATGCCTGCTAACTTAGCCACCTATTCACAGGACAGAGCACCGTTAACATCCATCCAATCCAGTTTTATAACACACAAGCATGATGATTGTTCATGGCAAGGCTGCAATGACACTTATTTTTACATTGACAGGTAATCAATGTAACTGTCTGATAATGTAATGGTTGTGGAGGGGGGACCTGTCAGAATCCACACAGCACGTGTGTGGGACATGTTACGCATGTGTCGAGTTCTCTGGTCCTTTCAATCCGCAAAAGCTGCATACTTTACCAACGAAGGATTGCATTACAAGCTGACTGCTGACAGACCCATGCACCAAGCTCGCTTGTTTGTGCTGTTGCTCATTTATACATTTCCTTTTTTACTTGGCTTGTTCCATACAAAAGCCGCATGCAATGAACACCTTAACTTGTGCACTCTACATGGCGCTTCTTTTCACAGACAGCGATGAGTGTGTTTTCATAATTTAGCGTTGCCAGTAGCCTTCATCGTGATTGTATGACCAACATGCATGCAAATTAATAATGTTTCCCCTTTTCGGCTACAACTTCATTCTCCTGTACATGCAATACAACTACGTGATTGATAGCAGTACGCTGTATTGGTACCTTCTCTTCTTTCATGTCAATTGTGCATTGAATGAGGCTTTTCCTTAAAAAAAATTCATTGTACAACTTCTGTAAATTTCGCTATGATTGTCTGCACACATGGAAGAAGAGCCCAGCAGAGATACCTATTGGCATGCAAAAGTGAAATGTATAATAAAACCACTTCGCTACGATTGCATCCTTGTGTAAAACATTAAACACGATCTGTCTCGAAGCTTCTGCTGTAGCACTTGCCGCTCTATATTAACACATGCCACTATTTGTCAATTCGGTTTTTGCGGTTTCTATTATTACACTTACTGTATTGCTATGAGGCATATGAGCTCCATGACTGGAATGGCTATCCTCTAAAATTTTTTACAAGCAGTGCGGGGCTTCAAAGAATGAGTTACGTAGTACCAAAGTTGTTTAAAAGTTCCATTAACACTTTCACATCCTCTTACATCTGCACATAAACAGCATGAGCTAGGCAGGTAAGAAATTTGCCTGGTTGTGAAAAGTCATGCACGAATTGATTCATGGCTGTGCATGCTAAGTGCTGTTACCACATTTTTATAACATCGTTGCTGTTCTCGCAAAACTCCACCACTTTGTAGGTTTTTTGGCACCACCGGCTGTTGTATCCCGTCACGGCTTTGCATACACTGGTACTGTCAATAAAAATATCCCATGTGCATACCTTTTCATGATTGTGTGGAGTGTAGAACCTGGATGGCACTGCACCCTCATGAAGGCGGCGGCACTGTAGACCAGCGAGAAACGCAGCTTCTTCAAAATGCGCTGAGCATAGCATGTGGCGCCCTGTCGGGGTGAAACCAGGCTGGTTCATAGCAAGGAGCCATTTTTGCAGTAGGTGTTCATTGTTCATTGGAAACCTGTACACGAAAAAAGAAAATGTTTTGCTGCAATAGCTGACCAGCACAAATTGGAGCTTTCCAGAGCAGTTCCCACTAGCTCACAAACCTTTTTTTGCCAGCATATGCCTATTGCATATATCGACATTACCACTGTGCATTGTATCCATTGCAAGCACATGAAAAGGAATACTTATGCTCTATTATATAGGCTGCAGCGAACACAAACATTTTTTTACTTCCAGCACTTTTTCCAAAAGCCGCAGTGAGACATAATTTTAATGCATAAACTTTTACATACTCCATGCAGTGCTGCTGCTATGCCTGTGCACCAAGCCATTTATCGTTTTATCACATTTTCTCAATTAATGTGATTGTGCTATGTACCTCACGCTTATAATAGGAGGTTTTATTTCCATGCTCCCTAATTTCTCTGTTGACTGTTACATCCACATGTTTTGCTTAGTCCGCACATTTTTATTTTAGACTCACTTCACAGGTGCCCAATTTAGCCTTTCATTTTGGCGGCACTAATTAATCCTGCAATCTAAACATTGTCATTCTTATCCATGCCCATACCTCTATCATTTCCAAATGTTATCATTGTATGAAGCAGCATTATTAACAATGCCTACTTGTGCATTTCGACTCTAGCACTCCACCATGGTTTTCTTGCATACGCTGCCCCTGCACGCCTTTTTCGGTTAGTATGCAACAAAAGTGTGACAACAGCAAAACAATGCTGAACATAATAGGTCTTTTATAAAAATTTAAAAAAAACCTTCAACAGCACGAGGTGACACTTCTGATAATCCTGCTAGGAGCTATATGAATGGCACACGTGCTTTTGCGTATTTACATAACTACACTCACCTGTGGTACGAGAGCTTGCTGCTTCCTCGCTCGAATTTGCTTGTGCACAAGCGGTAAGCACAAAGCGAAGACATCGTTGGCAGTTGGCTCCACGCATTCAGTCCGATTTGTTTGGCTGACTAAGATTACAAAAGGGCCGGCAATGTGCAGCTGGCTTGCGTAAATACCGGTTTTCATACAAAGAGTTCACTGGTTGTAGTCCTGTTGGCCGCACCAGGATGATTGCACGACTGCCCAGGCAGCAGCTGACGCCGTGTTAACTGAGACCACGCGACGGGCGTTCACACGCTGAGCGTCAACACACTGGTAGCGTCTGCATTTCGATGCAGACGCCACCGGTGTTGCAGACGAAATGCAGACGCCGGTAGCGTCTGCATAGACCTGCGGTAGCGTCTGCGCTTCCATGCAGACGCTAGCGCGGGTTACGTTCAAAACGTCACACCGGACACAGTTTCCAATACAATTAAAGACATTACAAAGATATTTCATTTGGAAATTATTTTTTTATTGGAAGCTGCTTTGTGCAACGGGACACGCTGGTTAACGAATGACATACACGCAAAGAGCATGTTAACATATAGGGCGCAATCGCACGCACTTGTATAGTGTTTTAAGCGTGGACAAAAAATAAAATACGGAAACATGTAATTTTTCGCGTAATTGCAGCTTATTGCGCTAACTGATTCCTTACGCTGCCAGATGCTACAGTAGAATTTTTTGTAGGAAACTCTATGGCAGTAGACACAACGGCACGTAGCACGACGCACGGCCTATGCGGTAGCAGAAGACGTTTGTAGCAGACGAAGTCGGTTTTTTC
Source organism: Dermacentor albipictus (assembly GCF_038994185.2). NCBI lineage: Eukaryota > Metazoa > Arthropoda > Arachnida > Ixodida > Ixodidae > Dermacentor > Dermacentor albipictus. The sequence continues at coordinate 13,271,072 of NW_027225569.1, forward strand.
CCCCGCTCTGACGGCACAAGAAATAGTTGGCAGAATTCGTATGCGTTATTTTAACGCGTAGTAGCTGTAGTCGCAACCTACACATAATGCCATTTATCGGTGTGTCCTGTTGTGCATGCTACATATCAAAGTATTTCTAAACCGACAGACATCATAAAATTGGGAGTGGGGGGGGGAGGGAGAGACTCTTGCACTTCACGCAGCCTTTCAGCATAATTTATTAAATGCATCTCGTGTGACTCACACCAATGCATATTAGCAGAGGTGCTCACTCCACAACTTCACAACTTTATTACCACAATCTTTTATACGTCGAACGAAACTAGCGAAACGGAAATATTGCCTATTCCCATCATTTCCATCGTCCCTTTCCACCCCCCCCCCCATAGTGTGTTTCTAAGCCTTTCCCCCAAAGCTGTGAGCCATAGTCCATAAATATGTAGTAGCCCAATTGGCCTGCGCAAAAATAAGCAAACGCGTACTCATTAGTTATTAATGATGTGTTTATGCTCTCTTACCTGCTTAAGCACACTAGTACGGCGCCATCACTTACAAAAATGAAGCGTCATATCTGAAAAATAATTTCTATCTGGCACTGCATTTTTCAAATTCTTGCTAAATCTAGTTACCAGTCACAAAGGCAACACTGGTACTACAAGCTTTTTTCTCTTAATCTTGGCGTTCGCATTTTTCTAAGCGCGTGCTGTCAATTAATTTCAGTATTTTTACATATTAATTGTGAATTGTCGCATTCACTAAGCAATATGTTGCTCAATACGATCAATTTGCAAAGCTACAAAGCCGTTTGAAGCCGGAAGAACGAAGTTTAGGCAAATCCATGTACTTCCCATAATTCCCATGCTAGTACAACCGCTCCCATTGTAGCTCACGTAGACACTAGCACCACAGTTCCCTCTAGTAATTTTGTAGGAAGCTCTATGCTGGCTGGTACGCACGGGATGAAGCCTTTGAAGCGCTATGTAGAACATTATTGCGCGCGATAATTAAAACAACACAAAAGTTATTGCTTTGCTTTGCATCTAGTGCGAAAAGTAACGGATCCTTTCTTACGCGGCGCACCATCACGATGCTCGCACTTGTGTGGCCGGTACATGTATTCGAACTGCCCAAAATAAATGCGCCAACTCTGGAAATTAGCGGTTAACATCAAGATTTCTTTATTCATATCACAACAGCTTCTGCAGTGGGAGCAGCACGTTTTTCAGGCTTCAAACGTTCTTAATTTCACTGCTATCTCACATCGTCCCACAGCACACATTACCCAATGCTGTCTTCTGTTGCATTTGGTTGCACTACTCTTGCAAGCAACATTTGGCACTTCATGTGGCATTTGTGTACATTTTCATAATTATATTGTTTATGTGCTGCCTTGCATTAGCAGCTATTTTCGAAATATTTCATGGTTTCTCTCCTCTATTATAGGGTCTTTGCTGGGAAAAAAACGGAAGCAGAGAAGTGTCTGGATGAAGACTCGTTCTAATGACATGGTGGGACCGCATTGTGGCAACAGAGTTCACCGACGAGGAGTGGGAAAGATAATTTTAGAATGAGCCGAGCTTCATTAAACGAACTTGTTCTACTTTTGGAACCATTCATGTCGCCAAAGACATATTGCGTGCGACAACCACTACCAGTGGAAAAGAGAGTGGCTATTGCCCTTTTCAAAATGGCCAGCTGCAGTGAATATAGGGTGGTAGCGAATCAATTTGGTGTTCACAAAAGCAGCGTCAAAAATTGTGTATACATGTTCTGCCAATTGCTTGTACAGGATTACCTGAAAAAGCACCTAAGCATACCGACTGCCACAGAAGCTGGAGCTATTGCCAGGAATATTGAAGCAAGGTGCCACCTCCCTCAAATATTTGGGGCAATCGACGGTACCCACATCCCTATCATGGCACCAAAGAAAATATAACGTGACTTTGTAAACAGAAAAATGTGGACATCGTACAATGTGCAGGCTGTAGTAGATGACCGAGGGCGATAAGTTTCATTTCACAAAATATTCGGCTTACTTTTTCTCTTGGGAGTTTTCTCCTGGTAAACATGGGAACCAGTGGCCATTCCTCCCACAAGCTCGTTTGCTTGCATCATAGTCATTGTTCTTATGTAGGAAGGACTGTATTAGTGCTGGCCAGTTAATGTGAGTGAATAGATTGCGCACAAACACTTCACTTGTAACTTCTCACAGAAGTGTTCTTGTTGCTTGAAACCATATTCTTACCATGCGTCCTAATCATAATGCTCATGTATGTTTCAGATTTCGAAGTGTTACCTGCAATGTCCCAGGAAGTGCGCATGATGCATCTGTGTTGAGGCTGTCATCACTGTTCCAAAGGAGTGAGGAGCTGTTGCCTAGACGAGAAATCACGTTGAATGGCTGTTCAATCCCACTCATGCTATTGGTGGATCCTGCATATCCTGGTTTGCCTTGGATACTGAAGGGATAGATACACCTCATCACAAGGAAGGCTCTCAAAGGAGCTGGAATCATTTAATGTGTACCACAATAGCGGCCACAATGTTGTGGAGCATGCCTTTGGAAGGCTAAAGGGGCGATGGAGTGTGCTACTGAAGCGAGCTGACATAAATTACAAATTCATGCCGACGGTCATAGTAGCTGCATACATTTTGCAAAATTTTTGTGAAGAGAGAGGAGAGACAGTAAGTGATGCGTGGATTAGTGATGTTAGGTCATCTGAGGATGAGCTTTACCAGCAGCCTTCAACCAGACCTCTGCACACAAGCTCTGTTAGTGAAGTGCGGGATTTCCTCTGCGATTTCTCGGCTGCGAACTTTCCACTTCGGTCTGCATCGTGGTGAATTGTTTCTTGTGATGTGCTGAAGACAGCGAAATGAAACAGTTTGAAGCACGGTTTTTAAAAGCAGTGTTTATTTGCAAAAAGTAGACCTTCCTCACTTCACTGTTAGTTAGCAACATTACTTGGGCTACTGCCTTGACCCTGAGGCTGTAGAAAATACATAAAGTCCTTCTTGCTGATTAAGTGAAAATGGATATGGCATCTGCTCAAATGGTGCACCAGGCTGGCCAAATGCTGGCACAGGCTGTCTGGCCAATCGTGCCATCATCGCTTGAGTTCCTTGAAGAAATGATGCTGTGATGCCAGCTATAACATCCTTAAAATTCTCATTTTCCTGTTGCAGCAACTCTTTCTGCTGCTTAAACAGAACTTCATTCTGCTCTTGAAGTAGTGCAGCTGTTCTTTGATGCTGCCGTTCTAGTAATTCGGGCAGTGCCATGGTGCTGGTCCTGGCCCGCTTTGCCGGTGGCATGGTAGAGCCAGTGGTTGCTGCAAGAAAATGTGCCCAATTGTAATCACCATAAACATAGTAAAACCTGTTGCACTGTTACATCACATGGGAAAGCCATTTCAAACAGTTGCATCCAAAACAATACATGAAGTAGATCCGACGCATTGATGTTACGAAAACCATTATGCTGGTAGCTGCCTACCTAGCACTGTTTGGGATTATGCAAAGTACGTTCGGGGGAACCAATCTGTTTATGCAAGAAGAACCGCTATGTGCATTACGCAAAAGTGTGGGTGTGTAAAGACAGCAGCAGTATGACGCCGCTGATGTCATTTCTACTTTCGCCGTTGGACGCGAGCTTACGAAATGTTTGTTTCGTTCTGCACGGGTACTGGACTAGCGTAGAAAAAGCAAACGTGGAGTGCCGCATGATCAGCGGCTCCATGTTATGCCATCACATGTACATATAGAAACATTCCATGTGGTATGCGCACATGTATAAACACTCATTTGTCCTCTCTTCCCTCTGTGCCTGTAGGAACTGCACTACTCCGTTGCTAAAAATAGACTGTAGCATTAAGAAACCACCACTTACGGCTTGAGCTCATCTCAAAGGTTTGGCTGCCACCAGGCGAGTGGACGCTTTGAAAGTGCGAACCCCTCTCGTCATCACTCTGACCTGAATTGAAAAAGATGGCGGTGTCACTGCATAACTCACCGTTAAACATACATCTGCTCATTTCATTTATGTGTATAACAACTCATTTGCTCAAAACATTTTATTTTCTCAATTTCTCGCTATGCTTTGCTACAAGCATAATTAATTGCTTTTTGTTCTTCTGTTTCTGTTTCCATGTACATAAATATTGTATGCATGCACACATTGCTTTTGCTGCTTGACCGTTAGCTGCTGTTTTTTAACACGTGACCCCTGTTAAGTTGCACAATAAAACACCAGTTTGTCAGTGATGCAAATGTCTTCAGTGTTTGCAATAAATGAAATCATGAAACTCTGGTTGCTTGTCTGAATGTTCAAGTGCCAAAAGATCGGAGATCACAATTTCATCAGGAGAATTTGTTTCATCCGGAGAATGCAGCTTTACTAGTTGTTGATACTGGTTAACAGCACAGATTTGCACACTCGGTGCGCTTATGCCCACACTCGCTTGTAAACTTGAAGTAGGTCGTGCGCTCACCATCGCTATATATATATATATATATATATATATATATATATATATATATATATATATATAGCGTGTGTCTAGGAATTTTCCCTTGTCAGCCTTAATCGACTGGTCTTGCATTAGCTTAAAATGGGGTGCTGCTTCGTACACGCCGTCAGAGTGCCGAGTTGGGAAAATGGACGCTGGAGAAAAAAAAAAACGTTGCACTTGTTTTACCTGTGTTGTCTTCGTCGGCGACACTGACAGCGTCACTGTCGAGGCCACAGTGATGGGCCTCCACCATGGGACGGTGGCACAGAATGGCACTTAATTCTTTGTACCACCTCCATTTCGATGGCGCCGCGCCCATCAACATTTGTAGCTCTCTTTCCTAGCGAGAAAAGAAATATTTTTCGAAACATGAGTGTGAGTCTGGCAAAGCTTTTCAGAACATCAGTGAGCTCAGCAAGACAAATTACCTTGTTGTATTTCCCCTTTAGGTTCTTCCAATGGGTACGCAGTTGTTGCCAAGTCCGACAATATGCAAGTAAAGCCATTTCTTGTTGTACCTTTGCGAAGCGGACTTGATTTCATTGGCGGCGCGAATATAGCAGCCACCAATATTTAATTCTGATATAATGGCAAGGAAAGCAGCGGTTGCCTCTGCGGTGAAATAAGTTCGCGTAGAGCACGCTGCGGCGAACGAAGTTGCCGGGGGGGACGCCATTGTGCTTCTGATTCGGGCGTTGCTGTTCTTTGTTTTTTCACCAGCGCGGCAGTCCCGCAGCTGATTCCTTCCCATAATTCCTAATGAGACGATGCTGCGTTTACATGCTCCGCGAGAGTCCACTGGCGTCCGTAAATCTACCCTCGCCTGGCGCATTAATGCGATGCGCCTTCCTAGCGCATTACCGCTGTTTACATGTATGCGATGCGCTAGAAATGCGATGCGATGCTACACTGTCGCATTCATGTAAACGCGGCTTTTGCCTGTTTTTGGCAGGGCGCATTCAGAATTTTTTTTCGACCTAACTTTCCGTCCTTCAGCCCCCACTTGCCTCTCCCCAACGCACCCACGTGAGCCTGGTCAGTGCTATCAGTGAAGCGCTCAGAGAGCTATATGCTGCTGTGTCGAATTGGCTGCTCTCGGAAGCACGGGGGAAAGTGGCGGGGTTACTATTGTACTCCTTGTCTCCCTCAGACGCTGCCACCCCTAAAACGCGGTCGGGCTAGGCAATGGGGGGGGGGGGGAGGGCAATTGGCGTTTGCGGCGTTTTCTTCATTCACCCTTTGCTTTCAGTCTTTCCTTCTATGCATCGCTAGCACGCCGACTGGGTGCAACACCGCCTGAGTGCTTGCCGTCTTGTCCGTTTTTGTCAGCGCACTACTATTGTGAAAAATGCTCGCTTGCGGTCGTCATTCCTAAGCCTACATCTTGAAATGCGCAGCAAAGAGGCGACGATTTTTTGTGTGTGTTAGAATTAATATAGGCGAAAGAACAACTAGAAAAAAAGTCGGCGCTCTTGGCTACCGTCTTCGATGTGCGATGAACTCGGATACACAGAAGCATGGATCTTACAATGGTGAGTGCATTTGTTTTGCGCATGTTATAAGTTTTATAAGGAGTAATATCACCCATGCAATATCACGCGGTATATATATTGCTGAAACGGCCCTGGCTAATGTAAAGTGCCTGTAATTACATAGCTATTTTTTATTCGCAGCTTTTGAATAGTGCCAGCAGTAGACCACGTGTAAATCTCTGTGAATTTCACCCAAATTCCAGGACTGTGATTTTATCAAGCCACGCGCGCGGCCTGATCCTGCTAGTCATACCGAGGAACCGCGCTTCTTCTCACTATTCTATTTCAAGCATCATTTCCAGCCGGCCGTATTTCTTTCTTTTCGTATAATAAATGCCTCTTTTGCTAGTGTTTCCTGACGGAAGTACTCGGTTTTCACATTAAAAATTTCGCACGAACGCCGCATTGTGTCTAGACAGTCTGAAACTAGGCTTTTTGTGCTGTGGCAGGTCTTGCTGCAATTTTTTAATTATAAAGTGCTACGCTGACTAGATGTGGAGTTCAAACAAGGCGGACGGATCCTGCGCATTTTATGTTTGTTCTAAATATTCTGTTACGCCCTCTACGAAATATGCCATATATGTCGAAATATTAAAAAGCGTTACCTGACAAATCTCTTGCAAGAAAGTTTCTTGATTCACCCCTTCGAACTCTCTGCTCAGACTTACAGTACTGTTGCGGTATAGTGATTTTTCAAATGAAAACACTGCCGCATACATTTGTCATACCGACACCTCTGATAATATTTCTTTTTATTTTACAGTGCAAGCGTCTCCTCCAGTAATGGTGAAGTCGCTATGGGAAGTGGTAGTGATTTCAAAGAAACCACCGCGTTATCGTGGTCCTCGGGGCCTGATCAGCCCGCCGTCATCCAAGCACTGACCAACCTGCCTACCGAAGTCAGCTTCCTCCCCTGAAACCCCTGGCCAGCCCACCAACCTCGGCACCTTACCCAATTCCTATCCTGAGGGCAGTGCCTGTAAATAAACTGGTTCGATAACCGAGCGTCACCCATCTACGTCCACGGAAAATCCCTATTTGTGAAAATTTATTCGCAAATAAAGTGTCGTAAAACTCAATTTCAGTATTCTTTTATTATTATTTGCAAGTATAGATGACTTCTGCTTGTTGACATCTTTTTGTCGAGCTTTCCTAGATATTATTCAGGAAGACGGTATGGGGCAATTGCTATAAAAAATGCCGCTAGCAAAAGGTTTACGGTAAGAATGGCTGCGTGCTCTAGGGCCAGCGTATATAAAATATTCGTCATGCAAAGGGCATTGGCTCAAAGGTGGCATTAATAATGGCAACGATATGGTTCAACACTGGTCCTACGCTGGCAGCGCTATGGCTGCTGCATTGGCTCAAAGCTGTCATTAATAATGGCAACGATATGGCTCAACGCTGGTCCTACGCTGGCTGCTGCATTTGCATAACATTGGCCCAATCTTGGCTTTGACGCTGGCCCTACGCTGGCAGCACGATGGCAGCTGCATTGGCATAACATTGGTCCAATCTTGGCTTTAACGCTGGGCCAGCATTGGATTGGGTTGCACTTTGCAAATATGCCAACATTGGTCCAATATTGGTACCAATTTCTGGCAGCATTGGGCCATGGTTGGACCATTTCTGGTGTGCTGCCTGGGTTTTTATCAATTCCTGCTGCTTGTGAATCGTGACACTGCTGGAGGCGCTGGGTAAATGTTTGGGACGCCGGTCAACAGCCCCACACCAAGCCCAGGACGTGTTCCGCGTGTCGAAACACCCGTTCACCGCGCGAGCCGTCGCCTACTAGGCCAAAGCCCAGAATTTGTTCCCATACCAGGAAGTCTGCCAAGTTACACACGAATGTCCAAGCCATGGCAGACCCAGGCCCTGCACAGGTGACTCTCAACTCCTCGATCTCCCGTGAGCTTCCACGGTAATGCCAACGAGGATGCAGAAGATTGGCTCGAGGAATACGAGTGCGTAGGCAAGTATAATGAGTGGCATGCTGGACAGAAGCTATCCCATGTGTATTTCTCTCTTGAAGACGGAGCCCGACGTGGTTCGTAAATGCGAGGGAATCTGGCCAAGCTGGGATGAGTTCCGCCGCCAGTTCCTCCATACGTTCGGGAACACCGAAAGGCGTGAACAGGCTCAGCGTCTTCTCGAATAATGGATTCAAAAGCCTAATGAAAGTGTTGTCATGTTCGCTGAGGACATGGCTCGCCTTTTAGAGCGCAGCTCTTTGGCGTCCGTTCCTGGGTTTCGCGTCGTCGTCGTCGTCGGCGTTGTTGTCGTCGGCCTCGTAACCAGCTCGCCGACGAATCTGCTGCTCCGCCGCCGCGCATGCGCGCTGTCGGCTCTCCGGGCGAGGGAGGATGATGGAAGGGAGGAGGAGAGACTGTGGAGGAGGGCTGGCTACACAAATGGCTCTTTGGCGTCCGTTCCTGGGTTTCGCGTCGTCGTCGGCGTCGTCGTCGGCGTTGTCGTCGGCCTCGTAACCAGCTCGCCGACGAATCTGCTCCGCCGCCGCGCATGCGCGCTGTCGGCTCTCCGGGCGAGGGAGGATGATGGAAGGGAGGAGGAGAGACTGTGGAGGAGGGCTGGCTACACAAATGGCTCTTTGGCGTCCGTTCCTGGGTTTCGCGTCGTCGTCGGCGTTATCGTCGGCCTCGTAACCAGCTCCGCCCCCCTTTCATCCCCCCAGCGCTAGCAGCGACCGACTGATACCGCTTTCGTGAGTCCGCTACCGCACTCACGAAAGACGTCGTGCACTTCCTGCAACTCGCATTAACCGTCCATCGATCCACACCGATGTTAGTAGTGGGGGACTTTAATGTTGACATAAAGACAAACAGCAATTTCCTAACACTTATGCGGGAGAACATCCCGTTCCTCTCGCTCGTAACGCGTCCCACGGCTGTGACAACCTCGCGAGGCACTTGTATAGATCTCGTCTTTGAGAATCAAGCATTGGTGTACCAAGTCGAACATATATCAGTCTATTTCTCCGACCACAAAGCTTCCTTCATGACTGTCAAGAACTGTTAGTGGAGTCTTTGTTAAAGGAATACGTGTTAAAAATAAAAAAAATTTTGTGATAGCGCATACATATGTTGCTCGATTTCTTTGCCTCAATCTATCGAAAAGCTGAAACAGCTTATTTGCTGCGCTCAAATTTCGCATTAGGAAGTAACGTAATCGTCGGTAATTTTTTTCGTCGTGCTGACCCCGATATGCCCGAGGCAAAATAACTCAGCCACCTCATGCGCGGCGTAGAGAAGCAGCTGTTTGCCGGTCTTGTGCGGAACCCTCCGATGGGCGTCGATTAATTTATTAAAGAATCGACGGCTAAGAGAGCACGTTACACCTACGCAGCCTCAAGTATGATCACCTGACGAGTACTGGGCCGGCAAGCGCCCCAGTGGTGACAGTCACAGACAAGGGTTCCTTGCGCCGGCTGATACGCGAAATTGTTCAGGAAGAAATTCAGAAACTCACTGCCACGCGAAATGAATGCACAGCTGCGTCGGTGGCTGAAGTTGTGCGCCAAGAAATGAAGCAAGCGTTCGCGCCTCCCGAGCCAAATTCTCAGAGGTGGCAGCCTCGCTACGCAAATGTTCGTCGACCACCACCTCCGATACCGACACCGCAGTCACATTCCCAGACGTGGCAGCCCAGCTACGCAGATGTTGTCAGTTGACTGCCACCTCCAATGCCGACGCCGCAGTATCACCAGCAGTCAGCACCGGCATCACATTGGTACCATAGGGAACAACCGACGCGACCACCGCTTCGCAGGACCGACATTTGGCGCACAGCTGAATACAGGCCCTTGATCCATTGTGGGGAAGTGGGGCACATCTGCCGTCATTACCCTTATTGCGTAGAAGGGTACCAAACGTTCCCATCCACTGCTTCTTGTCATGCTTTTGACGGCAGCCGAGCGAACATCGACGCGAATTCTACGAGCTGACAAGCCGATTCTCACGGTTATCGGTCGCGCTCCCCTTCTTCGCGACGTCGTTTTCCAGCTCCAAGACACAGTTCTACCGACGTGGCCCGAGGGCTATCTCCCAGCCCATGCCGGGAAACTGAAGGCCGCGACCTCAGGGAGGCAGGTTTCCACATGTCGAGGTGCCGAAAATCCCCCCTTGCCGTCGAACGAGAAGCCGATACAGCCGGATGATTTGTCGACAGACGAGATTGTTAGCGCCGATGTTACTGTAATAACTGACCGCCACAACGTGAAGGCACTAGTAGGTACTGGCGCGGACTATTCAATCACAACTGAAAAACTGGCGGACAGACGTCACAAATGAAAATGGAATGGTCAGGGCCGCCCATTAGAGGTGCTGGAGGCCAGCTACTTACACCGACTACTGTCACCGCAAGGGTCCACGTAGGGAATTCGTTATTCGTCGCAAATTTTATTAGTCTGCCTGACTGCTGCAAAGATGTAATCTTAGGTATGGACTTATTACGCGAGTACGGCGCCATCATCACCATACCAGAAGGTATACTAACCTTTTCTGGGGACAAAAGCGCAGAACTATAACGGAAGTCTTTGCGCATCATAGACGACGTGACCGCACCACCGTTATCTTACCGTCTTGTGTTCGTCAGGTGCGACACAGAGTACGATGGGGAGGGTATTGCGGAGGAGATAATTACGCTTTTGCTCACTCAAGGTATTGCCACACCTAGAAGTCTCGTCTAAGGTATGCATGGGCAAACGAACCTACTGCTCACATACTACAGCAACCAACGACGACACACTGCAAAACGCGCAGCAGTCGCTTGCGTCGACGAAATTGCGGAATTCAGTGAATGCTTTGCATTACAACAAGGAGAGCAAGACGCTTTGGTACCGTTCGTTGCCTGTTCTTGACGTCAGCGGGAGCTTATCACCAGCGGAAATTCAGCGCCTTGTGGACCTCCTTCACCAGTTTCGCGATTGCTTCTCGTCGACATCTAGAGTTGGTCAGACGCCACTGAAGAAGCACCGGATTATCACGGAGGACACAGCGAGACCAATCCGACAAAACCCGTACCGTGTAGCACCAAAAGAACGCGAAGCGATCCGAGAGCAAGTCATGAAATTGATCGACGATGACGTTATCCAACCATCAAAGAGCCCGTGAGCTTCGCCGGTAGTCATGGTCCAAAATAAAGACGGCAGCTTGAACCGGTTGACGGTAACCTGAATCGGTTGACAAAGAAACACGTATACCCATTACCGCGTATCGAAGATTCTCTCGACAGGCCGAGGCCTGCGCGCTACTCCTCGTTGATGTACCTCAAATGTGGCTATCGGAAAAGCGAGGTTGACGAGAGAGAGAGAAAAAAAGACTGCTTTCGTAACGCCTGATGGGCTTTACGAATTGAAGGTCGTGCCTTTCGGTTTATGCTCAGCTCCAGCAACTTTTCAGCGACTCATGGATATGGTTCTGTCAAGCCTGAAGTGGCAGGCATGCCTAGTATACCTCGACGACGTCATTGTTTTTTCGGAAACGTTCGAGGAAAACCTTAGACGGCTGCTGGTGGTGCTACAAATTATCCGGTCCGCCGGCTTAACACTGAAAGCAGAGTTGTGTCACTTTGGTTTCGAGGAACTCCATTCCTTAGGTGATGCTGTAAGGCATCAGGGTGTCCGCCCTGACCCCGACAAGATCACCGCTGTCGAAAAGTTTCCAACGCCAACGAATAAGAAGGCAGTGAGGCGTTTCCTAGGTCTCTGCTCGTATTACTGATCAATGGCCAATTTTCCACATATAGCTTCACCCTTAACGCGCCTTACAAGAGAAGACGTTGCCTTAGTATGGGGCGAAGAAGAACAAGCAGCGTTTAATGACCTCCGACAGTGCCTGAAAACACCTCCTGTACTGGCTCACTTTGACGAGCACGATCCTACCATGATTCATACGGATGCTAGCAACGTAGGTCGAGGCGCTGTGCTCGTGCAGTGGCAAGACGCAGCCGAGAGAGTCATTACATACACAAGGAGAACGCTCTCACGTGCTTAACCAAGGCTGATTTACGTGCTCCATTAGTCGTTTTGGTTGAGCGGCAACCAGTTCCGGGATGCGCTCAAGAACGGTTTGGAGGGCGGTGGAAAAATGTTTCTCCATGGCGTCGAGACGCGCTGCCCTTATGAAAATGAACCATGAGTTTCTGTGGAGGACGTGATGCGTTCCTAAGGTGACATCAGACATTCATAAGGAATGCATCGTCTAATGTTTTTTGGCATCACAAGTACATCAGAGACTCAAATGACAATGCACCTTAGGATTTCTGATGAGAAGAGTGTACAGCTTTTTTGTGTTATTGCTAATGTCAAAGTACATCACATATGAATGTGTACGATGCCAAGTCGCGAAAAATTCTTTGTAATGCGATAGCATTAAATGGCTCATGAGCCGCAAAATCCGGCATTGTCGGCGTGAGCACTCGATGTACAAAGAGGTTACAAACTCTCAACCTTTCATGGGAGTCGAACTAACCTACCTTTGGCGGCAATTAAGGCTACGAATCCACGACCTTTGGTGTTGATTAAGGCACCGTTAATTAAGAATGTTATTGAAGATATGGTTAATTAATGCACTCGAACGCACGTACGAGTCTTAGTGGAAGTCGAAGCCTGTTAATTAATATGTTAATTAAGGCGCAGCTGATTATTATGTTGTTAATTAAGACACTCGTATCCACGACCCTTGGTGCTTATGAAGGCGCTGTTAACGCGCAGTTAAGATGCAGTTATTTGAGGCACTCGAACCCACGACCTTTGTTAATGATGACGATGCTAATTAAGGTACAGTTAATTACGATCTAGGAATTAAGTCACTCGAACACATTACCTTGTGTGGGAATCGCACCCACGACCATTGTTGTGAACGAAGGCGATATTAATTGAGGTAGCGTTAATTAAGATATATGCAATTAACACCCTCGAGCCCACGATCTTATGTGTTAATGAAGGTGGTGTTAATTAAGGCGCAGTTATGATACAGTTATTTGAGGCACTCGCATCCACGGCCTTTGTTAATGAAGATTGCGCTAATTAAGGCACACTTAATTAAGATCTAGCAATTAAGTAACTCGCACCCAGTACCTTGGGTGCGAATCCAACCCACGACCTTTGTTGTTAATGAAGGCGATGTTAATTAAGGTAGTGTTAATTAATATGGTCAGTTAAGGCACTGGATCCCATGGCGTTTGTTGTTAAATGTTATGTTAATTAGGCATATTCAATTAATATATAGTTACTGAAAGCACTGGAACCCATGATCTTGTGTAGGAGTTGCGCCCACGAATTTTGTCGTTAATGAAGGCGATGCTAATTAATGTACAGTTAATTAAGATATAGTTGATGAAAGCACTCGGACACATGACTATTGGTGGGAGTCCAACCCGTGACCATTGGTGTTAATGATGACGATGTTAAGTCAGGAACCGTTAATTAGGATACAGTTAATTAAGTCACTCGGACCCTTGGCCTTTGGTGGAAGTGGTTCCGGTTCATCGTTAGGGACAGTCTAAGAGACAAAAATGATGAAAACGATATAACACAGCGTGAGCGCCGAGTACTCAGGAAACGCTTCCGATATATCAGGGCTATAGGCACAAAACAACGACGTCATTTTCTTTCCTTTTTAAAGAGCACTGTAAGATGGTGTTACCCCGTTATCACATTTGGTAAACAGTGCAATCCTATAGCGTATGCCTTGTTCTGAGCAGTTTGATTTCTCGGATGTGTTACTAGTCTTTAGGTGGCAAACCGACAATTGTGCAGATTGACATGATCATGACATGGAAAACTGCGCGTAAAAAATTATGGGGTTTTACGTGCGAAAACCACTTTCTGATTATGAGGCACGCCGTAGTGGAGGACTCTGGAAATTTCGACCACCTGGGGTTCTTTAACGTGCACCTAAATCTAAGTACACGGGTGTTTCCGCATGTCGCCCCCAGTGAAATGCGGCCGCCGAGGCCAGGATGCGATGCCGCGACCTCGTGCTCAGCAGCGAAACACCGTAGCCACTGACCAACCACGACGGGTAATAAAGAAAAAAAAAACTGCGCGTAAGCGTCTATTTGCTGAATCTCACTGTAGTACTTGGTTGAAAGCACATCGTACGCCAGCGCACATTTCTGGGATATACCACATAGGACAAATGCACGCTACCGAGACATGTGGGTTTTTCGAGGAATCTTCGTGGATAGCACGATCAACACAGAAGGCACGAGCGACAGGAGTGCAACCCGCGCAGATTAAACGCACTAACACGAAAGCAAGATACGGACGACAGGGGCGTAAGCTGCGCCACACGAGCAGATTTGACGCTTTCCGACTGACACTGTTGCAACTGGCACTAAAACATCGCACACTGCACACATGTGTCCCTCGGAGATCACGTCAACGATGTCTGAGGCCATATAGTTGATGTTAACGACAGCAGGAAGTTATTTAAATTGAAGCGACGGCGCAGGTAGCACGGGGAGCAGCGAAATGCGTAATTCACGGGTTTTATGAGAGGTAACCGAAGCGAAAATCGTTCGAATAACGTCACCGCAACGGCTTTCTATAGGGTTAACATTTTCAGATCTCGAAGGCCATGCTTTTGCTGTCTGCAGATAGCAGAAACGATTCAAATTGAAAATGCGTTATAGAATTTCTTTCTATGCCAAACTATAGCTTACAATATAGACTTATCTGCGGTTCTGCTTGTCTTGCAACAGCTATGCGCAATTAGGCAGCCGCACAAATCCTCAGATGATGCTAGCCGAGGCATTGGCCGGCCCCAGCCGACCTGTTGGTGGCGCCACCCACTATCCCGTTTCCTATCCAATCCAATCCAATAAGCCTGTCGCTCTGTTTACGAGTCGGTCAGGCGTGCGAGCTGCAACGATGTGCTTGTTTGATCGTGTGTTTTTGTGTTTGCTGTTACTAAATATGACTTAGTTCGCGTGCGCATAAGTGCCACAGACAGCTTGTGTCTCGCTGCAAACTCGCCGTGTGCGTGGCGCGCCAGCCAAATGTGGACCAACGATGTTCATGCCGTGGAGTGCGTTCCCTTTGTCTCTGGTTGTCGTGGAAAGTTGGGTGGACGTCGCGAAGAAATAATGCGTATTGTTAGCGTGCCACTGCTCCTCCACTATTCACGGGTATGTCTGCTGGGAGTAACATCGAAGCATCGGCAACTTGGAGGGCGCTTTTCGACAGCGTCGTGCCATTCAAAAGGTGAGTAACCGTGCTTGCTAACTACACACGTGTTGTGCGTGCTTCTCGGTGTGGGTATAGGTTGCCTTGCGAACGTAGGAAAGAGAACTCCCACGACAACAGTGAAACCTATGCCGATGCTTGCTGGGTGTCAGAGTTTAGTTGCGCGAATTTATTGCCATAATGCGGAATTGAAAATCTTGATAAGCGTTTTCTTCTGATGAGAAAGATTAAGTTCTGAAATAATCGTCTTCATCATGCGCGCTTGTGCGTGAGCTCCCGTATTTCTGCTGATGTCGCATAATAACGACTCATCTACCTCTTGACCGATTCTCACTGCAATGACGTTTCCTCGCTTATAAATGATTCGACGTTGTAGATAATCTCTGCTTACAAAGTTTTCGATTTAGGAGTAGTATTAGGAGAAAAGAAATGTAAGCAATCACAGCGTGCTACTGGTACAGGTTTGTTTTGAAAGGGTGTTGCCATAACTTTGACGTAACTAAACATTACAAGGGATAGTCACATAAAGTCATTAAAGAAACTCTAGAATCGTTATGTAAACAAACATTCATGTAATGCGCTGCTGCTGCGTGTAAAATTTTGCCTTTTTGAAGGGGTCCCCGTTATCGTGACATTCATCAGTGACTTCGACTTTGTGCTCTGTTGCCACCCTGCAGCAGTGCAGGCATTGTTTTCGTGACTGTTTTTACATGCTCCTTGCATGTGTTCACGATGTGATGGTCTTATTCTGCCACAGCTATAAGTTAACACAGAATTCTCTTTGTAGTGGTGAAGCCGTGACCCACAACAGTGTCCACATAACCCGTGGCCATGGCTGCAGCAACACGGTGTGTAATCTGGGTGGACATATCAGGTATGCTTTAAGTGTACGTGTTCACAAAAGTGGGCTTCGGTATCATTAGTGGATAAGTGTATCGACATATTACTTGATGAATCTTGCTAAATAGGCTAAATATTTATGCAACTTTATTCCACTTGCTGCTTATTTGTGTTTGTAGACATTATGCACACGTAATCTTGTTCTGTTAAAACTACACCTCGCATGTCCTGACGTTTAGTATTTTTTTCGCATCAATTGCTTGTCTGCAAGTCCATTTTATTTTTGCCTATTATGCAGTATGTTTCATTTTTATTTTGGTTTTATTTGTTTGGAACTGTTTCTTATGCTGTAGCATATATTTCCCTGTTTTCCTTTCTGCTTATGATACACACATGTGCTGTTTTTGTCCATGTAAGAATTCGAAGTGTAGTGTGCCATATATGTCACAGGTCTAAGCACGCAGTGTGCATACCATTGTTTAACATTGATATTTACAATTATGTCTGTTTTGTTCTCAGAATAACTGTCACTGGCAAATACACATTTGATGAACTCGAATTTCTTGAAATGAAATTGGAAGGCCAGTATTCATTGTGCTGCAGTTACTTAAGTAGTGAGGTCTTTTCTGGTAAGCTTTCTATTTTTTCTCTCACTTTCTTCGTATTCTTTTCTTTGCAAGCTGCCCCTATTTATGCTGGTAGGCATTGTACCAGTTGTGAGTGTGTCTAGTGCAGCAATGTCACAGCTAGGTTGCACACACTACAGGATACCAACAGATACCCATCACTGTTTTTGTGCATTTCTGAGAACCAGCTGTGTCCACTCGGCAAAACTTGTAGTGTCTATTTGAATTTGCCAATCAGTTCATGTAACTTTTCAGGACAACATTTACGCAGCGAGGGAAGGGAGACCACGCAACATGACCTTGGCTAACAACTGTTTAAGTTGTAGGAAGGACTAACAAAAATAGCACTCGTTGTGCACCAGTTAATTTGAGGGATGGCAGAAGTTGTAATACAAAGGCATAAAATCATGATAAATGGTGTTTGCATAAAAAGAAGTAAGTGAATCGGCACACACTATTTTCTATCCCTTGTAATCTACACAGGATGCCTTTCTTCATGCATTGATAATGGGGGCTGCCTGACACTTATTGTTATTTATGTGGTGTGCCTGACTGATTTCTCTTGCCAATTTTCATCCATGGGTGAAAACAGATAAACAATCCTAATCCGGCCTGAAGCCCCATTGCGGATATGTGTGGCCAAGTCGGACGAGCATACTGGTCTTTTGAGTGAAATATGGTGATCTCATAGGTACATATTTAGGTACCAGCCAGTCTGCACTATGTACATTTGACCGCATGTGAAAGGAATACAGTACAGTGCCTCTGACACGTACTGGACAAATTTGATGCCACCTTTAACCAAGCAACCCTCGCTTGCCTCCTTGCCTTTCTCGATTCAATTTTCAATTCAATCAGTTCATGTAACTTTTCAGGACAAAATTTGCGCAGCGAGGGATGGGAGACCGCACAACATGACTGTTGTGCATATGCTGCCTAATTTATTTTTGCTGGAAATATATGTGCATTGCAATCCACAAGTGAATTGACAAAGGCACCCAGGCATTGGAGGCTTGCTTAGTTAAAGATACCCAAAATTTGTTTTGTATCTCTGAGGGCCAATGTAGGCTATTCTTTTGATCACGTGCATATTTGGTCCAATGTACATTGGGCACGCTGACTAGCCGGTGCCTCAGCATGCGCCTAGGAGAGCACCATAATTCACTCAAAGGACCAGTGTGCTCGTCCCATTTGACCATGCATTGACACGACAAGCTGTGCACTAGATTTAGATTGTTTATCTGTTTCGTTCGCCTATGGCAACCGATTGATACAACAAAATCAGTGAGGAATACCACATCCAAAAATGGGACATGTGTCAGTCAACGCTCATTATGATTGCATGACAAAGAGGAATACTCAATAATGACGTGGGATAGCAACCACCATGCTTATTTATTAAATTATTTTTATGCAAGCTTGTTCATCATGCTTCTACGCATTTGTTTTTCAACTTGTGCCCTCCCTCTGAAAGCAGCACTCGGGTTTAAATGATAAAAACGCCAGACATGGTGGGGTGTATTTCTTGAATTACATGGCGGGGTGTATTTCTTGAATTAGATGTATGCCGTCATTCAGGAGGCCAACACATGCATGACATAGTAGGCTTGGAATGTATGAGAACTGTGCCCGTAGCTGATGCAAATATTCTGTAACGACTGGTACTTGGATGTCTCTGGGATGCATTGGGTTGCCCGTGCACAAACACTCCTACGCTCATTTCCAAGCCAAGTAATTAGTGAGATTTTCTCATTCACGCTAGCAATCCACAGACACTGCTGTCCTTTGTCAAGTGGAAACCGATATAGCTGAAGTAGTTCACGAAATGTACACACACCACAGCTGATCCACGTTGCACGTTTTTATAGCCAAGAGCAATTTCTGCTTACTGTAGTTACTGCTCCACCCAAAGGCCACACAGTGGTTCCTCAACAACTTTGTGTGAACTGACCCCACATAAATTTTTCGCAGAACTATCTATAACATCTCCAGATCGTTCTGCAGCAAGTGATACAGCGTGTATTTCTGTGGTTGATTGCCAAGTTTTATTAATTTTCTGTGCTTTCTACCATGCAGGGTACACGTGCACTTCAAGATGACGACACTCCACCTCAAGAACAGCCTCTCCTCAGTGATAAGTAGCGAGAATAAATGAAAGGAAAATATCACATCCGTAACCAGACATACTGTGTTTTCCTTCCATTTAACCTCCTTCTGCATTTAAGCAAGCATTGTTATGCCCAATAAATGTTTTTGTTAAATATCTTTCTTTGAGTAATGTCTAACATGCAGCATATGTAGGGCCCATGTAAATGTTGACAAAAGTGCTGCATCTTCGCTGGACATACATTTATGCATACAGGCTGCATATATCAAGCACCAAAGACAGTCACGCACAGGTAACATATTTAAATAAGGTCTGACTGCCATTGGGACACATGAGAAAATGTTACCACACGTGGTGGCCAATTTTGTTATAGGAGTAATATGAGCACCAGCAGTCTAATGTATAAGCTCATTAGAGATTCATTAGGAAGACGTGAGAAAGTCACAAGAAAACTGCTTTGGAGCGCACATTAGGAACACATTTCATGCTCACAAGAAAAACACTCGTCAAGAGTTCTACAGAAAGACGGTGGCCAATATGTTATAGAATGACATTAGGAATACATCAGAAAATTCCAAAGAAACTCATCAGAAAGTCTAATGGCTTTGATGTCAAAACTCGTCAGACTTTCTTCTGAAACTCATCTCATATTTTCATAAGGGTGTCATCTGGGCTTCTATAGCGCTCAACCTTGCTTCGAAGTTGCCCATTGTCGATGGTTGTACTTCCGGTTCGGTGGGAGTACTGTCCACCTATTCCTCCGTCTGCGCTTGGTTATTCGGGTTAGAGCTAGCATTATGCTGTTCCATAAGTGCTAGTTTGCTGGTTAGTAGTGCAACTTGCTCGCGCAGTTGTGCAATTTCGCGTTGTTCCCTGGTCGGGGGTGGGGAATGCGGATTAGAGCAGGGAGATTGAGGATGCGAGAGAGGAGGGGCTATTCTGCCCTGACCTCTGGTCCTTGCTGCACGCGAGCCGGCCATGATAGTTGGTGCCCTTTGGCCTTGACTAGGGGGTCCCGGGTTGTGGTGGGTAGTGGGGCCTACCCTCCCCTCGGTCACCTTGGAGGGCGGGTAACCTGGGTTTGATTCACGGTGTGAAGGGCCCTGCGATCCCGCTCCTGGTTGCGAGCCCCGGGGCACTGTCGATTTAGATTGCGAGGAACCGCTGGGAGGTCGCCTCGACTTGGACCTCGCCTTGTTTTTCTTCTTTTTGCCCATTATTTTGGGGCTCTGGCGGTGGAGCCCGGGGCTAAGATCGGGTAGCGCGATACCAGGCCTTGAACACACGATCCCTTGTGACATGGGGACCAGCACACAATGAACACCTCGGTGCGCACTCATTGGGCGCGCGCACGCCATCGACGAGCTTCGCGGGTGAGCCGCGAAGTACGCACACGTCGGCTTTGGGGCCAGGACAGGCGTCTGGGCGGTGGCCGATCGAGCCACAGGGTCCGCAGGCTGGCACGGTCTTCTTATATTGCTGTGTGGGAATCAGCATGGCGTCGTACTGGACGTACCGGCGCTTGACCTTGCCGGCAAAGATCAGCCGCGCCTTGGTGGAGGCGCCCAATTTCCATATGTTATTTCGCCGTCCCGCCAGAACAGGCTATCCCGAAGGGTGGCTTCAGTCTCGGTGCTGCGCACTGTGACTACGCCGAAACACGAGTCGTTTCCCTCAGCACATAGATGCCCGCCAAGGGGCACCTCACCGACCGGAGAATTCATCGCAAAATCTCCGATGATTTTATCCGCTACTTTCGGTTCAGCGGTGTAAACTAGAAAAAGATTTTGCTCGCTTTCATGGACGAGGGCGAAGGCGCGGGCAGCCGTTGGCCCAAGGGGGGCGACAAGTGCTCGTCCCAGGCTGTTGTAGGTGAACGCAACCGTAAGTGAGAATGTCGTTTCGGGTTTCACGACCACGACAAAGTCCTTTGTAGCCGGTTTCGGCAGGGGAAGCGGCTTCCAGGCCACCAGCTTTTTCCCCTGAGCGCCCGCTGAGCGCGTCGCAGGCGGGAGGAGGCTTTCTTGCCGAGCGGCGATGGCTTCTGCGGCCGGAGAGGCCGCGTAGGCGGACGCCACCATCACGGCGTTGTCGCCGCTCTCTCGGCGAGCCACCGTGCTAGCGAGCGCGGGGCTCTTGAAGGCTTGCTGCTGCTCCGGCGTGCCGCTCGCGGCCGATGTGGTCACCCACATCATGCCGTCGGGGTCTTAACCCCTCACCTCCGAGTTTGCAGTCGCCATCGGACGCAGATCGGTGCGGATCGGAGCGTCCGCTTCGCCGGGGAGCTACCGCGTCCGTTAGGCTTAGCGGTACGGCCAGTGTTGTCGGGAGGTAAAGTGCCCGGGAATAGTTTCAAAGGGCCCACCTTCTCAAGAAAGGTATACACGGATACCGGAACACATTCCGGGCCGATGGGCTCACCTAAGCGCACCTCACCGCACCGGCTCACCTTCCAAGCGGTACACCAAACCAAAGTGATCAAAATGGCGGGACACGGTAAAAGACGCCGGCACTCGTGAAGGAATTCGGCGCCAAACATAGTCCTTCAGTGGAATTGTCGGGGGTTTTGCGCCCGCTATAAGCGGGCGGCCCTCCTACTCCACTTAACTCTCAACGAACTCCCCGCGGTGGTGGCTCTCCAGGACCCGGGAGACGCCGCCACGCTGGCTAACTATCCGGTCTATCAGCGGGACGCACAGACCGCACTCTGGGTTAGCAAAAATTACACGGCTACCCCGATCGATGTAGGCTGCAATACGACCTGTTCGCACGCTATGGCGACCCCCTCCTTATTAGGAAACAGGACCCATCACTACACGTGCTCAACATCTGCAGTTCACCGAAACTCCCCAACATCACCTATGCCGACGTGTTTAGTGAGGCACTTAGGGTGGCGGGAAAGGAGCCTCTAATAGTTAGAGATCTTAATGCTCCTAGCCCTCTTTGGGGCTACCGTCAAGAAGAGAAACGTGGCAGAAAGTTGGCTTAACTTATGTCCAAGCTGGGCCTCACTTTTCGTATGGATCCTGCCCACCCTACCCGCATTCGTTATTCAGTGACTCGGGACACATGCCCCGACCTCACGTTTACCAAGAACATCCGATATGCAGACTGGTCCAACACCGAGGAAACCCTCGGCAGAGACCACTGCATTCTTCTTACCACAGTCCATACTAAACTACACACCCGCCAACACCAGAAATCTACATTACCAGATTGGACACACTTTCGATCTGACTACATTAAGTCTACACCTATTGCTCAGAAGAGCTATGAAAGATGATGCCAGAACATAGTGACGCAGCTTAGTAATACTGAACAACAAGTTCAGCTCTCAAAGGCCACGCCAGCGGTGGCTAACCACCTCCTGCACCTCTGGGAGGCCCGGTACAGCCTCATCCGCCGGTGGCGCCGGCAGAAGCATAACCGTAAACTTACAATACGGATAGCAGAACTCACCGAGGAGGCGGCGGAATATGCGGCCCACCTCGCCGACTCAAACTGGGTAGACCACTGCAGCACCGCCGCCAAACAGATGTCAAACCGCAGTACATGGCTTGTCTTTCGCGCCCTGATCGATGCAGGCCAGACCCGGACAGAAACCCACAAACACCTCCAAAGGGCAGTTCATGCTTTCTATGGGGACACAACCAAACTGGCTTCTGTGCTCAGGGATAAATATCTCTGTAGCATCCAAGGCCCTTACGGGTCAGCATACTCGTATGCAGCCCTCGCGAATGAGGAGCTGGATCGCCCTTTCCAACTCCAAGACCTGAAAGCGGCCTTGGCCAAAATGAAAGGAGGCACGGGTAGAGTCACGGTTAAGCTCTTAGCTAACCTCCCGGACATGGCGTACGTGCACCTGCTCGAATACTGCAACACTATCTGGGATGGCAGCACTCCCCTCCCAATGGACTCGAAAACGGCACTGGTAACGTTTATCCCCAAACCACTCTGTAAATAAGTGAAATAAGTGTTTACCACCACCACTACCTCACGTGCTGAGTCTAATTGCTCTTCAACAGAAAAAGAATGCGTTGCGGTGGTACGGGCAGTTATGAAGTTTCGCCCGTATCTATGGCCGTTCCTTCACTGTTGTCAGCAATTATCACTCACTTTGCTGACTGACGAACTTGATGGATCTGTCCGGTCGACTAGCGCGTTGGAGCCTAAGGCTTCAAGAATTCGATATGACAGTAGTGTACAAGTCCGGACGAAAGCACTCCGACGCATAGTGCCTTTCAAGGTCACCGATTGAGCAGGAAGTCACAGAAGATGACGAACACATGGCTTTTATATGTGTTCTAGATACGGCCACGATTGATTCTTCAGCAGCTAGAACACAGCAAACTCATTCCACTTTTTGAATTTTTCGAAAGCCGGATTACAAGCGCGCGCAAAACATTTACAAGGAGCTTGTCATCATTCTGCTTCCTTAATGATGTTCTTTACAACAAGAACTTCTCTGCAAGCGAAAGCAGGCGGCTGCTTGTCATCCCAACGTGCCTCCGTCAGGAGGTCTTGCAAGGCTGCCACAATCAACCGACATCTGGCCACCTCGGCTACACGCGCCCGATGGCCCGAGTCGAAGAAAAATATTACTGGCCAAGGATAGCCACCTTTGTGAAACATTACGTGCGCACGTGCCTCGATTATCAGTGATGCAAACAACTAGATATGAAACCAGCTGCGTAATGCAACCAGTCCAAGTGCCCACGACCCCATTTTCCCAAATCAGGATGGACCTTCTCGGACCATTCCCGACTTCCAATACTGGCAATAAGTGGGTAATAGTTGGCATAGATTACGTGACGCGCTATGCAGAAACCAAGGCCCTTCCAAGTGGCACCGCAGTTGAAGCAGCGCGATTCTTTATTGAAAACATAGTTCTGAGACACGGTGCACCAGCGATTATAATAACGGACAAAGGGACTGCCTTTACGGCTACACTCCTAATGACAGTGCTTAACCTCAGCGGCACGGCTCACCGAAAGACCAGAGCCTGTCACCCGCAAACGAACGGCCTAACAGAACGCTTGAACAAGACTGTTGCCGACATGCTGAGTATGTACGTAGGCGTGAGACACAAAAATTGGGATGACATTCTACCGAATACCACATTCGCTTACAACACTGCTCAACAGGAAACAACGTGAAAGACACCATTTAGCCTTCTTCATGGCCATGAAGTGATGACGATGCTCGATACGATGTTGCCACATGACTGCGGCGATATAGGCACGGACGCTGAAGCTTTCGCTCAACGTGCTGAAGAAGCGAGACAACTCGCCCGTGTCAGAATCGACCGACAACAGGGGTGCGATCTTGTACGCGTTCCAAAATAGAATGGAGATGGTCCGTTCCATCGAGCCGCACACGAGTGGTCCATTTGAACCTCGATGAATGCCATGACGTCAATTGTCACGTGAGCCGTGACGTCTTGCTGCTCATAATCATTCCGTGTCGTCTGCTAACGGACGAACGCCACAGAACAGACGGAGAGTCCGTCCGGAGCGATAGAACGGATTAGAACGGCTACCAGACGGCTTGGATTGGATTAGAATGTAAGTGCTTGGGACAGTTAGCGTCTTTCGTATCCGATTCAATCCGATTCCGCGCTCCCAACAGTTGGAGAAAATGGCGTTTTTCTCTGCCGTGCCTTTTCGTATCGCCTGTGCGGCTGCTGCAGTCGCGCAGAGGCGACGACCCGATGTAGATGATGCATTTGAAGAGTTGACGGAAGAAGAGTTCCGGCAGTATTTTCGTGTGTCCAAACGAACAGTTCGTAGCTTGCGCGACGAGCTTGACCCTATCATTGGATGCCAGCGGGCCAGTGGCCTTTCCACAGAAAGGAAGGTGTTGTGCGCGCTGCGATTGTTCGGCACCGGAAGCTTCCAGAGGAGCGTTGGTCGCGAGGAACACGTAGGCATGGCACAGTCGGCCGTGAGCAGCACCATTCACGAGGTGACGGAGGCCATCATTTCCGTGTCTGCCCGGAGAAAGTTGGTGGACTTTCCATTGACACCGGCTGCCAAGGATGAGGCAAAGGCGGCGTTTGCGCGACGCGGCGCCATTCCAGGCATGCTAGCGTGCGTCGATGGCACATTGATCACCATTATGAAGCCAGAGGGACTCAGGCCGGCTGACACGGCGAGCTTCATGTCGAGAAAGGGTTATTACGCCCTAAACGTCATGGTCGTAAGTACCGTTGGAATGTTTTACTTCAAACTGTGGTTGCCATTTTTACTCGCCCATAGTAGCAATTGTTCAGTTTAATGCCCAAGCTGGCATAACAAGTAATGTAACAATTAAAAGAGGACATGGGGGGGCTGTTTACGAGCTCGTTGAAATCTGGCATGTCGGAAGTAATGATGAGTGCCATGTGTTGTGCATAATCAGTTTGCCGTTCCAAAATTGTGTTTTAAATGGGCAGCAGTCGTAGCAGAATTGGATACACTGTAGGGAAGACACGATAGAAGCATTTTGAACACGGAAGTACTTACAACCATTGCATGGGCTGGCTTTGGCTCGTATGGGGGTTCTTGCGCAATATCGGGCCTCGAGTTTTCATTTAAGTATCAATTAGTGCGAACCATAGGCGTCCACACAAGGGGGGGGGCGCATTCTCCCCCCCCCTAATTGCAAGACCCTGTGCACGCCTATGGCTGAAACAGTCTGCTACTTGTACCAGCGTACGTGTATTCTTTTGTGCATATGAATGACAACACGGATTTCGAGCATATCTGCAGCGCTATTTTGTATTGCTCGCCATTGCAGGTGTGCAACGCGGAACTTGGCATTCTTGTTGTTTACCCCCGGTTCCATGGTTCGTGTAATTACCCTTCGGTGTGGCAGCATAACCCACTGCGTGCACGCCTTGCCGCACAACTGCAGCCTGGCGAGTATCTGCTTGGTCAGTATTTGTAATGCGTACCCCTAACTAGGGCAGAGCACTCAGCTGTCACTTTCTGTAATAGGAGACTCAGGATATCCTCTCGAGCCATGGCTGCTGGTTCCAGTACCTGGCAGCCATGCCGGCACCACCTCTGAAGCCCACTACAACCAGGAGCACGCATCCATGCGGAACGTTGCGGAGAGATGTATCGGGGTGTTGAAAAGCAAGTTCCGCTGTTCGCAGCGCTTTCGGACATTACTTTACAGCCCCGATAGAGCAGCGCGAATCATTTATGCATGCGTTGCTCACCATAACATTGCCTTGGACGCGGGCGACTGGACATTGGACGATTATGGTGGGGAAGTGCCACCAGCTGAGGAGCTAGAGGAGCCAGGAGACATCCAGGTGCTCGGACCACACGACGTGTTCCTCAGAGGAAGGCAGCAGCGGAGCGCCGTTGTCAACCTTTTCTGAAGGACACAGGAATGGTGAGTTTTCATAATACATAATTGATTTATACAAAGTGCAGTGCCCTTAGGCTATCACAGGGCTGTGTTTGTACTGCGGAAAATACATTAAAAATTTTTTATACACGACAAGTGCACCTCCCTACGGATGGTCAATGTTCCAAATCCACACATCCGACAGATTATGATAATTTAAACACAAACGAAGTACACTTCGTTTCGCCAAAGACTTGAAAAATGGTAGACCGATCGGCTTACTGTCCGTTGCCTACAAAATATTTACTAAGGTAATTGCAAACAGAATCGGGAACACCTTAGACTTCCGTCAACCAAAGGACCAGGCAGGATTCCGTAAAGGCTACTCAACAATAGACCATATTCACACTATCAACCATGTGATAGAAAAATGTGCGGAATATAACCAACATTTATATATAGCTTTCATTGATTACAAGAAAGCGTTTGATTCAGTCGAAACCTCAGCAGTCATGGAGGCATTGCGGAATCAGGGTGTAGACAAGCCGTATGTAAAAATACTCAAAAGACATCTATAGCGGCTCCACAGCCACCGTAGTCCTCCATAAACAACGCAACAAAATCCCAATAAAGAAAGGCGTCAGGCAGGGAGATACGATCTCTCCAATGCTATTCACAGCATCTTTACAGGAGGTATTGAGACCTGGATTGGGAAGAATTGGGGATAAGAGTTAATGGAGAATACCTTAGTAACTTGCGATTCGCTGATGATATTGCCTTGCTTAGTAACTCATATCCGATAACGGTGCAAACAAGCCTAGAAATCGCAATGAATGTACGGGAAGACAAACCATGTGCGGAAGCTGCATAGCCACCTCAGCCGAAGGCCTATACTGCCTACATCAGGCTGAAGGAAAAAACCAGTCGGAAAACACAATGGAGAAAAAGAGAGGTTCACACCGCAACGACTGAAATATCAACTGAGCTGTATTAGAAACGGCGTAGTCCCAGCAAGACCAGCAGAGCATGCTCAACAGCAGCATCACTAATTAGAGCATGAAAAGTAAAGTCATTGCATCTATCATAACCGACCTAAAAAGGCAAATTCTTTTTTCAAGTTTTTCAAGCGTTTATAAAACTCACCCCTTTTTCTTTACTCTCTCCTGCCTATTATCGTGCTCGGTGCCTCTCCGCGCCTCCTGCCCGCCTTTCCTTCTTTGGCATTCTGTCAGTATTTGTGCAGCCTCCTCCAGGGGGTCCATGCGTACGAGGAAACACACTCATGGCTCTTTAACGCGACCCATTGGCTCTCGGGCACGCGCTTGCGACCGGGATTCTGGCGGTCAGACTTTCCTTCCCGGCATCAATGGTTTTCAGTAGAATATGGCTAGGACGCCCTCAAGTTCCTACAGGCCAACATCGACCACATCCAGGATGTGACGAAGTTGTTAGATGACCACATGGATCGGGGTGGCTTTCATTTGCCATCGTCTCAGAGCCGCACATCCGAGATGGAAAACTTGCCAACGTACCGCATACCCTAACTTCTTTCAACGCCCCGGTGAATCCGCGCGTAATGCTGCTGGCACGGGCTCCCGGGTTTGACATGTTCCCGGTATATATATCGCAGCACCTAGTAGCGGCTAGCTGTGCCTGCCCGCGGCAGGAATTCATCCTTGTGGCGACCTATGCCCCTCCGCATGGACCTATAGACCCTATCCTAGACGAGCTCTGGCAATGTTTCTCGTGACATTCCTTTCAGAACTTTGTTCTAGCCGGGGACTTTGACGACAAGCA
This sequence comes from Dermacentor albipictus, assembly GCF_038994185.2. Lineage (NCBI taxonomy): Eukaryota > Metazoa > Arthropoda > Arachnida > Ixodida > Ixodidae > Dermacentor > Dermacentor albipictus. The sequence goes on from NW_027225569.1 coordinate 13,299,031, forward strand.
TGAACTCTGGGGTCCTGTAGCTGGCGATATGCGGGGCGTCCAGATGGCAAGTTTTGCCAGTGGCAATGGTCTACAGACATTGAACGACCCCATATCTGCCCCTACCTTCGACACGCCTTACGCCAGTTCGTGGATTGACGTCGCGATGCTGTCCATACCTTTGGCCCGGAAGGGGGTACACTAGGGCAGTATCGGATGCGGACACGCCCTCGCACCACAGATATATTGAATTTTCTCTCTGTGCGACTCCCGGCATAACCGTAAAGCATCTGACCACTTTTGCGCAATGTGAGATATTGAACGTCCTGCAGAGCTCCGCTTGGTTTCCACGGGTGAATCGCTGTGCCTTTTCCACGACCCTTCCGCTGCACATGGTGCTCGCGCAATTTTACCGTATCTACGATGCACTTTCTCGAAAGTACATGCGAGTAATACGACAACGAGGTGAGAGGGCCAAGGCGTGGTGGACCTCGCAATTAGGAGAGGAGCGGGCAAGAGTGCGCGCGATGCGACGCCGGGCTCAGCGGACACGGGACCCTGTGCTCCAAACGGTTTTCAGGCGGCAATATGCCAACGCGTTCGCGGTCTACAAACACAATATCCGAATCGCGAAGGACAGCTTCGAAAAGACTGTCTGTCGAGACCTTACCACGAGACTCGTTTTTGGCAAACAGTTTAAGCTGGCTTTTGGCAAACACGTCGCACCGACACCCCTTTCCCCGCTCGCTGTCTCTCCGGAAGGATCGACGGTCTTCGTTCTTGACTCCGCCGCGTTGCTCTTGCGAGAGCATGTGGCGACTGACGATCCGACCTCTGACAACGAGTTGCACCAGCGCCTTCGGCAGCTCAGCATTTGCCCTTATCTTTGGCACTGCGAGGACCGTCCGTTCAGCATGGCAGAGCTCGAACATGCGATCTCGCATGGTAACCCTCGTGCGGCGCCGGGGCCAGACGGCCTTACAGGCATGTTTGTCCGCCAGCTGTTTCAGCAGCATTCCCACTTTTTTCTGCCTTTATTTAACAGTGCTCTCAATTTGGACCACTTCCCCTCCTGTTGGAAGGCTGGCAGAACAATTTTCATACTGAAGCCTGGTCGTCCCCTTCACTATTATTCAAAGGCTAGCGCAATATAGCGGGGCGCTAGCCTTTGAATTTAGCAGATAGCCTTTGAATAATGATGACACACCAACTATCCCAGCTTTCTGCCTTGATCCACCTCACCTTTCATCCGCGTACAGGCCCCTTGTCGTGAACTCGCTTTTCGGGAAGGTCCTCGAACGCCTACTAAATTCCCGGCTATACTATTTTTTGCACTCACACAATCTTTTTCATCCTCGCCAGTTCGGATTTACACATGCTCATGGTGCCCATCAGGCGCTCTACGCATTACGTCAGAGGCTGTGCGCCCTGAAATCCACCAAGACTCCAGCCGTCCTCATCTCGTTAGATTTTACAGGGGCCTTCAACAGCGTGTGGCACGACGCGGTTCTCTTGTTTTTCCGCAAGCACCGGTGCCCTGTCAACCTCTACAACCTGCTCCAGTCCTTTCTGACGGGTCGAACGGTTGTCTTTCGTTCGCACGCGGGTGAGGTGACTGCACGCTCGTCGACTGGCACCCCTCAGGGATCACCGGTCAGCACCTATTATGGAACGTAGTCATCCATTCGCTCCTAGATCTCGACCTTCCCGAGGGAGTACACATGCAGGCATATGCGGACGACACCATTCTCCTCATTGCTGGCACTTCGCGTTTGCACCTGCAGGCCTTGGCGGAATCGGTCCTTACCTTGGTCTTTAATTGGTCTCGACAGAACAAGGTCGAAATCAGTCACACAAAATCTTTCTTTGTATTTTTTAGCAACGGCCACTTTGGAACGTTAAAGCGGCGGCCGTCCATCCGATTGGATGGTGCTTTCTTGCAGTGCAAGGATCGCATCAAACTCCTTGGTGTGGTCGTTCACGATAAACTTAACTTCTTTTCCCAGGCTGACTATATTAAATCTTAATCAGAGTTATTGGCTGTTCGATTACTAAATTTTATCCGTTTACATCGCACGCTCCCTCCGGCAATTATTCGCCGAATATACCGACAGGATCTGCTGCCTGCCGTTGCGTACGCGTCCCCAGTTTGGTGGCCCCCGTTCCCTTCCGCCCACCTTACTACGCGCGTCCTCTCTGCCCAGCGGTCCCTTCTTGTCGCCATGACGGACGCTACCACACAACGCTCACGTCGGCATTTCATGTGTTAGCCAACTGTCCTCCCCTTACTGTGGAGTTGGATCGAGTGACGGCTGAGTTCTTCCTATTTACACATCGCCAGGTGACTCATTACGGCGTTGAAACTTTTCATCCCCACCTACTCGACTTCCCCTGTGACCCGTGGACGGAGCACCCTAGTGAGCGCGTCCGGTTTCCCTTCACGCGCCTCACCCCTGAACAGGCTAATATGCTTTCCCGGGCTCCTGTTTATCACGTATATAGGGACGGCGCCTACACCACCATTGCGGCGGGCGCCGCGTTTGTAGCCTTGGATCGTTGTGGTCGCGTCGTCCGTGAGAGCAAATACCGGGTTGTTAGTGCCTCTGGAGCATTCGGCACTGAGCTGTGTGCATGTGAGGAGGCGCTGGCATATATAGCTACCATGCGCCACACAGTATACCTGTACACCGACTGTCTGTCGCTGTTGGTGGCCTCATCGCGGTTGCGCGCTGCGGGGGAGCAGATAACGCGGATCAGGAATGAGCTTCGTTTATTGGCAAGAAACGTACCTGGTGTCCTGTTATTTCATGTACCAGGGCACCGGGGCGTGCTGGTTAACGAGCTTGCTGACACCGCCGTCTTGTCTGCGTGCACTACTGGAGCAGTTCGAACGAGCGCTCACTCCGTTTGATCGATCAGAAAGCAGTGTTTTGGGATTGCTGCGAACCAGCGGCACCAGTACTGGCAGCGGGAGGGGCGAGGCACCTGCCTCTACGCGTGGGTGACCAGTGTTCAATCAATCCCCGGCTGGTTCCATCCAAAACACTTACTCGTTCACCTCTTCACAGGACATGGACACTTCCCATATTAGTACTTGCATCGATTTCATCTTAGTGCCGCGAATCTGTGTACCTGCGGTGCGGAGTGCGAGGGAGCGGAGCACTATTTTACTGCGTGCCCAGGTACTGCGCCGATAGCGGCACCAATGTGCGCTCACTCCCGGATTGACCATGTGACTGACGCCAGCAGTGTACCTTGCGATGCTGCAAAGTAAACGACAGCGCGCATTGTTATTACGGTTAGCCCATGACATTGTACGCTCTGTGCCTGCGCACCCCACCACTACCACTTTTCCAGATGGCTCATAACTCCCCTTGCTCTTCCATGGCTTCTGTCTCACACCTCGCTCTTTCACGCTTTCATATTACTTTTGCATGTCTGTGCGTGCCATTAGCACTGTACATTCCGACCGTGGTGGGGTCTATACCCCGTTGCTTGTGGTCCTAACTACATGCTCCATCTACATTACCTCCCTTCCTATCCACTGTGTCATATCTATCTTTCTATCACTCTCTTGCTGCATAACATACTGCCTTCAGACTCATGCTGGCACGCATCATTGAGCTGCGCCTGCTCGGCGACTATCCCGGGCATTTGTGATTTAGAGCTTTCAGGTCAATCACCAGATCATGCTGCTCTTGGCCTACCACGGACCTAGCCTCCTGCCACGCTGATATGCGATATACCCGGACCCTAGCACAAGGAAGTGCGCACATTGATCTGTCCCCTGGCCAGAAAATGGACAATCGACAGAAGATGGCCGGCCTAATTTAAGATATCACATCTTCATGCAATAAAGCTGCAGAATACCAACGACTGCACGTCCCTGCCGGAGCTTAATGCTTAATAAAACATACAGGAGCACGCTACTTGGTGTATCCAAGCTGCCAATTTTGCTGACTTACTCCATAATCATATACTATCCTAACTTATACCTTTGGCTTCAGCTCCGAACTTTTTTTACCTTACTGGCTTTTGTATCTAAATTTATTTTGAATTGTCATTCGTGATGATGCTTCAATCTTTTATATTTTGATTGGCGTTCTAAGCTCGTTATACCTCATAGTGGTGCGGGCCTCCCCCTCATTTCTTTTATGTTCTTTTTGCACTGGGGGAAACAACTATGCAATGAATGTGGCTGTTAATCTTTGTTCAGCAATGCAACGATTCTTGGTAGGGGCAAGGGCATAGAAGAGCAAAAGATCCTGGAAGCCAACTACATCAGTTTATTAATGACGGCTGCATTAGTACAACCTGGGGGCGCTTACTTGAAAAAGAATTTGTCTTTTTAGATCAGTTACGATAGGTGCAATAATTTCATTTTTCATGCTTTGATTAGTGATGCTGCTGTTGCGCAGGCTCTGCTGGTCTTGCTGGGACTTCGCCATTTCTAATACAGCTCAGTTGATATTCCAGTCGTTGTGGTGTGAATCTCTGTTCTTGTCCATTGTGTTTTGCGACTGGTTTTTTCCTTCAGCCTGATGTAGGCAGTATAGGCCTTCGGCTGAGGTAACTACGCAGCTTCCGCACATGGTTTGTCTTTCCTGTCCGATTAGCCTGTGACAACCTCGTCGCCTATGGAGTGCAGCTTCAAGATGCATCATCAGTGCTTACACACCGCCTACTGCTTCGCTCATGATGGCACCAACTAGGAAAACTGCTGAACTAAGCGGCTCAGAAAGGGAATGACGTTGACGGGTGAATCTCGCTTTAGTCCGGCTAGAGACACGCCAGCATGAAACAGAACGCCTTCGCACGTTTGCAGCGCAAGCTGCGAACCCTGCCACTTGTATTCCCGAAGCCGAGTGCTATGCAACTGGCTGCCCAAGACACTACAGAGTCGGACCAAAATGCCCGTACCTTCGCCAAAGCGAGTCGGCAGCAGGACTCCGCTCACCGATAGGACGCTCTTGCCAAGCAAGCCTGCAACATGGTCACCAACCTGCAAATCTTGCGCCTTTCCCTGCAGTGGACCATGAGTTCACGAGTCAAACATGGAAGAGCTTCCGTGAAGACACACTTAACTTTTCTTTTCTACACATTCCTACGAAGGAGGGATCAACCATATTTTTTATACTAAAATTGAAAATGCCGCCATTAGCACTTCTCCAGCATGACCCCCGAGATAAGGTAGTGCCCACGATACGGTATATTATCTTGAAGGACCTATGCATGGACATGTGTCATAGCCATCAACCCCCAGGTGCATGCTTCATCGGTTTAGGTGCTGCTTTGAGGCTGCTAATACAAAATTATACAATCACCAGAGCTGTTTTGCCAAGTGAGTAGTCACGAGATGACTGTAATGCAACGCTTTTAAAAATGTAAGCGTACCCCTAAATACCAGGCTGCATGGTCTGGCACATAAATACACGTTTTCCTGCACCATAACTTCTCTTGCCATGAAGGAAAAAGGCAGAGCCCATTGCGTAATGAAATTACCTTTCCATCATCTCTCTCACCGTCGATCACAGTCTGGAGGCCCTCGGGCAGTTCGCTCATGAGAGCATCCTCTAGCTCCTGAGAGGTCCAAGGTTTTCCTACAATGCAAAGCATTTAATAGGGATAAGAATTGGACACCGACAAAAGTAAATGACATGTAGTGCACATGGAAAATCAAAGTAGCCACACTGGCAGAAATTTTAAAAGAAATGACTACAGCTTTGACACAATTAGAAAGCCTGACCACGTTAGCTTTCAAAGTAATAAATGCATTGAAAGTGTACAGTCTTTAGCTTTATCCTGAAACAATTCTTTGTGCAGTTTCCAACATGATGTCTATTTTTTGCTTTGCACTAATTGGAGTCACATTGCTCGAGGGTTCCACCTGCACTACCTATAAGTAAAACCTTGGAACGTCGCATTAGTTTGAGATCAGACTTCACTAAAGCAAAAGGAAGTTGTGATGTAGCAGACTACTAGAGTTCAACTACTATGTTCGTAATTTTGCAATGCTGCTAGCTGTGAACAATGATATTTATGTAATCTCAATCATTTTTGCAACCTGTTTAGTGTTGCTGATGTGTAGCAATTCATTCTACAGCACTACCTTAACTAACAAAACAACTAATAACCGGGCTATTTTCTAATAATTAATTATAATGGCAGAACAACACAACTCCAGTCAAAAAAGGAAGTGAGTGGATGCAAACTCTTAATGGTGCTCTGCAACACGAAACGCACCTGCAAAATCTATTGCACATGTGCACAGAAAGAGATTTCAGACAAAAAAAGGATGGATGCGTGATCTATAACTGATGGCTTTTAACATTACAAGCCAGGCTGTAAGTGCATATTAAACTCCAAAGCTACCTATCATCTAGCAGGGAATAAAATTAACCACATGATGCGTGAAAGGAGCCCTGCAAAACTTCCGAGAAATCTTGTTGAGCGGCACTAATAGCACCATCATGACACAGTAATTTTCTGCCCTTTATGTGGCGGAAATGGAATCGAGGATAGGCGTGCTGATGATTGGTTAAAATGCCATGTGCAATTTATGATCGCGCAATATTGTGAGTACTCTAAAAAAACAGATGCATAAAAATATATATGCATAATAAGAGGAAGCTTAAGAAAACATTTCTTACCGAGCTCATCTGGAACCACCTGCGCACCGCTGCTGCGTGGCAGTACATATTGAGGCAAAGGAAAGAATTCAATTAGATTTTCTGCAAATTTCTAATCGATTAGTTCTATTTAAACAACTGCTTACACACAATCCCACTAATTATGGAAACTATGCATCAACTAAGTTATAACAAATACTATGAGTCTCACTCGTCCAAAGGCTTTCTTTTATCCGCAGAGCGCCACAAATGAGTGGCGCTCATTTTATCATATTTTGGGTGAATGCTGTGCACTAGATGGCACCAGTTCACCACTCCTCCCTCCACAAAAAATTTCTGTGGCTGCAGTTTGCAGAAATTAATTGGAAATGTGCCTCCCCAGGGATTTAGAGATTGTAGTGTGGAGTTAGGGGGCCCTATTGATACCCGCCGCCTTTTTCAATGCTAAAATCATTGTGTATTTCGATGTTTACTCACTTCAAATAAACGATTAGGCCTGGATAGCTCTACTGAGTCATGTTCAGAGCTTCAACTTAGTACCGATGATTACGAAGAAGAGTACAAATCTCTGGTGGCATCACTAGCTTGAATGTGGCTCAATGAAGATGCTTAGGCGCTGGCACCTCTGTGGTTTCCTATATTCACAGTGCCAGAAATGATGTGTCGTATGTGAACGCTATTCCAAGAAATGTGAAGCTACAAATAGACAGTTTCCGTGAGAATGTCTATCTGCAACTTAGAAACACTGACAGACAAGAAAAAATATCATATGAACTGCTGATATTACAGTAACGAAAGCTATCCATAAAAATTACGCATAAATATTAGTGATGGCTTCCTGAAAAAAAGGGGGTTGGCTTGGAAATAGTCAAGGCACATCTGGATAAGACTGTGCTTATCTCAAAGTTTTCCACACAGACGGGGGTGAACATATAAATGTGTGAGTAAGTACTTTGAAAAGTGCTGCAGGTATGTAGGTAAGTATTGGTGAAAATGACTCGATGAGTATGAGCGAGTGCACGCATAACATATTGGTTAGCATGAGGAAGTGTCTCACAATCTGTTCCTGAAAACTAAGTAATGGTGTCAGAGAAATCTTACCAAGCTGGTCGGGCAGGACCACTGTGGCGCTGTCAAGATGCTGTCACAGGATCACAAGCAATGTTATTGCAAATCAGTTCTGCGAAAATTCGTGAACTAGAGGAAGCTTCATGAAAGTAAAAAAATGTCATGCACCCAACAGTAGCATGAAGCACCAGAGGAAATTTGTAGCTTTCTTCTGCTGTAGGGTGGAGGACAATTTTTTAACTTTCAACAGTAATTGAGACAAAACAACAGTCACACACGAGGATGGCAAACAAGAAAAAACTGGCCCTCTATATGAAGTATTGTCTTACTCAAAAGCTGCAAAGCTCTGGACCCATAGACACCAGATAACCTGTCACTAGGCTCTGCAATGACAACAGACCGACAAGTCTTTGTATATTACTTTCATACATTACAAAGTAAAGATGTCAATGCAGCAACTTGCAATGCCATGCCTGCTTAACTTCTTTTGGACTTTGAACAAGTTACCCACTCCACAACAAACTTTCTCATTGCCTTGAACAGCATTCACAAAGTTCTTCTGCCTTTTCCCATAATCGAGCCAAGACCTCATGATATGTTAATGTTACAAGCTCCACCACCTCCTTCTTCCATTCTTCTGCATAGAATATTTCCAGATTTGCTGGGGTGTATTTCACAGAAAACCCGTGGTGTTCTGCCAACTTGTGCACTGCGTACAAACCCATGGTGAACAAGAGCTGTGCTGACGGCTAATTGGGTGTAGCGCAAACGTTTGCTTGAATTTTCCCCTGCTTTGGGCACATGCCTATGTACTATTTTCTAGACATCATCATCACGTGTACACATTTGTTCGTATTGTCTAAACCTGGAGCTCCTTGTGAGCGATTTACTGACGATAAAATGTGTTTATCGGTAAATATGTACTACAGGCCCAATTAGGCCGGCCACTGCATCAGGCAATGCCTGACGCAAGTACATAGCATCTACGGTCATGTTGGCGCTTTGAACAGGACCTTCTTCCGATGGATTGATTAATGGGGTTCAACACCTCAAAGCGACAATGGAGCTATGAGAGATGTCATCGTAGAGGACTCTGGATTAATTTGGCCACATCAGTTCTTTAATGTGCACCTAAATGTAAACACCATGGGCGTGCTTGCATTTCGCCCTTTCAAAATGAAGCTGCCATGCCCAGGAATCGAACTATCAACCACATGCTTAACAGCAGAATGCCAAAGCTGATAAGCCACCATGACGGGTATCATGTTAACTACACACTTACTTTGGACACTCCTGGACACAGTGCGGCATCAATTTACGGGCCTGAAGTACCTTATTAACCCGTAAAAGAGAATCGCGCAAACCAGGACGACCACAAAATGAGAGGGACACACACAGAAGCGCTACTAACAACTACGTTTATTCTCGTGCCACAACGCACATATATACACCATGGCCACCCATGCACAAATGTAATCAAAATGAACGCATCAAGTACGCCAGGCAGTTGTTAACAGATATGCGAGTTTAAAATACGACACTCTGCAGCATGAAGAGATAAGGATGTCACTGACACAGTCATCTGCTTTATTTCTTTATTTCATAAGCTTCTAGCACTAATCGTGCTTGCTCGTTTTTGCTTCGCCCCAGAATGAAGGTCTCATCAAAGCGCGATGCACAACGGCGGCAAATATTAAAATCGGATGCAATGTGTGCCTCTCTGTCAGCATTACTGGTTGCTTTTCTGGCATGTTCCCTCAGTCGCTCGTTGATGCATCACCCGGTCTGACGAATGTACGTCTTTGCACATGATAAAGGTAGGGCGGAAACCACTCCGATTACACAGGGAACGCGCGATATCCCATGCCTAATTTAGGAGCCTCGCCTGTTATCACTGAATGTCCGGGCCTAGTTTTGCGAGCTTATTCTGAGCAGAAAAATCTAGAGGGAGGCCGTGCCTACTTGCGACCTTCTTAATGTTGTGGGAAACCTTATGTATATAAGGCACCACTACAGGTCATAGCGCTTCACGTTCTGTCGTCGACCTCGTACTCGGCTTTCTGATTTTCAACCTCTGTAACATATTTTCGGCTATAGCTGTCAAAAGTTTCACACGGAACTCTGCTGCCGAAAGCCGGCGAACCTGATTATCAAAACTTGCCTGCATTTTATGCACACACGATATACTGAGACCTAATTCCATGCATTGGGATGCTATACCTCTTTTGACAATTCTTGAATGCTCTGACTTGAAAGACAAAAATTCCTTTTGTGCCCGAAGAAGGCAAACCCAACAAACATGCCGTTGACAGAACTCTAGGCTAAGATCAAGGAACTGCAAATGATTACATGGCGTAAATCATGAATAAATCTTAGCCCTTGACAAGATTGATTAAAAAGACTTAAAAACTCATTAACTGTATCCAGGTACGAGGAGTCACACGCTAAGACACTAAAAGTCGTCGACGTATCTATAAAGCTTTAAAACCCTTCCCTCTTTAATTGTGCACCATGCTTTCATAAGACCTTGATTCTGGGGCGAAGCATAAGCGAGCAAGCGCGATTAGTACTAAAGCTGACCACACACAAAAAAAGCAGATGACTGTGTCAGTCATCTGCTTACAAAATATGAAAAAAAAGCCACGTTACGGAGCTCTTGCGCAGTGGTATCGTGCTGCTCCCAAGCGTGCGTCTGGTGAACAACGTCGGCTCCCGTCGGATAACGGCGAAAATGCATGCTCCTGACCGAGCGCTGCCGATGAGATAACTCCCTGCCGCTTCCTTGTCGCCAGTCGCAGCCGAAGCATCTTCTTCTTCTTCTCCTGATGTAGCCGACCTTATGCACCGAACGCACGCTTGAGAGCAGCACAATATCTCTACGGAAGTGCTCTGTCACGTGGCTTTCTTTTTCATATTTCCCGGGGGTTTCTTTTGCAACCCGGAAAAAAAGGACTACGTGAGACGTATCGCGAAGGAAACAACTCGATCGGTGGTTACTGAAGGTGCTCTACAAATCTGCGTATCATACTTGGGGTCCCCAGCCAATAATTAAGAAATTGGGTAATTAAACTTAAATAATTAGTGAGTAATGGGGAAAACGAAAACTTGTGAGAGTTACTTTAGGCTACTCAAATAGTATGCGTTTAGTACAATTCGCTTCCGACGCGCCTTTCATTTTTAACTTCTTGACTCAAGTTATCTGGGATACCGTGTATTTGTGTGTTGTGGCACTGAATAAAAGTAGTTGTTAGTAGCGATTCCGTGTGTGTCCCTCTCATTTTGTGGTCATCCTGGTTTTAGCTGTTCTCGTTTACTGAACATGTTTACAGAGCCTACTCTGATAATATTCACAGACGTCTACATACGATTGACCCAGACGGTAAATTCTGTTTGCCCCCGAAGCTTACACGGAGCAAAACATCATTGCTACACAGGATTCGGCTCGGCATTGCTTTCACCCGTCGCTACGCACACCTCATCGGCCAATCGAACAACCCTCATTGTGTACACTGCCAGATGCCCGAAACACTGCAACACGTACTGTGCGACTGCCCAGCATATATGCTGGAGCGAAGGACGTTAGACAGTTTCCTAGCCAGCGTTGGCAGATAACTACGATCGGAGGAAGTTATTCTCGGCCCATGGCCCGACACTGCAATTTCAGTGCGTGCACCAAAAGTATTGTTGAAGTTCCTGCAGGACACCAAGCTCGACGAGCGGCTCTAGCGAGGCAACTGTCTCATGTACATAAGCACTCACCACTTCTCTTATCATCATCATCCATCCCAATACTTTCACTCCCCTTCCCTCTTCCCCAGTGCAGAGTAGCAGACTAGAGCGCACTAGCTCAGGTCGACCTCTCTGTCTTTCCAATCAATAAATTCTATTCTATCTATCTACTGAATATGTACCAACTCACCCCTACAGAAGTTTCACTGAAGTTCTACCTTATTATGATGCAATAAATTTAAACTCTGGTAAACATTTGCATGCAAGCAGCTCCAGATGGAAACTTTCTAAAAGCAAATGACAAGTCGTCTATAAAAAGAACTACGCAAGCAGTGGCATACAGAAAATTTCTTATCAAGCTGCTGTTACACATGCTCTTCCACAGCGTCATCTGAAGCCACAGCTGCAGTGGTTCCCGAAGACCATACAAACAATAACTCCGTATTCATAAACGCGCCTTTACGTGAGGCCATGACTTGAATGGATCAAGTCTGCGAAAAGGCAGCGCCTGACTTGAACGCGACCGAGACGGGCATTGCGTTTCACAGACACTCCAGCTGCCGTCCTTTGTGAAGTCGTTGGCAAGTCACGGTACGGCACATCTGGGAGCGAGAGTACAATAGTAACTCGAATGGAATATCTTTACTGTAGTCGCAGAAAATTAGGCTAAACAAAAAGCGTTTGAAGTGCGCATTTTGACCACCCAGAACAGCGAAAAGAAAGAAATAACCTCAGAGAAAGTATAATCCAACGTGGGCAAGTAGACACTAGCATCCTAGCAATGCACAGCAGCTCCCGCAAGCAGAAAAGCAAGCATGGAGTCAGAACTCAACGTTGCGTTGCATGCCTCTTGAAAACCGGCGCCGCGATTCACGGCAGAAGAAAAAATGAAATTGATAAGCTTCGTTAATAAGTATAAGAAAGTCATAGAATGCAAGAAAACAGATGTCACGTCTCTGAGTGCGAAGACGCAAGCATGGAAGCGGTTGTGCACCGAGTACAACGCCCAGCACGGCGTAACTGCTCGCGACTTCAAACAATTGAAGAAGTGCTGAGGAAACCTAAAACAGAAGTGGACGGAAGAAAAGTCAGAAGAGAAGCGGGAGATTTCGAAGACAGGTAACTGTTCTCAAAGCAATATATTACACAGTCCTGGCATTTTTTTTTTAAAGTGGAGATACACAACAGCTTTTGTACGGCGACTTCGTTGTGCGTATCAAACGCCGGGAAGCAACGCGTTCAGCGTCGGAGCCCCGAAGCGGCACTATGGCGGCGTCGGTAGGCAACGCGCGGTTGGACGCAGGGCGTGGTAGAGCCAACGCAGCAATGTAGGAACCTGCATTGTATATTACTGTAACTTTCGTATACACTCCAGGGCCCGCTTGCACAAAACTCTTTAGTCCGGTCTTATTCTGATATTCAGGCTCAATCGGATATTATTGCAGGCTTAATCTTCCCAGCCGATAAGTCGCTTGCACGAAAGTGACTTGACGGGAACAAGACACAACATGAAGAGTGAAATGAGACCGGAATCTAGGCTGCTTCGAGCTGGCTTATCCGAAAAATCTTATTCAGTCTTTTCCAACATGGCTGCCCTGCGGCTGGCCCGCCTCGAGATGATCTCCGAGCACCTGCTGCGCCGCGAACGTGTGTTTCGCGACAGGACAAATCCGCTTGACGCCTTCAGCGAGGAGGAGCTGCAGCGGTGCGTACGCTTCGGGCGGGACGGCATAGCATCTCTTGTCGAGTTCCTTCGCTCCGAGATCGAGAACCCGACGTGTCGGAGCGGTGCTTTGAGCGCCGAGCTGCAGGTGATGCTGGCGCTGAAATTGTTTGCCTCCGGTTGCTTGTTGATTACTGCCGGAGATATGATCGGCGCCCACGAATCAACAGCAAGCGGCACGGTACGCCGGGTTGTTGCTGCCTTCGCGGCAGAGATTGGATCTGGTAAGCATATCTCCAACCATCTATTTTACACTCCCTGTGTTATAGTGAACAGTTTTAGTACTGCGTCATGACGATAAGTACGCAGCACGTAAGTGCTTTGCGGAACCTAGGAGCGCGTGTCGCATTAGGGCTTTTAGTGCTGCGAAATGCCTACGTGTGTAGAGGGCGAGCATTAGACGCCGGGCGCGTCAGAGCGCATTGGCCGCGTCCGCCAGTACGTCAAACCGTCGGTCGAACTAGGCTCTGTTGCTCTCGCTAACCTGCTGTAACGTGTAGATGCGTTCCCGCTTCGTTTGAACAATTTGAATTTGAATTTGAACAAGCTGCGCTGCCAGAAAATCAGCTGCTGTACGTACGATGTCTCAAATGTTTGCACCTACTCGACTGCAACGAAGCTAACTGATTGCACGCACCGCGGAGGTGTCGCTCTCCGTGAATAACGTTTCCAGGCTCAAGCGAGCAGTTCGTGATTTTGTTCTTTCAAGTCGAAGTCGTGCGTAGCGGTGTGATGGTCAGCGCGAGATTAACACTATATACTGTCAGGATTGGGGGCTCAATCCCTTCGTCCGTGGTCCTTTGCCAAGATTGGAGTACGGCATGAATTCGAAGGTAGCTGGCCCATGCCGTCGTCCAACTTATTTACGCTGAGATCGTTGATGAAGTGAAGAACTGCTTCTCATCGAGAACGAGGAAAAAGGGGTTTATTTACAGAAAATTAACTCAGCCTAACATGACTGTTTGAGAAAAATAGTATTAGTCCAACAGGACTGCATGAGAGAAGTGAACCAGTCTAACATGACTGCTCAAGACAAGTGCGTCCAACAATCGCACAACCACAGTTTTTATACACTCGATCCGCTGGTCCTACGACGCGGCGGCTGTTCGTTTACACACCACCAACTCGCAGCTGCTCTGAAGACCAGTTTTCAGACACAAAGGCACACACATTCCGAAGCCCAAGCGACGGCGTTGAAGGTGGTGCCGTTCCGGAAAATCGACGCCGCTCGAGGGACGCTCATTGTTTTGCAACATGCTGAACCGTGAGAGCGCAAAAATAAGACGTTCCCGCGGTAGCTTCTTCAGGCGTGTCAGATCAGCGCCGCGTTGAGGAACTCTGGAATCATTGTCCACACACCAAACTCGTCTTGTCACAATGTCGAAGCGGGCTGGAGGAAGGCGGCGGATTCCAGCGCAAAGGTCGCTTCTTTGAACGCCTCGCAGCTGCAGCGGCGGAGAGCGGGAGGTGCGCGTCTTGCACCCCTTGTCGTAATCGGGTGGCAAGGTGACAATCTTGTTGTGCAACCCGCCGTTCTTTACAGCGCCTCCATGGCCCCAAAAGTCTCGACTGTCTAGCGCTGACAACCGCTAGGCAGGAAGAGAACTGCTGCTGGTCAGGGGGGGATTGATGTCTTGGCTCGCAGCGACCACTTGTGCACTGATGTCACCGCCCCAAAACATCCAACAAGGACAGGCAACTGCAAAATGAACCCCACAACACGGCTCTGCGCCGAGATGACGTGCATTGGCTCTCACTTTAGACTCGCTAGGCTTCAAAAAAAACAACAACAACATAAGTGCAGAAACAAAAAAAATGCTGCATTTCACTATGCCAATTTCTGAAGCAAATTCCTGCTGACAAATTCAGCAATCATGGAGGGAATCCTGCTAAATGAGAGGGGATCTTCTTCGCTTAATAAAATTAACACTAGTAACCCTAAAATTTAGGCGGGACCCTCAAACGCAGAATTCAAATTAGCCTGCTCAAACCATCCGCATTGCTATGCAACTTTCCCTTCTTATATCTAACGGAGAAGTTGTACTCTTGGAGAGTGAGGCTCCATCGGAGCAAGCGGCCGTTTTTGTGTGACATTTGATTGAGCCACGTCAGAGGACAGTGGTCGGTCTCGAAGATGAACTTCGCTCCGTACAAATAACACGACAACTTCTGTGCGGCCCAAACCAAACAAGCGCATTCCTTCTCTGAAGCGCTGTAGGCTTCCTCTCTTACATTTAGTTTACGGCTGGCGTAGAGGATAGGATGCTCCTCGTTATCGTCGCCGACTTGACTAAGTACCACGCCCATACCTCTGTCGCTTGCGTCGCATTGAACTATGAATTCCTTTGTGTAGTCTGGCGCGCGAAGCACAGGGCGAGAAACCAATAGCGTTTTCAAACTTTGAAAAGCGTTCTCTTTGTCCTTATCCCAGTGTACGTTACTCGGTGCTCCCTTTCGGAGGGCGTCTGTTAATGGACTTGCCAATTGTGAGTAATTCGGAATGTACCGTTGATAGTACCCCACAAGTCCCAAAAATGAACGAACGTCCGTTTTCGTGCGCGGCTGAGAAAAATCTCCAATCGTAGCTATTTTCAGCTCAGCCGGCCGTCTCATGCCCTGACCAACAACATGGCCCAAATAAGTAACCTGCGAACAACCAAACCTACACTTTTCCGCTTTCATCGTTAAGTCAACTTTAAACGTACGAAGCCTCGCATTCTTGTCGTAATAGAATTTGGCGTTCCTTTGAGCTATTTCCATGTTCTTTCCGACTAGTTCTCGGGTTGCGCTTAGCCGTTCCAATAAATTCAGCACGTATTCAACCACGGTTGGACTCTCCCCTCTTTCCTCCCACATCTCTCTTAACATTCTCAGTGGAGAACGGAGTGTCCTCCCATACACTAGTTCTGCTGGTGAGAACCCTGTCGCTTCATGTGGAACCGTTCGCAAAGCAAACAAAGTTGCCGGCAGACAGTTCTCCCAGTCCTCCTTGTGCTCGTAACAGAGCGCACGCAAAACTCGCTTAAGCAACGAATGCCACCTCTCTACACTGTTTGACTGAGGGTGATAGACAGAACTGTGAATTAACTTTACCCCGCACTTTTGCAAGAATGTGGAAGTCAGTGCGCTCGTGAATACTGACCCTTGATCTGCCTGAATTTCGGCTGGAAACCCAACTCGTGCAAACACTGTCAAAAGCGCGTCTACTACTTCGGTGGAGCTGAGCTCTTTCAAAGGGATTGCTTCTGGAAACTTGGTAGCCGGACACAGCATGGTAAACAAGTACCTGTAGCCTGATTTTGTTTTTGGAAGAGGCCCTACCGTGTCTATTACAAGCCGTCTGAAAGGCTCTGTTATTAAGGGCACTACCTTCAGTGGAGCTTTCCAAGTCTCTCCTGGTTTACCAGAACGCTGGCAGGCGTCGCATGATCTTACAAAGTTTTCTACATCTTTGAAACAGCCAGGCCAGTAGTATTCCATAAGCAATCTTTCCTTTGATTTGTTTATGCCTAGGTGGCCGGACCACCCATTTCCATGACAAAGACTCAAAAGGTCCTCCCTATACTTAGTAGGTATGACTAACTGATCTAAAATCCTACCCTTTCGATCTCTGTAATGCCGATACAACAATCCTCCTTTCTCATGTATCGTTACGTTGCACCTAGCAATGCCTTCTTTAGCTGTGTCCCGTAATTTAGCTAAGCTCTCATCATTCTTTTGCTCAGCTGCCAGTGACTCTCTATCCACGCGTAAGAGTTGATCAAAGTTCTTTGAGGCCGGTGATAATAACGACCCTGTCTCGCTTGGGAGCGCGTCTGCATGCTCTTCCTGCAGGCTAGAACTCTGACACTCTAGTGCTACGCTCTCATTGAGCTGGTCAACTGGCAGGCTCTCCTCAACTGTTCTTTTGTCCGTCGGGCCTAGCTCGGATTCGGGTATTGAAGCTATCCCCTTTTCTGCTTCAGCTGGAGGAGCTTGAGCATTTTCAGCCGAAAGCGCCGCGATCTTACGAGCTTGGCCTCTGGTCAATGCCTGTACTATGCCCTCTCCCAGTTTGAGCCCTCTGTCACGCAGTAACTGATTCGAACGATTCGAAAAGATGTAGGGATACTGCAGTGACAAAAATTTGGAAACTGCAGCCTCAGTCTCTAGCTCCCCGAATGGTCCACTGATTTTGACTTTGGCCATGGGCAGACACACGCTGTGTTCTTCTACAACCTGTTTTATCCATGCTACTTCTCCGGTGAAGTCCTCTACCATCACGTAAGACGGATGGACAATGTCCAGCGTGGCGGCACTGTCTCTTAGCACTCGGCATGGTTTTCCATTAACTTGCAGGTCGTGGAGATATGGACTTAAAAGTTCCATATTCTCATCCTTTTCCTCCACGTAGGAAAAAACTACGCTTGGCTTCTCGCAGTTTACAGCTATATGTCCCAGTTTGTGGCATTTGTAACAGCGAATTGGTCTGACAGATTCGAATTTTCTTTTCTGTTCTTTTTGTGCGGTTTCTCCGTTAACTTTCTCCTCGCTCTTTTCTGCGGGCTTTTCCGCCATGTCTACAGGCTCGGATCGTCTAGCTTGCGCACCCTTTTTGAACGGAAATGGCTTCCGCGGTCCATTTCGACCGTCCCAGTTTCCCTCCTCGGCGTTCAACTTTCTACGGGTTGCGTACTCTTCGGCTAATTCAGCCGCCCTTTCCACAGTGTTTACATTACCTCTATCTTGCACCCACAGTTTCACAGCTTGGGGAATGGTTTTGTAAAACTGCTCTAGACACATGCATTCAATGATCATGTCTCTGCTGTCGTACGCTTCCGCGCTTTTAAGCCACTCGACTAGGTTGGCCTTTAAGCTATATGCAAACTCCGGATAGCCCTCGCTATCTTTCTTGCCTGTGCTCCTAAACCTTTGCCGAAAAGCTTCGGCTGAAAGGCGGTATTTCTTCAGGAGACTAGCCTTAACTTTTGCATAATCATATGCATCCTGCACACTCAGTCTGGCGATTACTTCCGCCGCCTCACACGGCAACATAGACAGCAACCGCTGTGGCCATGTACTCGGGCCGAAGTTCATCTTTTCGCAAGTCCTTTCAAAATTGCAAAGGAACAAGCCTATATCGGTCCCGACCTCATATGGCTTTAATAGCCTGTCCATGCGGTACGATTCTGCCTCACTTGATCGACCCAGAGCTCCTTCACTTCCTTGAGACAACTCCAAACGTCTGTTTTCAAGTTCAAGTTGCATTTTTGTTATCTCGCGATCTTTATCGCGTTCCTCTCTCTCTCGTTTTTCTCTGTCTCGTTCTTCTCTTTCTTTTTCCCGTTTCTCTCTCTTTTTGAGAAGTTCCAATCCCATTTCAATATCTTGCTCACTGGCCTGATTGGAAATTAGCTCCAATAATTCCGATTTGAGCATTTCCTTGCGTACATCTAGGCCCAGTTCCTCACCAACAATCAACAACTCGTCTCTCAGCAGTGTCCTTAACTCCATGACTGCTGCTTTACTGCCTTGATTCTGCTCTCTAAATCTAGCTAGGAAAACACAACCTAGCTAACACACAACAATCTAGCTTCCCTACTGTTCTAAACAGAACAACCACAAAATGAAGCCTAGAGAGTCAAAGCAAAAACCAAGCACTCACCACAGATACAGCACCATGTCGCAAAGTCCATCCCACCGCTGTCAGCCAGTTGTCAGGATTGGGGGCTCAATCCCTTCGTCCGTGGTCCTTTGCCAAGATTGGAGTACGGCATGAATTCGAAGGTAGCTGGCCCATGCCGTCGTCCAACTTATTTACGCTGAGATCGTTGATGAAGTGAAGAACTGCTTCTCATCGAGAACGAGGAAAAAGGGGTTTATTTACAGAAAATTAACTCAGCCTAACATGACTGTTTGAGAAAAATAGTATTAGTCCAACAGGACTGCATGAGAGAAGTGAACCAGTCTAACATGACTGCTCAAGAGAAGTGCGTCCAACAATCGCACAACCACAGTTTTTATACACTCGATCCGCTGGTCCTACGACGCGGCGGCTGTTCGTTTACACACCACCAACTCGCAGCTGCTCTGAAGACCAGTTTTCAGACACAAAGGCACACACATTCCGAAGCCCAAGCGACGGCGTTGAAGGTGGTGCCGTTCCGGAAAATCGACGCCGCTCGAGGGACGCTCATTGTTTTGCAACATGCTGAACCGTGAGAGCGCAAAAATAAGACGTTCCCGCGGTAGCTTCTTCAGGCGTGTCAGATCAGCGCCGCGTTGAGGAACTCTGGAATCATTGTCCACACACCAAACTCGTCTTGTCACAATGTCGAAGCGGGCTGGAGGAAGGCGGCGGATTCCAGCGCAAAGGTCGCTTCTTTGAACGCCTCGCAGCTGCAGCGGCGGAGAGCGGGAGGTGCGCGTCTTGCACCCCTTGTCGTAATCGGGTGGCAAGGTGACAATCTTGTTGTGCAACCCGCCGTTCTTTACAATACGTGTGCCTCCCTCAACATGTGCGCATGTGATTGTGTGTAGGCCCGCGCGTGACATCGGCGTTAATCTAAACGTGACCACCCCAGTTTTCTTACCAGTTGGCCTTCGCCTAGACAGGTGCGGGAAGTCCAAGGCTGCTTCTGCGCTGTAGCTGGCTTTTTGCGCGTCGTGGTCGCAATTGACTGCACGCATGTGCGGATACAGGCTCCTGGAGAGCATGAAGAAGACTACGTCAACCGCCACTTTTATCACTCCATAAACGTGCAGCTGGTGGTTGACAGCCACTGCCGCATCATCGATGTCGTCGCACGCTGGCCGGGCGGCACTCACGACGCGCGGATGCTGGCGAACAGCAGTGTGGCCGAAAGCTCTGACAGCGGTGCTTACACCGGCGTGCTACTCGGAGGCAGTGGTTACCTGTGCAAGCCCTGGCTGGCCCTTTCGCACTACAAACACGCCCGGGAAAAGGTGCTACAACGCTGCATACGGCACAACGAGGGCGATGGTGGAGAGGTAAATCTTGACGCTTCGGTCGAAGACAAACACAGGTACCTATAGTTGGTTTCGTATACACCGCATCGGGAAGTGAGTAACACATGAAAAGGTAAAACGCACACAGCTCTATGCAGTACACGATTGAGCTCTCATGCCACCACGTAACAACATAACATAGGTGTGCATTATTAATCAATTTTCATTGTTTGCATTCTGATTGTGCGGTTCAGACATTGAGGCATTAAAACAGGCTGAGTGAACATCTTCCTTAATTAATCCATGCACTATGGTTATCAGCAGCTTATTTATATTGCGTAGCAATAATTTCACGAAGGCAGGTGCGCATCTGTTATTGCGCTTAAGTGCCCTGTGCTGTACACATTTTGTTGTGATATTCTGCCATGTGAAAATATGCACTGCTCAATAGAAAACGTTACTTTCAGAATGTGAATGTACAGTATGCAGTTTACAGATAACAGCCGGAAAGACACGTAGCGTGATGTAGACACATTATTCAATATGTGCATGCTACTACTATGTTTGGGTGTGACTGTGCCAATTAGGAGTGTCCCCTTGCCTTTGTAGGTCGATCGGGCAGCTGAAGCGGCGCTTCCACTGTTTGCATGGGGAACTGCGAATGGCACCTCACCGGTGCTCAGCTGTCACCGTCGCCTGCTGTATGCTGCACAACATTGCCAAGGTCCCCGCATGCACTAGTGATGATGAATGCCTGCTTCCACCAGAGGTGCCAACTCCTCCCAGTTACATGACTGATGATGGCAACACAGTGTGAAATGCACTGGTGCAGCTACACTTTTCTCAGTGTAAGTATCACGCTTTTTATGTAATTCTAAAATAAGAAATGGGGAAAGATATCATTCCCTGTGTTACTGTTCTAACATATCGTGCCCTGGACTTCACGAAAGCCCTTGCTGAATGTGCAGTGCTTTTGTCATGATTGCTGACAAAGTTCGACAGTGAACAGGAACACATTTTATTTTGTTTGTGTACACGACAAAAAACTAAAAATTCAAAAGGTAAACTATTGCGCAATAAAACGTGAATGTTAGCAAAAAGTCCAGCAAGAAATTTACTGCTTCTTAGCATTTCATGTATGTAATTAACCTCGAGTACAAAAGATGAGTGCGTTTCAAATCTTGTTCTTTATGTTAAAGTGGTGCATGTTGCCAGAACAGCACAAGTTGAGGTAGGGAATCATGGAACATGAAACCATATTATGTATGCAGGGAAACCCATACACATAGGCATTGAATACTGCTCCAAAAAGTGGTCGCAAAACGACAGATATCACCTAGAAATGCTCTATTGCGTTAATGTGAAGACTGCGCAAGCGTATCACAGTCGTGAAAATCATTTGTGATGTCAGTTCTAAACTAAATGCACAGGAAAAATGCTACCACTGAAGTTACTGCCCCCGACATACACGTGTGTTATCCTGGACAACAACAATTCCCTATTTGATTATACAATAGTTTTATCACGGTGGAGAAATAGATAGAATGTGGATAGAAACACGGGCACAGAAAAATCCTAAATGTCAAATCCCAAGCATAAAAACAGAGTACAAAAATAAACCTAGGCATTGTTAAGGAATACACCAGAATGCTTTCTGCTTCTTGGCATACCATATAGGTGTTCTAAACTTAGACAAGATGATTCTATCTGCAAACATTGCTCATACGACGCAGCTGACACGTTGCCACAACAGTGGAAGTTCAAATAAAAAATGACACGCCAAGCACATCATGAATGAAGAGGCAACCCATCCACTAGACCTGCACATTGTTTCAAGAACGGGTTGCAACCACACCAGGCACGTATCACCTAGCAATATGCTTTTGCCTCAGAGTGGAAACTACATATTCATATCACGTGTGCCGTGAAATGCAATGCCAGGCGGACGTAATTATCGGGAGCCCTATAGTACGCCGTCTCTCATAGCCTGAGTTGTTTTGGGACGTTAAGCCCCATTAAATCAAACCATATCATGGCTGAGAAAAAAAGGGAAGCCCCAAAATGGAATGCGGCTCCAGAAATAACAAATATGCGCCACAAACCTTACAGATAGCTTTACCTCAAATTATTCTTAACCTTTGTGCCAATAGAAACGTCATTACGAAAGATATGATTAATAAAAGATAATCTTAGGTAGAAAGCTGATTGAAAATTTTAAAAATTTTGAGACCACTCAGTTTCTTTCCCCACCATTTGCCATCTTATTGTTCTTTCCCTTGAGTTCAAGCTGTAGTTTCAAGATCTCGAGCTTATGCCGTCCTTTTTCTAGCTGAAGTAGTTCCAGCTCTAACTCAGCTTTGCCCGCCTCTGTCTTTGTTCGTGCTTGTGTTGCTGCTAAAACTGCATCAGCAATAGCTCCATATTTGTTAATGACGGCAACAGCAGCATCGCTGACTGCCTTCCAGCCTCCAGCTGCTTCTGACACTTTTGCTGCTGCAGAAGCAGCAGCTTCTGCTTCACTCAGTTCAATATGAACAGCTCTTTCTTTGCCTTCTAGGACAGCATATTCCAACTCAACATTTCTTCTATTAGGCTGGATGGCCTTCTGGGGGCCATGATTCTGCTGTACTGACCATGAGGAGCGTGGAGCTTGAGGTGCCACTGCTGCTGCTGCTTGTTGCCCTCTTGTGTTCAGGGCTGTTTGACCTCCTTCTGCTGGCGATGGCGCTGGAGTTGCGGCTGGTGCTGCTCCCACCACCACTGCTTCCAGGACAGCGTTATCGCGCAAAGACAATGCGTCGTCTTGTTGTGGTGGGCTCCCTTGGTTGCCAATTTCTGAGCCAGCAGTGTCCCCTTCAGCTTCTGTATGATCCGATGAGTATAACATCGCCTCATCGACTACATCCAGAGGGGCTTCTTAGTCCGTGTAAACCTTTGTCAGACCGCTGTTATTTAGCTCGTGTTGCCTTGGGTCATCAGCAGGGCTTGGCAAAGGCTGGTCATCACCATCATCATGGAGCCTGTGTGAACGATTTGCACCTTTAGTGATTCTTAATATGTATAAAGAGGGTAGTGAGCAGAATGACAAACACTGACGGAAATGCATTTCTGCTTGTTTCAATGTGGCAGCTATGTACAAAGTCTTGATTTCAGTCTGGTGAGGTTACCTATTTCTACAGGAAGTGGTGAACATTATGGACTTGCATTGCATTAACTGTGTGTTTGTCTTCACTAAATGTTGAAATTGTGAAAATATTCTTTTAAGGGCTTTCTCATAAGCAAATTAGGTCTGCTATGCACGATAGCAACTTATGAGCCATGTTTTGGAATGCACACACAGCAATCTAGTGATTTAATCCTGTCATATGCATGTGATCGCAGTCTCTAATTCTTGTGCCAGATTCAGTGTATCTTCATTCAGCAGCAAATACAAAAAGTATACGTTGCACTATTTCCATACCACAGCACTTTATTCTAGTGGTTGACATAATGACCATAGGGACTGCAGTTCATTGCAGTTGGGGAGGTTTTATACTTACTCTTCTAGATTTACGGCATCAGGCATGGCTTCCAAAATTGGGTTATTTGCCCCGACGACGTCCCTGACAGCCTTCAGCAAGGCAGGCAGCTCATATTCATTACAACCAGCACCTGCACACATTAAGAAATCTTGCATTAGGAACTAATATAAGCATTGCACTGTCTTAGAATGTTTATCACAAGGAAACCGCCACATCAATATGCCACACTCAGTAGCCATGCCCAGCAGCGGAAGTTGTGCACTGTACACTTCATTTCTATGTGGGACGTGACATTACGTTGATTGCTTTAATCCAAGAGATCATGGTAATGACTTTTGTGTTCTTGAACTTTGTTATGGCTGGCAAACACTATTCATCCAAGAGTTCTTGTGCGTACCACTTTCCTACTCCTTTTTTAACCTTTGTGTATAAATATTACCTTATTGTTTTTCTTGTCTGAGTATAAAATAAACTTTTTTTTATCTGTTGCTACCAGTGATGCTGGCTCGTATTCTTCTACATGTGTTCTTGCCAATTATATTGCGTGGCAGGACTGCCAGTCTCTGATGAACTTCAATTGTATGACGGATATGAAGGTCAGTCAGACAGACATCATTAAGCCTAAGTGAGCAGGCATTAAAAGAACAGCACAGAGAGAAAAACAATCGTCGAAAAACAAACATATTTTTTTATATACTCTAAATGTATACAGCCATTTTTGTTTTTATATTTGGAAAAGGTATTCATCCCGTGCAGTGCTATTTATTCTCCAGCATTCCTTTCTTGCATCGGTTCTATCTTCAAGGTTAGGTTTACATCGCAGTTACAGCCCTTCCAGTAAAAGTACCTTGTAATGAGGCACGCTTAACTGCATTTTTCTTTTCTTTTCCGAAGGAGTGGTAAGGACAGACGCTTCGCCTACTCGGAACCAGTTACAATAAATTGTAAATTGAAGCGGCTAATGAATTCTCAGATCTCAATGTTGACCACAGTATAATTCTGCTCAACAAGTAAGGAAGAATATTATCCCACAGAATGCTGCATACCGGCCAATATTTTGGAGGTACCGAAATCCACGACTCTAAATTTAAACAGGAAGAATGTGGCTTTCTCCGCCCTCGTTGCGTTGTTGTCCTTAAACAGCTGCATGAGTCAAATGTTATGAACTTAGACAGCGTCGCTTTCTCGCGTTCCTGTGCCAGGCGGTGTTCGTATGTATTACGCTAGACTGATGGAAGCGGGCCATATTTCACTTGATTGCGGTCGTATTAAGCATACCTACTCAAGTTCACTCCGCGAGCGATGACGAAACGAGGCGTTAGAAGCATTGCGAAAATACATCATAGCGCAAAACCATATTCTTCTGAATAGATAGTTTGAAAGCCGCGTACCCGAGCGCTAGCCTTGTTCTGAATGCAGGTACAACTACCGCCGCAGACGCGTAAGGCGTTCGAGTTGTTCAGCCGTGGACAAAAGTAAGCACGTCACTGAATTCAAACAGTCACGACGCGTTGCCTAATTGTAACTGCCGGATGTGGTGTATGCCCGAAGGCAGTTGACGATAGTGCGCTTTTGCATGTACAAACGATGTTTCTTCACTTTTGATAGGGAAGGCATGATTGCACTTAGAACGGAATATCGTGCTCCATTTACTTATGTCCGCACCTGCACATAATGGCCCGTAACAGTTGGTACCACAACACAGGTTTTACTGCAAATAGAAGGGATCACTTACCGGTGTGTCTCTCGTGCTGACGTACGCGCTGAACTGCCACCTTCAGCTGCTGCTTTAGGTTCTGCCACTGATTTTTCAGCTATTTTACTTGTCTCTTCGTTGAGTGATGCGAATTTAGTTTTTGGGTAACGCCTACCCAAGCTCGCTCACGCTTTTTACTTGTCACGCCGAGTTGAACTTACTAAATAAGGCCGTGGTTTTCTCGCTAATGATTTGCACCAAATTTATTTTTCGTCTTCGCTCCAGTGATTGCTCTTGAGTCGCTTGGCGGGGGGTTGCGAGGACATGCTTGAAAACACGTGCGTGCCGTCAACGTTTGTAGGTGGCTCGGCTGCTTCTGCAGGGGTGACAAGGGCGGGACTGTGGCCGGATGTTGACATCGAATCGCGATCAACTACTGGACAGCGCGACCGCCTGTCGCCGCCGCAATCAACTTCCGGCCCATTCCCCATCTCATTCCCTGTCGACGGCGAAATTTCCCACCTAGGTACTAAAAGTACCTAACGTCATCAGTAAGTCTGGACTATAATTTACTCTCGTCGGTTCGTGCAAGCGTTTCATGATGGCCGGAAAGTCCAGACTTATTTTAGGTTACACTAAGGCAAGATTCGGATTTAAGTCTTAGAGGCTCGCTTTTGTACAAGGGGGCCCAGGTGTTACGAAAACCTCGCACAGGATATAGTGAAGCTTTTGAAAAGTCTTCTGTGTATTTAAAACGGTGCATAGCAGGCCACCAGGACTTCGGATGGGTGCGAGAATCCCCTCGTAGCACCTCAATGTGGTTGGTGTATTAGTCGCACAAACATCGAAATATTTATTCCATAATGCGCGTGTGTTTGTACTAAAAGAACACGTTTAAATACAGGAGGACGACCAGCCCCTGCCAGTATGACTACACCGTCGGTTTTGGTCGGAGGAGTTGCAAGTCATATGGCCACCAGAAGACGAAATGACGACGACTCGGACGGAGCAGTGTACCTGCCGCCGGTTCAAAGCGAACCAGTCATCCGGCTGCTACAGCCGATGGTTACTGGCAATGACGTGCCTGTTATGCAATACTACGGTGCAGTAATACCTAAGTTGTGCCATTACGTATATTGAGTCATCACATTCCTGAGCCCAATATGAGGTAGTTGCGGTGAGCAAGAAGCTTAAAGAAATCCACTCAATTTTGCCTGGCATATATCGCATACGGTGCTTCTGTTATCTGACCAGTGTATTGTAGTTCTAATTGCTTTGCAATTAAAAACAATTGTGTACCAAAAAGCCAGTACTCGTACCGTATTTACGTACGCATCCGAATGTTTCAGAAGTATTACATCAACTGCAAATCTCTTGATTAGTGATTTGGAATGCAAGTACTTGTCATATCATTATGTGCCGCAATTTTTCAGAGAGACAATTACGAGCTTTCAAACACGTTGAGCTTGGTGAACATTTCATTTTTATTGCCTTATCCTTACGCTTAGTTACCACTTCTTTACAGAGGAGCTGCGCAGTCCTGACTGTCGGCTGCAAGTTTCAGTAATGCAAACAGGAAGTGACGGCACAACCACCCCGCAGCCTCCTGATGCAAATGAAATGCTTGGTGCGTGTGCAGCCAATGATGCCTCTAGCCAGCCACCCCATGCTCCTTGTAGTGCTGGTGCACACTCCACGAGAAAAGACAGTCCGCCACTCGACGCTGCGCAGGTTGCGGTTGCTACTACAAGTCCATCTAGTTGCAGAATGGCGCTATTGGAAAAGACACTTTCGGAGGAAAACGACATTCGCGTCAATGTGCGAGGAGCATGAACTCCGAATGAGGCTTTTGCAGGAGGACCAAGATGACATATTAAAAAAAGAAATGAAAAAATAAACTAGAAATGGAGATCTTGCCAGCGCAAAAAGAAGCACAGTTGCGTAAAGTGATGTGTTACGCGAGCAATAGACGTGCAGCGAAGCGAGTGGCGTGCCAGCAATACGGGGGGGGAGTGCACTCACGCTACCTGGGGAGGAGAGGGGAGCAAGCGGGTGCTGGCGTACGTCTTTCATGCCAGATCGCGAAGCGCACAGAAATTACTCTGGGCTAGCTACGCTCCTGCGCCGCAGTTCTTCCTTTCGAGGCCGTGTGCCGAAGTGCAATCAATCCAGCGAAAACACGGGGAACGTGGTAGGTGGAAATTTAAAACGATGAGCAAAACGAAAATAAGCTAACAAAGGAGTGGCGGGGGGGAGGTGGAGTGTACTGCAGAGAATCCCGCACTCCCCGCGTTCTCCCCTGCAGGGGCGTCTGCGTAAGCAGGCGTTTGGTGTGTTGCGACACCATGTACCCGAGCACACCAGGGTCGGATCCTCCCGCGTCTAACCGTGCGCGGCTTAGCCGTGTCTGGGGAAAAGGGGATTCTGGGGGTTGGGCCAATGCCGGGCGTTTGGACCTTTACGGCCCCTCGGCGGCGGCAACACACCCCTTTGGCCTCGGCTTCACGTAGACGGCACCCCCGGACTGACCCACTCGGGGCAAATCGGTAGTTGCCTTTTCCTGTCTCTCTCTCCCTCCAGCCTTCGTCTTTCTTTCACTTTTCATCTTTCCTGTCTTCTCCTAGCTTCCCCTTACTTCCAATTTTTCCAGGCAGCACGGGTTAACCTTGTGTGGATAGCTAACCTAGGTTATTTCATATTCGGTTATAGTAATTGCGTACAGCTGCCGTTTGCAGGCCCTGTTTTTACAGTTCCTGCAGCGTCCCCTTGTAGGGCTCCAGGGTGGGTGGTTGGCGTTATTGCCAAAAACTACAGATTCCTCTATGGATAATTCCTTCCCTCAACTGCCTGATCGCCCTCAGAAAAGAGGGCGCACCAATGAATTTTCCAGTTTTTTGGCCGCCAAAAAGAATCCTTCCCGCGTTTCCATGTCATTCTTTGTGCAAAACCAGATAAACCAGTACGAACAATATCACCCTTTCTTGTTTCCAAGTCATTGACTGAAGTCTTTGGTCCTCGTTGTAAGGCATCGAGAATGGCAAGCGGTGATATCCTCTTGGAGCTCCGCGATCACAAACAATATGAAAAATTGTCAAAACTAGTGTCATTTGGGGAAACCCAAATATTTATAACCCCACACCACACGATGAACACCATCCGTGGTGCTGTCTCCGACGATGACTTGATGGAGCTCACTGAGGCTGAACTCTTGGAGGGCTTCAGTGACCAGAACGTTATCAATGTTAAACGAATTAAAATGAGACGAGATGGTAAAGAGATCAAGACGAAACACCTGATACTCACCTTCGGCTCAGGTGTCCTTCCCGAGACCATCGAGGCCGGTTATATTAAACTGCTTACCTGCTTAATGCTCTCAGATGCTTTAGGTGCCAACGTTTCGGCCACAGTTCACAGAACTGTCGAGGCCGGCTTACTTGTGCCAAGTGCAGTGACAATGAACATTCCTCCAAAACGTGCCAGAACACTCCACATTGTGTCGACTATGATGGCGAGCATGCCACATACTCCCGGTCGTGCCCGTCTTGGAAAAGAGAAAAAGAAATTGTTACAATCAAAGTCAAGGAAAACTTAAGTTTCAAGAAGGCACGTAGGCGGGTTTCATACCTGCCCAAGAAAAGTTTTGCTGATGTGACGCGTCAGGGGGCAGCGACACAACGGCCTCCGGCGGCTGTCCGACCCACAAGCATTGAGTCGGCAGCTACACCATCTGCCCCCACGGCGGTTGCAGCTAGCGCTGCTTCGTCGACCCAGAATGAGGGACCATCGACCCCGAAGGTGGCCGCAGCCGAGGCTGCCCCAACCTCCCCGGCCCTTTCCAGCGCTGGCAACAGCCGGCGCAGGCAAATCCCCCAGGGAGCCCCATCGACCTCCGGGCTGAAGGGCCCAGGGGTCTTGCCCTCCGAGGCGGGACCCTCTCTGGTAATTTCTCGCTCGCAAGAGCACATGTCCGGCGCCTCACAAGAGGCAATGGACACTAAACCTATCCTCAATGCGCACCAAGCGCCTAAGGGGCGGCGAGGTTCTCTCGAACGCTCCAAAAAGGATAAAATCCCCGTTACAGGGCCTGGAAAAAGCTCTGTATACTAAGGAATCACTTCGGTTTCTGTACACACAGCACCAATTTACTTTAAATATGGATACACAAATTATTTATTCAATGGAACGTCAGAGGTCTTCTTAGAAACGTGGATGACGTGCAAGAACTCATACACAAACACAATCCAAAAGTGCTGTGTTTACAGGAAACACACATAAAATCAAAACACACAAATTTTCTCCGACAGCATATAACTTTTCGCAAAGATCGTGATGATGCTATCGCATCATCGGGAGGTTTAGCTACTGTTATTGACAAAAGCATTGCGTGTCAACTTTTACAGCTGCAAACGCCTCTTGAAGCAGTGGCGGTTCGAGCTGTTCTCCTAAACAAACTCATCACCATTAGCTCGCTTTACATACCCCTACATTACAAATTAAACAAACATGATTTTCAGTCCTAGATAGATCAATTGCCAGAACTTTATGTTGTTCTTGACGATTTCAATGCGCACAGCTCACTGTGGGGCGACTCTTGTATAGATGTGCGAGGTCGTCTTGTTGAACAGTTCCTTTCCTCTTTTGGTGCCTGCCTTCTGAATAAGATGAAATCCACATTATGCTGTCTTGCAAACAAAATTTTTCTTCAATTCATCTCAGCATAGTTTCCCCGTCTATACTGCCTGAACTCAAGTGGGAAGTTGCGAACAATCCTTATGGAAGCGACCACTTCCCCATACTATTAAAAACACTTAAAGAAAACGAATATCAACCACAGGCTCCTAGGTGGCAGATTGACACAGCCGACAGGGAGAAATTCCGAACCATAACTAGTACATCACGGGATGACATGTCCTCGCTAGGTATTGATGCGGCTGTGGAGTATTTTACAGCCTTAATAATAGATGCCGCATCTAAATGCATAGGTAAAGTAAGTGGCTCGGCATGCAAACGGCGTGTACCGTGGTGGAACGATGAATGTAGAATCGCACGTAGGAATCAGAACAAAGCGTGGGGGTTGCTACGCGCTTCGCCCACTGCAGAGAATCTTGTCAACTTCAAAAAAGTGAAGTCGCAAGGCAGGAGAACCCGCCGACAAGCCAGAAGAGAAAGTTGGCAGAAGTATTTATCGAGTATTAACTAGTTTACAGATGAGGCGAAAGTCCGGAACCGCGTAAATAGAATTAGAAGGCGACAAACATATTCACTCCTTCTGGTAAACACACAGGGTGATACGCTGTAAGATCAGGCAGACTCACTTGGGGAGCACTTTGAGAGAGTGTCAAGTTCAAAACATTATTCGAAATCGTTTCTGAAATATAAACAAATAGAAGAATGTAAGCCACTCAAAAGGAAATGACTACAGAAAGAATCGTACAACGGCCCTTTCATTATTGCCGAGTTGAGAGCTGCGTTGAGCTCATGCAAGAGCTCTGCACCGGGATCTGACAGAATCATGTATGACATCATCAAAAGCCTTCACAATGACACCCAAGTTACACTACTCACAATTTTCAACACCATTTTAGCCGTAGGATACCTTCCAACTGCATAGAAAGATGCCATTGTGGTTCCTGTTTTGAAACAAGGCAAAGATCCTCCCTCAGTGGCAAGTTGCCGCACAATCGCCCTCACAAGTTGCCTTTGTAAGGTATTTGAAAAAATGAATAATCGGCGACTCATCCATTTCTTTTAAATGAGCGAAACGCTTGATCCTTATCAGTGCGGCTTCCGAGAAGGGCGCTCCACAACCGATCATCTCGTACGTCTTGAAGGAAATATCCGGGAGGCATTTATACCTAAACAGTTCTTCCTATCGATATTTTTCGATATGGAAAACGGGTATGATACAACGTGGCGTTACGGAATCCCAGGAGACGTGTTACGTATGGGCATCCATGGTAATATGCTTACCCTAATAGAAAGCTATCTGTCCAATCGTACCTTCCGGGTAAAAGTCGGCAATGTTCTTTCACGTCCTTTTACACAAGAAACGGGTGTACCCCATGGAGGCGTGCTCAGCTGCACGCTCTTTATCGTGAAGATAAAGATTGCTCGTGCTAAAGATAAACACGCTTCGTGCTTCATTACCACTGGCCATCTTTTACTCTGTCTACGTGGACGACATTCAAATAGCTTTCAAATCTTGTAACCTCGCAGTCGGCGAGAGACAGGTACAGCATGGCCTGAACAAAGTGTCGATGCGGCAGAAAAAAATGGATTTAAGATCTTGCGCTCTTTTTACAAGAAAGAGAGGCCTGATCCCAGATTCTTGCTTAGATATACGTGGACAACAGATACCCTTAAACAAAGAACACAAATTTCTAGGTGTTATACTTGAGTATAGGCTCACTTTCGTCCCCCACATTAAACAACCTAAAGAAAATTGTCTGAAAACAATGAACCTAATGAAGCTTCTATCCCAGACTACGTGGGGTAGTGACAGGAAGTGCTTAATGAATCTCTATAAGAGCGTGATTTGTTCACAATTAGATTATGGTGCGGTGATCTATCATTCTGCCGCCCTGAGTGTGCTAAAAATGCTAGACCCTGTTCACCATCTAGGTATCCGCTTAGCCACGGGCACTTTCAGAACGAGTCCCATACAAAGTTTATATGCAGAATCGAATGAGCGGTCACTTCATCTCCAGAGAACATACATCAGCCAAACATATTTTCTGAAAGTCTAGTCTAATCCTCAACATCCATGTTACAATACCATTAACGAGATGACATATGCTACACTCTTTCATAATCGTCCCCTCCGTAAGGCAGCCTTTCTCGCTGCGTGTGAGGGAGCTTAGTCATGAAATGGATGTTCCACTCCTCGAGCTTCGCCTAATGCATCCCGCCAAGCTGCTACCTCCTTGGGAGTGGCAGCTGATACAATGCGATATATCTTTCATGCAAGTTACAAAACACGCTCCAGAGATTGAAATCCTAATGCATTTCCGGGAACTCCAGCACAAACACTCCTGCACGGAGTTCTACACAGACGCATCGAAGTCACACGACGGGGTGTCCTATGCATCCGTCGGTCCATCCTTCTCGGAATCCGACATACTGCATCCGGAAACTAGTATCTTTACGGCTGAGGCCTACACAATATTGTCGACCGTGAAGCATATAGGGAAATAAAAACTAAAGAAATCACTTATATATACAGACTCCCTAAGTGTTGTGAAGTCTTTGATATCGTTCTGTAAGCACAAAAATCCTGTTATAATTTAACTCTATTCCGTCTTATGTAAAGCATATGTATCTAACCAGCCTGTGATTATATTCTGGGTGCCTGGCCATAGGAGGATCCAGGGTAACGTTCTAGTGGACCAGATGGCCACATCAATTTCATTGCATGCAGTTAATCCTACTGCTTCGGTCCCTGTCACAGACCTGAAGCCTTTCTTAAGAAGGAAACTGCGAAACCACTGGAAACGTATATGGGATGCAGAAGTAAATAACGAAATGCACGTGATAAAGCCACAATTAGGTTCTTGGCCCTCTGTAAGAAAATCACGGCGAACAGATGTCCTATTCTGTCGCCTCAGATTAGTACACACATTTGGCACGCATAACGTTTTACTCACTGAAAATCATCCTCCAACCTGCGGTAGATGCGGGGAGAGGCCGACCGTCCTCCACGTCCTCCTGGAGTGTCGGGCAGCCGAATCTGAGAGAAGGAAACATTTTCCTCTAGCATACCGGCAGCACATCCCCCTATATCCCGTAATGCTACTCGGCCCAGAACCTTTATTTGACACCAACGCAGTCCTAAGTTTTATGAAAGATGTTTTCTTGCATGTTTTTAGCCCCACATGTTCGTAGCGAGTCCTCTCTTCAGAGGATGCCGCTGTGATAGCTCTTTCGTTCAGCACATGCCTCTAGGCCCTTGTGTTTCAAGGGCTCTGGCGAGGCAGCAGTGCTCCAAGTAATTTTACCATCTTATATATTTTCTATTTCGCATCGTTGTTCTACGATGGATTTTATTGTTCATAGTATTTGTCATTAGTCATCGCCATAATTTTATAGCACGTAGATTTTACGCACTTTACAGCGACTATTTCTTGGCCAGTTTACAGCCAAGTCACGTCTTCCATAATACATCGTCAACATTACCACTTGTCATGGCGCTCTTTGGCCAAGCCTGGTCCTTGCGCCATAAAACACCACGCATCATCATCATCACCCCCGCGTTGTTCACGCTTCTGTCACGGAAAGGGAAACTACAGGGACATGTCAACCGGCTAACACACGGGGCTACCTTACATTCCTTCACCGACGTTGAGTAGCACACCTATCTTCAATTCTGCAAACTCGCCGCTAAGACACCTTCGATCGTTGACTTGCCCATACGCTTTACCCTCTGTCCATTTTAAAAGAACCACAACTATACGCACTGTGCCAAGACAGCATATGTCGCCTTGAAAAAATATAAGTCCACTTGTCGGAACGTTGGTTCCTGCTGTTATGCTATTACCGAGTTGTTTGGGTTGTTGAAGCCAATGAAGCTTCTTATGCTATATTTTTATTGGAGGAGATCACTGTGTTCTTACATTTCTGTACCAGAGGCACCTTAGCGGATGGTACAGTGTACTACCTATTCTCTCGATTTACTTTTACTGCAGTACAGATAAAATGTGATATACGACGATTTCACGAGCAAAAGTACTCTGACTTCTGCCAGTTGTTACACGTTGCATGGGACAGAATGAAAGAAGCACCAACGAAATGCTTCGTTTTTCCGTCCTCTCTCTCATCCAGTCCCACGCACCGTTACTCAGCTTGCTTCTAGAGGTTCGGAAATAGCTACAGTGAAGCGTATGCCCTTCGCTGCACGAGAGTGGAAAGCTAGACTAGTTGATACGTGAATATGTGCGGCACACTTAGCCTGCACTCTATGAGGTTTACTAAATTTTTCAAAAAATACTAGCACTAAACACATGTTTCTGTGAACCGTCACAGCATGCACCATACTTCAAGAAAAGCTTCGCTCTATAAGAAGTTGCCGCGCCCGCATTCCGGACCCATCGGCTGCCACACGATCAATAGGTGGGAAATGTTCTTCACAGGTGTTTCGTCCCATGCGTCTGCATCTGCTGGTTGACGGATGCTGCTCTGGCGGTTCGACTGGCTCGGGTTCTCTTCACGACAGTGCCAAATAATGTAGAGCAGCACAAGCGGTAATGATGCTTGTAGCACTGCAGGGCCTGTGTTGCACTTTCATGTCCAAGCAGGGGAAGCGTCGTATCCGAACACCAAAAGCCCTCTCCACGGAGTTGCGCATCTTGATGTGGGCCTTGTTGTAGGTATAATAACAAAAATAATGCAAATGCCTACTTGCACAGTGTGCGTGCTTAACACAATCAGCAATCTAATTAGCATACCTCTGTTTGTATTTGCTGCGTCAATATTCAGGGAATAGCAGTGTAGATTAGATTTCTGATTCAGTTAAAAAACGTGCTCTAATTTTAAAAGCAGCTTTTGCATTAGGGCAAATTTGGATTTAGTTACTTGCATTCCCTCTGGATTGTTGGCTGAACCTGGGTCTGCAAGGGGGGTCATTAGGAATGGGAAACACGAATAGCCCATATCTCCTGGCACCCGATGTTCTTGATAAAGAACTCGCACCCGGGAGTTGTCAAATACCCGGTTGCCATGTACAGACCCTGGCCAGCTTTCCACAACGTTGAAACACTGTAGCTGTGGGCCCCCCACAACTTGCAGGAATATTGCGCTATTATAAGACACACTGACGGTTGGAAGCACCCGCATCACATACCATGCACCAATGAACATGAAATCATGTATAAAACCATAGACAGTTGCAAATTGTAACATATTTGAAGTTAGGCTATCTCTACAATATCGTTCACAGTTCCCACACTAACTACAGTGAGCAAAAATAATCGGAAACTTGCATAAGAAATTGGTATAGCTATTTATTATAATACTGTAGCACTAACAAAACAAACGAGGACTTTACAATATCGTTCACAGTTCCCACACTAACTACAGCGAGCAAAAATAATCGGAAACTTGCATAAGAAATTGGTATAGCTATTTATTATAATACTGTAGCACTAACAAAACAAACGAGGACAGAAGTCAAAGGTAACGCACAGGTGCTCTGTTGCAGCTTGCATATAGGGAGCTTTATAAATAAAGGCAACAGCTTTGCGCGACATTGAATAATCACAGCCCTATTTATAGCAAAGCTGTTCCTATAGAGCTGTTTGAGAATTATATTTGCCTGTATATGACCTCTGTAAGCTTCGCATATAATTTTCTTTACCCCTTTGGTTCTTGTAGTGAAGCTGAAAAAATGAACAAGTGCTCCCTATAATGCCTCTAAACAGGCACATAACGAGTGTTTAGCAAATAGTGTTCGACCCCTACTAAACTCACACGCTTACAATTTTTTCTGCGCATCACCCCTACGATGTCCTACATTTCTTCTAAAGGTAAGCTTCGCGAATGATTTTTTTCGTTTTTTTCACAGCACCGTGACAAAGGCATCAAATGTTTTTAAAAGCTTGTAGTCGCACTAACAGTTTTGGCGTAAAATGTTCGCTTCGAAAGCAGGGGCCGTATTAGGCAAACAATTTTTATTCATGTAATCGCTACCTTTCACGTTTACTCATGGCTACCGTTAAATATCTGTACTATTTAGGTAAAGATACCCGCCAGCCGCGGCCGACCAGATAAATTAGCAACGGTGCGCATCCATCTGTCCGGTGACGGCAGTGGATACCTATCGGTAGGACGACGCAACTTGAAAATACAGGCGAGAGCTTGCGCATACAACGAACGCGCGATAAATACAAGCAACCAAAGAACAGCATCTGCACGCGGCGTCGCGTCGCCCTATCTGCTCCGTCGAAGCGGATAGCCTTTTCGCCACGCTCTACCCTCACCACAGTGACCTACATGTCACTCAATCATTCAGTATCTTACGCGAAGCGTCGGCTGATGTACCAAGGGGAGATAAAAACCTTTTCTGTCTCGAAATTGCGGCGTGCTGCCCATAGGTAGCCGCTACCGTCACCGGATCGAGGGACGTGCACCGTTGCTAATTTATCTGCTCGATCGCGCCTCCAAAGCAAGCTGAGAATTGTCCCCGCCGAAAGACCATATGTATCATGCTCAGGCTCAGACGCGTTTGGAACGCGGAGATCGCTGTTATCGGCCACTCGACGTACGGCGTCCGAGTATAGGGCCGGAGGAAACGCTGATGGAATATATCGCAGAAAAAATATCCTATAATGCAGTTCCTGTACTTCTTCCTCCACATCTATATTTCTGCGTAGTGCACATTCGTTCTACTCACGAAACTTCGATAATACAATTGTTCTTGTGAAGCGCATGTTTAGTTGACACAAAACTATTATATTCTTGCAATGAATTACTTGGGCCAAAAAGCAGTGCACTTACCTGAACATTTACAGAAAACACACCCTTGCGGTTGCGGTATACTTCATCATCGTCATCAGCGGGGCTTTTGAGTCTCACATGTCTGCAACCAATACACCGGGTCGCTCCGGGGAAGTGAGCAATCTCGTAAAAGTCCCGCATCACGCTGGACATTTGGGAGGCTCCTGGGAAACGAACAACCGCTCTGTACAGATGTCTGGCGATAAGCCGAGTAACATTTTTCACGATGCAACAAACTGTAGGCTGCGACACGTTTACGAAGCCTCCAGCGACAATTTGTAAAGTACCAGCACAGTGAAACCGCAGGGTGGCCAAGACTTGCAGCAGTGGTGGCAGCGGTAGTCCCCTATAGTCGTGGTTCTCTCCAATCGGCAGAAACGCCAGGAGTTGTCGGACTGTTCCCTTCGTGAAACGATATCGTGCGAAAAACATGTCTTTATAGAATTCCATTGGGTTTCTTCTGTCGCGCAATGACGGCCTTGGTACACACGGCAAAACGTACGCAGCCCCGAATACAGCAACACAAGTTCTGCACGCAAACTGACAAGCTGATTGTCTCTCCATAAGGCCGCGTCTCCTGAAGTACGCTGCGTCTCTGCGGAACGCTGCCGTGCTTGCGCCTTCGAAGACCGATTCAAGACTGCTTTCGACCAGACTTGATATTTTCGTCGACTTCACCGAGTCAAGCTCGTCGCAAGGACGCGTTTCTAGTTAAGGAGGGTCTCTGAAACGCGTTTGCACTGTGCTGAGTCAATCACAAGTCAAGCTCAAGTTAAGTCGCCTTTATGAATACGCGGGTTAGTTATTCCAATGTGGATGAAGTATAGTAGCACTGATACAGTTCTCAAAGTTAAATTAATTTGAATGTGCTAGCAAATTATAAACCAAATATGCGCACAAAACATTTCCTTACCCACAAGCTGCGGTTTCCTCTCAGAGCTCTTGTGAGAATACGGTTTGCTGCGAGACTGCAGGCATGAGTCTGCAATGATAATGTGCCAACAACAGTATGTCTACTATCTTCAACATGATATCAAGCAAATAGACATTAAATGTAGTACCTCGCAAGCAACGTGGCAAATAAATAACTTTTTGGTTGTCAAAGTGACAATAAAGCAAATTCCAATTGTGGACATGTTGTAGATCGTACACACGCGGACAACTTTCGGTGGCGATAAAGGGAAAGCAACGGACGCGAGGCTGCTGCACATGTGTTACGGTGCCAAATAGTCCGACAGCGTTCGACAGTGTTTCTGGTTGCTCGGAAGAGATGCTGAATCAAAGCAGCTTCGCATGCGACTGTTTCGCGTTTGCTCAGACGCGGAAGGGAAAAGCCTAGACATAAGTAAACTTTACCTTCGGCGGTTCCTTTTATCTTATTTATCTGTTACAATTATTGTGTTTGTGTTTTCTTTTCCCCAGCTTAAACTAATGTGGCTGAAAACAGGGGGCTCAAAAGTGTCCCAGTGTAGTCAGCTACATAAGTGCCCAAAAATAAGTGTTGGGTAATCATACCTTTCTTTTTGTCCACTTCATCCCTATGCCCTTATTGAGGTTCATTGTTTTTCTAGGTCAGGAACAATTCGATTTCCGCCCATCTTTCTGCACGGCACCAGAAAGCAGTGACGTTTGAGCACAGAAATGAAATAATATTGCATAATGCATACACAACACTGACAGTTTAGATTACAACTTTTTCACTTTTTGGTATGTTGCAACATAAATGTAATATTACAATAAAGCTGCCACTTAAGTCTTCACCATTCTCTTTTGGACTGACATTCAACTATTGACAAGCATTGGAATTATATACAATGGCAAGATTTGCAGGCGATTCAATTTTTGTCTGCTAGAACTGCTTAAGAGAATATTAACATAACAAGCATTGCTCATGTGTGTAAGACAGACTCGTGTAATGCCATACCAACCTAAATAAATGTCCGCCAAGTTATATGTGGTGTCATCCTCAACTAAGGCATTGCTTTCTTTTTGTTTTTTGTTTTTTGTCTCGCTTCAGTGGCAGTGCGGAGATTGTAAACACCCTTCTGTAAATCACAGAAGTTCCTCACAGAGCACCGCATCAACATTCGCACTCTCACAGGCCATGCATGGACATCTGTCCTATT
Source organism: Dermacentor albipictus (assembly GCF_038994185.2). Classification (NCBI taxonomy): domain Eukaryota; kingdom Metazoa; phylum Arthropoda; class Arachnida; order Ixodida; family Ixodidae; genus Dermacentor; species Dermacentor albipictus. Next base: position 13,337,937 of record NW_027225569.1, read on the forward strand.
TTTACGAGTCAAAAATAATTAATGATTATGTTTGAAATTGGCCTAGTTGTATGGCTTTTTAACACATCTTCATTAATTAGATCGATCAATTGATCTCGCATTGGACTTTTTGGCACAAATGTGAAAGAAAAAAATACCTAGATGGCTGTTAACTTTGACATGTTGCAGGTACACTCGCAACTCCATTCGAGAGGCTTAGTCATGCATGAACAAGTAATGGCAATTATCTTCGATGACATATCCACCATTAACTGGTTCACTATGTCAAATGCTATATACTTAAGCAAAATTTGGTTGACCAAGTGATGCGAGTAATTGAAAGAGGGTAAAGTGCCAAGGTTCCAACTTCCCAAAAGCCTAAATGCTTCTCGCCAAATTTGAAGGCTCACATTAAAATTACGCTTTTATGATTATCAAATTTTGTTGTTTCATGGGGTTGCTCATCCAGTGACTTCAAATTCGGTCCAATTGACATTTTAAACTCGAATGATTTGCAATTGTACGAACTTACACCTGCAGTGATCTCAAATTTCGTGCAATTAGGTCCCATTGAAAACTCCAATTGGACTCAATGTTTTCTTTTATTTAGCCTTTTCGCCAGCCCAATACTATTATACACCAACACAGTACTGTTAGTCTAACAGCTTAGCTGCCATGTGGAGTACCTTGGCTTTATAGTATACACCGGAGACATTGTCGTCGCCGGTCCACCATGCTTCGTAAGATTTGGCGTCATCAAAATCGGCAATGCTTGTCAGAATAAACTCTCTTATGGCACCCAGTTGGTAAACCTCAGTTGTCGAGTCGACCTTGTACTGCACGCACCAGCGTTTTGTCGGGGATACCACACTACAAGATCGTGACGAATGTGCTTTGTAGAAGTTCGCGCAGAGGAGGACCATTCAAACAAAACACAAATGCACATGGTGCACATCGCGCAAAGCCACCATGACAAACACAGCGTCGAGCTATGACGACGACTTCAGGCAAGCAATCAAATCCGAAGCATTAGGAGCGCGATTGTAATACAATCGCGCTTCTAGTGGTCGTTGATCTGTATAAACGAAACTTAAAACACCAAAAAGCCCAGTATTTTAAAAGCGGTAACCATACACCACTGCAAGCCATGTACCACTTTATTTATTTACATTTATATGCTGGATTTAGTTCTGTGCATCGGAGAGGCCGCACAGGCAGAGAGTAAGGCAGAATGATGGGCTAGCTGGGACAAATGGAACACATTACAAAGCACTGCTTCTTATATAGTGTGTTTTTGTGCGACCATGGCGGTATCCACCACGACGCGCGCTCCCCATCCACTCAGCAAGATAAGAGGAAAGCTTTTCACCACTCAAATAAATTCGGGCGATTTGGTAGGGATTCATGTCACTGAAAGGCATGCGTGCAGCACAGTCATGAGTAACGAAAAGGGCAAGACAGACGCGGGCGTTTAATTGCCTCGTGCTTTTCATCCTTCTGACCATTTTTAACCTTTCTTTTTCGTGTTTGCATGTTAGTCCTACGTTGTCATAAAAAAATTGTTTGTTCCGCCTTGCAACTAGTCCGCCAGCACATCCTCATGAAACGAGGAATGCAGGTGGCATTAAACGGCACCACTTTTTTTACTCGTGGCTTGTATTACGGCCGGAAATGCGCCAGCATGCCCAATACTAGATCATCCGGAGTCTGCCGTTCAGCACCTTAGCGCAAAAGCTTGCAGCTTGCGCGGTCGTGCAGGAACATGACGTTTATTGCAAGAATTTTGCTTCTGTGCGATTGAAGTGTTTAAATATGTATTTAAACAAACAATTAAAAGCAAGCGGGTGCCTATGGCTTGTGTGAGAAAGTACAGTTGCCAACAAAATTGTCATGTGATGTTTCTTTTAAAATGCATATGACTTCCTAACTGTAGTCAATGCTTAACTGACACATGCGCGCGCGTAGAATCGAAAGTCGCGATAGAGGGTGTTACGATAACCTAAAGGAGCCATATCAGGATGTACATGAAGAAAGTTTGCCGATGTGTACCGAGCACAGATAACGCAGAAACTATTAATGATATTTTGTATCCATATTCATGCATTATCGAGGATTTATACCATTTTTTCTAGAATACCACTAAGATGTTTTCACTGCAACGAGCATATAAATGCCATTTGTAGCAAGCATATTTACATCAAGAATAAAGGTCACACCTCTTTGAAGGCTTTCGTTAATCTGCAGCATGCGAGGGCGCTTGCCGGTTCTTTCCTTCCTCTTCTTGAAGCGCTCGGGTTCAGCGAGAGCAAGGGGAAAGTAAACATGTCCGCAATAGAGATTAGTAAGAGGCGATACGAAGATTGGTGGAAGAAAATCAGGCAAACGACAAGCAACGACGGTGCAGAAAACGAAGTTTTGTATAGATATTCAGGTAGTTATGTACAAAGGCTTGGTGGCGCAACGAATTACCCCGTTCCAAAGGGAATGCTCATAGTATTCATCCACTTATCATTCCTCCGCGTAGGAAACCTAGGAAACAGTGACATCTATCTGCGCGTCAAGCGAGAAACGACGCCTCCCGCTGCGTGACTGACGCAAGTTCGGCAGCTCGACCAAAAATATAGTAGCGTATTAAGTGTCGCAAATAATGCCAAAACCTTACCGACAGTAACTGCAGCCTGGATCGAGCAACCAAGTCCCAAGACAAACTCGGAAGTACGCGTCAAAAAGAACGATACTTGCGGCCGTTACTACTAAGGTATGTATGTATGCGTTGGAAGCTTCATCAACTTCATTATAATTCATTGGAGTACAAACACCAAACTAAGAGCGGATAACAAGCAGCATAGCTATGCGATATGTTACCAAAACTACACACCAAGCGCCGTCTTTAGAGCCGGCATGACTATCAGCAACAGTTCGCGTGGCTCACGTAACATTTTCGGCGTTGTGCCACTGCTGCCATCGATTATTTAAAGCCCATTTATTGGCCTGTGAAGCACGCAAGAGCGCGGCACCGGCACCCGCAGCGGTAGGCAATGGCGTTGCACTGCTGAGCTCGAGGTTGGATCTCGACCACGGCGGCCGCATTTCAATGTAAGCGGAAGGCAGAAATGACCATGTATCAGTTTAGGTGCACGTTACACCCCCACTGTGACGTGCCTGATAATCATATATTAGGATTTACACTTAAAAACCTGAGAAGTTATTTTGTTTAACGTTGCCGGAACGCGCTGAGCCGGTACGCTGAAGGTGCAGAAGGTATTCACCATTAATCACAGGACATCCTGAAGCTGAAGACTTATGACATTCCTTTGAATACGTAGCTACTGCCCGTTTTCAGATTCAAATATAAATAAGAAAAAAAATCGGACGCAGCCGACTTCGCGTGTTATTCATGGTGCAATACATAAGCTTTACCTTGCACAATTTAGTTAGTCTCTGACAACATTCCTCAAAGCTTCACTGCAAGCACCATTTCCAGTAAGAACACTTGAGTTTCAAATTATCTCAGTGTGATAATCTTCCATTTTTCATTTGCTCCATGTTGCTTCAGAACATGCCAGCCAACCTGTACACCTTACATGGATGCCACCTGTGTCATTTGTACTCAAGACCACAGTGATGATTCAAGACAAAACAGCTCCTGCCTCGCAGGAATATGTTCTGGTGCGAATACAAGTGCAAGTGCCAGTTATGTGTAAGAAGAGGAAACTAGCCCAGCTACAAGTGAAACAGATGTTCTTTGTGATGAAGGTGCAACAAGCTTCAGTGGCAGTGAACTCAATTTTGCATTTGAGTTGAGTTCTGATAGTGACCCTGTTCAATAAACAGATGAAATGGGCAGCAATGACCATAGGAAGTGCAGAAATGCGTGATGCCGAAGGAAGTGGGAGTGAAGCTACAGGAGATGATTTCGTTAAGTACTTTGGAAAACTCGGACAGGAAATCCTACCTTATCAGGTAACAACAAAAGCACAAGCTTTACTGCTTGTGCTTACATACATTGTCACTGCAGGACTGAAATGGGCACACGTTCTAGGACTTCTAACTCTGATCAATGCCCTGCTTGGGGAGAAAGTTGTGCCATGCACTACCTACTTTCTAAGAAAGCTGTGGAAGAGCAAGAAAGAAGCGTTGAGGGTGCATTTACATTGTAAAGCCTCCCACAAATACCTCGGACTATCTTGCAATGCTGAAAGCAAGCCCAGTGTCACCTGTGATTCATGCGGTGTAGAAAAGAGGCTTCAACAGTTAATGAGTTCTGGGAGTTTCTTTTTGATGTATAAGATGCAACATCAGTTCCTTGAACTCTTAAAAGAAGTTGGCAGACCTATCCAGACTAACTTATGGAAGCTGTAATCAGGGCCTCTAGTGCGTGGCGCCTTTTCTGGCATCAGCGATGGAAGTTTGTACCGTAGTGTATGAAAGCAGGTAAAAAATTACCGACGATTACGTTACTTCCTAATGCGAAATTTGAGCGCAGCAAATAAGCTGTTTCACCTTTTCGATAGATTGAGGCAAAGAAATCGAGCAACACATGTATGCGCTATCACAGAATTTTTTTTTATTTTTCACACGTATTCCTTTAACAAAGACTCCACTAACAGTTCTTGACAGTCATGAAGGAAGCTTTGTGGTGGGAGAAATAGACTGATATATGTTCGACTTGGTACACCAATGCTTGATTCTCAAAGACGTTCACAAAGACGTTCACAACTGGGCCCTTAATGCCATATTGGCCTCCGCCGTGCATCAGTCGTCGCACTTGCATGAATGGGATTCGCGGAGATACGAGTCTTACACTCACCGCATTAAGTTGTGGAAGGTGCGCTGGCCTCGAGGGATATTTGTAACCGTTTGTTGTCGAAATAACAACCAAAACAAGCGCGAACGAGACCGACCCAACAGAACCAAACAGGCGCGGGCGAGAGCTGTGGCGCGGGCAGACCCTAGTACGAAACGAGCAGATCGGCTGAGACCAGACACGAGTGCGCATCGAGCCCTAAGGAGGGTCCGCATGACACCAGCATCGCGCGCGCACGTCACTGAAGGGGCCGCTCTCATTGGTCTCCGCCATTCGCGGCTCGCGTCCTTCGTCTCCCACTCCAGCGAAGGGGGGCGGAGCTGGTTACGAGGCCGACGCCGACGACGACGCGAAACCCAGGAACGGACGCCAAAGAGCTGCGCTCTAAAATGGTATGGAGGGACATCACACTGACCTTCAACAGTGATGTGGCACCTGTGTTTCATTCCAGCAAGAACAGAATTTGGCCACTTCAAGTAATGATAAATAAGCTGCCAGTTTCGATGCGGTGGCAAAATGTGCGCATCTCAGCGCAATGGTTCTCAAGGACTCACCCACCGATGTACCTCTTCATGGTAGTTTGTTGAAGAAGTCACGAATGTTAGAACTCATGTATGGTCTCTTGCTGAGGCGGTATGAACATACTGCGTCAGTATGTCCACGCTGGTGCATAACGGCTGTTGTGACCATAGACTATAATTGACAGAAGTGTAGTGTTAGGGCACACGTGAGTTGCAAGCAAGGCACTTTAGCAAGCGTGGGAAGGATTGCTTATGCGCATTTGTATAAACATTATCTTTTTCGCTTTACACATTATCGTTGCTTTGTATTTTATATAATTTTATATAACTTACTGCATTATTACTAATAATAATAAATACATAGGAAAGTTTCCAGTTGCCAGATTTGATCAGAGGACCTCGAGCACAGGATATTTAAACCACTACGCCACTGATATGTCCTTCAGCAAGCCCCATAGAACACTTATGGGGATTTCTCTTGGGCAAGCAAGCATGCTGAGACAGCTGAGGAAATTAGATTTGGCCGTCCATCTCTGGGTCAACGAAGTGACAACTGTGTAAAAGTGCTCGACCGCGGACTCGGCTAGATAGCGGCACACATGGTTAGAAAACTAGCTCTGGTCGACAGCGGCCCGCGAATGGGCCACTCTGGACCAGAAACACGCGATGTAAAGTAAGGCACAGGCGTACACTCACCCCAAGGAGCTCCCATGCAAGAAGGGCGCCTTGCTAACTTGGGCGAGCAAACAGACACACAACCTTTCTCTTTGAAACGCAATTTTACTCTCTGTATTATACAGGCTACTGTATACCACAGGGGTCGTAAGACACAGGGCTCTAGTCGGAGGGGAGATGCCTGCGGCAGCGAAGGGGGTCGAACCGGAGTTGGCGGTGAGGCCGCAGGCATGCAGCTCGCCTCTTGCGGGACTTTCTCCTTAATGTCTTCGTGGCACCTCGATTTCTGAGAAAAATCGGGTCTGATAGTGTTGGCGCCATGTTCGTTGTTTGCACTCGGCCATCCTGAGCAACCTTGTCCCGAGAGAGTCTCATCAAGCTGACTTGCTTAGGCACTTGCTGTCCGATGCCAATTTATTTGTTTCATCTGGCTTGCATGGGCGTTTGTGACGTAGACTGGCCAAGTCGATCCCTTTGATATTGGTAGGTTCGAGATGCGGTATGTGTCTGAAGGCAGCACTTCTGTAAGAATGTACGGGCCTCCATGTTTAGGTTTAGGTTTAGGTCCAGGTTTAGGTCTTGGTGGGCTGTCCTGTGTCCTGAACTATTGTGGCTATGGAGGCGGTGGTAGTCGATCACCCTCGTGTGTCCTTTCTTCCGCGTGAGAACGGGGTTGCTGTACGCGGAAGTACTATTACAGATTAGTCTATATGGTATCGACTCATCAAAAATCTCTCTCCATGCCTGCCTCTGGTAGTATGAGCTACGGTATGATGGCTGGGAAACCGGCTTGCTTCGAGGGAGCTCGATGATTTTCTTCTCAGCGATGCCGTTGCACCTCATTTCTTCAATTCGCAGTGCGCAGCAATTATTACGCTTGTTAAGCAACGTGCAGGGCTATGTTTTCTCCTCGCCATAGATAATCCAGCCTACATTATTATCGTCTCAGTTTATCAGTTGCAGCACATGGGCCTACTCATTGGCGGTCCCTAAACTTGCTCTGACATGTTGCAAGGAGTGGGTGGACGCATCAGTATGAGGTGTCCTTGCTTCATGTGCAACTTGACATTACTGAAGTGCGCAACCAGGACGCTGAAAACAACAGGTCCATTAAAAAGAAGGCGTTCCCTATATAGACAGAACCGTCATCGCGGAAGCCTCAATGCTTTCATTACACATGGCGACTTCTCTCGCTCTTTCGAGTACTACGACAATTCCTGTCAGGCCTAGTGCTTGCCTTTGGTTCAGCACATGGGTACATCCACCAGTGCGGACCAGAAGCAGATCGGGCAAGTCAATTACGTCAGTGCCAATGATGACGTCCGATCCAAAAAAGGTGTCGTCGCTGACGTTTAAATCTAGTTCGCCGAGGGATGGCTGCTTTCCACCGACTCCACGTATGGCCGCTCCGGGAAGCGCCATAAGCTCCCCGTTCAGCTGCACGGCACGCATCATCTTTATCAAGCTCACATTGGAGCCCGTATCGAGAAGGGCGATTATCCATCCGTTCGCCGTCAATACAAATGCTTTTGTGCTCCCTTTTTGAAGACATAGTGCGTACAGTGTAAGTCACATTACCAGAGCAGCCGTGATGCGGACACGATTTTGTGCCGTGCCCATCACGGTTACATTCCGTGCAATAAAGTGGGCGCCGAGGCTCAGGACACTGACTCAACAGGTGGCCCGTTTGTTGGCAGTTGTATCAACGCACCCTATCCGCGCGGCGCCCTCCTTCTTGCACGGTACTGTTGAGTACTGCATCGTCTACGTATGTTGACGCAGGACAAGGCGGGTGGCCACTACTCCATCGGCTTCGGCAGTCGAACTGTTGCGCCAATGGAAATTGTCTCTTGCGGCTTTTTATTAGGTTTTCATGAGTTCTCATACCATGAACTAACTCGTCCACACACTTATAGCTTCTGTCTCGTAATGCAAAACTCATCTCAGTCGACCAAAGACATCTGATAATCTTGACAATGGTATCCGGCAGAGTTAGCTTCAGGCTGGCGCGAATTTTTAACGCGATAGCGTTAAGGAGCTCGTGTCGCAGAAAAGCCGGTGTCGTCGGCGTCGGGTGTCGGCGTCGGCGGCGTTGACCGTGAGCGATAAATCACGGCAGGCGCTTCATAAATAAAAAGCAACTTCCAAGATTGGCCCGGTGGGAATCGAACCCAGGTCTCCGGAGTGTGAGACGGAGACGCTACCACTCAGCCACGAGTTCGATGCTTCCAAGCGGTGCAAACGCGCCTCTAGTGAATGCGGTGTTGCCTTCGAAACGAGCCGTGGAAAGTTATACTGCGGTGTATATCGGTAATTATGAACATGTAACGTACAGAAGTCACAATTACACGAGTTGCGAAGTGCGTTTCCGCTGCATTTCTTCTGCGCTTTCCGCACACGCAGAGCCATCTTGCGGCAAACACAGAAGACCCCCCTCCTCTCAATGTACGGCGCTGCCCCGACAGGAGGAGCGCCGCGCGCGCATTGGGACCGCTGCCAGGCGCGTCGCGGGACTCCCTCTCCCCTGACGACGCTTCGCCGTGCTTCCGGTTTAGATTACTATCTATCTCTCTGCCCGTGCCGATCACGACGTTTGGCTGGCGTAGATCGTTTCCCCTCCGAGACACCGAGTTCTTTGGTTCGTTTCGTTCGCTCAGGCGCACGTTTCGTCGCCGCGCCGAACGCTGCGTTGCTTGACGCTCACCGCGTGATAGGTGGGCGCTAAGTCCGATGCGGGGCGCATCGTAAGTGATTGCTGTGCCGTAGCGCATTGTCTTATACCCCTTGGCGGGTCGACGGGAACGCTGTCGCGTCCCACTCTTGAAGGCGAAGCTTAAGCGTCCTCCAATTTTTTTTTCTTTTCTCGGACGTACTTCGTCAAATCCTCGTTACGACTCTGAACTAGTTCGCCCATTCTCCTCAGTTTTCCTGTTTTCTCAGTTTTCCTCAGTCACAAAACCTGATTTAAACGCAGCTACAAACCCTTGCCATAAATAACACTTTGTTGCCGATGAAATCAGTATATTCTCATCTGGGCCCTGCAGCTTGAGGAGAACAGTAGTTAGTCGTTGATGTTCGGACCATTTGGCTACGTCGGCAACGCGCGAGATTGTTTACAGCACTGATTTGGTAGTTGCCTCCTGTGAAGTTTGGGATTGCGGTAGAGAGGTCCGGTCTCGCATGAACAGTTGTCGCAGTCGATGGCACATTCATACTCTCCATCATGCGGGCCATTGCAGAGAAGGCCTCCGTGAGCTGTCCCAAGATGACGTCCCAAGATGAGTCCTGGATCCGGCTGGAATGACGGTGTTAAGGGAACATAAGTAGAGCCGCCGGGCTCCTGAATCTCCTCCTGCAGTCATGAAAGTTGGGCGACTTTTTTCTTGGAGCTGGTCTGGTGTGGCGTGATCATATTGTTGCCTGCTGTCCCGTTGAAGCTCGGTGGCGCTCGTCACCTGTTCATCAGCGCATGATTGTGCAGCAAGACGTCGTCATTCCGGCTCATCTGGACGGGCTTGTTGGGATTATCCCACTTCTGAGTGCAAAATGTTCTCGACCGCGGACTCGGCTAGCTAACCACGCACGTAGTTAAAAGCGAGCTCTGGTCGACAGCGGCCCTTGAATGTGCCACTGCAGAACAGAAACACGCGACGCTAAGTAAGGCACTGCGCACACTCGCCTCAAGTTGCTTCCACTCAAAAAGGGTGCCTCGAGAGAACTTGGAAGAGCAAGAGACACACAACCTTTCTTTTTAAAACGTAATATTACTCTCTGTACGACACAGGCTACTGTAGACTGGCGGGATCGTAAGATGCTAGGCTCGAGGCGGAGGAGAGATGCCTGCGGTCAGCGAAGGGGGTCGAACCGGAGGTGGCAGCGAGGCTGCAGGCATGCAGCCCGCCGCTTGCGGGTCTGTGTCCTCAACGTCTTCGAGGCACCTCGGTTTCTGAGAAAAACTGGGCCTGGTAGTGACGGTGCCGTGTTCGTTGCTTACAACTGATTAGATATACAGTAGACTTCCGATAATCCAAACTCGAGGGGGCCCCAGAATTTTGTTTGAATTATCAGATGCAGGTGTGAATATGTCTTAGGGCGACACATCAGCTTATACTGTAATGAAATATACATTTGCTCATATATTGAAAATAAATTGTAAATTCGTGACTGCTCTCTTGCAGCAAGCGCCTTTAAAACAAAAATTTTTCTATTCCAACAAGGACCGCTTTCCTGTTTGTGGTTTTTACCGCTTTTAGAAGTGTAGGCAGGTAGTTGGCTCCATTATTATATGAACGAAAATGTTCAGCTAGAAGTGACTAGAGCAGCTCATACTTCTGGTATGGACCGAATGGTGCAGTTTGAATTAATTGGCTTTACGTACATTGGCAACATAGTGAACCAACCAAAAATTATAGATTTGCTTGAATCAACTGAGAGTACGAAATATCCATTTCAATTATAATTAGTTTACTGTACTGTCAACAGGCGTAATATGCCCGCCTGTAGTGTCGTCTCAATCCCAACTGGTTCTGTTTCATCACGCTGACGGTCACACGGTCCGCTTGCCTCCGTGTTTGTGTTGTCTGATGAGGGCAGTGCATTGCCTGCATAATTGCTTGCAGCAGTAGGTGGACATGTAAAACTTCATTGGAGGACCACTAGGAACATGGAGCAAAACATAAAAGCACCTGGCAGTGCAGGCGACGTTCTGACTAGGGCCTGCCAGTGTCTCTATCGCAACGGCTACCTAAAACCAATGTTGCTTGGCAGGGTTGTGGATTTATGGCTTCAATAGAAACCTAATCGGGCCTGGCAGTTGACTGCGTGATGTGTGCAGTGTGCCAGAAGCCGTAAAGAAAATGCTATTTAGGAAGTCTTTTGAACAACATTAATACAAAGATCGTATAGGAGGACCATGTATAATTAAAGCGCATCAAAGATGTGAACAATGTTTTGTATCCCGGCCACGCCAGCTGCATTTCGATGGGGGCAAAATGCACGGGGCCCGGCCCCGTGCATTGGGGGCACGTTAAAGATGTCCTGGTGGTCAAAATTAATGTGGAGTCCCTCGCTATGGCGTGCCTAATAATCGAATCATGATTTTGGCACATAAAAGCCCAGAATTCCACAATTCCTTGTTTTGAGTTGAATTATCCACTTGTATCCTGATAGGGCTAATCTAACTTTGGCCCGATGGAAAAGTATTGATCGAGAAGAAAATTTGCTGTTCTGAGATCAGTGTTTAGTATCTTTGTCTACTCTACACGCAAATGTTATAACTTTTTCAGCAAGCTTAGATTACCAACCAAATCACTCGCCATACTATAACATGACCTAGTGGGACATCATGCCTTTTGGATAATGAGAGGCAAATCACCCACCTAGCAGTAGCATTAAGCTTTGTGCTACTCTTAGTTGCATGACTTATTGCTTTTATAGAATGTTCTCCGACTTTTGCATTCGGGCTGAACTGATTTGCCACTTTTTACTCAAGTATTTGAAATCAATAGTTTTGGAAATTGTGCAGTTGCAGTTACAATTGTTTCTTATATTTTATAAGTAATTAGTGTAGAATTATGTTCTTCAGCATTGCTGCGGTAATAAATGGGCTGTGAAGCTTGTTCATATGTAATTTCGATTTTCTCTTATCATTCACAGAAATAGTTTCAGATGATGATGTTCTGCAATAGACTTCGCTGTGACTCTGATTAGGGCATACCTGTATGATTCCTACATGTGCTGTCATGGTAGCGGTTCTCAATACCTGAATCCTATATATTGATGGATCCTTCCGTTTCAAGCGTACTCGGTGTTTTTTCAACCATCTCTGATCCTGCTGAAAAAAGAAAATCCTACTGTTTTATCTCAACGTGGCAAGTATATATTCAAGCAATTTTTTTTCTAATTTTCTAATGCCGTGAAGACGCTTCGAAGGTTGCACACAAAAGTGAAACTCTGTCGGGCAGCGAAATTTCTGCATTCTTATTGCCTCGACCTGTTACTGCGAATATTTTTATATAGTCGCCAGATGGTACTCTTTCATGTGTATTGTCGTTTATTACTTTTTGTTTTAAGTTAATTTTTAGCCGTAAGGAAAAGCTGTCGATTGCCCCTTGTTTAATATTTCCTATAAAAAAGCTAACATTCCCTTGAAAAATGTATTCGCAATATGGGCTTGGTATCTCTGTATACTAGATGTTAAATATACTCTGATCAGAAGAAAAAACCCAAACTTTCGCTTTATGTCATGGCAAAATGAAAAAAAAAGTTACGTTCTGAATCAATTTGTGGCTTCATTTTCACAATGTAGTGTTCCAAGTAAAAATATGGCTTAGTCAGCATTGCGTAGTATGCTTTCCTGCCTATCTATGTAGAAAGATTCAAAGGATTAAATTTTGTTTTAGGAAAGAAAAAAAAATTTTGAACTGCACAGCCACAAGGTTGCGTGGAGCATCTTTTGTTTCGTTTTCACTGCACAACACATCGGTCGGCATTTCAGCCTGGTTCATTTTACGTGTTTCTTCTTTTTATTTTTGCAGAGCAGGTCTTTTTTGGCGACTTCAGGTTTATTTGGGCTTTGTGGGGACTGAGTTTCTGGCAATAGTCATCTTGTAAAATTAGATTATATCAGACGTTCTAATGCACGTAGGACAAGAAAATAGGCGTCCGAGTTACGCTTGGAACGAAAAAACCGCACGAAGTTTGCTTACAACTATATGCGGAGAAGTTACAACGCGCAATGGCGAAATAAATGCACATGTGCCCGTTCACACACCGTGCGCCTAAAACCAGAACGGGTAGTGTGGCTCTACGAAAAATATGGGCCAATCCTGGAGAGATTGCTGTCTAAAATTTTGGAATTTTTACGCGTTTACGATACGAAGACGTGCTCCAACCACACATATAAAGTTGCTTCGCAGACATTCTCGATATCCAGCTGGCCAGTGGCCTTTTTCGTTGTTTTAGGTATGGCAGGGTGCCACAAATAACCTGTTTGTTGAAGAAAGCCAAAGTTCTGGTTCAATTTCTGGCGCCCTTTGTGTGAACGGGGACATGTGGATTGAACATATTTTTTTCATATCTTGTGACAATTACGAGTTGTAACTTCTCCGTATATAGTTGTACGCAAACTTTGTGCGTTTTTTTTTCGCTCCAAGCGTAATTCGGACGCCTATTTCTTTTTCTACGTGCACTAGAAGGCCTAAAGTTATATAATTTTACAAGATGACGATGGCCAGAAACTCAGTCCGCAGGAACCTCAAGTCAACCTGAAGTCGCCAAAAAAGACCTTATCTTCAAAAAGAAAAGCAAGAAACACGTAATGTGAGCCAGGCTGAAATGCCAACCGACGTGCTGTGCAGTGAAGGCGAAACAAGATGCTCCGCGTAACCTTGTGGTTGTGCAGTTAAAAAATTTGTTTCTCGCCTAAAACAAAATTCAGTCCTTTAAATCTTTCTAGATAGATAGGCAGCAAAGCGTACTACGCAATGATGGCTAAGCCGTATTTTTACTTGGAACGCTACATTGTGAAAATGAAGCCACAAATTGAGTCAGCACGTAACTCTTTACACTTTTCCGATGAGATTAAGCGAAGGTTTAGGTTTTATTTCTTACCAGAGTACTTTCATTATCTAGTATACAAAGATACAAGACCCATATTGTGAATATGTTGCTCATGGAGATGTTAGTTTCTTTAATAAAAATTATACACAATGGGCAATTGTCAGCTTTTTCTTATGGCTAAAAATTATATAAATTAAAACAAAATTAACAAACTATAGTAGACATGATAGAGTACCGTCTGGCGACTATATAAACATTATTTGCAGCAGCAGGCCAAAGCAATAAAGTTGCAGAAATTTATCTGCCTGGCATAGATTCATTTGTGTGTGCAACCTTAGAAGCGTCCTCATGGCATTAGAACATTTCCTTTTTTAAAAAATCGCTTGAATAATTACTTCCCACATTGAGGTATAACAGTATTAATTTTTTCAGCAGAATCGAAGATGGTCGAAGAGAGAGAGAGAAGAAAATGCAGAAAAAAGGCAGGGAGGTTAACCAGAGGTAGTTCCGGTTGGCTACCCTGCACAGGGGGAAGGGTTAAGAGGGATGAAAAAAGAAACAGAGTGCAAGGGGGAGATAGAAAGAAAGGGAGACAAGCAGGAACAAAGCGCGTACACTACAGAGCGGTAGGGAGCGGCATTCTTAGAGTCTGTCGTGAAGCCCCGTAGATCGCGAGAACCTTAATAGCGCTAGTAGGGCCTTCAACGCGGATGTTCTTTCGGAGCATTGGCCTAGAGCTTTTAGTTCAGAAAGTGGACGATTGTCCAACTGGTCCAATACCCTGCACATCACTTGTCTCTCAGCACTGTATCGCGGGCAGACACAGATAATGCGTGCGAGCGTCTCGTCGATGTTACATGTGTCGCACGTGGGGCTGTTGGCCATTCCTATGAGGAAAGCATAGTCGTTTGTAAAGGCAACGCTTAGCCACAGACGGTAGAGCATGGTCTGTTCACGTCGTGGTAATCCAGGTGGGAGGTGCATCCGTATGTCTGGAGACAACGAACGCAACCTACACATGGTGAAAACATTTGAGTCCCACAGGGGCAAAGCACACTCACGGGACATCAATCGCAGCTCAGCCGCAGCGTCTGTTCGCGAAAGCGGAATGAAGACTCGTTGACCACTTTCATGTGCAGATCGGGCGGCTTCGTCGGCGTGGTCATTCCCGCTGATGTTACAATGTCCTGGAAGCCACTGAAAGATTATGTTGTGTCCCTTGTCATAGCTTTGATGACATATGTGCCGAATTTCTGAGGCCAGTTGTTCATTGGGTCCGTGGCGCATTGGGCTTCGTATGCACTGAAGGGCTGCCTTGGAGTCACTAAAAGCTGTCCATTGTTGCGGTGGCTTCTGCTTAATGTAATCAAGTGCAGCACGGAGTGCCGCGAGTTCTGCACCCGTCGATGTGGTCGCACATGAAGTTCTTAATTTGATTTCCTCAGATTGTGCTGGGATGATGACTGCAGCAGCAGAGCTGTTGAGTTTCACTGAACCATCAGTGTATACATGTTTCCGGAATCTGTGCACGTTGTGAATGTGCTCCAAAGTTGCTTGTTTCAAAGCTTGCAATGGCGCTCCAGCTTTCTTTGTTATTGCCGGAATTGTCAGTTGCACTTGCGGCCGGTGCAGACACCACAATGGATCTGATAATCGTGTAGCGGGCGTAAATTCTGATGGCAAATACGACTGATGTCTTGCAATAGTTTTAGCAAAAGTTGAAAGCGGCCATTTTGCTGCCAAGCAAGCAAGATGGTGTGAGGGAATCCGAGTCAGGTGTCGGATGTGCGCTCTCAGGACATCTGTATCAATGTAGACTGTCAAAGGAGCGTCTCTGGCTATGGCCACTGTCGCAATCGATGACGTAGTTTTGGGAAGACCGAGACAAGTCCTGGGTGCTTGGGCTTGCACGCTCTGGAGTTTGCGAATATTCGTAGTGCAAGCATTTCCTATTACAGGTAAGCTGTACCGCAGGAAGCCCAAAAAGAGTGCTTTATATAGTTGCAACATTGACGGTACTGTTGCGCCCCAGGACTTCCCGCCGAGAAACGCAAGAAGGTCCACAACGGCAGCCAAACGCTTTGTCATGTACGAGATGTGAGGGCTCCAAGACAAGTCTCTATCAATGATGACGCCAAGAAATCAGTGCGTTCGTCTATATCGTATAATTTGGTCATTAATCCGCAAAGCATACGGGGCCATCGATTTGCGAGTAAAAGCAACGAGTGCACATTTCTCAGCGGAAAGCTCCAGGCTTTGTCTTCTTAGGTATCTTGACACAGCCGTTGAGGCTTTCTGAAGTCGTGCACGGATTGTACACGTGTCACGCCTGAGGGCCATATGCAAATGTCGTCTGCATATATGGAGAGCTGTACGGTTTGCGGTAACGAATTAGCGAGACCAACGAGCAGCAGGTTGAAAAGGATAGGGCTGAGTACTCCGCCTTGCGGTACACCACGACTGGTATAGCTAGATGGCGTCGGTCCGTTTTCAGGCAAAATAAAGAAAGATCTTCCATTCAAATAGTTGCATATCCAGCGAAAGGTGCGTCCACCAATCCCTATAGCTTCTAAGGCGTCCAGAATTGCATGACGATCTACATTGTCCGGGGGGCCGCAGTGATTCGTTTCAGATGTTTCTGGTGTTGCACGTATGTTACCAGGTCAATAACGCTATCTATTGACGAGCGGCCACGTCGAAAACCAGCCATTACCTCTTGATAGACGTTGTAAAATTCCAGGTACCATTCTAACCGTGCAAGGATCATTCTCTCCATTACCTTGCCGACACAGCTGGCCAGTGCTTTTGGACGGTAAGATGACAATTTCAACGGGGATTTGCCAGCCTTAAAGAGTACAACAAGCCGACTGGATTTCCACGTTGTAGGGCCCTGGCCGTCACGCCAAGATGCGTTGTATAGGCCAAGAAGGGCATCTCTGGCCTCTTGACCAAGGTTTGCAAGCGAAGAGTATGTGATGCCATCGTGTCCTGGTGACGGAGATCGCCTGCACCCAGCAAGTGCGGCCTCCAGTTCTTCGATGGAGAAAGCAGCGTCCATACGAGGATCTCTGGAGCAAGAGGGCACAATGGGAATACGTGCGCAAGGTGAATACGTGAGCGTCAGACCCGCGATCCTTGCGCAGTAATCTTCGGCTACCTCGACTTCTCGGCGTCCTTGATGTAGGGCTAGAGACTTATATGGACTACGCTGTTGAGGAGGTGATCGAAGTCCACGGATTGTCCTCCAGACAACCGACAGAGGTTTACGCGGGTCGAGAGACTCACAAAACGATTTCCAGCGTTGATTTTGCAGTACAGCAAGGCGACGCTGAATTTTCTTTTGAATGCGTCTGGCCTCTCTAAGGTCGTACAATGATTTCGTCCGTCTGTACCGTCGCTCCGCACGCCGGCGGATTGCACGGAGGCTCTGTATTTCCGAATCAAAATCTGTGTATTTTTCTAATGGCCGAAATGAGCGCATAGCATCCTGCATAGCCTTGGCGATCTCAAATTCTAGTGTGGACGAAATGCCTTCGTGGCATGCGTCTTCCTTAAGTGATTTAAACACGGGCCAATCGATTGTTTGTTTCAAATTTGATGGAACGGATTTGGTGAGACCTTTTATCTTCAGGTAGGTAGGAATGTGGTCACTTCCGTGGGTTTCTATATCTGTCAACCAATGGACGCAGCGAGTGAGGCATCGCGAAACAAATGCTACGTCTAAACAACTACTGTACGTCCGGCCGCGCAGAAACGTGGCACTGCCATCATTTAGACAACAACGTTCATGGTCGCAAGCAAAGGACACGAGTTTTCTTCCTTTGGAATTTACCTTGTTGCTTCCCCAAAGTGAATGATGCGCGTTGAAGTCCCCAACAACAATCCATGGGCCAGGTGTCGCATCTATAATGTCACTAAGTCTCTGCCTATCGAAACGGCTTGATGGAGAAAGCTAAGCGCCCAATAAAGTAAGCGCAAGTTTTTGTTTTTTCACGGTCAAACAAACATACTGATTAGTGCCATGTGGCCGCACTGGATGAACAACGTAAGTCAGTTCACACCGTATATAGATGATCACTTTGCTAATGTGAGTACAAGTCGATGACACATGAGATTCATAGCCTGAGATCCGGGCGGGTTTCTGTAGTTTCGGTTCACAGACGACAACAATGGGAAATCGATTGGTGAAAACGTAATGGCGAAAATCACTGCGGTAATTCAGGCCACGGGCATTCCATTGCATAATCGATGCTTCCTTGACTTGTCTGAAGAACGGCTGACGCGGTAGAGCCATTGTGCTTGCTACTCGAGGCTCGCAAGAGCAGGATCCAGGCTGTCCAGCACTTGTAGTGCACCTCGAGCAGATGGCGTCTGCAAAACATTTATCAACACGCGAATGACTTTCATTAGAGATTTTATTATGGCGATTACTTGCTTGTGCTGACCTCGCACGTGATCTGTGCACCCATTGGTTCGTCGGTCGTCCACCGTCGACCTTTGTTGGGCTGGAGGACTTAATCTCGGAAGCGCAGGCCAGCCGCTTGCAGTAGAGGTATTCACTGCGTCATCAGACACCGTGTTTCTGTGAGTGAGCGCCTTGGGAGCACCAGCCTCAGGAAGTGGCGTCTGTCTTGCGACTGTATCAGTATTTCTAGTAGAAGAGAATCGTCTATGGTGACGGCGGACACTACGCCGTCACACTTTGGAGGCTGCCTCTCTGTGAGTTGAGTTGTCTCTCACCATTTGTTTTAGTACTTTCCGCTCTGTCTTGTGTCTCGGGCAGTCTTTCGACGATGCTTCATGGGGACCGGAGGAATTGGCACACTTGAAATGAGTCGCACGGCAAGCATCAGCGCGGTGCTGCTCAGAACATTTTGCGCACACGGTCGAAATTTTCATATGCCGCTGACATGCCTGATCTTCAAACAATTACGGCACTGAAGTGGTCTTGGAACGAACCGTCGCACTGGATGACGAAAGAATCCAACTTTCACGTGGGACGGCAAGCTACCTCCCTTGAAAGTTATACTCACACAGCGTGAATCTCCTAGGCGACGGATTTCAGTAATAGATACATCTGCTGTGGCGGGTTTGACCAAAACAGGCAGATCGTTGTCGTCGATTGACTCATCGACATCATAAATCTCACCTGATATAGTATTGCTGTCCTGTGGTATTATCGTGCGAACATTTATCTTGCCCAGCATTTTCACTGTACTCAAGATATCCAATGATGCCCTGTTCTTGACGTCAACTGCGAGAATGTTCTTACGGGTGTTGGCTCTCATATCCGTCATCTCATTTGGAACAAGAGCCTCTAGTGTTACAAATATGGCTTGCCTGTTTAGCCGATTCAGGTTGTCGGTGGGCGTCTCGGGTAGGAAGAGGACGGTATGAGCCGTGTCATGGGTCTTTGCTGCCACCGTCGTCCTTCTTGAAGACGAGGAGGCAGTGACGATTCTCCTCTTTCCTTTTTGCCTCACAACTGTCAAGTAGTAGCCGTCATCCGACAGATCTTCTTCTGAAGCAGAGTAGTACAACAAGGTGTCCTTGCTGCCTGTGTCGCTCATCAGGTGATTGCACTTCCTCGGAGCGCTCGACGCTGTGACGTCGGTCTCCTCGGGACGTCTAGCTGACTCCGCTTCCATCGCCGAAGGTCTCGGAAGCGGCGCCTCCCGAAAACACGCGAAAATACTCGCAGAATGAGAGCAGTAGAAAACGGGGTTCCACACAAGAGCCATTTCTTCGTCTTCTCCCAGATGGTCGAAAAAACACCGAGTACACTTGAGATGGAATGACCCATATATATATAGATATACCATGATTAGTGGCCTCTGAGTGTAAGAATTGGTCTTCACCAGTGCTCTTTTTTGCATAATCGCTGGTGTATACTGAAAGGGATACCTCTTTGTGAGAATAAACGATGACAATAACAAATGTGAAATGCTTGGTTTTTCAGCAGTTTTGATTCACTTACTGTTTTAGACACTACTGCTGGTTAGAGCTTGACAACGGCGTTATGGCGAAAAAGCTTGTGAAATTGGCTGTTTCATAAACAAATGCATATACACGCCCTGTGTTGGGATAATGGAGGAACGAAAGAACTGAAGAGGCCTCAAAGTTCCAGTATGCTTAAGGAAGTGTGTGATGGAAGCCAAGTGGCATTTTAGGCTTCCCTGTTTTTATGTATGGAGCAAATAGCAGTAGCTAAGGGAGCTAGCCATACTCTCTGACATTTCCTTGGTGCGGTGCAATGTGCGGGGCAGCAGCGGTTAGCTCCGAGATGAGAAAAGGCGGGTAGAGAGGAAGAGCTGCTGTAAAAGTTGAAGGCGCTCGTCCTAGAATTAGCCGAGACTTGCATCGGCCTTTTATCTTTTTAAACTGAATCTTTCTTTGCCTCTTCCTTTGACTTTCCCATTGCTGCTGCTGCTGTAGCTGCTGCTGTCTGGCGCACCGCGTCGGGGGGCGATTCAGAGTGTGCATATACATGGAAGAAACGTGGCAGAGGAGAAAGAACCGATGCAGTCGCGAAACAAGCCTTGCGATTCTTCACTCGCTGTTCCTATACAAGAGAATGGGAGTTAGGGAAAAGACGACGTGAGAACGCAAGGAAACGCTGCTGTAGACATGGCAGTGGTCAGAGGCAAATGAAATAAATTTAAGTTCAAGGCAGGGTACGCTACGTTTCTGCTATTTCGGAAAAATAAGTACCATGCAAATTTGTCAAGCGGACTACTTACTAGGGGTGTGCTGAAGCAGAGCCGCATTAAAGGACACCTTGAGGGTCAAAGCGACACTACGGAAGTTGTCACACGTCAAATCAACACTTCAGTGCCCGCTGCAGTAGCTTTGCGGCTATGGCAGTGCTTTAGCTCACGGGTTTGATCCTGATCGCGGCAGCTGCATTTCGACGGCGGGAAAATAAAACGTGCTTGCGCACTTATATTTATGGACACGTTAAAGAAAGTCCACGGTGTCAAAATTAATCCAGAGTCCGACACTAAGGCGTGCCTCATCATCCAATTGTAATTTTAGCATGTGCAGCCCCCGAATTTAATTAAAGTTTAATAGTTGTGCCACAATCCTATGTGCCATGTGACGCAATGAATATGTTCAACTCTCCTCTCGGAGGTCCTGAAGTACGGCGCAAAACACCATTTCAAGCAAACGCCTCCCCTTGTGTGTTTTGTGTACTACGCAGAAAAACAGCAGTGGTGCACGAAAGGTAATGTTTAACATCAACTCGCCTTCAACATCACTGCTCATTATCTTTGGTCAAAGCAAAATGCACACAAAGCTTCGCCTACATCGATTCTCACATTGCATGGGATCTGCATTATCTTTCTTCCTGTATGGGTAAAGCCGAAAACTCAAGTAAAACTTATTTTGCATAATGAACTCTACGAGACTGTTTGCCCTAGTTTTGAACATTTCGTTTGGTTTTGAGGCATTGCGTAACGATTGAAATGTACAGCTAGAAGATGCAATTCTTCAGTTACCTGGTAGCTGAACAGCTTGAAGAGTGTGCCAACTTAGCAGTAGAGTAGCACTCTAAAGAGCAATGTAAACAATTTGAGCAGCAAGGCATAAATAGTTATTTTCTTGATTTTTCTATTTCTCAGTAAGATGTCTAAGACTATAGACAGTTGTGAAACTTTAGCCATGGTCCATGGTTCCACGGTATGTTGCTTGGATGTTCGCAAGTAGCTGCTAGGAAAACAAAGCTGAGAAGAGTGGGCTGCTTTAATGTTGCATTTTTTGGTAGTCCACTATGCAAAGAAGCTGTATACTACAAAGATCATAACTTGTTAGTAACACTCCTGGGTAGTCTTTCTACCACAAGGTATCTATTGGCATGGCTAGTCATAAGGCCTAAGTTGCTGTACAGCATGAAAAACACTGACGTGAACAGAAAGAAGTGATGAGACGCAGCACTGTTGTATAATTATTTGGTAAAATATACTAGACAGGTTCCCTAAGCAAACTATCACGCTGATGTCTAAGAAATGATAATTCTTCTAATAAAGCAATTGACACTGTGCTGAGAGGGACAGGTAGTGAACGTGATACCTTTTTGGTATTGTGAATCCTCACATTAGGAGATCCCCCTGTTTGCTCTGAATAGTACATTCCTTTACCAGATGGAGTCACACACATGTTTCAATGTGCTGACAATCTGCCTATTCGATTGCATAGTTCTTTTACTCGATCATGAAGACAATGGCCAGTCTTTCTGACAGTGTTTACTACGTGTAATGTGCATGATATAATGATATAATGATTTATTTCCATCACCATTATATTGATGGAGGAGATGGGAATAAAGGCGATGGACGCTTGACTAAGTTCCCACCCCCCGTACAGCAGGTGAGCAGTGGCATGCGACGGCACTTCTGTCACGACAGCAAATACGAAGTCAAACCAAGCATTAGTGTAAAAACAAGTATGCAAAATACACAATCACCTGCGTGTTTGAAAAAAATATAAACCGATTAAAAAGAAAGACAAGTACAGCAACTGAGTACAAAAATGCTTGAAAAGCAGCGAAAGAGCAGCAACCAAAAATACGCTTGAGGCATAATATCTGCAATAAATATGAGGTATAAATATCTGCAAACTCAGATTATTTTCTTGAGTACGCGGGTTCAAGATGGGTGTTACAGTGTTGCCCTGGAGAGGCCCTGTTGCTGGAGTAGACGAATGGGTTGCATGGTTGCTACACATCACTAAAGAGTAACACGAAAACATGGTGCAAGCTAAAGACTACATGTGCACTGAATAACATCAATAAAATTGTTTTGTAGGTAACGGCTGATTATGAGGCAAAGGATGTACTCCTTCTCACACAATAGGTGGCTGCTGGCTGACCATGTTAAATTAGAGTTAATGACACATTTGAGTAGTGACATTATTTCACACACAATTAGGTTCAAATATTAAAATTCATTTATCTGTGTACCTTAGCGTGGATTTAAAGTATTTCCTTGCTTCGTAGATTTATAGAACATTGTGCTTGACAATTGTTATCTCGAACAGGGTTAGTGCAGATTTTCGTACATTCTGAATTGGCTATCTCGTGATTTTGCGGGAGTTTGATTCATGAACAGTATGCAGCATACATCACTGAACATATCTAAACCAAATCTGATGTTCCAGTGAGAGTATACTGTTCTTTTGACACACATTTCAGCAGTGTGTAAAGAGAACGAGCATGTAATACTTAGGCTCAAGGAACAGTGGATTTGTATATGTAATTGTTGATTGTATAGTAGATGCATATTTATTATGTGTACAAAACCTGATAGTTTGTGTATACATATATTTAACATTACATTATTGGTCTTAAAATACAGCTATATGGCTCAATTGTGTTTGTGCAGTGCAAAGATTATACTGTTCATTGAAAATCACCTTCGTTTCAGCATACTAGAGAAATATTTAATGTCTAGGTGCACTGACAATGCTTATGCAATAAATAAAATAACAAGTTGCAGTGGCGTAGTAACGACACTGGCCGGGGGACTGTGGCCGTTGGGTGCCAGGTGCCAGGTGGAGTGTTACATATGCCGATAATATATGCCGGCTTGACTGGGCGTAAATGGTGACGGAACGGTTCATGTGCGGGGCGCTCGTGCGATGCTCTCATGTCCCACCATGGTTTGTGTGCCGTCAATATCTATACAGTGTTTCATTTATCCGTTTTGTATCGTTTGTATTAGTTTTGTATCAGTTTCGCGGTATTGAATAAGAACACTGTCTCCTAGTCATAGCGAACCATCTCCTTGTCATTTTGTTGTCACGGTGGCGTCCCACAGGGCGGGGTATTGAGCCCTATTCTCTTCACCTTAACTACGGTTAGCCTTGCTGAAATATTACCGAAGACAATTCACCAATTTATGCTGATGGTATTTGCATTTGGCCTTCTGCGGTGGCTCGTCTTCAAGTAGGCCCAAGAATATAGCGGGTAGCCACCCGAACTTGTTCGTAGCTCTGCAAGCAAGGCCTTAGAGTGTCCGGCGAAAAATGTGCATTAATCGCGTTTACGCGCAAACCCATGGCACCCTACCCTGTTTCCCTCAATCGTCAGGGTATCAAATACAGGAAGTATCACCGCTTCATAGGTGTGATTATTGAAGGGGACCTTTCATGGAGCCCCCACTGCATCTACCTGAAACGGAGACAAATTTTGATTGTACATATAATGAGGTTCCTGTGCGGAAAAATCAGGGGCACATCGGTATGTTCCACGCTGCAGCTTTCCAGAGCACTGTTTCTGGGCTCTTTACTGTACAGCTTGCCTGGTTTTGGCGAACACATGTAGAACAAACATTCGTACCCTCAAAAGTTTGCAAGGCCAGGCTCTACGGACATGTCTTGGACAACCACAATGTGCCTCGACTAGTGCAACACTCATGCTTACCAGAGACTACTTGGTTCCAACATATATAATGACTGACAACCCTAAAGCACACATTACCTAGTCACTATAATGCTGTTTTGCCAGTACAAAGAGATCAAGCCACATTTTACAAACTTGTTTCGACACATCAAGGCTACCTACCGTCGGGCTTTACCCAGCAGCAAAACCACTGTTACCTCTCTGGTGCCTATGACAGCCACAAGCACGCCTCACGATTCCGGGAATTATGAAGAAGACCCGTGAATCAACAGTGGCGCTACGTTCATTCGGGCTGTCATTACTGAATGACACATATGAACAAAGAACGCAGATTTACACTGATTGATCTGTCTCAGCCATCAGCTCCACAGGCGCTACTTCTTCGAGGCCTTACAAGTCACAATTACGTCGAAAGTGTCCCATATAATGACCTCTATGGCAACAGAACCTGCTGCTCCACATGCCACTGTTAATTACATCGCACAAGCCAGGCCTTGAAAGTGGGTGATTTTCTGTGACTCCAAGGTAGCCCTTCAGATTCTGCAGTCAGCCTTACGACGCAAGACCCATGAGCAACTGGCTTTTTAGACCAGAGATATTCTCGATCAAGCCCTCATAAATGGACATGACATCTTCTTCCAATGGCATCTGGGGAAATTTGCCATCGTCGGAAATGACCTTGCTTATGATAATGTCTTGTCAGTCCATAAAAAAGCTGTGACACTTTCTATACGCTTATCAACGAGAGACACTGTGAGGGGTCGTTTACTTGCTCGAACCAAGACTGAAACTTTGTGGAACACCCCGATTATTTCATCTGCCGTCTCCACTGGCTGGATCCTATATTGAGGATTCCAGATTCCATCGAACTTCTTCCACCCGTGATGCAACCTTACTGTGCCGCCTCTAGATAGGGGTGGTTTTTACGAAAGCCTATCATTCCATATTGGAATGACCGACACACCAATTTGTTACTTGTGCATATGTGAAGAGAAGATAAAGCACGTGTTGCGTTTTTGTAATCTCTGTGAGATGGAATGCGGCATTCTTCAGATGGTATTAAACTGATTAGATTGCAGACTATTTTCAGAGACTAAAATTCTTGGACCATGGCAACACGCGTCGCAGGCTCACAAAGTGATGCCGGTACTGCTACGCTTCATGAAATCGACTGCCCTCAGTGACTGATTATAGTCGCGAAGTTATGGATATAGCTCGTACATACACTGGTAGTACCTCCTTCCCTCCTTCTCCTTTTTTCTTCCCTTACAAACCTTTGCCCTTCTGGGTGGCAATCTGAACGTGTGTATGCTTTGCCTTCCTTTGCACCTTTCGTTCCTTCTTTTTTCTTCCTCTACCTCCTCTTGTTGTTTTTGTGTGACTTCATGGGACAAATACAGTGTCCTGTTTCTTTACAGAAAGGTGAATTTTGTGAGGATATCTCCCTGTATTCTATCACGTTATGTGTCTTTGTGACCACTAGGAACTCGGTATCGTGCAAAATATGGCAGATATATAATAAAGACATATTAAATAACTGATTAATTAGCAATTAGAGAGGAAACATTCCAATTTGGGAATTGAGGACCCGAATTCATATCATGAACTCAACAAAAACTTATCTAAACAAGATCATCTTGTGTGCTAGAGCATGCAGTACTTTGGCACTTTGGGCGGCCCAGTATGGCAGTACCGAAATAAATATGAAATAGTGCGCCAGCAACATCGATCTCTCAGTTGTCGCCAATGCCAGTGCAGGTCAGCAGTAGTACAAGCTTTCTCTGGCACGGGCACCATGGTAGCCTTCTAGTTTTTTGCATGGTGACGCCAGGAATCGTCGTGGAGCCTGCTCTATTCTGTTTCCAATCGTGTGAGGGCACCACAGCTCGGATGATCACGTTTGCCAATATCAGCAAAAAAAGAAAAACTTCATGGATCAGAATGAAGAGAACTCGTGGTTGTCATAGGATTGGCACCTGCTCAGCAAAGGAAGCAGGTGGTGTTTTCTGATAGGGTGGGGAGATCAGCATCACGGACACGCTATCAATATTTGTTTTGGTTCAGGGCTGGTGACGGCCAAAATACTGCACGCCGTAGTATACCTACAACAACGATTTGTGAGTGACAATGAAGTTGTTGTTGGGAAACATGATTGTCGGGCTTCAATTTTGCAAATGCAATACCACCTCTGAGATTGCTAATTAAAACTTTATGTGTATTGACTGCCAAGCCTCACAGTCTGTCAGCAGACGTTAAAATGCGCCTATCACAAGTTATCAGTGCAGCACCCTGTGCTATGTGATGCAGAAAATAAAACAGCCTGTATAACATCTACGTTAGCATCTCTGGGAACGAAAATGAAAAGGGGAGGGTCCAGGCGGCTGTGCTGGTGCAGAAACACCACCCCCAACTCCCCAGAAATTTTCGATATTCTCGTCTTCTTGCTACACCGGGGAGGGGGAGGGAAGGGGGGGTAGTGCCAGTGAACCTATAGGCTCCGGGTGCCAGACGGCCTAGCTACACCACTGCCAAGTTGTTAAGCGTGATTAGGTGTTTTCGTGCTTCGCTGGCCGCGGTGCGGACGTATAGGTGCCGTACAATATATTGCCATTCGCTAAGGCAAGAATAACCAGCAGTATCAGCAGCCAGACACGAAAATGTCAGACACAAGGAGGACGGTTCACCAGCTGGCGCAAGATCCTTGACTTCGTCGTCGTCAATCACCGTTTTTGCTGGGCACGCAACGCTGGCTCAAAACACCAGGTGGCATGATTCCCCCTCCCAGCTCGATGCTCAAACACAAAACGTACATGAAAACTAGACAAATTACGTAAAACAAAAAAAGTGTGTGTGTGTGGGGGGGGGGACCCGCTAGCACACATACGGAAATGCACACGGAAAAGTGTGTTCAAAGTTCTTTGGAGGAAGACGCGACGATAGCCAAAAAAAAAAACGTTCTTTCACTAGTAAACTTCACCGTGTAAAATACGGCTCGAGGCGGACCACATGTACAGTTTCTGCGCGTGGTAAACAGCGCTTGGGCGATGGCAGGTCTCCATCTGGAATCACTTCATAGTTCACGTCGCTTACACGCCTTAGTACTGTGTATGGTCCGAAGAACTTGCTGAGGAGTTCCTCACTGAGGCTTCGCCGTCTAATGGGTGTCCAAACCCAAACTTGGTCACCGGGCTCATAGGTTACTTGTCGATGGTGGAGATTGTACCTTATTGCATCTTTATTTTTCTTTATTCTTTATTCAGTGAGTGCCCCGCTTTTGCCAGTAAGGCGTTACAGCAGGGGGGGGGGGGTTACAGACTTAAATAGAACACTTCATCTATACAGCACACTTGCGTCTCTTGCAGCCGGTTCCAATCTCTGATGGTCATCACAAAGAAGGAATTGTAATACATATTTGTTCTTGCACGGTACTCTTTCACTTTGTGTCGGTGATCATTTCTACTGGATATGTAATTGGGTTGATACAAGTAGTTATTATAAGCAATTCCAGTGTTACCATGAAAAATACAAAAGAAAAACTTCAACCGCAGTTTTTTTCTGCGTAAAGAAAGCGATTCCCAACCCAATTCCGTTTTCATAGCGGTACAGCTATCTATCCGCTTGTACCGCCCTAAAACAAACCGCGCAGCTCTATTCTGAATTTTTTCAAGTTTATCTATAGACCTGGCCTGCATCGGGTCCCATACAGGGCATGTGCACTCTAAAATCGGTCTAATACAGGTGAGGTAGGCTGTGTTCTTTAAATTCTGGGGTGCCCATCTTAGGTTCCGTTGGATAAAGTTAAGAGCCCTTGCTGCTTTACCAACAACATAATCAATATTAGCATTCCATGAGCAATCATGCGATAAAACAACACCAAGATATTTGCATGTCGGTTCAGTAGCAATGACATACATATTCAGGCTGTAAGATGTCTCAATTGGTTTCTTTTTTTTTGGAAACACGCATGTGCACACACTTTTTCGGGTTCAACGACATTTGCCACTTCTGGCACCACTTTGTAATACGATCCAAATCCTCCTGCAAAGAAACGCCATCACTTGCGTCCCTAATCTGCCGATATAAAACACAATCGTCGGCAAATAAACGCATGCGCGATGAAATACCCACAGAAATATCATTAACAAAAATGAGGAATAAAAGCGGCCCAAGGACGGAGCCTTGTGGCACGCCTGACGTTACACCAACATAGGATGAACACCTCCCATTTAAAAGCACGCATTGACGCCTGTCAAACAGGTAATTGGTTATCCAAGTTAGTACATTCTGGTCAAAATTTAGAATCTGCAGTTTGACGAGGAGAAGGGAGTGCGACACGGTGTCGAAGGCCTTTCGAAAATCTAAAAAGACACAATCTGTTTGCCCACCCTCGTCAACGTTGGAAGCCAACTCATGAAAGAACTCTATAAGTTGCGTGGTACAAGAAAATCCTTTGCGAAAACCGTGCTGCTCATTTATCAGAACATTATTATCTGTAAGATGGGTCAATATGTGCTTAAATAGGATATGTTCAAAGAGTTTACATGATATCGATGTTAATGAAATGGGCCGGTAATTTGTTACATCCTTTTTTGAGCCACCCTTATGAACCGGAACAACATGGGAAATTTTCCAATCATTGGGTAAAGTGCCTGTTGAAAGGGACTTAGTGTAAATTATGTAAAGGTAAAGCGAAATGGGCGCAGCACATCGCTTCAGTACACGAGGAGAGATTCCATCAGGACCAACTGCTTTGGATTCGTCTTGGCTTTCAAGAAGAGAGCGGATACCACGAACACTCAGTTCCACCGGCGGCATCAGTGGAAACGTGCTTGGGTGCCGTTGGGAAGGAGCGTCATGCTTAGGCAAAAACACGGATTGGAAATACGTATTTAAACATGTGGCTTTAGCTTCCTCATCGACTATAACCGTATCGTTAAAATTCAGTTCGCTGACTCCAACATTATCAGATCCGCACTCCTTGATATAATGCCAGAACGACTTGGGATTAGTTTTCATTTTATAATTGAGCCCTTCAAAATATCTCACTTTTGCTTTTTCGACACTTGCTTTATATTGCTCCGTTAATGCTTGTAATTCTTTCGCGTGCTCACTGCTTCCAGTTTTCTTCACCTTACGGAAAACTCGTCGCCTTCTCCTGATTTCTCTCAAAATACCTGACGTCATCCATGGCTTCTTGCGTTTATTTATCTTGCCTGCTTGCATCGCAGGTATGTGCTTATCCACAAGGGCTAACACCTTATCCCTAAACTTAAGCCATAAATCGTTTACACCAAGGCACTCAAACACGGGCAGATAATCTTCTAGTTTTTGAGCTATGCTTGAGTAGTCACCCTTGCTGAATAGAAAAACCTTTCTAGTTGCACAACTTAAGGTTCTTCTGCTCTCTTTTTTAATGTCTGCAACAACGGCCATGTGGTCACTGATACCTGGAATAACACTGACATTATTCACCAAACTGGGGTTATTCGAGAATACGAGGTCTAGAACGTTACTATTTCGAGTTGGGCAAGTAACAAATTGAATAAGACCAAAATTGTCAATAATATTTTTCATTTCTATGTTTACACGGCACCCAGTGCTGCTTACACATATTCCATCACGCCATTCTAAGTCTGGCAGGTTAAAATCACCGGCAAGAATGAATGGTCTGCTTGAAACTTCCGAGATAATTTCATTCAGCGATTGAAGTGTATTGTAATCAGAGTTCGGTGGTCGGTAAAATGCACCTACGGCAAACGAAGAATTATCATCTAGGGTTACTGTGCACCAAACAGATTCGACATCACACGGGATGTCTAAGGCGGCAGATTTCAGGGAACTTCGCACAAGTAAAAATACACCGCCCCCATGGCTCGACCTATCTCTACGATACGCGACAAATTCGCTGGGAAAGATTTCACTATCGCCGATATCACGGTTCAACCATGATTCCGTGCCAATAACTACGTCAGCTCTCACCGTCTCAATTAGTCCTGCCAATTCTTCCGCCTTATTCATTACACTTCTACAGTTTATTAAAACGGCGACCAGGTTGTGCCGTGTTATTTTTTTTTCAGGCAAGCATCATTTCTTTCTTTTTAGTGGGGCGACTACCTTCTTTTCGTCATCCCATACGTAAGTTTTTTCACCAAGAGTAAGCCTATCAAAATTCAGTTTAACTTTTGTTTTCTCGCCTTTGTGCGCCTTACCGTATTCCCATAATGGCTTCCGTACTTCCCGAGTAGCCGGCGCATAATCCTGATCAACTCTGATCTCTGACCCCTTAAATTTTCTTGCACTGGACAAAATTTCTTGTTTTTCTTTATACGAAGAGAGGTTTGGTATAATCGGCCTCTTTTTGTTCTCGGTATACACCAATCCGATGTGCTCTTTGTAGTGATGTAACTTCAATTCCCAGCTTGTCGCCAACAATCTTTTTAATCAACTCCTCTGATTGGTCCCACGTTTCCGCCCTGTTGTCATCCACTCCGTAAAACAAAAGGTTTTGTCTCCGACCTCTGTTCTCTAGGTCAATATTCTTAACCTGCAAATCCCTGAATACTTTCTGAAGAGTCTCAAGTTCATCCTTATGTTCTGAAACTGCTCTACCAAGGTCCTGAACTTGTTCCTTAGTTGCTTCAAGGCTGCCTTTTATGTCCGCTATCATTCCTTCATGTACGGCGATCCTGGATTCAATAGTATCTAGCTTATTCAAGATTGCAGTCTGCCCTTTTTGCAGGCTTTGCAATATTTCTATTTCGACAGGACCCGGATTAAGTTCGATATCGCCGGAAAGCAACAAAAGCAGGAACACGTACAAAAATCTGTTCAAGAATAGAAAAGACCTACTTCGAGGCGCACGCGCTCGTTTACGACAACAAGCATCAGCAAATACCAAAGTGGGAGGAGCCGGCAACGCACACAATAGTCGTGAGACACGAATAGGGTAATGTAAACCAACCTGCGTGAATAACAGGGGAATCAGCTGCATGTCTGCCAGCGTGCCGGCTCCAAATCCCACGAGGCAGAAGCGTCGCTCATCTATATAGTGTCCACTCTGGTCACGTGGGCGTCGATTTCCAACGGCGATTGGTCGAGGGCAATCGCTCGAATTCCACCACGCGCCGAGCGCTGCACTGAAGATAATGGGCCTTGAATTGTCGATGTGGCTTAACAAGTCATGGGATGTGATACCCGCCGAAGATGAAGGTACCGCTGAAGTTCGGTTTTGGCCATGACGAAATTCTGTGCTGCCAACAAGCGCACCGAGCCAGAAGGTGATTCCAAAACTTGCGAGAACCTGCGTGAATAACAGGGGAATCAGCTGCATGTCTGCCAGCGTGCCGGCTCCAAATCCCACGAGGCAGAAGCGTCGCTCATCTATATAGTGTCCACTCTGGTCACGTGGGCGTCGATTTCCAGCGGCGATTGGTCGAGGGCAATCGCTCGAATTCCACCACGCGCCGAGCGCTGCACTGAAGATAATGGGCCTTGAATTGTCGATGTGGCTTAACAAGTCATGGGATGTGATACCCGCCGAAGATGAAGGTACCGCTGAAGTTCGGTTATGGCCATGACGAAATTCTGTGCTGCCGACAAGCGCACCGAGCCAGAAGGTGATTCCAAAACTTGCGAGAACCTGCGTGAATAACAGGGGAATCAGCTGCATGTCTGCCAGCGTGCCGGCTCCAAATCCCACGAGGCAGAAGCGTCGCTCATCTATATAGTGTCCACTCTGGTCACGTGGGCGTCGATTTCCAGCGGCGATTGGTCGAGGGCAATCGCTCGAATTCCACCACGCGCCGAGCGCTGCACTGAAGATAATGGGCCTTGAATTGTCGATGTGGCTTAACAAGTCATGGGATGTGATACCCGCCGAAGATGAAGGTACCGCTGAAGTTCGGTTTTGGCCATGACGAAATTCTGTGCTGCCGACAAGCGCACCGAGCCAGAAGGTGATTCCAAAACTTGCGAGAACCTGCGTGAATAACAGGGGAATCAGCTGCATGTCTGCCAGCGTGCCGGCTCCAAATCCAAATCGGTACACTGCTTCTGTCTTATGTGCATGCGGGCCAGTTGACGCGCTTCCTCGGCGCGCTGAATGTACTCCTCGACGTCAGGAGCTAACTGGTCGATCTGGTCGGTATCTTCATATGGCATCATGGCGTCTAGCATAGTTTGGACATCTCGACCATTAAAGAGGCGGAATGGCGGGAAGCGTGCAGTTTCCTGCGTGGCAGTGTTGTACGCAAACGTTGCGTACGGTAGGATTTCGTCCCACGTTTTGTGCTGCACATCCACGTACATGGCGAGCATGTCTGCCAGTGTTTTGTTTAGTCTTTCTGTCAAGCCGTTAGTCTGAGGGTGGTATGCAGTGGCCTTTCGATGACTCGTGTAGCTCAGCTTGAAGATGTCATCCAGAAGCTTTGCCGTAAATGCCGTCCGTCGGTCAGTGATGATGAATTACGGTGCGCCAAGCCGAAGCACAATGTGATACATAAAAAACTGGGCAACTTCAGATGCTGTCCCGCGTGGTAGTGCCTTCGTCTCTGCGTAACGCGTCAAGTAGTCAGTTGCAACAATGATCCACTTATTGCCGGTGGAAGACAAGGGAAATGGTCCAAGAAGGTCCATTCCAACTTGATCAAATGGCGTACGCCGAGGGTCGATGGGTTGTAGAAGGCCTGCAGGCTTCAAGGGTGGTGACTTGCGGCGCTGGCATTCACGGCATCCTTTCACGTAGCGTTTGACGCAAGCAGTCAGTCTAGGCCAGTAGTACAGCTGCCGTACCCTGTCCAGAGTCCTTTAGTAGCCCAAGTGACCAGATGTCAACTCGTCGTGGCAGGCTTGTAGGATGTCGTCGCGAAGGGCTTGAGGTACTACTAGCAGATGTGGTTTGTCGCCGGCACCTGTGTTTCTTTTGTATAAGATGCCCCATTGAAGGCAAAATGACGACAATCGTCGCGAAAGTGGGCGAGGAATGGACGCGATGCCGCCTTCTAAGTGATCGATGACGGGTCTTAACTCAGCGTCCGATCGCTGTTTAGCGAGCCGATCCGGCCCGTTGAGGGCTCCCAGAAAGGCGCTGTCGTATTCCTCGTCAGGATTCTGAGATTTAACA
Organism: Dermacentor albipictus; assembly: GCF_038994185.2. Classification (NCBI taxonomy): domain Eukaryota; kingdom Metazoa; phylum Arthropoda; class Arachnida; order Ixodida; family Ixodidae; genus Dermacentor; species Dermacentor albipictus. Next base: position 13,370,999 of record NW_027225569.1, read on the forward strand.
GCTGCCCGTGATAACGTGTCAGCATCTTCGTGTTTCCTGCCTGACTTGTACACGATGGTGATGTTAAATTCCTGGAGTCGCAGACTCCAACGTGCCAATCGTCCAGAAGGGTCTCGGAGGTTGGTCAACTAGCACAAAGCATGATGGTCGGTCACAACTTTAAATGGCCGCCCGTACAGATACGGCCTAAACTTTGTGGTAGCCCAAATAACCGCGAGGCACTCCTTCTCTGTGGTGGAATAATTGGACTCTGCGCGTGACAGAGTGCGGCTCGCGTAGGCTATAACTCGTTCAGTGCCGTCTTGTCGTTGCACCAGGATAGCGCCGAGACCGATATTGCTGGCGTCAGGGCGTACTTCTGTGTCGGCGTCGTCATCAAAATGACCGAGCACGGGAGGAGAAGACAAGCGACGTTGTAGCTCCGCACAGGCGGTCTGTTGTGCATCAGTCCAGAGGAATGGCGTGTCGTCACGCGTAAGGCGAAAAAGCGGACCTGCAATTTTCGAAAAATTTTCAATGAAGCGTCGATAATATGCACACAAGCCCAAAAGTCGTCTCACACTTTTCTTATCGGTTGGAGCGGGAAAAGCTGCTACGGCAGCAGTCTTCTCGGGATCAGGCCGAACACCTGCCGCGCTTACGACGTGACCAAAACCAAGGAACTTCAGTTCTTCGTAACCGAAATGGCATTTCTCTGGCTTGAGTGTAAGGTCAGCCGATCCAATGGCTTCTAGTACATTCCGAAGGCATCGAAGGTGCTCGTCAAAAGTCTCCGAAAAGAGAACGACATCATCGAGATAGACGAGGCAGCTTTTCCATTTGAGGTCAGCGAGAACGGTATCCCTCATTCGCTGGAATGTGGCTGGAGCGGAACAGAGGCCGAAAGGGAGTACTCTAAATTCGTAAAGGCCGTCCGGAGTTACGAAAGCAGTTTTCTCGCGGTCACGCTCATCTACTTCAATTTGCCAGTAGCCACTTTTCAGATCGATAGCGGAGAAATACTTCGCATGCCTTAGCCTGTCCAGAGAATCGTCGACACGAGGCAACGCGTACACGTCTTTCTTTGCGACGTTGTTTAGCTTCCGGTTCTCTACACAAAATCGAAGCGTGCCATCTTTCTTTTTAACAAGAACGACTGGCGATGACCAGAGACTGCAGGAAGGGTGGATTACGCCGTCTTGAAGCATTTCCTTCACCTGCGTTTGAATAGCATGTCGTTCGGTCGGGGAAACACGATAAGGCTGTTGCCGTATGGGGGGCACGTCGTCAGAGGTGATGATACGGTGTTTCGTAATCGATGTTTAACGGACCTTCGACGACCGTACAAAGCAAGAGTGGAACTTAAGCAACAGCTCGCGCAGGGCTTGTCTGTTCTCGTCAGGAAGCGTTGGACTAATGTCGACGTTGCGTAGAGGTGCTTCAGCAGTGCCGATTGCCTCGGAAACAAAACACTCAGTGACATCGGCGATCGGGTCGGCGTAGGCGATGACAGTACCGGGGAAAGGTGCCGGTGTTCGTAGCTGAAGTTGGTGACAAGAACCTCGCAGTGGCCATCGTTGAGATCGACAAGGCTTCTTGCTATGCAAACACCATGAGAAAGCAGGAGAGAGCGATTGCTTTCTACGACTGCTTCACCGTGTATGAGCTTGTTACATGCCACTTGAACCACGACACTTGCAAGCGGTGGTAACGTGACAGCGTCATCGATGACACGAAGAGATGCTCGAGGGTGGATGGTGTTGGTCGTCGCTGTGGCGCTTTTTGTCGAGAAAGTGACAAGGCGTTGTCGAATGTTGATAATAGCGCCGTGCTCCCTGAGAAAGTCCATGCCGATGATTAGGTCTCGAGAACACTGAGGGAGGATGCTCTAACTGGCAACAAACGTAGAGCCGCGAATCTGTATTCGTGCCGTGCACATGCCGAGTGGTGTGACGATGTGCCCGCCAGCTGTACGAACTGGCGTTTGATTCCAAGGCGTGGTCACTTTCTTCAGAAGGATGGCCAGTTTTTGGCTGAATATAGAATAATCCGCTCCAGTGTCCACTAAAGCGGTCAATTCACGACCGTCATACAGTACAGGAATGTCCAAGGAAATTATTTTTCTGTAATCAGCAGATACTGTCATTGTCGATGTATCGTCGGTCCGCGTACGCGTCAGTGGGGGTCCTTGAACACGTCCAGACTGAGCGGCCTCGCCCCCAAAGGTCGCTGTGGTCAGTTTTCCCGTCGTGGGCTGGGCGACCAACCCTGCACCACGCTTGAATACGTACGGCGAGTTGGAGAAAACCCCCGCGGCGAAGGGGAGCGTGACTGGTGTCGAGCTGATGGAGATCCGCGCTGCTGGGCAACGTATTCTTCAATTTCAGGAGGACGCTGGCCGAACCTAGGTTGCGGCGAGTTCGCTGAGAATCCGCGTAGTCCGAGCTCTCGATAGGAGCACTGTCGGTAGACATGCCCAGCTTCGCCACAGTAAAAGCAAAGGGGACGGCGATCAGGTGCCCGCCACACGTCTGATTTCCTCGGGGCCTGTCGGTGGTCCTGGTAATACGAGGCAGCTTGGACGGGCTCTAGCATGGCCGGGCGCGCGGCGCGAAGCGGGGAGGGAGGTGGGGCAGGTTGCCTCAAGGCTTGCGAATATGACATATGTGGGCTGTCATTTCTTAGCGGTCGAGCTTCTGTATTGAAGGGTGGTTCTTTTAGCGCATGCTGCACTTCGTCACGGAGAACGCTGAACGTCGGCTGTGAAGGTACCGACAGTGTCTGGAGTTCTTCGCGGATCACGGAACGAATGAGCTCTCGAAAGAAATCGACGTGACCCCCGAGAGCTCCGAAGAAGTCCGTAGGTGAGGCAGCGTTCACTTGGCGTTCGTAGGATGGTGCCCGCTGCCGAAGCGTCTGTTCAATGGTGACGGCCTCGGAAAGAAATTCTGACACTGTTTTGGGAGGACTGCGCACGAGACCGCCGAACAGCTGCTCTTTCACTCCGCGCATCAGGTACCGCACCTTCTTTTCTTCCGACATGCTGGGGTCGGCTCGTCGAAAGAGACGCGTCATGTCCTCGACGTACATTGCGACGCCCTCGTTCGGCATTTGTATACGGGACTGGAGATCACGCTCAGCTCGCTTTCGGCGATCAGGGCTCGCATACGTCTCAAGAATCCGCTGTTTGAATTCTGCCCATGAAGTTAAGGCATCTGCACGGTTCTCGTACCAAACACGTATGCCATCGTTAAGGCTCAAATAGACGTTGTTCAGTTTGTCTGCGTCATCCCACTTGTTGAACGCGGCAACACGTTCATAGTCCACCAGCCAATCTTCAACGTCCTCATGTATGGCGCCGTGGAAGGGATTCGGCGTTCGTGGATTGAATAGCGTACAATGAATCGGCGTTGTACCTTCCCTACCGGTTGGGGTGGTCGGAGCTGCCATTTTCTCTGGGAGGAGTCCAAACTCAGGGGCTTGTCCACGGATCCTTCTCCTGGCGCGGTGTACAGGCGTAACCACCGGTACGGGGCTGTAGCTCCTGCTGCCTGGAGGGGTTTGGTGCATAGATTAGATTACCCCGCACCTCCACCAGTTTGTCACGCGCTAAGGCAAGAATAAGCAGCAGTATCAGCAGCCAGACACGAAAATGTCAGACACAAGGAGGACGGTTCACCAGCTGGCGCAAGATCCTTGACTTCGTCGTCGTCAATCACCGTTTTTGCTGGGCACGCAACGCTGGCTCAAAACACCAGGTGGCAATACGTAAACGACGTAAACTTCGAGAATGGTTTATTTTGTAAAATCGATACCGCAAAGGTACGATTTTTGCGATAGTCTTTCGGGCAGTGCGTCCAGGGAGTGGCACAGCTACCTCGCGTATTTGACGCCCGCTGGGAAGCAACGTTGCGCAATCGGAAAGCGCAAGCAAATGTGCGAATAAAACAAGCTCGTTTACGTCACTTTCTTGCGCGATAACGTGAGAGAAGCATCAAAACAATGTCATCTACAGTAGCTCGGCGTCGTAGAAGTGCGCGCTAGATCCAGTCGAAATTTAACATTCAGATCGAAGTGCTTTTCATGAGCGCACTCATTTGGCCGAGCGAGGCTGCCATGTTAAATGGCCGTCGCTTGTTGACTGCTTGGCGTATAATAAAAAGAAGCCACTGTATCTTAAAAGCTAAGTGTGTCAGCATAACACTGCGCACAAATACAGCCCTCTACAGAGCCACATTTCATTCAGCCAAGCGCCGTGGTGATCGAACGCGACGTGCCGGCAGCTTTCGCTGAAACAACGGCATCGGCACCGCGCCTTGTCGCCGCTTTCCGCTTGCACTGTGCGAAGGAAAATGTGGTCTATTTCAAATCGCTAGGAATGCACACTGAATCGTCAAAGCAGTTGTCAGTTTAAATCCGCCGGTGGCGTGCGCGTACGAACTCGTTGACTGCGCTACATGTGTATCCTTCGCTGAAAGTAAAACGCCTGATCGAAGTTTGTCCATTCCAACTCTCGAGGAATGGTTCAATTATTTCGGAGCATGAGAAAGCTTAAATATAGGCGGAGGCGTCGTGGAAATTGCGCTGTCGATAAACGGTTGATATCTGGTAAATACGGCCGTCGATCGGCAGTTTCGTCGGCATTGCATAGAAGTTCGCTGAAGGCCGCACAGTGCGAGGACTCGCGTTCGTCAGTCACGTGGTTGTCGGCCTTTATGACTACGTTAAGTGGTCTGCCCACTAGTTTGTTTTTGAAACGTATTTAAGAAGCCCAAACGTGCTCAGCATGTACGAGGCACAAATATGATTCCGCAATCGTATTGCTGTTGGAAGGGGTCTTGAAGCGACATGTTCAAAAATCGTATTTCTGTTGGAGGGTCGCCTATAAGCTTGAGGGACCTTCGAGAATCTTATTGGTGGGTGAAGTGCGTCCATAGAAAGCCTTGAGGGAAATCCAACAAGCATATTGCTGTCGTAGGCACGCGAACAGCAGGTTTGAGGGATATTCAAGAATCTTATTGGTGTGGGAAGCGTGCTCATAGAGCGTCCTGAGGGACCTTAAAGAATCTTATTGTTGTGGGAAGCGTTTCAGCAGGCTGTCCTGAAGGACCTTCAGCACTCTTATCGGTGTTGGAAGGGCGCCAACAAGAAATCCTGAGGGACCGTCAAGAATTCTGTGGGTCTAACAAGATCGCTCTGTCTGATTTTTCGACTGAGATACTTTGGTCCCTACAAGGTTTTACGGCGTCTCAGCGACCTGAACTATGAAGTCATCCCTGACAGTCCTGCTTCCTCCAGGGCGAGGCAACGTCCACCAGAAATTGTGCGCATGAAGCTCTATTGCTTGTTATGAAGTGCCCACACCTCGTCTGACACATCTTCCTGCCGCTAGGTGAGCATCAGGCGGATGCTCTTTTTGGAGGGCGTAAATGCCACATCCAGTACGCGACACGCAGAGGAAGACGAAGACTTCGCGCATGCCGGAAAAGAAGTCCCTGCGCGATCGTTTTTAAGTTGGTCTGCAATTAAAGTGTCCTGCCCTTTTTTAGCAGTTCCTGCTGCTTGCGAATCGTGACAATCATAATTAAGAAGTTGGTTAATTATTAAGACTAAGTGTCTAATTAAGCGGAATCCAAAAAAAGATCATATGAGTATCTCCAAGCGAAGGTAAACAAGACAACCCTGGTTCGGTCCATCTACGTGGCATTTGCATATTTTTTAAAGTTTGGCTCAAGTTACGCGGGACACCCTGTATATCCGCACATTGCCCCGAAACAACCTCCTACACATATATTCAGAATGCATCTCATTACATACCACGTTACCTAACCTAACAACCAATGCTTATGTAGACGCAATCAAACACTTGCTCACCTGCAAGTGTTTGATTGCAAGTGTGTCTCTTTGTGCGGTGTGGGACTTTTCCATGTGCCGGCGCATAGGGGTGTCGACTGGAATGAGCTTGCCGACCTCATCGCCAATTCCGTTGCATCGCACTACGGTTTATACCGATTCATTCTTGGCAGTCCGGGCTCGATAAAAAAGATGCGCGCCACACCGAGCGCTCAGTGGAATATGGCTTGGACGCGGGATAATTCCGATATTGAACTATTCTAATGGGTTCCGCCTATTCAAAATATACCACTCTTTTTCCCGCCTGAAACACCCATTGAACATCTCATCACAGCGCATGCGAGATTACCTTTCTCTTATTTCCTCTCACCGCACAGTAATTGTGAGGGTGGTGCGACAATCGCTGACATGCAGCACCTTTTTTAATGTGTGCAGTTTAACTTCTCAAATCGCTTGCCTGCTGAAAGACAACCGCGGGGTTACCCCAACACCTGCGCATTATAAAAGGCTCCTAAAAGACAAACGGAAGAGAGCATTTTTCATTCGTCTCTACATCCTTATATCTTCATTCACATTCCCTGCGTGGTCTTGAATAAATCAACATACCTTGCACCAGTTTTTCATTCTCTCGTGTTCCCGCTTGCTTCCTTTCTTCTTTCTTTGTCTTTGTTCTCTCTCTGCTCTGAGCTTTCGTTCTGTAGTCTCCTCCTTTTTTCCAACGAAGGTGGATCAGATCTCAGAGGACACTGTAGTCGCAATGTATGATTTCATTACCCATGCTTGTCAACTTCATTTGCCTCTGTAGATATATATGCGCCAGTTCACTTTCACTGCCCAGGTATTTTTTTGTTTTCTCTCTTTCACCCATACGCCCTTTTGGAGAGCTTTTATATTGGTTATATTGGCCGCGGATTCATCTTACATTCCTCTGTTCCAGTTTTCCAGTTCTACCATCGAAGCATACAGTCATGCCAGTCGCTCAACCCGCATCACGCTACTTGCCAACATGCCGAACCTGCCTCAGGGTACAATGACCCTAAATTACGGAGCGTTCTTATTTTACAGCGAAGCTGGTTATGGCTAGGTTCTGGAAATCACGTCTCTGTTGACATAGACCAACACGTTTTCACACATGGTACGATCCAGAAGATAGAGCAATGCCGGGCCGACCCGCGGCGGAGGTAAAGCAGGCTTTAGGCACTGACCTTACATGAGCTGATCCCGAAGATTGTGCAATACAGGGCCGACCTGCGGCGCAGGGGCAGTTCGCCATTAATCGGCCCATATTCACAGCTTCGCTGGCCATCCTTCTTCACAGAGTGGAGGGGCACGGAATTTTGTTCCTCCTCTTTCATTTTTCTCTCCCACTTCTCTGTTTTTTTTATCTCGTTGTGTCTTTTTTTCTTTGACATCTCCGTTTCAACTTTCATTTCACAAATGAACCAACCGGATGAATGGTCGAGACGGTACATACCCTCTCAATGCAGACTTTTACGCATTTGTCGTCCTCTGTTTACGGTAACCTTCCATTCCACATTGGTACTACGGCTACTCGCCATTTTTTATATTGCCTAATTCTCTTTCTTACTAAATTCCCGTTTGATTTTCTATCCCTTTTCATTTCCTTATTTTTGGCTTTAAACCTGCGATAGCCTTGGTGGTGCGGGTTTCCTCTATTTTCTTTAGGTTCTTTCAAGTATTGAGGCTCAAAAATTTGTCGTCTCCTTCTGCGCGTCCGATGCACACGCACTGGTAATCTCTAGAAAATTATGTTTCACCGGAAGTGATCGCTCGAGAATATCACCCCTGAGTACAACTTGGAATTTTGTAAGCTATGGCGTCTGACTACGGTAATGGGCGAGTTATGGGACACGTTCGTCACCTAATCTGCTTCGGGTTTCGTATCCTGGTCAAGGGAGTGAATCTCCGCATGGCTTCCATTGGCCGTTTTCGAGCAGACGCTCTTTCGACGCTAGCGCCAAGGTCCCCTTCAGTTACGGCTCTAACCAATGGGCGACGCAGAAGCAAAATAGGGGCGCACACGATTGTTTACGCTGCCACGGCAACAGGAATAGCAGCCGCGAGGAGCCTTCTCTCCCAAACATGTTTCTTTTCTGTTTGTTTTTATTATGCCGACCCGCCCCACTCACTTTCACCCTTTCCCCCATGCCGCGCGCGCCGCTTATTTTTTTTCTTTTTACCTGTACGTGGCGCGTTTATATATATATATATATATATATATATATATATATATATATATATATATATATATATATATATATATATATATATATATATATATATATATATATATCGCGCGCGCTACGGCGCGCCACGCGCCGTGGGCTATGCGTTGGCAAGCACGCAGTCTTACCCATACTTATTGTATTATACCAGCATGTGCCAAGACATAAAAAAATTCCGCTTCCAACACAACAGATGTTTAGTCTCGCTTTATTGACTTCGTTTCCGAAAACAGATTTTTCGTATAACGTGGTGGTGATACACGCTCAAAAAATGAGCAATAGTGAAAGGTGGATGACATATACAAGAGTACTAAACACAAAAATTCACAGACGATGAAATAGCAAAAGAAAGCGCTAGAAAACACGAAGGCCGTTTTATTACACACACATAAAAAACAAGATTTATATCTAAGGTCCTCAAGACCGAAATGTAGACGAGCTTCTGATATATGCACTAAGATATTGCACAAAACTGGACGACATGTATGACATAATCATGACAACTATAAGAAGGGACAACTCATTGGTAATGGCAAAAACAATGACAGGCAAAATACCTAAAAAATAGAATAAAATGCTAACATTGTTTGATTGAGAGCCATACCAAAAGAAAAAGCTTACTTATTGATCTGCACGAAAGTATATGAAATGCGTGACATGTTCATTACTGCTGAACCAATTGAAAAAACATGGCAGAAAAAAGTAACATTGTACTAAAAACTGAAGCACACATTATCACATTACTTTGCACTTGGCCACAACTTGAGTAATGGTGGCAAGGGGAACAGAATGTAGTCGGCTTTTGCAGCAGCACATATAAAACATTCGCAGAAAGGCTTATTCCTCAATCAAAGACCAGGTAAAATAAGCCAACAACACGACTTTTCTTTCGACCCGAATGCAATGCTTAGCAATAAAATTACGTCCCTTAAGGCACTAAGCTGTACCTATTGGGCTCTCCTTTGTATAGTAAACAAGAACTGGAAAAATCTGCATGTCGGACACTTGCAATGCTCATGCTTTCCAGAAGAAAACAAAAAGCGTATCATGCCTACACATGAAGGTTGTTCGCGCGGTTTTCCCACCGGGGGTTACTGAGATAGTACACAAACACTAACAGTAATTTTTCAGCTGTTAGTACGTTTGTAGAACGTGATACATAGAAAAAGCACTGAAGGTGGTATGGAAAGCTGGGCAAGTTACTGAAGTTGCAGAATGAGACTTGGCACAGAAAAACACAGGTCATAGACCAGGTGGCAATAAGGATAAACATCTATTTGTCATCTTTCTCTACCGGGAAGAGGCAAGTGTAGCACAATCAAGGCGCAACGACGTCCGGATCCCCATGGAGCACACAAATGGACAGGGCTGTGTTCGTGTACATGCGCCTTCTGATGTCCTTGGCACTGAGGGCTCACCTGGTGACTTTAGGCACCCGGAACAACCTTGCAGGGCTTGTTTTTGAGGTATTTGTGCACCACTGCACGATGCACGAGCGGTACAAGTCGTGAAACGGGTGAAACATCGCGGAGCACAAGAACACAGCTACCGAGGACCACAAAACTGACGAAACTAGCCACACCGGTCAACGCACAGCAGCGCACGCTTCGCGATAACAGCAGATAACGAAACATGAAACTTCATGCAGCGGGCTCAGCTGGCTCCGGGCCCGCGGGGCCGCATGGCATGTGCGCGGACACAGTCGAAGATGAGGGAGTTGCGAGGGAGTAACGAAGCAGGGCGATTGAATAGGAGTTGGTGAGGGAGAAGGGCTCGGCCACCTGGATCGGCGCGCGTGCGCGCGACGATCTACGAGGCCATGCAAGGGAAACGGAATTTTGCGTTCGCCCAATACAGAGATGGCGCCAATTACCTCGCCCACCTAGTGTTCCTGTATATGCTCCCGCAGGGAGCAGAGTTGCGCATACCTTTTCCGGCGCCGCTCGCACAGCTATTGGCCGAGCGCGAAAAATGACGTCAAATGATCCGCGCCGCCTCGAAGCCAACTTTACGGGCGCATCGCCGACTCATGCGAACTCGTCGTTTCCGTCAGTGCCATCGCCATTGCAACCAGCGGACCGTCGATCGTGCGTTGAGAGGAGCACCTGCGGGTTTCAGGTACGCTTTTCGACGATGTGAAGTGAAGGACCTTGGTGAAGTGATACGAAACACATCGTACTGGCGCTTGTATTGTGCCAGTACGATGCCACAAATGTGTTGTCAGATTACAGTCTGCACTGTGTGAATAATTACTCTGCAAGTTTACCATCTTGATGTGATTAGTGCAATAAAAATAACCTGTTGTTACTCTTAATAGCTTGTTGCTTTTCCATTTTCCTTGAATTCTGCCCCCAAGGTTCCAAGAACCAGCACACTTGGCCTGCTGCCAGCAGCCGTTCATGCATCCCTTGTATGAAATAAATTTGATCTAGAAGCTCTTGCATCTTGAATCTTTTTCTACTTGCAGATTTGCTGCTACTATATAGCTGATTAGTCTGCGGTATGAATGAATCGTAAAAGTAAGCTTTGCTTAAAATGTGCGCATGTGAACATTTGAAATGCGCTTAAATCTGTGTCTGCACCGCATGTATCGAAAACGTGCAGCTGTTGTGAACGATGCTTAGTGATAAATTACGCTCTGTTAACGGTCACTGACATAACTGCAGGCACGATAGCTCTCTTGGCGGCGGTCATTAATCGGCTGGTTTCGGCAGCCAAAATGCGTTGTGTCCAGCTTACGTGTGTGAAGTTTTAAACACTCTTTAAAACATTTCTTGCTTTCTGACAATGATGAGACAACTTCATATGCATGCTGAAAATCATTGCACCGCCTTTTGTGGCAACGTATTGCGCGTTTGCGAGCGAACTTTGGAGCTGTTCGCGCCACAGGAGTATTTTATTTTGGGGAATCGAAGGCGGTCCTACCCCCTATTTGTACGTTCATGTGTGTGTTTGTACATGCGTGTTTACATTGGTACATACAAAGTTTCGGTTGGTTGGAAGCCCACCCCCTCCGACTGCACGAATGACTCATTCGAGCGTAGCCTTTATTAAGAAGTGCCCTTTGCTAAGCGCCTGCGAACAATTGGCGCTTGTAGCTCGCGACCACTAGAGAAAAAGACGAGATCTATACAAGTGCCTCGCGAGGTTGTCACAGCCGTGGGACGCGTTACGAGCGAGAGGAACGGGATGTTCTCCCGCATAAGTGTTAGGAAATTGCTGTTTGTCTTTATGTCAACATTAAAGTCCCCCAATACTAACATCGGTGTGGATCGATGGACGGTTAATGCGAGTTGCAGGAAGTGCACGACGTCTTTCGTGAGTGCGGTAGCGGACTCACGAAAGCGGTATCAGTCGGCCGCTGCTAGCGCTGGGGGGATGAAAGGCGGAGCTGGTTATGAGGCCGACGACAACGCGAAACCCAGGAACGGACGCCAAAGAGCCATTTGTGTAGCCAGCCCTCCTCCACAGTCTCTCCTCCTCCCTTCCATCATCCTCCCTCGCCCGGAGAGCCGACAGCGCGCATGCGCGGCGGCGGAGCAGCGGCGCATGCGCGGCGGCGGAGCGCGGCGGCGGAGGCGAGCTGGTTACGAGGCCGACGCCGACGACGACGACGCCGACGACGACGCGAAACCCAGGAACGGACGCCAAAGAGCTGCGCTCTAAAAGGCGGTACACCGCGCGGCATTTGGCTCCTGCGCGCGCGAGGAGGGGCTTCGCTGCAGAGCTGGATCACGACGGCGGACCTATGCGCAACTCTGCTCCCTGCGGGAGCATATTGACACGTGTACTTATCTTTATCGGGCGACCACGTTTAGCCGCCTAACAAATGTTATCGCACAGTGCGGGACGCGCTTGCATGTATCCGAACTTTCTGGAAAGTTATCGATGCTTCTATCCGCTGTCTGTTGTCGCCGGACCTTGTGTTATCTGACTTCATCGCTTGACACGAATGGTGTAGAACTTTGTAGTAGGCATGCGGGTCCCAAGGATTAATCTGGAATATTCGATGACTGCTGTATAAAAGCCGACGCGCTTGACCCGCTGATCAGATTTTCGACGATCGCCGACCGTGTTCGCCGCTTTCGTTGTGCTATAAGTGTAGCCTGTTTTGTGGGCACAGGTTCGCCCAATAAAAGCTAGTTTTGTATTCCACCGTACTGCTTCTTTCTTCGCCGTCACTACCACGTGACATCTGGTGGAGGTGCTTTACGTCCATGTACCGGACGCCCCCGACAAGCCGTAATACAAGCCCGGACCGCAAAGACAACACCAGCGCCGTCCCGGAACATCGAGCAAGCCGCCGTCTTCAACAGCTGCCCCCGGAGCACGGACTTCTACCTGAGAAGACTAAGAAGATTGTGGACAAGGCAACCCCAATGGCAGCCCCAGCATCCCCCATCGTGCTGCAGCAGCCCAGGGAACCTCCGACGTTCCGCGGATCAACATTCGAGGACCCGGAAACCTGGCTCGAAACGTATGAGAGGGTCGCTAAGCTTAACAGTTGGGACAGCGACGACAAGCTGCGGCATGTCTATTTCGCATTGGAAGACGCCGCCAGGACGTGGTTCGAGAATCGGGAAGCCACCTTAACGACGTGGGACCTTTTCCGAAGCGGCTTCTTGTACACGTTTACAAGCGTCGTGCGAAAAGAGCGAGCCCAAGCTCTACTAGAAACCAGAGTGCAGCTGCCAAACGAGACGATCGCAATCTTCACGGAGGAGATGGCCCGTCTTTTCAGGCACGCCGACCCGGAAATGTCGGAGGAGAAAAAATTTCGCTTCCTGATGCGCGGCGTCAAGCAAGACCTTTTCGCCGGACTCATTCGTAACCCACCGAAGACTGTGGCTGAGTTTTCTTCAGAGGCATCGACGATCGAGAAAACTCTGGAGATGCGCACCCGGCAATATAACCGCCAGGGGCACACGCCGCAGTATGCCATCCAAGGACTAGGTTCGGACGACCTTCAAGAGACCATCAGGGCCATTGTGCGCGAAGAACTGCGCAAGATCCTGCCTTCGTCGCAGCCTCAAGTGGCCTCTATCGCCGACATCGTGAAGGAAGAGGTGCACCGATCCCTTGGAGTTCCCGAGGTGCAACCAGAACCACCGCAGCCGGAAGCAATGACCTACGCCGCCGCCGTCGCCCGCCGTCAAGGCCCCCCTGCGCGACCACGCCAAGGTCCTGCAACACCGCAATTCCGTCGTCCACCGCCGCCGCCGCCAGCGCGCCCACCCGTCGCCCAGCGCACCTATACGAGGAAGACGGACATTTGGCGAGCCCCCGACCACCGCCCGCTCTGCTATCACTGCGGAGAAGCCGGCCATGTGTACCGCCGATGCCCATACCGCGACATGGGACTGAGAGGGTTCGCCGTCAACGCGCCGCGTCCACAGCTTGGGGAGCGCCCACGTGACATTGCCGATTACCTAGCCGCCACTCAGTGGAACTCTCGACGACCGTCCCGTTCGCCGTCACCAGGCCGCTACCTGTCGCCGCAGCGCCGTCCATACACTAGCCCAGCCCGGGGCCGCTCTGCGAGCCCATACCCGGAAAACTAAAAGCAGCAACCGATGGAGGTGCGGTTGCTGTTCGTCGAACTGACGAAGATCCTCCGCCGACGACGAAGACGACGAAGAGACCATCTCGACGACATAACGACACGCCGCCGTCCCGACGAAGTCTGGAAGCCAAAACTACACCGACGAAAGACGACTTGACGACGCGACGTTCCAACCTCAGTTCAACACGACGCAGCCGTGATCCAACGCCAAGACCTAACTGCAATGCCAGACAAAGAACAACCGACCTCGACGTGCTTCTCGACGGCCACGCAGTCACTGCCTTAGTCGACACAGGGGCCGATTACTCCGTAATGAGTGGACACATCGCCGCCCAGTTGAAGAAAGTTAAGACCGCATGGGAAGGCCCTCAGATTCGCACCGCTGGAGGACACCTCATCACGCCGACTGGGATCTGCACGGCAAGAATAACCATTCATGACCGGACTTACCCTGCCACCTTCGTTATCCTCCAACAGTGTTCACGAGACGTCATTCTCGGTATGGACTTCCTGGACCAACACGGCGCAATCATCAACCTGAAGTCGAAGTCAGTAACGCTGTCGGAAGATAAAGCAATGCCGCCGGAGAGCCCTCGTAGTCACCACGCCTTGAGTGTGCTCGAAGATCAAGTGAGCGTCCCGCCTCGCTGCAGCATCGTTATTTCGGTCAGCACCGAAACACCCGCTGACGTAGAAGGCGTCATTGAAGGCGACCAACGTCTACTGCTAGACCATGAAATTTGCGTCGCAAGAGGGATCGCTCGACTGCATGGAGGAAAACTGAAGTGTTGCTGACAAACTTCAGCCAGGAGTTCAAGCACATCAACAAGGGCACGACGATCGCGTACATCGAGGAAATTCTGGAAACAAGTAATGCGTTTGTCCTCTCGGATTCCGCCGCATCTACCCCGACGACCATGGTTCCCGAACCAGACTACGACATTAATCCAAATCTCCCTATGATTAAGCAACAGCAGCTCAGAAGTCTGCTCCGACGATACAAAGGCTGCTTTTCGACGTCATCGAGGATTCGACAAACACCAGTCGCCAAGCATCGCATAATCACCGAGGAATGCGCTCGCCCACTCCGTCAGAGCCCTTACCGAGTTTCGGCGCGAGAACGTGAAGCTATAAGAGAACAAGTCGACGAAATGCTGCGCGACGACATCATCCAGCCGTCGAAAAGCCCGTGGGCATCCCCTGTTGTTCTGGTAAAGAAAAAGGACGGAACCCTATGTTTCTGCGTCGATTATCGTCGTCTGAACAAGATCACGAAGAAGGACGTATACCCCCTCCCACGGATAGACGACGCATTGGATCGGCTCTGCAACGCTAAATACTTCTCGTCCATGGACCTAAAGTCTGGCTATTGGCAAATAGAAGTCGACGAAAGAGATCGCGAAAAGACCGCCTTCATCACCCCAGACGGCCTCTACGAGTTCAAGGTTATGCCATTCGGACTGTGCTCGGCGCCTGCAACGTTCCAGCGCGTGATGGACACGGTTTTAGCAGGATTGAAGTGGCAGACCTGTCTCGTATACTTGGATGACGTCGTCGTCTTCGCCGGAAATTTCGACGTTCACCTTAGGCGGCTGGCAACAGTACTAGAGGCCATCAGGTCATCAGGACTTACTCTGAAGCCGGAAAAGTGCCGCTTCGCTTACGAGGAGCTTCTATTTTTAGGCCACGTGATCAGCAAATCTGGAGTCCGCCCCGACCCGCAGAAGACAGCTGCCATAGCAAAGTTCCCACAGCCCATCGACAAGAAGGCAGTGCGTAGATTTCTTGGCATGTGTGCCTACTACAGGCGATTTGTCAAGAACTTTTCACGCATCGCTGAGCCGCTGACGCAGCTAACTAAATGCGACGTCGAGTTCAAGTGGGAAACGCCGCAGGCCGAGGCATTTCAAGAACTCAAACGACACATGCAGTCGCCGCCCGTACTTGTGCACTTCGACGATCACGCCGATACCGAAATCCACACTGATGCCAGTAGCCTAGGCCTCGGCGCCGTCCTGGTCCAGAGAAAAGATGGACATGAACACGTGATAGCTTACGCTAGCCGGTCGTTGTCAAAAGCGGAAGGCAATTATTCTACAACCGAAAAGGAATGCCTCGCCATCGTTTGGGCTACAGCGAAATTTCGCCCTTACTTATATGGCAGGCCATTCAAAGTCGTCAGCGACCATCACGCCTTGTGTTGGCTAGCGAATTTAAAGGATCCCTCAGGACGGCTGGCACGGTGGAGCCTCAGACTACAAGAATACGACATCACCGTAACATACAAATCCGGACGAAAACACTCAGACGCCGATTGCCTATCCCGCGCCCCGATTGACCCGCCGCCGCAAGATGACGACGATGACGACGCCTTCCTTGGAATAATAAGCGCGGAAGACTTCGCCGAACAACAACGAGCGGACCCGGAACTTAAAGGCCTCGTCGATTATTTGGAAGGGCACACCGACGTTGTCCCCAGGGCATTTAAGCGCGGATTATCTTCCTTCACGCTTCAAGACAGTCTACTCGTGAAGAAGAACTTCTCGCCAGTCCGCGCCAACTACCTTCTTGTTGTCCCGTCAGGACTTCGTCCAGAAGTATTGCATGCCCTACATGACGATCCGACCGCTGGACACCTCGGATTTTCCCGGACACTATCGAGGATACAAGAAAAGTATTATTGGCCGCGCCTGACCGCCGACGTCGCCCGTTATGTCAGAACATGCCGAGACTGTCAGCGACGCAAGACACCGCCGACAAGGCCAGCCGGATTACTACAGCCAATCGAGCCTCCTTGCCGACCATTCCAGCAGATCGGCATGGACTTGCTGGGAACCTTTCCGACGTCAATAACCGGAAATAAGTGGATCGTCGTGGCGACGGACTACCTCACCCGCTTCGCTGAAACAAAAGCACTGCCGAAAGGTAGCGCAGCCGAAGTGGCGAAATTCTTTGTCGAAAACATCCTGCTGCGACATGGCGCCCCAGAAGTCCTCATCACCGACCGAGGAACGGCCTTTACAGCGGAGCTCACCCAAGCCATTCTGAAATACAGTCAGACAAGGCACAGGAGGACAACGGCTTACCATCCGCAGACGAATGGTCTTACGGAGCGGCTGAATAAGACTCTCGCCGACATGCTAGCGATGTACGTCGACGTCGAACACAAGACCTGGGATGCCGTCCTGCCGTACGTAACATTCGCTTATAACATGGCGGTGCAAGAAACAACACAGATCACGCCGTTCAAGTTGGTTTACGGCAGGAACCCGACGACGACGCTCGACGCCATGTTGCCGCACGTCACTGACGAAGAGAATCTTGACGTCGCTACCTATCTCCAGCGCGCCGAAGAAGCCCGACAACTCGCCCGCTTACGGATCAAAAACCAGCAGCGTACCGACAGCCGACACTACAACCTCCGACGACGCTTCGTCGAGTACCAGCCCGGCGACCGTGTTTGGGTATGGACCCCGATACGCCGACGAGGACTGAGTGAGAAACTACTGCGACGCTATTTCGGACCCTACAAGGTCATCCGACGTATTGGCGCACTGGACTATGAGGTCGTGCCAGACGGCATTTCGCATTCACAGCGGCGCCGCGCACGACCTGAAGTGGTCCGCGTGGTGCGTCTTAAACCGTTTTACGGACGCTAACGAACTTCCCTTATTTTGTTGTTTTATTTGCTACGAGTGCTTATTTACTACTTTCGTTTGTTTGCAGCATCGGGTCGATGCTTTTTAAGGGGGGGAGGGGGTAATGACACGTGTACTTATCTTTATCGGGCGACCACGTTTAGCCGCCTAACAAATGTTATCGCACAGTGCGGGACGCGCTTGCATGTATCCGAACTTTCTGGAAAGTTATCGATGCTTCTATCCGCTGTCTGTTGTCGCCGGACCTTGTGTTATCTGACTTCATCGCTTGACACGAATGGTGTAGAACTTTGTAGAAGGCATGCGGGTCCCAAGGATTAATCTGGAATATTCGATGACTGCTGTATAAAAGCCGACGCGCTTGACCCGCTGATCAGATTTTCGACGATCGCCGACTGTGTTCGCCGCTTTCGTTGTGCTATAAGTGTAGCCTGTTTTGTGGGCACAGGTTCGCCCAATAAAAGCTAGTTTTGTATTCCACCGTACTGCTTCTTTCTTCGCCGTCACTACCACGTGACAATATACAGGAGCACTACGCCCACGGAAACCGGGGAGTTTCTCCCCACTGTCTTGGTGCGTCAAATTGCATTGTATGATCAAAGCTTCGCTTACAACGAATCCACTGCTCCTGTGATTTGGTATATTTTAGTGCACATGGACGTGCCTACGAAACGGTGGGAACGTTTTCCTGATTTTTACATGTCCCGGTATACGTACAGCACGCACGGAAGAAAAGTACTCCAATTTAGGACTAACTAGCCTACTGTTATGATCGGCGTGAAATTCAGCATCGTAAGTTCGAGGAATGTTCCCACTCGCCTGCTTTCTCGACCTAATTGCCCCCTCCCTTACAAAAATGTTTGTTGAAAGTCTATAGACATGTGTCTATGAAGTCCATAGACATTGTGTAGATATTTCTTCATACTAGTCTACAGACAGTCTATGCGCTTATGGCATTACACTCTTTGTAGGCTAGTCTATAGAATGCCAAGTCTATAGACTGTCTCTAGACAAAAGTGCGTAGGCTTATACAGTTCTACTTTTGTAGACTGCAGTCTACGGAATGCCTATACGCAAACGTCTATAGACTATACATACAGTATTCCTATAGAGCAGTCTAAGTCTGTGGACTAGTGGCCTTACACTTTTTGGCAAATTTAGTCTAAAGAATACCTATAAGCAATTCCTGTAGACCAATGTATAGCAAATCGATAAAGGTGTTTCAGCTAACTTTAGCCTACTATTAAAAAACAAACATAGGCACTACGCGTGTTGAATTGGCGCAGTATTGCTCTGAGCCATATGCAGCGCGTCATGATATTTTTGCCAATCGGCCTAGATGGCTATTTAACAATGATTGCTTAAATTTTTAAGTAATAACTCTAGCGAAAAATCTTCGATATAGAAGTTGTAGCTGTTTGTGCAGAAACATCGGAATGTTTCATCTATTCTAACATAACTACCCTGTTTAATTTTGTTGCAGCCTTTGTTCAAAGTGCGTGTTATTAAAAAAAGAAATACGACGTGACTGCCGGCAACCCGCAACGCTTTTAGTGCCCTAAAATGTAAGTTGAACATATTAGCAGAGGCTGCCTCGCGCACAGAGATATCCATTGATAACGATGATAACGGTGTCGGTGACTGCGATGGAGGTTAAGTAGCAAAAGCGGCATGCCGTTTTAGGGATAAAAAAGCGTTAAACTAAAATGGCGGCCGCCACGTGCGAATGCTATACGGGACCGGAGGCAGCATGGTTTTCATCTCCGTCGTTCGTTACACTATCATCCTCACACCCTCTACTGTTTTTCTTCATTGGCCCGAAAAGAAAAGAACGCCTGCGCTGCGTCAATTACTGCTTCCGGTTCCATATTGCATTCGCACGTAGCGGTCGCTTTCTTTCGCAAAACGGTACACCCTTTTATCGTTCAAGGCCTATCGCAGTCACCGATAGCCTGATCAATTTCATCTCTGCGCGTGGAGCAGCCTTTGTTAATTCGTTCAAGTTACATTTGAGGGCACTAAAAGCGCAGTATGTTAGCCAGCAGTCACGTAGTATGTCTTTTTTCTTAAATTTCCGGTACTTTAATGAAAAGCAGGAAAAAACATTAAACAGGACAGTTATTTTAGCATAGGTGAAATATTCCACTGCTTCTGAGCAAGCGTTACAACATTTGTATGACGAATTTTTCACTGGAGTTACTATTTAAAAAGCTAATTAAGCAATATCCGTTAACTAGCCAGCTCGGCGGACTGGAAAGAAAGTATCATAACGCGCTCCATATGGCTTAGAACAATAGTGCGCCGATTCGACACACGTGATATATATGTTTATTTTTTAATACTTGGTGCAACTTAGCTGAAACACTCTGTAGTCTTTAGCCTCAGAATTTTTGTCGACTATTTTCTATACAGGGTGTCCCAGCAAACATAAATATAACGAAGCTGTTCAACTAAGAATATTTAAGGAAGACGGTGCAATAAGGTCCATTTTTATGACTTATGGTGCTCAGACGCCTGAGGTGTGATTAGTAGTCTTTGTAAAATAGTGTATCTTGCACTGTGTGTTTCTTAATATTTTATTTTCATTGACCACAGCTTTGCTAGAATGACAGGGACACCCTGTATACTAGCTATACAGACCACTTTGGCCAACTATGTTTTAGCAGGTGATTATAATGTGACTATATATAAACACTCGCTGCTGGGGTTGTTAATGAGCAGCCTATTGGAGATGTTTACAAACACTTTTTGCATCCACTATGCATATGAGAACATACTTAGGAAACTGTACGTAGAAAGTCATGCACGGGGATGTAAGCACTCGAAAAATATCACATACACGCAGCCGTGAATCTTTATGCAAGACTTTATGCGGATTAGTGCACACGCACATTAATTAAATATTACAGTTACATTCAGTGCATCCGCTTAAATGAAATCTGCTAGCTATCTGCTATGTACACGCTAGTTTAAGTTTTTGTTTACATATGGCGGCATAAAAATTTTGAAAGCATATTATACATGTGCACCTATTGCTTCTCATCTGCAGTCATGCATTAATGTCATTAGAATAATAATGCTGCTGAATCAGCTGCACTCCCATATGTTGCATAAAAAGAACTAAACTGAAACCATTCCACTAGTGCTCAGCCATGCAGTGCAAAAAAAAAAACTGCACTAAGATTCAATTAACTCTTTATCGCGCGATATATTAATGTTACGAAAATGCAGGTCTTACACTACGATCCAAAGAGACTATTTATAGATTCACAGACTAATTCTCCTTTGTAATCACGGTCGCGAGGCAGGCCTTGAGCTTCGTATCATATGTTCCAAAGGTGCTGCAAGTGTATGGTTCTAATAAGCAGATGCAACAATGTGAGGCGAAAATAACAATTGCGTATTTTTATGTTCAACAAGGAGCCTAATGTATTTGCTAACGTACGTAAATCACCAAGCTAATTCAATGAACTAATTTCAGTGTTCACTAATGCAACAAATTGCAAGCTGAGAATGCAGCTGGCCAAGTGGGTCGTGAAAAAATATCAAAGTGGTTCTCTACATCTTATTCTTGATTTTCTTGCCTTTTTCTGTTTAGCATTAAAATACATAAGAACATTGACATTCCTTACATTTCACCCTACTCATTTTTATTCCATAATGCATAATACTTCAGCAAGAACAACAACGCTTTCTTTTAACCATAAATAGTGACAGAGCAAGAAATTTCACTGGAACCAACGTTTTGACAAGAAAATTTATCTCCTTCCCTTTGTCGAAACATTGGCTGTAGCGATAATCCTTGTTCTACGGCTCTTCATCATTTCAAGACTCTGTCTTCCTGTATACCTCTGTACTTTCAATGTTGTCAACGAAATTGTAATAACGGAGAATCAGTAAATGTAGCTGAGGAGGAACTTGGGCTTGATGGTAGATAACGACAGATGAACTGCGCAACATTGGGTTAAGGTCAAAGGAGGCTTGTGTGTGTTGACTGCTCCAGCCATGTCTCGTCTTTGGGCAATTACTCTGTCACGATGTAAAAGCAGTACCCTTTGCACAATCAAACTAAAATAAATAAAGGCAGAAAAGTGGACACAAAAATTGCAACAAATAGCATCATTTGCTAATGATATATGCGAAAGTGCCTGCTACGATTTGTCTCACGCATAACGTGATGGATAAGGCAGCGACTACTTCTGGCTCATCCCCCCCCCATTTCTTGATTACCCAAAATAAAATATATTTCAAAATTACAAAAATAGACAGGACAACAGTGGTAGCAGTGGCGATACACATTGTTTCGTACAAGAAGGTGAACTCATCTCTGATACACGGCAGACGAAATTTCCTTTATTAAATTAGTAGAAACATACACCACACTTCATTTCATTTAATGCTATCAGAGGTGCTTGGTACAAGAAAAAAGGTATTTTTGCATGGAAGCAGTAAAATAACAAATAGCCTTTTACTTTTACAAAATATGCTACTAAGCCAACTAAAGCTGTATATACTTAAAATTGTTATACGCATATTACATTAGCCAAGACATGATTCACTTGGGTTCCTATGCAGTTCAGTGGGAGGTACAACTTTGCAATGAACTCATTTCTGCTTGCGAAATAAACGCACTAACATAAAACTACAAATCAAACGACCCTTTCTTTCATAAAACACTGGACACAAAATAGAAAATCCAGTAGCGATGTAACAAATTCACCACATAACACACCCAGGTTGTGTAAGCATAGTAGGATTTACTATATAGTGGTTGTAGCAAATTCATGCGTTTAAATATTTACATCAGTGAAAATAAAATTAGGTAAAAAAGAATACATTATATATCGGCTTAGATTGTGAGCTAATGTGTTTCCGACTTGCAGCCAAATGCACATTCAATTTGTTCTGTTCCAGCGCTTTTAAAGCGTTGTGTCTGTTCGCTTGTGCATGCCGCCAGCCGCGTTACCGCTACGAAAATATATGTGCTGCCACATCGCCTGACACTCCATACAGCACTGTAGCGCTTTTATTATTCGCAGTAATATGGCTAAAGCGCCAGTAAATCTTCTAAATACACAAGTTGTCGTTTTGACTACCGGTCTTCGCCAGCGAAAGTCACACTGGTGCGAGTTTTGTATCTACACTTCAAGTTACGCAGTACTTCATATTCTACGGATTTTCCGATGCGACAGGCAACTCGTCACTAGAGTCGTTAAGAACGGTGTTTCTCCTGGCAGTACAGCTTTGCAATAATTTCAGATGCTCTCCTGAGGTTTCGATCTGCCAGTACTATTTTTGCATACAAAAGCACACGCATGCCTAAGAAACGTCTGTGAACTGCCAAGAGAAACGTGGCGCAAAATGTAGCCACACCGGAGGGGTTGAGTATGTGCCGTTTGTAAACTCGGAACAAAAGCTGATATGCTCACCTGACAAGTTAGGAGAAATACGGCACAGGTCACACCCCGCTGGTAGTCTTTCGTATGCATCTGGCCGTCTCTGTGCGATGCGATCTCTCATATCACAATGAAAGACGCAGTGCAAACCGCAACGCTTCAGATACTTCTGGCGGTCCGGCGAGCTGCACTTGCTCGATGTCGGCAAAGACGAAATCGGTGGCACGCTGCTGCTGGCGGCGGTCCTCCTCGTCGCAATTGCACAGCACGGAAAGAAGTTCCCACCGTAACTTGCCGCAACGCCTTGCTGCAGTCGCCCCTAACGCAGCGTTCTCAGAGCCATTCAACGACAACGTACTCGCGCATGATGCAACACAACCGCGAAATGGCGTCTTGCTATTAACGGCTTCGGCTTTGGATCATTTTGTACCCGCACAACTGCGCAAAACAGTTGCCCTAGCTTCGGTTTTCTTTACTGGCGTTCAAGTAAAAACCGTTTTGCGTCACGTAATATTCACGAATGAAACAGCCATGACTTTAACATTTATATTGAAATACCCGCTACTTTCTTTGTGCAAAAGCAAAATTTGTTCGTCCGTGTGGTTACGTTTGAAATATCTATCGTTGGGCTTGAAGTGTGAAGACGCGGCGTAATTGCACTTAATTTGCTTAGCTAAAACGGTGGGGCTGCCCTTAATCTCTGTCGAGTGCAGTTTTCTCTGATGTAAGGTAGAACTATAAAGCAGGAGACACACGGTACGATTCGGCGTCCGATCCAACGTGCGGCGCCGCATGCTCCGGCATGCGGCATACGATGATTCGGGACACACGGTGCGTGCATCCGAAAGATTGAGCGGCGCGTAAGCTCCGCCCAGATCCAGCCCTCCAGCTTGACTTCAGAGCCACGTCGAGAAACGCAATATAAAGAACTCTCCACAACACTGCGTCGCTTTACGCGGACACTGCCAATAACGTTATGCCCCTGCGAGTGACAGAACACTTCACGACGGCGCGTCGTCCACTGACGACTCCGCTAACAGCCAGCGATAGGGCAGGTAGGCTTAGCTAGGCAGACGCCGCGACCGACGGCGCTTACGATCCAACCCGAGCTCGTCGAAGAGCGCTTATGTTTGCCAAAACAATTAACACTGTACACTTAGGTCGCCCATAATTAAATACAATTGGTTTACTCGACGCAGTCGTTGCGAAGGGCAAACGTGCAAGCAAAGTGAGCAGCCTCGCTCAGACGGTCGGTGTGTGCTGCCTGCCCGCGAAATGCCCTCGCGTCGCGTCTCCTGATCTCGCCAGTAGCTTAGTCCTAGTGTACTAGGCGTTGCTTTGAATAACAGTCACACGTCGAGATAATTTTACTGAACTGGTAACTATGTCGTGTCGGAAACAAACTGCAGCAGGCAAAGAAAAAAAAAAAACACTGCGAGAAACCGGCCATGACAGCCAGCGCCGCCTCCGTGGAGGGAACGTCACATGCCAGCCGCGCTGTCATTGGCTGCGGCCAGACGACGGTGCGGTTGTCGGACGCGTCGGACGATGAAAATCTGCCCGGTTTGTCGCACGCCGGACGTCCGATCCGGCGCTTCGGCACGGCAAAACACCTCGATTCCGGCTGCCGTTCCGGCGCGTCGGACGCCGGATCGGACACCAAATCGGACCGTGTGTCTCCCGCTTAAAGCCGCCCATCTTACTGAATAATCTAGGGCACCTGAAGCTGCCAGAACTCTGGTATTTCCTCTAGAAGTTCGTGCGACTGTGTGCCGCTGTCCTCAAATGCGAGCGTAGTCATTTGGCGGAGATTTAGCAACACTTCTTCTAGGAATATCGTTCACCGCTCTATCAAGACGCGGAAAAGCAGCGTGGTTGGTCCTAAGTAAAATTTTCTGTTTATTGGAAATTTTGCGATATGAATTATACGGACAAAACCGTCGAAATATATCTGTCGGTGTTACCCGGAACTCACGCATAAAGTCCAAGTGCGATAAGATCCTATACCGCGCCGTTTGCTGGGCGCGTGAAAGGAAGTGTTTGAGGATGAGCCGAGATGTATCGTGGCTGGTTGGGCGCCCGAAGTATCTATAGGAGGTCACGTGATAATACACGCGCAAGCCAGGTAAGGAAGGCGCTGGTTTAGCACGCTTCTCCTCCTCTGGCCGTTGCTCTATCCCGGTCTGGCGCTGCCCTCGCTCTGTCTTGGGGATAATTTCCGATGGGTGCAAAGGTGGGGGGCGCTCAGATAGCGCAATTTCAAGTTTCGGAGGCGCGTTGAAGGAAGAGGCAGCAGAAGCGTTCGGTCCGCTCTCTGTTTGCGCCATTCATCACGCCAGCGCTGTGACAGCGAGTGTTCGTGGTCATTGAGTGAGATCCGCTCATGTTTGCGAGTGCGCGCACGACCCCGTGCTTGCTAATTTAATGAGTGAGCGAATGTTTACTGCGGTTTATTCAGCCGATGAAACTACGAACTCGTGCAGTTGTTCGTGCAGTGGTTCATGCAACTTTGGGGCAAAACTGCTACATTTTTGTTTTATATTTTGAGGGGGGTTCAAAAGCAGTGTTGCGTACGCTATAATGCTTGTTTCTGGTCGCGGAACGCAACGCACTGCGGTAGCCCAGTGGCTTTAGTGTTGCGCGGCTGAGCTCGAGGTCACGGGTCTAATTACAACCGCAGCCGTCGCATTCCAATGGGGGAAAAATGCGAAAACACGCGTATAGCGTCCGTGGACATTAAATAACCCGAGCTGCAGAAAATAAATCTGCAGTTTTTATTGCCGTGCGCCTCATAACAAGATCTTAATTTTGGAACTTAAATCCTCAAAGTTAATTTTGCGTCGCGCAATTACATTTACAATCGACACTGTTGAGTGCGCGTACTGAACTTGTTGTCTCGTTGCTGTGCTCTCTTTAGTAGCCCATACTTTTTTCTAAAGTTTACTTGTGGTCAGAATTTAGCGTGACAAATCCAGGTCTTCCTTATAGGAAACCAGCTATCACTTAAGTGTGTGAGATATCAACAAACATGGTCGAGAAAAATCAATATTTAGAGTTCGATGTAATTGCAGAACATGACAAGGACGAAAGAATGATACACTGCTTTACAACCAGGACAGAAAACCTGAGCGCATGCCTACAACGGAAGACGTTATGTAATATTTCTTCTCCTGCATTATAGTCTTTCTCTCACCAAAACTCATCTCGAATATCAAAAGAGTCACGATATTTCACGACGACTCTTCTTAAGCAACTGGGTGTCAATGAATTCATGGAGAAGGGTCAGTCATTATTTTGTGACTCTACTCGCGCAGAAAGGGGTTTTAGCATAAAAAATAGAGTCAAGTTGCTATGACTCACTTTTCACCTTTTTTTTAGAGTGTAAGATACTAAACTACGCAATGTTCGCGTACAATACCGCTGTGTAAGAGACGAGTGAAAGGACACTTTTCCAACTCGTTTTCGGCCGGACCGTCACCACATCCTTAGATGCAATGCTGCCGGTAGATAAGGCCTCCGAAAATTGCCATGACATCAAAGACTTCACCCAATGAGTTCAAGAAGCACGGCAGCTGGGGCGACACCGCATTCTGCAGTAACAGCAAAAAGACGCGGACCGATGCAACTTGGCACGAAAAAACGCCCATTTCGCACCTGACGACAGAGTATGGGTGTGGACTCCTGTACGGACGCGCGTGCTATCCGAAAAGCTTTGTCGTTATTTTGGCCCGTATAGGATAATTTGCCGAACGAGTCCCTTGAACTGTAAAGTTGCTTCAGAAGGTTAAGTAACCTCTTCACGACGGCAGCATTGAACAGAAATCGTTCATGTCTTCCTAATGAAACCATACTACGGCAGACAATAACTGTTTCAACCTACAAGCTTTGCGAATGACAGCCTAGAAACCACCGCCGTCTTTATGTGCATGCGGACGATGCATATTTGGAAGGGGGACAATTATGCAAGATACCTTCAAATCACGCGCGCCAGCAGCCTCCTGCACCCGTCCATTTGCCTACTACTACTTACGAAAGATAGCGGCAGTAGAGCTGGCAACACGGGCTCACAAGGCACGTGCGATCGGAGCAACGGGTCGTCAGCGCGGGACACGAGGGAAGAAGAGGTGCGGAACGCTGGCGAGAAAGACTGTGTACTTTGAAGTGAGAGTCTCGCTTAGCTGTTTGTTGTGCACAAGTTCGCCCAACTTACTCTAATTAAAGCACCTTCACTCAACTGTGCGTTACAGTATATAAAATTTTATTCAAAAGATAAACTAATGTACTTACGGCGCAGAGAAAGAGCCGAAAGACCAAGAGCTGATTTCATTGCAGGTACGCTTGATGTTTGGGGGTAACTTGAAGCTTTAAAACAGGCGGCGCGGTATTGGACTCTAAAATCTTAATTAATTTATCTGATTTGAATCCCGAATGGGGCATGCATATTCTAATTTAGGTCTTATTAACGTCCCGTACACATGAAGCTAAATTGTGCTGTTAGCAGCTATACAATGGCGCCGTAAGATTCGAGCGTGCGGTTAGCCTGGTCAGATACGTAGTTCACGTGGATTTTCTAGGACAGATTGTGTGTTCTGTGAATACCCAGATATTTATATGGTGAGACAGATGGTAATGGAGAGTTATTAAGAAGATAGCGGGAGGTGTTATGATGAGGGTGGCTAGAAATACGCCGGTGTTTGCACTTAGTGGTGTTAGGTGTCACAAGGCAGTCACTGCACCATGAATAATTTACATTCAAGTCTCATTCCCAATTTGTTTCGTCGCAGGAATGCGTAAATAATGATATAGCAAACAGTCATCTGCGAAACGTTTTATACGGGCGATAACGTTGTTCGGAAGATCATTAAAGATAATTTAAAACAAGAGAGGACCTAACACAGAACCTTGAGCTCGTTCAGAGGTTACGGCAACGAAAGGCGAGTCATAATGATTGACCTATTGGCTACTCTTGGAAATAAACCGTTTAATCCAGCCTCATACCTGATTATCAATATTAACTGCAGGGAGTTTAATTAGTAGTGTATCATGATAATCAGTGTCAAGCGCCTTAGCGAAGTCTAAGAAGACGCAGTGGACGATGACGTTAGCATCCGTAGCACGAAATAAATCATTAGTGAAACATAGGAGTTGTGTTTTATATGAAAAAAAATAAATTTCCGAAGCAAGATTGACATGAAATGAAAAAGTTATTCGAGGAAGGTAAGATGAGAATAAATTATCTGCTCAAGAAGTTTACAGGGAATTCTCCTTAGTGAAATGGGCCGATAGTTAAGTATTGAACCGGTACTAGCTGATTTATGCAATGGGACCGCCTTCCCGCCTCCCAATCATGATAAATGGAACAACTCTGTAATGACAACTCAAATATTACACGAAGAATCAGTGATGAGCAGGTAGATGTACTTTTCATGAAATTCGTTGTTACGCCGTGATAGCCGAACTAGGTGAAATCTTCTGTATCTCAATTAAACATGTCACCTCAACGGAATCAATTTATTGGATCCATCAGTTGAAAGTTAAGTGTAAAAGGACGAGGGAATGCAATTGCCATCATCGAGAAAAACACGAGCCAAAAAATAGATTCAATACTTTGCAGCAGTAAATCTCGTGTATTGGAATGTTGTTACCATGGCAAAGGCCTGCTGTATTTGGCTTACTCTCGCTCACCACATTCCAAAATTTACTTGGGTTATATCTATGAAGGGACGGGTGCGTCTGTTGGTAATGGTTTCTTTTTGCTTGAGACGAAATTTGTTTATGCTCCGTGTTGGCGGAGGCCTAAGCGTTCCAGCATTCGGCCGTTTGTGTTGCCTTGGCACGCCAAAGTAGTCTTTATCTTGCTGTTCAGCAGGCGCCGCAGACGCGCGTTAAAACCACACAGCACGACATTTGGATATAATAGGTTTGTGACAGATGAATTGATTCATAAAAAAATTTACTTTTTCTTTGAATAAACTCCAATTTCGATCGAGAATGCGAGTGTGAAAACTTGGAAAGAAGTGAGCGATCAAATGAATTAGCCCGCCGTTTATGGAAACAAAGTCGGCGTTTTTATAATGTCGATAACTTTTGCGTTTTGATAGCGGGAGCACAAGTGTGCAGCTTAAAATAAATAGGACATTGATCACTTAAACCTGATGAATATCTTAAACAGAGAACAAGCCGGGGTGTAGTACCGGGAAGGCGGTCCAGAATGTTAGTAGAATGCTGTGTAGCTCGTGTAGGCTGAAAGAAAAGTTCCGTAAAATTAAAATGCAGGCAGAGGTTAATGCAGAGAGAGCGCTCAAATGAACCGTCAGACAAAGGAAAGTCATGCTAGTTAATTTCTGGAAAATTAACATTGTCAAGAAGGGAGAGTGGACTTGAAGGGGACCGGACAATTTTTATGATAATAATTTATGATGAAATTTTGTTCTTGCACGGGATTGCTTAGCTAGTGACCTAAATTAGGTCCAATTGGTATTTTTAACACGAATAATGTTTAAATGCAAGAACATGAACCTGCAGTGATCTCCATTTGCGAACAATTGGGTCCCATTGAAAACCCCAAGTGGACTGAACGTTTTCTTTTATTTAACTCTTTCGGCCACCCAATATGACTGCATACCGACACTGTAGGATTTGTCTAACGGGTTTCCGGTCATATGGAGGAACTTGGTTTGCAATAGCCACCGGGGACACTATCGTTTCCGGCGCACCATACCTCATACAATTTCATGCCGTCAAAATTGGCAATGCTTGTCGGATGAAAGTGCTTAATGGCACTGGGTTCAACAACAGAAGTTCTTGAGTCAACCTTGTATTGAACGCAAACCGACATTTTTTCTGCGAAAGCACTCAAGTAGACCGAGACAAATGTGCTTTGTAGAAGCGCGTGCACTGCAGGGCAGTACAGACCAATTACAAATGCTCACCACGCAGGGCACACACACAACGCCGAGCTATGGACACAACTTCAGGGGAGCGATCAAAGCCGAAGCATTACCGCCGCGTCCCTAGTGGTTATTGTTCTGTAGAAACGCAAACAAAAACACCAACAAGCAGAGTATTCTAGAAGCTGTAATCATACACCACTGCAAATCATACAGCACTTTATATTTTACATTTACACGATGGATTTAGTTCTCTGCATCGTAGAGGAGGCGCAGGCGGAGTGTTGCAGTAAGGTACAAAGTTGGGCATGCTGGAATAAATGGAACACATTACAAAGCGGTGGCAATTATATACTGTTTTTCTTGTGCGAGCTTGGCGGCGTCCACCACGACCTCCTTTCCCCCCCTTCACTCAACAAGTCACGAGAAAAGGTTTCTTGCACTGGAATAAATTCGAGCCAGTTCATACTGGCTCAAGTCAATTGAAAGGCAGACGTGCAAAGACAGGCATGAGTAATGAAAAGGGCAGACAGACGCCGCCGTTTCCATCGCCCTTTTAAAGCGAAAGCTTTAATGGCCGCGAACTTGCAATTTCGCCGTGGCGGTTTTCCGAGGAGGCACATGACGTCACAACGCGCGCCTCGCCGGGGATATTTCTCTCTCTATCTCACTCCCTAGTCTCTATAGACGAGAAAACCATGGCCAGGCGGCGCTACTGCGCCTCCTGACAGCTCTCCCAATGTGGAAACGTGATGCAGCGCTGTCGCGCCTTGGTGCGGTCTCCGCCTTGTTTACATCGTTCCGCCCGCGCGTTTCTTCGCTGCTCGTTCTCACGGCGCTCCGTTTTCGACGACGGCAGATCGCCCGCTTGCGCAACAGCGATGCTAAGATTGCAATGTGGTTTCAAGAAGGTTGCCGACGCCGACAGATTTTTTCGTGGCGGTAACCTCACGAAAAGGGAGCGTCTGCTTCCGCACGTGCACGGCGTTGAACAAATCGTGGACGGTGATGTGACAGTGAAAGCCAAGTGCGTGTCACAGGTGTCCGACAAGATCGTATACGACGTCGAGTTAGAGGTATGCACCAAGTTCAGAAGTTTAGCGACATTTATTTCTATATGATGCAGGTACAAAGCGGTCATGCATACTTGCAGAGATGTGCAGGGACGGTGACGATTGCCGTTAGTTTCCTCGGTAGCTGAGCGCGCGCACACGGCTGCTCTCATTTCGTGCTTCCACCTTTTGCTGCTAAATTTCTTGGCTGGAGCATTAGTAAATTACACGTTTGTGCTCGTTCTGATTTGCGCGGAGCTGTCAGCGAACAACGGCAAGCGTTATCGATGTCTTTGCTTCGCAAAGCTTGCTTGTTTTTGCGTTGAACCAGTGTCACTGCGAAGTTTCATTTGGCATATCACGTGTTGAGAGAGTTCAATGCTTCAAATGCGATCCGTTGCCTGCATCTTCCGACGCTGCTCTCTGATTAAAAGATCATCATCGCCTACCCACTTGCCCAATAAATAATTACAAAAAAATTTCTTTGCAGCTGTGTTACATCAGCTATACCTTTTACGCTTATCTGGTGGGGCACAGCTCATTTAGGACGAGCGAGAGGTGATGTTCTGGCACCCCAATATTCGCGAGCGTGTGTTTATATATAACGCATTTCGAGAGAAGGATTAAATGCCCCCATGGCTGCGCCTGTGCTTGTCTGCTCTACGTATAACAAATCGAAAATTGTGTGCTTACGGGCAACGGCGCATATATTGCGATTCCACCTTTATTGCACAGGTTAATCAGCTCTGCTTGGTCACGAGAGAAAATAGTGCAGTAAAGAGTGTTTTCAGGATTTGCATATCTCAGGAATACTTATTACCTCCGGGGGTTCTTTAACGTCCACAAAAATCAAAGCGCACGGTAACAAGGGTGTTCTTGTACTTCGCCCCTATCGAAATGCGGCCGCCGTGGCCGGGAATCGAGCTCGCGTCGTCGAGCTCAGCTGCGCAACACGCATGCATTTACCGCTAACAAGCGGCGGATGTCAACACAATTCAACAACGCGGCACGACAAAACAAAGAGTTGCGCGCTAAAGACAGGCATATCACTATTCCGTTTTCATCGAGCGGCCGCTATATTGCACGTGAATACGAAAGTATGGCACTTGACCCGGCGCACTGCAGTTATCCATGCTTGACGTCTGTCCTTCTCGTATCACTTCCCCGGAAATCTGTAGAATTTCACGGGCGGCGTTCGGCCTTTCTTGTTTTCGAGGCTGTTGTGGCAATCAACGACACAGCAGCATTGCGTGCCACCTTTCCTGTCTGATGAGGTCGCACTCGCCATCGCAAAAACACTGTGCCCAAGCCAGCACGAGCGCTCCCGCCGAACAGAAGACGGGCGCGCGCTCGCGCAGCGACGACCCTCGAAACTTCCATCGGTCCGCTAGGGGAGCATTCGGCGCTGGTGCCGCGCGGTCAAACTTTAGGTTGCCTCGTCTATTGCGCACACGGCACTAGTAGCACCGATCCACAAATGTTCCGCCGCTGCGCCGCGCCTTTCCGTAGACGCCGTTTGGTATGACGTCACACCACGTTCCCCGTCGTTGCGCTCGCCTCCGCTTAAAGCCCCTTAAACTTCGTAAAGTACTGCCACGCTTTGAAGAATGCCGCCCCTCCTCGAGCGCTCTGCCCGAAGCCGACGCCGCGTCGCTATTGGCCTAATGGCATCACGTGGCCCCTTGCGCCGGCTTCGTTTGTTTACTGTCGCGCTTCAGTACCATCTTTGGTCGAGAAGCGGCGCTTGTTGGCGGCATTCTTTCCGTTCCTATTCTGTGTTGTTTTGATCTTGTGAACGCCTTGACGGATGTTTTGTGGCAAGTGCCTCGTCGCTACACGTCATTTTCTGTTACCATGACCTGCTGCGCGTTTCGACGCCAATATAGTTTTCGCAAAGGCAAGAATATGTTCGCGATACTGTCCGGTAAGCGTAACGGGTTAAGAAGAAAGACATGGCTTCACCGAATCGGGAGGGAGAACTTCCGACCAACTTCCTCCGCGCGACTATGTGATGTAAGTTGTGGCTCTCTCAGAATATTGTATGTGCCAGGCTTGCGTATTGTGCTACGGGCAATAACGTAGTCGTATATTGCACAGTTCACTGTGCGAGTTGTCATTTGTACGCACGCTTTAACATGATTTTTACGCAACGTCTGCTTTGCTTATATGCGCACTACGTGATCGTGTTAGTCATATTTGGTGCGCTTAATCGTTTTGAACGCCAACCGGCTTGAGTTCGCGGGCACGCGAGGTTGCGTGCGATAACGTGATTACGAAATTTTTAAGATTCAGCGCAGTCCTTTTGATAAAATTTCAGTCTCGATCATAAAAGCGCCTCAGGAGAGCAACTCTGTGCCTTTTGTGGTTACTTACTAGCCTTCTTTAGATAGACTAGCTTTGTTTGCCACATTTGTTCGTGTTCCTCGTTGGCTTCGCCCGGTGGATTTGCGATACAGAGGCACCGATGAAAAGCGTGCGTGCTCTCCCGAAACCGTGTTACGCGGTGCGTTCGTCGTCGAGCGACCGCATCATAGGTAATTGAGACGTATGTGCTAATTCTTGTGAGCTTTAAAGTGTGCGAAGCTTAAGATGCGGTGGTGGAGCACTCGTAAAGAAAACGTGCGGTCGCCCGCCCGTTCCCTGGCTGGTTTGGTCGTCGTTCGTGCTTAGTCGTTTGCTCGTTCGTTCGTACGCTCGTTTAGTCGTTTGCTCGCTCGTTTAGTTCGCGCGCTCATATAGTCGTTCGCTTGCTCGTCTGTGCCACTATTAGTTTCTACAGTCACTATGCCTAATTGAGACGCGCTTGCTGTAGGACTCTTAGGCTGGTGGGTTTATTTACGCAATCAGACAATAAATGGTGCACACGGACTTGTGACTGCAAAGGCAAATCTGTAATGCATCTATGTGAAAATAAACTGTTAACTTGCAACTCGAATGCCGTTTCATATCATTTTAACCTATGGATAAAACATCATTTCACTTGCCGCAATTTCGGCTGCGTCATGGTGGGGGGATTCTTTGCGCGATCATGACTTCACTAGTAAAGTCATGCCTCGCAAATGTTACTTCGAAGGGAGTGCAGCTGTCGTGAATGCATGCACCTCAGTGCAACTCAGTTCGCAACAAGTACGTCACTTAGTAAACGGACGAACCAACGCACGATGAAGTGTTATTCGTGATAAGTCATTAACCTGAAAAAAATACTGAAGGCCACAGTGGTCTTGTTTGAGATTGAGTCAAGCATTGTTATCGCGCTCCCGCTTCGCGCACGAATGCTGCAAACTCACTTTATTTTCTTGTGCACGCACAGTCCCGACTCGATGATCGGCCGCGGTATTTCTGTCGGCGTTGAGACACGAGAAACATAATAGCACCAGCGCCCAACTCTGAGGCTTTGTGCGCGCTTAGATTGGCAAGCACGCACGTTGGCGACACTGTAGCTTGTAATACACTTTCGAACCTCCAGAGCAGTGATCTCCGTCAGCCTTTGTACGTCATAGCTGATACGCGCCGCGAATTCACGTGGTAAGGGTGGCGCGGATTCTTGAGGCTGAGGCCTTGCTGGAAGCCAAGAGGCTGTCATTCGATGGTAAACGTGTTATTTACAACCATTCGCAACAAGATCTTGTGACACGCCCTTGACAAATGTTGCGTACCTAATTGTAGGGCGCGCGATACATTCGCAGTCGTCAACGCACAGCGTTAACACTTCTTCAGATACTTTTTTAATAAATAGTTATCAAAAAATGAAACAAAGGCTGCCGTTACCGAATTTCTATAAGCATCCGACTAGAAATTCTATGCTGTACACGAAGTTACGCGGAGCTGGAAAGCCAACGTGAACGCCTAAAGAGAATGCCTTGCTATACGTGAATTCACTCTGCGAAAGGTCGTCTGCTGCGCTCCAGCATCGTAGGCGGCGCCATCGTCGAGGAGGGAGTGTGAAAGAGAGGAGAAACGAGGAGGAGCGAAGGCGGAGGAGGAGAGTGGCACTACTTATAAAGTAGTGCCACGCTTTGAAGAATGCCACCTCCTCCTCCCGCGCTCTGGCCTAGGCCGACGCCGCGTCGCTATTGACCTAATAACATCACGTGGGCCCTCGTGCCGTGCATCTGCGCCATTCTTGCTCGAAAAGCGTCTAATGGAGTGGCGAGGAGTTCATGTTGGCGCCGTTGCTACGCTCCAGCAGTGTAGGCGACGCGACGGTCGAGGAGGGAGCGTGCAAAAGAGGAGAAACGAGGAGGAGTGAAGGCGGAGGAGAAGTGTCGCTACCTTACGAAGTTTAAGGGGCTTTACCTCCGCTCGCTTCGCCCGGCTGCGTCGCATGCCTGATATCATGTCGGAGGATTGAAAAGGAGAGCTCGCGTGCGCCGCAACCACAGTTGAGGCGGCAGTATGGACGGCGACAATTCTGATAAGCAGGTGGAAGCCTGGAAGCGACATCGGAGCAAGATGAGGAAGAAACGAATCGCCCAGGAAACAGACGAACAGAGCACCGAACGACTAGCTAAACGCCGCAACATAGCTAGACAACCAGGCTGACCTGGGCTTGCAATCAAGAATAACCTGGGCTAACCATGCTATGCCTTAGCTTTCGATGTGTATATCCTGGCATAGCCGAGCTAAGCCTCTGCCAATTTTTCGTCTTTCTGGGCATATCTATTATTTTTTTCGTATTTGCCTGCCTTTCCTACATTGGCATAACGCTTTTTTCTTTCCTCCACACAGCCATCCCACCAGCACATCCTCAAAAACTGAGGGGTGCAGCTGACATTTAACTATAGCTAGGACTAATTCACTTCTGGGCCTCCTGTACTACACGACTTCTTTTACTCGTGGCATGCATCCCGGCCGTAAATGCGTAAGCATACCACCCAAAACCAGATCATTCGTTGTATGCGGTTCAGCACCTTAGCGCAAAAGCTTGCATAGCAATATATATAGTCACGTGTACATACACATACCAGAGAGCCTGGTCACTCACAGTGCACGGTCATGCAGGGACATCACGCTTCTGGCAAGAATTTAGCTCTTATACAAATGAAGGTTTATCTTTTATGCGAATATATTGGTATCTTATGCTGCGTCACGTGTTCACTTGTATGTTCTGTATATATCATTGCTTTTTTGCATCTTTTTCCAGAAATATTCCTTGAAGCAATGTATATTCCTTGAACTGTTCATTTTTTCTGTATTGTACTTTCGAGTATTAGTGCTTTACGTAAATTTTACTGGTCTCTTTTCCTTGAAGTTTGCCTTTGTGGCATTTTTTACTTCAGTTTTTCCTTTTTCATTTTTCATCTCTCTAGTAATGTTGAAGAGCCCTGCATTGGGACGTATCTACCTTTTCTACGCGACTTCAAAAGCTGCTTACACTTTTTAGAGCGCAGCTCTTTGGCGTCCGTTCCTCGGTTTCGCGTCGTCGTCGGCGTTGTCGTCGGCCTCGTAACCAGCTCCGCCCCCCTTTCATCCCCCCAGCGCTAGCAGCGACCGACTGATACCGCTGGATGCCGCTGACGCCGCTAGAGAGTCAAGATAACGTGACTGCATAGAACACCGTCGCCGCCATGCAGAAAGAGGAGGAAAGGGTCCCCCCCCCCCTGTTCTTGTGTGGCGGATAGGGTGCTCTTCAGTTGCCGACGCGCCGGTTATTTCACGTAGGCCCCGGCACGTCGACGAATACGTGACCACCTTCCCACGGCTAGACCTGGTTCTTAGCGCTGCGGAAGCGGGGGTATCATATTGTTTGTGTCGGCATCGGCGGCGTTGTCCCTGAAACCAACTCCGCAGCTGGGGTTGACTCACTATCGGCGTCAGCGGCATCAGTCAGTCGCTGCTATCTCTTCCCGCCTCCCTTTATCGTGTTGTCCGCTTGCTGCGCGCGCTTCTGCCCCCATCGTTTGCCGCTGGGTGTACACGCCGCCCCCCTCCCCCCTCTTCCTGCGAGTCTCCGGTTGTCAAAGCGCCGGCTCGAACTTAATTCCTTTCTTCGCTCCTCCTCCAATGCAACCCCTGTGCGGTGGCAATCAGAGAGCCAGATCGGTGGCGGCGGATCTGTATATGTGCACCGCCCGAGCCGAAATTGCCGCTGCCGTTCGCCACTGCGAAATTATCTGCCAGTTCTTTCTGAGCCATGAGCGAGACGACCGGTGGAAGTCCTCCGTCTGCTGCTGCTGCTGCTGCTCCCCCACTACTAACACCGATGTTAGTAGTGGGGGACTTTAATGTTGACATAAAGACAAACAGCAATTTCCTAACACTTATGCGGCAGAACATCCCGTTCCTCTCGCTCGTAACGCGTCCCACGGCTGTGACAACCTCGCGAGGCACTTGTATAGATCTCGTCTTTGAGAATCAAGCATTGGTGCACCAAGTCGAACATATATCAGTCTATTTCTCCGACCACAAAGCTTCCTTCATGACTGTCAAGAACTGTTAGTGGAGTCTTTGTTAAAGGAATACGTGTGAAAAATAAAAAAAAATTCTGTGATAGCGCATACATGTGTTGCTCGATTTCTTTGCCTCAATCTATCGAAAAGGTGAAACAGCTTATTTGCTGCGCTCAAATTTTGCATTAGGAAGTAACGTAATCGCCGGTAATTTTTTTTATGTCTGATTTCGTAACAACACTTACACAATGCCCCCCATAGGGCCCGTAAGGTATTTTAAATAAAAACGTGATTGAATAGGTACTTAAAGAACGATTAAAAGCAAGAGCGTGCCTAAGGCATGTTTAAGAAACGGCAGCTGCAAACAGAATTACAGACCATGTGAAATATTATTTTAAATAATGCATATGACCTCCTAACGTAGTCAATACTTTATACGCGCGAACGTGAAATCCAAAGTTGCGATAACTTAAAGGACAGGAGCCATATCAGGACGTAGTACAACAAGCGCAACACCAAGAAAATTTGCCGATGCCTATAGCCTGCACAGATGGCACAGGACATATTAGTAATATTTTGTATTCATACTCATGCATTCAGCAATGGATTCACCCATTTTTTCCTAGAAAACCAGTAAAAAAGTTCTCAGAGCAAGGCGCATGTCAGTGCCGATGGTAGGAACTGTGTGTACATCAAGAATAAAGGCCACGTTTTTTTGAAGGTTTTAGTTCATCTGCCATACATGAGGGTGCTTGGCTAGTCTTTCCTTCTTTAGCTTTATGACAAAAAAAAAGCTTTATGACAAAAACAATGTTCACAAAAGGGGTTCAGAAAATTTAGTTATGGGAATTAATCGCATTTTCTTCTTTTTTTAAATTTTTTACCATAGGTAGGTTATTAGCCAATATAATAACAAGAGCTTGGTGGAGCAACCCAACGATTATATTAACTTTTGTATGGCGACGCTCACAGTATCCATCCATCCATCCATCCATCCATCCATCCATCCATCCATCCATCCATCCATCCATCCATCCATCCATCCATCCATCCATCCATCCATCCATCCATCCATCCATCCTTAATCCAAGTAGGAAACTATAATCCATCCAACTGTCTGTACATCTATCCTTGCGTCGCACAATTCCATTCATAATGAATGAGCGACGACCATAATCATGCTCTGTGAGTGGCGCACGTTTGGTGACACATAGTAGTGAATGAAATGTCTCAAATACCGCCATCTGCAGCCTGGATCGAGCAGCCAAGTCCCAAGGGAAACTCGGAAGTACGTGTCGAAAAGAACCTTTCTTGTCGCCGCTACTACTAAGGTACGTATGTATGGATTGGAAACTTCATGAACTTTATTAGATGTAATTCATTTGAGTACGAACACTAAATTAAGAGCGGATAACAAGTTACATAGATATGGGATGTTACGAAAATGACACGCCTTCTAGCGACTTCACCGCCGGCATGATTATCAAAAAGATTAGGTGTGGTTCACGTAGCATTTTCTGTGCTGCGCCATTGCTCTCATCGATTCTTTAGAGCCCGGTTACTGGCACGCGAAACACGGAACAGCGCTACACCGGCACCCGCCGCGGTAGGCAATGGCGATGCAATAATGAGCTGAATTTAAATTTTTTTTAATGTGCAAGGCTACTTATCAAACGCGCCAATGCAACAAATGTGAATCGAGAGCCATTCTCGACCACATATTATCGAAATCCCGAGGGATAAGTAACAATAACGAGAACACGGCCTCTAGAAGCAGCCTTGGCAAGCGCTGGGAGGCTGCGCTGCTCAGCCCCGCCCTCGAGGATCAACTGTGGGCTGACGAGCGGGCGGAACATGCCGCCAGGAACTCCTGGCCGTCACCTAGGTGGGGCCTTTGGCCCTCCCCACCAACTAGCAGGACACACAATCAAGTTATTTCCTTCTCCTCTTCTAAGGCGTACTTAGCTGTCGCCTAAGACATGCGAATGCGAACGCCTTGTAAAACATACTGTGATTCAGCTTAATCCACATTCCTGTACGTAAAGTGTCCAAGTTACTGCTAGGAATGTGATGAGGACTATTTGTTTTTGTTTTTAATTATGCGGGCCACAGTGAGTCTTCATGTAGTGCCTTCTCTTAGTGTGCATGTTTGTGAGAGTAGTAGTTGTCCCTTGGGATGGAGAGTGAGTTTTGAAATCACGTCTTTTTCTCTACACTACGGCACGTCTCCTTAAGTGACAATTGGGGGAGCATGTTTGCAATGAAAGCAGGTTTGAGAGATGTGACGAGGAAATTATATGAGCAATATTGCATGTAGTTTATTGAGAATGAGAGCCTAGATCTATTTTTTTCTATCATCGCCTTTAATGTTTCCTTGTTTTCGTCATTTGTCATTGGGCTGTACATTACTGAGATGTGGCTGCAGTGTCCATCAATTGGATCGATGGTTTGACATACCGTATGATAAAAAATTACCGACGATTACGTTACTTCCTAATGCGAAATTTGAGCGCAGCAAATAAGTTGTTTCACCTTTTCGATAGATTGAGGCAAAGAAATCGAGCAACACATGTATGCGCTATCACAGAATTTTTTTTTATTTTTCACACGTATTCCTTTAACAAAGACTCCACTAACAGTTCTTGACAGTCATCAAGGAAGCTTTGTGGTCGGAGAAATATACTGATATATGTTCGACTTGGTACACCAATGCTTGATTCTCAAAGACGAGATCTATACAAGTGCCTCGCGAGGTTGTCACAGCCGTGGGACGCGTTACGAGCGAGAGGAACGGGATGTTCTCCCGCATAAGTGTTAGGAAATTGCTGTTTGTCTTTATGTCAACATTAAAGTCCCCCACTACTAACATCGGTGTGGATCGATGGACGGTTAATGCGAGCTGCAGGAGGTGCACGACGTCTTTCGTGAGTGCGGTAGGGGCGAAGTAGGCAGCAACTACCAGCAAGCCGTTG
Organism: Dermacentor albipictus; assembly: GCF_038994185.2. Classification (NCBI taxonomy): domain Eukaryota; kingdom Metazoa; phylum Arthropoda; class Arachnida; order Ixodida; family Ixodidae; genus Dermacentor; species Dermacentor albipictus. Next base: position 13,410,998 of record NW_027225569.1, read on the forward strand.
GGCAACTTTGCGGCGCACAGTTCGCCAACTTCAAAGTTCGAGCCGGCGCTTGGACAACCGGAAACTCGCAGGAAGAGGTGGGAAGGGGGCGGCGTGTACACCCAGCGGCAAACGATGGGGACAGAAGCGCGTGCAGCAAGCGGACAACACGATAAAGGGAGGAGGGAAGAGATAGCAGCGACTGACTGATGCCGCTGACGCCGATAGTGAGTCAACCCCAGCTGCGGAGTTGGTTTCAGGGACAACGCCGCCGATGCCGACACAAACAATATGATACCCTCGCTTCCGCAGCGCTAAGAACCAGGGGGGGGGGGACCCTTTCCTCCTCTTTCTGCATGGCGGCGACGGCGTTCTATGCAGTCACGTTATCTTCACTCTCTAGCGGCGTCAGCGGCATCCAGCGGTATCAGTCGGTCGCTGCTAGCGCTGGGGGGATGAAAGGGGGGCGGAGCTGGTTACGAGGCCGACGACGACGACGACGACGCGAAACCCAGGAACGGACGCCAAAGAGCTGCGCTCTAAAATGGACAGTAGTGGTAATATTGTAAAATATGTGCTCTGACTCGGTACGCGATGGAACATTATGTGCTACGGTGATAAAATCGATATGGTGTGTGGTTCCACACATGCTTTGCAGAGCACTGACCCAGGTTCATTGTGTGATGATTAGTAAAATTGGAAAACATATCAGTAGCAAAAAGGTTAGGGAGTCAGCAGCCTTTCAAAATTTTAATGTGACGTCAGCCAATTGCAACTGCAGGAGCATAGTACAGAATAACTTCTTGGTGGTAGATAATGAGTTTTTGGTGGTGGATATTGCATGTACTGTAATTTACTTTAAAATGTGAAACATCATGTTTTTGATTTTCAATTTGCTACCGCAGGGTTATGGTTAGCCTACTGCGTCAACACTGCCTACTTGTCATTCACCAGCTTTAGCACAAATAATTTGATGCATTAAAAAATTTAATTTGCACGTACACTGAAATACCCATTTAGCAGCGAAGTGCCTGACAGGATGCACAATGATGTATTGAAAGCAAAGATGGAAGCAGTGAAGAAGAAGGAACCAGTGTTTGGCATAAAAGGCCCATCCAGTCTGATCAAGCAGCAAGGCTTTAATCTTGTTTGGGGGCTGCCTGCTGACTACATGCACTGTGTCTTGGAAGCTGTGACCAAACAGGTCCCCCGAAATGTGGCTGTCAGCTACTGGGTTCGCGTATTATTTTGGGAGGCACATTCAAGATCGGGACGGCCTTCGTCAGATCGTGCAGTGGCGCTCTTGGCTTCCTTTTTTACAGCCTTCCGTGCATCTCGGACACATTGGCCTCACCTTATCGGACACATCTTGCAAATTTTGCAAAGGCCTTGTTACTGAAGGATGTGGCATATAGGTTATTAACATAAATAAGGTGCCTCAGAAAAGCTGGAAAGGCTGGCCAGCCTTTCCAAGGCACATTATTCCAGTTTATAGCCTTTATACCACAGTGTGCTATGCCATCTGTCTGCTCCATTCTTGATTTAGGATTTATATAAGGCTGTTGTTCCAGAAGACGAAGTTTGTGCTGTTGAGAAGCATCCTTTAACATTTGTACAGCATATGGCCAAGCTGTAGGGGCAGAACGCAATGACACTTAATGAGCGTCAATTATGGTACCTCACAAAGTCGACACGAATATTTTGCCCCCTATGGGCTACATGACCATTTCCCTTCGTAGATGGAATCGGCAGGGCACTGCAGCTTGCGAGAGCAGATAAATATCTGGCTGCTCAGATTGCTAAATGGTGCATCATTCACCAAATATTCAGAAGAGTTTCAGTGAATATGGACCATTCACCAAGTGTTTTGTCTACAAGAATACTCAACTCCAGCCCGGACGTGCAACTCCGAGCCGTGGTCACGCATCGCCGTCATGCATCGCCTGGCAGCCACCTGACCTTTCTAATGGGCCTGTGAAATACCTGGCTACTCTGACGCATAAAGTTCTCTTTGTCTCTTTCAGCCAAGAAAGAGCTAGAGCATAGTTACAAAAGGTGCTCACAGACATGTGTTCTTAGATAGGCACGGCCAGTTGTTCATAAGCCAGACATTCTAAAAGGGCTTTTTGTTTCGTGATTTGGTGACAATAGACAAATATCGAAGTATTTGAGAACCCACGTTGGCATCATGATTATTCACAGTTCGGAGGATTGTGTGCCAAGGAAAACTTGCTCTTGCTATGTTAGAATGTCTGATGGGATGTACTCCTTCATTCTAGGTATTTACGCGAAGATAGGCAATAACTGCTTTCATTGTAAGCAGTGCTTACAACACCATTTGCATTTGACGTTCTGCGCATTTAGAGTGCCAGCTTCCACCTACTTCTGTGAATAATTTCTTATATTGTTGTGATGAAGTGTCCGTGCGGTGGTGTCTTTCTCAGTGTGCGTAATAAATCATACTTGTGTGAGGTATCTAATCGGCTAAAAAAATTAGCCAAGTTAACTGAAAAGTCATGCATGTTCTGCAAGCATTCCTTTACAGACACCCTAAAATGAAACATGAAGTCAGTTTAGATAGATAAAGAGTGCTTCAAAATCTCTATTGTAATTTTTTCTGTAATAGTTTGACTAAGAGGAGGCGAAGGTAAAAGTTCGAGGACGCTTAAGCTTCGCCTTCAAGAGTGGGACGCGACAGCGTTCCCGTCGACCCGCCAAGGGGTCGACAATGCGCTACGGCACAGCGATCACTTACGATGCGCCCCGCATCGGACTTAGCGCCCACCTATCACGCGGTGAGCGTCGAGCAACGCAGCGTTCGGCGTGGCAACGAAACGTGCGCCTGAGCGAACGGAACGAACCAAAGAACTCGGTGTCTCGGAGGGGAAACGATCTGCGCCAGCCAAACGTCGTGATCGGCACGGGCAGAGAGATAGATAGTTATCTAAACCGGGAGCACGGCGAAGCGTCGTCAGGGGAGAGGGAGTCCCGCGACGCGCCTGGCAGCGGTCCCAATGCGCGCGCGGCGCGCCGCCTGTCGGGGCAGCGCCGTACATTGAGAGGAGGGGGGTCTTCTGTGTTTGCCGCAAGAGGGCTCTGCGTGTGCGGAAAGCGCAGAAGAAATTCAGCGGAAACGCACTTCGCAACTCGTGTAATTGTGACTTCTGTACGTTACATGTTCATAATTACCGATATACACCGCAGTATAACTTTCCACGGCTCGTTTCGAAGGCAACACCGCATTCACTAGAGGCGCGTTTGCACCGCTTGGAAGCATCGAACTCGTGGCTGAGTGGTAGCGTCTCCGTCTCACACTCCGGAGACCCTGGTTCGATTTCCACCGGGCCAATCTTGGAAGTTGCTTTTTATTTATGAAGCGCCTGCCGTGATTTATCGCTCACGGTCAACGCCGCAAACGCCGACACCGACGACACCGGCTTTTCTGCGACACGAGCTCCTTAACGCTATCGCGTTAAAAGTTCTATTTTTTCTACTTTCGTGCTGAGACCTCAACTCGGGTACATCAGCATGACGTCGCCGATTTCAAACTGATTTCGTGCTTGGGCCGCATTAGCTTACTCACGGCTACACCAAACCTTCCAAATTCAGTCTCTTGCTCCTTTAGAACATAATGTAGTCGATTCTTGCCGATAAAGGCCTAATTAGGCCCTAGTCGATGCCGGCAAAATCTATGACGTCACAGTGTGCTGCTGCGAAAACCAGGTCGGCGTTGCCACCTATCTCTTGTTTTCGTGCCTCTTCTGGCTTACTAAGCGTTTTCTCGCATAAGACTGGTGTTTTGGCAATCTAGAAGAGTAATTTACTAATAGAACTAAGTCATCTTTCTATTTAGTGTCCGTTTATGAATAGTGACTGCAACTTGCAATACTTCACTGTTACAATTATATTGCAAAATACAGACAGGGTGGCCGGCACGACCATGCAGCGGTCACGTTCACTGACGAGTCATGAGTGTTCTGTAAACGTATCTTTAGGCACAGGGAGTAGTAACTTGGGTGCGTACTAAGTAGTAAGCAGTAGTTGTAGTAATAATAATAGTAGTTCTATTACATTTTTACACAAGGCGGGCGGCGTTCATTGCTCTTTTTTTACACCTGAAATGTTATGCAACTTTAGCGAAACGGATAACTTCGTGGAGGAATCTGCTTGAATGTGTTTATAATACTTCTTGGCTGGGGTCCAGAAATTGGGAATTATCGGGTTTTATTTAAACGGCACGGCTATAAATAGGCATAACAATAGGGGCTTGTTATCATATTGTCCAGTAAGGAATAGCTCATCATGCTTTTGCGCCTAGACGTCTCAGCATGTTGTCCAATCCTAAAGAATATTTTGTTTATTGGTTAGCTGTATTAGGCCTATCCTAAGCGACCGATCTTTCCCTTAAGGCTGACTGCTGTATACATACTATTCAGGCATGTATGACCTTTTATGCTAAAGCCATTGGCTCGTTCGCACTAAAAAAAATAGTTGAAGCAGTGCTCCACTATGTTTGTGCGTCTTTTTCTTGTTTCCTGTAGAAATGTTGCCAACATTAAGACCTCGGTGTCTGTTGTGACCATTCTGGCTCGGAAATTTTCATACAGAACTGAGGTTTTGAAAATCAAGTCAACCACGGCACCCAATAAATCAGCGTTCCTTTTATTCTTCAGCCCGTGTGAGCTATCACACTGCTCGACTTGCGGGAAAGTTCATGACCACGCACATGTCGGTGCTTTCGTATCGGCTCAGAAGGTAGTTACTCAACGGGCGAATGGTAGAGAGGCGCCTGAAAGCGCCTGCGCCTAAGCCCATCTCTTCGCAGGCTTCAGGCGACGAGTCAAAATCGACGTCGTAGGCGGCCAGGCGGAAGTGAACGTCTGTGAAATTGGTTTTGGAATGACACACCTGCGGAGAAGCAACGTTGAAGGCGATGAGTCATCAAAACAGTACTGACACATATTTTCGAATCAGTCAAAACTCCGCCACGCATCTTCGCCCGCGGATGGCGCTTAGCAAGTATAATGGTTGGAAAGCATGTGAAGTATTGGACATGGCAGCATGACGCGTTTTCTGTTTCGCAGTCTGTGACGGCGCGTGCTGTCTGCAAAAGCATAGCCTTCGAGATACGATATGCTGCTTCTTCGAACGGGCAATGATTGCAGGGACGCGGATTTTGACGTCACCTATTTGAAGCTAGAAAGTTTGTCTTGGAATGCCGGAACTGGTATGATGGACAATACCGTGATATCGGCTCGTAGCAACAGTTACGGGCGTCTTATAGTAAAGGGGTAGGCAGGATGGCGTTGCACGTGTCAGAATATATGGTCTCCAGATACACGCCCCAGCGACCGTTGCCACTGAGTAACCGAGACTTATCTCGAACGATAAGCACTTTCATGCTGCGCATGCCGAAAGGGATCGCAGCGCCAGAATTCGTCATAGCCGCCATGTCAGAACGTCAACTATAAACAAGACCGCTCCTGTGCACTGCATTTCTTTTGGTTGCGCTCACGTGTAACTGCCGCAGTGACCCCACGAACGGAGTGAGTCAGCATATCACGACGTCATGACGCAGGCAGCTCCTGGGTACCGGAACTGGTCCGTAGGAAGAAGTGCTTTAGGTAATTTTTAGAGTGTTTTTACGCTGCCATCGTATTACCTAATATCTGGGAGGCAGATACATTTATTTTGCGAATGAAAATCATAAGTCATGTTTCATTTCTTTGGATGCAGATTTTGCCACAACCTTCTCTTACGGTATAACTGATTATGACACGACTTGTGTACTCGGACTTTCGGCTCAGAGGAGCCTGATAAAGCCTTCTTTATGGAGTAGAACGTGCACGTTGCTCCTGCTCCTTGCTTGAAGTTTACTGCTGTGATCTTTCGAGGGAGGCCTTCTCGTATAGGCGGATAGTTAGCCATATTTCCACATTAAAGCCACCCGTTAACCCACAGCTCTGTACTTTTCATAGCACTGCCACCCAGCCTTGTGTTGGATTTAGAAGCTGTGTGCTAAATTCTCCGAAGTCTGTCTGTCCTAGCCATCGCCATGAGCGCAGATTGCCCTAGATACATGTTGCTTTTTTGGCTAGTCTTCCAACGCACAACGGCCACTACCGCATGCTCTGTTGCTGGCGTCGCTTCTATGACAACCAGTCCGAAAAATCAGGAAATATTGCTGAATATTCCCTTCTCCACGCGGCTTGAGGGTAGGCTTAAAATCATGTTGACGAAGGACCTCTTTTGTGCTTTATGCCATCAACTCTGTCAGCCTGACGCTGAGAGTACTAACACCGAAAGGAAACATAGCTTGAGGCTTGGAAGGGAACCTAGGGCTTAACGCCTTCCCTTAGTGGAGGTGGGACATTCAGAGATCGGCGACCAGTACAGCGTGCACACACTCGCACGTTCACGTTCACACACACCAAGTTTATATATATATATATATATATATATATATATATATATATATATATATATATATATATATATATATATATATATATATATATATATTAGTTACATATCAGAGACGTTCTGTAGGCCCGGTGCATGGGCAGTTGAATAAACGAAGGAGCACACTCACGAAAATTGTATTTTTGATGTTTCAACGGTCCGGCCGTGGCACGGCCTTCGTCGGAATACACCATATATATATATATATATATATATATATATATATATATATATATATATATATATATATGCATACATATATATATATATATATATATATATATATATATATATATATATATATATATATATATATATATATATATATATATATATATATATATATGTATGCATGATGTTACGGGAAGGAAGAAGCGTTCGTCTATTTACAAGTGGCTTTTAATGGCTGAGCCAACAAGCGTAGGGCATCGATACTCCTACACTTCTTCGTCGTCGCTAAGACCACCGTCAGCGTCGTCTTCTTTCCACATTACCGACTGTGACATTACCCCCGTCGGAGAAAGCACCTGATTGGTGCGGCTCATCGGTCTGAGAAAGGTAACGTTTGAGACGGCTGACGTGGATGATGTCAGAGAGAGGTGAAGGCACCGTAGCATTCAGCGGAGACACTTCATATGTGACAGGGGTCACCTGGCGAAGGATGCGGTAAGGGCCATAGTATCGCGAGAGGAATTTCTCGGAAAGACCAACATGCCGAGTTGGATACCATACTATGGATGGAAGACCTACATTGGCAAGTTCTTTGCGAATGACCGACTGAATGAGGGACACAAGCGGCCGGGAATCGTCAAAGCACTGCGCCACTGGCGTGGCAGGAGACGCTGCTTCAATTTCTCGCCGAACGATGCGTACGACGTTCTCGGAGGAGGTGGGCTCACGCGGCAGACAAATGTCTTCGCACGTCGATGAAGCTGCGGTATTAGGTAGATGCGTAAACTGCCCAACTATGCGGCGACTCTTGGCATCTTCAAAGTAGCGACATTCGTTAATGATCTCGTTGACCGTTGTGATGTTCTTATAAACAAGCAGCTTAAACGCCTCGTCCGCGATGCCCTTTAAGACGTGGCTGACCCTGTCTGCCTCTGCCATATTGTTATCTACTAGAGAGAGGACGTCCTGGATATACGCCACGTAAGATTCAGTGGACGTCTGTACACGGGTCCCAAGGTCCTTCATCGCAGCACGTTGGGGGCCGACGGGTTTGCCGAACAAATCTCTAAGCTTCTGTTTACACTGGTCCCAACTAGTAATCTCTTCTTCATGTGTTTCGAACCAGACCCGTGCTGTTTTCTTGAGGTAGAATATTATATTAGCCAGCATAAGCGTGTTATCCCACCTGTTGTGTGCGCTGACCCGTTCACAATTCTGTAACCAGTCATCGACGTCCACGTTGTCAATCCCGGAAAACATGCCAGGGCCGCGAGGCTGGGCTAGGATGACCGTCGGTGGCGACGGCGGGGCCGCTGTTGAACTCTCTCCTTCGGATGACATGGCGGCCAGGTTACGTCCGCTGCGGAGCTCCGTCTTGCTCGAGTGATTACCCCGCACGTCCACCAATGATGTTACGGGAAGGAAGAAGCGTTCTTCTATTCACAAGTGGCTTTTAATGGCTGAGCCAAGAAGCGTAGGGCATCGATACTCCTAAACACTTCTTCGTCGTCGCTAAGACCACCGTCAGCGTCGTCTTCTTTCCACATTACCCACTGTGACAATATATATATATATATATATATATATATATATATATATATATATATATATATATATATATATATATATATATATATATATATATATATATATATATATATATATATATATACACAGATATATGTGTGTGTGTGTGACGAATCATAAGAAGGCAAGAAACAATGACACGACGAACAACAAAGCGAAAATTGTGTGTACATCCTAATTGGTAAGAGCCTCGCAAACATAATGCGCAGACGTCAGCCCGTACCCCATCAGCGGCCTGTTGCCTTTATCATCCACTTGCATTGCCATTTGTTTAGCTTTTCTTTCATTGAATTAAGAGCTACAAATAATTATATACAGAAACTACTACAAATATTTTGTCACAAGCTGTCATGAAAAACGCCTGCCGCGCAGACAACCCGATCAAAGAAAGAAGAGAATGACATTAGCCAAGCTGCCGCGAGACCGCTTTTCAACAACCGCGCCTATCCACCAGATTCATCTGGTTCTGCATTAAACACCTCGCGTGTAACATTTGGTGGAGCTGTGCGGGTTAACTCCCACGACCTACAACGGAGCCATCAGCGCAAGAGCTACGCCGGAGCCGTCGCCTCGCCGGACTTTCGCCGTCGCGCTTAATCATGACCACAGAGCAAAATACCCTCACCAGCAGTGCGCCGGCGACCCCAGTCCCTATCCAGCACTACCGAGAGCCACGTTCTCGGCGAAGGCAGAGGAAGATGTGGATGAGTGGCTAACTCATTACGAAAGGGTAAGCCAATACAATAACTGGAAAGCTGTCAGTAAGCTTAGGAACGTTGTTTTCTTCTTGGCAGGCACGGCGTTGGTATGGTATGACAACCACGCGGACATGCTAACTACATGGACACGCTTCGTTGAGGAGATCAAAAAGTGTTTCGGCGACTAGGACGCAAAGAGGAAACGTGCGGAACGCACATTAGCCCAGAGAGCTCAGGTACCCGGCGAGACTTGCACTACCTATTTCGAAGAAATTTTGAAGCTGTGCCGAACCGTCAACCCTCAAATGACAGAGGAAGATAAAGTGGTGCGCCTGGTAAAAGGAATAGCAGAAGACGTGTACAACTTCCTCATTGTTAAAGAGAACTTGCACACTGTATCAGAACTGATATGGCACTGCCGTAGGTTCCAGGCGCTGAAGACTCGCCGAATTACACCAAACTTAACGGCTCCAGAGACGAACCGCATTACATTACGACCGAGCCACCACGCAATGATTCGCCCCCTAAATGTTTTGATCCACGCCTACGCAACTTTCGTCCAAGAAGACTCGCCGCTACCTACGACTTTCAAGGGGAAGAGCCTCGTTACCCTCAACCGATGTCTTCGGCAGAATACTTCAATCGACATTCTGAAATTGGCCCTTCGCCAGTGTGTTACTGCTGCGGCATGCCTCGCCATATAGCTAGGTACAGTAGCTGACGCCGAGCATCACACTACGGATCGTCAGCGCCGACTATGCGGTCTAGCGGTCGTACACTGCGCACTCAGTGGCCAGGAGACTCCACTTCAGGAAGCCACTTTCGAGAGGACCGATGCACCGCCCAGGAGACCTACTTTGGAGAAGAAATAACCAGGAACCGCTACCGCTACCCTGCCTTCGACCGTACTCTGACGCCATCACCAGCCTTCCGAGCCTCCCGATCACCATTCCCTCGGCCGCGATTCACGTCACCATCGCCTCGGCGCCGTTTCGTGTCGCCCCCGCCGCGAAACTAGCCCGCGTGGCCAGTGGAGGTGAGGTCGCTGGAAAATGTGTGCTGCCGACTCAACTGCCTCCAACTATTTTCATGCTAACGAATACGGTTCATGTACTGATTGATGGCGTCTCTACAATGACTTTAGTCGACACGGGAGCAACTGTCTCGGTCATGAGTGTGGGGTTTAAAGGCCTGCTGGGACGCAAGGTTATGTTTCGTTGGGACCAGTGCACAAGTGTCCGTGGAGTCAGTGGTTAATCATTATATCCGGTTGCTGTGTGTAACGTTGATGTGTCTTTGGGTGGGAAAGTTTTAGAGCGCAGCTCTTTGGCGTCCGTTCCTGGGTTTCGCGTCGTCGTCGGCGTTGTCGTCGGCCTCGTAACCAGCTCCGCCCCCCTTTCATCCCCCCAGCGCTAGCAGCGACCGACTGATACTGCTGGATGCCGCTGACGCCGCTAGAGAGTCAAGATAACGTGACTGCATAGAACACCGTCGCCGCCATGCAGAAAGAGGAGGAAAGCCCCCCCCCCCCCCTGTTCTTGTGTGGCGGATAGGGTGCTCTACAGTTGCCGACGCGCCGGTTATTTCACGTAGGCCCCGGCACGTCGACGAATACGTGACCACCTTCCCACGGCTTTGCCTGGTTCTTAGCGCTGCGGAAGCGAGGGTATCATATTGTTTGTGTCGGCATCGGCGGCGTTGTCCCTGAAACCAACTCCGCAGCTGGGGTTTACTCACTATCGGCGTCAGCGGCATCAGTCAGTCGCTGCTATCTCTTCCCTCCTCCCTTTATCGTGTTGTCCGCTTGCTGCGCGCGCTTCTGCCCCCATCGTTTGCCGCTGGGTGTACACGCCGCCCCCCTCCCCCCTTTTCCTGCGAGTCTCCGGTTGTCAAAGCGCCGGCTCGAACTTAATTCCTTTCTTCGCTCCTCCTCCAATGCAACCCATGTGCGGTGGTACCAAGTCGAACATATATCAGTCTATTTCTCCGACCACAAAGCTTCCTTCATGACTGTCAAGAACTGTTAGTGGAGTCTTTGTTAAAGGAATACGTGTGAAAAATAAAAAAAAATTCTGTGATAGCGCATACATGTGTTGCTCGATTTCTTTGCCTCAATCTATCAAAAAGGTGAAACAGCTTATTTGCTGCGCTCAAATTTCGCATTAGGAAGTAACGTAATCGTCGGTAATTTTTTAATGCAGAGTTTGCTGTTCTTCCTCGCTCCTCGCATGACGTAATTCTGGGGATTGACTTTTTGCAATTGTGTGGTTCGAATGTTGACTGCCGGACGGGAGAACTCAGTGTCGACACCAGTGTTTCACTTCTGTTCTTTGAAGGTGAAGCTTGCCCGGAGAGTGTGTTGTGCGTGTCTGGGGATACAGTTGTGCCCGCCTTATCCGTGATACGTGTTGCCGTCGCCTGTTCATCTCCGACTCCTATCTCGTTCGATGCTGCAGTAGAACCTGTAAATCGGAACTGCCTCAAGAAAAACGTGTTAGTTCCGCACTGTGTGGTCTCAGTGACCAATGGATGCGCGGGGCTGTGGGAAACTGTTCTACTGAAGCGGCAGAGCTACCTCAAGGCCTAAAGATTGCAGCGTTCTAGGAAGACTCGCCCGTATCGGTGGCAGTACTTACAGAGCTCCCCGAAGGAGGAGCAACCAGTGTCTCGTGCCCCGGGAGCTCGAAGATACTTTCCATGATTGATAAGTCATTCAGCGATCACGAGCGTCGAGTTTTGACGGCCCTGCTTACGAAGCATACCTCGGTATTCGACTTTGCGCAGCACGATGGCCTGCCATCAATTCCTGCGTCCAGAACTCGTCAACGTATCAACACAGGAGCCGCCCAACCAATCCGACAAAAACCCTATCGTGTATCCCCGTCAGAACGCAAGATAATCAGCGATCAGGTCCAAGTAGTGCTATGGAAAGGCGTCATTCGAGAATCATCTAGTCCTTGGACAGCCCCCGTGATACTGGTGAATAAGAAAGACGGTACGTGGCGGTTTTGTGTAGATTACCGTCGCCTAAACGCCGTTACTAAGAAAGATGTATATCCGCTCCCACGAACTGAAGACGCCATCGACTGTCTCTTTCCGGCATCTTACTTTTCCTCAATCGATTTACGGCCAGGTTACTGGCGAATTCCTATACACAAGGACGACAGAGAAAAGACAGCATTTGTAACACCCGATGGACTATTCGAGTTTAACGTGATGCCTTTCGTGTTTTCTAACGCGCCCACAACGTTCGAAAGGTTCATGGACACGATATTACGCGGCTTAATATGGGAAGTTTGCATGTGCTACTTAAACGATGTTGTGATCTTCGGGCGAACGTTTAATGAGCACAACGAACGTTTGGATTTGGTCTTGAACTGCTTGGAGAAGGCGAGTCTTGTGCTCAATTAAAAAAAAATATGCCGTTTTCGGGAACGACAAAGACTTGTGCTAGGCCATCTGGTCGCTAAAGAAGGCATCCGACCAGATCCACAAAAGACTGCGGCCGTAGTAGCATTTAGAGCACCCAACTCTGTCAACAAGTTTCTTGGGCTTGTGCTCCTATTTTCGCCGATTCATTCCCCGGTTTGCTGACATGGCTCATCCCCTTACACGCCGTCTCCAAAAAGGCGTTCCCTTTGAGTGGACTGCAGATTGCGACTCATCGTTTCGCCAGCTCATGTTCCTGTTGACATCCCAACCAATTCTTCGCCACTTTGATCCTTCATCACCAACTGAGATTCACACCAATGCCAGTGGCGTAGGCATCGGTGCTGTGCTAGTTCTGCATGTTGGTGACAGTCAGCACGTGATCTCTTACGCTAGCCGGTCCTTGAGCCGCTCCGAGCGCAACTACACAGTCACCGAACAAGAGTGCCTGGCGGTCATCTCCGCCGTGCAACGGTTTCAGTCGTACCTCTATGGGCGCCCCTTCGCTGTGATAACAGATCATCATTCGCTATGCTGGCTTGTGAATCTGCGGGATCCCTCAGGACGACTAGCGCGCTGGGCCCTCCGTCTACAGGAATACGATTTCGTTATTTGCTACAAAAGTGGCCGGTGACATGCTGACGCCGATTGTTGCTCTCGGATGCCACCTGAAACTGAATGTGATGCGGACAATTTTGACGAATACATCGCTTTTATGTCCCCGGAATTTCCGGATATGGGTACCGTCATATCCACGCAGCACAAGGACGAGAGCTTACAACCGCAATTCGCGGCAGCACAGGAGTCACCTGCAGGCAGTCGCTTTCGCCTACGTGATGGTGGCGCGCTGTATAAGCAGAGCTACTCGACGACCGGTGCCCGCTACCTTTCAGTTGTCCCCAAGAACCTTCGCCACCAAGTATTACACGCCACGCACGATGACCCAACTTCCGGTCACCTTGGTTCCACACGTATACTCTACCGGGCTCAAGAACAAGATGCGGAAAGGTATCGGATGGTACGTCGCCAGCTGCTCTCAATGCCAGCGCTACAAGCGTGCGCCACAAGCGCCACATGGCCTGCTTCAACCAGTACCCCCTTCTAGAGTCCCCTTTGAGCAAGTTGGTATAGATCTTCTGGGCCCTTTCCCGCGATCCTCCAAGGGTAATCGTTGGGTTATCGTTTGCGTAGATCACCTTACCCGCTATTGTGAGACCATCGCAATGCCATCGGCCACAGCTACAGAAGCTTCTATCTTCTTGCTGGCTAATGTTATACTCCGACATGGACCTCCTCGCATAGTAATCAGTGATCGTGGGAGACAGTTTACCGCGGACGTGGTTGACGAAACCCTTCGTCTGTGTTCATGTAGCTTCCGCCATTTTACGCCCTACCATCCACAAACTAATGGTCTGGTCGAGCGCACAAACAGAACGCTTGCCAACATGTTGTCCATGTACGCCGATTCTGCACACAAGAATTGGGACAGTATCGTGCCTTTCATTACCTATGCCTTTAATGCCGCGAGACACGAGACTGCTGATTACTCACCTTTTTTCCTCCTGTATGCTCGTCCGCCGCGCTACACCCTCGACACAATATTTCTCTACTTCGCTCATGACAACGAATCAATTGATGAGATCCTATGTCGAGCAGAAGAAGCGCGACGCCTCACTAGGCTACGCACCCTACCATCGCAGGACCTGTCCAAGATACGCTATGACGGGCGTCACCGCCACGTTTACTTCGATCCTGGTGACCTTGTGTGGCATTGGACGCCGTTGCGGAAGCGTGGTTTGTGCCAGAAGTTTCTCGCCCACTACGTCGGCCCTTACGTTATTCTGGAGCGCCTCAGCGAAGTAAACTACCGCATTGCGCGTCTCACGAGCAGTGGACGAGACTCGGCCAAGGCTGAAGTGACACACGTCGCGCGTCTGAGGCGTTACAACCGAGATGACTGACTCGCCCGGCGGGCTTCGTCTGCCAGCGGGAACATGTCACAAGCTGTCATGCACAACGCCTGCTGAGCAGACAACCGGATGGAAGAAAGAAGAGAACGACGATAGCCAAGCTGCCGCGAGACCGCTTTTCAACAACCGCGCCTATCAACCAGATTCATCATCTGGTTATGCATTAAACACCTCGTGTGTAGCAATATATATATATATATATATATATATATATATATATATATATATATATATATATATATATATATATATATATATATATAGTGGTCCTCTTGAAAGCGAGAATGGGCTTACGGATTAAGAACAGTATCAAACGAAAGAAACGCATACGCGTTGTGAAGACTGTGAATGGCACTGCTTGTGATATCGAATCTGATGTGTGCCATGCTAGGTAGTGCCTTCCTACAGGACTGAGTGTGGTTCTGCATGTCAGTCGGTTTCGTCGAACTCTCCCATTCCACAGAAGCTGTGTTAGTGACATTCACTTTTGGCACGTTCACTTAGGGACGTTCACGTTTTTCTTTACCGGGTAACCCCGTTTCACCGCCTAACAAATTTCTATCCGCTTTCTGTTGTCACCGAAAATTGTGTAATATGATTTAATCGCGCGACTAGAATGGTGTAGAACTTTCTGGAAGACACGCGGGAACTAATGGTCACTCTGGAACCTTCGATGACTCATGCATAAAAACCGACAAGCTTGACTCGCAGGTCAGATTTCGACGATCGCCGACTGTGTCCGCCGCTATCATTGTGCTTTCTGTGTAGCCTGGTATTGTGGGCACAGGTTCGCCCAATAAAAATTTAGTTTTGTCTTTCACAGTATTGCTACTCTGTTCGTTACCGTCACTACCACGTGAAATTTGCTAGAGGTGCCTTGCGTTCATGTACAACATGAAGACAACTCGGAAGACAACACCAACGTCGGTAGCCGCAGGTAGCCGCAGGCTGCAAAGATTGCCGCCGGAGCACAGACGACCAGGAAGATCATCGCCAAGTCAACCCCAATGGCAGCCCCAGCATCCCCCATCGTGCTGGAGCATGTCAGGGAGCCTGCGACGTTCCGCGGTACAACACTGGAGGACACGGAAAGCTTGCTGGAGACGTATGAGAGGGTCGCTACAATTAACAGCAGGAACAGCGAAGACAAACTGCAACATGTCTGTCTTGCGTTGGAAGGCGCCGCCAGGACGTGGTTCGAGAACCGAGAACACAACTTAACGACGTGGGACCTGTTCCAAAGCGGCTTCCTGCAGATATTCACAAGCCTCGCACGCCGAAAACGAGCCCAAGCACTACTGGAAACCCGAGTGCAGCTGCCTAATTAGAACACCGCGGTCTTCACAGAGAAAATGAGCCGTCTTTTCCGCCACGCCGGCCTGGAAATGTTGAGAAGAAAGTCCGCCCTCTCATGCGTGGTGTAAAGCAGGAACGTTTCGCCGGGATGATACGACCACCGAAGGCTGTGAACGAGTTTCTTCGCGAGGCCACCAGCATCGAGAAGACACTCGAAATGCGGAAGCCGCAATTCAAGCGCCGCGCCAACTCTACAAACTACGCTGTAGTTCAATCACTGGCCACCGACGATCTACGCGATACTATCAGAGCTGTCGTACTGGAAGGGCTGCAGAATTCGTACCCTTGGTCACAGCCTCAAGTGGCCACAATCGGCGAAATCGTCAAAGAGGTTCAGCGATCGCTCGGAGTTCCTGAGGTGCAACTACTTTCACCCCAGCCCCAGCCGGAAGCAATGACCTATGCCGCCGTCGCCCGCCGTCAGGGTCCCTTACCACGACGAGGCCAGGGTCCCGTGATGCCGCAGTTCCGTCGTTCACCGCGGCCACTGCCAGCACGCCCACAAGTCACCTGGCGAAGCTGCGTTAGGAAGACTAAATGTGGCGTCACCCCAACCCCCGCCCGCTCTGCTACCATTGCGGGGCAGCAGGCCTCATCAACCGCCGATGTCCTTACCATTAGTTGGGACTGCGAGGGTTGGCCGTCAACGTACCGCGCCTTCAGCAAGATGAACGCTCACCTGCCATCACCGATTACCTCACCGCTACTCAGTGGAGCACTCGACGATCATCTCGCTCACCGTCACCAAGCCTCTACCTGCTGCAGCAACGCCGACTATACACTCGCCCAGACCGGGGCCGGTCTGTGAGCCCATATGCGGAAAACTAAAAGCAGCAACCGATGGAGGTGCGTTTGCTGTTCGTTGAACTGACGAAGATCCTCCGCCACTAACGAAGACGCCCAAAATCTTGGCTCGTTGGCATATCAGCGAGACGCCGCCATCCGACAAAGTCTGGAAGCAACGCCGACGAAAGACGACTTGACGACGCTACGTACCAGCCACAAGTCAATGCGACACAGCCGCGATCCCACGCCTAGGCCTAACTGCAACGCAACGCAAAGAACCACCGACCTCGACGTGCTTCTCGACGGCCATCCAGTAATCGCATTAGCAGACACAGGACCCGACTACTCCGTCATGAGTGGACCCTTCGCTGCCAAGTTGAAGAAAGTTAATACTGCTTGCCAAAGCCCCAAAATTCAGACCACTCCAGGGCACCTAATAACGCCGACTAGAATCTTCACTGCATGAATTACCGTTAATGACTGGACTTGCCCTGCCACCTACGTTATCCTCCAACAGTGTTCAGGAGACGTCATTCTCCACCTTGACTTCCTCAACGAACATGACGCAATCATCGACCAGAAGTCAAACTTCATAAGGCTGCCGGAAGATCAAGCGATACCACCGGAGAGCTCTCGTAGTCACCACCCTTTGAGTGTGCTCGAAGATCAAGTGAGTATCCCTTTTAACTCCAGCATTGTTGTTTCCATCAGCACCCAAACACACGCAGACGTACAAGGCATCATCGAGGGCGACCAACATCTGCTGCTCGACCGTGAAGTTTGCGTCGCGAGAGGGATCGCTCGGCTGCACGGAGGGAAACCGTAAGATGCTAAGCAACTCCAGCCAGGAGTTCAAGCACATCAACATGGGCAGGGAAATCGCGTACATCGAGGAAAATATGGAAACCCGCAATGCGTTTAGTCCTCTCGGATTCTGCCGCATCTACTCCGAAGACCGTAGTTCCTGAAGCAGATTTCGACATAAATTCAAGTCTCCCCACAATGAAGCACCAGCAGCTTCATTGCCCTAATGCGCTAAACTACTGTTTTAATTGTATGACTAGCTACTGACTTCATATTACTTTACAGTTGTTACTTATACTTTGAACATTCTTCATCATTGTGACTACTGTATTGCTGTTTTATGCCTTGTATTTCCTTTAGTGTATATATTTTCTGTCAGGAGGTCCCCTTTCAGCCACATGCTCTGGGACCTCCTTCTGTATACTTATGTGAACATGTATGTCTCTCCTTATTAAAGAAATAAACTGAACTGAAAGAAAGCTTAGACGTCTGCTCCGACGATACAAAGACTCTTCTCGACGTCATCGAGGATTCAACGAACACCAGTCGCAAAAAATCCCATATTTACCGAGTAGTGCGCCCGACCACTCCGCCAGAGCCCTTTACCGAGTTTCGAGGCCAGGACGTGAAGCTATAAAAGTTGGAGGACGCTTAAGCTTCGCCTTCAAAAGTGAAACGCGATAGCGTTATTGCACCCCATTCGCACCACCCACTCATTCGCTCGGCATGCTCTTGAGTCACACAAAGACGGAACGTGCGCCTGAGCAAGCGGAACGAACCAAAGAACTCGGTGTCTCGGAGGGAGAAACGATCTACGCGAGCCAAACGTCATGATCGGCATGGACAGCCGGGCCGCGACGCGCCATGAAAGCGGACGCGATCATGGGGCTGACGCGCCAATGGTATCGTCCTCTAGAAGCGGGCAAGTGGCGCGCCAGCTGTCGGAGCAGCGCCGTACATTGCGAGGGGGGCCGCAAGACGGCTCTGCGTGTGCGACAAGCGCAGAAGAAATGTAGCGGAAACGTACTTCGCTACGCGTTTAACTGGGACTTCTGTATTTTATGCGCCTATAATTACCGATATACACCGCAGTACAACTTTCTATGGCAGCTTTCTAAGGCAAAATCACATTCACTAGAGGCGCTTTTGTCTCGCTTTGAAGCATCGAACTCATAGCTGAGTGGTAGCGTCTACGTATCACACTCCGGAGACCCTGGTTCGATTCCCACCCAGTCTATCGTGGAAGTTGTTTTTATTTATGAATTGCCTTCAGCCATTTCTCGCTCACGGCCAACGCCGACGACACCGCCCTTTGTGCGACACGAGGTCCCTAACGCTGTTGCGTAAAAACAACAAGTCGACAAAACGCTGCGCGAGGACATAATCCAGCCGTCAGAAAGCCGGTGGGGGCACCCTCTCTTTCCTTTGTGAAGAACAATGACAGAACGCAATGTTTCTCCGTCAATTAACGTCGACCGGACAAGATCACGAAGAAGGATGTATATCTCCTTCCACGGATAGATGACAGGTTCGTTTGGCTCTACAACACGAAATACTTCTCGTCGATGGATCTCAAGGACAGCTACTGGCACATACAAGTCAACGAGAGAAATCGCGAAAACCGCATTCTTCATGCCCGATAGCCTCTACGAATTCAACGCAATGCCTTTCCGACTGCTCTGGTCACCTGCAACGTTCCAGTGCGTCACGGACAGGGTGTTAGCAGGACTGAAGTGGCAGACCTGCCTTGTTTACCTGGATGACGTCGTCGTCGTCTTCGCCGGAAATTTCGACGACCACCTTGGGCGTTTGCAACAACAATAGGGGCAATAAAGTCATGTGTCCTCACTCTCAAGCCGGAAAAGTGCCACTTCGCTAACGATGACCTTTTCCTGGGCCACGTCATCAGCAAATCTCGAGTCCGTCCCCAAAAGAGCTGCCATTTCAAAGTTCCAGCAGCTCATCGACAAGAAGGCAATGCGTAGACTCCTTGGCATGTGTGCTTACTACAGGCGCTTTGTCAAAAACATTTCATGCATCGCTGAGCCGCTGACACATCCAATTAAATGTGATGTCGACCTCAAGTTGGAAACACGCGAGGCCGATGCTCTTCACGAACTCAAACGACGCATGCAGTCGCCACCGGTACTCAAGCACTTCGACGTGCTCGCCGATACCGAAATCCACACTGACGCCAGTAGCCTAGGCTTCGGTGCCGTCCTAGTCCAGAGAAAAAAATGGATTTAAACGGGTGATAGCTTACACTACCCGGTCGCTGTCAAAAGCCGAAAAAATTATTCTACGGCCGAAAAAGAATGCCTCACCGTCGTTTGGGATACAGCAGAATTTCGCCCTTACCTCTACTGCAGGCCATTCAAAGTGGTCAACGACCATCACGCGTTGTGTTGGCTAGCGAATTTAAAGGGCCCTTCAGGACGGCTGGTGTGGTGAAGCCTCAGACTGCAAGAATATGAAATCACTGTAACCTACAAATCCGGACGAAAACACGGCTTGGCCGACTTCCTATTACGCGCCCCTATTGACCCGTCACCACAATATGACGAGAATGACGACGCCTTCCTTCGAATAATAAGCGCGGAAGAATTCGATGAAAAGCAACGACCAGATCCGGAGCTAAAAAGCCTCATCGTGTATTGAGAAGGGCACACCGACGTTGTCCCTAGGGCATATAAACGAGGGTCGCCTTCGTTCTCGCTTCAAAACAACCTACTCGTAAAGAAGAACGTTACACCAGTCCCCGCCAACTGCCTTGTTCCTTCGCTGTGTCCTGAAGTACTGCACGCCCTAGACGACGACCCGACCGCTGGGCACTTCGGTTTCTCCCGGACGCAATCGAAGATACATGTAGGAAAAATACTTCTGGCCACACCTGACCCCCGACGTTGGCCTTTACGTCGACGTCGGCCTTTACGACGTCGGCCTTTCACAACTATCGAGTTGTTAGCGACGCAACACATCACCGACAAGGCAAGCTGGATTACTACAGTAGATCGAGCCTCCTTACCGACCATTTCAGCAGATCCGGATGGACTTGTTGGTGCCCTTACTGACGTCAGCAACCAGAAATAAGTAGATACTCGTGGCGACGGATTACCTCACCCTCTTCGCTGAAACGAAAGCTCTGCCGAAAGGTAGCGCAGCCGAAGTGGCAAAATTGTTCGTCGAGAACATCCTGCTACAATATGGCGCCCCAGAAGTCTTTGTCAACACCAGCGGAATGGCCTGTACAGCGGAGCTCACCCAAGTCATCCTGAATTACAGCCAGACAAGCCACAGGACAACTGTATTCCACCCGCAGAAGAATGGTCTTACGGAGCGCCTGAATAAAACCTTCGCCGACATGCTAACAATGTACGTCGACGTCGAACACAAGGCCTGGGCTACCGCCCTGCCGTACGCAACTTTCGTTTCCAACATGGCGGTGCGTGAAACAACACAAATCATGCCGTTCAAGTTGGTTTACGGCAGGAACACGATGACCACTCTCGACGCCATGCTGCCGCACGTCAGCGACAAAAAGAATCTTGACGTCACCACTTATATACAGTGCACCGATGAAGCCCGACAGCTCACCCGCCTACAGATCAAGAACCAGCAGAGGACTGACAGCCGATACTACAACTTTCGACGACGCTATGTCGAGTACCAGCCCGGTGACCGCGTTTGGGTTTGGACCCCAATACGCCGACGAGGACTTAGCGAGAAGCTTTTACGCCGCTATTTAGGGGCCTACGAGGACATCCGAAGCATTGGAGCACTCGACAATGAGGTCGTGCTCGACGGCATTTCGCTATCACAGCTGACGGCGTGAAGTATTTCATGTTGTGTGAATTTGGGCTTTCTCCTTTCTTGGGACTGTGTTACTTTGGACTTAGTTTCTTTGTTGTTTTGTTAGTGTTGTTTAATAAATGTCCTTCTGTGTTTGGGTCTCCTGTTATAAAAGTCGGCACGCTTGAACCACTGATCAAATTTCGACAATGGTCGACTGTGTGCGTCGCTATCGTTGTGCTTTCAGTGTAGCCTATTTTTGTTGGCGAAAGGTGCAGCCAATAAAAAGTTCGTTTCGTCTTTCACGGTATTGCTACTGTGTACTTTACCGTTGCTACCATATGGAATAACATAACAATCCTATTAGGTAACTGGTTAACTAGAGAAACCAAGCTGAACCTTGACGAATTCGTGAGCATGTGCTTTATGCATAGGTGGCTGCTGAAACAGTATACGCTATGCCTAGATTCTTCTTTGAACAAGGGTGGTGGCCATAATGTGCAGTGGCTCGGGGAAACGCGTGCAGTAGTGCAAGATAAATCGGCTGTCTTGTTTTTGCTCATGCCACATTGGAGAGTTCCAATTGCCCCGCACAAGGCATTACTCGCAATAAAATAACCTCCAGGGCTTGTTGAATGGGTGCCCTAGTGCTACAATTGACTTACCAAGGAGGGTCGAGACCCTTCTTAAGAAAGGAGAGTTGGGGAGCCCCCCCTCCCCCTCTGGATCCCCCTGACTTTAAACACTGTGGTTACCTTTCGTAATCAACTGGTTTTGATCACGTTTCACACAAGCATTTGCTTCCAATATAATCAAATGTCGCGCATATGTTGAGCGCGAAATGTGTTACGTCCTGCTGTAAATACTTTATTGTGTCGCTCGTCTTCGGAACTTATATATAATAAAAATTGCCATCGAACACAATTTCCTACATTTTGCGCTTTGTTTGCGATGCCACCGGAGCCAAAACAGCAGGTGAGGTTCTTGTACGGTAAGAGTGGCGCACAGCGGCGTCGATATCTTGTGGTAGTGCTATCGGCTTCACCTAAAAAGCTTTATAGAGTGCCTATCTTTGTAGAGTCTATCAATCTTACACCACAAAGAGGACCAAGTTGCCTGCCTACTTGGACCACGCCGGGTAGGTTCTCGTGGTCGTGATACAATAGCGATCATTGCATCTACGTCATTCCATCTACACAAAATTTACTGACAGGAAAGACAGAGAGGTCGACCTGCCGTAGTGCGCTCGTCTGCTATTCTGCACTAGGGAAGAGAGAAGAGCCGTGAAAATACTGGAATGGGTGATGTAAGACAAGTGGTGATTGCTTATGTATATTAGACAGCGACCCGCTTTATGACCTGGCTCTCACGAAGTCCTTGTCACACTTTCTAATGCCACCAAGACGCCCAGGTTGTCTAATAACTTCGGCCACTATCCATGTTCTCATGGTCGTGATGCCGCCGTGCTCGAGGCATCATTGTCATTCTACGTCTGTCATCCAACTCTGGTCATACCGTTGTCCCACCATCGTCGTCATAGAATCATCATATATTCTTTTTCAAGGGCGTCGTGATGGTCGTTCAGCCAGCGTCACTTCCGCTTCATGATCTGTGCTTGCCATGCCGTCGTCATCACACTTTCTACTCCAACCAAGTGGTCGAAGTTGTGAATAGCTTGGACCACAAAGTTTGAGGTCGTGATGCCGTCGTGGCCATTTCATTGTCGACATTTCAGATTCATCGCCCAAATCATGTGTTGCCATATTCGTTCGGCCATCGTCGTCGTAAAATCGTCGTCTATCCTTTGTCACACCGCCGATGTGGTTATTTTTTCTTCATCATTTGGCTGAAATTATGGCGTCGTTTTCATGCCATCTTTAGCACATATTCATAGCCATACTATATTCGTTATGCCGTCGTTGTCACGCAGCCGTGTTACAATCGTCATAACTTCAGTAACGCCAACTCATTGTCATCATGCGTCGCTATCATACCGCCTTCATCGTTCATTTGACATCAGTTTTCTTCGTACTTCTATTGTAATTTTATTGTCGTTATTCGTTCGAAATTATGCCGCCATTGTATCGCCACTATCGTCAAACAACATTATGCATGCGCCGTCAGACCATCGCGGTCATGCCGCAGTGGCCGTGCCATCGTCGTAACTCTAGCTTCGTCAGCCAACTCTGTGCCATGCCGTTACCTCCATGCCATCGTCCTCATACAGGGTTCATTAGGTAGTCGTCGTCACGCCTTTGTAATCATACACTCACTATCATCCCTCTGTCATTACAAGGCTCTCATGCCACAGTCTTCAATGCGCCGTCATCATAATGTTGCCGTCATGCACTCTTGTTATACAGCCGTCGTGATATTGTCAGGGTCATTTCATCGTAATCACGTAGATGTCATATCATGAATCTGAGGCTGTCGTTTTATCATCTTGTGACTTCAATAACGTCATCCCATTGTTCTCATGCCACCATCATCATACCACGTTCGTCGGTTCATCGACTCCATTCTTTGTTCGTCATCCGGTCGTAATCGTGTCTCGTGATTAAATGGCTTTTCTGCCGCCGCTGTGACGTCATCGTCGTCATGCCATTGTCCTCATTGCGCCGGCAGAGTGACGCTACCATGCATCCGTCTTAATATCGTTGTTATCCGGTCGTGCTGCTGCCATTTTCGTCATTTCAGCTTCTTTACCTGGTTTCTACCATTCCGTCGTCTTCACGTCCTGGTTTTTGTCTCAAAGTGCCCGTGCCGTGGCCGTCGCGCGGTGTTTGTTATACTATCGTTAGCATCGAATAAGCGAAATCTTATTGTCGTCATGCCGTGGCCATGACACCACTTTTGTGGCTCCATCGATGTCATTCCTTCATTGTCATTCCATCATCGTCACTGCATGGGCGCCATACAGTCATCGTCATGCCGCCATGATTATGTGTGACCTTAGAAAACGGGTGCCATAACAAAGTAGGACGCCATCGGCGTTTGTAGCACGAAGTCAAGGCAACGAAATTCTCAGAATGACCTCTAGACATGTTAAACGTGGTTTCAGGAATAAATAGTTTCGCCACATCGCTCGAATACAAATCGCGTTACCCTAGGCATTCAATGTGAGATGATTCTGCTATTTATCTATCCTTCTACGCCAATGTGGTTGCCGAAGTTGTCTACCAGCTTAGGCCACAAGGTACATACTCGTATATGCTTGTTCTCGTGGTGCCGTTGTGGTCATCGCATCGTCGTGATTCCAGCTTAGTCATCTAACTCTCATCATGCCCTCGTCGTCCCGCCTTCTGCGTTGACCTAGAGGCCTATGTTGTCAATGGAGATACTTTGTATGTGCTCGCGGCCGTTGCACCGTCTTCGTTCCAACTTTATCGCGCGACTCTTGTCTTCTCGTCATGGTCTTTATCGAGTCGTTAAGCATTCGTTCCGACAAAGTCGTCGTGTCATGGCTGCATCATGGTCATCACTCCGGTTAGAGCATCCGAGTCTCGTTATGCCATCGTCGTCATACGGCCTCTGTGAAACATTGTCACGGCATCGTCGTCATACAGCCGTCGCCATCCCCTTGTCGTCATACCGTCAACGGCATTGTGTCGTTGTAAGGCAGTCGTGCTCATACCTTCATCCCATTCATGTGATTCCGTCTCTGTCACGCCATCGTCCTTATATCATTACCATCATGAATTCGTCATGTCCTCACGTCATTGTCATCATATGCCTTGGCCGCTGTTGCGATGACGTCATAGCGTGGTCGTCAAATGGTCGCTGTCTTGTATTTTGTTCTCATATCATCGTTGTCATGCAGTTGTGGTCATGCAATCGTCGTTCATTGGAGCTTTATCTGGTTCTCGTCATACCGTCGTCGTCACGCCAGCGCCATCACTCAATCGTCGTCATACAATTACCCTCAAGCCGCCGTCGCCACCCTCTCATCATTATATCAGTCATCATTTGCCGTCGTGATGTAGTTGTCGTACCTTCGTCGTTATAATCTGTCAGCGCAACAGCTAGACAAAAACAGGAAAAACTGCGGCAGAACCGAGATCATGATGTCTGGAAATAGTAATGCGTAAGCGTTGAAGCAACACAACGTATTGCCACCATCGAAACGAGATATGTGCAGACCATGTACTGCATTGGAACTCGTCTTTTGCGCTTCCCTAACAATCGGCGACATCTAGAGCCGCCACCGACGCCTGCACAAGGCCTTCGAAGTACATGGTGGGCCGGTGCGCACGAGGTTCATTGAAGACGAGCACATACCCAGTACATTCATGGCGCAGCTCACTGACGCGTTGGCGTGAAAGGTAATAATTGATGAGCAGCACATACCTAAAGCATTTGTAGCACAGCCTGATAATGCGACGGGTTGCTGTCCTTGAGTAACTTCTGTGGCGTGGGTTCGATTCCAGCAGCATGGGAAGAAATTTATGAGGTCTTTTTGTCTTTATAGAATGGCACACTCCCGGTGGCACTCACCTAGTTACCCAAGTTGGCATCACAGGCGTTCATTCAAGAGCGGCAAACACCTAACGTACCCAGTGACCATCGAAGAGGTTTTAGGAAGATGTGACGGTGGCCAATGAGCTGTGCCGTCGTCCCTGCATTCACTTCAGAAGGGCGAAGGCGGCGAGCGGAGCGGCAGCTGTGGCGACCAGCGTGGCCGGCTTCTAGGTCGACTCTGCACGTGCCGAGCTTGCGCCTCCAGCACGCGCTGCGTATCGTTATTCTTTTCTTCATTTGCAGCCGGCTGAGAGCGCTGGCCAAAGCACCCTTTGTTGCAGCGTGCGCGGCCTCTACAAGCCCCCCCCCCCCCCCCTCCGCCCAGACGTAACGGCCATAAAGTAAGGTAGCGAAACCAGTTGTCAAAAGGGTCCGTGGGTAGTCCAAGTAGTACGAGCCCGTTGAAGGTGAAGGGGACTAGCAAATCCCTCCAGGCGACGAGGCTGCGAGTGGCGCTGCGAACGAACGGCAGACAGCATGCCCGCAGGGAGAGTGTGACAGATGCCTCTGCAGTAGTTGACGCAGGCCACGCAAAATGAACGGGAAGCGGGTGCTGTCAGTGGTGG
This sequence comes from Dermacentor albipictus, assembly GCF_038994185.2. NCBI lineage: Eukaryota > Metazoa > Arthropoda > Arachnida > Ixodida > Ixodidae > Dermacentor > Dermacentor albipictus. Next base: position 13,437,113 of record NW_027225569.1, read on the forward strand.
AGACGACAAGCCGAAAGCTCGATTGTGACGCCCTCGCAGATGCGTGAGCAATGCTGGACGCAGCTTGTTCACGCGCTTGTCCGGTCCTGCCCTACGCGCGGTCACGGCCCAAGCTGAAAACGTATAGGTGTGACCGCGCCCGTGTCACGACAAGACGGTCGGGCCGACGTAGCTTGACTGGAACAGTGATAGTGCTGGGGAGAACTTGGGCTCCGGACAGGTAGCCATTACAGCGTGTGGCTCGGTGCAAGGCGCCTTCTCCCGGGTAACCACTGTAGGAGGACGTGATGGCGGCCAATTAGCTCTGCCGTCGTCCCAACATTTACTTCAGGAGAAGGGTAAAGGCCGCAAGTGGAGTAGCGGCTGTGGCGACCAGCGTTGCGTGCTCCTAGGTCGACTCTGCGCCTGCCGAGCTTGCGCCTCGAGCATGCGCTTCGCACCTTAATTCTATTCTTCGTTCGCAGCCGGCTGAGAGCGCTGACCAAACTGTCCCTTGTTGCGATGTCGGTGGGCTCTACAGGCCCATTGAAGGCCAGCACAAACAGAGTGGCACACACCCAGATCTCCAAATCGGCGTCAAGAAGTTTCATCGCACACCGGTGCCTTCCCAGTCCTGCTTCTACAGTGACTCACGTCGGCGCAAAAGAGCTTCTTACATTGGCACATACACAGTACCCAAACTGATGTGATGGTTGATGTCGAACGCTGTTACCTCAAAACAGCAGTACCATGCGCTAACCACTCGAGTACAAGTTTACAGTGACCCAGGTAGGCCGGAGCACGATTAGATACAAACCTACAAAGATACTTAGATTGACAACTCTCGTAAAGTGCGTGAACGCATTAAAAGAACAAACGATCACATTGCTGTCAATCGGTGTCCGACCTTCGTAGTGATGCCGCGGTGGTGGTGCCGTCGTCGTGATTCTAACTTCAGGACCCGATTCTTGTCATGTTGTCCTTGTCATACCATCGTCATTACACAGCCATCATCATACTATTGTTAGCGTGCCGTCGTCGTCATGCCGTCATTTTACCATCGTTACCACCTTTTCAATGTGTGCCTGTTGTCATGCCAACATCGTGACACAGCGTTCGTCTTTCCATCCTTCATTCCTACTACGTCATTCTCTTCTAATCATTGGGCCGCCACTCAATCGTGATTATGCCATGGCTCTCATGCAACCTCGTCATTTTGCTGTCGTCAGGCAAACGCTGTCACGCATCAATTTTCATACCTTGGTCGTCATGCATTTGTGGTCACACCATCGACGTCATTCGAGCTGCGTCATCCGCTTGTCATCATTCTGTCGTCGTCACGCCGTCGTCATCACATACCCGCCGTCCCATTGCCATCATGTCATCATCATCACGCTGTCGTTGTATCATAGCCATCTTTTGAGAATCGTCATCGAATGATCGCCACACCGCCTTTCTCGTTCCATCGACATAATTTTATCGTCGTCACTGCGTTGTCACCCTACAGTCGTTGTGATGCAGTCATGCTCACGGGCAATTTCGGCAAAAGAGTGCCATAGCAAAGTCAGCCGAAACCGATGACAGATATCGCACATATCCGAAGCAAAGGAAGTGCCGTGTTAATAAAACCCCTATGATAACACCCACAAGGTGGGTCACACTATCCGCGCCCTATTGCTCCGCAATACTCTCCACTTCTTGTCCACCTAGAAACCCGACACGGTGGCTGGATTTCATTGCCGTATCAGGGCCTTGCAAGACATGACCCGGGCATAGTTTGCTTAAGAAAACAGGTTGCGGGGCTAGCTGGGGGCGCATTACTCTTCTTTCTTACGAATGTAACCCAGCACTGCTCATTAAGTGAAAAATACAACGACAAACGTCCCCGGTAACCGGGGTAAAGCGGGAGATGAAAATGAAATATTAGTTGATTTATTGAGAGATGGGGTAGGTATCACGCCTGAAAAGCTTTCAGTCTTTTATAAGCAATGCCTCACTACTTGAGCTGTACCAGAGAGCTGAAAGAATTGCAACATTATACGAATCCATAAAATGTAGAGGTTAAAAAATAGAGGTAGTATAGGGCCATTCACTTGCTTCCAGTAGTCTAAAATATTCACTAAGTTCCCATAGAATCAGTGTAACACTTCAAGCAACGAATAGAAAATGATGACTTAATGAAGGGATATTCTGCGATGAATCAAACCATGTCATCCATCAGGTATTCGAGATATCTGCGGAGTACAATGAACCTGTCTATGTCGTTTTCATAGATTACGAAAAAATCACTTGGTTCAGTTGAGATACCGCCATCGCCTAATCAAGGTGTTGCAAACCGCGCGGGTCAGCTTCTCCTGTCTTCCTTTCCCCCCTTCTTGTTTCTGTCGATAACTCAAGTCGATTCTGGTCCTCTTTCCAGCAGTAACCCTCTCCCCACTTTAAGCTATATATTTGGTATGTGCTGACATAATAAAGGTGATTCCACGGCAGCTATATCTGCATGTGTTTCCGCGACTGATTAGCTGACGACAGTACAAATGGGTTCAGGAGGCTTACCTGAATGTCTTGGGAATATCTACAAAGATTCCACAGCTACCTTGGCTCTCCACAAGAATAGTAGAAAGTTACTTATCAAGAAAGGGGACAGGCAAGGAGGCGCAATATCTCCATTGCTATTCACTGCATGCTAAGATGTATTCAAGCTATTAGTCTGGGAATGCTTAGCAGCGAGGATGAATTCCGAATATCTCAACAACTTTAGGTTTGTAGATGACGTTGTCCTGCTCGTAGATACTGGGGACTAATTACAACCTTGAGAACCTTAACCGGAGAAGTGTAAGAGTGATGCGGAAGATTATTGTGCAGGTCAGGATTCAGGTGCAGGTTAGGTGCAGGATTCAGTCGGAGTTCATATGCAATATATTATCCCGAACAGTTGTTCATCTTAAGGCCCAATAATTGCCTTGATTTTTTTTTCCTGGAAAGTCCATTGGTTCACCAGAGGCTGGTGCAGCTTTTAAGGGAAACTCGCTCATTCCGGTGGAATGGTTCACTATTTCAATGAGCGCATTTAGAATGTTTATTATGTTTTTTACATGTCCGTCGTTCATATATATATATATATATATATGTCTATGTATCCTTAGATTTACCTAAACGTGCATTGGCCATGTGCATCTCTTCACGCCACGAAATCAGTAAACCTGCTTTATTTCATTATAATATTGTTTTCTTTGATCATTGCCCTTGATCGATGTTCCCAACAAGAACAGCGCGTAAAATGAGACGATGTTTACAAGATTTCCTTTCGTAGCTTCATGTTGTAGATAGGCGGCTTCTGTGGCAAAAATTACGTGTTATTAGATAAAGATAGCAGTTAAAGATAAAAGTGCTAAGGATAGCAGTTCACCTGGTTAAAGCTACAATTGGTACCGGACGACAATAGTAGAGGGCACACCAAAGCAAGGAAAACCATAAAAAATTTTACTGAACACACTTTCGGCGAGAAAAACTGGGTGTCCGCAGGCATCCACGCAACGAACGCGCACTCCCTAGCATACGACGCACTTGATAACGACAGCAAACGTGAAAGCGGCATGTTGTATAACCCATGCCTCAAGTATGCACACGTAGCAAAAATGTATCAGTATAAATTTGCAGTTGAAGTAAAGCACCATTTTAGGAGCGTACGCACGCAATCGGTCTCAGCGCATGCAGAGAAATTACGTTGAACATGCCACAAAGCGTGCCTCCACCCCAATCCATTTCGCTCGCAGCGCCCTCGCAAAATTTTTCCACACACAGCGCATAAGCGGGAGAGCGCCGTTCGTTCCATTCGACCATTGTCTAGCACACTCTAATTTTGATTAAGCCGGCGATCGCGGCTCAATCTCGCGTACAAAAGAAACGAAGCGCGGAGAGAGGAAGCACGCCGTCTCCCTTCATCCGCAAGGCTCCGGGCAGGGGGATGAGGGGGCTTCTCCTCCGGGCGGCAGATGCACCCACTCGGACCGCTGTAACTTGAAGCCCATCTATGACGGGGACAAGGGGTCTCTTCAATTTTCAGAGCCCTGGCAGTCCGCTGGCAGCCAGCTAGTTCCGGTCCTGATAGGAAGTCACGTGGGCTGGGGTCCCAAGACAAGCTGAACCTGCCCGATGTTTGCAAACTCGAACGCCAGGACAGCTGGCCGAAGGTAAACATCCTACCAGCATGGCAGCGCCCGACAAGGTCGTCGCGCGCTCGGCGTAGTCGGCCCATTTTTGCGTTGCCAGCTTGAAAATATACAGTTGCATTCACGGATACGATCACTTTCGCGCGATTTCGCGCGACTCCGCACTGGGCCAGCCTCACCTTGTGCAGCACAACAGATGGCCTCCGACGCGTCCGGTGACAAGACGCGAAATAGTGCTTAAGTGATTGTATCCTCGAAAGGGATAACTCGAGGATCCCTGCTCGCAGCGATCACGTCGCCCACCGGCAACATTATTGAGTTGGCGTTTTGTCATCACTTCACAAGACATGAAAAAGCGGGATGTCGGGTACGTCTTATACGCATAAAATTTCGTGCCGACCTGCTTGGGCTTCGGTTTCAGAAAGTTTGTCGCGCGTAATGGTGCTTCTCATTTTGACCCTAAGGAGCTGGGGACGCGGCTCGCGCATGAAAATGCACGCCGCCTGTGACCAGCGAAAAGTTGCGCGAAAAATGACACTGGTGGCGATAATGAGAGCAATAAGCAAATGTACGTGTGTCTAATGTACGTGCGCCTATTACTCAAGCAGTGCATTCTTACATCAACGGCCTGCAGTTCGGACACATATCAGTTTTGAGCTGCCAGCCAAGCACACGATGGAGAGACGGAACGAAAACGGGATAGCTGCAACGTCTTCGCTAACTGCAGAAAATAGAGATATCTCCGCATACATACGCGAGATATGCGGAAAGGAACACCACCAGAGAAAGACGAAATTGAGCGTCTACAACTTGCGTGGAACACAATGCAGATAACATGCACGCATGAGGGCGCGGCGCGCTGATCGCCGCGAAGAAGCCTTGGGGACACACACATACACAAGCTTCAAACGGTTCACCACTGCTCATATGACACCGCTTCACGATGCGGAACAGTGCGTTAGCCCCTAAAACGATAACGCTAGAAGTAAGGAAATCCGAAGGTGACCGTAGACAGTTGGCTGAGCGAGGTAAGTCCTCAAGTCCTCGAGTCCTCAAGCGCCCGAGTTGCAATCCGTGAAGTCCCAGCAAAGATGGTGGGGAGCGCCCATCGCCTCTTTTAGTCGTCCGCTAGCCAGAGAACTTTCAGAGGTCAGACAGACCAAACTCATCCTGGTAAGTTCTGGCAGCCCGCGGGAAGCCAGAACCGTCCAGCCCGAGCAAAACGAACGCCCGGCGGAAGTGCGTGGCGCGGTGGGCGGATCAACCCGAGAAAAACGAAGAAGCTCTGGCTGGTTCTGGCAGGCCGCGGGTAGCCAGAAGTGGATGATCGAAGAAGCCCGCGGGCAGGAAGGGTGTGGGCGGGCGCTTCTAGTCGGGGCGGTGCACACCGCCCGAGCAGCTGTGTCTTGAAAGCCATTCGCGTCGTGTAGAGAGTACGCTAGGCGCAAAGGCAACTGATGAGCGCAGCTCACGCACGTGCGCGACACATATGGAGGAAAGCGGGAAGGCAGCGCGGAAGGGAGCGGGGTGGCTTCGACTTCGCCAAGAAGTGCATGGTCGTGTGCGGCGCACCTTGAGCGGGATCTGCAGAGGGTTATACCTTTGTGTGCGCTGTGTGTGTAGTGACGTTTGAAGGAGAGGAAGAGAGAAATGCAGTGCCGTAACTGGATCTCAGAGGAGGACACCTCAACAGCACTGCACAGGGAAAGGGAAGTGGGGAGAAAAAGATCAGGGAGAGGAGGAAAAGTAGGCGGAAAAAAAATAACAAGAAGGATGAAGAAGCAATGCGGGGCTTACTAAGGTCCCTCTATAGTTTTCAAGGTAGCGACATCTGCCGCGCGCGCCACCTAGGAAGTTCCTGTAGCAGACGGCGCCCACGCTAAACCGCGGCGCCGCGGCATTCGGGAGGTGAAAAAATACCTGCATACGCGCAGAAATAAAACCTACTGGTGCCTGACTGTGGCGAAAAACGAAAGAAGGACCCGAACTGCTAAATTTAGTCCTTTAATTCCAAATGAGCGCTCCAAGAAAATAGCTCAAGAGAGCGTAATGAGGGCTGGATCGCCTCCATTCCGCGTGTTTACATTTCGTTCGTTTGCGCTCAATCACCGCGCGAGTCTTGGTGATTGCTTGCGCTTAATCCCGTATGCTCTGTGAAATTCTTTGCATGTAAGTGTGCTGCGTATACATAGCGGTTCCATTGAACGAAGAAGTCGTGTAAAAATGAATGCTGACAGTCGCTTGGACTGAAAATATTTCAACATAACAGCGCTCAAACGTGCGATTCTCAAAGCGCGCAGCCCTCACAGCAACTAAACAACATCCTATGTGTGCGTGGAACCGAGTGCGCCAACAGTCTTCTTGCCGCTGAGTGTGTCTGTCGTGTAGCGATTACAAGACGACTGCATGTGTCTTGTGGTTCAATGCTACGAGCCAGTGCAACTGTCGTGACATGATGAAGAGGTGGTATGGATCGTGTCAGAGTGTCTCCTCGATCGTGTTCGGGCTGCCAGCGCGATCTGATCTCGCGGCACACCAATATCAAGCGTAGCGTGTGCGCGTGTGTCAATGCGGTTGACTTTTCTCGTCAACCGTGCGACGTCGCCGCGTAAACTCGAATCATGACGCGCATTGTTGTGTTTATCCCTTTTCGCCTCCATGCACCGCTAAAGCCCTCTAAGAATTAGAGGGCCCTTATACGAAACGCACGCGGATTGGCCCAGCTATTACTCCACTGTGTTTTGCTGGCAATCCGTGTATCGCTTCTGGCGTTTTTCTTATGTTCATTTGCAGTTGTGTGTTTGTCATCAGTAAAATGGCATTGCCGATTACTGAAACATCTTCGAATGTAAGGGAAACTTGGAACGAGCTCGCAGCTGTATGTAATGTACTTTGATATACTGTATTACGCTTTATTATTTGACGGCGAGTAGCTGTGGCTATGCAGTATTCGTTTTTGAAAACAGAATAATGCAGGCACTTAGCAGTATATTCATTCAACTAACTTCTTGTCGTCCTCCGTCTGATCTCGGCACCCATCCGCACAGCAACAAGGCATTTCGGTCCTTCGCATCCTAGGTCATATTGATCTATTCAGCGGGCTCACAGCGAACTAAAATAAATAATATCCACAAACTTCGGCCCTCAACATTCATGCACGTGAGTGAAATACTATCACCGCTCGACACACGCACGTGTATATTTTCTATCGCACCTTTGTATCGTATGTTACTTGCCGCGCATAGTCGTGCTGTTACGGACGGTTCAAAGTCCGTCCGTGCAATTCTGTGTAACCATACTTTTCGTCTGGTTACGTTATGGATGCCGCGCGCGATGCAAAATAACTTCTTGCCATCCTTCGTCCGGTTTCGGCACCCAACCGCACAGCAACAAGGCATTTCGGACCTCCCGGAACGAAATTATCGCAATGATGTGCATAGAACAAAGGCGAAACGCGCGCACTTCGCCCGGCGCGCAGGAACTTTCATGGCGTCAAAGGGGCGGAGCAAGATCACATGTCACCGATCAGCCTATCGCAGGCGTTGTCGGCTGGATCAAAGCCTGGCGGTACTTTTGAATGATTGAGGGGCTTTAGGGCTTACACCCGCGTACTCAGCTGCGTTTCACGACAAAAGTTAAGTAGGGCAGGAAGCACTTTCTTGACAATGGAATGGTGGGCTGCCGAAAAGAGAAGCGCTCCCTCCGGGTCACAGGGCCGTCCCACACGATGGTATGATGCAAAGAGCGCAGTGCGCTCAACATCGAAGGCCGGGCAGCGGAGCAGAAGGTGCTCAAGCGTCTCCTCCTCGCCGCACTCCAAGCACGCGGGGCTGCCTCTTCCGTTCAGTCTGTGCATTCTGGCGGCCGAGTTGTAGCAGCCGACGCGCAGCCGAAGGAGAAACGAGCTGTCCCAGAGGGAGAGACCCGCGCGGGGGAGGAGGCGAGAGGGCGTGCCTGCAGCAACGCACGGTTCAGGTGGCTGCGCGCGGAGGATGCGCAGTATCGCCGTCTTGGCCACGTCGAAACGGTGTTGGAGCTAGCGAGGGGAAGTGAACCGAGAGAGCTTGCTTCGTGAGGGCGTCAGCCGCTTCGTGCCCAGGCAGGCCGATGTGCGGGGGGACCCATTGTAATGCGAAATCGCAGCCCTTATTTACGAGATGGCGCAGTTTCGATCCCACGCACTGCACAAGCGGAAGACCGGCATAGTCCTTCCTCAGCATGCAAAGAGCCGCACGCGAGTCCGACAGTATCGCGGCAGACGAGACACCGCACTCCTGAAGAAGTAGGTCAGTCGCGAGGTCAATCGCCGCGAGTTCAGCGACTGTCGACGAGGCAGGAAAACGAAGGCGGCACTGCCGAGACGCAGAAATGTACGGTACCGTGCATGCGGCAGTGGCGGAACCGTCACTGGACACGGATCCGTCAGTGTACACTAGGAGTCGGTCGCGTAGATGTTCGAAGATCAATGCAGCTGTCTCCTGCTGCATGGCACACAGTGCTGTTTGTCGCTTGCTCTTGACGCCCGGGACGGTGATGTTTACATCGAGGAGCGCGGAGGCGTGCGGCGAAGGCGGCAGGAGGAGGAGTTGAGGCAAAGAGGCGATGCGAGTGCTGAACTCGGTGGCACGCTGGTCCATGCCCGAGCCCTCGACGGTGTGGAGGCGGCACACGAGGCGCTGACCCTGTGGCGACCATTGCAGTCACTCAATGTGGTGAAGCGCTTGTTTCCGCGCGCGAAGTGATGGCGGCCAGTTTCTCGCTTCGGCTAGTTGCCCCCACTTGCGAGATCCGGTGAAGCGCGTACATTTGGCGAACTGCGGTGCGGTGCTCGAGGTCGACGGCCTTCCAGTTGGCTACACTGGCGTTGGTGAGTGGGAGCGCGTAGAGCACTAGCGACGTTGCGATCGAGTTGTAAATTCGGAGCGCAAAATGCGGTGTGCAGCGGCGGCCTCGGGCGAGCAGTGAGCGTGTGGCGCCTGCGACTTTCCTGGAGTCCCTGCAGAGTTGTGTAGTGGCCGCGTTAAAGTTGAGGCGCAGTCGATGTGAAGGCCGAGGTATGAGACTTTTCTGTGCCACGGAGTGGGGGGGTGGAGGGGGGGGGGGGCTTCCGCGCAGCGAGAGAGTTGGCACTTCGAAGCGTGCACGGCTCGCACGGGGGTGAATTAGTAGCGCCTCGGTTTTTGACGCCGAGAGCTGAAGCCCTATGCTGCCGAGATATTCGTCCACGGCGTTGATCGCCGATTGAAGTGATTGACGCACTTGGTAGCCATAGTTCGTGGGCCCGCAAGCAAAAAGAGCGAGGTCATCAGCGTAAATCGCCACACGGACATCAAAGGCTGTCACCTTCGGTATTAAATGAGGGAGCCTTGCCAGCGCCAAGTTAAAGAGGAAAGGGCTGAGGACACTGCCCTGAGGAACTCCAGAGGCCACGCTACGGGTAGTGCTGAGCGCGTCACCCACGCGCACTCTGAGCGTTGAGAAAGGCCGAGACATATGTAGGCGGTCGGTGATACGCAGCTCGCGAAGCGCTTGAGTGATGGTGCCATGAGGGAGGCCGTCAAACGCGCGCTCTACATCGAGCAGCACCAGGTATCCGGCTTCCTGGCGGCTTGCAGCGTGCTCGAGAGTGACGACAACGTCCGCGAGGGAATCAGCTGTCGAGCGCAGTCGGCGGAAGCCGCTTTGTTCAGGGGCAAAGGCCTCTAGGGCGGAGGCAATCCATTCAAGGCGGTGCAAAGCTATGGACGCCATTGTTTTTCTGGGTTACCGAGGTTAGCGATACTGGGCGATAGGAGTTGGCGCTTGAGAATGGGAACGACGATCGCCTCTTCCCAGTCGGCGGGAATGATGCCGCTGCGCCAGACCGAGTTGAAGACCTCGAGAAGTGACGGAAGCTGAGCTGCGTCAATGTTCCTCAGGACTTGACGAGTAATGCCTGTTTCACATGATGCGATTTTCGTCGCACCGGAAGTGCGATTTCCGTCGTTTGCGATGAAAATCGCAGTCGCAGTGCCGACCCCCCGATTTTCGGCTGCGACCAACCGGTTGGTCGCACAGGCGCACCGTCGCACCGATCGCTGCGATTTTCCGTCGAAATTGCGCGGAGAGCTGTCAACGGAGCTATTTCGCCGGTTTGTTTTGGAAAATGGCGTCTCGTCCGACAAGTGCAATGCGCGGAAACGGGGATCGTCGAATTCGGTACGTACGCGAAGGGAGAATAAAAAACTTGTACCGCAGATTGCATTCTCCGATTGCTATGCGTTTGTTGACACGCTACACAGCAAATCAAGTGCATTTTCACGTTTGCTTCGTACGCCTTTGCGAGTTGTCAGTGCTAGGAGGTGTTCGATCCCCAGCAGACGACGAGGTTGTCACAATTTTCTTTTGTTGAGTAGCTTGAAAAAATCGCGCTTACGGAGCAGCTTGAATTATTTCAACCTCGGCAAGGGCAAATGACAAGACAGCAAAGTACCCGAAGTTTCAACGTTGCGCTGAACGCGGTACCGTTCAGTTGCGTTTTCTTGTCGGTTTTCAATCACGAATTTCCCGATGCATCTTGAAAGCCTATCTTGCCTCTTATTAAATTTGACAGAGCAAAAGTGTAGGCTATCGTAATGAATTTGCTACGATAGCATTAAATCCGTGGCTTGAATAAAATATTACATGCACGTTAAGTTGCACCTCTACTCTGGAGAATTTTTTTTTTCATGCACAAAAATCAATAAACATTGACTATGTTGCGGACTTTGTATCCTTACTGCATCTGTATGAACACTTGCTCTGCGAGGTAACTAACTGTACAACTAGTATATTAAGTAAATTGCTTGCTATAGTGGCACAGTGACAACGTACCCTCCTGCACAATTATGCAGAACTCGTGCAACAATGCGAAAAGCAGGCAAACGGCCTGTTCTTGTGGGGATAAAATAGTATAAAACGACACGCTGAACAAAAGAAAATCGAGCTGTGTTGTGAAGTCAGCCGGTACAAGCAGTTCTTGCACGTTCACAGCTGATCAAGTGTGCAGAAACATTCATGCCTTACATGTTTCTAATAAGTTTCTAATAAGTTTGTGATCACATATATTAGTGTGTAAAACCATATAACGATATCCGCTGCGATTACTATCTTTATAAGTAATGAAATACCATGCTACTTGCAAGAACATATATCACCTGAGGATTTTAGAACAAATTTCTGCATTTCAACTATACACAATATGTGGTTTATTCAATAAAAGACCACATACTGGGCTTTTTTGCAATGACAAACTTATTCCAAACTTTACTTACATACAGGCAAGAAAAAAAATTATAGACAGAATTATTGTTCTTCAATTTGTTCACCTGCCACTGTGGCTATAGCATTCTGCTGCTAACTCAAGGCAAGGGATTGATATGCCAGCCATGGAAGTCGCATTTCGGATTGGAGTCGTAGGTGAGAGAAAAAGCTCTTGCACTTAGATTTAGTTCATCACCTTTTATTGAACCCTTACACTTCAAAATACTACTGCATAGGGGAGCATGCTTATGCAAAATCTAACACCAATAGAAAGCAAAGGGCAGAATTGTAAAACAACCATCTTTCGTGATAATTCGCGTGTGTGAATATTCATTACATCAATATGTATTGTTCAACACCACTGCACAAATAAGCATGATCAGGTATAGCAAGTACTGTGTCGGGAAGCTGGTTCTACAGATGTATAAATGTCAAGGCATGAATGCTCATACTACATCGCACACATAGCACAAAGAAAACCTTTTTCAAGAGTTGTCCCTTCTGGCAGTTATGAGTGGGCCATAAGCAGCAGAAACTTTATCGCAGGACATTGTGCAATACCGCTTATGAAAGAATGAAGAGGCTTTTAACAGCAGTACCTTATGCTGCTCTAATAAGAGCAACGATGAGCAAAAACACTTCTGGTAGAGCACTTAAACAGTAACTTTCTGCAAGACAGAAAATTCCAGGTCAGAGTTGGAGGTACATTTGGCCCATACACACCAACAACACGGGCATACTACAAGAAACACTACAGCCTATGGCGTATTACAGTCTATGTGAAAGCTATCTTATACAGAAATCAAGAATGATGCAACAAGCCCTCAACAACACTGCAGACTTTCTTGGCCAGTCTGGCCTCTCGCTTTCTGATAAGTCAGCTCATATCGACGTCGGAAAAAAAGAAAGGCAAGAATCAAGAACTACCCCAGATTGCACATTGTGATCCACATAGCTGGACAAATATGCCCGCAAGTCAATGTCCACAAATCCTCAGCAAGTGTAAGCCCATGACGGCAGAACCAGCACGTGGGTGAAACAAGTATGCAATGCCTGGACGCAACTTCCACACGTGGTGAAAAGAATAATCTCGAAATAATGGGGGTGGACGAGTGGATACTATAGAAAATCGCAGATGCTTTGCTTGTGTCCAAGGTATGGTACGGTATGAATTACCTGCAGCACATAAAAAAGACAACTCATCGAATACAGGCATCGGGTAGTAATAACAGGTCTTTCCAACTGTACCATGCTTGAAGACCTCTATGAGAAAGAGCTAACGAACAAGCACCTAGACAGAGTAGAATTGCTGCCTGCAGCACAAATTCTTTGTCTCAAGAGCTCAGAACCTCGCAACAAGATACTATGCCAGATAGCATATCAGATGCAAAGACGACTACCCCTCCCTTCAGAAACACAACCTCGGGAGTACCTGAACTTGAAACACAACAGGCCCATACCGTGGAATATGGGGGTAAACAATTAGGCCAGGAGACTATATGCAACTGCCAAACACACAGAGGAGGTTGCTAATCATGAAGATGCAAGCAAACATAAGGCACATACAGTACACTGATCTGGCAATAGCAGTGTAACAGTAGTATGACACTACATAAAACTAAACCCCATATAAGTGAGTACCATTTCAGGTCATCCTACACCTAGAAAAGCTGAACTGAACGCAATCAAAGCAGTACTTGTAGTGCAGATTACACCCTGCACAACACCCTGCATGGATTCACCAGAAACTGTCTGGGCCTGCACATCACACAAGATTGTCAGGAAAATTAGGAGATTGACACGCGACTTGCAAGCACATGGCCAGTAATTAAATTACAGGATACATAGCCATGCAAATATTCCAGGACACAAGCGGGCTTATAAGCCTGACATAATAACTGAAAACTAGATGAGTTTGTGTGTATTCATTATTAACTAAAGTGCAACAGATAGACAACAGACAAGAATGAAGCGCTCTGTGTGTTCACTTCGTTCCTGTCCATTGCATTTCTGTTGCACTATGATTAATGAATTCATAAGGCTGTACAGGAGAAGAATGATACCTCTGCCCAAGGGCCCGATCTCACATCCAAATCCACACGTGTGCACACACACGCACACAAATGCTGCAAGAGTGCATAGCATGAAGCAGTATCAACAGGATGACACTAGATATGGATAAGGACTAACTTTCAACTGATGATCATTTGTAAAAATGTGGCGAGTTATACAAATTACCAGAAAAAAAGGACGATGAGCAAAACGAGAACAAGGTGAAAGCAGGAGCCAACGATCGACTAGTGGACTTGTCTTCTTCAAGGTCCACGTTTGGAAACGTTGGCTCCTACTTTCACCTTGTTCTCATGTTGCTCATCGTCTTGAATTTCCATCTCCTGCCTTCCCCGAGTTTTCCCCAGAAAAAGAAAGACATCTTTGAAAGATAGATAAAAATTGGTGCTTGATGCAGCCAAACATAAATAAAAATGCTACAGAAAGAAAATAGAGAAAAATTCGAAGTGCAGGAAAAAATCATTACAATTGCCAATCCTGCATGCCAGCACCTTTCAAGAAACACTGTTGTTATTCCAATAGACAGACTGACAGCTTGCTTATGCAAGCACATTCTTCCATTTCCATGCCATTGGGAAAAAAGTGAGTTTCCTGGAAGGTAGCCACATGCACACTTGGTGATCACAATGTTTTTTTTTTCCCTGGACTTGTATATATATATGTATTTTATCCAGGCACGTACCCAGGATTTTTTTCCGGGGGGGGCCCACCACCTCCATCATCATCATCATCATCACCACCACCACCACTACCACCACCACCATCATGATCATCATCATCATCATCATCATCATCATCATCATCCTGTTTTATGTCCACTGCAGGACGAAGGCCTCTCCCTGCGATCTCCAATTACCCCTGTCCTGCCGCCAACCGATTCCAACTAGCACTCGCGAATTTCCTAATTTCATTGCACCATCTATAGTTTTCTGCCGTCTTCTATTGCGCTTCCCTTCTCTTGGTACCCATTCTGTAACCCTAATAGTCCAATGGTTATCTAACCGGCGCATTACATGACCTGCCCAGCTAAATTTTTTCTCTTGATGTCAATTAGAATATTGTCTGTACCCGTTCGCTCACTGATCCAAACCGCTCACTTTCTCTCTCTTAACGTTATGCCTAGCAATTTTCGTTCGATCGCTCTGTGCACGGTTCTTAACTTGATCTCAAGTCTCTGCCCCATATGTCAGCACTGGCAAAATGCACTGAGTGCACACCTTACTTTTCAATAATAATGGTAAGCTTCCAGTCAGGAGCTGGCAATGTCTGCCGTATGCGATCCAGCCTATTTTTATTCTTCTATGAATTTCCTTCTCATGATCAGGGTCCCCTGTGATTAATTGACCTAGGCAAACGAACTCCTTCACAGTCTCTAGTGGCCGATTGGCGATCCTGATGTGTTGTTCCTTTGCCCGGCTATTTATCATTATCTTCACCTTCTGCATATTAATATTCAACCCCACTCTGACACTCTCTCAGTTAAGGTCTCCAATCATTTGTTGTAACTCGTCTGCACTGTTGCTGAATAGAACAATGTCATCAGCAAACCGAAAGTTGCTGAGATATTTGCCGTCGATCTTTACTCGTAAGCCTTTCCAGTTTAATAGCTCGAATTCTTCTAAGGGCGCAGTGAACAGCTTTGGAGAAATTGTGTCTCCCTGTATGACCCCTTTCTCTATAGGTATCTCTCTGTTTTTCTTATGTAGAATTAAGGTAGCTGTAAAACCTCTGTAGATATTCTTACGCGAAGGAAAAGTCAGTAAGACCAGAAACTACTTACAGTTTATATTTACAACAACGGTTTCAGCGCGCTGACCGGTTAGATTCACAGCGCGAGCCCAGTTCGTTCTTCCTGCTCTTTTCTGGAGTGATGGCGCCCACGCGCCTTGTTAAAACAAACAAATACCACACGCATGTAGCAATATTTTCCAAGCTTTTTACGTGAGCGTTCTGTACTCCTTGATTACGTAGTGCCTCTATGACTGCTGGTATCTCTACTGAATCAAATGCCTTTTCGTAATCTATATAAGCCACGTAGAGAGGCTTATTGTACTCTGCGGATTTCGCGATAACCTGAGTGATGATATGGATGTGATCCATTGTAATGTATCTCTTCCTGAAGCCAGCCTGTTTCCTTGGTTGACAAATCCAGCCCTTATTCTATTGGAGTTTATTTTGGTAAATATTTTACATAATACTGGGAGCAAGCTAATGGTCCTATAATTTTTCAATTCTTTAACGTCTCCTTTTTTTGGATTAGTTTAATGTCTGCATTCTTCCAGTTTTCTGGGACCCTTGCAGTCGATAGACACTTCGTATAAAGAGCCGCCAGTTTTCCAAGCATTATGTCTCCTCCATCTTTGATTAAATCGACTGTTATTCCACCTTCTCCTCCCGCTCTTCATCGTTTCATTTTTTGCAGGGCCCTTCTGATCTCATCGCTAGTTATAGGAGAGTTTCTGTATCCTATTCATTACTGTTTCTTAGTGAGGTATCGTGACTCCTCTTAGTACTGTATACAGGTCAGCTTAGAATTTTTTCCGCTGCTTTTACTATATCTTCGAGATTGCTGATGATATTATCCTTTAGTGTATATATCATGGTTTGTCCCATGCAAGGATTCTTTTTTACTGATTTCAGGCTGCGTTCATTTTTTACGGCTTCTTCAGTCTTTCTCATGTTATAGTTTCGAATATCAGTTATTTTCGCCTTGTTGATCAGTTTTGACAGCTCCGCGAATTGCGTAACGCTGTGCGGCCGCCAGTCCGACACAACCGCGTAGAGCGCAGGACTCTGCGATTCTAGATGTACTGCGCTCACCGCGAAAGGCTAGAAAAACACCCACATAAGCACAGCAGAGAAGTGGCTACGTGAGGCGGTTCGACCGATAACTGTAGAAGCGTCATTCGTAGCAAGTAATTGTTCTCCACTTCCGGCAGCGTTTTCTCTACTTCCTTTTTAAATAAAAAGATGTTGATCCATAAATATTCTCCTAAACAACGGTGAACTTTTTTTATTATTCGCTTTTCCTTGCAGTTTGGTTGTTGCCTTGGCTCTCTCCCTTAGTAGATCGCTTCATTTCTCAACTCCTTGCGATTTTTGTTTCCAGTTGCCAGTTTTGCACGAAAAGTGTTATACAATTAGGGAAAAACAGACGAGGTGACGGGCGACAGTCATCTTGCTTATGGTTTTAAGGGTTATTGCAGGGTATCATGATGGACGCACTTTCACATTATTTTATTTCCCACCTTATCTAACCCACATCACGTGTATATATATGGTTGCGGGCGTCTGACAGCCTCGCGGCGAGCCGTAACTCAAGGAAATAATGAAGCAAAGGGAAAAGTTAAACGCAATTGGCGTTTTCTCCGGCCGCAACTCGTTCCATGAGAGTACAGACCCGCTCAGTAACAGCCGCATCCCTTTCCTGGTCCCAGGATCAGCCTAAACAAAGAAGGTTGAACTAACAAAAGCAACAGCTATGCGCGTGACGGTTGAATAGATGGTGACAACTGAACGCATGTCGAGTTAATCGCATGGGTGCGGAATCTATGAGAAAACTGTCCTTCACATTACAAGAGATGCCGATAACTACCGCCATTTAAAAGGAGTGAAAAAGGCAGCATAATGCTGACCGATTAATAGCTGCCAAGTCTCAACATTGATCTGGTGGCGCTTTAGGAATGTGTGAGGAGTGGTGGCGTGAGTTTGTGTGTGTGTGTGTGTGGGGGGGGGGGGGTATGCCACTTGATTTCGGGGGGGGCCCGGGCCCCCCCCTGGGTACGTGCCTGATTTTATCCCTTTCCTGCTTTTATGTTTGGTTTCATCAAGCACTAGTCTTTATCAGGTTTTATTGTTGTACTACTTTGTGGTAACCTTTATATATCATTGCATTTTCACAATAAACCTTTTAATTAGAATTTAGCATAACCTGTTCTTACTGCTTCACACTGTACGTTCTTGCTACATTGGCCAAATAAAAGATTTTATAACGTATCATGACGGCCATTAAAGTGACTTGTTGCAGTCTAAAGAAAAAAAATGAATAGCCTGGCTGCAAATGGCACCAGAGAACACATAGGACAAACAAGAAAACCGAGATGATCTGACAATCAAAAGTTTAATGTACACACCGAGTTAATGCTCGCTGACAAGCAATAGACTGAACATACACAAAAAGGAGAAGCGAAAATTCATGTGCGTTTCCTGACAGGAAATGCATCCATTTCTAACGGAGGCCGTGATGACAAGATTAACGCAGCGTTTTTAGATCTACAGCTTCCGTAATTTCTCTAGGCAGCCGATCTGCACAGAATGCTAGCTTCTTCCTCTACAATGCACGCTCAGATGTGGAGAGTGCATTGTAGAGGAAGAAGCTAGCATTCTGTCGAGATCGGCTGCCTAGATAAATTATGGATGCTGTAGATGCAAATACACTGGGAGAATCTTGTGTCAGCATGGTTGCTGTTACACCTTCAGAGATGGATGCGTTTCCTGTTGGGATCTGTATGGACACACATCAGAGCTTGCTTCTGCTTTTTGTGTAAATTTGATTTATTGCTTGTCGAACAGCATTTACTCGGCATGTTCAATAAAGTTTCATTTGTTAAAACACCTCATGATTGTCTTGGTCTCTAGCAGAAAGGTGTTCATTCTTTTTACAGTGAAGCTGTGTATGCCTAGGCGATACACTCATGGTCCGATCCCAAAAACCCTAGTGTAGGGGTATGAGCCGTTGTTTAAGGGGGTGTGAGCCATAGCATTCGTCTTGCATGATGGACGGAGACATTTCGTGTTAAGCAGACATAGAAATGCTTATGCATTTCAAACATACATTTATCTGCGTATTATTGCAGGGAAGGGACACAGAGAGGGATGGGGTTAAGACAAGATCATGATGTCATTATTATCTCACAGTGAAGGTGTGGTGGGCCATTGGCTAGACCGATAGTGACGTCGTTTCTCTCTAGCAGCAGAGTACGCGTGCAGTAGTCTCTCTCCGACTTCCCAAGAGGTTCGAAAATGTGTCCCTGTATTTAATTAAATGAAATGTGCAGCCCCGGTGTGTCACTTCGTAACTACAGTGCATAACTGAGTCATAAACATTATGATTAACGCATTACAAAACGCAAGTGCGTAACATAATCCAGAAAGACTTTGATGGACCCGCTGGATTAACACAATGAACCACTCATTGCACTTTCCGTGATGGTGATCTTGCAAAGTGCAATGTGTGGCATTCCAAACAAACAATGTGATAAACCCAAGCCAAACATGTGCATAACCTCATTAAGAAACACAGACATAACCAATAATATAGAAAGACTTGAATAAACCATTGGAATTAACCCAGTGATAAACACCAGGGCTGCACATTTCAGCTTCGCTGGTTTACCGTCTGTACAGGGTGCATGGGCAGTAACTTTATCTGTTATTGTTTGTTAAGTATTGTATAATGTTGTGCCAGTAAAACACGTTGGGCTAGTTGGTGCAATGTATTGGTACTGCTTTTTTTGCTGGTGTTTTTCTTAATGTTGTGCCCTTCTTCCTTTTGTAACAACTTTTTTATTCCCCCTTACATAATACTCCAACCTTGCAGCCTGCGAGGTATATAAATAAATAAGTACATAAGCACGTCATTCATTCATCTGCACACACCTCGCACCATTCCTTGCTCAACAAACGGCACTGTGTTGATGTCTCGCAGCGTGCATCTACATTAACTGCCGTTTGCGTTTTGGTATGGTTTGTGAACAGTGTAATGCATAAAGATTACATGACATTAAGGTTGTGACCTATGCGGTGCATAAGCAAACCTTGCAAAAGATGACATGTTGGATTGTTGAATATAAGACAAATTGTATATATCGCAGTTACTTTACCAGCATTTATTTGACCACTTGACAAAAACTTCACTTCGCATAGATTCCAACACGTACACTGAATCTGCAGTTTTCTTTTTTGCTTATTAATGCAGTCGTTACTGCATGGCCACATTCTAGATTTGAAAACAAAGTGAAATAAATTTGTTTGTTGCAATATAACAATATGCGTAGATCACTGCGATTGTAACACGAGAACTTGATACAAACATGCACACTATAGGATGCAGACAAATGCTCAGGACAAACTCCAGAATGTTTGCATCCTGATACTTATGAAAGTGAACGGTTTCATTCCATGGCTGTCAATGAGAGGGAGAGAGAAAACCTAATTGTGTTCGTGGAACAAAAACGCATTGATAAGCTTAGACATATAGTCATTGCTTAACACTTTCGAAATGAATAATTATAGCTTGCTATCGACATTGAAGCAGCCATTCGACAGCAAGAAAAGGAATCATTTTTTCCAGCTCTGAACATTGAATTGCAGGAAATGCAAGCAGGCATAAAATTCTGCCAATATAATCTGTTTAGGAATACCAAATTGGAATAGACATTGAGGCTTGCATTTGTACTTTCTCTGGCTGAGCAATCTAATTTGAAATGACTCCCATAAGCATGTCGTAACAATGTTGATCTAATACAGGTTGAATGCATGACTAGCTTAAGAAATCTGGATGATTGCTATAAATTACAGTGAAGAAACTATAATATTTAATAACATTAATAATATAATAATAATATTTATTTCCACAAAACAGGCTAACCGTGAGAGGCGTGCGAGGCTGAGCAGGAAGCTGAAAAATTCTACGGCAAGTGCGCCTGCCGCAGGCCTGCGATCCTGCATTGGGAATAGCGCGTATTGATATGGTCTTCTTGTTAGAAGTTCCGAGTATACTGCCAGCGCGAGACACAGGACAACAAAGTGGGCGAGAAGCGTGTCTTTTAAAATGATATGTTACAACGTACAGGTTTCTACGAAGTGACGGTAACTGCTCGAAACATTTGATGCGTCGGCTTTTGCGCCTTTAGAAATATTTAGAGAGGGCTCCCATATATATATTCGCAGCGCAAGCACGGCGATGGACGAACCAGTCAAGCGCTAAGGTTGAATTTCACAACACAATTTTCATTCCACGTCGTAATCACACAGATCATTTGAGGCTTCGTTCAGTGGCACACGCGTGCTTTCGGGTTGGTGCTTCTTGTTGCGTTTGGCTTAAGAATATGGCTAGTAGCAGGCACCACATATGCGCAATCACGGGCAATATACACGCATCATTTCTTCAGAGGCTGGCGCTGAGCACAGGTAGCGCGAGGATCTTGTTGGGCTGACACGACGACTTCGTGGCAGCCGAATTCCAAATACTGCATATGCGGTGAGGGTAGCAATATGAACCTGGTCGATAGGTCATCTTGGAGATTGTTGTAGCGCAGGCAGAACGAAACGGTCGTAGAGGGCAGATGAGACAACACACGGCGCAGAACCACCTGCGTGCAGCTGTTTACGTGCGCCATGTCGCACTGAACTACCAAAACCGCCGTCGCGCACTCCAAGACAAATCTTAACTAACATTTTAAATTAGTAAACGTACATATTATTTGCTTCTAATCAAAAGAAGTCAATAATATTATAGTGTAAACGTTTTATTCACTACAATAAAAGAATTATGCAGCGTGTGCCACGAAACCTGGCAGTAAGCAACCCTGGGCGTCGCACCAGTCGCATTGTTAAAATCGCAATCATGTGAAATGAGCCCTCTAAAAATGGCATTGCGACGCGTGCGACAGCACCGATTTTCGTCGTTGCAGTCGCAGCATGTGAAACAGCCTTAACGCCGTCGAAACCGGGAGCGCAGCACCGTCTGTTCGTCTGTTCAAGACGATTGCGTCTGTTCAAGACGATGCGCAACTCGCTGAGCGTGAACTCAGCAGAACACAGCACTTCTACATGCTCTAGAACGCTGCTGCCGCGCTTGCTGACACCAGCGTTTTGACAGCGACTGTCCACGTTCATCGAGTTTGTATGCAAACGTGTGTTCATGTTTACTTAGGGGCGCTGACACCGTGCTTGTTATTTCCGTTAAGTAAGCGAGTTCTTTCAAGTTTATACAGCCGATAAAGCTGCTATCCTTACTTCGTATAGCTGTCCACTGATTTTGTATCGATGCTTCGCCTTTCGGGCGAAACTACGACCTATTTTATGACCCTCTGCAATCCTTGTGAGCGTAGCGTCTTTTTTTTCTGATTGTGAATTGGAACTCAGTTTTATTAACCCGCAGTGTTCCCCTGTCTCTCACAGAAATGGAACAAGCTTCTACGAGCTGATACTTTGATAATGCACCGGCATCGACTGCCACCCACTGCCTTCACCAACAACTTTAACTAAATTCTTCTAAATAACGGAAAAATGCATGGGGCGATGCTGTTTACCTCATTGTGCTTAATAGAACTCGTGCGATAGTGCCGTTACCAATTACTGCGCTGTGCAGTGCCATTTTACGCCACCAACTATTCCCCATTTAACAACTGTACGGTGGCTGCAAAAGCCAGCTGTGGCGTAAAAACAGTGCTACGTCATTTGTATCATCTTTATTTGATCTGAGAGCGGAAACTAGATGTAAAAAGAGCAGGGACGCTATAACGCAAAGCTATTCCAAACTTTTCTATTCCAATTCTGCAATCAGCCCTTCGCGATTGGTCAAAAACTATTTTGGATCACCCCCACTGCGCCTCTCTGTCAGGCGACATCACGAAAACGGCGATAGGTCCCCATCTGATATGACGTGTGCACGCTGATTATGCATGATTTGACCGAACAAAATAAAAATAGTTATTTCTGAATCGACCCCTTTCTCCCATTAGCTCTCGGCTATTGGTCAGGAGTTTTGGGCTGCGTCCATTTCACCTGCCTGTCACGCGACGTCACAAAACCGCTAGAACTCACCGCGTCAAAGTGAAGTGTATGCATTAAAGATGCATTAATTTGCCGAACAGAACTGAATTTTCCTCTGAATAGCCGCAGGCTGTCCCGTTCCGAAAGGAATAAAATATGGCTGCCGCCGATCACTCAGGCACTGGCTGCTCGCACCTGCCGGAAAGCATGTTTATTTGCGCGTATTAAAGCTTTCTGCGTGGTGGTGTAACGTTTTCGAGCCCTTTCGGCACGTTTATGACCTCGTTCTACGAACGTTTCTTTACAGAGGATCCGCTTTAGTGTCATTCTTAAGTTTCCGTTGCATACCGCGGCGGTTTTCAAACAGCCACCGCGAGCTAAGTAAAGGAAAGCGGAGCAATCGCAGGCGCCGGCACCACCCTCTTCATCCGGTTGTCGATTTTCAGTACACTGGCCCGGCTCGATCGAATCCCTCTCCACTTGAGCGTGCTCCTCGCCTCTTGTGAGCGAATTAGACAAGACAGGCCGCTCTTTGTAGGCAATTTATTCGTTTTTAAGCAAACAAAAGTGACCTCTTATGATCGAGGAGAGCGTTTGATTGGTCTGTTCAGACAACCCTGCGGGTGACTCCCCGGTGCTTCCGTCGGTGGTTACGCAAATCTGGCGTCAGGAGATTGCAATAAAAACACATTGGAGTAGTTTTACGTTATTGTGCCCCAGACCGCAAAATGTAAGAAGCTTTACCCAACTGCAAACAGTCTTACCTATTTCGAACACTTCTGGTTAACCGTGGCCTTCGTTATAGGAGTATGCAGTTTAAATACGTAAGCTGTCACTCGCCTTGTGTTGGATCAAGTACGCCGTGTCGTAGGTCAGCGTTCTGTGCAGTGTCCTACTGTACACAGCCGCGAACAGATAGAAGAGGTCGCCGACAAATTCCCAATCCCCTCCGCCGACACTTGGGCAGACCTGCGACAATGGAATAATAATATGAGCCGATTAGCAGCGTTGACGCGGCTACATTACCTTTATTTTTGCTTTGACGCATATTCACGGGCTAACCACTGTTACAATGTTATCGCACGACGCCCGTTAATGTATGGGAACTTTTTGAAATCTTGTCGCTGATGCTATAGTGAGAGAATCTTATGTAATCAGGCTGCAGCCAAAACGTGAACACTGTTGCACATTCTGGAACGCAAACTAGCACCAGCGATCACGCTGGAATGTATTACGAGACGTGTACAAAACGCGGATGCATTTTACCTGTATAGATAAGATATCGACGATGGACGATCGCGGACGCCGCTGTCGTTGTGCTTTTGAGTTGTACTTGTATTTTTTTTTCTAGGGGGGGGGGGAGGCGCACAAGTAGATCCAATAAAGAGCTACAATAATGTCTCACATTTTTAGAACTGACTGGGTCCGTCACAACACCGTGAAGACAGTGTCAAATGTCTGATTGAGCACGCGGCTATACTGGCTATCAGGATGCGTGTTTGGTTAGTCAAGTCCTACATAGTTTAGAAGACGAGCCATCAGACGAAGCAAAAGGAAAAGATCACAGATATTGCAATAAACTACAAAACAAGGGAGAAATCTACCGAAACTGTGTTTTCCCTACCGGCTCAAATTTAAACTTCTTTCGCGTCCTACACTTCGTCTTTGACATGCTGTCACGGCGTAACACGTTTGGTGCAGCTGTTACCAAATGCTTGCAGTATTTTCTCGTACAATATTGAACTTTTTGACGCACATAAAGACGACGTTATTACGCAGTTTACTGAATCCGGTGTTTCATTAATAGTTTATTATAATTGTAGTAATTGCATGATACACGGTTTGAAAATAATTGATGTCTAAAGCCGAGCATTCCTTTCCTACTGCTTATATAGTTCAGTTCTGAAAACAAATTTGAAATGAAACCATCAGCGCTTCTCATGGTGCAACCACGAGACGAACGAAACCCGCATCAACAAATTCGGCGTCGTCACACTGCGACGGGTAGACCAGCAAGGCGAAAACCATTGGCGCAGGCAGTCCGGCCAGCGAAAGCGGTTCATTGTAGATTTAGTGCGAACCCATCTCCAGCCATCGTTGCTATATTAGCTTCAGTTTCCAAGGTACGGTCGAAGTGCGCGCGAGAATGCTCTCTGATTCTGTTCACGACGTGGCGTTGGTGTCGCTATCAGCCTAGCGTGCCTCAATTCTACGTCTCTCCTGCAATGGCGTCGAGGCGCCCTATGTCAGCCGGAATGCCTCGTTCGGCCGCTTGCTGCGTACTGGTACGGTTGGCGTCTGTTACCACGTGCAGAAAGGAATTTCACTTGACCTTCTCTCACCATGCCTCGTCGAAATGGGGTGTGACTTCTGCTACGGTTGGCATCTCGCACCTCATGCAGAAAGCACTTTCTCTCACCCGACCTTCTTCGTCGAAATAACGCGTTACTGCTCCTGCCATGTTTGGCGTCCCGCACATCGTGCAGAAAGGACTTTCTCTTACCCGACCTTCGCCCACCATGCCTCGTCGGAATGAAGCGTGACTTCCTAATTCGCCATGACCAATTCGAGTGTCTGCCGGTCTGGCGGAAGCCCCGCAGTGTTTACAGCCTTCTTGTGTGTGTGTGCGATTTTACAGGAGCCTTTCATCGAACGGTCAAACTCTACAGGAAAACTTCCACGAATGAGCAACGTGCAAAAGGGACGGACAAGCCTCTACGGTTCCAGGAGGCGGGACGCCCTGCTCCTTGCAGAAGACTCGGTATAATCTAAGGAGGAGGGGCCCTCTTTCTGTTCTGGTCACGTGACGTCGACGGAAGCAAGATCCCTTCCACGATTGTAGAGAGCTTATTTAAGATCCTCCGAAATGTTCTTTTGTAGGTGGGTGCAGCGGTGGCGTAGAGGTAGAACACCCGCCTCGCGTGCAAAGGGGTCCGTGGTTCGAATCCCGGTGCCGGCAATTTTCCACCGGATTAAAAAAATTACCGACGATTACGTTACTTCCTAATGCGAAATTTGAGCGCAGCAAATAAGCTGTTTCACCTTTTCGATAGATTGAGGCAAAGAAATCGAGCAACACATGTATGCTCTATCACAGAATTTTTTTTTATTTTTCACACGTATTCCTTCAACAAAGACTCCACTAACAGTTCTTGACAGTCATGAAGGAAGCTTTGTGGTCGGAGAAATAGACTGATATATGTTCGACTTGGTACACCAATGCTTGATTCTCAAAGACGTTCACAAAGACGTTCACAACTGGGCCCTTAATGCCATATTGGCCTCCGCCGTGCATCAGTCGTGGCACTTGCATGAATGGGATTCGCGGAGATACGAGTCTTACACTCACCGCATTAAGTTGTGGAAGGTGCGCTGGCCTCGAGGGATATTTGTAACCGTTTGTTGTCGAAATAACAACCAAAACAAGCGCGAACGAGACCGACCCAACAGAACAAAACAGGCGCGGGCGAGAGCTGTGGCGCGAGCAGACGATAGTACGAAACGAGCGGATCGGCTGAGACCAGACACGAGTGCGCATCGAGCCGTAAGGAGGGTCCGCATGACACCAGCATCGCGCGCGCACGTCACTGAAGGGGCCGCTCTCATTGGTCTCCGCCATTCGCGGCTCGCGTCCTTCATCTCCCACTCCAGCGAAGGGGGGCGGAGCTGGTTACGAGGCCGACAACGCCGACGACGACGCGAAACCCAGGAACGGACGCCAAAGAGCTGCGCTCTAAAAAATCCGCGTGTTGATAAAATTGCATAAACAGGCCTGGACTGTGGACTGATCCCGGTGACTAGAACCGGTAACGCATTCCCTCACCAGAGCAGGATTGGCCACCCTGGTGCAGTACTTGGCCACAACCTCCTATGTGGCCATGTACTATGTACTGCTCCTATGTAGCCAACACAACAATCAAACCCCGGCCCTCAGACCACAGCAGCTGCGAAGCAACTGACCACGGCGGCGTTCAGACCTGCATCGCAGCAGAGGGTGCTAAGAGTCGCTGGCTTCGGACAGGCCGCCATTGGAATATGAACCTGGCAACGTTTAACGCTAGAACGTTATCTAGTGAGGCGAGTCTTGCAGTACTATTGGAGGGATTAGAGGGCAGTAAAGGGGACATAATGGGGTTCAGTGAAGTTAGGAGGCCAAAAGAAGCATATACAGTGCTAAAAAGCGGGAATTCTTGTGCTACCGGGGCTTAGCGGAGAGATGAGAACTAGGAGTAGGATTCCTGATTAATAAGAATATAGCTGGTAACATACAGGAACTCTATAGCATTAACGAGAGGGTGGCAGGTCTTGTGAAACTTAATAAGAGGTACAAAATGAAGGTTGTACAGGTCTACGCCCCTACATCCAGTCATGGCGACCAGGAATTCGAAAGCTCCTATGAAGAGGTGGAATCGGGTATGGGTAGCGTGAAAACAAAATAAACTATATTGATGGGCGACTTTAATGCCAAGGTAGGCAAGAAGCAGGTTGGAAACAAGGCAGTGGGGGAATATGGCATAGGCACTAGGAATAGCAGGGGAGAGTTATTAGTAGAGTTTGCGGAGCAGAATAATATGCGGATAATGAATACCTTCTTCCGTAAGCGGAATAGCTGAAAGTGGACGTGGAGGAGCCCGAACGGCGAGACAAGAAATGAAATAGACCTCATACTCTGCGCTAACCCTGGCATCATACAATATGTGGACGTGCTCAGCAAGGTACGCTGCGGTGACTATAGGATGGTAAGAACTCGAATTAGCCTAGACATGAGGAGGGAACGGAAGAAGCTCGTACATAAGAAGCCGATCAATGAGTTAGCGGTAAGAGGGAAAATAGAGGAATTCCAGATCAAGCTACAGAACAGGTATTCGGCTTTAACTCAGGAAGGGGACCTAAGTGTTGAAGCAATGAACCACAATCTTGTGGGCATCATTAAGGAGTGTGCAATGGAAGTCGGTGGTAATTTCATTAGGCAGGATACCAGTAAACTATCGCAGGAGACGAAAGATCTGATCAAGAAACGCCAATGCATGAAAGCCTATAACCCTACAGCTAGAATAGAACTGGTAGAACTTTCGAAACTAATCAACAAGCGTAAGACAGCTGACATAAGGAAGTATAATATGGATAGAATTGAACATGCTCTCAGGAAAAGAGGAAGCCTAAGAGGAGTGAAGAAGAAACTAGGAATTCGCAAGAATAAGATGTATGCGTTAAGAGACAAAGCCGGCAATATCATTACTAATATGGATGAGATAGTTGAAGTGGCTGAGGAGTTCTATAGATATTTATACAGCACCAGTGGCACCCACGACGACAATAGAAGAGAAAATACTCTAGAAAATTTTGAAATCCCACAGGTAACGCCGGACGAAGTAAAGAAAGCCTTGGGAGCTATGCAAAGGGGGAAGACAACTGGGGAGGATCAGGTAAGAACAGACTTGTTGAAAGATGGTGGGCAGATTTCTCTAGAGAAACTGGCCACCCTGTACACGCAATGCCTCATGACCTCGAGCGTACCGGAATCTTTGAAGAACGCTAACATAATCCTAATCTATAAGAAACGGGACGCCAAAGACTTGAAAAATTATAGACCGATCAGCTTACTGTCAGTTGCCTACAGAGTATTTACTAAGGTAATCGCAAATAGAATCAGGAACACGTGAGACTTCTGTCAAGCAAAGGACCAGGCAAGATTCCGTAAAGGCTACTCAACAATAGATCATATTCACACTATCAATCAGGTGATAGAGAAATTTGCGGAATATAACCAACCCTTACATATAGCTTTCATTGATTACGAGAAAGCGTTTGATTCTGTCGAAACCTCAGCAGTCATGGAGGCATTACGGAATCAGGGTGTAGACGAGCCGTATGTAAAAATACTGAAAGATATCTATAGCGGCTCCACAGCCACCGTAGTCCTCCATAAAGCAAGCAACAAAATCCCAATAAAGAAAGGCGTCAGGCAGGGCGATACGATCTCTCCAATGCTATTCACAGCATGTTTACAGGAGGTTTTCAGAGACCTGGATTGGGAAGAATTGGGGATAAAAATTAATGGAGGGTACCTTAGTAACTTGCGATTCGCTGATGATATTGCCTTGCTTAGTAACTCAGGGGACCTGCTCACTGACCTGGAGAGGCAAAGCAGAAGAGTGGGTCTAAAAATTTATCTGCAGAAAACTAAAGTAATGTTTAACAGTCTCGGAAGAGAACAGCAATTTACAATAGGCAGCGAGGCACTGGAAGTCGTAAGGGAATACACCTTCTTGGGGCAGGTAGTGACGGCGGATCCGGATCATGAGACGGAAATAATCAGGAGAATAAGAATGGGCTGGGGTGCGTTTGGCAGGCATTCTCAGATCATGAACAGCAGGTTACCATTATCCCTCAAGAGAAAAGTATATAATAGCTGTGTCTTACCAGTACTCACCTACGGGGGCGAAACCTGGAGGCTTACGAAAAGAGTTCTGCTCAAATTGAGGACGACGCAACGAGCTATAGAAAGAATGATAGGTGTAACGTTAAGGGATAAGAAAAGAGCAGATTGGGTCAGGGAACAAACGCGAGTTAATGACATCTTAGTTGAAATAAAGAAAAAGAAATGGGCATGGGCAGGACATGTAATGAGGAGGGAAGATGACGATGATGAAGGGCTACGGACTGGATCCCAAGGGAAGGGAAGCGTAGCAGGGGGCGGCAGAAAGTTAGGTGGGCGGATGAGATTAAGAAGTTTGCAGGGACGGCGTGGCCACAATTAGTACATGACCAGGGTTGTTGGAGAAATATGGGAGAGGCCTTTGCCCTGCAGTGGGCGTAACCAGGCTGATGATGATGATGATGATGAGGGCAGGTAGTGACGGGGGATCCGGATCATGAGATGGATATATTCAGAAGAATAAGAATAGGAATGGGGTGCGTTTGGCAGGCATTCTCAGATCTTGAACAGCAGGTTGCCATTATCCCTCAAGAGAAATGTGTATAATAGCTGTGTCTTACCAGTACTCACCTACGGGGCAGAAACTTGGAAGCTTACGAAAAGGGTTCTACTCAAACTGAGGGCGATGCAACGAGCTATGGAAAGAAGAATGATGGGTGTAACGTTAAGCGATAAGAAAAGAGCAGATTGGGTGAGGGAACAAACATGAGTTAATGACATCTTAGTTGAAATCAAGAAAAATAAATGGGCATGGGCAGGACATGTAATGAGGAGGGAAGATGACCGATGGTCATTAAGGGTTACGGACTGGATCCCAAGGGAAGGGAAGCGTAGCAGGGGGCGGCAGAAAGTTAGGTGGGCGGATGAGATTGAGAAGTTTGCAGGGACGGCGTGGCCACAATTAGTACATGACCAGGGTTGTTGGAGAAATATGGGAGAGGCCTTTGCCCTGCAGTGGGCGTAACCAGGCTAATGATGATGATGATGATGAGGGCAGGTAGTGACGGGGGATCCGGATGATGAGATGGATATATTCAGAAGAATAAGAATAAGAATGGGTTGCGTTTGGCAGGCATTCTCAGATCTTGAACAGCAGGTTGCCATTATCCCTCAAGAGAAATGTGTATAATAGCTGTGTCTTACCAGTACTCACCTACGGGGCAGAAACTTGGAAGCTTACGAAAAGGGTTCTACTCAAACGGAGGGCGACGCAACGAGCTATGGAAAGAAGAATGATGGGTGTAACGTTAAGCGATAAGAAAAGAGCAGATTGGGTGAGGGAACAAACGCGAGTTAATGACATCTTAGTTGAAATCAAGAAAAAGAAATGGGCATGGGCAGGACATGTAATGAGGAGGGAAGATAACCGATGGTCATTAAGGGTTACGGACTGGATTCCCAGGGAAGGGCAATGTAGCAGGGGGCGGCAGAAAGTTAGGTGGGCGGATGAGATTGAGAAGTTTGCAGGGACGACATGGCCACAATTAGTACATGACCGGTGTTGTTGTAGATGTATAGGAGAGGCCTTTGCCCTGCAGTGGGCGTAACCAGGCTGCTGCTGCTGCTGCTGATGATGATGATGATGATGATGAAATGTACTTTTGATCACTTCATTGTCTTCTCTTCATCTTTCATCAACCTTTGAATAAACCGTGCAAGTTTCGCACTAGCAAATCTTCTCGCCCTTGCTTGGTCGCCATATTCTACGGGATGCCTGCAGCCCGCCGACAACGCCACGCTACCCCATTAGTAACGTCGGTCGAGCTTCGATAGGCAGACGTCCCTACAACTCGGCAGCAGTATGATACGCTACCCTGGAGTAGGCAACAGTACATGCCCGTTTTAAGCACATTGGAAACGGTCATGCAATATGCGAATTTGCGAATGTTACAGCAAAACTATCAGTGCGACTGGAAGAGCCCGGAAACATCATGTGCGTGTTTTTCCGCTGTCCTGTAAGAACTAGACGATTCATCCGACTGCATGCATTGCGAGGAAACGGGTTGCATGCTACGAGCGACGTGAGGGCAGATTGCGGTGTACGGCAATTTGGGGCTAAATGTAAATGCCCAAATTATTATGTTCTCCCTGTTAGAAGAGTTAAATGAATGCATAAGCACATTTCTAGCCGTCCTGCTAGAACCATCACTGACGCGAATATTATATTTCTGGAAAACGTGAGCCGTGTAATGCGTGATGTGCACGGAAAGCTTGAAGTGCGTGGATTATTGAGGAACGTCTTATATAGTTAATTAATAAACGTTTTACTGCTCTTTAGGGGTGTTATCAATGTGTGGGCTCTGTTTCAACGATGCGCTCAGATATGTATAGGTGGCAACTAGATTACACTTGCACGAGGAAGCGATATACGAAGTTATATATATTTTTAGCTACTCCAATATTTCAAGGCTTGCCAGCGGCACAATGCACAATTCTAACCGTTGATTTATATAACTTCACGACGCGGCTACCACTTGCACGACAAATCAAAGTGCCTAATAATGATAATAATAATAATAATATTAATAATAATAATAATAATGTTTATTGTCGCAAAAAATAAAAAAACAGGCCGGTCTAAGCCTCAGTTGGTTTGTAGGACCGCGCCTACGAATATGATAGACATGGCAAGAAAAAGCATTGCATAATTTGATGAGGCATGTCGAATAAAATAAATGACAAAGAAATTTAATAGAACAAGGTAACATTTTGTTTATCTACGTAAAACAAAAGAGGTTGAAGAAGTGAATATTGTGATGCAAAAATGCTCACGAGGCGATTCCAACATATCTTTAATAATTCTTTCAGCGTGCTTTTCGATGTCGCGTTAAAATTTCGTGAGGCAATTTGTGAAAGATGTCCGGCACATATGCACAGCGTCTGGCTGCACCATACCTTGTGGCTGAACGAGGAACTACGTAACGGATGTGTTTTCTAAGTGCTCTTGTGGCGGCACATTTTTATTTGAATGCGGAACTCCAAAAATGTGTAACGACAAGTGCTCCTATAAGCAAAGAGTGAAAATTCGGTAGACCCAGTTCCCGGAAGATATTTGCAGCTGTTACTATTGGGGAATTATAGGCAACATTTTTAAGAATATCTTTTTTTATAATCATGTCTACCCTGCATCTCCAACGATCCAAACAGAAGCCGTAGACTGTAATGCCTTATCTCAACACACTGTAACCCAGTGCATGTATTACAATCTTTTTGACAGACAAGGGTACAACATTTTTATGTTAAACAGCCATGCTAGTGACCTCAGTTTAGAAAAATAAGCGATAAGTGATGTTGCCCCCATAAGTTGCTATCGAAATAGATTCCGAGATATTTCGCACAGTACACGTATGGAATAGGCGCACATTTACAACAAACACAGTCGCACTCATATAAGTAGAGAGGCATGTTAATTACAGTAGTCTTGAGTGGAGAGCGAAAACAAACAAGTTGTGTTTCTTGGCCATTAACAATTCCATTATTAGTGAACCAAAGCATTGCCTTGTACACGTCAGTGTGCAACATTTCAGTGGACATGTTGTAAGAAAAATGTTTCCCCAGTAACGCGGTGTCGTCAGCATATTGGAACATGGAACATTTGAAAATTGCCGAAGCCTTGCATATTTCACTTCATTTTAGACATTCTAGCTGGGAATTATGATATCTTTAATATGCACTATACTACTAATGATTGCCGCTTCGACTTCTTTCTGGCTGTAGCCATACGGTCCAAAAGGAATGTTTCACTCAAATATTTGACCCGAGCAGCCTATGTCAGTTCTCCAAACAGATTCATCATGTCTGTTCCTCAAGCAAGAAGAACCAGTAAATTGCCCAAGTGAGTTGAACGTGTAGCACTGAAAGGGAATAAATATTGGTACATTCCTTTCCACGTGCTGCAAATCACTGTAAGCCTTCATTAGCTTTACTTCAAATTACCGCCACTTAGAATAAACACGTGGAGTACCGCCTAATTTTGAGAAGCAGTTAAAGAAGCAAGTGGTGCTTGTAGAATGTAAACTACAGTGTTAGTGAAGTGCTCGTGTTACTGCCGAGCATTTCTGTGAAGAAATGCAGAAATTCGATATTATACCACGAACCGCTCGTCATGAGCAAACCTGTTTTACCGGATTGAAAACAAAGTAACTTTTGTAGAGGTCATATATAGCATGCGTTTGTGACATACTTGTTGCCCCGCGGTAGGTGTGGTATCACAACTGGATTATTATACGCAATGTTTTTGCGGTTGTTGATCCGGGCATGAAAAATCAGAAACGGGCTGGCCTGCGCTCCTTCGGCTGGCACTGTAGCATTGCCTTTGAGAGCTACATTGTCGGCTAAAAATAAGCTCTTGGAATAAATTTTTGCTAATGAAAACGTCGTAAAAATATATTTGATATTACCGCCATAAGTGTTCAAGAAGAGAGAACGAGGGCGAACAAACGAAAACACCACAGAAAGCGTCCCTACACTGCCCGAACTGTAGCAGACAATAGGCGTGAGTCCGTGCCCTGACGTCACGCGAGCGGCGCTCGCAGCACCCCTGTAGTTCGTTGTCGGGGCTAATAGCGAGCAAGGAGGCGAGGCAGACATTTTCGTGTCGAGCGGCAACCCGCAGCAAGTAGCAACGCACGCGCCCTCGCGTTGGCCGGGGGTAGCGGAGTGCTGTGGTAGTCTTGGCGAATAATAATAATAATAATATTACTACTACTACTAATAATAATAATGCATTAAAATTTAATAATAACAAACATTTTATTTAAATATTTTACGGCACATATCTTGAATCTGCGAACTGTAGTTAATGAGTTCGCAAAGCGTATCCGATTGGAATGACTACGCTGGACTGAACCACTTCCAAGATAATAATTTTGAAAGAGTCCGACAATATGCATTGGCGTTTTACATTTGTGCCTCAATGCATCACACTGCGTTTCCTTAAAGTCAGTAGCTGGAACGCCACCGCATTTTGTCGGCCACATTGAAACATATCTCGAAACTGATGGAGTCCTCAGAATTTGTTCTAAGTGGATAGGCCTTGCGCACTCACGGGCTACAATCCACAGATTGAAATACGGGCTGCAAAGTAACTAATTTAAAATTTAGTTAATGTAGTTATTGTAATTATTCAAATAAGCACTTACATTCTTCGTAGAAGGAATGGCCGCCTCCAGTAGTAATTTAAATCAAGGATTATCGTTGTGCTGTCACTGGAAAATTTTACAAATTTGATGCAGCGAAAAACAATACACCCGGTGTATGTTGTGTACGTGATTATACAGCACGAAACACAAACAGAACAATAAATAAAAAAGCAAGGTAAAAAGTGTCTACGCGGCACATGCGCTTATCCCGTTTCAACGACGTGTTACTTCGTGCAGTATATTTTTTTTCTCGCGCTCAATATCATTGGAACGTGCGCACAAAAGACGAACCATCAGCAAAATCGGGGTAAGGTGGGAGGTGGAAATTCATGACGATGAGAAAAACGAGAGCAAGGTGAAAGCAAGAGCCAACGTTTCGACAGGTGGACTTGTCTTTTTCAAGGCGACAAATGCTTCCCTCGCCACAGTATAATAGGTGGGGTTCACCTAAAGGAGAGAGGGCGTACGGAGGGTGATTGCGGCAACGACCGAATGTGTGTTAACATCGAGGATGTCGAATTGAGAATAAAGGACTGCTGTGCACAACGCCATTGAAACGGCCGTCTGTCAATCACGTGTCAACGAAAGTCTATCGCCCGCCTGTCAATGGCGTGCGCAGCAGCCCTCTATTAACTGTTCGCTGGTACTCCTGGGCTATCGTGTCTCTGAATGAGATAATAGAAGGAGCGGCAGACACCGGTGCTGGTGTAAAAAAAAATTAAAAGAAAACAAATGGAATAAATAAATAAATAAATAAATAAATAAATAAAGACGGGAATGGAAAAATACCACTTAGCAACCAAACTAAGTGTTGTTGCCTATAGCTTGAAATTTAGAACAGCCATTCGATTCTAAAGCTCCCTTTGAAACGTTTAAGCCGATTGGTGGCAATGCCTTGAACTTATGGATAAGGTATGATTCTCCGCATTTTCTTTCTCGTTCAGAAAGGATATTTGGCTGTAAGATGTAGAGTTTAAGTTCATCAAAGTTATGGCCTGGTTCGTTGAAATCCTCGGCGACAGCTTTGTCGATCTTTTTAGCTATGTCCGCGCGATGTCCGTTTCATCTGACGTGCGCTGATTGTCCCGTTTCACCGATATTTTTTACAGAACGAACATTCAAGCATATAAATCACATGCGAATTTGTACGTGAAAACCAAGATTTGACTCGTGTGTATAAGTATTTGCGCTGCTTTTAATTTTAATGTCACTTTCAACCTGCCTGCAGGTTTTGGAACCGCAAAACGCAACCTGAAATTGCTGCAGAATGCAATCTGAATATCGCTTGATGATGCCCAAGAACAAAAATGCAGGGGGCTTTTATCTTCTTCCTCAAATACGTAAAATCCTTCGAAGAAATATTTACAGTAGAAGTTCAAGGTCGGCCTATCGTATCGAATAAGAACACATCTACCAAGTCGCTATCTAAATTCTTAAATCACCACTCTTTAAACTCACTCACGACCATCCCATCTATTGTTCAAGACACTACGCACTTCCTTCTAATTATCGACGACATCAACGCCAATCAAATCCTTTCCGACCGCGCTATTCCAGTCACATTGGATCTTTCTGTCCTTTACACTCACATACCTATGAGTGAAGGAATTGAAGCCGTTTCGAAATCCCTCGCAATCAATGCCCAAACGCACGATCCTGGAGGTTACCTGTCGCTCTTTAGGCTAGTTCTCACTGTCAACTATTTCGAATTCGATTCTATTCACCATCTGCAAACTTTCGGCACTAGCATGGCAACACCATTTGCTCCCATGTATGCGAACGTTTTCATGGGGACACCTTGGAGCAGACCTGTTGAAATCCTAACTTTTAAAGCCCCACACCTATCTTCGTTACATTGACGGCATATTTATAAATTGGGAACATGGCACAAGCGCCTTAACATAATTAATTAGCCATTTCAATCGCTTTCACCCGAGTATTAAATATAATGCTCACCACTCTCCTAGTCAGATCAACTTCCTCGACACGACTGTCTACATAGAAAACGGAAAACTGAGAACGACACTTTACCGGAAGCCTACGTATATCCAGCAATTTTTAGACCTCACCAATCATCACCCACAATACTGCAAGCAATGAATTTTTGTTGGACAAGCGAAACGAATAAGAAGAACCTGCAGCGAAGATTGCAACTATATCCACCACCTAAATGACCTTAAAACAACGCTAGCAGAAAGAAACGATCCACAAGTTGCTTTCGATAGAGCTTATGATGTCGCATCGAGATTGAAGAGTCAGTCTGAATTAGCGAAGAAACAGCCTACACCAGAATCTGACAGACCGGTAGCCTTTATAACAAAATATTCTAATTCACACTAAAACATAGAGAACATCCTAAGAAACTTTAAAGGCATGTTACTGCAAGCAGTATTCAGCCAACATCATTCCCCCGTAATAAAAGCATTTTGTAGCGCCAGGTGCAAAACCTGCAGGCACCATCAAAGTGACATTAAGCTTAAAAGCACCGCAAATAGTTATACACACGAAGACAAATCTACCTTTACTTGTACATCTTTGGATGTGATTTATATGGTTGAATCTTCCTGCTGTAACAAACAATCTATCGGTGAAACGGGACAATCAATGAACGTCAGATGAAACGGATATCGCGCGGACACAGCTAAAAACTTGACAAAGCCGTCGCCAAGCATTTCAACCAACAAGGTCGTACCTTTGATGAACTTAAACTCTACATCATACAGTGAAATTTTCATTC
The DNA here is from genome assembly GCF_038994185.2 of Dermacentor albipictus. Classification (NCBI taxonomy): domain Eukaryota; kingdom Metazoa; phylum Arthropoda; class Arachnida; order Ixodida; family Ixodidae; genus Dermacentor; species Dermacentor albipictus. The sequence goes on from NW_027225569.1 coordinate 13,473,710, forward strand.
TGAACAAGAACGAAAACAGAGAGAATCGTTTTTAAACAAACTTTTTGTGCGCAAGACCAACAGGGACAAAGAAAAGGAGGCACAAAAGGACGAACGCTCGTCCTTGTGCTGCTCTTTTTCTTTGTCCTTGTTTGTTTCGCGCACGAAAAGCGTGTTTAAAAATGAATCTGTTCCAACTAGGCCGACTCGCAGTTATGCTACGGAGAATCATACTTTATCCATAAGTTCAACACATTGCAACCAGTAGGCACAAGTGATTTAAGGGGACCTTTAGTATCTATTAGGTGTGCTAAATTTCAAGCTATACGCAACAACACTTAGTTTGGTTTTTCTTGTGGTTTTCATTTCCTTTCTTTCGGCTTTTTCTTTTGTTTACTTATTTGTTTACTTCAATGTTTTTGTTGAATATTTTTTCACGAACACCGGTTTCTGCCGCTCCTTCTATTATCTCCTTCAGAGAAACGATAGCCCACGATCACTAGCGAAACAGGTAATAAAGAGGTGCCGTACACGCCGTCGACCGGCGGCTGACACGCGGCCGTTGACACGTGATTGCCAGACGGCCGTGTCACTGGCCTTGTGCACAGCACTCCTTTATGCTAATTTCGGCAGCCTCACCGCTAACATACCTTTGGTTGTTGCCATACCTTTGGTTGTTGGTTGTTGCCACACCTATATATTGTCTCAACGTCAAAAACAAGGGGCCGTAGAGCTGTTCAGGAGGCACAGTGGCAGGTCGCCTCTTTAATACGGAGTGCAACTGCGACTTCTTCGCCTTCACTGCGCCTTGCCAAAACCACTCATGCATACTCGCCTTGCCCTCTTCGTCATCGGTGTACTGTGCGGCATTAGCGTCTCACCGAAGTAAGCAACGTCCTTATGAGCAATATAAGCGGGACAACAAGACTATGGGACAGAGTGCGACAGGACAGAGTGACACACACACAAAAAAAAGAAAACAAAAGACAGTTAGTTCGACAGGTACGGCTTCATCTGTACCACATGCACCACTTCAGGTAATTGCTTGCGGCGACTGAAGCTATTGTCACTGTCAGGGACGACCTCGTCATTCACGTCACCCAGGCAGTGGATCACTCTGTACGGCCCAAAGTACAGTCTTAGGAGTTTTTCGGAGAGTCCGCAACGGCGTATGGGTATGCAGACCCATACTTTGTTACCAGGAGTGCAGAGAATGGACCTGCGTTGATGATCGCACCGTTTTGCATCTTGGTCTTGCTAAATGCAGATACGCACGCGGGCAAACTGCCTGGCTTTTCTTCCGCGCTGATTAAGTTCGTCAACGTCGGCAGGTAGGTCGTCAAACTCGTGCGGCAGCACGGAGTGAAGCGTTATTGTCGCTTCACAACCGTGGACCAAGCTGAATGGCGTCGTTCCAGTAGTTTCCTGTCGAGCGGTATTGTAGGCAAATGTTACGTAAGCCAAAATCTGATCCCAGTTCTTATGCTCTACATCGACATACATGCATAACAAGTCAGCCAGGGTCTTGTTAATTAAGACGCTGGGTTAGTCCGTTCATTTGGTGCTTATATGTGGTTGTTTTCCGATGGCTTGTACCAATCAGTCCGAGAAGTGAGTCAAGAAGTTTGGCAGTGAAGGCAGTTCCCCTATCTGTGATGGGTACTTTTGGGGTGCCGTGCCTAAGGACGAGGTTTTCAATGAAAAAAAAATGAGCAGCTTCAGCTGTTGTGCCCGCTCTGTACCTTTCGTCTCCGCGTAGTGCGTCAGGTAATCGGCGGCAACAATGATCGATCTGTCGCCAAATGTAGAAGTTGGAAATACATTCCAACTTGGTCGAATGGCTGGCCTTGTACCTCGACCGAATGTAAGAGACTTGCGGGCTTGCCAGGAGGTGCTTTGCGTCTTTGGCAGTCCGCAAATGTTTGTACGTGACATTTTACAGCAGCGGGTAGGTTCAGCCAGTAATACTTCTGTCGGAGTCGGGACAGTGTTCTCGTGTTGCCTTGACGACCCGCGGTGGCTTCGTTGCAGCATGCTTCTAGCAGTTCTTTTCGAAGGGATGCCAGTACGACCAGCATGTACGTGCTGCCACTGGCAGAAAGGTCCCTCTTATATAGAACATTGCTCCGGAGACAAAACGACGGCAGTCCCTTGGCATAGAGTCGCGGAACGCCTTTACTTTGGCCTTCCAAGAAATTAATAAGTGGGAGCAGCTCTGGGTCGTGGCGCTGCTCTTCCGAAATGGTAACGGCGTTGACGACGCCCAAAAATGCAGCGTTCACGTCATCGTTACCTGCGGCCTCGACGGGTGACCATTAGAGGCAGCCGGCATCAGTGTGCATCTTTCGTGATTTGTGAATGATGGTCATGTCGAACTGCTGAAAGGTAAGACTCTAGCGCGCCAGATGGCCAGATGACCCTTTCAAGTGAGTCAGCCAACAAAGAGAGTGATAATCATTGGCAACCTTGAATGAAAGGCCGTACAAATGGGTGCAAATTTGATAACCGTCCAAACCACGGCGAGGCATTCCTTCTCAGTAGTTGAGTAGCTTTCCTCCGTACGAGAAAGAGTTCGGGTAGCGTAGGGATTGCTTTTTCGAAGCCATCTTCGGTGCGCCCTCGTTTCTGAGGGCGATCAGGTAGTGGGAAGAAAGAGGTTGCGATAGATGCATGTTTAAATTTCGGCATTAATGCCAGCCACCCACCGTGTATCCGTACAAGGAGACGCTGCAGGGTCTCTAAAAACAGGTCCTACAAACGCCAGTTGTACATCACTGCTACAACCACATATGACATCAAATATGACATAACCTTGGTTGGCTATTCAAACAAGGTTAACTTTCGCTGCCTGGAAAAATGGGAAGTAAGAGAAAGCCAGGAGTAGACATGAAAGATGGCAAGTGAGAAAAAGACGAAGGTGGGAGGGAGAGATAGAGGAAAATGCTGCTACCGATTTCCCTCGGTGGATCAGTCTAGCGGTGCCGACACATTGTCCACATCGCAGATCGCTTTCAAGACACACGTGCCCACGTGGGGTACGCAGGATTCGCCGGTAGTGGCAGGCTGTCCTAGTTTGACCTTGGCTGAGCTTGAAGGTCAAAGTTACGCAACCAGGCGTTTTCTGGGTGTGTACTTGGTGTATTAGAGCTATCGCTTTAAAAATGGCGATGCCATGCTCTGTGGGAATCAATGTAAGCGTGTTACGCTTTGATGATACAACTCAAAGCGGCGCTTCACAGTAATAAACACGCAGTGGTTTACGGCGACAAAGGCGTCCCGTCACTTTCCCATAACGGCCATCAGCCACGACTTAGTCCAGTAAGGTAAGGCGAGTTGTAGACAGGGGTGATGTTCTCGAACGAAGTCTTCTGTTGACACATATCCTTCGAGAGATTCCGCGTCTCTCTGCATCGGGCGCGTCGCAGTAGACGAATGAATCCGTTGTTGGCGGTAACCATTTTTAGCACATCACCAGAAATTCTGTAACCCGAAAGTGCCTCCTGCATTTGTCGCGAGAGAGAACGCCACGCAGCAATCACGGTGTAAGATGCGACGGAAAAATGCCTCCGCCATGCGCCGCCACAGCCCTGCTAAAGGGTGAGACACCCGCTAACCTGCCCCCTAGCGAGCGCTTGATAAAGTTACGAATGTGTGTGGAAGACTAGGAGGAGAGAGTCAAGTTGAGAGGGAGCAAGGGAGCCTTCAGTGCCCGGTGGTTTCCGCCGACCATGTTTGCCGAAAATAGCGCCTGGTTTTCTTCCCTATCGTTTTCTCTTTCCACCACTCATGATGTATAAAGAGGGAGGATCAAAAACATTTATTCAAGAAAAATGAATAAAGAAAGGTACATGCTTACTTATTCCATCTTGCAGCCTTGACCCGAAGGGGCCGGCGGACCTTATTCACGACTCCAGTGGCTCTGGTTGCCTGCCGAGCCTGCCATACCAGATGTTGCTAGTCGCGCGGGTCTGAGCTGGACAGCGCGACATCCCACTGTTTGGGGAGGGTCGGTGTGTTGCAAAATGCCTAGGTCCTCATATGCTGTGCAGCATGCGCCTCGCAGTGGGAACATATATAGGATGGATGTTGGGGTGTATATCGTAATACATGCAGAGGTGTGAGAAAGTGTTAATCTAAAGCTGTCTCCAGACGACAGCGTCTTCCTGGGGAGGAATTTTACGTGGAGGGAGATAAATGTGGAGGGAGGGGCGGTAGTGTTGGAGGACAGTGTTGTTGTGTGTAAATACAGCATCGACCTGTAAGTCTTGTCTTCACGTTGCGGAGCCAGAGTGGCGTTTTGTCGTGCGACAGCATAAGGTCGCCGGTTTCCGCGAAGAATTTCGTTGCTAGGAGTCTATAAGATTTCCACTTCGGGGCAAAGTACGGGGAACCGTCAAGGATACAGTAGGCTAGCCTAGCTTGTACGCCTTTTCGAGGAGCACGTCAACCTTGTCAAGTTCCGCTAGGGTGAAGGAGAAGGGGATGACCGCACATATGGTACACGCTGCTAACGATGAGGGCTTGCAGGAGGCGAAGTTCATAATCCAAATCCTTGATGCCGTCGAGCCAGTAAGGGATCCCTCCAACCATTCTCAGGACTTGAGACCTTGTGGTGGTGAGGCAGTGGAGAGTAGGGGCGCCGCCGCGTCCCGCTGGAGGTGCAGTAACAAGACGCAAATTTGTCTAACCTTGTAGATGGCGTGCCCTGCGAGGGTAACGTTCATTTGTGATGGGTTCGTGCGGTCGCCGAACTGCTGGTTGCGGTGCACTAAAAGTTCCGAGTTGTCGTCTGAGTACTGGAGACCGGACTGCGGAGCGTATCAGTGAAGGACGTCAACTGCTTGCTGGAGCACATCTTGCTGGCCACTCACCCATATTCGAGTAGTCTAGATCGTGACCTCCTGTGCATACATAGCGCGATTTATACTCAGCAAGGAGTAGAGGCGATGCGGGAGTCCCATCACGGCGTTGTTAAAGAGCGTGGATGACCGCACAGCTCACTGCAGGGTTCCCCGGTTGGCTATAAAGACGTGTTGAGAGTGCAGATAATCTATTCAAATGGGGGTTGTTCGATCGTTGAAGAAATCACAGATGTAATTATGTACGTGGTTTCCCCATTTGAAAGCGTGGGGGAGCTTTTCTTCTCACGCTGCGCTCCGCACTCGCGTACATCTATCGCTGTGCTCGATTGCTCGGTTACGCCGAGGGACAGCGCCAATGCTCGCCGCAGGAATGGGTGCCTAAGAGCTGCGCTGAAAAAACATCGATTTCTACCTCCCATTTGCGAGAAATCCCATTTCCTCCATCTTTAGACAAAGCCTTCGCGTGCGCTGTTCACATTTGCCGATAGCATCTTTAAGCAGCATGTCGCCATAGGACAGAATAAACTTTACCTTGCCAGACCCGTTCGCAAAGTGTTTCCGTTTTGTGAACCGGTTCGAGAAGAATTATTAGCTTTTATTTATTCGAAACAGAATTGAAGAGGAATGAAATGGGAACACGCTGGTCCTGAACCAAACCGGTAATTTATTTCCAGTTGTACACTTTGCTTTATTTCTCAGAAAAAGAAAAGAAAAAAAAACAAAGAATCACGATCATATTACAAGCCTGCAGCCGCGGTTACCACACGATATGCGTAAAAAAATGTGCAGATACAACGCATTTGTTGAAACGTATCAAAAGCGTGGCAGTTTGGGCGAGTTGGTGTGTCATGACTTTTTTGCTTGTAGCGCAGCTCAGAAAGAGCAACAAGGAAGGTGGAAGGGTAATGAAAGGGAACGGAGAACAGAGTGAGCGCTAACTTTGTTCCCCGTTCCCTTTCAGTACTCCTTCCGCCTTCCTTGTTGCTCTTTCTGAGCTGCGCTACAAGCCTAAAAAAGCTGAAACATATCTGACGCGATGCTTTAATCAAGTTGTTAACTACACGCTTCAGAACTACCGGTAATGCGTAATATTTCTGTATTTCACGCTATTAAATTCCTAATATAACTATATATTCATGTTTAGCCGCCACAAAGGCCACAATTAAATTGTCAGACAATTCTTATATGAACCACTGCATCACGCACAAAGTACACAGGAATACGCATCAGTCGGATGCACAATGTGTGACCTGTACACAGCGAAGTCACACGGACGAACGCGATGTATGATGCTCGTCGAGGAAAGAATCATGATTAAAGGTGCATGTACAGAAAGGTACTGCACGTAGCAAGCAGCATTTTGGGATTCTGTAGCTCTTGTGTTACACTGGGACACAGCCATTCGAAGGATTGGACAAGAAGAGTAACATACCCGATGGTACATACGGAAAGGCTAAATCAAAGAAAGTAAATAAAAACATACCTTATGTAAGTTTTTATTCAATTAACGTATCAGTGTCCTCTAGAAATATCTGTTTGGCAATATGTGTTCGAGTAATAAATATGTAGGAACTGTAGGGACGACATGCCAACTATAGTTTAGCCCAAAATGGGCACACACCCAGTGTCAATACCGAGTGCCTGAATCGAAGAATAAAATAGAGTCAGAAGATTCATTCATTCAAAAAACTTTATTAGCGTCCTGAAGCCCGGTCTTTTCAGACCGAGGCGGGCCGCGTCCACGTCGGCACCGCCAGGCCGAGCCTTATGGCGTCATCGTGGACCCTCTGGACAGCCCGTAGCTGATCTTGATATGAAGAGCTTGTTATGAACTTGTGCCAGTAAAGCCATTTTTCTTCGGGGTCGGCGAGAGTCGCGGGACAGCCCGCCAGCATGTGTCTGATGTCAATGATGCCATCGCACACGTTACATTCTGTCCTAATTTCTCTTTCTGGGTGAATTTTATTTATGAAATACGGAGTGGGGTACGTCCCGGTTTGCAGTAAACGTAGCGTCACTGCCTGAGCCCTGTTCAATTTTACGTGTGGCAGAGGGAATTGCCTACGCCCCAAGTAGTAATATTTAGTTATGTCGTTGTAAGTTAGTATGTGATCTTTATGTTCCCCGGAATGGTAGTGGGCGTCGGTTCGGTTCTGACCGGCACGGCAAGCAAGTCCTCGTGCCAGGTCGTTCGTCACCTCGTTGAGGTTGGGCCGAGTCTCGTCCACTTGTCCCATGTGTGCAGGAAACCATCGGATTTCAGTTTTGATAGTTTCGACCTTGTCGATAATTTTAGCCGCAGTCCCAGCTACATAGCCTTTGTCAAAGCTCTTAATTGCTGCTTTGGAATCGCTATAGATGAAAGACCATTTACGGTTCCTGATGGCTAGAGCAATCGCGGCTTGCTCCGCCACCGTGGAATCCTTAGTGAAGATGGTGATGGCGTCCCGCACCTCGCCCCGGCTGTCGACCACCACGGCGGTGTAGGCCTCTTTGCCTTTGACCCAGGCAGCGTCTACAAGGGCTGCCTGTTGTCCTAGCTGTTCAATTTCTTTCAACAAAGCTTTCGCTCTCGCTTTTCTCCTGCTAACATTGTGTTCCGGGTGCATATTTCTCGGAAGGGGGGTGGTTCTGATCGCGTCTCTAAGTTTCGCGCTCAATTCTACCTCGGATTCCTTCGGGTTCATTGATCTATTTGGGTCTGTCCCTATCGCTTTGAGTATAAGCCTGCCCGCTCGCGTTTTCGTCAGTCTTTCCTGCTGCGCCATCTGTTGCGCTTCCGCCATCTCTTCTATCGTATTGTGCACGCCTAGGTTCATGAGCTTCACGTTCGAGGTGCTGATGGGTATACCTAGGGTAGCCTTCACTAACTTTCTGATCAGAGTGTTTAGCTTGTTCAGCTCGGCCTGCGACCATTTAAATAGACCTGCCACGTAGGTGAAGTGACATAGAGCGAAGGCATGCACTAGCCTTAGAGCGCTGTCCTCACCCAGGCCTCTGTGTCTGTTGCTGATTCTCCTTAGTAATCTGATGACTTGGTCCGTCTTGTTGGAAATGTGCTGAATGGCATTCAGGTTGGTACCTCCCGCTGATATGTGGAAGCCTAAAACTTTAATATTTTCCACCTGCCTGATCGCGGATCCGTCGTGACAGCGTAACATAATCTTGGGTTCCTCCCCGGGGACGTAGCCCCTGGGTCTTCGACCCCTGCGTCGATGTTTTAGGACCAAAAGCTCCGACTTTGCCGCCGAACAGTTGAGTCCCATCTCGCCTAGCGTGCTTTCCACGGCGTGTATGCTCTCTTGCAGTCTGGTCTCCGTTTGGCCTACGTTACCGTTGGCGCTCCATATGGTTATATCATCGGCGTATATTGCAAAGTGTATACCTTCTATGCTCTCCAGTTTTCTCGCGACTCTGGTCATTGCTAGATAAAATAGCATGGGCGAAAGTACGGCCCCTTGCGGGGTGCCCCTGTTTCCCAGGTTCATCACCTTTGATTTTAGTTCACCTAGCGTGAGGCTTGCTTGCCTACCGCCCAGAAACGCCTTGACTACACTGTGTAGCCTCTCGCCCAACCCCAGCTCGGACAGGACCTCGAGGATGGCCTTGTGCTCTATGCGATCGAAAGCTTTTTCGACGTCTAGTCCCAGAATCGCTCTCGCGTGCACCGGGCTAACGTGTATGAGCTGGTGTTTGATCAGGAGCATGGCGTCCTGAGTCGATAGTCCGGGGCGGAAACCGATCATGTTATACGGGAGTATGTCATTTTGCTCGACGTATCTAGTGAGTCTGTTAAGAATAACGTGTTCCATAGCTTTGCCTATGCACGATGTAAGCGATATTGGACGTAGGTTATCCAGATGGAGTGGTTTGCCCGGTTTTGGTATGAGGATGGTGTTAGCTATCTTCCATTCCTCCGGATAGTCTCCCTTTCTCCACAACTCGGTGAAATGATCCGTCAGGAAAGTGATCGACTCATCGTCTAGATTCATTAAGAGTTTATTGGTAATACCGTCGGGTCCGGCTGCCGATCTACTAGAGAGACCATGGAGGGCGGCCCGTACCTCACCCTCGGTGAAATCGCGGTCCATTTCCTCGCACGGTCCTCCCATGTACTCCACGCGTTCGTCGCTATCGCCCGGTTGTTCGAGCGGGAGATATTTGTCCGCGAGCTGTCTCATGACTACCTCCTGAGTCGTGCACTGGCTGACTTTATGTACCAGTTTTGTAATTGCTGTTCTCTTGTTTGACTTAGTGTCGCTCTCGTTCAATAGATGTTTGAGGATGTTCCAACTGCCTCCATGTTTGATTCTGCCGTCTGCCAAGTGGCAAACTTCGTCCCATTGCTGTTTCACGAGCGTTCTCGAATGCTCCTCGATCTGTCTGTTTAGCAACGCTATCTTTTTCCTGAGCTTTCGGTTCAGTCTTTGCGTTTTCCATCTTTGCAGAATGGATTGTTTGGCCTCGATCAGATGCGCGAGTCTACTGTCCATGCTCTCTATGTTTTCTTCTGTCTTAATTTCTTTAGTGGCCTCCCTGAGGTCCTCTTCGAGCTGGTTGATCCAGGTCTGGAAGGACTGTCTGCCCGCTTCTATCGGTTCCGATTCTAGTCTCTTCGCTCTAACTTTCCTAAAAAGGTCCCAGTCCGTGCATCGAAAGGTTCTAGTCTCTTGCTTCGGCATACCTATACCTATGTGTATGATATAGTGGTCGCTGCCTAGATCGGTGCCCGAGTTTTCCCAACTAGCTTGTTTCGAGTTGTTGACAAAAGTTAAGTCGGGCGTCGAGTCCCTGCACGTGGACGTGCCACAGCGGGTGGGGAAAGTCGGATCTGTGATCAGGCACAGTCCCAGGTCCGTGGCAAGGTTCCATAACCCCTCACCTTTCTTTGTATTCCAAGCGTATCCCCACGCTTGGTAGGGGGCATTAAAGTCCCCTCCGATGATGAGCGGAGAGCTCTTTGCGACTGCGAGTGCCTTGTTGAAAAGTGCCCTAAAGCTTTGTTTCTTGTAGGTGGGACTGCTATAAATGTTCACGCAGAAGATACTCTGCGCCCTGCCCTTGTGCCTTTTGAGTACGACTTCTACTAGGATATACTCGATTTTACTCAGTCCGAGATGGATATCGTGTTCGATAAAGGGTAGCTTTTTGTCAACGAGGGTGGCCAATCCCCTTCCGGAATCTTTTTCTCTACATACCGATTTGTACCCGGTTAGCTTTACTTCGTCCGCTAAAGTTTCCTGCAGCATAATTACTTTTGGTTTGACCCCCATCGATCTAATTAATTGGCGCAGCGATGCCTTTTTGTTGTGGAATCCGCGACAATTCCACTGCCACACACTAAAACTGTGGGCGCTATCCATGATTATTGAATGGGTTAATTTTGCTGTTACCCGCGATCGATCTCTTTGGAGCGCCCCCTGACGTTCCGGAGAGCGATTTTACGATTTCTGATTCTGACGGCAAGAATTCGTCGTCGTCGCATTTCGTTTCGAGTTTCTTGAATCGCTGTTCGGCCGTTAACCTCCATTTCCATAGTTTATCCACTTTAAAGTTAGTCCTTTCCGTCGTTTCTCTAATTTCTTTGATTACCTCTTTCAGCTCGCTAAGGACTTCGAAAACCGAGTCAGTTTCGGGGCTTACTGCTCTTTTTTTCGGGGCGGGGGAGTTATCTCCCTCGCCTGGTTCGTTGCTTTGACCTACTGGTCTTGCTACTGCTACGCTGGCAGGGTTCGGCTGTGCCTTCTTTTTCAGTTCTGCTACCTGTTTGGTCAGCTCTGCATTAGCTTTACGCAAAGAGTGTACCTCCCTAATCAACTGTTCTATTCTGGCATCATTCTGGCAGTCAGAAGATGCATTCAAATATTTCACCATTTCATCGACAGAGCTGTGTGCTCCCGATGCGCCTGTCAGTCGACTTTATGTGAAGGTTATATAATGGAAGTTATTTGTTTTCCCGCAAGAAAGGAGGTATGGACACATGGCTAGAATGCAAGGGTTCTCTAATCCCAATCGGTGGAAGCTGCATTCAGTGCACATATACTCTTTCTATATCTATTTACAAATATATCTTTCGAAATAGCGAGCACCCCAAGAGCACCCAGTGCACGAGCAAGTTTGGCGTTCATACCAAGCTTTGGAAAATAGGCAAAAAATCTTCGCTTTAGCACCTCCGACCGTCTCCTACTTTGCAACAGTGCTTGATGCGCCATCATTGAGGCTTAGGTGTGGGGGAAGGAAAACTATTTTCCTAATGGGGCCCTAAGCGGTAAGGCTAGTGATACGCGGAGAGGCGACATCATCTGGTGGTGCAGTAGAGAACTAAGGTTTGTGTCACGTGACTGAACTCTCCTCTCAGCCTAGCGACCCTATACCGGATCGTCAACCTTATGATTTTACCGGATTTCCCAACAGTTACGACGCATATCTTATTTTTAGAGCGCAGCTCTTTGGCGTCCGTTCCTGGGTTTCGCGTCGTCGTCGGCGTTGTCGTCGGCGTTGTCGGCGTTGTCGTCGGCCTCGTAACCAGCTCGCGGACGAATCTGCTGCTCCGCCGCCGCGCATGCGCGCTGTCGGCTCTCCGGGTGAGGGAGGATGATGGAAGGGAGGAGGAGAGACTGTGGAGGAGGGCTGGCTACACAAATGGCTCTTTGGCGTCCGTTCCTGGGTTTCGCGTCGTCGTCGGCCTCGTAACCAGCTCGCCGACGAATCTGCTCCGCCGCCGCGCATGCGCGCTGTCGGCTCTCCGGGCGAGGGAGGATGATGGAAGGGAGGAGGAGAGACTGTGGAGGAGGGCTGGCTACACAAATGGCTCTTTGGCGTCCGTTCCTGGGTTTCGCGTCGGCGTTGTCGTCGGCCTCGTAACCAGCTCCGCCCCCCTTTCATCCCCCCAGCGCTAGCAGCGACCGACTGATACCGCTTTCGTGAGTCCGCTACCGCACTCACGAAAGACGTCGTGCACTTCCTGCAACTCGCATTAACCATCCATCGATCCACACCGATGTTAGTAGTGGGGGACTTTAATGTTGACATAAAGACAAACAGCAATTTCCTAACACTTATGCGGGAGAACATCCCGTTCCTCTCGCTCGTAACGCGTCCCACGGCTGTGAGAACCTCGCGAGGCACTTGTATAGATCTCGTCTTTGAGAATCAAGCATTGGTGTACCAAGTCGAACATATATCAGTCTATTTCTCCGACCACAAAGCTTCCTTCATGACTGTCAAGAACTGTTAGTGCAGTCTTTGTTAAAGGAATACGTGTGAAAAAAAAAAAATTCTGTGATAGCGCATACATGTGTTGCTCGATTTCTTTGCCTCAATCTATCGAAAAAGTGAAGCAGCTTATTTGCTGCGCTCAAATTTCGCATTAGGAAGTAACGTAATCGTCGGTAATTTTTTTCATTGGCATCAGTTGCGACATCGTCAGAATGAAGCAAATGTAAACAAGTAGTTTCATTTCATGCAGACATTAAAAGGTGACTTATGGCATGTGTTATACATGAGCCATCGTTCATTGTCTTCAACATGGTCGCTTCTCAACATTCAAGACTTATCTTGATTCTAACTCTAGTGCAATGCTGCCCCAGGCGGCGGCAGCCATTAGTAGTTACCAGCAGACTTACAGGCCGCCAGGCTTACAAACTGACAGACTTACAGGCTGACAGACTTACAAACTGACAGGCTTACAAGCCAAAATAACGTATAGCCGACAAGCTGACAAGCTGACAGCCTGTTGGGTTTCTTGACTGGACATAGGCTTGAAATGGCATGAACATAAAAAGCAGCGATCGACAAAAGGGACAAAACAAAATCGGAAGGATGTACTATTCCTGAAAAGAAATGAACTGGGCGAAACGTTGAATGAAACAATTTTGATTACATGAAGGATGAAAATCTTCATGGTTCATTAAGTTTAGAAGGGAAGGTAGCTTGTGGGATAAAAATTGTTCGTCATACGTAGCTCTAGGGGTCGTTACAGTCCACATTTCTTTGTGCCTGGTTGGATGAACACTTGTGCTTGCTTCTAACTTAGCAAGATTAATTATGGTAACGGTACCATACTTAACAAAAGTTTTATAACACATCAGCCTATTATTATATAAACAGGATGCTGGAAATATTTTATGAAAAGACGTTTAGTAGAAGAAACGTTATGTACAGCAGCAATATCTCGTATGGCTCTTTTCTGCAGCAAATACAGGTTGCGCAAATTTGTTACACCAGTAGTACAACCCACTGTGCTGCAGTATTGCAATAGAGAAGACACTAATACACTGTAGCTCATAATCTTCACATTTCTCACTTCAGCTTTCCAAGAAATGGTAATTCTTAGCTTCTTCATGTCCGGCCTTGATAGTATAAACAAGAATTCGACATCACGCATAACCAGCGCTTCCACTGTGAAGTCCTCCCCAGCCAAACGTAAATTGACTTTCGTACAGGTGTGCAGCGTTCGAGATGATCCATCATAGCTCTTAACCGTTACCACTTTACCTTGTCACATGTCATCTGCCGTCACCATAGTTTGATTAATCGGACTCGCTGAAGCTGCTATGTCGACTAGACCACTCACTTCTTTTCCGTTAATGGGCAACGCTGTTTGCAAAACATTTGATTGAATCAAGTAGGCAGCCTCATTCTGGTTACACGGGTGGGGCTGTACACTCATGTGTATTCGTTTATTGTCACCTTCGCGTCCAAGGCAATATTGAGAAGTTGCACTTCCGGTGGGTGCTGTCATCGCTGTCGATGTATTATCCGGGTAAACTATCGCTGAATAGGTCCAATTATGCTGTGCAGCGTGGCCACGGGCTTCATGGCACACGTCCTTAAGCACCCCAGTAGGTGTTCAGTTGTCTTGGGCGACCTTATTTGCACTTACTTTTGGCATTCCTTTGTCATACCGTGGATGTCTAACGGCACAGTGGACGACTCGGGTAAAGTAGGTTCTGCTAATAAGAGCAGCATTCCGGGAAAGTTGGTAATCCATTACTCATGTCAAAAAAAGTTCTCACAGCGGGCTCAGCTAGCTAACCGTACACTTGGTTAGAAAAGTAGCTCTTGTTGACAGCGTCCCGGGAATGTGCCACTGTGGACCAGAAACACGCGACGCAAAGGAAGGCACAGGCGTACACTTGCCCCAAGCGGCTGCCACGCAAAAAGGGCGCCTCGCGAACTTGGGGGAGCAAACAGACACAACCTTTTTTTTTTCGAAACGCAACTTTACTCTCTCTACGACTCAGGGTACTGTTATCCGCCAGGGTCGTAAGAAGGGGGGCTCGAGGCGGAGGGAAACGCCTGCTGTCAGCGAAGGGGGTCGAACCCGTGGTGGTGGTGAGGCTGCAGGCATGCAGCCCATCGCTTGCAGGACTGTCTCCTCAATGTGTTCCAGACACCTCAGTTACTGAGAAAACACGGGGCATGGGGGTTACCGTGCCGTGTTCATTGCTTGCACTCGACCATCCTGCGCGATCTCGTCCCGAGAGAGTCGCATCAGTCTGCCTCGCTTCTGCACTCGCTGTCTGGCACCAATTTAAACAGTTTAATCTGGCTTGCATGGGTGCTCGTGAGGTGGTCTGTCCACGTCGATCCCTTCGATATTCGTTGGTTCTAGGTGCAGTATGTGACTGTAGGCAGCACCTCTGCAAAAATGTACGGGTTTTTGTGTATAGGTTACGTCTTCGTGGGTTTTCCTGTGTCCTTAACTGTTTGTGACCACGCAGGCCGCGGTAGTCGATCACGCTCTTGTATGCGCCATCCTTTATTTTGCGTGAGAACAGTGTCGCAATCCTCGGAAGTACTGTTGCACATTAATCTATATGGTATCAACTCATCAGCATTCTTTTTCCATGCCCACCTCTGCTAGTAGGAGCTACGGTATGGTGGCTAGCAAACCGGTTTGCTTCGAGGGTGCTCGACGATTTTCTTCGCAGTGATGCCGGTGCACCTCAGTTGTTCAATTGGCAGTGCACAGCAATTATTACGTTTGTTAAGCAACACACAGGGCTGTGTTTTCTGCTCACCATATACGACAGAGCTAACATTAGTATCGCCTCGACTTATCAATTTCAGCGCACGGGCCTCCTCATTGGCAGTCAGTAAAACTTGCTCTGGCATGTTGCAAACAGCGGGGGTACGAATGAGTATTTGTCCATGCTTTACGTACAACGTGACGTTACTGCAGTTCGCAACTGGTACGCTGGAATCATCAGGCGTATCAAGCGAAGGCGTTCCCAATACAGACAGAACCATGCGCGGGGAAGCCTCAATGTTTTCGGGACACTTGACGATATCTCTCGGAATTTCCTATTCTGCGACAATACCTGTCAGCTCTTGTGCTTGCCTTTGATGCTGCGAATGAGTACACCCCTCACTACTGACCAGGAGCAGATCTGGCAAGTCGATCACGACAGTGCCTATGATGACGTCCGGTCCGACAATGGCGTCCTCGCTGACTATGTAGAAGTGAATGGCAGGAAGTTCAGCGTCGTCGACGCGTACCTCTAAATATAGTTCGGCGAGGGATGACTGCTGTCCACCGACTCCCCTGGCAATGTCAAAGACTCCCTGTTCAGCCGCACGGCATGCGTCAGCAGTATCAAGCTCACATCGCAGCCCGCATCGAGAAGGGAAATCATCGTTTCGCCTTCAATGCAAATGTTTTTGTAAACCCTTTTTGAAGGCGTGATGCCTACACTATTGGTCGCATTCTCTCAGCGGCCATGATTCGGACAAAATTTCGCGCTCTGCCCCTCGCAGTTACACTTGGTGCAGTGAAGTGGGCGCCGTGGCTCAGAACACTGGCGTGACCGGTGGCCCCTTTTTTGGCACTTGTAACAACGTACTCCGTCCGCGCGTCGCACTCTTCCTCGCACGGTACTGCTGCGTACAGCATAGTCTACTTGTGTTGACGAAGGAAATGGCTGGTGATCACTGGTGAGTTGGCTTTGGCTGCCGAAGTTTGTGCCGATGGGAATAGTTTTTTGCGGCTTTCTGTAAAATTTCCATAGGCTTTGATGGCTTGAAGCAACTCTTTCACACTTGTGCAGCTTCTGTCACGCAGTGCGAAACTCATTTCTGTCAACCAGAGGCTTCTGACAATCTGGGTAATTGTGTCCGACTGACTTAGCTTGACCCTGGCGCACATCCTTTTCGTTTCTCGGACTTACGTCGCCATCTCCTCCTCCCGACTCTGAACTCGTTCGGCCATTCTTCTCCATAAGTCAGGGAAGCTTTCTTCAGTCATGAAGGCTGATATAAATGTAGCTACGAACTCTTACTATGACTGACGCCTTGCTGCTGACGAGTTTAGCCAATCCTTAGTGGGGCCCTGCAGCTTGAGGTGAAGTGCAGTAAGGCGTTGTTGTTCAGACCAGTTGGCTAGGTCAGCAACACGCGAGAATCTTTCCAGCCAATCTTCGGCATTGATCTGGGTGGTGTTTCCGTGAAAGCTTGGGATTGCGGTAGAGGGGTCTGGACTCACGTGAACAGTTGTCGCTGTCAAGGATGGATTCATCCTCTCCATCATGCGGGCTTTTGCCAGAAGGCCTCGGTGAGCTGTCCCAAGATGGCGTTGCTCGGGCCTGGATCCGGCTGGAACGACGGTGTTGAGGAAGCAGTAGTAGAGCCACCGAGCTCCCGAATCTCCTCGTGCAGTCGTGAGAGCTGGGCGAGATTTTCTTAGAGCTCGTTCGGTGCGCTGCGATCCCAACGTTGCCTGCTCTCCCGTTGAAGCTCGGTGGCGCTCATCGCCTCCTCAGCAGCGTGCGACTGGGCAGCAAGACGCGTGTTGTACGGATGTTCGCCGCCCTGGCTCATATTGACGGGCTTGTGTGATTATCGCACTTCTGAGTGTAAAACAGAACGTTCTCTACCATGGACTCAGCTAGCCAACCGCGCACTTGGTTACTAAACAAGCTGCGGTCGACAGCGGCCCGCAAATGTGCCACTGTGGACCAGAAACACGCGACGGAAAGTAAGGCACAGGCATACACTGACCCTAAGTGGCTCCCACGCAACAAGGGCGCCTCGCGAACTTGGGGGAGCAAATAGACACACAACCTTTCCTTTGAATTGCAACTTTACTCTCTCTACGACTCAGGCTACTGTATACCGCCATGGTCGTAAGACGTGGGGCTGGAGGCGGAGGGAGATGCCGGCGGTCAGCGAAGGGGGTCGAGCGAAGGTTGTCGCGTCCCCCAAGGCATTTCTGTAAGGAATGTCTTAAATAAATGAATAAATAAAGAAAGAAAGAAACCGGGGGTGGCGGCGAGGCTGCAGGCATGAAGCCCACCGCTTGCGCGACTGTCTCCTCAATGTGTTCGAGGCACCTCAGTTTGAGAAAACGGGGCCTGGTTGTCATGGTGCCGTGTTCGTTGCTTACACTCAAGTATTTCGCATTTGGTGTTTAGTTGGTAATCCATTACTCAAGCGCTTGGTGTGTATTTTTATCTTACGTGCACGTATTTTGTGTTCTGAAATAATACACGAGTCATCTCGCAGTCATACACAAGTATGTTATGCGGAGCTCACACCATTTCTTGGCATTGTGTACAAGGAACAATCTCATTTTTTGTATTTTATCCTGTGACGTCGCCCAGCAGTTTTCTCAGAAGCGTTTTCAAAGAACTTCAGCCAAGTGGTTGCCGACGAGGACGTCCCATCTAACATCGCTGGTTTCGCCACTTCAGCTTTGGGACCATTGTCAGCATGTTGTCAGCAATTCCGCATGTTGCTCTATGTCTGACGCCTGCACTTTCAATACCTGCTCCACAAGCACAGCTTTGTCCTGGCTATTGTCATTTCAAAAGGGGCTTACTATTTTATAACTGCCTGGAGTGCTTTTCGTATTCGGACATGTTGATAATGATATTCCACAAGCCTCGGTTGACGAGATCCGCCTCGGCAACTTTAGCCTTACTTGAGATGAACTGGAGCAGATTCGGTGATGTCTCTGTCTCCTTGAGTTGGACTAGTTCTTCATGTTCGGCTTGCTATGACGTGAAGTACGCTTGATCTGCTTCAGCAGTACCAACTCGTACTTCTATCCACATCATGTCGGGCTGCACGAAATACAAAATAAAGGATGCGAGAGTGATCAACTGTTTACTGCTTATATTCGATCTTGTTCTTTATCTTCACATCTTGTTCTTTGACAGAGACATTGCAAAGGTCATGCTTCTCGGTCTGTGTAATGGCACCAGCCACATTCGAGCGAATAATGGACTTTCTGCTTCTTTGGTTCAAGTTGTATACATGCTTGTGTTTTTGTACGACGTAATCATGTTTTCGCCTACGTTTGATACATGCTTCGAACATCTCGCAGTGATTCTCGACGTCTTCCGCCATGGCGGATTTCAGGTGAATTCATCGAAGTGTCGTTTTGGCCGTCGTTCTATTACGATCATTGGGCATATTGTGGACGCTGCCGGCCTACAGCCTGACCCAGAGAAGGTTCGAGACGTGAAAGACTTCCCTGTGACTAAGTATGCGAAAGATGTTCACGGCTTAGTGGAGCTCCGCTCGTATTTTCGCCGGTGTGCGAAAGAACTTTAGAGAAATTGCAAAACTGCTCATAGATCATAAAGAAGACGCCCCTATTAGCTGGGGACTGAACAAGCCGCGGCTTGCTCTGAGTTAGCCACACTCCTCAGAGCACGACTCCCTTTGACCCACTTCGTTACATTAGCCTGAACCAAAGTCTGCACTTACGCGAGTGGTTACAGAATAAACGCTGTTTTGGCCGAACGTCTAATGGAGTTAGCTGTGGCATCGCGTACACGAGTAGGCTGGTGCCCGCATCGGAGCGAAATTACTCCATTCCATGCCGTCAGTTCCTCGCGCTTGCATGGGCAGCTGCGAAATTTCGCCCTTTTTATTGCGTTCGATATTATACGGACAGTCCATGCACGTTTCCACCGTCGTGTTTGCCCTGATGTTGCGTATAAATTCCAAGGACGATAACATCGACGACTCGCGTCGTATGCAGCACGTGCGAGTGAAGGCGTGCGATGGTCCGGTGGCTGAATCTCGAGCGCGTAAGGGAGGATAACGGGGAAGAAGAGCGTCGTCTTCCGTTACGCGCAAGACACCGGGAGGGGGGAGCGTTCTGCTCCTGCGGTTGCTGCGCATGGCGCGGCCGCTGGGCCCCTATTTTGAAAGCCATTTGGGATGGGGACAGAGTGCATGTGCCTAAAGCCCTTGAAGCTTTGCAAATAAATGAGACGCTGTGAAAAATGGCGCCTCCTCCTCGCGCGGCCTTGTCGAGGTGGACGACGCGTCGGTATTGGCCTACTCGCTTCACGTGTGCCTTCGCACCGGCTCCTTTTGCTCACGGTCGAGATCGACCGGAATTTATGCTTGAGAAGCGTCTACCGACTGGCAAGGAGCGCCTGTTAGCGCCGTTGCTCTTCGGTGTTGTGTAGGTTTGCGGACGCCTTGAACTAAGTTTTGTGGTAAGTGCGACGTCACTTTACAGCATTTTCCATTACAATGACCTGCTGCGCATTTGCATTCCGAAATAATTTCAGTGAAGGCAAGACGCTTTTCGCGATACCGCCCGGTAAGCGCGACGTGTTAAGAATGATGACATGAATTCATCGAATTCGGAGAGAGAACTTCAAGCCAACATACTCCGCATGACTATGCGAGGTAAGTTGCGAGTCTCGTATATTATAGTATGCGTAAGACGCGTAACTTGTTTCAGGCCATATCGTAGCAGATATACTATAGTTCACAGAGCATTCTTCTGTTTATGTGCACGATTTACCATGATTTCTATGCGACGTGAACTTTGTTCATATAAGCACTACGTGGTCGTATTTCGCGCCCTTGATTGTTTTGTAGAAGTGCTGCTTGCTCGGCCAGTTGGTTCATAACATGAGAGAATCAGCGAACAAATCGAGACAAAAATGACGATGGCACACCACCGTTGTAGTGTCTCTTTCCGCCGTGTTTGCGTGTCAATTTTTTCCCCGGTTTTATCAAGTTTTATTCGTTTTGTATGCCTACAGGCTGAATTTGCAGGCGCGTGAGGCTGTGTGCAAAAAACGCGATTACGAATCTTTTAAGGCTCCGCACAGTCCTTTTGACAGTTTGAGGCTCCACCGAGCAAACTCATGTTTGGAGACCAACTGTGCCATTGTGGTAAAGACAGTAGCTTTGTTTGCCTTCTCGTGTTCGTCGTTACCTATCGGCCGGTGCATTCGCGATCAGAGGCACCAATGAAAAGCGTGCGTACTCGCCCGAAACCGAGTTACGGGGCGCCTTCTCTTTAAGACGTACGCGCTACATGGCGTGCTCTTTAAAGAGTAAACGTTGAGATGCGGTGGTGGCGCACTCACAAAGAAAACGTGTGGTCGCTCGCTCGTTCAATAGCTCGTTTGGGTGTAGCTTGTTTATCGTTCGCTTGCTTCAGTCGTTTACTCGTTCACTTAGTCGCTCACTTGCTCGGCCGTTCCACTATTAGTTCGTAGCGTAATTTGGTCTCTGAGAGGCACAAACTGATTTCATTTTCTATGTACACAGAGTCCCAACTCGATGATCGGCCGCGCGTATTTTGTCGACATTGAGGCACAAGAAGCATAATCGCACCAGAGGCCATTTCTGAGCCTTTGCTTAGAAGATTGCCAAGCGCGCAAGTTGGTGGCACTGTAGCTTTTCATACTCTATCGAACCTTCAGAGCACCGGTTGTCCTTACCCTCTGCCTGGCTTTGTGCATCATAGCTGGTACGCGTGGGAAACTCCCATGGTAAGGATTACGCGGATTATTAAGCTACTGAGGGCTTTCTGGAGGCCAGGATGTGGCGTTCGATCGTTAGCGTGCTATTTACAACCATCCGGAACAAGATCTTGTGACACACTCTTGACAAATGTTGCGCACATAAATGCAACGCAAGCGATACATTCAGAGACGTCATGACACGGCCTCAGCACTCGTTAAGATTTTTTGAAAAAAAATATTTATCAAAACGGGAAATAGAAGCTGCAGTCATTGACTCTGTATAACCCACCCTATAGAACTTCAGTGCTGTACACGAAGTTACTGGAAGCTAGAAAGCGAAAGCGGACGCTTAAAGCACATCGCCTTGCTATGTGTGCATTAACACGGCGAAAGTCCGCCTCCTACGCTCAAGCATTGTAGGTGGCGCCGCGGTCGAGCAGGGAGCGCGAAAAAGATGAGGAGCGACAAGGAGCAAGGCGGGGAAAGGGAGTGTCGCTGCTTTACGAAGTTCCAGGGGTTTTACATGCTCCGAGTGCTGATAGCTTCATTCGCCCTGTGTTTTTAGCCGCTCTGTGCTTGAAACGAGCGGTAGCACGAAGGTCGATTCGCACACTGCTGCTGCCGCGCTTCATCATGGCAGCGTTTTGACAGCGAGTTAACGCGCTCACCAATTGAAATGTGTTCATGTCTTGTTGTGTGTCCTTGACACCTTGCTTTTTAGTTTAGTTAGTAAGCGAATGTTTATAGGAGTTTATACGGCGAATAAATATACTATCCGTACTTCGTGTAGTTGCCGACTAGTTTGCTATCGCAATAGAAGCTTCGCTTTTCGGGAGAAAATGCGAGTTTTCATTTTGCTATTGGGCCGGCGATCCACAGTAGCTTCCGACCACTATGCCCTCTCTTGCCTTGCCTCTTCGAAAGATTCTACAGGCAGACGCGCTCGATGGGCTCCGTGCTTGCAAGAGTACGCCTACGCGGTCGTATACATGCTCAAAGGCGCAGATTATTTGTCGCGCTACCCTGTGTCCGATTTTGCCTCTTTTGCACACTGAATCCCTTGATTGCGTCTTTTCAGTGAGCCAGTTGTATAACATCAGTGAAACATAGCCTCGGGATGCTGTAGGGTTTTCGTAGGGTTGAACGAGTAGAAATGTTTCCGACTGAGACGAATCTGTATCGCATTTTGCAAACAATTAACTACAGGGAATAATATATCAATTTTTCGTTATTTCTTAAAAAGCTTTCGGATAATGAAGAGCCGATTCTATATTAATTGTTAAACGTTCTTGACATCTCATCGTATATTCACAACGTTACAAACTTGCCATTGGATTGCACGTTACGAAGCGTTCTTTATTAAAAGCAGATTTTGGGTATTATGCATGAATAAGCATTTATTCACATACTCAGGACTGACTCGTAAGTGCGAATTATAGCAGTTTAGCCGGAAAGGTCTGGCTTCTTGACAGATGTAGCCTGTTCCACAATGAGTAGCACAACATGTATTATATAAAGTATGGCCGCCAGGATGGAAATGACAGCACTATTGCTCTAATTTGATGCTTTGTCGCGCACCATTGACAATTTGAATTGCTCGAAAACGATTAGACTCTACAAACAGGGACTATGTTATTCGAAGATTGACTATCCTGGTCGTTATTCGACGCTTTCCAACATTTTCCCGCCTCAATATATTGTGATTTGTTGAATTTTGATGATTGCAAAGATTTTTGATTTAGGACGTTCTTACAATGCAGAAGCAGTCATACATGCACACAAGGAATCGCAAATGCACTGGCAAAAGAGTTACAGGAGCGGAAAGATCGTATCTATGGTTAGCACTTTCGAGTTATTTGATCATGTGTGTCGTAGAACCGGAGCGTCGAGAGCAGCAATTATGGCTAACAAGGGAAACGACTATATTATGATCCGCGCCGTACTCAGTCGCAAATTCCCTTTCTCAACGTTGAACGCCCAGCCTAAGAAACAGGTAAAACATGGAAAAAGATGAAGACCTGAAGGTCCGCACAAAATGACAAATATTTTCACTAACTTCCTCCAGCAGCTAATAGAGCATGCCGCAAGAAGGAAAGATCAGGGTAACTTTCATAAGATTTCATGTGCTCACCATCCAGCGACGTTCGTTGTGGAAAAGACAATGTTAAACAATGGAATCTCGCAAAACACATTGTCAGAACTTTCGGTCGCGAGCGCTGTGCTTTAAGGAAACTCAGAAGGTGCCGACACATAAAATTGCATTCGATTGCACTCTAAACAAACATGAACGCCAAGAAAAGGTTGCACTGAACACGGGACCTACTGAACGCGCCCAACACTAATTACTCTGAAACAGACTCTCCGCTTTAAATGTAGTTACATGGCCCACTCTCGACGGCAAAGAAGAGAAACAGCCCAGGCAGCACGCAAGCACTGGAGAAGTTTGGCCTAATTCTGGCAGACCTTTGTACAAGTCCAAGCCAAACGCTGGCAAGGTGCAACCCCATCGAATGTTGGCCCCGAGCGGGAGCCAAGTTTGGCCGAAACGGCAAATGCAGCAGCCAATGTGTTGAGAGCATGGCACCAGCTCTACGGTACATCGTTGTCATTATCAATGCCAGCTCCAATACAATCGCCGCTGCACGACGAGTACTAAAACTACGCTGGTTCAAAAAAAGAAAAAAAATTACCGACGATTACGTCACTTCCTAATGCGAAATTTGAGCGCAGCAAATAAGCTGTTTCACCTTTTCGATAGATTGAGGCAAAGAAATCGAGCAACACATGTATGCGCTATCACCGAATTTTTTTTTATTTTTCACACGTATTCCTTTAACAAAGACTCCACTAACAGTTCTTGACAGTCATGAAGGAAGCTTTGTGGTCGGAGAAATAGACTGATATATGTTTGACTTGGTACACCAATGCTTGATTCTCAAAGACGAGATCTATACAAGTGCCTCGCGAGGTTGTCACAGCCGTGGGACGCGTTACGAGCGAGAGGAACGGGATGTTCTCCGGCATAAGTGTTAGGAAATTGCTGTTTGTCTTTATGTCAACATTAAAGTCCCCCACTACTAACATCGGTGTGGATCGATGGACGGTTAATGCGAGTTGCAGGAAGTGCACGACGTCTTTCGTGAGTGCGGTAGCGGACTCACGAAAGCGGTATCAGTCGGTCGCTGCTAGCGCTGGGGGGATGAAAGGGGGGCGGAGCTGGTTATGAGGCCGACGATAACGCCGACGACGACGCGATACCCAGGAACGGACGCCAAAGAGCCATTTGTGTAGCCAGCCCTCCTCCACAGTCTCTCCTCCTCCCTTCCATCATCCTCCCTCGCCCGGAGAGCCGACAGCGCGCATGCGCGGCGGCGGAGCAGATTCGTCGGCGAGCTACGACGCGAAACCCAGGAACGGACGCCAAAGAGCCATTTGTGTAGCCAGCCCTCCTCCACAGTCTCTCCTCCTCCCTTCCATCATCCTCCCTCGCCCGGAGAGCCGACAGCGCGCATGCGCGGCGGCGGAGCAGCAGATTCGTCGGCGAGCTGGTTACGAGGCCGACGACAACGCCGACAACGCCGACGACGACGACGACGCGAAACCCAGGAACGGACGCCAAAGAGCTGCGCTCTAAAAACGACGGACCTTGTGCCAGTGGCACATTAATTAGCATCCAGGCGGGATATCAGGTCGGTCCAACGTTCAGATCGTATGGGCAGTTCATTGGCCCAATGACAGTCTAATGTTGGCAGCGTGGTGCAAATATGGGCTGTCCCATTCTGATAGAGATGCAACGATCAATCAATCAATCAATCAATCAATCGATCAATCAATCAGTCAGTCAATCAATCAAAACGTGAGGTTTACTTATACAATTCAAAGAAGGGCTACAAAAATGGTTGGACCATTACCCTATGTGGCTAGCAGCTGGTCCAATACACAAAAATAAATATACAGGTCAACCAAGTACATATCTGCTCAATGAGAAAGAACATTATTTGCATGAACACGTACTTTCTTTAAGGAAGAATTATTACGTTTGTCTAGACAAGAACGATGACCCGGATTATAAATACAATGAACAATATTACTACCATGGGGCAACAAGGCAAGCTATATTGGACCGACATTCCGTTTACTTGCCAAGGTAGATTGCTAAGTTGGGTTGGGCACAGCAGTGGCACATATTAAGGATACATTTCGTATTTAAATATTTTAATGCTTTACTGGCTCGACCTGCTAAGCATGAATAACCTTTCAAAAAGCCCATGCATTGGGCAAATCCTGGGAAGAAGATACCCTTTGCTGAGTGTCTCGTTGTGACTCTTCAGCAGAGTTAATCGCACAGCGACAGGAAAGAAGAACTACTATTCTTGTGGAGATGTTCGATACATAATTTTTGTTTGAGCACATGTTGTAGTTTAGAGATTTGTTGGTGAAATAACTGGGTGTGGTAGTAGCTACGCGTAAATACGCGAAACTTGCAGAAGAATTCGCTGCATATACATGTGCTAACCTAAGCGACGGTTTCTTTGAAGAGCAATTTCCTATTCGGCCTTTTTTCTGCCTATCTTACCGTACTTCCATACCCCCTGCCCTCTTGCCATGTCTCGTACACCCATGTAGGCCTGGTCAGCGCTATGAATGAACCGGCAGCTTGGCTAGTTGGTCGCGTATTATAATTACAGTACATTAGCACAAAATGACACACGGACACAAAATAACAGCGTGTACATGGACGAGCGCTGCAAGTAACTGTTGATTCGCATACCACCCCCTGCTACTTGCGCAACTTATTGCGCATGCGCACCTTCGCACTATCGCCTCACGAGGGGAGACACCAACACAACAGGATCGCGCTTATGAAAGACTGGCTTGCATAAATGTGCATTAGCGAAGCTTCCGTAAGCTTGCATTCGTCTCTGTACGAATTCGTGAAAGCAGTTCTTTAAAACCCGCGAGCGTAGTTTTGTGTTGTCTATCCTCGTGATGCGGTGATGCCTATGCAGTAATCAGCGAACGCAGTTCTGTATACTCTAATACCGGACGCTCGGGAATCTCCGTTACCGGAAAACTGCACTGTTTGTCGTCTACTAACGAACACTTACGTTTGCTGGATCATCGTAAAAGGGACCGGAGAAGTCACTGCAATTTGCGAAGAGCCCGTAATCTCCTGTCGAGGCGACCGCTGACGACCGTGCTGACGGATTGTAGTAGCGCCCACTGAGTCCAACCGAGAGGGATAAAGATAAGCCTGGGATCAGCTTGGCTATGCTTCGGAGCCGCTCCATGTTTTCTCGCTTTCGAAGTGCATGGGAAAAGAGATAAGCGCAGATTTCAGCAGCGAGGCTATAATGAAGGGGCTCACCGTAAATATTGATTTCAAGACACAGTACACAGCTTTAGCTCAGCGAGTTGGGCGTACGAGCGGGATTAGCGAGTTAGCGGGTTAAAAATGCACATGCGCAAAACGCTGAACGAGTCATGTAGTTTAAAGTATGCACTACTTTGTCCCGATCCGACGGAGCTGGACCTCCGTTGTTCACGTCAATGGTGTGGCATGCATGATGGCGGTAGGCGCTACCCGCTTCGAAACGAATTTGGCGCTGCAGAACAACTGAATATTGGTAAGCGCAATTCTAAGACGCACGGAGAGCACAGGACAAGCGCTAAGTCGAAAGTTAGCGCTTGTCCTGTGTTTTTGTGTCTATCTCTTGTCCTGTCTTGGAATTGCACATAGAAGTATTCAGTTGGTAAGCATGAACAAAGTAGCCCAGCAACAAATTTTGCAAACGTGCATGGAATTGCTGTTGCACAATTAATTTCATCCAAAGCAAATGACTGCAAAGTGGCTTTGGCTTAGTCTCTGGCCACTGCGACGACACATTATTGTGGTTAACTTTCTGGAGTTTTCGGAATTTCTTCCCACTTCTAACATCTTAGGCTTAAAAAGCAAATGATGATGATGATTTGTTAGCATCCAATTTCAAACTGGGCGGTGACAAATAGTCACCTAGCCTGCTTGATTTATTCCGGTATCCTAAACATGTTTTTTATTCTAGCATTTTCGTATACATTTCCTTGCCGTTATATTTTTATTTAAAATTCTTGTACCACTACATATGCCTGTAAAAGATGCAGTCATATAACTTTCTAACTTGCTTTTTTCCGCTGATGCTATAAACGTGTCCTGCTCATTTCGACTGTTGGCCATTTGATATTTCCGTGCACTTTAAATCCAATCGACTGTGCACGATATACGTAACCTGCGGGTCTCGGTGGGTGAATCCGTTCGCAGCCCGCGAGGATGTCCTGAGTGGCCTCGAAATTTTCGCTGCAGTATGCACATGCCTCATCTTGTTAATAATGCTCGCCTCGGTACGTTTTTGTTTTTAGGCAACCAGCTCTAGTCTCGATATAGCAAGGCCCTGCCCGCTATGTCCTAGTACAGATGTTCCCTTCTAATTTCTTTCTTGTCACTGTTGTAATTCTCCGCGGTGTTTTCAATACGACAACATTGTATAGCCCATGAGGCGAGAAAGACAACGCAGTTGTCGGCGTGACCACCGCTGATCCAAAATGTCATCGAGCCCTCGACCATTGGTAGGAGTCCAACCCACGACCTTTCTTAGGAGTCTAGCGTTTAACCAATAACACTGCGTTGCTGCAAGTCTAAGCGTCGCGCGGTGGTCGCAATGCTTTCGCATTCATCCACGTAAGTATAACTTAGTGCCCCTGGAATTTTTGCTTCCATTCATCGCATCTAATTCGCTGTCTCTCTTTCTCTCACTTTCTGTTTGATCACTCCTGGCTGTCTGTTTACACCTTCAATCACCCTGTACTTGGTTGCCTACATTCTTGACCTCTTGGTATAATCTGTGTCCACGCTTTTCTGGCAGAGGCTTTAGGAATGGCAGCGCCACCATCGGCGAAGTCGAGTGGTAGGCCCAATGACTGGTGAGTCCTAATTTCGCCCCCGATCGGCAGATACAGAAAGTAAGAGTGCAGCGCGCTCCTGAATGCCATTGCACTGTTTCGCGTAGTTTTCAAACGCACATGCATTGTGTGGCGAATAAATACATTTTCTTAAGGAGAGCAGTTACGCAAGATTTAAAAACGTAATTGAATATGATTCCACGGACGTAAGCAACGCGATCATACGGCTTGCTAAAACTAACTTTCCTAACTTTCCGCAAATTTGGTTTGCGGCACATTAACGCTATTTTGCGTAATCGCGCTCTTACACTAACGTTAGACCTAAACAGTCTATGACATATCGGTAAAACAGTTAGGATACACGAACTCTGGTATCCCAGCTCGAGTTGCTAGTCTCACCAGCTTCAGGCACTGCTAACTCAGCTGCAGATATGTGTATCGCAACGAGCACAACTGCATCTCAATTCTCCATAATTACTTCTTTGCAGGACACAATTCATCATCAGCGTACCAAAAGGTCATCGCTTTTAGTCATCGCTGTTAAAAAAGAACCCCAGGTTCTTTTCTTTTTCCTATAATAAAGTAGTCCCAAACGAAACTGTCGGCATTGGAATCTGTGAATTGTCATGTACTATGTAAAAATGCAAGGAGTGTCTGTTTTTTTCTTTGCTGCCAGCAGTAAGGAACGTAGAAACACAGAAACTGTCTAATCCAGCTTTTCGTTGCTTCTCTCATCGCAAATTGTACGCTGTAGATTCTTAATTTACCCGAAACCCGGTGCGACATAAAAAAAGCAGGAGGGTAAGAACCTAAGCGGTGACGTATATGCGAAGGCGACGGGAAGGATTTGAGTAGATCACTCTCAGCGATGAAAGCAAGTAAAATCTTCGTATAAACGTCTGGTTTTATTAAAAAAATTCAACTGTACAAAAGCACTCGAATATAAAGGGCGTTCTCCGAAACTATTTAACTACGACGGAGTGATGAAGCAGGACTACCGCTGCAAACAGCCGTCACGAGAATCCTAACCAGCAAATGCTTGTTTTCTTTACACCTGCTGTCGTCTAACATCAATTATTTTCACTGGTGACAAGATATGCCACCTCAAGAGAAACTCCGGCATTCGCAAAAAAGAAAATTTTGAGCGTCCTACAGAAAGTAGGACGCTCAAAAGTATATAATTTTTTTTCAAATTGCACCATTGCAACAAGAGTTAAGGCAATCTCAGTGAAGATTGTGGTACGCGATGCAACTAATGCATCGCATACCACGAGTATAGATCCTCATATTCGTTGTATCGTCGAAGGTAGCACGCATGGAACTTTCCGTGTAAAGTAGAATGAAATAGCTCACAAGTCGGGAAATGCTCGAGCTGTGACACGCTCATTTAGTTAACACGTTTAAGCAAGTTGAAATAATTACCGCAGTCTGTTTTTATTTCTCTTTCCTCTCTTTAACGCATTGTGGGAACCAGCTCGGCTTAAATTCGTTGCTGCGATAAGTTTGTTCGTTGGAGCGACATGTTAACAAATCAATCTTGGGAAAAATTCATTCTGTGCTCATCCTACAGAAAGTTACAGAACGGTCGGCTGAGGTGTGCCTTCTCCACAAGTGACGCAAGCACGAACTTATAAAAAATATTGCTTTGAAAGTAAATACTGGTTAGCGATGACAACATATCCATAATAACGCGACCAGTTAGTGTTATAAAATATTGTGAGAACCTGGGCTGATCGCAGTTCTGATGCCAAACTATGCCCAACTTTTAAAAGCAAAGAAAATAGGTGCAGTTAACTCGAATTTGGGTAAACATTATTTGGATAGTTTTCTTCAACTCTTTAAGTCACATTCAGAGTTGGTCGTTGGCAGGTCAATGATCGGCGGTCGAAGACTGCAAGCAAAATGCGCCCTCTCTCTTGTTACCTCTCTCTCGTTCGTTCGCTCTTTTGTCTTTTCGAGTCAGTCAGTTGGATTGGCTATCATCGTCGATGGTGTCTGCGCAATTCTGGGTTTCACAATTATTATTGACGCTTGTTTAGCATAAATGTCGAGTTTAAAAGAATACACACGTTGCAGACATGCCAAACATGCACATGGATTTTTGGATGATGTAGATTATTTGGCAGTAATAGAGCCCATACCTTGAATATAGCTTGGTGCATTTTTTTTATTTAACAGGCGAAGCTCTTCGCTCAAGTTGCCATAACGTGAAAAGTGAACTATGGGTTTGCTCTTGTAAGGGGCATATATATATATATATATATATTTGCGTGGCTACAAACGTTTCTTGAAATTTCGCTAGTAGTAATTGGGCCGCTATGGGGTAGAATCTATCGCGTGAAATTCTTTGATGAAAGCTTGCTCGCCGGTGATGGCAGCCAATCTGCTCACTCAGTGTGTGGGCCGAGCATGTCGCATCAGCTCCATATTTTCCTATGATTCTCGGCGGAAAATCGCATTTTGGGGTGAAATCCACTGCTAATCGAAAGAACAACTGCTAAGGACCCGAAGAAAGCATTCTCTACCAGGCGGGCGCGTCTTTCGGCCGTCAATCGTTCATTCCTCTCGCTACGCGTGGCGCGAGATCTGCGCCTAACGCGAACGCCTCGACGCCT
Source organism: Dermacentor albipictus (assembly GCF_038994185.2). NCBI lineage: Eukaryota > Metazoa > Arthropoda > Arachnida > Ixodida > Ixodidae > Dermacentor > Dermacentor albipictus. Next base: position 13,503,827 of record NW_027225569.1, read on the forward strand.
CGAACGCCTCCGCCGCAGCGGTGGTTGAGAGAGCTCGGCCTAGCGCGCCGACGGAGATACCCAGGCCCTGCTTCATGGTTGAAGTCGTGAGCGTGGAATGCGAAGACATGCAACCGGAGGAGTTCGGAAAGGAATTAGGTTGGTGTGAACTTAGAAGAACCACAAAGAAGCGATGCAGCGGTGGGGCCAGATTGTTCGGAACAAGAGAAGCAGGGAAGAAGCTCCGTCGGGGATGCAACAAATAAAAACAAATGGAAGAACGAACGCAAGGTGCGACAAATCATCAAAGCAAGTAGGCTGCCTAACCTGCCAAAAAAAGACTACAGAGTTGTCGTGCGTCCACGTGGAGGACTTAACGTATGGGACTGCAAGCTGGATCGCATTTACTGCTGCCTGCGCAACGCTGCCGGGGTCGGCCGAGAGACAGCGGAGTACATGGAATTCATAAGCCAACTGACGAAAATGTTCTCGAGAAGCTAAACGAACTAGCTAAACACCTAGAGCTTCCACAGCTCTCGGCTGCAGGTATCTAAGCCGTTCACCGACTTCCTGCTAAAGAAAATTGTAATAAACCCGCCCCGTATTGGCGCGCTTTTCATCCCGCCTAACTGGAGATACTTAGCTCAATAGGAAAAGAGACTTGAGGAAACTAGAATCAAAGGTTTACTTCAATGAAAATCTAACTGTCCAGAACAAAAGACTGTTTTAGGAAATGAAATCAAAGGCACGTGAAATGAATTTTCAGTTCGCGTGGATCAAAGACGGCAAAATGTTCGTGCGGCGTAGCTCTAAAGACCGGGTTATAAAAATAACAACAGTGGAAGATCTGGACAAGATATGATAAGGTATTTGACGGTTTTTCTTTGTCTATCGCTGTGACGATGCACTAATCTATGGCGACATATTATCAAACATGTGGCTATCAGGATGCAACTTCTTCCCGACAACTAAATGTTTCGCGAGATGGAAGGCAGCTTTCCTTGCTTCATCTTAATTCGCGCAGTTTAACGAATAAAACTGAGTTGATTGATACATTGCTGGATGACCTCAATCATCAGTTAGAATTTTTGTCTTTCACTGAAACGTGGCCCTCTGATAAATCTGCTAATGTACATTTTGCTGGTTACACGTGTATTTCTGTCTCCAGAAGTGGCAAGAGAGGAGGGGGCGTTGTAATATATGTGCAAAATAACGTTCAGTTTGAAATAGTATCCGAATACTCGCTTGTAGATCATCACTGTGAAAGCTCACTGATAAAATGTACCAATTCAATGTTACTTGTAGTTTACAGACCTCCTTCCGGTAATGTTAATAAGTTCCTTGCATACCTTGAACAGATTTAGCATTACCTGCTATGTATTAGCCTCCCCGTCATTGTTACCGGCGACTTTAACATCAACTTACTCTCAGAGGACAGCAGTAAGCAGCGTCTTATTGACACATTTTATTCTTTTGGTTCCCAAACTGTCATTGGTATACCTACTAGGGTGGCCAATAAATCTGAAACTTTGCTTGACCTGTGCTTCACAAATTACCCTGTTGCTCAATGAGATGCTGGTGTATTAACATCAGGAATAAGCGATCACTTGCCCATTTTTATGTTTTTTATGCCACACTGTTCCCATCATAACCGCTTCAAAGACGATTATCCTATCTTGTATAGAAAAAAAAACAGTAGACAAAATAGTACTTTTGGGCGTCTTGTTGAGGAAGCGAAGTGTAGCACTGTACCGCAAGAGAGTAACCCTGTAGTCGCATATGATACCTTTATAGAAAATGTCAAAGGACTTTATGACTTGGCATTTCCTCTTGTTGAACTTAAGGCGCATAAGAAGTCCTGAAAACCGTGAATTGACGCCTCCCTTATGAAGCGCATAAGAGAAGGTGATAAGCTGTTTGCCTTGTTCATAGAAACAAAGAATATTCCTTATTTACTGCAATATAAGAAGCTCAGGAACAACTGAAATTCCGGTTTAAAGCGAGCTCGAGCCGTCTACTAAGAAAATAAATTTAAGGATGTTTGCAATAATTCTAGAAAAATTTGAAGATGTGTCAAAAGCTTCACCTTGACAAAAACAACGAATGATATTTGGCAACTCTTGGTCCAGGGTGCGCATTATTCAGGTACAGCACCTGTCGACAAGTTTAATGAAATTTTTTGAAAGCCGGGTTATCTGTCAACCCCGTCACAAGCAACACTGATTGCACGTCATACATTAGGCGTTGTGCTGAGTCGCCGATATTCCTCACTCCCGCTACTGAATTAGACATTCATGAGCACCTGCAGAAAAAAAAAATGATAGTGCATGTCCGATAGACGAAATGAAGCGTGAGCCTATAAAAGCGATTTCTCATACCATTGTTCGGCCACTCTCACATATTCAACTTAATTCTTTGCACCGGAACGTATCCTGATAAACTAAAGATCGCAACGGTGATAGAAAAGTTCAAAGGACGCGAGAAAGGCGACCTTGCCAATCACCGGCCGATCTCGGTCTTGCCGACATTCTCAAAAGTTTTTTTAACAGGCCATTTATGCTAGGTTCTCTTAGTTTTTTCAACAAAACAACATAATAACTAAGCAGCAGTATGGCTTTCAAAAACAAAAATCTACTGAAGCGGCCCTATTGGAAAGAAAAGATGAGATTATTGCGAACGTCGAGCACAAACTGTTCACTTTAGGCTTGTTCCTTCATTTCCGTAAAGCATGTGACTCGGTAAAGCACGACAAATTATTAGACAAACTGTATAAACATGGTATTAGAGGAGTAGCTTTAGATTTTTTTTTCACATCAGTCAGTCAGTCAGTGTTTTATTTTCACCAAACAAAAACATCTGTGAAAAAGCGGAGACGGCGAAAAAGCTCCGGATTCTGCAGCTTGACTAAGCACCGTCCACTCTGTAGGAGCAATGACAGGGTAAATATACAAGCAAAAAGAGAATTATAAAGTTAGAGGGCAAACACACAAGCGAAAGCAAATAATTATTATACACCAGTACGAAAAATTGTACATACAGGGTCATTATTGCATATAATAAAGCAAGAGAAGACAAATTGGCATCGTACTTCTATGCTTAGTGAAAACAATGATATAATTCAATACAATTTAAGGAATACGCAGTTACAGAAACAAGCTAACTACACTGGTGGGTTTAGTGTTTAGTGGTTGAAAGCTACCTTAAAAATCGGGTTCAATACACTGCCTTTAACGACTTCAAATTTAGGATGGGGCACACAACATGCCGCGTTCCTCAGGGGTCAACTCTTGGGCCGTTGCTTTTTGTAATTTATGTATATGATATCGTAAATGTACCACACACGCCACATTTAACATTATATGCAGACGACAGCAGCGCTTTCTTTTCCGGCACGAATTTAATATTATTACATGATCAGGCTAACGATTGGCTGCAGGAACTGCCAAAATGGCTTAAAATTAACAGTTTAGAATTAAACATAGAAAACCAAGTATGTTATATTTAGACTTCGTAATAAGCCAGCTCCTGACGAGAACTTTTTTCGTTTTCGTAATCAAGTAATCGACCGAGTTACATCGTACATATATATTGGTATACTTTTTAACGAATTCCTAGATTGGTCTATGCATACAAGTAATGTCCATGCAAATGTGTCACGAGGAATTGGTATCATATGCAAATTTCGAAGCATTCCAGTGTGGATAAAGAAAAAGCTGTACTACACTTTGATACAGTCACAAATTCATTACTGTCTACTTGTGCGGGGTACCACGACAAAAACTAACATGGAAAGCATACGTCTACTTCAGAAAAGAGTATTACGTATAATCGAAGGTGAACAATAGCATTGTCACACAGCGCCAACATTTAAAAAGCAACAATCCTGACTATTAGCAGTATATAAAAAAAATCGATACTCTATTACATAACCAAAGCGTGTCTGATCCATGTGGTTTCGGAAATAAATACCTTCGAAGAGAACACTCCCACGACTAGCGACATACGTCTTACAAAAGGGAAAAGCTGCGCACAACTACGGCACCTACAAGCTTGATTACCTAATACCAGATTGCATGCACAGACACCCTAATGCATTGTGCATTATCGAAAGAAGCACTTCTGTCCTCACCCTGAAAAAAATTATGCATATCTACCTATTATCATTACAGTAGGGACCGACTATGTAGGCAAATGGTCACCTTTGTTGTACGAAATTGTTATATTTTCAATGTTGTTCATTATATCGTCTAGTGCTTGTATAATTACTCTTCAAGTCGTCATAACTTACACATACTGCGTATCCTTGCAGTTATATGAGGTTTCCACTACTTTTTTAACTGTCTTAAACTATGAATTGCCTTTTTTTTACGGTTCTTTTTTTAGTATTCTCATTGAAGTTGAGGCATTTATTTGCCTTTTCGCCGGCGTCCACGGAAAATCTGTACATAGTTGTCCGAAATAAACAAACTTCAAAGACAGCATTTGCATAAACAGCAAAGAAAATATAGTGGTGCTGAGCACGCCTTCTGAGGACCGGGCCAGGAAATATGGGGCTATCAATAAGCTCCGACTTGGAGAACAAGAATTCGAAGCAAGCGCTTACAGAACAGCTCCTGATAACACATCCAAGGGTCTCATGAGAGGAATATCCCAGGAGGAGAGTCCGGAGGACATAGCGACCAGTCTGGTCACGCCACACAATCCTGGAGTCTTGCACGCCATGAGAATGGGTAACACAAACAACGTGATCGTTTCATTTAAATATTTTCACGTCCCAAGATATGTGATTATCCAATGCTCCTTGTATAAAAAGCACATCGAAGTATGCTATGGATGTGGAAGAACAGGGAACAGGGCTCACGTGTGCCCCAACCCTGAAGACAAGATTTGCCGAGGGTGTGGGTGCAAGAATCCACAGCAGGAAAACAACTGCGATGCGGAGTGCCAAGTGTGCGGCAAAGACCATCTCACGGGACACAAGATGTGCAAGGCAAGATACAAGATACGGTACCTGGTCAGAAGAAACCGCTGGGAGCGACGGATGAGGGACGAAGAAGAGACCGAATAGGAAGAGTACTACTACCACAACTACAAAGAAACCAGGGGGAGCAACAGCAACAACCATAAGACTGTAACGAGCAAGCAGCCCTCAACCGACAAAGAAGAAACAAGCAGGAAAAACTATGGAAGAGACCGCTCCGTTTCCTTCCCAAGACTGCCCTGGCAAGCCGGTCGCCGACGCTCCAGGTCCATGATCAGATTGTGGAGGAGATCAAGGTCGACGTCCGGTTTGAAAACTATTCGAGGGGGAGACGGCAGCGAATCACAGGTGGGCTGGGTGAACGCGGTCTCCGGCACTGCTACTGAATCGCCTAAAGTTAAGGGGTCTGCCCCTTATCAGGAAATGATACAGATTACAGACACGTTAGAACAGATTACTCGAGAGAATGCAACGCTTAAAGATGTGATCAATTATCTCAGGGGCAGAAAACGCGAAGCTTCAGCAGCGAAAAAAGAATGGCAACACACTCCCCGCCAGTACGACGTCGACGCCTATTCGAGCTCTAAAGCCCGTTCCCACACAAGCGAACGGGGAAGCACCACCGCAGAAAAGGAGGGCGCAAGGAACTGTTGAAGAAAAGAGTATGTTTGCAATCGATGAGGTTATGGAAACGTTTAAGGCAATGTTCGATGGGCTATACCAACAAGTCACAAACATGTATGTAGAGATTAAGCAACGATTCGATGTATTAAAGAATAGAGCAGCGGGACTAGAAAGCACATCAAAGGACGTTCGGCCGGCAGGCGCAGGATCTGTTAAAAGCAAACTGTATAGCAGACCAAATGCGGTAGAAAATAGCAAGGCCACCGGGGAAGAACAGATAAATCAACATGGCGCCGCGTAACCAATACGCGATTTGGCAATGGAACTGCCGCGGGTATCGTCGCAAGCGAGGAAACTTGCAGCAGTTCGTAACAAGTAAGGAGACGCCAGATATCATCGCCCTGCAGGGGACAGAGGGAATGGCAAAATTATAGGAGTATAAATCAGTGCTTCCGGCGAGAAGGCAACCGTCACGACGCTGATACACATAAACCTCGGCTATCGAGCACGATACCGGTCTGCGCGGCATAGACCACGCCCTAATTGAAATGGGAGGCGATTGCCTCCCATAAAGAAGAGGGAAGTCTATTTATTCTTCACTTATACGGTCCACCCGTACAAAAGCGCAAATTCGGCCCACTCTTCCACAAAGTATTGAGCGTAGCGCACAAGCAGGCGCTAGGCGTGGCCGTCGATGTTAACGCACCACACGCGGCTTGGTGTTACAGCATAGTGAACATTAAGTGCCGAAGCCTATGGGCAGACGCGCAGCACGAAGGAATAACGCTTGTAACTAACCCTCAGGCACCAACCAGACTAGGAAACAGCGTAACTAATGCCACGACACGAGATCTCACATTTACGAAGAATGTAGCAGATTCTCAATGGACAAACATGCAGAAATGGTTAGGTAGTGACCACTACATCGTCGTCACAAGTGCAAAAGTATGCCCAAGGAAAAAGAGGGGTAGAGAACTGAATCTTGTAGAAGGAGACTCTTTCCGCAAACTCCGTCAAGAAGATGCGGAAGACACTATAACGAGCATTGAGAAATGGGCACAATATCTACAAGAAGGCATTAAACGAGCTACCAAAACTCCTCTAGAGGAAGCAGGTATAGAAGAGATGGATAGCAGATTATTGCACATGTTGAAAGCGAAAGGTAGTATGCTGAAAAGACGGAAAAAGCAAAAACATAATCGGAAATTAAGGAAGAGAATTGTGGAATTAAACAAGGAAATCGAGATATATGCAAATAGGTTAACCCAGCAAAAGTGGGAAGCCACGTGCGACTTGATGAAAAGGCAAATGAGAATGTCCAAGGCATGGAACATTCTCCGATGCCTCTTGCATCCCGGCTGTACAAATCCGGACAAAGACACAACTTATAGAAAGTTACGACGGCACAGATGAAGAGCTCTTTCGAGAGCTCCAAAAATATACGTTGGAGATGCGGACAGAGAACGACTCCCGCATTACCTAGGTAAGGAGAATCCTGATGTTGGTGCCCCTATTATGGAGGCAGAAGTCAGATATGAACTTACCAGGCTCAACCTGAAATTTGCACCGCGACCTGATGGGATAAGCTACAAAACACTCAGGGACCTTGACGTTGTATCCATCCGAGCTCTCACGGACTACATGAATAACTGCTGGGAGCAAGTTGGCATTCTAAGTTAATGGAAATCAGCCCAAATCAATTTTATACTGAAGCTTGGAGAGAAACCACAACTGACGAACTTAAGCACCAAATCGCTAACATCCTGCGTCAGTAAACTAATCGAACATGTGGTTCTCACACGCCTCACTAGATGCATGGATGATGGAGGACTTTACCCCCATACCATGGTTGGATTTTGATCCAAGTGATCGACGCACGATATTATGCTCAAACAAAAACATCAGATCATAGATGCGGGTGAGAAAACCCTAGACACCAAGGCAATACCAGGTCTCGATCAAACTAAAGCCTTTGACCCCGTCACTCACAAGGCAATACTACAATATCTCCAAAAGCTGGATGTAGGACGTAAAATTACGCATACATCAAATACTTCTTGACGGATCGTACCGCAAAGAGTTCAATTAGAGAATCCAAATCGGAAGAGCTCAAACTAGGTAATAGGGGTACCCCGCAGGGTTCAGTCCTATCTCCCTTTCTATTCAACGTGGCAATGATCGGTCTTCCTGCGAGAATCGTAAAGATAGAACGACTCGGACACAGCCTATACGCCGACCTCATCACCCCTTGGGTGGCGGGTCGAAGCAAAAAACATATGGAAGAGATTCTTCAAACAGCAGTAAACACGGTAGAAGACTACATCAGAGACAAGGGAAGGAGATGCTCCTCGCCAAAATAAGAACTTCTGCTCTATAGACCCATATGCCTGGGCCAAAAAAGCATTAGGGAAAAACCGGGCATTGCGGTCACAGCAGAAGGCACTACGCTACCGATAGTGGAGAGCCTGAGAATACTGGGACTCCGCATATCCGATAACGGCCATAACGGAGAAACCATTGCACTACTTGGCAATAGTGTTCACCAAACAATCAGACTAATAAAGCGGATATCCAACAGGCACTATGGCATGAAAGAGCACAATCTCATCCGATTATTAGAAACATTCCTAATCAGTCGTATTGTATATGTGGTCTCTTGCCTCAAGCTCTACGCTGCGGAGAAAGCCAAGATAGAATGCATTATTAAAAAGGTGCATAAACAAGCCTTGGGACTTCCGGCAAATACTTCAGACGAGAAATACTTGGCGCTCGGCGTGCACAACACACTAGACGAACTTACTAAGGCCCAGGGAGTAGCGAAGAATGAAATGCTTACACAGAGTTCGACGGGGAGACACATCTTAGATGACATCGCAATAACCTACGAAGCACAGCACGGAGTGCGGAGAGACATCCCAAGTAAAATAAGGGAACATCTATCAATACCCCCAATTCGCAGAAACATGCACCCGGAGTTTCACCAAGATCGAAGAAAGGCAAGAACGAGAGCTCTCCACAAAAGATACCGTTATGCCAGGGACGTGCTCTATGTGGACGCGGCGTAGTACGCAAATACACAGAGTATGTCGATAGTTGCTACGAGTCTAGAGGGTGACCGCAGAGTTAGTGGGACGGTAAAAACAGGGAAGGTGGAGGTGGCGGAGGAGGCTGCCTTAACACTGGCAACAGCTTCCACGGAAGCTAACATCGTAGTAAGCGACTGCAAGACAGCCGTCAAGAACTATGCCGAAGGAAGAATCTTGCCGGAAGCGCTGAGAATTTTAAACAACCTTCGTGAAGATCGCGACAATCAAATTATATGAGCACCCGCACACCCGGCACACCCTTCCCGGGAACAAAACAGCGCGCAACCTGGCCCGAGAACTTACAGGCCGAGCAGGGGACAGCAACAAATATTTGGAACGGAGAGAGACCGGATGACCATATTTAACGAGATCACCAAACATTATAAATTGGGAAGGGCCCATTTCTACCCCGCACACTCCTCGCTGAGTACACGGCACGCGACGGCATGGCACCTCTTACAAACAGATACATATCCCAACCCGGTGGCCTACCACCGCTACTACCCGGACCTTTGCACGGATAGATCTAGATTCTGTCAAGAATGGGCGGAGCTACAACGTATGGTTTGGGCTTGTCCTTGGATACCCACATAGAATAAAATAAACAAGACCACAGAGCAGTGGGTGACCGCGTTGCTTAGCTGTGCACCGAAAGACCAACTAAAGGCACTCCAGTAGGCCGAAGATGTCGCCAGGGCCCAAGGGCTCGAGGCCGTCATCTAGACAGAGAGGCCTAGGTCTGAAATTTGCTGTGCGCAAATGAAGTTTATTTCTCCACGCATACTTTACGGTACCTGCAGCCGCATATTTGAATGACGAGCTTATATTGTAAGAGTTTTTACTCACTGGGTCTTATTTCGCTCTTTCTTTCTAGATTGATTTTTAAAATCGTTGCATTGCATTGACGAAAGTGCGTGGTAGTTACTGTTACCTCATTGAGTCGAAAATTGTTACCTCATTGAGCCTTACCTATTTTCACAAATACTCCTCCTGGCAACAATACCGAATTCAAAATAAGTGCATAAGACGACACAGAGGTGATACTCGCAAATTGTTTCTGCTTGGAACACATACAAGTAATTAACCATGTGCACATAGACAACGATGAGCGAGGTTTGGGCTGGATAAATGAAAACTGTAGAGAGAGAAGTGGTTCTTGTGGGGAAAGGACGCAAGGCAGGCACTATCTTCTGCAACCCTTGTGGGAGCACGGCTCAGCGCCAGCAGGGATATGGATATAGGAGTGAAGAAGATTGAAGGAGGGAGAAAGATAGATAGTCGCCATGGCAGCAGCGGAGCAGCAGCCTATCCGGGAAGGCCCAGTGGCTTCGACCGGAAGAGTGGACTGGTGATAGACCATAGGAGGTGGCCCAGCAGAAGCTAAGTTGAGGCGGATCAGGAAGCCAGAGGTGGTGAATAGCCGTTAGGCTATTTGTCTTTGAAGAAAGTTCTTCAAAACCACTCGGCGACGTGAAAACTCGGCGACGTCCGAGTGAGGCTCCTCGGACCTTATGCAGCCTCTCACTGCGGTGCCGGGCACTTCAGGAAGGATCCCCCTTCAGAGGCTGACCAGCAGGCACGATAGTCCCCGGGACGTCTCGTCGGCACTCAAAGAAGTAGCGACGGAACCTTGCCTGAGGCCTAGCCAGTGAGGCCGGAGTGCAACGTCACCGACGCAGTTCGGGACATCGGCATCAAAAGACGGACAGATGGACTGGCCGACATCAACGCAGCGACGTCTACCGCGACGTCGATGAGAAAGATCCGACAGGCATCGGACTGAGAGGATACAGGCGACAACAGGCTCTAAGGACGCTCCTTTCTGTTAGTACGCAGCCATAGGCTAGCGTTGCAGGACTTTCGCGTAGAACACTCCAAGGAATGACATGACCGGCAATAAGGAGATATTTAGTCACTGTTAAGTAGGTGGCTTATGTGCTGGCATCTCTTCATGCTGCTTTTGTTACACGAGTTTCCCTTTAAGTTTTTGAGTTTGGGTGAATTAAAATCTGTTTGCTGTGCTGCTCCTGCGTCTCCCGACTCCATCTCTTCCAACATATGCACGGTCACGAGATCAGTGACATGCGACACCAAAAGTGTTCGTGACAGGAATGCTACTTTATCAACTCTTTCACTTCAGTGTAACTGCAACAAGAACATGCTTTGCAGTTGCTGCAATGCGTCCGTACCAGATCGTGCACGTAGGTCACGTTAGGCGGCAGCAAAAAAACGTTGTTTGGTGGCAGTATGGTGCAGTCATGGAAGCTTGCGTCAGAGAATGAGAGATGACCAATCGCGATGAACATTGACGGCACGAATACAGTGCTGAAAAGACAAAATAAAAGCTAAGATCAGAATGCATTTTTCTTCGTCATAGCTGAAAATGTCACTACTGGGCCATAAGCATGGAACTAAACTAAGTTCCGCATACAATGAACCATAGGTTCAGGATACAACCCGTGAGAATTGCGCCAAAATACATGCCGCAAGAATGCACTGTTGCTCGACTTCCTTGACAACACTTCGTTTCAATCATTCAAGCAAAAAAAAAATTAGTGTATCTTGAGAATTCCTTCCAGGAGCTGATAAGGCGCATACACATAATCAGGAAAACGCCGACGACAAAACGCAGCAATGGCAGAGCGGCCACACCAACTGGCGGCAAACCGTTGAGGCAGTGGGTTGACAACATGAAAATCTCGCTTCCTCATTTTTCCTCTGCGTGTAGGTGCTAGATGTCGCCTGCTTTTTCTCCGTCTGCTGACAGATCGGCGCTGGCTTTACGTCCCTCGTCCTGCGCTATTAACGTTAGTTATGTCTTATGAAGAAGACGACGTAGCTGCCGCTAATCATAATCATGTTGCTGTGCTCGCTTCTGTTGCGGCGTCGCTGCGTTCAAAAGACAATGAGAATGCGGTAAAAAATTTTGGGGTTTGTACGTGCCAAATCCACTTTCTGATTATGAGGCACGCCGTAGTGGAGGGCTCCGGAAATTTCGACCTCCTGGGGTTCTTTAACGTGCACCTAAACCTAAGTACACGGGTGTTTTCGCATTTCGCCCCCATCGAAATGCGGCCGCCGTGGCCGGGATTCGATCCCGCGACCTCGTGCTCAGCAGCCGAACACCATAGCCAGTGAGCAACCACGGCGGTCAGAATGCGGTACTAGGTGCCACGTCCGCGTCCTTGTACTCAAGGGACGTCCTGCCGTACAGAATAGAGTATGATGCACACACTATCGAAAAAAAAAAAACCCTTTCCATCGGGACGTCTCGGTTACAATTCATCATTGTAGAAAATCGTGAACCCCAACAGCCAAAACAATTCCGCTCAAGAGCTAACGCGTGCAGACGACAGTACGAAAGAGGCGGCGCGGCTGAAGCGACACGCGAGTACGAATTAGGCGGTCGGGTGGGTCCGTATAAGCCTCTTTCCCCTGCACTCGCCACTGAAGTGGCCGCTCTCAATTGGTCTCCTGGCGTTCGCGGCTCGCAGGCCGTCGGGGAATGACGCGACTAATCGGCCCAGAACCGATCGCTCCCGCGGCACGAAAAAGCCGCCTCGCGATGGCTATCGCGCCACGCCGCGCACGTTTTGCCTCTAGTGAGTACGCGCCTGTACGCCTTGTGAACGTGCTGGATACAAGTTGAAGAATAAAGGAAGAATAAAATTCTGAACACAGAGAAGGAAGACAGTGCAAGAGACACGGAGTAGCGCAAACTTTCAACGAGTTTTATTTTCGTCATTCTCGTGAATATGAGCACATGCTAGCAGATGCGCCATAAGGTAGCACACTGTCGCAAAAGAAAGCAGCAGAAACATTTGCCTCTAGTGTGTATGCGCCTGTACGCCTTGTGAACTTGCTGGATATAAGTGGAAGAATACAGGAGGAATAAAATTCAGAACACGGTGAAGGAAGACAGTGCTAGGGACATGGACTAGCGCAAACTTTCAACTAGTTTTATTTTCGTCATTCTCGTGAATATGAGCACATGCTAGCAGATGCGCCATAAGGTAGCACACTGTCGCAAAAGAAAGCAGCAGAAGCATTTGCCTCTAGTGTGTATGCGCCTGTACGCCTTGTGAACTTGCTGGATACAAGTGGAAGAATACAAGAGGAATAAAATTCAGAACACAGTGAAGGAAGACAGTGCTAGGGACATGGACTAGCACAAACTTTCAACTAGTTTTATTTTCGTCATTCTCGTGAATATGAGCACATGCTAGCAGATACGCCATAAGGTAGCACACTGTCGCAAAACAAAGCAGCAGAAACAAACTGTTTATTAAAACAGCTTAATGCGACCGAAATTTTATTGCTATTCCTCCATTCACAGTGACTTTATTATTCAGACTGCTTACCTGCCGAGCCGCATCCACCATCACCATAAAATAGGAATTCGGACAGGCAATACTAGCACTTTCAATATTTCTTTCCCAAGTTGTCACAGCAACGGAACCGCCTTCCCTATGAAATTATTGCCATTGTCGGTAACAATCTATTTCCTAAGGTATTAGCTAGCATCGCGTAATATGAATTAACATGTTATTTCATTTACTTGTCGAACATTGTATTAGCAGGAATTATCAAGGTGTTATTCTGTTCCCATTATTTGTCGTACTTGCAAACGATCAGGCAAGATATTACGTAACATTGTATAATTGGCAAATACTAAAATGTTCCATTTACTATTTTATTGGTCGTATTTCATTACTATGCTTCCCGTTTTACCAACTCCCTGCCTGACGCCCTTGGGCCTGGAGGGTAACGTCAGTAACCAGAACGCTTTCTCGCTGGCATGCAGAGAAATCGACGTGTCGCTCATGCATGCGCTACCCCTTGAAACAATACAGAAGGCTTCCATAAATTCTCGTGCATTGGGATCTCCGCTTCTTCCTGGCACGCTAATTTCTCAACGGATCAGAGCGCACGTGCTGAGTTCCAATCTAACTGAAACCGCCTGCTCTTTTACGCGGTCAGCAATGGAGCAGCCGGTTCGCCCAGTATTTATTTTCCTGCACGACAATGGAATATCTTATAGATCACCCATCGTGAATTTTACAGACGCATGCGTGTGCGTCTTGCGGCAGCCACCAGTTTTCTCCTTTTCAAAGGCAATGATGGGGCCCGTAGGTTTGCGCGAAGAAGAAAAAGCTACTCGCACATTGTGTGTACTTGCTACCGTATTCAGACAGTGAGAAAATTGGTGAATGTATGGCACCACTTCTAGCCTACTCCTGCTTCGTAGCATTGTAGGCTGCCTACTATGGCACTTTGTTTTGTTTCGCGCAGAGGCACGTCTGCAACCGCAGTTAATGCCGTGCAAGGGAAGTCAGCAGATAAACGGCCAGCCTGATCATCCAAACATTTCTGCATAGCACGTGGGCACGTCTCCTGTAGAGCAGATTCCAGGCACAACTTAGCAAAGACTTGTTTTATTAACTTTCACCGCACCAATTAATGAGGCATCAATGTCTTTTGCGTAAAGAGGATATTTTTGATAATTACTTGATTAGGAATTTTAATTTATTGAGCAAGTTACCTTCAAGTCTTCAGCTATTCTCACTCGAGGAGTGCAGCTCGAGAACTGGCATTGTGCTATCTGGCAGGCACAATCTTGTATGCAGTGTATGGACTAAAGATATGATGCAGATTCAACGCACATCTTGGAATTTGAGTGACGGGAATCTCTTGTGAAGCGGTGAATCAAATGCTATAAATTTGTGCATTTCATTCCTATGTCTTTGACATAAAGAAAACTGGCGCGCGCATAGGAGCTTTCGGGCACAGGTACGACGCAGTGCGGCACATGGGGCGACCATTTCGACGGGCTAGTTGGCGTTGGCGTGACCGCAGTATATGTGTTCTTCGGGCCTAATGGTTAGATGATTGGGCTGCTTTGTAGGAGAACCGAGGTAACATCTCGCTGTCACGCACACGGTAAATTCAGCCATTCCTTTTTCTTGTGCTATGTACTGGAAGGCACTAACAGCGACAAAATGTCCTGGTCAATGTCTTCCAGTAGATAGCTTAAGGTAGAGGAAAGCACGCCAACTAAGCCAATTCATTGCTCTTGTAAATGTTATCAGCTATTTGGCTAGAAAGCAGCAGCACCCAGCGGCAACGGTCAGGCAATTCTGGAAGGGTACGCGAAGATAGTTTCGCTTTAGAAAAACGCCCCGAGTGGGCTAATTCGTTTTACCTGCGTGTGAGCTAGTCGCGAGCAAAAAAATCAGGGAGGGTTAGCCTGTAGAGCTTCCTCCGAAAACAAACGTGCTGACGTGTGCAGCGCGATGTTCCGAGATGTGTCCACGCACCTTATAAAAAGCGCCGTGTCGTCGACCACGGTTGGAAAGTTGAAGGAGTCTATATACAATCCCAGGATTTGGTACGAAAATGTCCTTTGTCGCTCGAAGAGCTTGTTGTGAGAGTGCAGTTCCTGCAACGACAATGCGAACATTGCAAAGAAAATTTCGCCATTTCACCCAGCATTGCTGTGCTCGGTTAACTTCAGCCGGCATTTCCAGCGACTGTTTTTAATTTCAATGAAACGGCGAGTCATGCGAGGCTGACATCAAGTGAAAGACACGCTCATCTTGTGAGAATTGGGGTACCATGTGGTCTGTTGCTTGTTGTACGAGATCGGCCCAAATAGTTAGACTGCACTACCTCTGGTACTGGCTCATATCTTTCGCTAAGCCACAGTTCCCGGCAGCGGTTGTAGGCACGCGCAGTTCCAGCGAGCACACATGGGTTACAGTTTGGTCTTCTTCCGCTACTTACGCGTCATTATTGCTCTGTGCATAACAGTATGCTAATTTGGTGCATGTTTTCGTTTCCGAGCTTCATTTTGACGCCAATTTTTTGCGCTAGGTGCACTGGAAGGCCTCAAATCATACCATTCGGCTAGATAAGTGTGACCAGATACCCAGGTCTCACACATGCCAAAATGATCTGAAGTTTTCAAAGAAGGCATTGCTTTCATAAAAAAATTTTTTTGCTGTGAGGCGGCGGATTAAAAGGGAGTCAGTAGTTTTTTTTCTTTTCGAGAAAATGTTTTCTTGGCGGAAGAATTATAGAAATAGCTGGCCAATGAGAAATGCCTTCTTCAGATGATGTTCATGTTGTATGGACAGTAAATTCACAACAACTGCTGACTCACTTAAAGACAAAGGCTCTAACCTGGTCCCGGAAGAAAGGAAGCATTCACTCCCATTTCCTCAGCTCTTCCCACATAGAAAAAGGGAAAAGACTCCCGTCTACACACTTTAATATTCTAAACTGAGTGGTTACTATTTTAGAGCCTCTTAGCAGCAAAAGTGCTTTAACAACCAGCGCAAATAAATCACCCATGGTATACATAGTCCAATACATTCTATCAGAAACACCGAAGGAAAAGTGGAGGACGCTTAAGCTTCGCCATCAAGAGTGGAACGCGATAGCGTTATCGCATCCCGTTCGCACCGCCTACTCAAACGCGCTACGCCAGCCAAACGTCGCGATCGGCAGAGATAGCCCGGCCCTAACGCGCCATGAAGGCGGACGCGGTCATAGGGCGAGTGGCGCGCCATGTGTCGGGGCAGCGCCGTACATTGCGTGGAGGGGGTGTTCTGTGTTCGCCGCAAGATGGCTCTGCGTGTGCGCAGAGCGCAGAAGAAATTTAGCGGAAACGTACTTCGCTACTCGTGAAACGGCGACTTCTGTAAGTTACATGGTCATAATTACCGATATGCACTGCAGTATACCTTTCTACAGCACGTTTCTAAGGGAACACCGCATTCACTAGAGGCGATTTTGTCCCGCTTTGAAGGATCGAATTCGTGGCTGAGTGGTAGCGTCTCCGTCTCACATTCCGGAGACCCTGGTTCGTTTCCCACCAGCCCATCTTGCAAGATGTTTTTTTTATTTATGAAGTGCCTTCTGTGATTTATCGCTCACGGCCAACGCCGCTGACGCCGACACCGACGACACCGGCTTTTCTGTGACACGAGCTCCTTAACGCTGTCGCGTTAATAGTGATGCCTTCGCGATGTGTGCGCAACGCTTGCTTCCGGTGCTTCGTCCCCGCACAACGCGGAAAGTTTCCTTGGCGAAGGCTCGCGCAGAATTGTAATTTAAACTGCGGGGACACTACGGTGTAGTTTGTGCAATTCTTCACACGCGTTACAGTTATGCATAGCCGAACTTCCATCCTATAGTGAATGAGTGCCTGCAAAAATATAAATGACGCTTAAATAGCTACACCAGGCACGTACCCAGGATTTTTTTTCGGGGGGGGGCCACCACCTCTATCATCATCATCATCATCATCATCATCATCATCATCACCAGCCTGTTTTATGTCCACTGCAGGATGAAGGCCTCTCCCTGCGATCTCCAATTACCCCTGTCCTGCGCCAACCGATTCCATCTAGCGCCCACGAATTTCCTAATTTCATCGCTCCACCTAGTGTTTTGTCGTCCTCGATTGCGTTTCCCTTCTCTTGGCACCCATTCTGTAACCCTTATGGTCCAACGGTTATCTAACCGGCGCTATACATGACCTGCCCAGCTACATTTTTTCCTCTTGATGTCAATTAGAAGATCGTCTATACCCGTTCGCTCTCTGATCCAAACCACTCTCTTTCTCTCTTAACGTTATGCCTAGCAATCTTCGTTCGATCGCTCTTTGCGTGGTCCTTAACTTGTTCCCAAGTCTCTGCCCCATATGCACTGGCAAAATGCACTGGGAAATGCACTAGCAAATGCACTGATTGCACACCTTACTTTTCAATAATAATGGTAAGCTTCCAGTCAGGAGCTGGCAATGTCTGCCGTATGCGATCCAACCTATTTTTATTGTTCTGTGAATTTCCTTCTCATGATCAGGGTTCCCTCTGAGTAATTGACCTAGGTAAACGTACTCCTTAAAAGTCTCTAGTGGCCGACTGGCCATCCTGATCTCTTGTTCCTTTGCCCGGCGAATTATCATTATCTTCATCTTCTGCATAATACTATTCAAGCCCACTCTTACACTCTCTCTGTTAAGGTCTCCAATCATTTGTTGTAACTCGTCTGCATTGTTGTTGAATAGAACAATGTCATCGGCGAACCAAAGGTTGCTGAGATATTTGCCGTCGATCTTTACTCCTAAGCCTTCCCAGTTTAATAGCTTGAATTCTTCTAAGCACGTAGAAAATAGCTTTGGCGAAATTGTGTCTCCCTGTCTGACCCCTTTCTCTATAGGTATCTCCCTGCTTTTCTTGTGTAGAATTAGGGTAGCTGTAGATCGATATTCTAACGCGAAAGACGAGTCAGTAAGACGAGAAACTATTTACAGATTATATTTACAACGGTTGATGCGCTGACCGGTTCGATTCACAGCGCGAGCCCAGTTCGTTCTTCCTCCTCTTTTCTGGAATGATGGCGCCCACGTGCCTCGTTCAAACAAACAAATAGCTCACGCATGTAGCAACATTTTCCAAGGTTTTTACGTAAGCGTTCTGTACTCCTTGATTACGTAGTGCCTCTACGATTGCTGGTATCTCTGCTGAATCAAATGCCTTTTCGTAATCTATATAAGCCACATAGAGAGGCTTATTGTACTCCGCAGATTTCGCGATAACCTGATTGATGACATGGATGTGATCCATGGTAAAGTATCTCTTCCTGAAGCCAGCCTGTTCCTTTGGTTGACAAAATCCAGTGTCAACCTTATTCTATTGGAGATTATTTTGGTAAATATTTTACATAATACTGGGAGCAAGTTATTGGTCCCATATTTGTTCAATTCTTTAACGTCTCCTTTTTTGTGAATTAGTATAATGTCTGCATTCTTCCAGTTTTCTGGGACCCTTGTAGTCGATAGACACTTCGTATAAAGAGTCGCCAGTTTTCCAAGCATTATGTCTCCTCCATCTTTGATTAAATCGACTGTTATCCCACCTTATCCTCCCACTCTTCATAGTTTCATGTCTTGCAGGGCCCTTCTGACCTCATCGCTAGTTATAGGAGAGTTTCTGTATCCTGTTCATTACTGTTTCTATGTCAACTATAGTGACTCCTCTGGGTACTGTATACAGGTCAGCTTAGAATTTTTCCGCTGCTTTTATTGTATCTTCGAGATTGCTGATAATATTATCCTTCTTATCTTTTAGTGCATACATCATGGTTTGTCCTATGCCAGGTTTCTTTTTTACTGATTTCAGGCTACGTTCATGTTTTACGGCTTCATCAGTCTTTGTCATGTTATAGTTTCGAATATCAGTTATTTTCGCCTTGTTGATCAGTTTTGAGAGTTCCGCGAATTGCGTAACGCTGTGCGGCCGCCAGTCGCATACAACCGCGTAGAGCGCAGGAATCTGCGATTCTAGACGTACTGCACTCACCGCAAAAGGTTAGAAAAACAACCACATAAGCACAGCAGAGAAGTGGCTACGTGAGGCAGTTCGACCGATAACTGTAGAAGCGTCATTCAAAACAATTGTTCTCCACTTCCGGCGGCGTTTTTTCTCTACTTCCTTTTCAAATAAAAAGATGTTGATCCATAAATATTCTCATAAACATCGGTTAACTTTTTTATTATTCGCTTTTGCTTGCAGTTTGGTTGTTGCCTTGGCTCTCTCCCTTAGTAGATCGCTTAATTTCTCAACTCCTTGCGATTTTTGTTTCCAGTTGCCAATTTTGCAGGAAAAGTGCTGTACAGTTAGGGAAAAACAGACGAGGTAACGGGCGACAGTCATCTTGCTTATGGGTTTAAGGGTTATTGCGGGGTTCCATGATGGACGCTCTTTCACATTATTTTATTTCACACCTTACCTAACCCATATCACGTCTGTATGGTTCCGGACATCGGCCAGCGTCGCGGCGAACCATAACTCAAGGAAATAATGAAGCAAAGGGATAAGTTAAACGAAATTGGCGTTTTCTCCAGCCGCAACTCATTCCATGAGAGTGCAGGCCAGCTAAGTAACAGCCGCATCCCTCTCCTGGTCCCAGGATCAGCCTAAACAAAGAAGGTTGAACGAACAAAAGCAACAGCTATGCGCGTGGCGGTTGAATAGATGGTGACAACTGAACGCATCTCGCGTTAATCACGCGGGTGCGGAATATACGAGAAAACTGTCCTTCACATTACAGGAGATGGCGATAACTACCGCCCTCTAAAACAAGTGAAAAAGGCAGCATAATGCTCACCGATGATCAGCTGCGAAGTCTCAACATTGATCTGGCGGCGCTTTAGGAATGTGTGAGGAGTGGTGGCGTGGGTGGGGAGGGGGGGGGGGGGAGGGTGTATGCCACTTTATTTTGGGGGGGGGGGGGGGCTGGACCCCCCCGGCCCCCCCCTGGGTACGTGCCTGAGCTACACTTTATATTTATAAAACCGCCTTTGGTAGGTAGCACAAATACAACCCTTTATAAAAATTGCTCATTGAGGCTGCCATCACGTCTAGGAGAAATCAATGTGTTTATCAGAACAATTATTTATTTACACTAATTAAGATTTTAATAATTTACATTACGGTACTTATTTCGATCTGCGAAATGTAGCTAGTGAGTATGCAAGGCATATTGACTTAAAACAAATTCTGAGGATAGCGCCGGTTGCGAGACATGCAAAGATACATGGTTGTTCCACTTAGTCCTTAAAGAAAACGCTCTTTTACGCGCTGAAGCACAAAAGTAACTGGAACGCCAGGGCAGTTCGTCCGACAAATAGAATAATAATATCTCAAAACAGGCCTAGTCCTGAGAATTCCTTCTCAATGCATAAGCATTGCAAACTGACCCGCTACAACTCGTAAATTGAAATATGTCTGGTAAAGTAAATGAAAAGATAGTCACTCTACCTAATTATGATAGTATTTCAATTAGGCATTTTGATTTCTCGTAGAAGTAGTGGCTGCCTCATCGAGTAATTCAGTCGAAGGGTTAGAGTTGTGCTGTGTGACTTGGGCAATCGTCTAAGAATTCGCAGTGGTAAAATACAACGGTGGACACACAAAATAACCGATATCGGTTAGTCAGTAGAAAACGTGTGGAGTTTTGGTGCCTCCGACTCTGGTACGCATTTCAACACGGGTGTCTAGAACGTGCTAAGTACGTTCAATAGACTGTGCAGGGAGACATTAGTGATTACACTTGACGTAAGATAAGGTATATGTGGCAATGAACGACAATTTTTAGATGTCATGAAACAAAAATATTCCTTCAGTCGTTCCAAAACATTAAAGAAAGCTAAATTATCATGCTCTTAGTCCATGCCATTAATAACGTTTCGTTCAAAAGCTTTTTTTTTGCAGACGGCTGTACCACATTTTACAATAGACGTGAGATGAGGTGTTCCCTTTTGCCAGAAGAGTTACCTAAAGTTTCGGCAGAATTTTTGGCCATCAGGGTCACATTATTCACGTATCTTCACCTCTATAAGGTGTACAATTATTGTTTCAAATTCGCAATGAGAATGCGATGTTCACGATACCCACTATTTTTTCAATATTAAAGGCTAACACCTGCACTGACTCTTTTTCCTTCTTTCTTTTTGCAGACGAAGGCCAAGGGCATATTATCTGTGGTTCTTTTTACGAATTTCCTTCGCATCTACAAAACACTAAGCAGATGCTTAGTATAGGCTTTGTTTCAGTTCACAGTTACCTCCCCTACGGCGCGCGTCACCATCATATCATTGTTTTGGCACGTCAAACCCCAGAATGTAATTTCCTTAATTTCCCACATTGACATTGAAGCGCGTACTTGTTTATCCTTTTTGCAGTAAGCACCTTTAATCTGATAACAACTGTTAAAATAATTGCTAGGCGCAAAGGCACGCTTGCATGCTTCCTTAGATGATTCTCGATTGTTGCCGTCGATTATATCTGCTGTCTGTGTCGCCACCGGACCCTGTGCGACCAGGTTCCATGCGCTACGCGAATAATGTTGTACGTCCTGGAATACACGGCAGCACCAGCGTTAAGGTTTTAATCTCAGGCCATTCGTGTATAAATCGAGATAAATTTAGGCTATCGGCACATGTGCGCGTTACTATAGTTTTTACCAAGTGTAACTCTTTTTCATCGGTACAGGTTCCCCAAATAAACAGTTGCGTGACTCGCCGTCATGCCGCGGTCCATTTCCTAGGGTGGATGGATCGATTCTGTGAACGTCCCCTTTGGAACGGGTAGGTGCGTTGCCCTACCAAGCTCCGGTTATTACGTTGTCTACTGTCCTACGTACGTTAAAAATACGGAAAAGGAAAGGAAAAAACAGGACAAATTCTCATAACCAAATTTTCTGATCTCCTATTGTGAACTTTGTTTTCCTACGGCTCCGTTGTTTGTCGTTTCCCTATTTCCACGAATCTTCCAATCACCGGTTGGTAAGCTCTAGTGCGGACATATTTACTTTTCCCCCTGCTTTCGCTGATCTCAAGGGAGGGCTTCAAGGAAGCCAGATGTGCTTAAATCGTTAAAACTTCTTTCTGGGCGAGTTGGTGCATACTTGACATAAAAACGTTTACAGCGCAAACACATGCAACCACAAAGTAAGGGACAGGACAAGCGCTTGTGTCCTGTCCCTTACTTTGTGGTTGCATGTGTTTGCGCTGTAAACGTTTTTATGCTTAAATCGACCACTGGGAAGATATCTTTACCTCCTAATAACACATCTCCATCGTTTCCCTAGCTTTGCTGCAGCAAGCACCTGCTTCTTCTTCCTTGCTTTATCTCGCCTTATAAGTGTGTGTTCAAAGGAATCGTGATCTCCTTTCGAAAAGCAAAAGGCTTCCCTTTGAATTATCATAACTTGTTTCTTCTGTGATTTCGGTTTTTCCTGTTAAGTATAGTTACTCTTGGCAATTTCTTTCCTATTGCTGCCACCCATTAGATTATCTCAACCTCTCTGATTTTCCGCTTTACCTTCTTTGTTGCCATGCTGCTCATTATAGATGTCCTATACTTGCTGATAAAGTTCCTACTTCTTTTTCTCCACTGTGAATCAATGTTATTTGTACACAAATACCTGGACACTCACTCAACCCATTTGCTTTATTCGATATTCCTTGGTCAATCTATTTTACTGTGAGCTTCCCTCACTTCAAAACTTGTACAACCCATATCACCCTGCATAGTTTGAATTGTGGTCTTCCCGTGAACGTCCAATGCGAGGCGTCCCACTGACCATTGTTTGCCATCGAGTCCTGATTGTACCCCTGATTTAAAGCAAACCACCGTATCTCCAAGTGTAAGTCCTGGAACCATTATAATTTTACACATACCCTGGACCTAGTACCACTTCGTACCTATCTGTCCTCATAGCGCTTTGTGTTTCATTATGGCCGAATTTCCCTTGGCCTTTACAGTTAGTTTGTTCCTGTGTTCCCACATATCTATTGCATTCCTTTATTCATAAACCAGGGTATTTATATTCTTTCACGGTAGGCTTTTAATGACCCCTTATTGACCATATCAGTATTGATACTTTTTGTGCGCAAACAAACAGGGACGAAGAAAAGGGGCAACACAAGGACGAGCGCTTTTTCAGCGCTCGTCCTTGTGTTGCCCCTTTTCTTCGTCCCTGTTTGTTTGCGCACAAAAAGTATCAATATGAATATGTTCTAACTAGGCCGACTCGCAGTTATGCTTCAGACCATATCAGTTCACTGTTTTAGCTGAACATCATAACACCTGATTTTTAGCGCTGCATTTCAGACCTAAATTCTCGCCTTCCTGTTCACAGATATAGCTAGACGTTGCATATCACTTTGCTTGTTAGCTAACAACACAACGTCGTCTGCATAAAAAACTGGAAGCTGCTGCTCTGCTACTTTACGCGCGTCTTTTTATGAGAGATTAAACGTTATATTACTTTCCTCTAGCGCCCTTTCAATCGTTACCATGTACATCATAAGCAGCCGTGGGGATATACAGCGCCCCTACCTCAGTCTCTTGTTAGTATAAACTTTCTCCTTGCTACTCATCTCTTCTCATTCAACGGAAACGTAATTTTCTAAGTAAAGCTCTCTCAAAAATAGTAGGCTATCGTCGCCTAAGCCTTCCCCTTCCATAATATACCACAAAATGTTTAGGTCTACGTTGTCATGCGCTCCTGTACGGAGTGGTGACATGTGGCGGTGGAGCTTCGGGTTTGTGTACCGGACGTCCCTGCAAAGCCATGAACGAAGCCTGCATTGTTAGGCAACACAAACGTCGTCCCAGACCATGGCGCTATCTTCAGGCTACAAAAATTCTCAGATTACGGACTTCCCGATAAGACCATAAAGCACATGTCCACGACAGAAGCAACGACAGCCCTAGTACCGCCTACACCGATCCTGCTGCAGCAGCCCAGTGAGCCACCGACCTTATGTGGATGATCATTTCCAGACAGGGAAAGGCAGCAGCAGTCGTAGAAATGATCGCTACATTTGCCACTGCAACAGTGAGAAGCTGCATTCTGTACACATCTCATTGGAAGATGTCACCAGGACTTGTTGCGAGAATCTACATTTCACCGGGCAACGCAGGGCCTTTTTCAATGCGGCTTCCCGAAGACCTTCAGAAGCAACGTGCGGAAAGCGTGCGCCGAAACTCTGCTAGATGCCCGGATCCAGCTGCCAAACGAGAACATCGCTATTTAGCTACTTACACCGAAGATATGACTAGCGTCTTCGACACGTTGACGCCGGCATGTCTGAAGATAACAAATTTCGCTTCCTAATGCGAAGTGAGAAGCAAAACCTCTTCGCTTTTGTACTTAGCAACCCGCACAGGACCGTTGCGCAATTAACGACCGACGCTACAACCATCGAGAGGCCGCTGGAAATGCGCACTCGGCCATATTAGCGACACCTGCTCACATCGAGGAGCAAAATTTAACGAATATGCCCCACGAATCTGAGAGACCACGAGGAACATTGTGCGTGGAGAACTACAAAAAATGCTCCCTACGTCGCATATTCACGAGGTTTGATTATGGCATCGTCATCGAAAAGATCCCGCGGTCATTTGGAGCTTCCAAAGTGCACCCAGAATTGCCACAGTCACAGCCGGAAGCGCTGACCTAAGCCGCCGCTCTCCGCACGCCCATCCACCTGTTGCCAGTGCTACTTTCCAAGTAAGACAGTCGTATGGTGCAGTCCGCACCAACGCCGGCTCTCCTATCACTGTGGACTGCCTTGAATGTTTACTTCCGATGCCGATATCGCGAGATTGACCTGCGAAGGTTCGCCGAATGGCCCCATCCGATTGCAACTACATCCCACTCACTGAATGGAGGATTGACCTACGGAGGTTCGGCGAATGGCCACATCCGACTGCCACTACATCCCAGTCACTGAATGAAGGCCTCGACGGCCTTTTCGTTCGCCATCGCTAAGACGCTACGTCTGGACACTGCGCCGCCCGAGCAGCGGCCAGTCCGTCAGCCCTTATCCGAAAAACTGAAAGCAGGTACCGATAGAGGTACGGTTGGTGTTCGTTAAAATGCCGAAATATTCCGCCGCTGACGGTGACGCTTCCAGATCCGTCTCGACAACGGAACAACGACACGCCGCCTCAACAATAATTCACGTGCGACATAGCAATAGTGGCAGAATGCAACGCAGACGTGATCCGACGCCACAACCTAACTGAAATGCAAGACAAAGAACCACCGACCTCGACGTGTTTCTCGACGGCCACTCAGCCATCATTGTAGCCGCCGTTCTTGGTCCGTCCTTATCCGCAGAAAACAGCCCCCAACGCAAACTTTGCGCAGCCTGCCGACAAAAAAGGTATTGTATATCCTCCATTCCGGAGCCAAAGCCCCCTGCCCCTCCCCTCCCTCCCCCCCGCTGGGGCCCGCCGACGATGTGGCAAGGAAGACTCCCCCCTAGAGGCGCCTGACACTTGATACCCCTCCAACTGCGTGCCTTACTGACGGGCTCGATCTACGAACAGCGACCGGTGGTGCGGTGGTGCCTTCCAAGTGTGGAGCGGGTTCTTGCACGTGCGGGGAGCAAGAATGCCTGTTTGGCATGGTGTAGTATTACTTTCCCCTTCTCTCTACTCTCTCGCCTTTCCCATACCTTCCAGTCTAAAATATAGGAGTGTTCTTGATGCGCTCGAAGCGAACGGACGTGTGTCATTTTTCCAGACGTTAAAAGTTCTCCGTCTCTTATTCCACAACATTTTGCTGCCGAACCCGGGAATAGAGACGTCAAAAGATGGGTATCAACAGAATCCAGTGAAGAAGGGCCGTGGTGCGAAGATCTACAGCCAAGCTGTTCAACGAAGAACTCACCATGGGCGGCAGCGCATTAATCGCTAGCTGTAAGAAAAGATAAATCTGTTTTCTCTTAAAGAAAACTCACTAAAAGAGCTAGATCGGGAGATAGAAAAAGGTGTTGAAGGTGAAGCTTTCGAAGAGGAAGCTGCATGCTCCGAAATGTACAGAGAAAGGATCAGCGTGGCGAAAACAAAGGTACAACGCATGCTACGCTACTTTAGCTGCACAAATACTTTATCCGATCGCACACTAAACTCCTCAGATCAAAAAGAATCTCGCGCAAACGATTCGCAAATACGCCCCACCGTAAGGCTGCCAAAGCTCAAAATCAACAAATTCAACGGAGAGCTTCGAGAGTGGCAAGGGTTCTGGAGTCAGTTTGAGTCGACTATCAACGCTAACCAAAACCACTCAAACGTAGACAAATTCAGATACCGTAACAGCTACTTGACAGGAAAGGTGGCGGCTGCGGTAGCAGGACTTGACTTGTCGGAAGGCAGCTACGATGTTGCTCTCTCACTATTAAAGGAGAGATTCGGCAGAAAGGAAGCAATTATAGAAGACCACATGTTACGGCTACTTAACATCAAGCCATTGCGTGACTCATGGAATCTCGGTCAACCGCGCAGCCTCGTCGACGAAGTAGAGACAGGTGCACGCAGCCTCACTTCTTTAGGCGTGAGTGTCGGCACTTATGGAACTTTCTTACTGACTGTGATAAAGAGAGCGGTGCCTGCCGACCTTTGTCTGGAATACCAACGAAAAAATGAGGCTACGAACAAGGGAAGTGAGCTGGAGGACCTTTCGCATTTTTTGAGAAAAGAGGTTGGGACGTGGGAGATCATACAGTGGGCCGAAGCTCCGAGAAACAACAGTGCCGAATTGGTAGAGGAAAGGCGCAACGGCAAGATTAAAATGGTGAACATGCCTACTGCAGTGGCACTGCACACCGCGATCAAGGCGATCACAAGATGTCTATTTTGTAATTCGAAAGGCAATGAGACCGGCAACTGCAATGCAAAGATTTCTGTGGTGGATGAGAGGTACTGAAGCGTGACAATCGGTATTTCCGGTGCACAACAAGGGGGCACGCGGCAAGTGATTGCCGTAAAGCTAAGAGGCTCAGGTGTGCGCGTCGCAAGAGCAGACACTGGTGCATTGCAAGAGCAGTCACTGGTCACCGATGATTGAGCAAGCCACGGTGTTGCAGTGCTCATTAGGCAGGGGAGATAACCTGATGTGCACTAGACAGCAGCAGTTTCTCCTTCCGACAGCGCGTGCTTGGACAGAGGGTCCACATGAACGTACACTTGTCAGGCTTCTCGATGGTGGCAATCAGCGAAGCGTCATTCATTACAACTTATCCGAAAAGCTGCAGTTAAAGGTGCTGAGGGAAGAGCAGCTTAAGATATTTGCCTTTGGTGAGCAATCAGCCATATCATAAGCACAAAACGTGTCGAGTGGAGCTGCGGTTTTGAAAATAGTACGAAGGAAAAAGGGATGCGAGTCGGAGCGCTGGAAGTTCCGTGCATCTGCGCAGATGTCATCGCTACTCCATCAAATTCTGTTCTACTTCAGCTCTCACGATTTCACTTCCTAGTCGCAGACGCCTCGCAGGGCCGCGAAATTGATAATATTGACCTTTTGATAGGCGCTGATCATTTCTGGGAAATTGTCACGGTATCCACTAAGCGTCTCAGATCCAAATTGATAGCAGTGGAGACTGCATTCCGATGGACAGTCCAGGGCCAGGTCCGCACATGGAAGTCAACAGTAGTCTACTCCTCGGCTGCTGGCGTGATGCGGTTAGGAGTGAGTGAACAAATTTACAAGGAAATATCAGCACAGCTAAAGTCTTTCTGGGAGCTCGAGGACATCGGTATCAAGGAACATGAGCCAGTTCTTCACGAAGACGCGTCCTTCAGCACTATAAAGAAACCTTCAACTCTGAGAATGATTGGTATAAGGTGTCGTTCCCTTAGATTTCGATGCTTTACGAGCTTGGCGACAACTACGAGTGCGCCGCAAGGACTCTTAAGGCACAGACGACGCGCCTCTTGAAAGGAGATTCGTTGATTTGCGAATACGACACCCGCATAAGAGACTACATAGAAAATGACTATGCAAAGCCAGCCAGCAAGGATTACGGCACGTCGGCAGGTCCGGTGTACTATATGCCACATCAAGCAGTTGGTCGTCACGAAAGCGAGACGACAAAACTGAGGGCAGTATTCGATGCATCATCAAGTGCCAAAAATCGCCTCTCACTGAACAATGTTTTGCAAAGTGGCCCAAACCTAAACCCAGAGCACATTGATCTGCTGATTAATTTCCGCACTTACAACATCGCCATCGTTGCGGGTATCGAAAAGGCCTTTCTCCAAATATCGCTATCAAAGGGCGATCGTAACGCTGTGCAGTTCCTCTTGGAACCTATAATGCCAACAAAGGGGGAAGAAATTCCAGCTGTGGTGACCTATTGGATGACTTGCGTGCCGTTCGGTTCCACGTCGAGCCCATTTCTCTTGGCTGCAACGTTGCAACATCATCTTGAAGACCTGCCGGAACAGTATGCTCAGACTGTGGGTATCCTGCGCAAGCAACTTTACGTGGACGACCTTGTAACTGGGGTTGACAGCCATGACAAGGGTAAAATATTGTGCCAGGAATCAGAAGATATATTGTCTCAAGCATGGATGCGGCTACAGAAGTGGATGTCGAACGACCGCGACCTCGTCAACTTCCTAGAGAATGGCAATGTGGCAAGAATGAACGCTGATGCTGGACGTACTGCAGGTGCGAAGTTATTGGGAGTAGGTTGGTATGCTCAGACTGACCACTTTGAATGCAACCTAATTTGACTCAGCTACTTCCTCTCCACAAGAGCCGACAACAAGAGATTTGTGCCTCACGTCTCGGCAACAATTTTCGACCCTTTTGCATTTATTGCTCCCACAACATTATGCATAAATATATTGTTCCAGAAGTTGTGGGAGTTGGGAATTGGTTGGGACGATCCCTTGCCTGAAATATTGCAACCTGAGTGGGACTAATACTAATACTAATACTAATTCGTACTAATAAATGTCAGCTTGGTCATGGCCAAATCAAGAGTGGCCCCTTTGAAACGCTTCTTGCTACCCCGATTGGAGCTTATGGGAGCCCTTGTTGGCACGCGACTATGCCACTACGTTGTCAAGGCCTTGGATCTGAAGAGCGTTGCTACCATCCTCTGGACTGACTCTACAGTGGCTATGTGCTGGATCAAGGGAAATGCTGCCATATGGAAGCCCTTCGTGGCAAACCGAGCCTCAGAGTTGCAGGAGTTAACACATCCCAGGAATTGAAAACACTGCCCAGGTTCAGACAAGCACGCTGACCTAATCACCCGCGGGATTCTCCCATCGGCGCTGCGGGAAAGCGAATTGTGGTGGAAAGGACCCCGTTGGCTTCAGGAGGATGACACGCGCTGGCCAACGATAAGTGAGCCGAACTCGAAGGTTGGGGAGTGCCAAATGGATGAGCGAAAGGTGACGATAATGCCCATAATATCATCGTCATCCGTGGCAATTTTCAATGTTCATAATTATAGTTCATTCAGCCGAGTCTTGCGAGTAACCACGTGGGTCCGCCCGCTTTGTCGGCAACTGCAACAACACAGAAGCAAAGACGATCGGCCCATTGCGAACTGAAGAAGTAATCGACGCCCGAAGATACTGGCTGGCTAAAGCTCAAGAAGAAGCATGTAGCGACGACATTTCGAACCTGAAGAATCGAAGACCGCTGCACAAGAGCTCTCCTGTTTTGCCTTTCAACCCGTACTTCGACAAAGAGGGTCTCATGCGAGTTGGTGAACACTTGCGATTCAGTGATAACAACGGCCAGACTAAGCATCCCATCGTTCTCCCTGGCAATCACCCTCTCACGTCACTGCTCATACGGAAGGAACACTTGAGAATGCTGCACACGGGCGTACGCGATACTCTAGCACAGCTGGGAGAATCGTATAGGATTATCCGAGGACGTCAGGCCGTAAAACACAAGCAGTGCCTCATCTGACACAAACAAGGTTGCGCTCCAGCTATGGAATCAGTAGCACAGCTTCATGCTGAAAGAGTGGCAAAGGGAAACCCGTTCGACATCGTTGGCATCGATTTTGCAGGGCCCTTGATTTGTCAACAGTCACGCGACAGCAAAAAATGCTACATCGCTATTTTCGCCTGTGCTGTGACACACGCCGTCCACCTTGAGCTCGTCAGCGACCTGTCGCCTACGGCCTTCTTCGTGGCCTTTAAACGCTTCGTGGCACGCCGCGGAGTTTGCTCGAGCGTGTGTTTGGACAATGCGCTCACATTCAAGCGTGCAGCCGGGGATCTAAAGGCCATGTTCGTGCTTTTGCAAGTCGAGGAATAGTAGTCCTACTTCCCCGGAAACCAGATAATATGGAAGTTTATTGTTGAACGGGCAGCTTGGTGGGGCGGATTCTGGGAGTGGATGGTGCGATCTGTGAAAGTAGCCCTGAGAAATGTGTTAGGTCGGAGTAGCTTGAGTTTCGAAGAACTGACCACGGTACTTTATGAGGTGGAGGCCGTGATCAACTCATGCCCTTTGACTTTCATATATGATGATGCTCAAGGGCCAGAACCGCTGTCACTGGCGCACTCCCTTGTCGAAAGAAAGTTCACGACCCTTCCTCCACACCTGCTGCCGGACAAAATTCCTGGTGGTGGCATGCATCTCTCACGATGCTGGAAGGTCCGGGCTGCCATGGCCGATGGTTTCTGGAGACGGTGGCGGAAAGAGTACTTATTGGAGCTCATATCGGCAGATATGTGCCGATCAACGACGTCGAGTAAACTGAAGAAAGGCGCGTTGGTACTCCTGACAGAACACCGTTTGAAACGCCACATGTGGAAGACCGCCAGAATTTAGGAAACATTTAAGGGTACAGAAGGCAGGGTGCGGTCCTGCAAACTGGTATTAAGGGGGGGAAACGAGATGAAGCGACCAATACAGCTGCTCTATCCCTTGGAGATTGTGGAGCATTGAGCTCAATAATAGTTCGCTCATCCGGGGGACGTTGTTGTATATCCTCCATTCTGTAGCCCAAGCTCCCCTCCCCTCTCTGTGCTGGGGCCGCCGACGATGTGGCAAGGAGGACAACCCCCAGAGGCGCTGGACACTTGACACCCCTCAAAACTGCGTGCCTTACTGGGGGGCGCAATCTACGAACAGCGACCGGCGGTGCGGTGGTGCCGTCCAAGTGTGGAGCGGGTTCTTGCACGTGCGGGGTACACGAATGCCTGTTTGGCACGGTGTATTATGACTCGCCACTTCTCTCTACTCTCTCGCCTTTCCCATACCTTCTAGTCTAAAATATAGGAGTCTTCTTGATGTGCTCGAAGAGAACGGACGCCTGTCATTTTTTCATTCTCCGTATCTTATTCTACAACAAAACGAGGGCGAAGATTTCTTGGCATCTGTGTCTAATACAAGCGCTTTTTTCAAGAGCTTCTCCCACATCGCTCAGGCATTCACCCATCTCATAAAATGTGTCATCGAGTACAAAAGCAAATGTGGCACGTCGCAGAATTTAAAGAACTGAAATGAGGCCTGCTGTCGACACTGTTGCTTGCACATTTTCGCGAAGATGCCGATAGCGAAATCCATGCCGACGCAACTAGCCTACGGCTTAGCGCAGTGCAAGTTTAGAGAAGAGACGGAGTAGGAATGTTTGTTGCTTTCGCTGATTGCTCGCTGACGAAGGTAGAATAAAATATTCTGTGAAGGAAAAATATTGCCTTGCCATTATTTGAGCAAAGGCAAAATTTTATCCTTACCTCTAAGGCAGACCCTTAAAAGTAGCGAGCGACCACAACGCCTTGTGCTCACTAGGAAACTTAAACATTTACTGTGTCTAGCTCGGTGAAGCCTCAGACTGCAGCAGTTCGAAGTCACTGATCTACAAGGTCTGATAGGAAACATCTTGATTGCGACTTCCTCTTCCGCGCACCTATTTAGCCACCGCTTTAAGAAGACTTACGCAATTACTCTTGAGTCCTTGATAAGAAAAAAGGTCCAAAGAGTTCACCGAACAATAGGGAGCAGACACTGAACTAAGAAGCCTTGTGGAGCTTCTGGAAGGGAAGACTGACCTTGTCTGGAGGGTAACAAAACGGCGGAACAACGTGTTCGAAAAGAAACACTTTTCGCCAAGTCGTGCCACCTAGCTTCTCATTACGCCTTCAGCATTGCTGGGTTCCAGGCGTTATTTACCTTCTCCTAATGGCAGGGCGCCTTGGATTCTCCAGTAAGCTCAATAAGCTCCCGATAGAGTATTTCTGGCCGTGCCTGAACGCCAGCATCGCCCATTACGTAGGGACGTAGTGATGCTGCCAGCGACGCAAGACACCAAGAACAAGGCCAGCAGGATTGTTAAAAGCGATCTAGCCTCTCAGCCGACCGTTTCAGCGGAACGCGATGAACTTATTGGGGCCGTGTTCGCTGTCAACATCTGTGAATAAGTCGATCGTCACGGCTGCCGACTACCTTCACCGCTGCGCGAAAACCCAAGCATGGTCCTGCCCAAGAGTGGTGCGGCCAAAGTGGCAATTATTATTCGTGGAAAGCATCCTTGAACTCCATGGCGCCCCACGAGTCCTCATCAACCATAGAGCAGTGGCTTTTATGGCGGAGCTTACCGAAACTTTCCTGAATTACGGTCAGACAAATCACTCTTGGATAACCGCCTACCAACCGCAAACGATTGGCCTCACGGAACGCCTAAGCAAGTCACTGGAGACATCATAACAATATACATCGACGTCGAACACGAAACGTGGGATGCCATCTTTTGATACGTAACTTTTCCTTTACAGCTTGGCAGTTCAATACAACGCAGATCACACCGTTCAAGCTGGTCTACGGAGGGAACACGACGACCTCTCTCCACATCATGCTACCACACCTCAGCGCGATAAGAATCCTGGCATCACCACTGGTCTACAGGGTGCCGAGAAGCCCGGCAGTTCGCACGCCTGCGCATCAGGAAGCAGCGAGGGACACACAGCCGAGATTACACTCTTCAACGACGCAAAGTGGAGTACCAGGCCGGCAACCGTGTTTGCGTTTCAACCCCAATATGGCGACATGCACTCAGTGAAAAGCGACTTAGACATTATTTCCGATGATACAAGGTTCATTGTCGTATTGGCGCACTGGCCTGTGAGATCGAGCCTAATGCATTCAGCCAATAACAGCGTCGCCGTGGATGCCATTATAATGTGATGAACCTAACGGTCTCCGCATACGTTTTCCGCTAAGATGATTGTTCCGCAAAGTGCCGCGGCAACGGCAGCTTGCCACGTTGAAAGTGACGTCACTAGCCTTTCATATATGGAAGAACCAGCCTAGCAACCGATATTATTGTTGTAACAGTACCGCTATGGGTAGGCGACGCATAGTTAGGACTGCCGAGCAAGGTGAATAGAAAGTTGTCGTAGTGAAACCGTTGCATGGAAGCATCTGCTTTCTGCGCACGATAGGCTACGTAGGCAAGGTGCGCATCCGTCGATTTCGGGAAGACTTTCATAAAGTGAATGCAAGATGAGGATGTCCGCACCAGAGAGCTCGAGACATTGCGAAACCCCAAAAGAGGACTGTTTCCTCTCGTTTTACAGGAACCACTTTGGACTTGCGTGCTAGAGCGACCCAAATAAACCAACCACGAGGCATAAGTGGAGCTTGGATTTGGTGTTGGCAGCGAATGTAGCGAAAGTGGTCGCGAAACCTGTAACAGTGTACCACAGCCACCAAAAAGTGATCGCCACTTCCATTACTTCCAAGCAATAAAGCATTGCATTTCTCTCTCAGCAGTTGTATTGGTGGTTTTCAAAAGCTTCTGTGGACATCCACTCTGTCATTCATTTTATTTGTTTACTACGTCGGTTCAGTTTTTCTTTCTTGTGGTATGTTCGTAACATTGGGATGATGCTTTTAAGAGCGGGGCGTTTACAGGCGCATTTGTTCATACTCTTCCCAGTGACCGCCATTTCCCCTGCTAACAACTGTTAAAATTAATGCTCGGCACAAGGCATGCTTCAATGTAAGCTATGTTAGAATGTTATGTTATGCATGTGAATGTATGGTATGTTATGGTGGAAGTAACCCTGTCTGTTTTTGTCACCGATTCTACCTGCTGTCTATGCTGTCTCCGAACTTGGTGTAAAGAGGCTGCACGCGGAACGCGCGTGGTGTTGTAAATTAAGAAAGGCACGCGAGCTCAAGCGATTGCGCTGGAATCTTTGACGTGTCGTGTATAAATAGCGGATGCGCGTTCCCCAGAAAACAGATTTCGGCGATCGACGCATGTGCGTGACACTATCGTTTCGTCGAAGTGCAACTTATTTTCGTGTGCATGCGTTCGCCCCATAAAGAGTAGGCGTTGTTACTCGCCGTGATACCAGGATTGAATTCTTGACCGTAACACCAACGTGACAATATAATTGACGTTCGTTTATGCTTTTGCTGTATGCTAGATTCTGCTCATAGTACAATTTATCACCACGTAAGCGGTGTTACAGCGAAGCTGCGAATTGCTAGGGCTCCATGTATTTTTCGTGTTTGTGCTTCAACAATAAAATAGTTGGGCTTGGGCTGATCCCGGAGATCGTGCAATGCCGGACGGGCCCACGGCGGCCATGAAGCAGCGTTCAAGCACTCCGCCCCTGATAGTAATAATGATATTTTATAGTAAATTAAATAAGAACACGAAAATTGGAAGACGCTGAAGCTTCGCATTCAAGACTGGTACGCGATAGCGTTATCGCACCTTGTTCGCACCGCCCACTGATTTGCTCGGCATGCCCTTGAGTCACACAATGACGACACGTACGCCTGAGCAAGCGGAACGAACCAAATTACTCGGTGTCTCGAATGGAGAAACGATCTGCGCGAGCCACACCTCGTGATCGGCACGGACAGCCGGGCCGCGACGTGCCATGAAGGTGGATGCGATCATGGGGCTGATGCCTCGATGGGATCGTTGAAGCCGGCGAGTGGCGCGTCACCTCTCGGGGCAGCGCCGTACACTGCGAGGAGGGAGTATTCTGTGTTTTCCACAAGATGGTTCTGCGTTCGCGCCAAGCTTAGAAGAAATGTAGCGGAAGCGTACTTCGATACGCGGGTAAATGCGAGTTCTGTAAGTTACATGCTCGTAATTACCGATATACACCGTAGTATAACATTCTACGGCACGTTTCAAAGACACCACCGCATTCACTAGAGGCGCTTATGTCCCGATTTGAACGTGCGAAATCGTGACTACGTGGTGGCGTCTCGGTCTCACACTCTGGAGACCCTGGTTCGATTCCCACCCAGCCCATCTTGCAACTTCTTTTTAACGCGATAGCGTTAAGGAGCTCGTGTCGCAGAAAAGCCGGTGTCGGCGTCGGTGTCGGCGTCCGCGGCGTTGACCATGACTCCATAAATAAAAAGCAACTTTCAAGATGGGCTGGGTAGGAATCGAACCAGGGTCTCCGGAGTGTGAGACGGAGACGCTACCACGAGTTCGATGCTTCCAAGAGGTACAAACGCGCCTCTAGTGAATGCGGTGTTGCCTTCGAAACGAGCCGTGGAATACTGCGGTGTATATCGGTAACTATGAACATGTAACTTACAGAAGTCGCAATTACACGAGTAGTGAAGTGCGTTTCGCTGCATTTCTTCTGCGCTTTCCGCACACGCAGAGCCATCTTGCGGCAAACACAGAAGACCCCCTCCTCTCCATGTACGGCGCTGCCCCGACAGATGGCGCGCCACGCGCGCATTGGAGCTGTCGCGGCTCGGACTCTCTCCCCTGACAACGCTTCGCCTTGCTCCCTCTGCAGAATCAAGCGTCCTTCCTTTCTTTAGATCACTATCTGTCTATCTCTCTGCCCGTGCCGATCACGATGTTTGGCTGGCGTGCATCATTTCCTCTTCAGGGATACCGAGTTCTTTGGTTCGCTCCGCTTGCTCAGGCGCACGTTTCGTTACTGCGCCGAACGCCGCGTTGCTCGAACATATGGCTCGAGGCTCACCGCGTCCGATGCGGGGTGCCTCGTAAGTGATGGCTGCCCTGTAGTCCATTGTCTTACACCCATTGGCGGGTCGACGGGAACGCTGTCGCGTTCCACTCTTGAAGGCGAAGCTTAAGCGTCCTCCAATTTTTACTTATGAATTGCCTTCCGCCATTTTTTGCTCACGGGCAACGCCGCCGACGCCGACTTTTCTGTGACACGAGTTCCTTAACGCTATCGCGTTAAAAAAACATTCCTTCAAGCCGGCTAGTATATTGGAATTGTTTGTGAACAGCACATGGACTTACGGGCAGGAGGCGTTGCGATTTAGGCAATCGAAAAAATGTATATAACCCATGCACGCTTGTATCGCAAGGCGACAATGCTACTGAGTTTCCAGGATTACCTTCCGAACGAGCAAAGGCGGCTTGGGTAGGTCTAGTGCATATCGGCGACCACGCGCAATTAGGTATTTCAGTGTCATATACTCGCAAATCTGTGTGTGATTTCCCAGGGTTCCTGTAGCATTCACCAGCTGCTGTTTCTGCAGTGACTCACTTTTGTTCAAAATATAAATAGCTGAAATTTAAAAAAAATGATATTCGCTTTTATTGTTCGAGGCAATGTTCAATTTCGGGACGTCCTAAATGTATTATACTACCTCTAAATTCATTAGGAAACAGATGTAACGATTCATCATTCTTCAGAATTCTTTAGTCAAAGCAAAAGTAGGCATGCCCATTGAAGGTGGTATGAGGCCTTCAGCTTACTTTGAGTGCCAACAGGGCATCCTTCACCCCTTCCGGAGCAGATAACTTGCGGTACAAGTTCAGGAATCCGAAGTGGTGGATCTTGCGAACCCAAAAATCATCGATTGCTTCGTAGAACTCCCGTGTCATCAATAAGTCTGGCGTTGAGTACGTTCTCCTGAGAAAACAAATATAAGGAGCGGCAGGGCTTTATCGTGATTGTGGCGAAATTCGGCCAAACAAAAAGAAAACATGCTGATGCATAATAATAATAAACTCGTTTCGAGAGGCAGGCATTAATTTTCACGTATTTCTCCGAATATCACCAAATATAAAAAGTTGTGGCCCGCTGCACAACTTTTATTGCCGTCAATGCTGTTTGCTAAATGGTGACTGCAGACATGGCACCCGCCATTGCTAAGCATGATTCCACTGTCCAATGCTCACCCTTTCCTCTTGACAAAATATCGGTTTTAATTGCACTTTAGCTATTAGACCATCCAAAGTACGGTTGCTCGAATAAGGACACAATTTTTTGGGTGGTAGAACCTCTGCGGTACCTTTCTCAGGTGCCAAAAGACGACATACAGCAAGTATGAGTGTAAGAAAAGACAATGAAATATATTTTTCGGGGTGTCTACCAAGTTGACACTTACAAATTCCCTGAGTTTTCGAGGTTTTCCCTGAATGCCTTTGCGAAATACCCTGAGTGATGCAGAACTATATTTTATGTCAAGACGGGCCCCTGTCACCATATTGCCCTATGCTGTCAGTCTCTAGTAAGCATGTGAAAAAATATAAAAAAACGACCTAATCCAATTTGACTAAGGAGTAGTGTCTATGTTATTCAAAAAGAGAATAGAATGGAAGGGTTAGTAAAATGCGCCGCAAATAAAATACCTTGGAAAAAAATTGCAATTGGAGTCGGACATTCTCAAATATGAATAACAAGGAGATGCACACAAAAGAAAATACTTTCGAACATGAGCTATTTCTATCAATTGATAGTAAGTTCAGTGGTATGAGGCCCAAACTTTCTCACAACTGAGATTCTCTCTCAACAGCTCGTAAGTCAAGCTCAACTGTCCTGGCATACTCAGCCCGCGCGCGATGCCTCAGTGTTGTGTTTCACTGCTTTAAAGAGTTTATTTTGGCTTGGATGAGGCACACCTGCACCTCGGCATCAGCCGACACTTTGTTTTTTTAGCTAAAGCCCCTTGAAAACGGCGGCAGCACGCTTCCTTTCCTGTTCATTCCTCAATGCGTAGGTCCTTTCTGTTCTTGTTCTCCTTCCGCTACTCGTTCGCCCCACGGACCATTTGAAGCATTGGCCAGTTGCACAGTCCACGTCCAATTTTTCGAGCTCCCTAGGGGGTGCGAGAACGTCCGAAAAATAGGCCAGTTGGAAAAAATAAATGCAAGCATTTACTGCCCTTAAGGCCTCAAACGGCCACATGCAATTCGAAAACACTCTGAAGGCCTATTGGTACACGTATTAGGCATACCGGTGCTCGTACTGTGACAAGAAATACCGGGTGCAGGCGTTTTTAATAAAGGAATACATACTCTGTCCCGTGGCAATGACCCCTTCCCACGCTTGTTATGCTTCACTGCAATATTTTTGCGTATCCTTCACAAAGTAACATTTCTTACTTTCTGAACTGCTGACTTTCGGGAACCGGCATTATACAACGCACCATGCTTTCGAAGCTTCTAAGCCA
The DNA here is from genome assembly GCF_038994185.2 of Dermacentor albipictus. Taxonomy (NCBI): domain Eukaryota; kingdom Metazoa; phylum Arthropoda; class Arachnida; order Ixodida; family Ixodidae; genus Dermacentor; species Dermacentor albipictus. Next base: position 13,542,266 of record NW_027225569.1, read on the forward strand.
ATCGCGAGGACTACAAAGGCGGAGTCCGTGCCATTGCTGACAGCAGCGAATTCTTTCAATAAAAACACGGCACCCAAGGGCAAGAAGCTTCACAGCGAATGACGAAGCAGCTAGGCCTAGCATTGACGCAGTGGAGGCTACGGCTGCCAGCGGATCTTCGTGCGAGAGCGCCGGTTTGAGGAGGTGAGGTAATCAAAATGACAGCGGTGGTGGCTTTGATTCATGCTGTTTCTGACCTGCGGTCACGGCGAAACGTCCGGAAAATCGGACGGCGGAGAGTTCTTGCGTCCGAAATTTCAGACGTTCTGATACATTGACTCTATGGAGTGCGTGGTAGTGCCGCGAAGTCGTCCAAATTACCGAGAATTCGGAAAGTCGGTCGTTGACTGTACACATGCAACTCTTCCAGCCGACGACGGAACCTCAAAGATGATTCATTACGATTCCAGTCTGTTACTCTAGCCAGAATTACCGCAACTTTCGACCCTTTCAATAAAATTAGAGCTAATTTTACCTGATAGCGGCAAAAATTCCCTGAGTTTTCCCTGAGTTTTGCCAGACTACTCAAAGTGCCTGAGAATTCCCGGTTTTCCTGGTTGGTAGACACCCTGTTTACTTAAAATCAGCCTGCAAATTTCTGACGTGGAGATAACTGCACAATCAAGATGTCACGGCTGGCAGCAACTGTTGCTGAATCCACGTGCGAGTAAAGCTTTCGTCACTATTCCTCATTATGCCATTTCCACCATAATGATCTGAGAATGGTAATGGTTTGAGCACGTTTGTAGTGGATCATCTGGCGTCTTGCCAGTGATAAGATGGATACGTGCAATTGTTTATGTTTCCGCAGTGACCGTTCTCACCGACTAGAAAATGGTAAATATTATCATTCAGCGGAAGACGCACCTGCATTATTTGTAAATTACGAAAATCTTATCGTTCATTCAATCTTCTGTGTATGTCTTTCCCGAACCATGCATGATTCATGAATCATGTATGAACCATGATTGCATGCGTAGCACGCATTTTGTCGTAGTTTCTAGAAACCACGCTGGTAACGGCGATTACACTAGTTCAGCGCCGTTCTAGTTCAAGCGAAAGGACGCCATTCAAAGTGTAACAGCTTACGCTAGCCGGTCACTGCCAAACGCAGAAGCACATCTACGAGGTAGAAAGCGTGTCTTGCGAACGTTGGGGCTACGGCAAAATTGCGGCCTTAGAAATACGGGAGGCACTAAAAAGTATTCGCTGGAAACTTAAAACATCCTTCAGGTCGCCTAGCATGATGTAGTCTCCGACTCCAGGAATTATAGTTCGCCATGGTGTATAAAGCTGGGAGGAAGCACTCTGACGCTGACTGCCTGTCGCGCGCCCCTATTGACCCGCTACGGCTAGGCGGACTGGACGACGATGCCTTCTTAGGAACAATAACTGCAGACGAGTTCCCCGAACAACAACGAGCAGATCCGCAGTTACGAAACCTTGTGAAGTACCTGGGGGGCAAGGCTGACGTTCTCCATAGCATATTGCGGCGTGGAATAACTTCGTTTTGCTTGCACAACGACGTCCATGTGAAAAAATAACTTCTCCCTAGGCAGCGCAAACTACCTTCTCGTTGTTCCAACACCACTCCGGCCTGAAGTGCTGCGCGACAACCAGACCACCGGCAGCTTAGGCTTCCCAGTACGCTCGAAAGAATAAAAGAGAAATACTATTGGCCGCGCCTTGCTTCCGACGTCGCCCGCTACATCAAGATATTGCGTGAGTGCCAGCAACGCAAGACGCCGCCAACAAGATCAGGGGGATTGTTAAAGACCATCTAGCCTCCTTGTCGACCCTTTCAGCAGACCAGGATGGGTTTTTGGGACCGTTACCGATATCACAATCAGGAAACAAGCGGAACGTTGTGGCCACAGACTATCTTACCCGCTACGCTGAAAGGAAAGTTCTACCGAAAGGAAGTGCAGCCTAAGTGCTGAAATTCTTCGTCCAGAAAATCCTGCTGCGACATGGCGCCCATAAGTCCTCATCACCGACAGCGGGACGTTCTTCACTGCAAATGATCCAAGCCGTTCTGAAATACAGCCAGACAAACCACAGGAGGACAAGTGCCTACCAGCAGCAGACCAATGGTTTTACGAAGCGGCTGAACAAGACCCTCGACCACATGCTTGCAATATACGTCGGCGTCGAGCACAAGACTTGGCATGGACGTTAGCACAAGACGTGTGAGTCATGTCATTCGTAACCTTCGCTTACAGTATGGCGGTGCAAGAAACAACGCAGATCGCGCCATGCAAGCTGCTTTCCGGCAAGAACCCGTCAACAAATACCGACGCCATGCTGCCGTACGTCACCGACAAAGAGAATTTGGACGTCGCCGCCTATCTCCAGAGCACCGAAGAAGCCTTATAGCTCGCCAACCTTAACATCAAGAATAAGCAGAGGGCCGACAGGCGGCACTATAATCCTCAACGAAGCTACTAGAAGTACCAGTCTGGAAATCATATTTGGGTTTTGACCCCAATACGCTGACCAGGACTCAGAGAGAAATTGCTTCGGAGATATTTCGGACCCTACAAGATCATCCGCAGTATTGGGGCACTGAACTATGAGCTCGAGTCTGACGGCATTTCGCAATCGCAGCGGTGCTGCGCGCGACCTAAACTAGTCCAAGTTGTGTGCCTTAAGCCGTTCGATTAGCGCTAACGAACTTTGGGACTTTGTTTCTGTGTAGCTTTGTTACTTTACTAAGTATGCTTTTGTTTCTCGCACTCTTTTCTGTTTGTAGCATCGGAACGGTGCTTTTTAAGAGGCATACATTAATACGTATACTCGTTTGTTTTTCCGGTGACACGCCGTGGTTACTCAGTGGCTATGGTGTTGGGCTACTGAGCACGAGGTCACGGAATCGAATCCCGGCCATGGCGGCCGCATTTTGATGGAGGCGAAATGCGAAAACATCCGTGTACTTAGATTTAGGTGCGCGTTAAAGAAACCCCAGGTGGTAGAAATTTCCGGAGTCCTCCACTACGGCTTGCCTCAAATCAGAAAGGAGTTTTGGCGCGTAAAACCCCGCAATTTTTTTTTCCGGTGATCGGTTTTCACCGTCTAGCAAATGTTGAGTGCCATCGCTCAGCGCAAGACGCGACTGCATGCTTTGGAACTTACGCGAATGTTATCGTTCATTCTATCTGTTGCGCTTGTCCTCGCCTAACAAGCATTGTTAGAGTGCATGTACGACAAGAATTGTGTAGCAGATACTGGAAACCACGCGGGCACCAGCGATTAGACTAGAACCTTGGTGGGCTGATATATAAAAGTTGACGCGCTTCACCCGCTGATCACATTTCGGCGATCGCCGACTGTGTTTGTTCACCCAATATAGAGCGACTTAAGTTACAGTTTTGTTGCTGTGCTGATCTCCGTTACTATTACGTGACAATATGTAGCAGCCGACGAAGTCCGTGAAACGACCGATTGCTGCCTAAGTCAGGTCCCCTCACTGTCTATTCAGTATCCAGGTGGAACTCCAAGCAACAAGGCAGCGCCGCGGAAACGTTACCCCACATTACAAGCACAGTCATTTGTGGCGATCCAAATCGCCAGGGGGGGGGGGTATTGAGAGAGAGAAGAAGACGATGAGGTTAGCCGGAGGAATGTAGCAATAAATGGGTTCTGCCTGCAGTACCCCAGTGAAATCTTTACATTGGCGCAGGCAAAAACAGGAAACGTGTGGACAATATTGACACGTGTACTTATCTTTATCGGGCGACCACGTTTCGCCGCTTAACAACTGTAATCGCACAGCGAGGGACGCGCCTGAATGTATCCGATGTTTCTGGAAAGTTATCGATGCTTCTACCTGGCTGTCTGTTCTCGCCGAACCTTGTGTTATCTGATTTCATCGCGTAACGCGAATGGTGTAGAACTTTGTGGAAGGCACACGGGTCCGAACGATTAGTCTGGAACATTCGACGGCCGCTCTATAAAAGCCGACGCACTTGACCTGCTGATGAGATTTTCGACAATCGCCGACTGTGTTCGCCGCTATCGTTGTGCTATAAGTGTAGCCTGTTTTGTGGGCACAGGTTCGCCCTATAAAATTTAGTTTTGTCGTTCACAGTGTTGCTACTGTGTCCTTCAACGTCACCACCACGTGACATCTGGTGGAGGTGCTTTTCGTTCATGTACCGAACGCCCCCGCAAAGCCGCGATCCAAGCCCGAAGCCCGAGGACAAAACCGACACCGCCCAAGACCAGCGTGCTAGCCGCAGACTGCAAGGACTGCCCCCAGAGCACGGACTTCTACCTGAGGCGACAAAGAAGATCGTGGTCGAGACAACCTCAATGGCTGCCCCAGCGTCCCCCGTTATCTTACAACAACCCCGGGACCCACCGACATTCCATGGAGCAGCGACTGAAGACCCGGAATCCTGGCTGGAGACCTACGACCGAATCGCGACATTCAACAACTGGGACTCCGACAACAAGCTGCGGCATGTCTACTTCGCCTTAGAAGACGCCGCCAGAACGTGGTTTGAGAACCGGGAGTCGACCTTAACGACATGGGACCTCTTCCGTAGCGGCTTCCTGCGCACCTTTACGAGCGTCGTGCGCAAGGAAAGGGCCGAAGCCATGCTGGACGCCCGAGTGCAGCTACCGAACGAGAACGTTGCTATCTTCACGGAAGAAATGAAACGTCTCTTCCGCCACGCCGACCCGGATATGCCCGAAGAGAAAAAAGTCCGCCTTCTCATGCGTGGTGTGAAGGAAGAACTTTTCGGCGCAATGGTACGAAGCCCACCGAAGACCGTAGAAGAGTTCCTTCGCGAGGCAACCAGCATTGAGAAGACACTCGAAATGCGGAACCGGCAATTCAACCGCCGTACGAGCTCTACCCACTACGCAGGAATTCAATCACTGGCCACAGACGATCTGCGCGAGACCATCAGGGCCATTGTGCGCGAAGAATTGCGCAAGGTCTTGCCTTCGTCGCAGCCTCAAGTGGCCTCGATCGCCGACATCGTGAAAGAAGAGGTGCACCGATCCCTTGGAGTTCCTGAGGTGGAACCAGAATCACCGCAGCCGGAGGCAATGACCTACGCCGCCGCCGTCGCCCGTCGTCAAGGCCCCCCTGCGCGACCGTGCAAGGGTCCTGCAACGCCGCAATTCCGTCGTCCGCCGCCGCCGCCGCAGCCAGCACGCCAATACGTCGCCCAGCGCACCTACGCGAGGAAGACGGACATCTGGCGAGCCCCCGACCACCGCCCGCTCTGCTATCACTGCGGAGATGCCGGTCATGTGTACCGCCGATGCCCATACCGCGACCTGGGACTGAGAGGGTTCGCCGTCAACGCGCCGCGTCCGCAGCTTGGCGAGCGCCCACGTGAAATCGCCGATTACCTAGCCGCCACTCAGTGGAACTCTCGACGACCATCCCGTTCACCGTCACCAGGCCGCTACCTGTCACCGCAGCGCCGACCGTACACTGGTCCAGCTCGGGGCCGCTCTGCGAGCCCATATCCGGAAAACTAAAAGCAGCAACCGATGGAGGTGCGGTTGCTGTTCGTCGAACTGACGAAGATCCTCCGCCGCCGACGAAGTCGATGAAGAAACCATCTCGACGACCTAATGATGACACACCGCCGTCCCGACGAAGTCAGCAAGCCAAGACTACACCGACGAAAGACGACTTGACGACGCGACGTTCCAGTTTCAGTTCAACACGACGCAGCCGTGATCCGACGCCAAGACCTAACTGCAACGCCAGACAAAGAACCACCGACCTCGACGTGCTTCTCGACGGCCACGCAGTTACCGCCTTAGTGGACACCGGTGCTGATTACTCCGTCATGAGTGGACACATCGCCGCCCAGTTGAAGAAGGTTAAGACTGCATGGGAAGGCCCTCAAATTCGCACCGCTGGAGGACACCTGATTACGCCGACTGGAATCTGCACGGCAAGGATAACCATTCATGACCGGACTTACCCTGCCACCTTCGTTATCCTCCAACAGTGTTCTCGAGACGTCATTCTCGGTATGGACTTCCTGAACCAACACGGCGCAGTGATCGACCTGAAGTCGAAGTCAATAACGCTGTCGGAAGATAAAGCGATACCGCCGGAGAGCCCTCGTAGTCACCACGCCTTGAGTGTGCTCGAAGACCAAGTGAGCATCCCGCCCCGCTCCAGCATTGTTATTTCGGTCGGCACCGAAATACCCGCTGACGTAGAAGGTGTCATCGAAGGCGACCAACGCCTCCTGCTAGACCGTGAAATTTGCGTCGCAAGAGGGATCGCTCGACTGCATGGAGGGAAAACTGAAGTGTTGCTGACAAACTTCAGCCCGGAGTTCAAGCACATCAACAAGGGCACGACGATCGCGTACATCGAGGAAATTGTGGAAACCAGTAATGCGTTTATCCTCTCGGATTCCACCACATCTACCCCGCCGACCACGGTTCCCGAACCAGACTACCACATTAATCCAAGTCTCCCAGTGATTAAGCAACAGCAGCTCAGAAGTCTGCTCCGACGGTACAAAGACTGCTTTTCGACGACATCGAGGATTCGACAAACACCAGTCGCCAAGCATCGCATAATCACCGAGGAGTACGCTCGACCACTCCGCCAAAGCCCTTACCGAGTTTCGCCGCGAGAACGCGAAGCTATAAGAGAACAAGTCGACGAAATGCTGCGCGACGACATCATCCAGCCGTCGAAAAGCCCGTGGGCATCCCCTGTTGTCCTGGTGAAGAAAAAAATTACCGACGATTACGTTACTTCCTAATGCGAAATTTGAGCGCAGCAAATAAGCTGTTTCACCTTTTCGATAGATTGAGGCAAAGAAATCGAGCAACACATGTATGCGCTATCACAGAATTTTTTTTTATTTTTCACACGTATTCCTTTAACAAAGACTCCACTAACAGTTCTTGACAGTCATGAAGGAAGCTTTGTGGTCGGAGAAATAGACTGATATATGTTTGACTTGGTACACCAATGCTTGATTCTCAAAGACGAGATCTATACAAGTGCCTCGCGAGGTTGTCACAGCCGTGGGACGCGTTACGAGCGAGAGGAACGGGATGTTCTCCGGCATAAGTGTTAGGAAATTGCTGTTTGTCTTTATGTCAACATTAAAGTCCCCCACTACTAACATCGGTGTGGATCGATGGACGGTTAATGCGAGTTGCAGGAAGTGCACGACGTCTTTCGTGAGTGCGGTAGCGGACTCACGAAAGCGGTATCAGTCGGTCGCTGCTAGCGCTGGGGGGATGAAAGGGGGGCGGAGCTGGTTATGAGGCCGACGATAACGCCGACGACGACGCGAAACCCAGGAACGGACGCCAAAGAGCCATTTGTGTAGCCAGCCCTCCTCCACAGTCTCTCCTCCTCCCTTCCATCATCCTCCCTCGCCCGGAGAGCCGACAGCGCGCATGCGCGGCGGCGGAGCAGATTCGTCGGCGAGCCACGACGCGAAACCCAGGAACGGACGCCAAAGAGCCATTTGTGTAGCCAGCCCTCCTCCACAGTCTCTCCTCCTCCCTTCCATCATCCTCCCTCGCCCGGAGAGCCGACAGCGCGCATGCGCGGCGGCGGAGCAGATTCGTCGGCGAGCTACGACGCGAAACCCAGGAACGGACGCCAAAAAGCCATTTGTGTAGCCAGCCCTCCTCCACAGTCTCTCCTCCTCCCTTCCATCATCCTCCCTCGCCCGGAGAGCCGACAGCGCGCATGCGCGGCGGCGGAGCAGCAGATTCGTCGGCGAGCTGGTTACGAGGCCGACGACGTCGACGACGACGACGACGACGACGCGAAACCCAGGAACGGACGCCAAAGAGCTGCGCTCTAAAAGGACGGAACCCTACGTTTCTGCGTCGATTATCGTCGTCTGAACAAGATCACGAAGAAGGACGTATACCCCCTTCCACGGATAGACGACGCATTGGATCGGCTCTGCAACGCTAAGTACTTCTCCTCGATGGACCTCAAGTCTGGCTATTGGCAAATAGAAGTCGACGAAAGAGATCGCGAAAAGACCGCCTTCATCACCCCAGACGGCCTCTACGAGTTCAAGGTTATGCCATTTGGACTGTGCTCGGCGCCTGCAACGTTCCAGCGCGTGATGGACACGGTTTTAGCGGGATTGAAATGGCAGACCTGTCTCGTTTACTTGGATGACGTCGTTGTATTCGCCGGAAATTTCGACGATCACCTTAGGCGGCTTGCCACAGTGCTAGAGGCCATCAAGTCATCAGGGCTCACTCTGAAGCCAGAAAAATGCCGCTTCGCTTACGACGAGCTTCTGTTCCTAGGCCACGTCATCAGTAAATCCGGAGTACGCCCCGACCCGCAGAAAACAGCTGCCATCGCAAAGTTCCCGCAGCCCACCGACAAGAAGGCAGTGCGTAGATTCCTTGGCATGTGTGCCTACTACAGGCGCTTTGTCAAGGACTTTTCACGCATCGCCGAGCCGTTGACACGTCTAACTAAATGTGATGTTGAGTTCAAGTGGGAAACGCCGCAGGCCGACGCATTTGAAGAACTCAAACGACGCATGCAGTCGCCGCCGGTACTTGCGCACTTCGACGAGTACGCCGATACAGAAATCCATACTGACGCCAGTAGCCTAGGCCTCGGTGCCGTTCTAGTCCAGAGGAAAAACGGAGTCGAACAGGTGATATCTTACGCTAGCCGGTCGCTGTCAAAAGCGGAAGGCAACTATTCTACGACCGAAAAGAATGCCTCGCCATCGTTTGGGCTACAGCTAAATTTCGCCCTTATCTTTATGGCAGGCCATTCAAAGTCGTCAGTGACCATCATGCTTTGTGTTGGTTAGCGAGTATAAAGGATCCTTCAGGACGACTGGCGCGGTGGAGCCTCAGACTACAAGAATACGACATCACTGTAACCTACAAGTCCGGACGAAAACACTCCGATGCCGATTGCCTATCACGTGCCCCCATTGACCCGCCGCCGCAAGATGACGAAGATGACGAAGATGACGACGCCTTCCTTGGCATGATAAGCGCAGAAGACTTCGCTGAGCAGCAACGGGCAGACCCGGAGCTAAAAGGCCTGGTGGAATATTTGGAAGGGCACACCGACGTTGTCCCCAGGGCATTTAAGCGCGGACTATCTTCCTTCACGCTTCAAAACAATCTCCTCGTGAAGAAGAACTTTTCACCAGTCCGCGCCAACTACCTTCTTGTTGTCCCGTCAGGACTTCGTCCAGAAGTATTACACGCCCTACATGACGATCCGACCGCTGGACACCTCGGTTTTTCCCGGACACTCTCGAGGATACAACAAAAGTATTATTGGCCGCGCCTGACCGCCGACGTCGCCCATTATGTCAGAACATGCCGAGACTGTCAGCGACGTAAGACACCGCCGCGTTCAACGAGGGACGAACTACCATCGAGGGCCACAAAGCAAGTGGCGAACAACATGCCGAGCCGCTGGAGGGAGTGACCAGGCCTGAAGTTCTATGAAGCATTCCAAGCGCCTCGGGGTTTACGGCTGACGACCCCGTCACTAAGGGTACCGCTCCTGCCTCCAATGAGCAAGACGAGTCTGAAATTCGTTTTAAGGAAGCCATGCTAACCCATGAAACTAAGCCAGCTGTAATTCCGCCAGGGAATGACATAACTGTTCTTAGTGCGCTGCTTGACCTTCTGAAATGCCAGATGAAGCAAAAGCAGCAACTAGTAGATCTTGTTACGTTGTCAAGATCTGGAAGCAAGAGAGAACAGCGTTTCTTCAAACTAGACATACTCGATTGAAATTCGTCAGGTGTACATACCAGGCTTCATTTTTATGAGTACTCTTGCTAGAGGAACCAATGGTTGACTGATGAGGACAGCATACATACCATGCGGACATTTTTCTTTGCCAACGCACAGAAATCGTATGATCTTCCCTTAAGTTCACAGTTGAATGAACCATGCAGTAGGCGGAAGGAGAGCTGCTCTCGAGCATTCAAAAAGAGTCTCGTGGCACTTTGGAATAACGCCATATTCTACAGACAGAAAACAATAAACATCAGAGAGTATGTGTTGCAAAAGTGGCATTTAATTTGTACAGCCGAGCCGACACTTCCTGAATCGTCAGTTATCGCCCTCATTATACACGGTATGACAAGAGAGTGCCAGAAGCAAGTTATAACTAGGCCGCCAAACACAATGAACCAACTGCGTCAGTCACTGGCGTAGGTTGTGACGACAGATTTTAATGTGCCATCAAAAGAGAGAAAAGTCACAACTCTATACGAAGCGACGAATAGACGCGAGGCTCGATACCTCATAATCAACCGTACCTGGAAAAGTCCAGGGACCAGAGAATCTCACTAATATGCTGTAGAAACGGTGTTCCTTGTTAAATCAGGCGTTACGACAGTAACGATGCTGGTAAACAACCGACACGTGTCAGCATTGATTGACACTGGTGCTTCCGTGAGCCGAATTAATGAAACTATAGCGGAGTCAACCAGCATGATATCCGGAAAGCATATTCGTGTATGTAGCTACGATGGTTCATCTCTAGATTACCATAAATTGACATCGGAAGCTGTTGAGTTTGAAGGTCCTAAGTTCAAGGTGGAAGCGCTCGTCGTGTCAGCGATGAACATCGTCTTTCTTTTATCACGACCCCATTTGTAGAACATGAAGATCAACATACTATGGAATCAAGAGGTGACTATTGAAGAACCTGAGCAAGACATGTGTTTGACGGAGAAACCCGATGAACGAAAGCCATCATTCGCGGAAGACGTGCTGCTGAAGCTCCCTGAGCTAGTTTGCATTGGGCCACATCCCGAAGTCACAACGGTGATTGAGGGGCCGTTCTTATTGCACGACAGCACATTCGTCAGAAAAAAAGTTGTATAGCCTCGCCATGAAAACAAAGTATGGCTAAGGCAAGAACTTCAAGGCATGTTAGAAGCAGGGATCTCTAAGCCATCGAAATCCTGTTTCGTTTCCCCTATTACCATTGTACCGAAGGAAGATGGATTACTCCGAATGTCCCCCGATTAGCGAATTATGAACAAGCAGACCGATCTTTTTCCAAACCCGATGCCTAGGATAGATTACGTCATTGACGAGACCGGAGGATGCGAATGGTTCTCACGTATAGACTTATGCAAGGGGTACTGGCATGTACCACTGAAAGAAGAGACTAAGAAATTTACGTCGTTTGTCACACCGTTCGACATGTACGAGTTCATTCGGTTACAATTTGGCTGGAAGAATCCTGTGTCGTGGTTCCAGAAGATGAACGATACGCTCAGGAAATTCATAGAAAATTCTGCAATGTAAATGTGGATGATATCACTCTCTACTCCAGGACAAGGGAAAACCACGAGGAGCATTTAAGTAAAGTACTTGAGGCACTAAGCACCGCACCACTTAATATTAACATGAACAAAAGGGAGGTTTTCGGAATAAGGTGGTTTTCCTCAGAATTTCGGATTCGCGGCCTCGAGAGCATATTGGTGACTAGTGCACTTTGCTTTCTAGATACTCGTATCCTGCCGCGTGCTTACCAAGACTGGGCGCCGCGCAAGCTTCTCGCCATCGTCCCTTCACCCCATCGTATGATCGAGCGCCTTAACTGTCTACTGGTGCTTCCGTTGCGTGACACCGCGGAACGGGACCCGTCCTGTGACGTCATAAACGGAGACAGCGCCGCCTGGAGCAGACTCACCACCGGGGACGCCTATAAGGATACCCTCCGGCTTCGCATTTCTGGGATTCGCGGCCACGAGAACATATTGGTGACTTGTTTGACGTAGTAGTTCTGCGGAAACCCGCATGGTGGAGAGAAGTAATTAGTAATGGGGAAATCAGACATGCACCCGTTCGTGGCAATTGCTACAAAGGAAACCCGTATGGGTTCCTCGAAAGAAAAGCTTTTCTTGGCTTTGCTTTCGAGGAATCAGTACGGGTTTCCTTTGTAGCAATTGCTACGAACGAGTGGATGTCTGATTTTCCCATTATTATTTACTTCTCTCCACCTTGCGGGTTTCCGCAGAACTGCTACGTCAAACATTTGACTTTGCTTCGTGTGTTGTGGACAAATTCGACTTCGCTTGCCTCTACTAGCCGCCCGGTTAGCTCAGATGGTAGAGCGGCTGCCCCGGAGAGGCGGTGGTCCCGGTTCGAGTCCCGGACCAGGACTTTTTCTTCAACTCTGAGGCTTTTCTTTCGAGCAACCCGTACGGGTTTCCATTGTAGCCCAATGACTGTATGAAGAAAGCTTCCGATAACTCTCTGGCGGTGGTGTCACGGCTCTTTTTCAAAATCGTAGTATCACGAAACATTGCGAACATAAGCGATCCATATCAACAGGCACAGGTTCCCATTTGGCTCAACATTGTAAAATATGGAAGTGCAAAGCCATGTTTCGTGATAATATGATTTTGAGAAAATGCTGTGATACCACCGCCCGAGAGTTGTCGGAAGCTTTCTTCATACAGTCATTGGGGTCACAGTGCATTAGTGTGCCTTCTTTAACCTTGTGCTGTGCTCAATATGGTTTTTGGATCCCGTCGCATGAGTGCGCTCTTGTGATCGGTTGTTGGTGGTCCCTGCACATGGTGCTCACTGCACGTGTTCTTCTAGATTCTACTATCTATAAAGGAGTGACGCAATAAAGTGATGTCAGTTGAGAGTAGCGCCTTGTGCTGGTCGTCTTTCTCGTTTCCATTGTTTTGTGCTAGACAAAGTATTTATGAATTCGCACCAACTAGCCCGCCAACGCATTGTGTTGAACGCAAAGAAATGCTGCTTTGCCTTCTTTGACTGTGTTGCGGGCACTTCTGAAGTACTGTCTGTCCAATAACCTTGGTGGCATGAAAGTGCTGTCCACTTCTATGCGTTGCTTTCTGTTTCATTGTGGCATCACATCACATTGTATTCATAATGTGTATGTACTTTTTTTAAGACACCATTATTCCTATCCTTGTGTTATATTTACTGTCGCATTATTTATGTGCAAATGACCAGTGCTCCAAGTTCCATTTTATCGCAAAGTAAACTACTGGTACCTAAACAGTTCTGTATATCAGAAAACCAAAGCCGAACTGCCGAACACTATCAAGCAGCAGCCTTAGTACAGTTTCATGTAGTCAGATTTTATTGGTTATGAAGAGGCGCGCCGCGTACCTCTTTATTACTTGCTGAACAATTAAGCTGTGTGAAAACTGAGTATTTATGTAGCTTCAACAACATGCTATTGGCCATTGTTCCTGCCCTCAGCAAATGTGGAAGATTATCACGGCATTTCTTTTTCTAACTCTTTTTCCTTATTATAGTGGGATTACTGCATGTGTAAATAGGAAACGGATCACATAGGCAATCAAAGGCCAACAATGTGTAAACTTGGAACATTGATTGTGCAGTTTGATGACCCAGAATAAGTAGAAATACACCATAAATGATTGACAATTAACTTTTACTAGACACAGGGCTAGAGCATACAGTAAGCATACTGTACGCTCATACGGCGTCACATCAATTTAAATTTTAGTGTAGCTTTACAGTGTACGCTTCTATTGTTGCATTCTGTCAGAGGGATGGTAATGTTCCGCGTGTCTAGCAACAGTTTCTATATACAGTAGTAAAAATTTGCGAACTGTATTTTTCAATGATTTGATAGAATGTGTAGAACAGTAAAGGCATACAATCAACGCACAGTGATGTGACTTTCTATGCACATGTTGCAGGTTCAAAAAAGTATGGTGGAAGCTGTTGCCAAGATTCCGACCAAAAAAGACAGCCAGTATAAAAGGGTCCACACCACTGATCTCTACTACAGCGGATGGACAGCACATCGAGCACCCTCGACTGAAGCCAACCTTGTCCCGGAAGTTGGTGCTTCACAACTTTGCGGCAGCACTTCGTTTGCACGGGTGTGTGGCATTTCTTCCCCTAACATGCCTGCCTGATGTGCCATAAAATACCCAAGCAGTGTTTCGAGGTGTCCAGAATTTTTCCTATGCAGTGTCTACAGTGTCGCGAACATAAGTGGCGTGCAATGGAAACACTGGTAAATGAGAAAAAACTTGATGTAAGAGAACACTATCGTATACGGGTTCAGATTGTCATAAAAGCGCTTACCAGACGTGTAGAGACCTCCTAAAATGTGAAAAACCACAAAGAAAAGTTTTTCGGCAGCAATATTATCTGATCGCACGCACTAGTTAGTCCACCATATGCCCTGCTTCCAGGACAAGCGCATGCATGACACCGCATTTACACTGGCTTCACCTGCATCCGGTGCGGTGTGCTGCATCCAGCAAAACATTAGAAATCAGTGGTGCACAGTGTTTTGTGTCCCCTTTCTCGACACCTACTGAACACATGGTAAACTGTTTCCAAAGCAAAAAAACAGAGGGAAAGGGCTCTGAACACATTGCATATTAATGTGGCAGGTACTGCGTAACGCAAGTACTGTGGCATAGTAGATTTGCACCAGGCAACCTGGGCGCCCAAAAGGCTGCTGTTTACTTGCAAGTGGCCAACGTATTGTGAGCATGTTGAAGTTCTTTTTTTGTTTTCATCGCTTATTTAGCTAGTGGAGACAGCTTTCACAACTGGAGAAGAAGCCTTGGAAGCATGAAACACTTCACAAAACCAGCTTCAATATATCGTGTCTGCATCACAATTTCATGGCTGCATGAGTGAACCCTCTGGTTAACATGTAAGAGTGTTCATAATGTTTGCCATGCATTATCCACTTTATTTACAGGTCAACGCTATCTTGAGATTTAAGCTGATGTTGCGTTTAGAGAAATTATGGCCGAGAGCCAGCTTTTGAGAATGCAGATTGAGCTCGAGCGATTAAACGCCAGCACGAGTCGTTGAGGATTTCAGATCAAGAATCTTCAAAGGCGAGTTCATTTAGTGGTGTTAATATTCTGCTAAATTTTGTTGATTGTTACGTTCATATGGTGCCCAAGCATTGCGGCAACAACTTCACTTGGAGTACATAGCAAGGGTGTATTCGACGTAAGCTGCTGGCTTTTTTCTGTGTTTTCAAAAACTGCTTGCTTGCTCAGTTTAAATTTTCAAATTTTGCATTGCTTATTAGGTGTTGTGTCCTGTTTCCTTTTCCTGTAGCTTCTTAGTTAAACATCTGAATAGTGAACACAACTTGACCTTTTGCTTGATTTTCTAGATTACACGCCCTCGATGCAAAACAATTTCACTTCAGAACTGCTTGTACCGTACTGAAAGAATAACTTGAAGCAGCCATAGCCACCAATAACAAGCAAGAGATGATTATGAAAATTGTAATATTGTTTTTTGATCTACAGGGTGTCTTAACTATCGTGCACCAAGATTTAGAAATATGTAAATGCGATGTAACTAGACAAAATGAAGGTAATGTTGTTTGCCGTCGCTTGGAGATACTGTGATTATATTTTGCATTCAGCGTAATAACATAATTATTAATTAGTTAATAAATATCTCAAATAATTAAATGAAATGTGACAATGAAAAGTTGTAGAGCAATATGAAAGCCTCCTTATACACTTTTTTGTTACTGTTACTCATTGTGTGCTACATAAAATTGTTTTTCCAAGGAATAAGCCTGCGAATACACATAAAGTGTCTTGAGTGGCCAGTCATGTGTCAGTTTTGTGGTGCAAAGCCACGAATACACCTTAAATGGGTTCTTTTAGAAAAAAGACTTGGCTCAGAAAATTATCCTTCTTTATGCAGCCTGTGGAGACAAGGTTTCTTAGACATGGCCATGGCCCTCAAGGAAGATGCCAAGGCCACAGGCAGTTCCTCCAGTGACCGTGAAAAGGTCCCCTGGGGCACAAGTCTAATTTGGCACCCCTACCTTTCTCCTGCAGCTTTTCTGTCTACTTAGCTAACCAGGTGGGTCAATGATGGCAAAGGGAAAAAAGAATCAACAGCTTCAAACGTAGAACTTGCTCAAGCTCAATGCATTTTTGGTGTGAAGCTTTTCCCTTATCATTTATTAAAAAACGGGTAATAAGTATACGATATGCTCTTCATACGGACACCTCTTTCCTACAGAGAATTAGCAGTAAGAAGAGCAGCTTATGAACACTTGAATATTAGCTAGGATGATGTGGCATAGATAGGATAATGATTATGAATGTTTCTGGTAAAGGTAGTGGTACTAGGGTGAATAATCAGTTTATATGTAGATTAAAAGACATTTCGTTCCAATGCCATAATTTTAAATCATCCCAAATAATTCTTGTGTTTGATAGTCTATGCACATTGAGTGACAGTGCTTCTTGATGCTTGCTTCGTGTTGACATCATTCTTATGCTGCATAATTCACCTGTTCAAATTCCCTATTTCTCCCGTTCAAGCAACATTACATTCATCATAAGAAACCTCGTAGATGAGTTCCAGAAACTTGCTGATGAGATTAGGGGGCGGCGTGCACCCCACACTTACATATGCATTCAAGAGCCTCATATCTTGCAAATGTTAGAAATACTCCTGCTAAGCTAGTTCTTGGTGTCATACAAGGTTACTTGCGAATACGAATTTGCCTAAATTTAGAAAACAGTCAATCTAAAACATGTCAAGCAATATTGCTGACAAGACACACACATTCCAACTGAACTAAATACAAATAAATATAGCACCAAATCCAGAATCATTGGCATGCTGCCATTCTTTCAGTGGAAAAAAATCTGTCCTGCGTTGTAAATCTGGAATCCTTTATAACCCAGACTACTAAATGCCACATGAGGGATGTGAGGTAAGATATGCGTGTATTTATTCCTCGTTTTTTTTACTTTAAGACCCGATAATGCTTGAACAGCAGTGAAAGCACTGAGATCACGGTACTTAATACTTTATATTGCTCCAGAAATCCGTTTTTCTGCCGATCGCAGCATTTGACACTAACAATTTTTGACAGAAAATGTGAGACAGAAGGCACATAACACTTAAGGTGGTGCTATTCACTTTGATTGCTTGGGAACGAAACTCATAATGTACATGTTATTGCCCTACATGTCATTGCCTTTGAACAACAAAAAGGTAGGGGGTTTGCGTTTTGCAAAACTGCATGGAGGTTTTTACTATGTGCAATTAAAATTAGAAACCTTCACAGCTGATACTAAATGTATTCTCCAGAGCTTTAGGTTATACAGGTGCACTACTTTACACAGAACACACTCTTTTACCTCATCACTGCCCACACTCTTAGGCAAAGTTACACCCTTTGGAGTTCCCCTTCTGCCACACCACGATAATCGTCATCTGCCTTGTTGCGTTTCCTTCCTTTAACGTTGCGAGCCCTGTACTTTCCAGTAACGAATGGCATGCGTGTTATCAGCATGATAGCATTCCCGAAAGGAAAGTAGCGGGCGTGTTGTTTTAAAGAAAGGAAACACATCAAGGCAGATAATGATTATTGTTGTGTGGCAGAAGGGGCACTCCAAAGGGTGTAACTGCATAAGAGTGCAGGTGGTGATTCAGATTCTTCAATGGTATTTCATTGTATGGGATGGCACATCGCTCTTCACTTATTTGCAGAATATTGCATTCCAATTGTGTTATATGAGATGAATCCATTAGAGAGCTTTCACTTGCCCTAAATATATTACAGCTCTGTACTGGTAAACTGGAAGCAGCTTGCAGTGCTTGTGGAAAAACAATTGTAACTGCCACATTATATGTAACTGCTAGTGCACAGGCATCGGCAGCAGCAATGGTTAGGGTGCACTTGTTTCTTCTGTTCTGGGGTATGCATCCTCCACGAGAAAGTAGTTTTTTTCGTCTTCCTTTTCTACCACATTGGAATGTGATATGGGGTGTAAACTTCATGAACATTTATTCTTGCCGGTGCCACAGATCATTGTTGCTACGACCGTATAAGCAGTGTGCAGCACCTGCAGGGAACAATCTGTGAATCTTTAACGAACAGTAAGGATAATGCATAATCGAATAATTTTTAGTAATTTTCAACAAATTTAGAACTCTTTGCTTTCCACTGTGGTGTTTTTCACTCTAATGTTGGCACAAGGTTTGTCTACAGGATGTCATTTTGTGTGAAAGAGTGCACTTGTGCGCATAACACCTCATCTTCAACATTCTGCTGCACAGAATGTCATTAGGTTTCGTATGCATTGGTCACTATCGGCTGCTCCTTTGTTAGTTGGAATGTAGCATTTATGTAAATCACATTTGATGTTCTAACAAAAAGCATTGTGCCCTCTTCTAATTCTCCTACTTGATGCCTAGTGCTATAATAGCATGGTTGACACCATGAGAGTCAGTGTGGTGTATAATTGTGTCTGGTGGGGTGGGGAGTGTACATTAACTTAAGCAACTTTTCCAGACGACTTGAATCAATATTGTGGAATGCTGTTTTTTTTTCAATCACTGTTACCAAGTTTCACTTTGGTTGTGGCAACAAGTTTGATGTAGTTCACTAGCACTCCTGCCAACACATATAATGTGCAGGCATCTGTGTTGAAAAAAAGACCAGCTAATGGTTTGCGAGGAGCTAAGGTCCATTTAGACCATTAAATTTTGAGCTTACACCGCTGGAAATAACTGGTGAATGAAAGCACACCCAGGAGAACTGACCATAATATTTTCTTTCATTATAATAATGCCGAAGCTTTGAATTGCATATGAACTGACTTGTTTAAATAATGACCCATTTCCTTGTTCACGTAAGACAAAGGTTCCACAGGAAGACAGAAACTTGAAGCCGTCAACAGCAGCATGAATATAAACAGCGCTCGACGTTTTGCAATCTTGCACCTGGTTATCATATTGTCCATCCCATTTTTTTCCACAGGCTGTTCTTTACTGTTTTATGGTCATACCCAGTTTAATTTTAATGTCCCTATTTTTTATTATTTCGTTATTATATCTTTTCGTCATCGGCTTTTAACAAAATATATATTCGTAATGTGCCTTCATTTACCATTTACAATGATCTTAACCAGATACATCGTCATACAAAATTTATTTTCCTTAATTCTTCGTTTTCCTTTTCCAAAAGTGCAAACTGTTTATCTTGATACCTATTTCCTCTTCTGGGAAGATTAGGTCTACTGGATTAATGACTGCTTACATGTGTACACCGTTTTCTGTTTTGGTCACCCCTACTCTTTGCAAGAACTGACAGTAGTGCTCATATCCGCTCCATCACAATCACCACTGCTAAGCACACCCTTCCTTCCTTTATTTTAACACTTTGGCTTCTCTTCTCCCCCAATGAAGCTATGGGCCAGTGAGCTATCCACAATCCAAAACAACACAGCCAAGGAAAACATTTGCTACCCTAATGACAAGCACCTATGTCGAAATGTTGGCTACAGCAACATCCCTTGTTCCAACAATGTTGGTCTACTTACTTGTTTTTCTAACACAGAAGTTACTGCTTTGTCGTGTTCTGTGAATATACTTTTTTGCCGCTTTCTTTAGGATGGATATTCACGAATACTATTTGTTTCTCCTAACAGCAGGAAGTTTATCCTTGCAAGCATTTTGGGTCAAGAACAACTTTCACCAGGAAGAAGTGCAAGACGAGTGATTGAAGAAAATAGAGTTGCTTCTGTGATCTAAGAACTTGAGGACTGAAATGTTACACCTTTTTGTATATATGCTATGCAGTGCATTCATATCACAAAGTGCAAAGTGTTTTATCTCTGCAGCCATGTCATTGTGTTGGCAAGACAATTTTCTCAATGGTGACCTGCTGCTTTGTCTATGAGCTGCCTTCATGACATTTGCATTAAAGGCGATGTACTATCGTGGACAAAAGTGCCCTGGAAGTGCGAGCGTTGACCAAATTGCAGTTCTGTTCAAGACCGCTGAAAACAGTGGGTCACGTACGCACATTCCGAACGCAGATGGTAGCATGGCTGATCCCAGCAAATAGTGCACCATAAAATTCGGTCGACTCTCGCACGTCCTGGGCAATTTTGGCCCCGATGGCACATTCTCCGAACAATGGATATGCTCTGCAAGATGAAATACGGGAAGCACCTGTACTTTAATGGATATAGTACAGATTTAGCATACGGAGTCTTTCGTTTTCTGAATACGGCAAGCACCTGTATTTTAACGGTTATAGTACAAATTCAGCATACAGTGTGTTCCGTTTTCTGAATACGTGAAGCACCGTACTTTAACGGTTATAGTACAGATTCAGAACACAGAGTCTTCCGTTTTCTAGATACAGAAGCACTCGTATCTTGTATTACGGTCTCTCTTTTACAGTTGTCCGTTCTACGGAAATGACCGTTCTTAATTTACGGAAGAGTGTTGGGTCACAAATTACCAGCAAATTTTCTGTAATGTAAGGCAAATTTTTTTTACAGTGTAGTTACAGATAAGTTCAACTGTAAACTGAATGCTTTTTGAAAATATTTTACGCTTACTCAAATGAAACGGTGCTACACAAAAATCTGAACATATAGGGAATAGCGTTTCATATATTCGAACACTTTACTTGCTAAATTGCTAAAGTCAAGTTTCCAGTGTTAGCAGAAGTGTTTCACACACCAGTACCTATTTTATTGAACATTCAAACAGACAGCTGCAACTGGAACCTTCTTTATGTATGAAATACACCATTTGACAAAGTTCGATACATTTATAGTTATATGAATGCAGAAATAAAATGCAGATACACATGGAGCGCCTTACCGTATACGTTGTGATTTTATGTGGCGAACCCTTCCCTTTAGGTAAAGTGAACGTATTTTCTCCGAGTATACATGGAATACTACGGGTAATTGTGGCGCATATTATTGCAAATACAGTTTTGTTGTATATACTAGGCCAGATGTCAACGTTTTCAGTTCCTTTAGTTCGTTATTTTAGTAATACTGCTAGTCGAGTCATTACAGGAAACAATAAAGGAATTCAATAAAGGGTGGAGACACATGCTTACGTGAACGCGAAAGAGGCACCATACAGGGTCTTCTGAGCGTGATAAGCCTGGTCTACGAAGTGCCGTGCGCTCGGTTCTAGATTGGCGTAGCCATCGCCCAGGATGTTCATGTCGTCCTTGTAGAAAGACTCGTAGAACAAAACGTCGCAGAGGCCGTCAGGCGGCAGCGCTGACGCTTCGGGACGTAGCATGTTCGAGACGGTGCAGACCAATGTGTCTGCAGGTGCCTGTAACGCCACTGTCGGCAATGGAAAAGCATTTATACACTTATTTTTTATATTTATTGCGTACTGCTAGCTTAAAATGTAAGGCTGTTGCAGGGTTGGGACACAAATACAACAATTATAGTGGTTTCATACATGGTTGAGTTTGTGTTGGGAATTCGAAATATTGTGAACAAGAAATAAGGGCCATGCAGACGCTTTCCTGGTTGTCAGGTTAATGCAAACGATTCGCTTACACAAAGGTATTGATAATTTGGAGTAAGCGAATAAAGATGTTATTATAAATAAGAAATGAAAACGACTCGACACAAACAGTCATCGGCATGAAAACCACACATCAACATATTAATTTGATTTTTCTACCTAAGGCAGTAGGTAAATATAATTAGTAAGTTTTGAGGTAAACGTATCAGTTGAGCTACTATATACGGCGTGTTCAGGTAACCAATTCCACTCTCTTATGGTGTGTGGGAAAAACAAGGACTTGAATGAGTCACTGCATAATCTATAGCCTTTTAGGTGTCTATTATGTTTAGTTCTAATGGATCTTGTTTCTGGGAACGATAGAAATGGACAGCTCTTTCCGTTTACATCGTTATTGAAGAGCTGGAATAAGAACTTGAGACGCAGAAGATATGCGCGTTTGCTAATTTTGAACAGACCCGCTCTCGCAAGTAGGTCCGCGGGCTAATGACAACGTCGATACTTGTTGTGCACAAATGTAATTGCTTTCCTTTGTACTTCTTGTAATCTATCAATACATAACTTTGTGTGTAGAAACCAATTTATAATACTATATTCAAGAACCGAGCGAACTAAGGATATTTATGCTAATAGTTTTTTACTTGGTGGAGCATTCCGAATTGCGCGTTTTAGTGAGCAAAGAGCAGAAAAGGCCTTTGATGAAATGTATTCAACATGTTTATCCCATTTTAAGTCTGCGGAAATGATTACCTCTAGGCAGTTGTAGTGTTCAACGAGTTTGAATGGTACTTCACCTATCACCTAAGTGAAAGTAAGAGGTTTCTTCCGAGAACACCACCTAGCACGCCGTTTTATATCATCGAACACGTTACGTGATATGTGCTCATAGATCTCGATTGCTTTGTATCGCACACTTGGATTCCTGCACTGTCAGGTTAAAACTGCCTCATGATAACTTAAACTAACCTTCTGCAAACTGAGTAGGCTTAGGATATTTGGGATTCTTCTAAGTCTACATTACCTGAACTTATTTCCAGGTATTTAAAACTATGCTTCTCGTTTTATATTACTTCGATAGCATGACTTGGCGTGTTGTGTGCCCCGCTATTACCACCTGGAAGCCATGCTGGAAAAATGGCACACAAATTACGTGATCGCTAAATAAGAAATTATGGCAAGTTCCACTCTGTCAAAACTGTTAGAACAGCGGCGCTGTTCTTTGCGTTTTCACAGAGTGGAACACTGGCCGTATAGCTTTTTAAGGTGTACGTTGTAGCTCATTCGTCGTCGCGACGTTCCTTTGCGTTGCTTGGTCTTGCCTCGCCATTGCAGCTTGTGTTGACGGTTCTTGCTCCTGACGCTGTTGTCGTAGCGCACACCTCGTGAGCACGGCTTTGTGGTCACTAACGCATAGAGCGAGCGGCACAGCTATCGGTTGCAGATCAGTTACCTTCGCGACGACCAAGTCAACGCAATTGCCCCAAATCTTAGTTGGTTGCTTGGCCCACGCATTGCTGAACCATGTTAATCCAAACTCCGCATGGATGTGCTCTACAATCCAGTTCTCCCGCAAAATGTGGATGTTGAAATTCCCGACAACGACAACGGGAACTCTTCCGTAGCGTGCGACGTCAGGCCCGTTCCCGCGCAAGCTTCGGATGGCACTCACGTCGGGCCGCTTTCTCCTAGGGAATATAAGCAGGCTTGGCCATACTGGAAGCACGAAGGCGGAGGAAGAAATGAAGTGACGGCTTTTGTGTATACCGCATCGAGCCTCTCACTGACCTACTTTCCGCATATGCTCATTGGCTGCTTCACTCACCCGCCCCATTCTAGGCGTGTCGCAGCTGCCTGTGTCACTCTCGCCTCTCTCGCTACCAGGTCACGTGACGAGCGTGACGCCAAGCTGCACGAATGCACGGGATCGACCAAGAACAGTTCCGCTCAGGCACGTACCCAGGATTTTTTTTCGGGGGGGGCCCACCACCTCCATCATCATCATCATCATCATCATCATCATCATCACCACCACCACCACCACCACCACCACCATCATCATCATCATCATCATCATCATCATCATGTTTTATGTCCACTGCAGGACGAAGGCCTCTGCCTGCGATCTCCATTTACCCCTGACCTGCGCCAACCGATTCTAACTAGCGCCCGCGAATTTCCTAATTTCATCGCTCCACTTAGTGTTTTGTCGCCCTCGATTGCGTTTTCCTTCTCTTGGTATCCATTCTGTAACCCTAATGGTTCAACGGTTATCTAACCGGCGCATTACATGACCTGCCCAGCTACATTTTTTCCTCTTGATGTCAATTAGAATATCGTCTATACCCGTTCGCTCTCTGATCCAAACCACTCTCTTTCTCTCTTAACGTTATGCCTAGCAATCTTCGTTCGATCGCTCCTTGCGTGGTCCTTAACTCGCTCTCAAGTCTCTGCCCCATATGCACTGGCAAAATGCACTGATTGCACACCTTACTTTTCAATAATTATGGTAAGCTTCCAGTCGGGAGCTGGCAATGTCTGCCGTATGCGATCCAACCTATTTTTATTCTTCTGTAAATTTCCTTCTCATGATCAGGGTTCCCTGTGATTAATTGACCTAGGTAAACGTACTCCTTCACAGTCTCTAGTGGCCGACTGGCGATCCTGATCTCTTGTTCCTTTGCCCGGCAATTTATCATTATCGTCATCTTCTGCATATTAATATTCAACCCCACTCTTACACTCTCTCTGTTAAGGTCTCCAATCATTTGTTGTAACTCGTCTGCATTGTTGTTGAATAGAACAATGTCATCGGCAAACCGAAGGTTGCTGAGATATTTGCCGTCGATATTTACTCCTAAGCCTTCCCAGTTTAATAGCTTGAATTCTTCTAAGCACGCAGTGAATAGCTTTGGAGAAATTGTGTCTCCCTGTTTGACCCCTTTCTCTATAGGTATCTAGGTATCTATAGATTGCTGATGATATTATCCTTCTTATCTTTTAGTGCGTACATCATGGTTTGTCCTATTCCAAGTTTCTTTTTTACTGATTTCAGGCTGCGTTCATTTTTTACGGCTTCTTCAGTCTTTCTCATGTTATAGTTTCGAATAGCAGTTATTTTCGCCTTGTTGATCAGTTTTGACAGTTCTGCGAATTGCGCAACGCTGTGCGGCCGCCACTCCCATACAACCGCGTAGAGCGCAGGACTCTGCGATTCTAGACGTACTGCGCTCACCGAGAAAGGTTAGAAAAACACTCACATAAGCACAGCAGAGAAGTGGCTACGTGAGGCGGTTCGACCGATAACTGTAGAAGCGTCATTCAAAGCAAGTAATTATTCTCCACTTCCGGCGGCGTTTCCTCTACTTCCTTTTTAAATAAAAAGATGTTGATCCATAAATAGTCTCATAAACAACAGTCAACATTTTTGGTTATTGCGTTGGCTCTCTCCCTTAGTAGATCGCTTAATTTCTCAACTCCTTGCGATTTTTGTTTCCAGTTGCCAAATTTGCACGAAAAGCGCAATACAATTAGGGAAAAACAGACGAGCTAACGGGCGACAGTCATCTTGCTAATGGGTTTAAGGATTGTTGCAGGGTTTCATGATGGACGCTCTTTCACATTATTTTATTTCCCACCTTATCTAACCCATATCACGTGTATAGGGTTCCGGGCATCTGCCAGCGTCGCGGCGAGCCGTGAGTAACTCAAGGAAATAATGAAGCACAGGGAAAACTTAAACGCAATTGGCGTTTTCTCCGGCCGCAACTCGTTCCATGAGAGTATACAGACCAGCTAAGTAACAGCCGCATCCCTCTCCTGGTCCCAGGATCAGCCTAAACAAAGAAGGTTGAACTAACAAAAGCAAGAGCTATGCGCGTGACGGTGGAATAGATGGTGACAACTGAACGCATCTCGAGTTAATCGCGCGGGTGCGGAATCTATGAGAAAACTGTCCTTCACATTACAAGAGATGCCGATAACTACCGCCATCTAAAAGGAGTGAAATAGGCAGCATAAGGCTGACCGATGAACAGCTGCCAAGTCTCAACATTAATCTGGCGGCGCTTTAGGAATGTGTGAGGAGTGGTGGCGTGGGTGGGGAGGGGGGGGGGGTATGCCACTTGATTTCGGGGGGGGCCCGGGCCCCCCCGGGCCCCCCCCCTGGGTACGTGCCTGGTTCCGCTGTTGAAAGAAAAGTCGCCACGGTGAGGATTCAATCCGCTGCCCCACCGCTGCTGCTCCGTACCGCTGCTGCTCCGTACCCGAACGCGCTAACCACTGCATCACCGTTGCGACAGGCCACAGTGTTCAACATCCTCGAGGATGTGTGCGTGGTCGGGCTCGGCCTGGCGGGCGGTTCACTAGATGGCGCATGATATGAATGGCGCCACTGTCGGCGCTATGGAGACTTCGTCGTCCGAAGGTGAATCGCTCGCGTCTATACATCATCAGGCAACGCAGCAAAGCGTGGCCCGAGGCGCCAGTTCACTGCTGACGAAGTAGGCGACGATCGCAACGCGGCGTGACGTGCCAATCCAGCTGCTGCACCGTGACTGCTTCGGTGGAGATGGATATAGGTGTGCTGTACAGTTCGTCGAAACAGGACTTGTGGCTGTGCGTGCCGTGGCACCAAATCTGTCTCAAATGGTCTCGGCAGCGTTCGTGTACGTACTCACCTCTCCAATAGACGCAGTCACTACTTCACGAGGCACTGAAGTCCACTTGGTGTTCGAGAGCATGCATGCTCACTGCGCGAAGTAAGGTATGCCCGGACATAATACTCCGTTCACAATGCCATGCTACTGTCGATTAATTTGGAAACGCAGGCGGCCTCGCCTAGCCTCTGGTCAACGACGACGAATAAGATGCAACGCTCTGGGGTATCCATCGGACGACGACTACGACAACCCCCCAGAGTATTAGGTGCAATTCGCCGATGAACCCAATAAAGAAGTGCATTGTGAACACCATGGTACCGCTCGGAAAATAAAGTCATCGCTCGGCAAATTGGTGTCAACGTGCTGAAAAGTAGTTTCATCGAGAAAGAACACTCAACCCAATGTAAAGGTAATATCAGACATCCAGCAAAACGTAGCGAACTGCTACAAAGGTCCCCCATACGCGTTCCTCGAAAGAAAAGGCCTCGCAGTTGAAGAAAAACACGTCCTTGGCGGCGATTTGAACGTGGGACAAACGCCTATGCAGGGCAGTCGCTCTAGCATCTGAGATAACCAGGCTTCTAGGAGATGGCAGGGCAAAGTCGAATTTATGAACAACTAGAAGAAAAGGCAAGAGTTTGACGTAATAGTTCTGCGCAAACCTGCAAGGGGGAGAGAGTAATCAATAAAAGGAAAATAAGACATCCACCCGAGCGTGGCAAATTGCTAAAACGACACCCATACGGGTTCGTCAAAAGAAAAAGCCTCGCATTTCAAGAGAAATTCGTCTTTGTCCGGGATTCCAACCCGGGACCACCGCCTTTCCGGGGCAGCCGCTCTACCATCTGAGCTGGCTCTTTCTATCGCCACCAACCCGGAGAACGTTAGCTTCAAAGCAGCCGTGCACAACACTGTGTAAAGCTTTGTTCGTATACACTACTTTCCGTCCTGCAATTATTTAACCAGCAACACTATAAGACCTTCGCAATTTTTTTCAGGGTAGCGTTCTACTTCCGGTGCTTTTGTTCATGACTTCGCTGATTTCTCGGTTCCTGTTGACAATCTTCTGACCTGAGGCACGTCTTTAGTCTGGTCCACATATTAGGGTCGATGATGTGCCATTTTGGGTCAAATGCTTCGACTATCCCACAACCTGGCGCTGTCCTGCTACAGCGGAATCATGCATTTGAAGAGCAAACCGTGGCTTTCGCGTGCGGTCGACTTTTTTCTGCCAAGTGAAACGGGAACATATAAGTGATCGGTGAATTTGATTTCATTTTGCAAACTGAATATCAACTTTAGATGGACTTTCGTGCTTTTGTTGATGCCTTGTGATTCGTACTTCGTAGATTTTCGCACTGTAGGCGTGTGAGTATGAATTACTAACTATCCAGGTGAAAAGAGCGTGGAACGCATATTGCGGGACACAGAGCAATCCACAAAGCAAAAGTAACCTGTGTTTCATACAGATGATTGGCATTCTTTCTCCTGGCCCAGAATAGCATTATACTTAAGCATGCCTTCTAATTTAGTGATGTCAGGAGTTCTTATACCTATTTAGTGTGCGTCATCAGCAATTGCCATATTTTGTAAAAACAGTAGTACTCTGTCCTTATCGTACCGTTTTGTACAAAAGAACAAATTGGTAGTGAAAGATCTATCTATGTCTGCTCTAGTAGCGCATGGCTGCGCATTTTTGCACTATATATACAGTAATAGTTATAGCGGTTCCCAGTTTCACGTTTAGAAGCAGCTAATTTCCATGTTAAGCTTACTTTCTCGGCTGCTAAGTTCTAAATGCATGTGAGCAAAACTATATTATGTATATTATGTATGGCTATATTATGTTTTCTGTTTATTTGTTGTACGCATACATTGCTTTCTAGTCCGTGGATTTTATAGGGCACCTCGGCCTGTTGAGGTACATTACATAAGTACACGGACAGTGCTCGTACAGAAAATTGCACCTTCCACGTGCGTGCGTAAATATCGGCGGGAAACATTTTAATTGTAATCATTAGGACACATCTTGTTGCTAAATTGGGTCCCAGCAGTAGAAGAGTTGCTTGCTTTGTGGAAATGCTAAGAGAAGCATGATTACGACATGTCTATTCTCACGTTTTTTTTTAAGGCGCGTTGGTGTGGCAGTTATGACGGCTTTTCGCCGCTAGCAGGAAGCTATTGCAGCACTTATTTGGAACGACATTGAGTTTCATAGCTCCTCCAGGGCCATGCATGAATCATGAAAACACACTGAACGCTTGGCAGCACATTTCTGGAGACTGTCCTTATGACCGTTGGTGTTTCATAGTTTTATTTTAGTTTTACGTGCACGCGTAGCTACACTCATGGACATCTTTCTGTGGCTATGAAAAGAAAGCTACGGAGGCAAAGCACGCACAAATAAGTGCGCTTCTGAAAAGAGTCCCGCGATTTCATCCACGTTAGTTTACGCAGGGGAAGAGAAAGAAACACCTTATTAGGAACAGTTAAATTAAGACAAAACACACCACTGAATGCAAAAGTTTACATATTGGGCGGCTTTTCTTTTCCGCGTATGGGGAAACAGAAACACGATGCCGCCGCACATGGAACCTGCGTCAATTCGCCGTCTTTTGCAGCAACCAAAAGTACTGTGAAACTGTGCGGTTCTTTGCTTACATGACGGTATACGGATTAGTTACACCATTACACCGTCGAGCGAGGCGACATGTAATTCTTGTACCACTTTCAGAGACAACTTAAAATATTTTTATGTCATACAAACTTGCTAGGTTGAGCCGATATAACCCACAGTCTTCTCATTCCAACCAAAAACATGTCAGTAGCAGACAACCCGCTTAGAATGCTGATTTGGCTGCAACATGGCGGTAGCGCCATCTGTAGTGGAACTCACCTTTAAGCACTACTGTACGTGTCTTGCTGTTTCTCACTGTAACCATGTCTGCTAACCCATCCCCGCCCAGTACGAACTGCCAACTCCGTTCAGAAACACAGGTGAAGGCTTAGCCTTGTCTTGGCAGCATCCGGAGAGCAGAACATCACGTGAGATATTTTCGCATATCTAGGCTAGCCAGTGTCTATAAATATATCACATATGCTAAAACGTCGATCAGTTAACGCTGTAATAATTGCCCTTCCTTCACAGCATTTGCTTCTCAGCCACGTACCATGTTCCGATGGAGTATGACAGCGTTGAAACGCAAGAAGCCTGAAAACGCTGCTTCCGAAACATCCACCCGAAGCGGTCATCTTCGCTGTTATCATTGCTTATAGTGTCTCACATAGGCAAATAAACGGCACGTTATTCTCACTGCCTTATTGCCACATACGAACGCATATCGTGCAATGGAAGCTACCTGATCGCTTTCGGTTTACATGAAGCGATTGGTAGAGAATCTTCAGGCAAGAATAATTAGCAAACTCGTCTAGAATGCGCGACTAATGTGAAGCACAAGCTAACATTGTTCCATAGAAGCACTGTGATTTAGCGCATGTCTTTCGAAATGCATGTCATAGGTGGTTTTTGTCGTGCACAACGACACAACGATCAAGTTCGAATTAGTGTAGAGCTTCACGGAAAGTGTTGGCTTGCGTTTTAGTTCATATCCATGATGAATATTTGATGTAATCGCTTGCAATGCATATTTCTAAAGGATTGAAAGTAGTGCGCTTTAGAATGAACAAGGGTTTCACGAACGAAACTTCCGCGAAGTACAGTGAACCTTAAGCTGGTACGTGAAGCCTACATTGAGCTTTACGTTTTCTCTAGCAACTCATTAATACGGAGCTCTACACCCACCTGGAACTGGCGTAGCCCTAGTAGTCCTACGCGATGCACGGGTAAGCGGCCTCGCCACAGCTCCGTTGTCTTTGTGGCCACCGCTTGAGTTACGGCCTTCGAAGATTGTCGTTTCCTGATCATCTGAATGCGAGCAAAAGAATCAGTAGTGAGCTTTAAAACTTGTGTTGAAGAAGACTAGCTACGTACACTGCGGACTGGCATTCATCATAATCATCAGTTGTGGAGGAATTGAAAGAACTAGCCAAATGGGTTCGCCAGCTGTGAGCTGTCTTAACTCCAGCTTTCCTTTTTTTTATGGTAGCTCACGCGTTTACACTCTTAAAAAACAAACCTCAAAATATTGGACTGCTGGCAATTTTAGGGACGTGATCTTCTGCCACAAGCTTTTGATAATAAGGTCTGCACTAAATCGACCTTTTGTAAAGACCAGAGCACCCTTTTCTTATGCAAGGTGCTTTTGAAGCCCTTAATATTAGGTAGCAGGTATAAACATCAGCCTTAGTGTCATGAGAACGACGATCACCGTCACGTCCCCAGTCACCAATCTTTGCAAATAATTTATCCAAAAAGGCCCGATTGTTTGAAGATAGCCCAATGTTCTCCAGCTAAAATTATTTCCATTTCGGAATGGGCAACGTACAAGAGAGAAGCAGGATTTATTTAGTGATGTCATCCAAACATCAAACGGCGCAAATGTGGTGTTGGACAATGTAAATCCAAAAGTGGAGAATAGGGCTAACCACATATAGAAGAGCAGAAAAATAACGCAAACATGCATATAAACTAAAAAATAAAAAAGTTTTGACGAAGACCACATACACGGTTGATGGCGCACGTCTTGTGTAACTTTATTGAAATTTAGACAACATATAATTGTCCAGGTAAAGAGAACTAAAGGTGACACACGTGTTCACCTGGACTAGGCCCTAGACGCCCTGCATGCACGCAGACAATGTTTCGACATAATGAATGACGAAGTACGAACAATTTCTTACAGAAAGACTACAACAATTCACATACAGCAATATACATATTAAAAGTACATCGTACGTTCAAATCAATCTAATTAAAATTTTAAAATCACCACAATCATGTTCATTTGACAAAAAACAAAGGAAGAAATCCGTACTGGCTTATGCACGATTCAAGAAAAAACGGTTTGCCTGTTTTCGGCAAGCAGGCAAAGAGAAACAAGTTTCCAAGATATCGATCAGATCAGAATAAAGGTTTAACAGATTAGGATTTTGCCAACCTAATAGCTGTGTGCGCAGCTCGTCCTACATTTAAACTAAACTAAGTATCAAAAGCAGAAAGACGACATAAGCAATGAAAGAAGGACCAACATCCACGATAGCAATCACACGGAATGACCGAACGATGAAATGCGACTGTTTTAGTGCCTGTTTAGTCACTTGTGGGACAATGGCACCATATACATCCCACTGTGTAATGTGCGCAGAAACGCGTCTGAAGAGCAAATGAGCGCGTTTAACTTGGTTGTTTTGTGCTCCTTTCTGTCTAAAGTTTTCGTCGACTCACGCGGGAATAGGTTTCGGAGGGCTAATATGAGGCGACAAGCGTGCAATAGGCAGAAACATTTTATTTTTGGAACGCTTCCTGGATTTGGCTGATATTTCTCACAAGGAGAAAATTCTTGAAATGGCCGAAAAGTAACCCTGGGGCGCTATAACGTAAAACTATTCCAAACTTTTCTGTACCAATTCTGCTATCAGCCCTCCACGATTGATCAAAAACTTTTTTCGACCGCGCCCACTTCACCCGTCTGTCACGCTTCGTCATGAAAACCGCGATACCTCCCCATCTGATATGATGTGCACACACTGATTATGCATGATTTGAAAGAAAAAAGAAAAAACTGACTGTGGCTTAGCTAAGGTTAAGCCCTGGATGCGAAGCATACTAGCCTTTATTTTAACGCGACAGCGCTAAGGAGCTCGTGTCGCAGAAAAGCCGGTGTGGTCGGCGTCGGCTCAGGCGTGCGGCGCTTGCTCAGGCGCACATTTCGTTGTCGCGCCGAACGCTGCGTTGCTCGACGCTCACCGCGTCCGACGTGGGGCGCGTAGTCGCTGCGCCGTAGCAAAGCCACCTAGAAACAGTCTCTATAGCACACCGCAACCTTCGCTTCTCATTCCAACGAGCAGCTCTGTCTCCAGGAGGCATCTCACCTCGTGAGTGTCTAGCAGAGGCAAGCGCAGCTGCTTATATACCGCCGCGATGCCGCGAGTGACGGCGCGAGTTGGAGCCCCGTTTCTCCTCTGTCGTGACGCCACGGTGTCACGTGGTCAGCCTTGAAGGCGACGCCGCGAGCGACGGCGCGAGTTGGAGCCCCGTTTCTCCTCTGTCGTGACGTCACGGTGTCACGTGGTATTGAAGGCGACACCGCCGCGCCCGAGGAGCTGGGTTGAACTGTAGTAATATGCTCCGCATAAAACAGTTATTTCTGATTTGACCCTTTTTTGCGATTAGCCCTCGGCTATTGGCAAAAAGTTTTTGGGCTGCACCCACTTCACCTGCCTGTCACGCGACGTCACAAAACCGCTCAAACTCACCGCGTCAAAGTGACGTGTACGCGATAAAGATGCATTAATATGCCGAACAAAAATGAATTTTTTTCGGAATAGCCGCAGGCTGCCCCGATCCAAAAGGAATAAAAGATGGCTGCCGCCGATCGCTGAGACACTGGCTTCTCGCACCTGCCGGAGAGCATGGGTGTATTTGCGTATAATAAAACTTCTTGCGTGGCCGTGTAACGTTTTCGAGCCCTTTCATCACGTTTACCGCATCATTCTGCCAACTCTTCTTTGCTGAGGGTCAGCGTTAGCGTCATTCTTAAGCTTCCGTTGCATGTCGCCGTGATTTTCGACCAGCCACCACAAGCAAAGTAAGGGAAAGCCAACCAATCGCCGCCGCCGGCACCACCCTCTTCATCCGGTTATCGATTTTCAGTGCACAGGCTCTGGCCCAGTGAATCCCTCTCCACTTGAGCGTTCTCCTCGCCTCTTGTCAGCCAATTAGATACGACAAGCCGCTCAGTGTAGGCAATGTTACTCGTTTTTCAAGCAAACAAAATGACCTCCTATGAACGAGGAGAACGTTTGATCGGTCTGTTCGGACAGCCCTGCGAGTGACAGCCCGGTGCTTGCGTCGGTGGTTATGCAAATTTGACGTCAGGAGTTTGGAATAGAAACAGATTGGAATGGTTTTACGTTATAGGGCCCCTGTTTCCTGCGTTTAAATTTAACAGTTACATGACAATAAGAAGCCACATTTGTACCCTAAAGCGATAACTAGTCCGCAAAAGTTGCCCTTATGAATGCACGTGCAAAAATGAATGAATGAATGTGCGTGGTTAAGTGGCGCAAGGGCCAGATATGGCCAAAGAGTGCGAAGACAGTGTTAGTGATTTCGCGGTGATGATAATGAGTTCTGTGAAGATGTGACGTGGCTGTAAGGAGGCCTAAAAATAGTCACTGTAAAGTGCGTAAAATCTACGTGCTATAAAATTATGGCGATGACTAATGATGAATACTATGAACATTAAAATCCATCGTAGAAGAATGATGCATTATTTAAAATATGCGAGAAGTTATTTTGCTTACAGCACTACTGCCTCGCCAGAGCCCTTCAACCATAAGGGCCTAGAGGCATGTGCTATTCAAAATAATTATCACAGCGGCATCCTATGAAGAGGGGAGGCGCTACGAACATGTGGGGCTAATAACGTGCAACACATCTTTAAAAAAACCTATGACTGCCTTGGTGTCAAAGAGTAGTTCTGGACCAAGAAACATAACAGGATGAAGGTGGATGTGCTGCCATTATGCGAAGAGAAAATGTTTCTTTCTTTCAGCTTCGGCTTCCCGACACTCCAGTAGGACGTGGAGGACGGTCAGCCTCTCGCCGCATCTACCACAGGTTGGAGGCTCGTTTCCCGTGAGTAAAAAGTTATGTGTGCCAAATGTGTGTCCTATTCTTAGACGACAGAATAGGATATCTGTCCGGCGGGATTTTGTTACAGGAGGCCAGAAACCTAATTGTGGCTTTATTACATGCAGCTTGTTATTTGTTTCCAGGTTCCACAAGTGTTGCCAGTAGTTTTGCAGTTTTTTTCTTAGGAAAGGTTTCAGGCATGTGACAGAGACCGAAGCAGTAGGATTAACTGCATGCATTCAAATTGGTGTGGCCATCTGGTCCGCTAGAACGTTACCCTCGATGCCCCTATGTCCAGGCACCCAGCATATACTCACATGTTGGCTAGATATATATGCTTTGCACAGGTCAGAGCAGAGTTCATCAATTACCGGATTTTTGTGGTTACAGATTGACATCAAGGCCTTCACAACACTAAGGGAGTCCGTATATATAACTGATTTCTTGAGTTTTTATTTCTTTACATGCTTTGCAACCGACAACAGTGCGCAGGCCTCGGCCGTAAAGATACTGGTTTCTGCATGTAGTACATCGGATTCCGAGACGGATGAACCGACGGCTGCATAGGACACCCCGTCGTGTGACTTCGATGCATCTGTGTAGAACTCCGTGCAGGCGTATTTGTAGTGGAGTTCCCGGAAATGCATTTGGATTTCAATCTCTGGAGCATGCTTTGTGACTTGCACAAGAGATATACTGCATTGTATGAGCTGCCACTCCCAAGGAGGTAGCAGCTTGGCTGGATGCATTAGGCGGAGCTGGAGCAGTAGGACATGCATTTGATCACTAAGCTCCCTCACACGCAGCGAGAAAGGCTGTCTTAAGGAGGGTCGATTATAAAAGAGCGCAGCATATGTCATATCGTTAATGGTATTAAAGCACGGATGTTGAGGATATGAGTGGACTTTCAGAAAATATGTTTGGCTGATGTATGTTCTCTCCAGATGAAGTGACCACTCATTTGATTCAGCATATAAACTTTCAATGCGACTTGTTCTGAAAGCTCCAGTGGCCAGACGGATTCGTAGATGGTGGAACGGATCTAGCATCTTTAGCGCGCTCAGAGCTGCAGAATGATACATCACGGCACCGTTGTCCAACCGTGATCGAATGAGGCTCTTGTAAGGATTCATTAAACATTTCCTGTCGCTGCCCCATGTTGTGTGGGATAACACTTTAAGTTCGTTGATTTTAAGCATTTGACTTTGGGGTACTTTATGTGTGCAATAAAGGGTAATTTAGAATCAAATATGATGCCTAAGAACTTGTGTTCTTTGTTCACAGGAATTCTCTGACCATACAATTCGATACTGGGTTCTGCAATGAGCCCTCTCTTTCTTGTGAAAAGCACGCAAAAATTTTTGTTGGGGTTCAATTTAAACCCGTTTTCCTCTGCCCACTTGGAAACCTTGTTCAAGCCCTGCTGTACCTGTCTCTCACATGCTGTGACGTTGCAGGATTTGAAGCCTATTTGTATATCGTCTACGTATACGGAATAAAAAATGGCCGGTGGCAGTCTCAATAATTTCTCTCATCGTATTCGAGTGCTGATTGCCGTGTTATAGTTTGTTAACGAAGCTTTCCCGTCAAGTCTAAATATTTTAAGGCAGCTTCTCGTGTGCGTATCATGGCCACGCACGCTTATATCGCCTTCCGTTTCTCTACCACGGTTGCGCTTTATAACCACGGCGCTGCAATTTCACTCTCCTTTCCTTTCTTCTCCGCCCTTAAACTGGCTCTCTTAGCTACTACACGCAGAGACAAAACAACAGCGCGCGCATGCGATCCCATAGATGAGATGAATACATATATATATAGAAAATTATCAGTTATAGCTCTCGTAGTATAGCCTTCTTGGCCGTTTCCTTTTTTTTCTTTCTAAAGCAGTCCTATTAGGGTTATTATAGTTACACGAAGGTATTTCGCCCTCGTCAGCAGCAGTCCTTAGTTAGTTATTCCGGCGGCTAGCTTCCCACGCTAGGCGTGGCGCCCTCGCACCTGTTTAAGCTGTAAGTATGAGGCTGTAAGTATGTAAGTATGAGGCTCGGAGCAGGAGCTATGGCGCTTGAAAGTAAACTGGGGTCTGACGAACCTGCCGACTGAGCTATCTTTCGGGGCAACATCCAAAGGTCACGAGTTCAAATCACCTGTTATGTTCTTTTTTTTTCTCCATTTTCTTTTTCTTTTTTTTCTTTCTTTTTAATGTCTTTTCCTTTAGTTTTTTATCACTGTACGGGAACGCTCACAAGAAAATTTATATATATCCTCAATTATGTATGGCCACACATGTGCAGGTCATAAATACCAGGTTCTGTAGCCGAGTGCCATTCGTGCGGTATAACCGAGCTCAGATTGGTTCACCTTGGCTGATCAAATAGGGCACCACTCTAGGTTAAATGAGGCGTACAACTCCTGCGGGACCCACCGTGGTTGCTCAGTGGCTATGGTGTTAGACTGCTGAGCACGAGGTCGCGGGATCGAATCCCGACCACGGCGGCTGCATTTCGATGGGGGCGAAATGCGAAAACACCCGTGTACTTAGAATTAGGTGCACGGTAAAGAACCCCAGGTGGTCAAAATTTCCGGAGTCCTCCACTGCGGCGTGCGTCATAATCAGAAAGTGGTTTTGTCTCGTAAAACCCCATAATTTATTTTTTTACATTTAACTCCTGCGGGGACGGTAGAGTATCCGTCTCCCGTGCAAGGGGACCGTGGTTCAAATCCCGGTGCTGCGCAATTCTCCACCGGAAAATAATAAGAAAAACCATGTGTTGACAAAATTGCACAAACAGGCCTGGAGTGCGGCCTGATCCCGGTGACTAGAACCGGTAACGCACTCTCTCACCAGAGCAGGATTGGCCACCCCGGTGCAGTACTTGGCCACAACCTCCTATATGAATACAACAATCAAACACAGGCCCACAGTCCCCAGCAGCCGCGAAGCAACCGACCACGGCGGCGGTCAGATCTGTGACGCTGCAGAGGGTGCTAAGAGTACCTGGCTCCGGACAGGCCGCCATTGGAATCTGAACCTGGCAATGTTTAACGTTAGAACGGTATTTAGTGAGGCGAGTCTAGCAGTGTTATTGGAGGAATTAGAGGGTAGTATATGGGATATAATAGGGCTCAGTGAGGTTAGGAGGACAAAAGAAGCATATACAGTGATTAAAAGTGGGCACGTCCTGTGCTACCGGGGTTAGCGGAGCGACGAGAACTAGGAGTCGGATTCCTGATTAATAAGGAAATAGCTAGTAACATACAGGAATTATGTAGCATTAACGAGAGGGTGGCAGGTCTTGGTGTGAAACTTAATAAGAGGTACAAAATGAAGGTTGTACAGGTCTACGCCCCTACATCCAGTCATGATGACCAGGAAGTCGAGAGCTTCTATGCAAATGTGGAAACGGTGATAGGTAGAGTGAAAACTAAATACCCCATTCTAATTGGCGACTTCAATGCCAAGGTAGGCAAGAAGCAGGCTAGAGACAAGGCAGTGGAGGAATATGGCATAGGCTCTAGGAATAGCAGAGGAGAGTTATTAGTAGAGTTTGCAGAACAGAATTATATGCGGATAATGAATACCTTTTTCCGCAAGCGGGTTAGTCGAAAGTGGACGTGGAGGAGCCCGAATGGTGAGACTAGAAATGAAATCGACTTCATACTCTGCGTGAACCCTGGCATCATACAAGATGTAGACGTGCTCGGCAAGGTACGCTGCAGTGACCATAGGATGGTAAGAACTCGAATTAACCTAGACTTGAGGAGGTTACGGGAGGAACTTGTACACAAGAAGCCAATCAATGAGTTAGTGGTAAGAGGGAAACTAGAGGAATTCCGGATCAAGCTACAGAACAGGTATTCAGCTTTAACTCAGGAAGAGGACCTTAGTGTTGAAGCAATGAACGACAATCTCATGGGCATCATTAAGGAGTGTGCAATAGAAGTCGGTGGTAACACCGTTAGACAGGAAACCAGTAAGCTATCACAGGAGACGAAAGATCTGATCAAGAAGCGCCAATGTATGAAAGCCTCTAACCCTACAGCTAGAATAGAACTGGCAGAACTTTCTAAGTTAATCAACAAGCGTAAGACAGCGGACATCAGGAACTATAATATGGATAGAATTGAACAGGCTCTCAGGAACGGAGGAAGCCTAAAAACAGTGAAGAAGAGACTAGGAATAGGCAAGAATCAGATGTGTGCGTTAAGAGACAAAGCCGGCAATATCGTTACTAGTATGGATGAGATAGTTCAAGTGGCTGAGGAGTTCTACAGAGATTTATACAGTACCAGTGGCATCCACGACGATAGTGGAAGAGAGAATAGCCTAGAGGAATTCGAAATCCCACAGGTAACGCCAGAAGAAGTAAAGAAAGCCTTATGAGCTATGCAAAGGGGGAAGGCAGCTGGGGAGGATCAGGTAACAGCAGATTTGTTGAAGGATGGTGGTCAGATTGTTCTAGAGAAACTGGCCACCTTGCATACGCAATGCCTCATAACCTCGAGCGTACCGGAATCTTGGAAGAACGCTAACATAATCCTAATCCATAAGAAAGGGGAAGCCAAAGACTTGAAAAATTATAGACCGATCGGCTTACTGTCCGTTGCCTACAAAGTATTTGCTAAGGTAATCGCAAATAGAATCAGGAACACCTTAGACTTCTGTCAACCAAAGGACCAGGCAGGATTCCGTAAAGGCTACTCAACAATAGACCATATTCACACTATCAATCAAGTGATAGAGAAATGTGCAGAATATAACCAACCCCTATATATA
The DNA here is from genome assembly GCF_038994185.2 of Dermacentor albipictus. Lineage (NCBI taxonomy): Eukaryota > Metazoa > Arthropoda > Arachnida > Ixodida > Ixodidae > Dermacentor > Dermacentor albipictus. The sequence continues at coordinate 13,580,808 of NW_027225569.1, forward strand.
GCTTTCATTGATTACGAGAAAGCGTTTGATTCAGTCGAAACCTCAGCAGTCATGGAGGCATTACGGAATCAGGGTGTAGATGAGCGATATGTAAAAATACTGGAAGATATCTATAGCGGCTCCACAGCCACCGTAGTCCTCCACAAAGAAAGCAACAAAATCTCTAGAAAGAAAGGCGTCAGACAGGGAGATACGATCTCTCCAATGCTATTCACAGCATGTTTACAGGAGGTATTCAGAGGCCTGGAGTGGGAAGAATTGGGGATAAAAGTTGATGGAGAATACCTTAGTAACTTGCGATTTGCTGATGATATTGCCTTGCTTAGTAACTCAGGAGACCAATTGCAATGCATGCTCACTGACCTGGAGAGGCAAAGCAGAAGGGTGGGTCTGAAAATTAATCTGCAGAAAACTAAAGTATTGATTAACAGTCTCGGAAGAGAACAGCAGTTTACGATAGGTAGCGAAGCACTGGAAGTGGTAAGGGAATACATCTACTTAGGGCAGGTAGTGACCACGGATCCGGATCATGAGACTGAAATAACCAGAAGAATAAGAATGGGCTGGGGTGCGTTTGGCAGGCATTCTCAAATCATGAACAACAGGTTGCCACTATCCTTCAAATGGAAAGTGTATAACAGCTCTGTGTTAGCAGTACTCACATATGGGGCAGAAACCTGGAGGCTTACGAAAAGGGTTCTGCTGAAATTCAGGACGACGCAATGAGCTATGGAAAGAAGAATGATGGGTGTAACGTTAAGGGATAAGAAAAGGGCAGATTGGGTGAGGCAACCAACGCGGGTAAATGATATCTTAGTTGAAATAACGAAAAAGAAATGGGCATGGGCCGGACTTGTAATGAGGAGGGAAGATAACCGATGGTCATTAAGGGTTACGGACTGGATTCCAAGGGAAGGGAGGCGTAGCAGGGGGCGGTAGAAAGTTAGGTGGGCGGATGACATTAAGACGTTTGCAGGGACAACATGGCCACAATTAGTACATGACCGGTGTAGTTGGAGAAGTATGAGAGAGGCCTTTGCCCTGCAGTGGGCGTAACTATGATGATGATGATGATGATGGTGGTGGCAGTGAAGCACGTAGCGCGTTCATCTTAACGATAAAGAGAGCCCAGCTGAGCACGCCTTCCTGAGGTACACCAGTTTCCTGCGTAAAAGGACGTGACATTGCATTACCGACTTTTACTCGGAAGGTATGATTTGACAAATAGCTTTCAAATGTGTTCAGCATATTTCCACGGATGCTAATTTCCGACTGGTCTCGCAAGATTCCGTAACGCCATGCCGTGTCATATACCGTCTCCATATCGAGGAATATCGATAGGAAAAACTGTTTCTGTATAAATGTATCGCGGATATTTCCTTCAATGCGCACAATATGATCCGTTGTCGACCGCCCTTGTCGGAATCCACACTGATAAGGATAGAGCATATTGCTGAGCTCAAGGAAATGTATAATTATGCGATTTATCAATTTTTCAAGAAGCTTACACAGACAATTAGTTAGAGCTATCGGACGGTAACTTGCCGCCAAGGAAGGGTCTTTTCTGTGCTTCAGAACAGGCACCACAATCGCTTTTTCCGTGTGGATGGGAGATATCCGGAAGCCCAAATATTGTTTAATAGTGCAAGTAGTGTAACTTGTGTGTCAGTATGTAGGTTTCTGATCATGTCATACATGACTCTGTCAGGTCCCGGTGCAGTGCTTTTGCATGTGTTCAAGGCAGCTCTCAACTCGGCAATACTGAAAGGCCGGTTATGTGGTTCATTCTGCCTGGATTTTCGTATGATTGGCTGACGTTCTATTATTTCTTTATATTTAAGAAAGGACTGGGAATAATTGATTGAGCTCGACACACGCTCAAAGTGCTCCCCAAGTGAATCTGCCTGGTCTTGCAAGGTTTCGCCTTGTCTGTTTACCAACGGGAGGGAGTATGTTTGTCACCCTTTTATCCTACTAACCCTGTTCCAGACTTTGGCCTCATCTGTATACGAGTTGATACCCGATGAAAACGTTTGCCAACTCTCTCTTCTTGCCTGTCGGCGGGTTCGCCTGCCTAGGGATTTTACTTTCTTAAAGTTTATAAGATTATCCGCAGTGGGGGAAGCGGTAGCAACCCCCACGCTTTGTTTTGTTTCTTACGAGCAATCCTACAATCGTCGTTCCACCACGGGACACGCCGTTTACATGGCAAGCCATTTACTTGTGATATGCATTTAGATGCGGCATCTATTATCAAGGCTGTAAAATACTCCACAGCAGCATCAATTCTTAACGAGGAGGTGTCATGCCATGAGATACCAGTAAGAGTTCGAAATTTATCCCAATCAGCTGCATGTCAATCTTCTACCGAGGTGCCTGTGGTGGTTATTCGTTTTCTTTAGGTTTTCGTAGTAGTACGGGGAAGTGATCGCTTCCGTAAGGGTTCTTTGCAACTTCCCATTCGAGTTCAGGCAGCATAGAAGGAGAAACTACGCTGAGATCGATTGAAGAAAAGGTTCTGTTTGCTAGAGAGTAATATGTGGGTTCCTTCTTATTCAGAAGGCACGGACCACACAAAAAAGGAACTGTTCCACAAGACATGCTCGCGCATCTATACTAGAGTCGCCCCACAGGGAGCTGTGCGCATTGAAATCGCGAAGAACAACATAGGGTTCTGGCAATTCGTCTATAAATGACTGAAATTCATGTTTGTTTAATTTGCAGTGTGGAGGTACGTAAATCGAGCAAATCGTGACCAGTTTACTTAGGAGAACAACTCGAACCGCCACTGCATCAAGGGGCATTTGTAGCTGTAAACGCTGACACGAAATGCTTTTATGAATGAAAATGGCAACACCGCCTGATGATACGCCAGCATCATCGCGAGCTTTGCGAAACTTGACATATGATCGGAGAAAATTTGTGTGTTGTGGTTTTAGGTGTGTTTCCTGTAGACGCAGCACTTTTAGATTGTGTTTTTGGATAACTTCTTGCACGTCATCAAGGTTCCTAAGAAGACCTCTGACGTTCCATTGAATTATGAGTGTATCCATATTGGAAGTAAACAGGTGCTGTGTATAAGGAAACAGTAGTAATAATTACAGATATTTCAGAGATTAGGTTTCAGAGCTCTTTCGAGGCCCTGTAACCGGGGTTTTGCTCTTTTTGAAGCGTTCGAGGGAAGCTCGTCGCTCCTTAGGCGCTTGGTGCGCCTAGAGGATAGGTGTAGTGTCCATTGTCTCTTGTTAGGGGCAGGACACATGCTCTTGCGAACGAAAAGTTTCCCGAGACAGTCCCGTCTTGGGAGGCCAAGACCCCTGCGCCCACCAGCCCGGAGGTCGATGGGGCTCCCTGAGGGATTTGGCTGCGCCGGCTGTTGCCAGCGCCGGAAGAGGCCGGGGGGGTTGGGGCAGTCTCGGCTGCGCCCACCTTCGGGGTTGATACTTCCTTCTGCTCGGTTGGCGGAGCAGCACTAGCTGCGACCACCGTGAGGGCAGATGGCGTAACTGCCGACTCACTGCTTGTGGGTCGGACAGCCGCCGGAGGCCGTTGTGACGCTGCTCCCTGACGCGCCACTTCGGCAAAGCTTTTCTTTGGCAGGTATGCTACCCGCCTTCGTGCCTCTTTGAACGATATATTCTCTTTTACTTTTATCGTTACAATTCCTTTTTCCTTCTTCCAGGAGGGGCACGACCGCGAGTACGCGGCGTGATCCCCGTCACAGTTTATACAGTGGAGAGAGCTCTAACAAGCTACAGTGGCGTGTTCAAGGGCACTACATTTCACACATGTTTGGCGGCCCCAGCAGCTCTGCGAACTATGGCTGAAACGCTGGCATTTGAATTATCTTAGGGGATACGGCACATATAGTCTGACACGGAACTTGATGTACTCGGCCACTGCAGACTCGGGCAGAATACTTGAAACAACTATGAGTATTAGGTGCTTCGTTTGAAATTCTTTTCCATCCCTTCTCATCCTAATTCTTCTCACATTGACAACATTCTGATCACTGAAGCCCTCCAGGAGCTCAGCGTCTGTCAGCTGGAGCAAATCATCATCCGAGACAACGCCACGGGTGGTGTTGAGAGTGCGGTGTGGAGTTACTGTCAATAGAACATCTCCAAATGATACTAGACTGGGCAACTTTTCGTACTGTTTCTGATCATATAGCTCTAAGAGGAGATCACCACTTGCCAGCCTTTGTACCTTATAGCCTGGACCAAGGACATCAGTTAAGGACTTGGAAACTAGAAAAGGGAAATGTTTCGTTCTTGCTTATCGCATTTTTCTGAGTGGATCACATGGTAACGTGGGAAGTATGGTCTTTGACGTCCAAGGAACTCGAAATCTTCATCGGTGCGCCCTCTTTTGTGAAAGTGATCAGGAAGCGGAGGGAAGGAGCTAGCAATAAAGGAATTGAATTTTCGGCGATAACGCCAGCCACACACCATGGAGCCCTACAAGGGGACGCTACAAGGACTGTATGTACAGGTCCTGTAAACGCCAGCTGTACGTCATCACTATAACCAAATATGAAATAACCTAGGTTGGCTATTCAGACAAGGTTAACCCTTGCAGCCTGGAAAATTGGAAGTAAAAAGAAGCCAACAGAAGACAGGAAAGATGAAAAATCAGAGAAAGACGAAGGCTGGAGGGAGAGAGAGACAGGAAAAGGCAACTACCGATTTCCCCCGGGTGGGTCAGTCCGAGGGTGCCGTCTACGTGAAGCAGAGGCCAAAGACGTGTGTTGCCTCCGCCGGGGGGCCTTAAAGGCCCGAAGACCCTGCATTGCCTCAACCCCCAGAATCCCTCTTTCCCCGGACACGGCTAAGCCGCGCATGGCTACACGTGGGAGGCTCCAACCCTCGTGTGCTCGGGTACGTGGTGTTGCAACACACCAAACGCCTGCTGACGCAGACGCCCCTGCGGGGGCACGTGCAAAAACACGCGTGTCCGAAATGCTGATGATGCCGTTAAGTTCAATGCATACACGACAAGTTCGCACAAACAATTTGCGTATGTCCTTCATTGTAGCGCATTTGTGTTTTGCGTCGAGCTTGGGTTTGTTGTATAAGAGAAATGATTACATACGATTCTTTATTGAAAACCTACAAGGTCTACGGAACAAATGAGTCCCACTTTTGTAAAAAGCCGTTTCTTCTGAGTGAGACAAATACGTCCCACATTTTAGATATCTGGTTGCGCAAAAGTAAAATTACTTGCCAGCTATTTCGAAGCACAACATTTACTTGTGTCGCACAGAAAGTGTTTTATTTCGTGAGCAAATTATTCAAATAACCTTCTGACGCCATCTGGCCCAGCTGGGCATGATGGCGACCTTTGAAGCAACTCCGATGCTCGCCAAGCTAGATTTCTCGACGGCGCTGTGTGTGCTCTGCATATACATTGTCACATGTAGGTCGCAATGAATACGTACGGACGTGTGCATCTTATTATGCGGTTGGTCATCCACACTTTATGAAAAAATGTAGTTTTTGTGCACACTTACTTCGCTCTACACTACGGCATATGTGGTCTACCCCCTTGCCTGATTTGTCGTACTTGTAAAAATTGTCATCTCTTTATCATGTAATGTGTTGGTTCCTCAAAAACACATTACATAATAAAGAGATGATGATGGACGCTGACTGAAAATGCAATTATATTACTTGACCTGCGTTGCATTACCCAGTTGCAGATATTTTTAAGGCAAAAGCCTTGGTGGCTCATACACCCGATGGCCTTAAAAAGGAAAACACATATGTCTGGTGCACTAGTACGTAAACTGTCATCAGCAATGGCAAGCAAAATATACGACGGCTCATCCCTCTCATAATGCAGAGACTACAAGGACTCAGCAGAGTGAAGCGTACATTACATGCAACCATTGATACCATGAATACAACGTAGGAAAAGCGTGGCGTGTAGTCGAGCTGTAAAACAAAGTAAAGAAAAAAAACATGCGACCTTCTTAGTGGTTCCTACTTACTTAAGCAAGTAATAGAAAGCAATGGCCCATCCCCTGTAAGGCTAACGCTAAGAGCGCTCAGCCAAATGAAGCTAACAGTGCAAATTTTCAATGAAACCACCCTTACAACGCCAAGAACAGCATACGTTACATTCCCCTGCTGAGTGGATGAAACTTAAAGTTGAAGAGAAATGTCATTGGCGCGAGTCTGACCCCGCTATATGAACACGCGAAGCCGCAGCTATGCGTCGAAAATGAGGTGATGAAGCCGAACTGCGAAAGCAGCAACGTGACGGTGCGACACGACGCATTGCCAAGTGATGTTGTGATCGGCCGTTCACCCCGCGACGTCCCTCGGTCACGGCTTGCACGATTATGGGTAACAAGCCGACGGCCTCGGCAAAATGGTTCTCGATATGGATGAGTTATGACCACCATGGGAATACCGCGTTCAGGAGAGCTTTCAGCAATTAGCAATAATACGGCTGTCACCTGTCAGCAGCACAAACTGACGTGTCCTAGCCGGAGACGCACTCAGTGCGATGATCCGGCCACCACCTGTCAGAGCACTATCAGAGTCGGCTAAAAGGGCAACATACCTCCGAATTGGTGGGACCTGATGTCATCTGTCCCCTGACACATGTTTGATGGGACCTGATGTCAGCGGCCTCCTGACACCGGATTGGGGGAAGTGATTAAACAATGATCATGCAAGGCATAAAAGAGCTACGGACGGCGGGAGAGATCGGCAACTACCACTTCATCATCAACGTTTCTGTATTAGTTTGCACTTTCTTGTACATATGTAAATATATGCGTGTTTGTCAAACGTCCCTAATGTCGGACCCGGACTCACGTTCATCTCACTGCTCCACGAAGAAACAGAATCACACGTCTTCGAACGCCCAGTCGCAACATTTAATGGCAGCGGTGAGGTAGTCTGCGCAGTGCTTCGACTTCAGCATGGTGAGTGCACGACCTTATCTCCATGAGAGTTTCCAGGCTTAACGTTATTTTGCCTGGTAACTAGAGTGTTGGAGGCCTTGTTGAAAAATACCTTGCTTCAACACTTATTTCACTGAGAAAAATGTCGGCGAAAGCGAGGTAGCCATCGATGGGAGGAAGCTGCGCAGAACGGACCTAAACACGATATGCGGAGAAACGGGATTGATAGTGGGAAGCAGCTAAAGAGGCGGAAGTCATCGAAGCTTTAGAGGCGCTGGTAATGTCACGTGGCACTGACTGAATGAGCAATTCGGCACGCGGGACTGATCCCTTGACCATTTCAATTGCTGTGACGAATCACATAGTGCACCCACCGTGGTTTCTCAGTGGCTAGGGTGTTGGGCTGCTGAACACGAGCTCGCGGGATCGAATCCTAGCCACTGCGGCCTCATTTCGATGGGTGCGAAATGCGAAAACACCCGTGTACTTAGATTTAGGTGCGCGTTGAAGAACCCCAGGTGGTCGAAATTTCTGAAGTCCCCCCACTACGGCGTGCCTCATAATCAGAAAGTGGTTTTGGCACGTAAAACCCCATAGTTTAATTTTTTTATGGCGTAGCTCAAAGAGTCACCATTTTTTTTCACTTCGGAGGCTTGTGAATCACGCGCTACGTGGAATGTTTAGTTTGGAAGGGCGGAGTTGGAGACGCTGGGCAAGTTGGGGGGGGGGTGAGGGGCGGATCCCAGTTCTACGAATTTCGACCTCACCGTACCATGACCACACTGACAGCTATCTTGCGGTCGTTTCGAAGGGGAGGGACAAAGTGGCTGAAAGCAGCCGACTCATGAGCTATTCTTTTGATAAGTGTTTATCCTTGATAGGGAACAGAAAGTGCTTTTTTGTGTATGTGGGTTGTAATTATTATTTGTTCATCTGGGTTTTAAACCATCTTAATTTGTTTACAGTTGTCTTATAGCTGTGTGAGTTGCGCCTTCTTTGAGACCCGGTAAAAATGAAATTGACCAAAACGTTAGACACAGTACCATTTAAACTTTGTTTAGAGCCTGTGATTTATTTTCCTAATAATTTGTTTAAGTTATTTGAGCAGTGCTCTCTATGGCTCCGTTTCTGGTACTCACTGGTTCTGAGCTCGATATTAATTAAGCGGGAGGGAGGATTACCTGGCATATCTCGGAGGGGGTTTGGGCGGTTGCCTTGTCGCTGCTCGGGCGCTGTGCGGACTTGGTCACTAAAATGCCAGTTCCGAGCCTACGACCTGCAGCCAACCCGCCCTCCACGATGGCCATTGGACTTGATTCTCACGGCGAACCGGGAACTTCGAGCAGGGGCTGAGCCTGCTAGCGGTCAAGGCCTCTTCAAGGGGCACTGATGAGCTGCCCCCTTGCAAGCCCTCTTCCTGAAGCTGGACGGGCTGTTGCGATCGACCTTCTGTCCTCCCGACGAGCCTCGGACTTCGAGAAGGCGCTGAGCCCACTAAGCGGCCAAGGTCTCGTCAGGAGGCACTGATGCGCCTCCCCCTTGCAAGCCTTCTTCTTGGCGGTGGACGGGCTGTAGTGATCGGCCTTTCGTCCTCCCGACGAGCCCGGGACTTCGAGACGGAGCTGAGCCTACTGAGCGGCCATGGCCTCTTCAGGAGGCACTGATGAGCCGCCTCCTTTCGAACCCTCTTTCGCGCGGTGTACGGTCTGTTGTGATCGGCCATTTACCCCGAAACACCCCTCGGTCGTGGCTCGCGCGATTATGGGGAACGGGCCGACGGCCTCGTCAAAATGGTTCTCGACACGGATGAATTATGACCAACGCGGGAATACCTCGTTCTGGAGAGCTTTGAGTAATTAGCAATGATGCGGTTGTCAGCTGCAGCAACTGCCTTGTCCAAGCCGGAGAGGCGCTCAGTGCGATGATCCGGCCACCACCTGTCAGACTACGATCGGAGCCGGCGAAAAGAGCAACCTACCCCCTGATTGGTTGGACCTGATGTCATCTTGTCTTCTGACACAGGATAGGTGAGACCTGATGTCAGCGGCCTCGTGCCTCCAGATTGGTGGGATCTGTTGTCATCGGGCCCCTGGCAGCGGATTGGGGGAAGTTACTAACCGACGATCACGCAAGGCAGAAAAGGAGCTACGGACGGAGTGATCGACAACTACCACTTCCGCATCAGCTTTGCTGTGTTACTTTGCATTTTCTTTTACCTATGTAAACATACACGTGTTTGACAAACGTCCTGAATATAGGACCCGGCCTCACATTCATCTCACTCCTCCACGAGGAAAGAGGATGACACGTCCTGGAACCCCTAGTCACTACAGTGCGCAGCTGGCTTTCGCCTTCATGTATTACACGAGTGCCACATGCGGCCGAACTTTTTATTTTTAATATTGTTTTTCCACACTAATGAAAGAATGAAGAACTTCTTCAAAAGGTCAAGCAACCTGTTTAGGTCACTTTTCATTGCAATTCATCATTTCATCATTGATTAACCCTTAAGAACCTTAACAGGCCATTACATAAGAGGGGGAAACAGTATTGAAATAACATGTAATGGAGCGAATGCTATTAAACAATGAACCAACTACGTTACAAAGAGAGAGTGCACAAAAAAGGAATACAGTAAAGAGCAGTGGAAAACACAAGGCACTAAAAGGTAAAACACAAGGATGGGTTGGAGCAATTAGGAATACGCTAACAAACGAAGACATACAGTGTAATAAGAGATTGACATCCAACCGGACATTGAAAGACAAGCCAAAGTATAGGAAGCATAATGTAAATCAATATCTTCTATTGGACAACGCGTGTAACGTAAACATGGTGCGAGAAAACAAAAAAATGCGTAGTTCAAGTTATCTAACATAAAGCTCAGTTAAGCGCAGCCTGAAATTTTCAGGATTTCTCTCAAGAGAAGCTGCTTCCCCAGTTGAAAAACACAACAGGAAATTTTCACAGTCTGTCGTATTTTGGGACGCTGTTTCTGTAGTTCTGTTGCCTGTAGTTCTGTTGCCTGTAGTTCTATTGTCTGTAGTTCTGTTGTCTGTAGTGTGACGTCCTGTAGTAGAAAGTTCTGTAGTTCTTGATCAATATTTAATTAAAAGTTGACAGAGACCTCCTTAAGGCTATGTAAATTTGTTAGTACAAAAAAGAAAAATATATAAAAAAAATTAAAAACACGGTCCCCGCCTAGGATTTGAACTTGCGACCTCACGATTCCGAGCCCGGCATCTTACCACTGCACCTCCACTGACATGCTTTTCCAGTGTACATTTTGACCATGTCAACAGTACGACGTGCTGATGCGCTGATGTTTACATTTGCATTTTAAGAGCCAAGATCCGCTATCACTCCACCGCGTTTAGTGCCGCATCTCTAGAAGAGCAAGAGTGTTCGTACCATCGACAGGTACATCGTGGAGTGCTAGAACATCGATATTGATGTACGATATCCATATTAAATAAGAAATTCAGAAATAGACAACGTTGACGTTTAGGGTTATTACTGCTACTTTCGACAGTTGTCTCTCGTTCTTTACACTTTTGAGCGCGCCTATAATTCGTGTGTTCAATGCAAAATAGCTACATAAACATTCGTGGATGAGAGTTCTTTCTGACAGCATACTGGCTTCTCGCGGCAGCACTGTACCAGATTAATGAAACCCGAGCGAGACAGGTTTTCACGCAACTTTGTGGAACAACCCAAATCTTCTTTTCCGCTTCGCATAAGCTTGTGAAATATTCCTTGGAAATTAACTAATGTGTCAGTGTAACAGCACGTGTAAGTCCACAGGCCTGTGTGCCACATCTTACCAAAAACAAAAACAAAACGGATACGCAGCCATTCCCGCAGATGGTATAATTTTGATCAGCGGCCGATTTTGAGGAGGCCGGCAGGGCGTTGCTGCTGCCGCGTCGTCACGGTACAATTATAACTATTCGCCACGTCGACTTTAATACCGGTGTCGGTGCCATCAGCATTGCCGGCTTCAGAGAAGCGCGATTGAATACCGCGCAAGAGAAAAGTACAGTGTACACCACCGATGCGAAACTAACATACAATTTTAAAGGGCCGCGACGGAAAGCGCTTCTGTTGCGACTTCGGAACTCTTGGCCGTCGCGACCGAATGTTTCTGCTGCGACGTCAGAATTGGTGTCGTAATGTCGGAGTCGCTGCCAGGATATCAAGCTGTTCCGACTTCAGAACTCTTGTTGTCGTGACAGAACGTTTCTCTTGCGACTTCATAACTATTGGCCTTCGCGATAGAATGCTTCTGTTGCAACTTCAGAATTTCTGTCGTAACGTCAGAAATGTCTCTCAATTAGGAAATGTCAAGAACTTCTGTCGTACAACAGAATTTCTTTAGTTGCGACAGGAATTCCTCTTGTCTTTTTCAACTGGGCACTACAGAAGCTTGTCGCATCGCACAATTTCAGTGCACTTCTGTTGTCATCATTGGGTAGATGTTGCGACGATAGGTTACTGTTGTGGAACAGTTCTCTGTAGTACAACAGAAGTTTGCCCATTACTTCAGGAACACTTTTGTTATGAAAACTGGGGGCCTGTTGCAATGATAGTTTTCTGTCGTACAACAACATTTTTCTGTAGTACAACAGAAGTTGGTCGCATTACTTCAGGAACACTTCTGTTGTGACAATTGGGGGCCTGTTGCCACAATAGGTTTCTGTAGTATTTCAACAGCTCTCTGTAGCACTGCAGAAGTTTTTCGGGTTACTTCAGGAACATTTCTGTTGGGACAACAGGGTTCCTGTAGTGATGACAAATTTTCTGTAGTACTACAAAAATATGTTGTAGAGCTTCAGCTTTCTGTTGTAACAACAGACATACGACAGAGTGTACTTCTGTAGTCACAACAAGAAATGCCTGTTGTACATCAGAAAAGTCAGTCGCTCCATCAGGAATCTGTAGCTACTACAGAAAAATCCTGTTGTACAACAGAAATTTCTGTAGTAATGAACACAACCTCTGTTGTCATTTTCAACTGGGTCGGGAAGGAAATTCCAGTCTTCAATGACTGCGGGAAGAAACGATTTGTTTAATGCAAGAGTCGAACCATGAAAGCGCTGGACGCTGTTGCAGTTTAACAGGTGCCGAGATGTTCGAGCGGGTGGCAGGACCAGTGCACCATGCAGGTTAGGAAACTTGTGATATAGCTTATGGAACAGGCTCAGACGTGAGTTTCTGCATCTTACTGCTAAAAGGCGTAGTTCAAGTGTTGATTTAATGTGGGTTACGCTGATGTGTGTATTATAGTTTGATGAAATAAATCGGGCAGCACGATTTTGGATCGACTCGACAGAGGTAATTAAATAATCTTGGTAAGGGCTCCAAATCGGAGAAACGTATTCGAGTTTGCTCGTAACGAAGGTTTCGTAGGCTATTTTTTCTGATCTCCAGGGGGGGGGGGAGGGTGGAGGGGTACAGATGCAGTGTTGTTTGTAAGTAACCTAGCGACCTTGAGGTATCAGTTAAGACATTCGAGATATGCTCCGACCATGTCAGTTTACTGTTAACGAGGACGCGTAGGTATCGGTAAGAGCTAGCATCCGATAAAACTGTCGCATTAAGGGAATACTGAAAGATCAGATTAGTTTTTTTGTATGAAACAACCATGCATTTGCACTTTGAGATATTAAGCTTCATCAAACAGCGCGAGCCACGTTTGAATTAGGTTTAGGTCGCGTTGTAGTAATGATTGATCACTACTGTTTGAGATTCGGCGATATACAACTTAATCATCAGCCAAGAGGCGAATAGGTGACGTTGTTCCCGATGGAAAGCCATCATCAGCCTGGTCACGCCCACTGCAGGGCAAATGCCTCTCCCATATTTCTCCAGCAACCCCGGTCATGTACTAATTGTGGCCATGCCGTCCCTGCAAACTTCTTAATCTCATCCGCCCACCTAACTTTCTGCCGCCCCCTGCTACGCTTCCCTTCCTTTGGAATCCAGTCCGTAACCCTTAATGACCATCGCTTATCTTCCCTCCTCATTACATGTCCTGCCCATGCCCATTTCTTTTTCTTGATTTCAACTAAGATGTCATTACCTCGCGTTTGTTCCCTCACCCAAGCTGCTCTTTTCTTATCCCTTAACGTTACACCTATCATTCTTCTTTCCATAGCTCGTTGCGTCGTCCTCAATTTGAGTAGAACCCTTTTCGTAAGCCTCCAGGTTTCTGCCCCGTAGGTGAGTACTGGTAAGACACAGCTATTATACACTTTTCTCTTGAGGGATAATGGCAACCTGCTGTTCATGATCTGAGAATGCCTGCCAAACGCACCCCAGCCCATTCTTATTCTTCTGATTATTTCCGTCTCATGATCCGGATCCGCAGTCACTACCTGCCCTAAGTAGATGTATTCCCTTACGACTTCAACTCTTCTGCTTTGCCTCTCGAGGTCAGTGAGCATGCATTGCAGTTGGTCCCCTGAGTTACTTAGCAAGGCAATATCATCAGCGAATCGCAAGTTACTAAGGTATTCTCCATTAACTTTTATCACAATTTCTTCCCAATCCAGGTCTCTGAATACCTCCTGTACACACGCTGTGAACAGCATTGGAGAGATCGTATCTCCCTGCCTGACGCCTTTCTTTGTTGGGATTTTGTTGCTTTCTTTATGGAGGACTACGGTGGCTGTGGAGCCGCTATAGATATCTTTTAGTATTTTTACATACGGCTCGTCTACACCCTGATTCCGTAATGCCTGCATGACTGCTGAGGTTTCGACAGAATCAAATGCTTTCTCGTAATCAATGAAAGCTACATATAAGGGTTGGTTATATTCCGCACATTTCTCTATAACCTGATTGATAGTGTGAATATGGTCTATTGTTGAGTAGCCTTTACGGAATCCTGCCTGGTCCTTTGGTTGACTGAAGTCTAAGGTGTTCCTGATTCTATTTGCGATTACCTTAGTAAATACTTTGTAGGCAACAGACAGCAAGCTTATCGGTCTATAATTTTTGAAGTCTTTGGCGTCCCCTTTCTTATGGATTGGGATTATGTTAGCGTTTTTCCAAGATTCCGGTACGCTCGACGTTATGAGGCATTGCGTATACAGGGTGGCCAATTTCTGTAAAACAATCTGCCCACCACCCTTCAACAAATCTGCTGTTACCTGATCCTCCCCAGCTGCCTTCCCCCTTTGCATATCTCCCAATGCTTTCTTTACTTCTTCCGGCGTTACCTGTGGGATTTCAAATTCGTCTAGACTATTTTCTCTTCCATTATCGTCGTGGGTGCCACTGGTACTGTATAAATCTCTATAGAACTCCTCAGCCACTTGAACTATCTCATCCATATTAGTAATGATATTGCCGGCTTTGGCTCTTAGCGCATGCATCTGATTCTTGCCAATTCCCAGTTTCTTCTTCACTGTTTTTAGGCTTCCCCCGTTCCTGAGAGCATGTTCAATTCTAACCATATTATACTTCCTTATGTCAGCTGTCTTAGGCTTGTTGATTAACTTCGAAAGTTTTGCCAGTTCTATTCTAGCTGTAGGGTTAGAGGCTTTCATACATTGGCGTTTATTGATCAGATCTTTCGTCTCCTGCGATAGTATACTGGTATCCTGCCTAACGGAGTTACCACCGACTTCCATTGCACACTCCTTAATGATTCCCACAACATTGTAGTTCATTTCTTCAACACTACGGTCCTCTTCTTGAGTTAAAGCCGAATACCTGTTCTGTAGCTTGACCTGGAATTCCTCTATTTTCCCTCTTACCGCTAACTCACTGATCGGCTTGTTATGTACCAGTTTCTTCCGTTCCCTTCTCAGGTCTAGGCTAATTCGAGTTCTTACCATCCTGTGGTCACTGCAGCGCACCTTGCCGAGCACGTCCACATCTTGTATGATGCCAGGGTTTGCGCAGAGTATGAAGTCTATTTTATTTCTAGTCTCGCCGTTCGGGCTCCTCCACGTCCACTTTCGGCTATCCCGGTTGCGGAAGAAGGTATTCATTATCCTCATATTATTCTGTTCCGCGAACTCTACTAATAACTCTCCCCTGATATTCCTAGTGCCTATGCCATATTCCCCCACGGCCTTCTCTCCAGCCTGCTTCTTGCCTACCTTGGCATTAAAGTCGCCCATTAGTATAGTGTATTTAGTTTTCACTCTACCCATCGCGGATTCCACGTCTTCATAGAAGCTTTCGACTTCCTGGTCATCATGCTGGATGTAGGGGCGTAGGCGTGTACAATCTTCATTTTGTACCTCTTATTAAGTTTCACAACAAGACCTGCCACCCTCTCGTTAATGCTATAGAATTCCTCTATGTTACCAGCTCTATTCTTATTAATCAGGAATCCGACGCCTAGTTCTCTTCTCTCCGCTAAGCCCCAGTAGCACAGGACGTGCCCACTTTTTAGCACTGTATATGCTTCTTTTGGCCTCCTAACTTCACTGAGCCCTATGATATCCCATTTACTGCCCTCTAATTCCTCCAATAGCACTGCTACACTCGCCTCACTAGATAACGTTCTAGCGTTAAATGTTGCCAGGTTCATATTTCCATTTATGAAAACCATTTATGAAGTTAAGAAAGGGAAGCGGGCCAAGAACACATCCCTGAGGGACACCGGATACTACTTGTGCTGCTGTTGAAAGCTTACCGCCAATGACTGTGAACTGAGATCGTCCCGTTAGAAAGCTTTTGATCCATGACAAGCTAAGCGGGTGAAGATTAAGACAGCCGAATTTGGCCATGAGACGACGATGAGCTACACGATCAAAGGCCCTTGAAAAATCGATGTAAATGACGTCGGGCTGAAAAGACGAATCCAAGTTCAAGTGGAGATCTCTAGTGAATTCGAATAATTGTGTTTCACATGATAACCTGGGGCAAGAGCCGTGATGCTTGCGGAAAAAGAAAGAATTATTATCGGGATGACTGGCCACGTGGGAATATATGATGTGTTCCAGTAGTTTGCATGCAACGCATGCCAGCAATATACGCCGATAATTTGACGGGTCAGAGCAGTTGCCTTTTCTGAATTTTTGAATTTTAGATTTTTTGAAGTTGTTTCCTAAGTTGTTATGGATGAAGTGTATCCATGTATAATCGAAATGAAATGGTTCTGACTCGAGGGTGTTATTAAGAAGGGATAAAGGGAAAGAAGAGCTCGGTGCGGGTGTGCACGCTGAAGACGATATGGTGTCCTTAGCTCATATTGTTATTGCGCCACGCCGCGGCGCCACGAAACAACCGCCGACGTGTTCTTATTCATAAAGCATACCACAGTGCATTCATTCTACGGAGCTCCACCAGAATGAAATCTAGTTGAGCATGAGACAAGGAGATATCTCTTCTGTCAAAATGCGAGCCACTGCTAATGAAAATAAAATGACACACTTGCAAAAGATGATGTTACTAGAAATACTTCTCATTTGTTTTTTCTCTATACACGTTATTCGCAGCCGATCCCGTAGCACCCTGCGCATGTCAGCCGACAGGCAGATACCTTGGAAATTATGACCAAGAACGATATTTAGAGTGATAAAGCAATATATAACGATTGACTAAAGCTCTTAAAGGCCAACATTCGGCGCGTTATAAAGTAAAAAAATAACTAAGTTTGCGGCATTATAAACCACCTTATTTCATAGTGGATGCATCTTAAACACTACCTATTGTTTCCATAATGTAGCAAGTATGTTCTATGAAAGCCTCATTGACAACTCAAGGTTGCAAAGGAGACTCCTCGGTAAAAGTGTGCCACGTGCGTGCGTTTATCTCTCCGCTCTACAAAAATTACTAGTGCCATTTGTACAAAATGAAGTTCCTATTAGCCTCGGTTATTCGCAATAGACGGGACCAGAGGAAGACGAGACAGATGGGATAAGTACAGGTCCTGTCTGTCTCCGATTCCTTTAGTCTTCAATAAGGCGTTTTACTGTTGTCAAAAATGCACCATCAATTGACACAAAATTTTATTCTGAAGAATTATGGCTGTTCAAAATGCCGTAGTCACCCACTGCACGCATGGACCGCCTCGGTATTCAAGTATGAAGGCGAAGGGGACACCTCCCCACAGGAACGGGTGAATTGAAATGAGGATCAGAACTTCGCTCACCTTGTGCACAAAATGCCTCTTCGCCAACACCTTGTCTCGCCTTTAATATGTATTTATGTGATTGTGACAAGTAGCACGCGGTGCCGCATTTGCACGTGAATGCTCCAGGAACCCGAACCATAGTAGTGCGACAAAAAGGAGCCGTTAGAGACTGGCTAAATTCTCTTACGAGGTGCATGGAGACGCTAGCATAACGCAATGAAAGAGACAAGGAGAATGAGAAAGCCGCCGTAGTCTGTTTTGCTCAAGACATCCCCAAAACCCAAATTGCTGTAAATGGGTTCAGGCCTGCTTCTGACTAAGAGAATGCGCCACATGAAAACGCTGTCGCTTAAGTACGCGTGATGCGCTAACAAACGTTATACGCTATGGGCGTATTCAGGTCATGGCGGTTTATCTGCGGGTAGGCTCAAATATTGAAATCAAACACAAATGCTGAATTGTCAGACTGAAGCGTTCAGAGAGGTGTAAGTCACACCTGATGCGCAAAAGCTTCGCCTAATAGGCGGTTGGGTTTAGTGAAAGGGACTGTCCGAAGAAAAGTGATGACTCTCTCATACTGATCCAAGTCACCTTTGAGGCATATTCCACTCTGCATCATCGAACTGTGACTGACTTTAAACAGAAGTATATTTAAATAGGTAGCCAGTTCGTACTTGGCATTTCGCGTTGCGATGGCCATTTCCAATGGTATTTGCGATATGTTATTACTTATATTGCTAAACAAAAAAACTTCAACTGAAAACCAAACTGAACTGGGATTCATATATCTCGCACAGTCTAACACAAACTGTGCTGCATACCTTTTTTAATGCGAAAACACTACTTAGCACATTGTGCGACAACGCCGCCATCAGAAATCTGTGGCAGATTAAGGGCACATAAATAAAGTTAGCTACATTCAACTAAAAAAAAAATTACCGACGATTACGTTACTTCCTAATGCGAAATTTGAGCGCAGCAAATAAGCTGTTTCACCTTTTCGATAGATTGAGGCAAAGAAATCGAGCAACACATGTATGCGCTATCACAGAATTTTTTTTAATTTTTCACACGTATTCCTTTAACAAAGACTCCACTAACAGTTCTTGACAGTCATTAATGAAGCTTTGTGGTCGGAGAAATAGACTGATATATGTTCGACTTGGTACACCAATGCTTGATTCTCAAAGACGAGATCTACACAAGTGCCTCGCGAGGTTGTCGCAGCCGTGGGACGCGTTACGAGCGAGAGGAACGGGATGTTCTCCCGCATAAGTGTTAGGAAATTGCTGTTTGTCTTTATGTCAACATTAAAGTCCCCCACTACTAACATCGGTGTGGATCGATGGACGGTTAATGCGAGTTGCAGGAAGTGCACGACGTCTTTCGTGAGTGCGGTAGCGGACTCACGAAAGCGGTATCAGTCGGTCGCTGCTAGCGCTGGGGGGATGAAAGGGGGGCGGAGCTGGTTACGAGGCCGACGATAACGCCGACGACGACGCGAAACCCAGGAACGGACGCCAAAGAGCCATTTGTGTAGCCAGCCCTCCTCCACAGTCTCTCCTCCTCCCTTCCATCATCCTCCCGCGCCCGGAGAGCCGACAGCGCGCATGCGCGGCGGCGGAGCAGATTCGTCGGCGAGCTGGTTACGAGGCCGACGACAACGCCGACAACGACGCCGACGACGACGCCGACGACGACGCGAAACCCAGGAACGGACGCCAAAGAGCCATTTGTGTAGCCAGCCCTCCTCCACAGTCTCTCCTCCTCCCTTCCATCATCCTCCCTCGCCCGGAGAGCCGACAGCGCGCATGCGCGGCGGCGGAGCAGCAGATTCGTCGGCGAGCTGGTTACGAGGCCGACGACAACGCCGACGACGACGACGCCGACGACGCCGACGACGACGACGACGCGAAACCCAGGAACGGACGCCAAAGAGCTGCGCTCTAAAATGTGGGCAGGGTTGAGAGGAAGCTTTAGCTCGGGCCCAACTCCGACGCGGTCTATTCAAATACATGTAAAACGCAAAAACGTTTTTGTGAGATAACCCCTGGACCGATTTTGATGAAATCAGTTGCATTTGAAAGAGAAACTTAAATTCTAGTGACTGTCGGAAGCGGAATTTCCATTTAGGGCTTGAATTTTCTTAAAACGATTTTCAAATATTTGATCATTTGAAAAAAAATAGAAGCACGAAGTTTACAAATTCATAGTTCTGCATGAAGAAAAGATATCGTGGTTCTGTAAACGGCATCCATTAGATCATTCCAAGCGGACAAATTCAATATGTCATTTTACATCTTACGTGAATTTGTTACGTTGGTTAGAACGGTTTTGCAAAAGTTGTATTTCCCTATGATTAAATTTTTTTTATATTCATGTGTAACATATCAATTTTGTCCGCTTTAGATGTACTATTAGATGCCATTCACAGAATTGTATTATCATTTTTAGTGGTTCAATTACAGAGCTGTAAACTTGATAGTTTCGTTTTTTGAAAATCTTCAATTTTTGCCAATTTTTAATAGAAAATTGACAACCTAAGTCGAAAATTCGAAACCAACAGTCACTAGATTTTAAGTTTGTCTTGTAAATGCAACAAACCTCGTGTAATTTGGTGCAGTGGTTGCCGAGAAAAACGAATTCTCCATTTACATGTATTTAGATAGGAGCACTCGAGCTAAAGCTTCCAATCAATCCTCTACCCTGCCACCACTGCCATCGTTCCGTAGCCGACCGCGCTAACCACTGCGCCACCGGGCCCTTGCGCCACCGTTGTAACAGGCCAGTGTTCGACATGTTGGAGGTACATGCTCCGGCTCGACTTGGCGTGCGGGTCACTAGATAGCGCATAATAGGAGTGGCGCCAGCATGGGCAGCTTCAAAGCTTAAATCTTAAAGCTTCAAGCATGGGCAGAGAATAATGGCATTTTGGGAGAGCTTCAGAATGGCTTCAGAATAGGGAGGCGTTTGGATGATAACTTGTTTGTTCTTACTCTGTGTATTGATAAATGAAAGGTAGAAAACAGACCGTTGTATGTGGCCTTTTTAGACATCACAGGATCCTATGACAACGTAGACCGCAACATTTTGTGAGATATTCTGGAAAGAGAAGGCTTAGGTGACGATTGTCTACAGATTTTGAGATAGATTTACCTAGAAAATACCGCTTGCGTAGAATGGGAAGAGATGAAGAGCGAGGAGAAAGTTTATATCAACAAGGGACTGAGGCAGGGGGGCCCTTTATCACCGCTGCTGCTTATGACGCACATGGTGAAGATGCGGAGGGCGCTAGAAGGAAGTATCATCATCATCATCCTGGTTACGCCCATTGCAGAGCAAAGGCTTCTCCAATACTTCTCCAACAACTCCGGTCATGTACTAATTGTGGCCATGCCGTCCCTGCAAACTTCTTAATCTCTATCCGCTCACCTAACTTTCTGCCGCCCCCTGCTACGCTTCCCTTCCCTTGGGATCCAGTCCGTAACGCTTAATGACCATCGGTTATCTTCCCTCCTCATTACATATCCTGCCCATGCCCATTTCTTTTTCTTGATTTCGACTAAGATGTGATTAACTCGCGTTTGTTCCCTCACCCAATCTGCTCTTTTCTTATCCCTTAACGTTACACCCATCATTCTTTCCATAGCTCGCTGCGTCGTCCTCAATTTAACTAGAACCCTTTTCGTAAGCCTCCAGGTTTCTGTCCGGTAGGTGCGTAATGGTAAGACAGCTATTATACACTTTTCTCTTGAGGAATAATGGCAACCTGCTGTTCATGTTCTGAGAACGTCTGCCAAGCGCATCCCAGCCCATTCCTATTCTTCTGATTATTTCCGTCTCATGATCCGGATCAGCCGTCAACACCTGCCCTAAGTAGATGTATTCCCTTGTTACTTCCAGTGCCTTGCTACCTATTGTAAACTGCTGTTCTCTTCCGAGACTGTTAAGCATTACTTTAGTTTTCTGCATATTAATTTGTAGACCCACTCATCTGCTTTGCCTCTCCAGGTCAGTGAGCATGCATTGCAATTGGTCCCCTGTGTTACTAAGCAAGGCAACATCATCAGCGAAACGCAAGGTACTAAGGTATTCTCCACAAACATTTATCCCCAATTCTTCCCAATCCAGGTCTCTGAATACCTCCTGTAAACACGCTGTGAATAGCATTGGAGAGATCGTATCTCCCTGCCTGACGCCTTTCTTTATTGGGATTTCGTTGCTGTCTTTATGGAGGACTACGTTGGCTGTGGAGCCGCTAGAGGTATCTTTCAGTATTTTTACATACGGCTCGTCTGCACCCTGGTTCCGTAATGCCTCCATGACTCCAGAGGTTTCGTCTGAATCACAAGCTTTCTCTTAATGAAAGCTATATATAAGGGTTGGTTATATTCCGCACATTTCTCTATCACCTGATTGATAGTGTGAATATGGTCTATTGTTGAGTAGCCTTTACGGAAGCCTTTAGAAGGAAGTAATATCGGGTTTAATGTCTCGTACAAACAGGCCGGTACAGTAGAAAAGCAGCAACTCCCAGGTTTACTTTATGCGGACGACATTGTGTTGCTAGCTAACAAGCAAAGTGATTTACAACGTCTGACTAAATCTGTGGACAGGAAGGCAACAATTTAGGTTTGAAATTTAGTGTTAGTAAATCAGGTGTTATGGTATTCAATGAAAACAATGAACAGACTGTGGTGATACAGGGCCAGGAAACACCTCGGGTAACCGAATATAGATACCTTGGTATATGGATAAACAAACGCAATAAATATCTCGAAACACAGAAAAAAACAATAGCAGTGAAGGGGAAGAAAATTCACCCATAATGAAGCACAGAGCGCCATGGGGATAGAATAGGAACCAGGTCCTCCGAGGTATGTGGAAATGTGTAATGGTTCCAGGACTTACTTTTGGAAATGCGGTTGTTTGCTTTAAATAAGGGGTACAATGAAGACTCGACGGTAACCAAAGGTCAGTGGGTCGCCTTGCATTGGGCGCTCACGGGAAGTCTACAAATGAAGCTGTGCAGGGTGATCTGGGCTGGAATAGTTTTGAAGTGAGAGAAGCTCGCTGTAAAATTGTGTATGAAGAACTGCTGAGGAATATCGTAGAAAGAAAATGGGCCGGGAGAATGTTATCTGTACAGGAAAAACATTGATTCACAGTGGAGGAAAAGAACTAGGAAGCTTACCAGCAAGTATGCGGCCTGTAGGGTGGGCAACACAGCAACAAAGAAGGTCAAGCGGAAAGTCAGAGAGGCTGAAATAATATCACGGGTGGCGGTAATGGGAAAGAAACCTACCATGCGTAATTACTTAAAGCAAAAAAAAACGAAATCAGGAAAGAAACAATTTATGATAACTCAAAGGGACGCTCATTACTTTTCGAAGCGAGATCGGGATGCCTTAGAACACGCACCTATAAAGCGAGATATAAGAAGGAACAAGAAGCATGTGTTTGCTGCAGTAACGCTAGGGAAACTGTGGAGCATGTTTTATTGCAACGTGAAGACGTCTACCCAGCGGTCGATTTAGGCACCACTGGCCTCCTTGAAGCCCTTGGGTTCAGCGAGAGCAGTGGAAAAGTAAACAGGTCCGCAATAGAGATAAGTATTAGGCGATAGGAAGATTGGGGGAAGAAAAGTAGGGAAACGACAACAAACGGAAACCTACAAAAGCAAACTTCGCAATAGGGGATCAGAAAATTTGGTTGTGGGAGTTCATCGTGTTTTTTTTCCCTTTTTCCTTTCTTTTTAACCTAGGTAGGACATTAAGCAGTATAATAGCAAGAGCTTGGTGGCGCGACGCACCGCCCCGTTCCAAAGGGGACGCTCATAATATCAATCCATCCATCCAAACCCTGTCGGCGCTATGGTGTCTCCGTCGTCCGAGGCTGAAACGCTCACGTCTACAGATCATCAGGCGATGCAGCGAAGCGTGGCTCGAGCCGCCAGTTCACTGTTCGTGGTAGGTTCATCAGGCAACGCAGCGAGACGGTGCGAAACGAGCTGCCGCAGGCAAACAAAGCTCAACGCCCAAACCTCCGATCACGCGACAGGCAGTGCGAGCTGCAGCTTAGCCGAAGCCCGTGGCCAACGACGATGAATAAGGTGCTGCCTGCATCAGGTACCATTCCGACAACGACTATCACATTCCCCCATAGCATAAGGTGGAGCTTGCCTACGAGCCCAATGAAGAAATGTAATAATGATCGGAAAAGTACTGTCATCTCTCGCCAAAGTGGTCTCATACATTAAGTAAGGTGGAGCTTGCCTACGAGCCCAATGAAGAAATGTAATAATGATCGGAAAAGTACTGTCATCTCTCGCCAAAGTGGTCTCATACAGTAAGAAACACAACGCAATGTCCGTGAAGTCCAGCTTTAAGAACTGCGCAAATAAAACTGAAACATCTCAATGTGGCCGGTCTCTCGTCTTGCGTTGTTGCGATCTCATAAGCAGCAACATTACACTGAGGAACATAACGCGGAGCACTAAGCTCAGCAACATTTCGCCGCAACGCTAAACGCAGCTCAAGTCATGCTGTCGCATTTACAAATCGTAATAATGGCTTCGGAGACCCTCGCCTAAGTTTTTTTTTAGTTTTCTATTGTGAAGCGAAGTGCGCGACAAGCACATTATTGTGCTCTATGGTTATCATTCATCAACTTCTTACCCAACGTGTCCTTACCTGATACCATGATGGTGAAGAAAAATATCACGGAGCAGAAAAGAAAGACAAGAACGAAGACCCCGATCGTGACGACGAAAATCCAAGAGGAGGAGGAAGTTTCAGTACTGCAAAGAAAGAAAGTCGCAGTTTCGTCCGAAAAGCGAAGCACTGGCTGCGATAGCAAATCAGCAGATATACGAAGAAAGGACAGTAATTTCATCGGCCTATGTGAGAACTTGTGAGCATTCGCTTGCTAACTAAATAAACAATGAGATAATATGTAAGCCCGACTGAACGAGTACGTAGAAAGAAACAAACACACTCTCTGTGTCTCTTTCTTTATACGTCCTGGTTCATTCGCGCTTACACATCCTGTCATGGAATGATACCAAATAGTCCGCCAACGTGTTTTAACCAAACTTACAAGCATGTTGTCACACGCGCACAAGTAAACATGAACACATCGCGCTCGACGAGCGTGGAAATTCTAAAACTGGTACAGCGCAAAATGAAAAGGAAAAAGCAAGGCGAGCTGGCCAGAAGAAGGAACAGAGCGCTGTCTTTGGGCCGGCTCAGCTTATTTCTTCCTCTCCATGTTGCACTGTACCAGCTTTAGAATGCAATCCAAAGACCCCCATTCCTCAACCTTAGTGAGCGCGGAAACTCGTCAAAATGCTGCAGCGAAGAATCGCGACGGCAGCAATCGAATTAAACTTCATGCATATCTCGCTTCAACGCGAACGAAACGTCGAAAGCACAGTGCATACGAAGCTACCGGCACTGCACGCACTCTGCAAACATCGCAGGTTGCTTTGAACATGAGGCCCGCGCGGTCGCGCGCTTTCGCCACGTTGCAGATAGCTTCCAAGATGCGGCGCTCGCACGGCCGCACCATAAGCAGCAGGCGCCTTAATGCTCATAAAAATTAATGCTCATGAAAAATTTGTTTTTCTAAAACGGATTTAATGCATCACTTGTGGAGGTGTTAAAGAACGTACTTTGAGAGAACGATTGGCATCACCTCCCCAGGGTATATTGATAGGAGCGAGTGGGCACTAGGAGTGACCGGTTGCGGCATAATTGTCAGTGAAGAAAGCCATCTTATCCATCTGAAAATTTTCTCTTACGATTCCTTTCTTTTATTTTGCGCTTACCTGTGATATTATAGTGCTCAAGTTTCTCAGCAAGATTTCATTTTAGGGTCCGAGCGCTCAGTGGATCATCGGGCACATTGTCTTGTGATTTGTCAAGAAAAGCGAAATGCTGCCTTTGTTTGCGGCCAATCGTAATACAAAGCATGACCTTCGAGATTCGTTTCCGCAATCACCCTTTGGGGATCAGAAAAAAAAATGTTTTTGAGATTTTGCCTGCCACAAGCACGATATGATTATGAGGCACACTGTAGTGCGAGGCTCCATACTAACATTGACTACGTGGGTTTCTTTTATTCTCAACTGAATGCGCGGCCACTCTCGCATTTCGCCCCAATCGAAATGCGGCCACTGTGGCCGCAATTTGATCCAGCGCCCTATGGCTTGGCAGGGCGAAGCCGCAACCATTACGCTACCGCGGCGGGTGCTTGGGGTTGTGAATGGCACAACAAATGAGGCACAAACGAAGGCTAACTCACGTTTATATCTCAGAAACAAGGTAAGCCTACAAGAAATTCTCTGCAAATCATCTCTCGTTAGCACAAATCATGCCAGATGCGCTGTTCATAACAATCTGCTAATACGGATTATAGGACCTTACGGCATACTTTCCAGCATTATCGTTCTGGAATACCCTGCCGTTAGACATTAGTTCTTTTTACGGCGTTTTACGTGCCAATACCACTTTCTTATGCTGAGGCACGCCGGATAGGGGTATTCCGCAAATTGGGACCTCGTGGGGTTCTTGAACCTGCACCTAAACCTACGTACATGGTAGTTTTCGCATTTCGACGCCGTCGAAATGCGGCCGCCGTGGCCCGGATTCGATCCCGCGACCTCATGCTGAGCTGCCCAAAACCATAGCCACTGAGCTACCACGGCGGGTAGATATTAGGTTGTCTCCATTTTTACCGGTTTTTAAACAGGTAATATTTTCGTTTAAGCTAAATCGCTAACCTGTGATATACGGTGCGGTATTTTCTACTTGTTCTTGCCATTTCCCCGCTTATGAGTGTAGCCATTATTTCATGTCTTTTGACGACTTGCCTAGTTTCCGACCTCTATCATATTTAGCTTACAGTTTTTGTTACTCTTTCTATAGTGTGTACTGTAAGCTTTTAGTTCTTTCTCTACTGTTTTTCTATGTAATAAAATTTTCTTTTAAGGGCAAGAGCACGTCATACAGCTTTATGCTCTAGGACCTGCTCCTGCATATTCCATTATCAACGTACACTGCTGAGGCATCACTGCGAGATACTTCTTGGGACAGTTGGTAGTTTCGCGCTTCACTGTCTTCCTTTCTTCTGTCTCTTTTCAAGTAATGAATTTTGCGCCACAAAGTATACCCAAGCATCACTGCGAGCCGGCCTAGATGGAATTCCTGCATCGTTAAATTTGGCGCTACGCAAACATTTCACACCTACATGCTACATTTCGCAGCAAAAAGAAACCTCTGTGAGTTACCCATCCATTACTAAGTAAAATAAAAAATTCTTGCTACTTTCCTCTTATATATAAATTACCACACAATTCATGTGATCGCTATGTGCGTCCTAAATGAAATCCTGATATGCTTTGCGCAATTCCTTAGGGTACTCAAGCCTCCTGTTTCAGAATAATAAAACCTCTTCTTTTAAAGGGCTCGTCCTTGTATATCTTTCTTCGTCCGCGTTTGTGTAGTGCTAAGTTTCACGATTTACACTAGCGAATAGCCTGAATAAACTGAAGCTGAAGCAAGAGCTCAAAGGTGCTATGTTGGTCAATCTGGGCCATAATATGGCGACCGTGCAGTGAAATTGTAGAAGAACAGAAGCAGCGCTAGGCGCGAGAACATTTATCTAATTGGTTCAGTAAAGAACACCAGGGGCCCTATAACGTAAAACTATTCCAATATGTTTCTATTCCAATCTCCTGACGTCAAATTTACGTAACCACCAACGCAAGCACCGGGCGGTCACCCGCAGGGTTGTCTGAACAGACCAATCAAATGCTCTCCTCGTTCATAGGAGGACACTTTTGTTTGCTTGAAAAACGAATAACATTGCCTACACTGAGCGGCTTGTCGTATCTAATTGGCTGACAAGAGGCGAGGAGAACGCTCAAGTGGAGAGGGAGTCGATGGGGCCGAGCCACTGCACTGAAAGTCGATAACCGTATGGAGAGGGTGGTGCCGGCGTCTACGATTGGTCGGCTTTCCCTTACTTAGCTTGCGGTGGCTGGTCGAAAATCGCGGCGGCATGCAACGGAAGCTCAAAAATGACGCTAAAACGGACCATCAGCAAAGAAGAGTTGGCAGAATGAGGGGGTAAACAGCCGAAAGTGCTCGAAAACGTTACACAGCCACGCAAGAAGCTTTATTATAAGCAAATACACCCATGCTCTCCGGCAGGTGCGAGTAGGCAGCGTCTGAGCGATCGGCGGCAGCCATCTTCTATTCCTTTCGGAACGGGGCAGCCTGCGGCTATTCCGAAGAAAATTCAGTTTTGTTCGGCATAATAATGCATCTTTATCGCGTACTCGTCACTTTGACGCGGTGAGTTTGTGCGGTTTTGTGACGTCGCGTGACAGGCAGGTGAAGTGGGTGCATCCCGAAAACATTTTACCAATAGCCAAGGGCTGATGGCGAAAAGGGGTCGAATCAGAAATAACTGTTTTGCTTTTTTCTGTCAAATCATGCATAATCAGTGTGTACACATCATATCAGATGGGGATGTATCGCGGTTTTCGTGACGTCGCGCGATAGACAGGTGAAGTGGGGGTGGTCGAAAAAAGTTTTTGACGAATCGTGGAGGGCTGATAGCAGAATTGGAATAGAAAAGTTTGGAATAGCTTTACGTTATAGCGCCCCAGCTTTCCATTACGCTCATTGGCAAGCTTCCATGCTGTCTACTTGAAAAAATTGCTGGCTCTCGCAAAATTGAAAGCAGATGTAAGCATGAAATGGCAGCCGGCAAAGCAGATTGGTTGCATATTATACAAGCCACAATCTTTAAATGGGTATAGTTCACGCTTGCAACGGCACACCCCACCAGGCCACAGTGTACCACACCATACTACGCACTGTTTTCATGTGGACGCCGCCCAGCTAGAAAAAGAACGGCCGAAGGGCGCACGACAGGCAGCGAAAGACGCCAAGAAGACAGAGCACGCTGCCGAGATAGTAGAAGAAAGAATTGAATTCTGGGGTTTTATGTGCTGAAAACACGATTTGATTATGAGGCACGCCGTCGTGGGGCACTGGGGATTAATTTTGACCACCAGGGAATATTTAACGCGCCCACAATGCACGGGACACAGGCATTTTTCTATTTTAGCCTCCTTCGAAGTGCGGCCGCCGCGGCCGGAATTTGGCCCTCCGACCTCATGCTTAGCAGCCCAACGCCATACCTGCCCAGCCACCGCGGCGGGTACCAGCGCCCGAAGGAGGCGTCACGCAGCGCGGTGCCATCTCTCGAGGCAACGCAAAGCCCGCGCCGCAGAACTCACGGACCGCTAAGTTCAGCGCTCAGCAACAAAAGATGGCAACGAAGTCTGCCTTTTGAACGTCCCCCCCCCCCCTATTGAAAATGAGAAATAAAACTTCAGCGCGTTACACAGCTTGAGTGATATGGTGAGCAAACATTAAGAACTGTGAATCAATATTTTCATGACTTGTTTTGGCAGTAACTAGCGTATGCAACGTGGTCTTCTACAAAGGGTTGGGGCCACAGAACGCATTTTTTTGTTTTTACTGGTTACCTGCATGATCTCGTTTTGTTCTCGCAACTTGCCCAGGTGTTCTCTTTGTAGTGCCCAGATAACGGCTCTAGCTTTTGGCTAAACGTCACTTGAGAGTCACCGGCAACGTGAGCTAAAAGCATTTCATGCTTTATCTAAAGGCCTGGAGCGAATCTTGAACTTGCAGAATGAAATCCTGCACACCGAAGGTACAATACGGATAAGGAGAAGTGACCAGGAAGGGTGTCTTGCGGTGTTGGCAAGACGTGCTGAGGCCATCCGCAGAAAGCTACGAGAAAATTGCAGCACATGCGCTCCTGTACGAGGACTCATGGTTTATGCGCAATGTTACTAGCGGACCGCTTGGAATGAGGACTGAGGGTTGACAGAGACAACCGCAAAATTTCAACTGGTTGGAATGGTAGGCGTAGGTTAGGCCGAAGCATCTTTGAACAGAGGAGCGTATGTGCTGCCGAATGAGACCATGCCTAATACATTTCGTTGACCCCGTGGTTTATTTCTTAAGAGGAAATCAATAATAACATGGGGCGCTTCAAATCATTGCTCGGTAGTCATCTCGTCAGCTTTAATTTCTGCGAATAATGGTAGCGCTGTGGGCTGCTTTTGCGTGGAAAGGATGCATTTTTCCGCCACAACGATAAACACGAAGACATAGACAGGAAAGAACAGAACAAACGCTATACTTTCATCAAGTGGTTTAAATGCAGGAAAGATAGTGTACGAGTAAACGAGAAATACCGATACAAACAAGGCGGTGTCGCGTGTTTCGTGCTAGTCTTAGTATACCTGCTATGCAGACGTGACTATAAAAATCATAATCTTCTGTCTCGCAATATTAACAGCGGAAAGTTTGAACCATTTTAATTATGCACATCGACATTATAATATTCGGCTGACAGCGACGTCTCCCTCGTCTGCGAATACATCTGAGCGGGCAGACTGTGCTAAATTATCCACGTGTCCTGCAGACACAATAATTAAGTGGGTGAATATGTAATCGTTTATGTTTTAAGGATAGCCGCCGTGTTTTTTGTTTTAATTCTTCCAGCTAAATACACACGCACAGAATAGGTAGACTTGTATTCCTCACAAGAACTGCCACATTAGTATAATCAGTACATATGCCTATTACGCAATAGGGTATCCGGTGACCACTAAATGAGGGCACAAACATGACATATCTATGATGCTATCGGCAAAAAAGATTCCAATTAGATGCAGAGACCCGCATACTTACGCGGCCACGTCTGGAAATAAATAGCCTCATTCATGTTATACAGATTTCAAACTGTATAGAAAGAGAAGTTTGTATGACAGTTGAATATATATACTTACTTGATGACGTCTCCGATTTCACTGAAACAGATGGCGTACCATACTTATCAAATTTTTATATTTTAGATGAGCATCAGCATTACTGTAGATAAACAAACCGCAATGAAGGCTTTCTATATAAAGCACCGTGGTTGCAATTTAGGAAGTCTTCCTGTGTGTATAAACGGTTTGTGGGGACAATAACCGAGGACATACGATTGCGAATGTTGAGATAACAGAGTACCGGTAATTGACAAAATGTATACTTGCATACGAAAGTCTGAGTCATTTTGCTGTCTCCTTAAGTACAGTGGATCACACTTCAATTAGGGCAGAGAGCGCAACTTCAGATTTATGGCCTTTTTTTTACTTCACAGGATTCATGAACGTACTCATGCACGTGAAGTCTCGTGAGCGCATTCCCGTTCACCCGTGAGCACAATTATGCGGACTGTACCCACGGACAACTTTCTGTGGCTATGAAGGCAAAGCTACGGGCGCGTGGCTGCTGCACATGTGTTACGGCGCCAAGTAGTACGGCAGCGTTTGACAGTGCTTTTTGTTGGTCGGAACAGACGCTGAATCGACGCCGCTTCCGCGTTCGACCGTTTCACGTTTCGCCAGACGCGGTAGGGAAAAACCTCAAAATAAGTAAACTTTTACACTCATTGGTGTGTTCTGTCTTATTGAACTGTTGCTAGTAATGTGTTTGCTTTGTATTCCCCAGCATAAGCGAACCTGGAATAGAACGCAGGACTGTTTTCAGAAGGTCTCTCGCGTGTGTGCGCTTTGCCTCCATAGCTTACCCTAATTCATAGCCACAGAAAGTTGTCCGCGAGTATAGGGACTTCGCGATAAAGCCGGCTTTCTCCTCTGCCTGCGAATGTAACTTGTAAGTGCGGAATGCAGTTCAAACATGACGTTTGCGCATTTTACAATGACCCCGTCAATCGTAGTTGGTTCATAGTAATTACGAAGTAGTTCAGTTTTTAGGGGACGCTGTGGGCCGTACCGTTTTCTTCGCGGGTGTACAAGCACGGGCAGTCGTCTACCTAAATGGGTCGAACATTGAAATTGTGGTGAAGAGGAAGACGAAGAAGGCGCTCTTGTGTCGGCTGTGCGCGTGATCAGCGTGATCAGCTACTAGACTGGGCCTAGTTCCTCATAATAAATCATCTTATTACATTTGGTGGAGGTGCTGCACTCCCCGACCTCACCCTGGAACTTCGCAGCGGAACTTTAACATCTGCTCCAGCCGCTACTATGAACGACGCTCCCAACAATCCGCTTGGCGCATCTGCCGCTCCTGTCATGTGCGGCGCCGTGCAACGGCAGCGGGACCCTCCTGTTTTTAGCGGTTCAGGTGAGACTGACGTAGAAGATTGGCTGTCTAGCTACGAGCGCGTCAGTGAACAAAACAAGTGGGATGACCTGACGAAGCTCTGTAGCGTCACCTTCTATCTTGCTGACGCTGCGAACTTCTGGTTCCACAATCACGAACGCGAACTGCAAACCTGGTCCGCTTTCAAAACTGCATTCGCGGAAGTCTTCGGTCGCCCAGCCTTGCGAAAACTCCGTGCTGAACAAAGCCTCCGCCAGCGCGCTCAACAGCCCGGCGAGACTTTTACTAGTTACATAGAGGATGTCGTTGATATTTGCGCCCGCGTCGATTCCACCATGACTGAAAAGGACAAGGTGAGGCACATCCTCAAGGGCATCGAGGACGACGCATTTAAAATGCTCCTGGCGCAGAACCCTACTTCTGTTGCAGTTGTCGTCACTCTTTGCCAGAGCTTCGATGAGCTGCGTCGACAAAGGGTCCTTGCTCGCAGCGCTCTCGCACCTGGCGACTCTCTCTCGGGCCTCACGCTTCGCTCAAACACCACGCCAGCAGCATCGCTCTCTGTTGAGATTAAGGATTTCATTCGTAAGGAGGTGGCGCGCCAATTGTCTATGCTGCCTCTCAACGATGGACCTCCCCAGCCTGACACATCTCTGGCTGCTCCCACTAGGCGGGCCATTCGCGAGGAACTTGCTGGGTCTTTACCCTTCTCCCAACCCTGCCCTCCCGTGGCTGCACCTCTGGCCTATGCCGAAGTCGCCGCGCGACCTGCGCGGCGTTTTCGTTTCCGGCGCCAATGCGACTTCAAGCTGCACCTTCTCCCGCGTCGCCTCGCGTTCCATCTCGACGACCGGTTCAGACCCCTTAGCGCGCACGCGACAACCGACCCATATGCTTCGCTTGCGGTGTAGCCGGCCACGTTGCGCGCTTCTGCCATCGTCGCATGCCACCTGTTAACGCTACTGTCGCACCGCCTGGATATGCCTATTCCCACTATACCAGCGGGCATGCGATGCTTGCCGGCCACGAGTTTTCGCCGCCTCCTCGACGCCCTATCGGCACCCATCGTCCGCCATCACCACGTCGTCGCTCATTTTCCCCCTTACGTCGCCGCCAGTCACCTAGCGAGGGAAACAAGTTGCTGCAGTTCCGCAGGCACGAACTGCAAGCTTCGGGACTTCTACAAGGCCTGCACAGTCGCCACGCAATTTATTGGACGTTTTGGTCGAAGGAACCGCCGCAATTGCGCTTATTGATACTGGGGCTGCAGTTTCTGTCATCGACGAAAAGCTTTGTCGCAGCCTCCATAAGGTCACGACGCCATTGTCTCGTATGCTTCTAAGCACCGCGACTGCGCAGCATATAGCCCCGCTCGCTCAATGTACTGCAAGGGTGGTCATCGACGGCATTGTCTATGTTGTTGAATTTCTTGTGTTGTCATCATGTTCACATGACATTATTCTCGGCTGGGTCTTCTTGTCTCACCATCGTGTCATCATCGACTGTGCCCGGGCCGAAGTAGCGCTTTTCCCGCTTGCCGATGCCCCGCGGCCTGACCTGCCTCACAGTCCTGGCCTTTCGACCAAACTCCTTGCACGCTATGATGGCCCATACCGCGACATGGACCGTACCTCCGCTGTCACCTATGTTGTAGAACCTGTGACACCTTCAACCGACTTAAGCCGCACTATGACCCCCTCATCCTACATACGCCGTAAGTCGCCAGGATGGCTCCTCTTCTCTCCCGGGGGCCATTGTGGTGAAGAGGAAGACGAAGAAGGCGCTCTTGTGTCGGCTGTGCGCGTGATCAGCGTGATCAGCTACTAGACTGGGCCTAGTTCCTCATAATAAATATTCTTATTACAAAATGAACGAACTGCCCAGAAACCGGCAGCTTCATTCGCCACATAGTTGAAGTTTGCCGCCGATGTTTCCCAAATGGGTCATTTTGATCCATTTTAAGGCGGAAGCCTTTATGGCTGATTGTCAAGGTCATCTGCCGTTAGCAGAAACTGTCACACCTTTCGGGTCTCCTGATTGGTTTCCTCTGTGTCGTTACGTCACTGCCGCCAGGCACAGGCATGCGCCTCCTGATTGGCTCACCCGCATGAAGTCACTGTCGTCAAGTGCGGGTGTCGGGGTGGTTCGGCGCCGCGCGGAATGACTCATCACATCTGCACGCGTGGCGGCCGTGTATTCGACGGTGCGTCCTGACGTCACTGTCGTCAGGCGCTTCAGGCAGCCTACCCGATTGGGCGCTTTGTGGCCTGACGTCACTGTCGCGAGGCGCGCGTGGCGCGCGTCTGCTTGCGTGTGCTGTAGCGGCGGTGGCGGTGGTGGCGGCAGTTCACTTTGCGGTATCGTGTGGGCAGGATGCCTCGTCTCGCCAAACCAGCGTTTCCCAACACGCGACCTGCGGGAGCCGCTGAACGCAAACGGCGCTCAAGGGAGGCTGAGCGTATACGTCGCATGCATCAGGGCGGCGATGCACGTCCGACACCACGGAGTCCAGGGCCGTGACGGGCCAACGCAAGAGAGGCAATGCGTTTGAAGCGACTCGCTGCATCTCCGGATATCGAGGCAAATGAAGCTCGGAAGCGCCGTGAGCGCCATCTTGCCGCGGCAAGCTGAGCAAGTACAAGTCAATAGAGCGAAGTTTGAAGTGAACTACACCCCGACACCGCCATGGAAGACACGTCTCCTCCTGATCCACAAACGGCGCCGCAACAGTTCCAGGAAGCCACAGACCACTTTAACAGACACTTCGTCCACAACAACGTTGCAGGCATTTAATAAAGAAACAAACATTCACATAACAGTGTACGAGGTTCGTGCCTCCGTGGAGTATGCTTCCATCGCCATTGGCAATGGTGTCAGGCTTCCGCCGTTTCACACTTTAGTCTCGACGTAGTGTCTTCCGTTTTTTTTTTCTTTATAGATATACACTACGTATACTGTGTTCTATGGCATGAAATTGTCATTTACAATGCTCATTTAGTACGCTGCTCTGTGTTACACAGCCCGCCGAGTGAGGGTGCCAGACAACTCGCGCGTCACATGTCCCACACTTATGCAGATCATACAACCAATAATTTCGAGCAGCGTTCTGTATGAGCACCGTTTCGAGTACTTATTCCCTGACTATTGTAAATCTGTACAAAGGTATCCGGTGAGTTTTAGCATTGAAGTTCAGCCCATAGATTTAGCTCAGTGGCTATTGCTTCTTGCTGTTGTAAACGAAGCCGGGGGTTTCATTCTCAGCGAAGGCTGCCGCATCTCGACAGGGCGGATTGCCCACTTTCTTACGCACTGCTTTTAACGACCGCCTGATGGACATTAAAGAGGAGGGCTTATACACGTTATACGTATATGGTATCCTTTGAAAAGCCGAATTTCCGGTAATTTGACCCTTATAGGTCAATTATTAGAAGAAAACATTCGTGCCAATCTTCCATATAATATTCGTACCAAAGTCCTAGTGCCAGTGCGTATGTATGACGTCACGGATTTGAATGTATTTTCTCCGAATTTGTGCCGTTGTGCCGATGTGAATGCTTGGGAAATTGGCTAAGTTCAATCTTTGGCTCCGTTTCGAAGTCCGAAACAGCTTCAATGCCCGCATCTTGTTTCTGCGTCGTATATGGTTTACCGAGCCTCTTGTCGCCCTAGCAGTGGCTTTTCTCGGTTTTGCAGAACATTCACCACGACAGCCTAAACTATTATTTTTTTATTGAGTGTCTCATTAAGAGCACCGTGTGGTCAAAATGATGCGCAGTCATAAGCAATGGCTTTTCTCATAGTTCTTTCGTTAGCTTCGGGATGTTAAACTACGGAAAATAAGTAAAACTGTGCCTACACACGCTCAAAAGAACTTCTTACCTGAGGAACCTTCGACAGTAGACCCGGCGCTCATCTGTGCGGATGCTAAAAGTCAGGGCAAGATGTATTTAGGAAGTTGCAATATGCGCAAAATTTTTGAATGGAAGTACAGTTATTTTACTCAACAACAGCGCTCTTTGAAACTGCATGCGTAGCGTTGCAATTTGAGAAATGCTTTACCATTTAAGCCCATGGAGAAGAATCAATAATTATGCAAGCACCGACAGTTAGTGTTCACCAGTGAAAAACTATCTTCAGGAATTTTAATAGTTCTCAAGTGTTTTCGCTGGGCTTCGCGAATAGGTAAAAAAATGCGTGTTATTCAAACCTGGAAAACAAATTCGGCAGAATGCTTGCGTGTCGGAATGCGAAAAGATTAAAGTTCCTTTAGGGAAATGCTTTTATTTTATACGCTCCCATATTGCAAAACCCAGTGCCGCTGGGACCCAATGCGCCGGATTATGGGCCCAGTGCCACGCGCTGGATGCTGCGGCGCTGGCTACTCGTGCGAAAGAGAGAGAGAGAGAAAAAACTTTTATTGTCAAGTTTTAGTGGAGCTTTCTTTCCCAGCGGTTTGGGCTAGCGTGGCGTCTGCTTTGCCGCGACGCTATCAGCCCATTCCGCCAACCGTATCTGGTCTTGCGGGTTGGAAGTTTTCGTTTTTTTCTCCCACTCGTCATGTGAGGGAGCTCGCCTAAAGAGTTCTCTCGGGGGAGGGTTCTTTTGGCATCCCCACAAGATGTGATCTTGGTCCGCAAGGGGACAGCTACAATGTTTGCAGTTTGGTGGATATTCACCACCGGTCATTGCAGCTAGCCTTTTTGGACTAAGTACAGATCTAGTCTGTACTCTCCTGAGGTTAGTGGCCTGTATTCTTGTCAGTGTCTCGTGCGGGGATGGATATATTCACCTGGATTCGCGGTAATAAACGGTCATTTCGTTGTAGGTGTGGATACCTTCATGTCGGTCAACCCCGTCGGGCAAGCCCACCTCCCGGTTACTAGCTGCTCGGGCGGTTAGATGGGCGGCCTCATTGCCAGGGTTGCCCGCATGAGCGGGTACCCACACCAACTTCAATTGATTGAGGTTTTTGTTAATTATTCTGAATGCTCGAGGGGAAATGAAACCTGAGGTGTAGTTGCGAATCGCTGTTTTCGAGTCGGATATAATAATCTTGGTGCCCGGAATGGAGGTGCCCATGGCGATGGCGGCCTCTTCCGCCTCCACAATGGAAGATGTGTTTACCGTCGCACAGCTGATGTTGTGCCCGTCGCCATTAGTGACGGCTATGGTGTGTCGACCATCACTGGTGCGAGCAGCATCCACGTATATGGCGGGTTGGTTTTTGTAGCATTGCCAGAGTGCCGCCGCCCTAGCTTTGCGTCTACCGCTGTTTTCAGTGCTCATGCTTTTCGGAAGCGGGGGGATAATCTTGGTCCGGATAGTGTTAAATATTCGTTGTCGTTGCGGGATGTCTAAGGCTGGGCAATACCCTAAGGTGTCGAGGTTCCGCTGTCCCGCATGTGTGCCGGATAATCGAACTGTTTGAGCCCATTTGTGGGCCTCTATGATTTCCTCAACGTTATTATGCACCCCTAGACTCAAGAGTGCCTCTGTATTAGTCCATTTTGGTAGCCCAAGAGCCTGTTTGAATAACGTTCGGATTAGACTGTTAATCCGTTCCAAATCCCTCTTCCTGAGATGCAGGTAAGGGCAGACATACGCCACTCGGCTCAGAAAGAAAGCCTGGATTAGCCTGCAGGCATCTTTCTCCTTAACTCCTTGCCGTCGGTTGGAGACCCTCCTGAGAAGGTTCTGTAATTGCCCAGCTGTAGTTTGGAGTCGTGGTATGGCTTCTTAGTTGTGCGTGTTTTGCTGGATCCACAAACCTAACACTCTGATTTTAGGAACGGGTGGGACCGGTTGTCCAGCTACCTGCACCTGAATGTGTGCCGGCAAATTAGCAGCCGCATTTGCGGGATTTTTTTCGCGGACTATAAGCAATTCTGACTTTTTCAGCGAACAGGTCAGGCCATTGTTGCGAGCGTGTTTCTGACTGCGTCAGCCGCTGCCTGCAGTGATTCTGAAATCTCTCCATCTGACCCAGTGCACGTCCAGATCGTTACGTCATCGGCGTAGATGGCGTGCCTGATATGAGGAATCTCTTTGAGATGTCGGGATAAGCCACTCATGGTGGTATTAAAGAGGAAAGGAGAAAGTACTGCTCCCTGTGGTGTACCTCTAGTGCCGAGCTGTATGGTTTTTGCTTTCAATATTGCCTATGTTTACGGTGGCAGTACGTCCCTTGAGGAATGTGGTAATATAGGTATATGTTCTCTTACCTACGTTCATGTTGGATACGTTTTCTAGAATGGCTCGATGTGAGACATTGTCAAACGCTTTGTGTATGTCTAATGCTAACACTGTTCGAGTTGCGCGTATAGGCGCTGGGTTAAGGATATCATTTTGTACTTGCCACAGTATGTCTTGGGTGCACAGTTTAGGACGAAAGCCGATCATTGTCTCTGGGAAAAGGTTGTTGGTTTCGGCATAGTCAACCAGTCTATTGAGAACCACATGCTCCATAGCCTTACCAAGACAAGAGGTAAGGGATATGGGTCTGAGGTTCTCTCGACTGAGTGACTTGCCCGGTTTAGGAATGAAGACCACGCTAGCGTGCTTCCACTCTTGCGGGAGTGTACCGTTTTGTCAGTGCTGATTAAAAAGCTTGGTGATCATTGTTATGGTAGGGTCATCTAGATTCCTGAGCATTTTGTTGGTGATCTTATCTTTACCGGCTGATGATGTCGTGCGTAGGCAGCTGAGAGCGGCTCGTACTTCGGCCTTGGTGATGTCTTCGTCTAATGTTGTGTTTTCGTCTCCTCTGTACTCTATATATGCACCCGGCTCCCGTTCAGTATTAAGATATTGCCCGATCAAGAGGTTTACGAATTCAGAGTCTGTGCCCGGGAAACTGTGTACGATTTTCTGAATCCTTTTATGAGCAGCACCTTTAGAGTGTTGTGGATCTAGCATGTGTTTAAGCAGGGTCCAGGGGTTCTTTTTGCTTAACTGGCCATTCATATTGTCGCATAATTGGTTCCATTCCATAGTGCTCAGCTCGCTAGAGTAGTCCTGAATCTCTTTCTCTAGGGCGGCGAGTTCGTGGCGCAGCGTGCGCTTGATCTTATTCTTTAGCCATCTCTGCTGAAGGTCTTTACGCTTTTCCCATAGACCTAGGAGTTTTGAGTCTGGCACGGGGCCTTCCTCTTCTATCGGTGCCATGGCCGTGGCATTGTCCAAATCCTGGATAAGCTCATTCGTCCACGCACTGAGGTCAGCTATATCGGTGAGCTGTTTGCGGTTTCTTACGTATCGGAATACATCCCATTTGGTATGTGGAATCAGCTTCATTTTCCTTTTATGCCCTTTTGAAGGGATAGTGATAACAGCGATATAGTGATCGCTCCCAAGACTAGTTTCGGTGTTATCCCAAAGAGCACCATTGGCATTTTTGACGAAGCATAAGTCGGGTGTGGTATTCCTGCTTACACTGTTGCCGATACGCGTGGGCCTATCTGGGTCAGTGATGAGTGTAAGTTCCAAGTCACTTGTCACTGAATATAGTGCATTGCCTTTCCTAGTGCAGGTTTGGTATCCCCAGACTGTGTGCGGAGCGTTAAAATCTCCTACAGGAAACCAGTTCTTCCTTCTCTGCGGCTTTACATGCTTTTTCCAGGAGGGCAATAACTCTGTTGCTTTTATCTTTCGGGGAGCTGTACAAGTTAAGGATGAATACACATCTGTGCTCCTTTTTCCTAGGCAGTAGCTGTACAAATGTGTAAGGAATTTTGTCTTCCTCCAGATCGATTGGCATCGCCGTTAGGTTGCGTTGTATCGCAACTGCCGTAGAAGGTTTATTGTCGGCTTCAGTGAACTCATTGAACGTGGTATACCCAGTAATTTTGATTTGCGTGCCTGTTTCCTGTAAGGCTACAACATCTACCTTGGGATCAAAGCTAGCGAGTTGGAACTGCAGTGCTGCACGCTTTTGCTTAAAGGATCTGCAGTTCCATTGCATAATCTTAATAGTTTCAGCCATCTTTTTTGGTGTACGGTTCTGCCCTTACCGGCAATACAGATGTCATTTTGATGCCCTTAGTGTTGAGCACTTTGGTAGCTGTGGTGGCAAGTTGTTCGTGTTCCGGGCTTTGTGTAAGGCTCTGTGTACATTCAGCTCTATACACAGCACCTATCCTGGTAAGCTCGTGGGCTACCATCTGCTGAAATTCTGCGGTAGACTTTACGTGACTGGAGACTGTCTCAGCTAGCTGAGCAATTGCTACTTCCAACTTATCTGCTCTGTCCATATGGTTTGAGGCTTCGCACTCCTTGGGTGTGTCCCGCACTGCCGCTTTGCGTTTGTTTGACGGTTCTGCCTCCATCGATTCAAGTTCACCTTTCCGAACACAGGCCACTATTTCGCGTGCAGCCGGCGTCATAGAGGCGCCTCCAATTGGCTGCCTACTTTCTAGGGCCCTGATTTTGGCATTGGTTGCCTCTAGTTGTTGTCTCAGTGCTCTAATCTCTTCAGCGAGCTCCCTCACCTGGTTTGCATCCTGTTGAGGTCGTGCGGGCGTGGGGTTGGGCTCGGGATTGGCTGACCAGGCGACTTTCCACGATACCGCCTGGACACTTCGTTGTTTGGAGTTGGAGTGGCTACGAGACTGGCTGTTGCTCCGGCTGCGCTGCCTGCTGCCACTTCTACTATTTGAAGCTTCGCGCTGCTCGGAACGCACGGAAGGGCGGCCGTGCCGCACGGCATCTCGGTAGCTCGTTCCGCCCTCTGTGCCGGCGCCAGATGCGTTTTGTGTGCCACTCGCCGGTGGCCCTGCTGTCATCGACGTGGTCACGCTTCCTCTTTTTCCTTCCCTAGCTGGTTGTCTGCGCTGCGCAGGTGGATAGAAGCGATAGCGGCAGCTGGGAGCGCCGGTAGGGTGACCGCCGCGGCAGATGATGCAACGCCCTTTGCACGCTGCCACAGTTCCCCGTGGCGGCATCTCATGTTCGTCGCCGCAATGGTGACATCGTTGTCGTCTTGGGTCCGGGCAGACATCGGAGCGATGGCCAATCCGGCGACAGTTAAAGCAGGCTTCAATCCATTCGCGGAATGGATGCACGTTAAAGATTGCGGCCCAAAAGCGGACGTGCTTGGGTAATGTTTGTCCGGCAAATGTCACCATAATATGGCGAGAGGATCCTATCCTTCTTGCTCCAGCGATTTCCAAACCTGGATTTCTCGTGCATATTTCCTTGAATATGTCGGCGTCAGTCTCCCGAGTAAGCGTAAAAGATAACGCCTTTCACTGAATTTTCTGGGGCCAGTGCGTAGGCCAGAACGGCACATTCCTGTTGCTCAATTTTAAGGCATTTGATGTTATAATAAGCTTCAGCTCTTACCCTGGATGGGGTGCTGATC
Source organism: Dermacentor albipictus (assembly GCF_038994185.2). NCBI lineage: Eukaryota > Metazoa > Arthropoda > Arachnida > Ixodida > Ixodidae > Dermacentor > Dermacentor albipictus. Next base: position 13,621,397 of record NW_027225569.1, read on the forward strand.
AGCGCAGTGTTGCTGGTAGGGTGTACTCTGACTTGATCTTCTTGCACCGCTTCATCCAGGTTAGCTTGGGCCGCAGCACACACTGTACAAAGAATCTTGGCTGCATGGGCCGTAAGACAGCAGGTTGATCGCGCACTGTGGGCGAATGATGATCTTGTAATCTTCGGCCGGGAGCTTCGGTAGGGGTCTTCTCTTCCGTAACGACGGCGGGCGAGCGCGATATCTCGGTGCGCTGCTTGGCGTTTCATTCGGCGTCCCTTTGTTCCCTTCGGCGGCTGGCTGCGTCTTGGCGTCAGTCTTGCGTCGGGCATATCGCCGCTGCGTGTCGAGAGCGGTCCAACTGCCGCTGTTCAGTTCTTCGTCGGTGATGTTTTCCCCATCCACGACGATTTCCATGCTGCAGAATTTTCGGATCACTAGGGTAATACAGTGGTGTGGGCGTGGAGTCCCGACCACGCCGGCGCCGATAGGCTTCTCGATGAGGAGAGCAAGAAGTGAACGCCGGCGAAAAACACTGGTAATAAGGCGAAATGTCCACCCACCGACCAAAACTTGGTATCAGCGTTGTCCTCTCGTCTATAGGCTCCTCCGCTGTCACCTATGTTGTAAAACCTGTGACACCTTCACCCGACCATAGGCATCGCGGGCGTGACACGGTTCATGTCAACCGACTTAAGCCGTACTATGACCCCCTCATCCTACCTACGCCGTAAGTCGCCAGGATGGCTCCTCTTCTCTCCCGGGGGCCATTGTGGTGAAGAGGAAGACGAAGAAGGCGCCCTTGTGTCGGCTGTGCAAGTGATCAGCGTGATCAGCTACTAGACTGGGCCTAGTTCCTCATAATAAATCATCTTATTACAAAATGAACGAACTGCCCAGAAACCGGCAGCTTCATTCGCCACATAGTTGAAATTTGCCGCCGATGTGTCCCAAATGGGTCATTTTCATCCATTTTAAGGCGGAAGCCTTTAATGGCTGATTGTCAAGGTCATCTGCCGTTAGCAGAAACTGTCACACCTTTCGGGTCTCCTGATTGGTCTCCTCTGTGTCGTTACGTCACTGCCGCCAGGCACAAGCGTGCGCCTCCTGATTGGCTCACCTGCATGAAGTCACTGTCGTCAAGTGCGGGTGTCGGGGTGGTTCGGCGCCGCGCGGGATGACTCATCACATCTGCACGCGTGGCGGCCGTGTATTCGACGGTGCGTCCTGACGTCACTGTCGTCAGGCGCTTCAGGTAGCCTACCCGATTGGGAGCTTTGTGGCCTGACGTCACTGTCGCGAGGCGCGCGTGGCGCGCGTCTGCTTGCGTATGCTGTAGCGGTGGTGGCGGTGGTGGCGGCAGTTCACTTTGCGGTATCGTGTGGGCAGGACGCCTCGTCTCGCCAAACCAGTGTTTCCCAACACGCGACCTGCGGGAGCCGCTGAACGCAAACGGCGCTCAAGGGAGGCTGAGCGTATACGTCGCATGCATCAGGGCGGCGATGCACGTCCGACACCACGGAGTCCAGGGCCGTGACGGGCCATCGCAAGAGAGGCAATGCGTTTGAAGTGACTCGCTGCATCTCCGGATATCGAGGCAAATGAAGCTCGGAAGCGCCGTGAGCGCCATCTTGCCGCGGCAAGCTGAGCAAGTACAAGTCAATCGAGCGAAGTTTGAAGCGAACTACACCCCGACACCGCCATGGAAGACACGTCTCCTCCTGATCCACAAACGGCGCCGCAACAGTTCCAGGAAGCCACAGACTACTTTAACAGACACTTCGTCCACAACGACGTTGCAGGCATTTAATAAACAAACAAACATTCACATAACAGTGTACGAGGTTTGTGCCTCCGTGGAGTGTGCCTCCATCGCCATTGGCAATGGTGTCAGGCTTCCGCCGTTTCACACTTTAGTCTCGACATAGTGTCTTCCGTTTTTTTTTCTTTATAGATATACACTACGTATACTGTGTTCAATGGAAAGAAATTGTCATTTACAATGCTCATTCAGGTACGCTGCTCTGTGTTACACAGCCCGCCGAGTGAGGGTGCCAGGCAACTCGCGCGTCACATGTCCCACACTTATGGAGATCATACAACCAATAATTTCGAGCAGCGTTCTGTATGAGCACCGTTTCGAGTACTTATTCCCTGAATATTGTAAATCTGTACAAAGGTATCCGGTGAGTTTTAGCATTGAAGTTCAGCCCATAGATTTAGCTCAGTGGCTATTGCTTCTTGCTGTTGTAAACGAAGCCGGGGGTTTCATTCTCAGCGAAGGCTGCCGCATCTCGATAGGGCGGATTACCCACTTTCTTACGCACTGCTTTTAACGACCGCCTGATGGACATTAAAGAGGAGGGCTTATACACGTTATACGTATACGGTATTCTTTGAAAAGCCGAATTTCCGGTAATTTGACTCTCATAGGTCAATTATTAGAAGAAAACATTCGTGCCAATCTTCCTTATAATATTCCTACCAAAGTCCTAGTGCCAGTGCGTATGTATGACGTCACGGATTTCAATGTATTTTCTCCGTATTTTGGCCGTTGTGCCGATGTGAATGCTTGGGAAATTGGCTAAGTTCAATCTTTGGCTCCGTTTCGAAGTCCGAAACAGCTTCAATGCCCGCATCTTGTTTCTGCGTCGTATATGGTTTACCGAGCCTCATGTCGCGCTAGCAGTGGCTTTTCTCGGTTTTGCAGAACATTCACTACGACAGCCTAAACTATTCTTTTTTATTGAGTGTCTAATTAAGAGCACCGTGTGGTCAAAATGATGCGCAGTCATAAGCAACGGCTTTTCTCATAGTTTCTTCGTTAGCTTCGGGATGTTAAACTACGGAAAATAAGTAAAACTGTGCCTATACACACTCAAAAGAACTTCTTACCTGCGGAGACTTCGACAGTAGACCCGGTGCTCATCTGTGCGGATTCTAAAAGTCAGGGCAAGATGTATTTAGGAAGTTGCAATATGCGCAAAATTTTTGAATTGAAGTACAGTTATTTTACTCAACAACAGCGCTCTTTGAAACTGCATGCGTAGCGTTGCAATTTGAGAAATGCTTTACCATTTAAGCCCATGGAGAAGAATCAATAATTATGCAAGCACCGACAGTTAGTGTTCACCAGTGAAAAACTATCTTCAGCAATTTTAATAGGTCTGTGTTCTCGCTGGGCTTCGCGAATAGGTAAAAATGCGTGTTATTCAATCCTGGAAAACAAATTCGGCAGAATGCTTGCGTGTCGGAATGCGAAAAGATTAAAGTTCCTTTAGGGAAATGCTTTTACTTTATACGCTCCCATATTGCAAAACTCAGTGCCGCTGGGACCCAATGCGCCGGATTATGGGCCCAGTGCCACGCGCTGGATGCTGCGGCGCTGGGCAGGCGAGGCGAACTGCGAGGCGCTGGCTACTCGTGCGAAAAACAGCTGTGGCGCGTTAAGTATACGGTGCCTGGACACCGTTCATATATTTTCTTGAATACAGAAAGCAACAAGGAGTGTTTTAGTGCAATAAAGGAAACGTAAAAATAAAACTGCTCCGACCAGGACTTGATCGTCACAACTATAGATCCAAAGCCCGGCACTTTACCGATACGCCACACCAGCAGACGAACTGCAGGGAGAACCAGCGCCTTTACAGCACAAACCAGTGCACCCCAGCGTCATGGCATTGGAACCAGCGTATCTTCTAGTGTGACCTCTTAGCCAGCGTTGTCACTGGTGTCCCAGCGGGTCGCAGCGAGCGCCAGCGTACCCAGTCGGATCCAGTGCCGGAAAACGCCCTGGTTCCACACTCGAAGACGCTGGTCTTTGCAATAGGGTCACGACGTAGCGCCACGCGCTCACTAAGCCCGAAATTTAGCGATCCAGATGCCTGCAATGTGGCGTGTGCAGTGACGCGCGCACTAGGCCGCACATTTAGCCAAACAGAACCGTTGAGCCGCCGTGACGTCGGGCAAGCGTGCTCGTCGCGCACCTCAGAGGCCCGGGCTCCATTCCCTTCCCGACTGAAACGTAATGGACTTTCTTTTTAGTGCCATTAACTTACTTTGTTTACATGAACCTCTGTGAGAAATTGGACGGCAATCGGTGCATTTTTTGACGTGTTCTTACTCTTTGCGCCATCGGCCATTTTTCGCACCATCGCTCGGTCACGTAGACGCCGACGGATTTTTCGTGTAATGAGGCATACATTGCTTTCGCATTGAGGTGGCCTGTATCGCATTTCGTGTCCCTCATATGGAAAAGTATGCAAGTACCCGTGATGCGAGGGAAAGGGGTTCCCAAAACGGCTTCTCCAGCTAGCACTTGGGCAACCCAGTATTCCAGAGAATATTCAACGTGAGTGCATCTTAGCATGGCCATTGGCATATTCCCAAAACTGAGGTATCACGAAAATTTCGCGCAATGTGCTGAGCTACAGCGCAAATTACCGTTCAGCCTAAAGCTGTGATTTCAAAATAATTCCTAAATAGTTTGTTTAGGATGTATACAGAAATAATTTCAGAAATACTCGTGCGCGATATGTATGGCGAATTCGGCAGCTGCACTAAATTCGATTCGAGGAAGCCTCTGTAATTTTTCAAAACTTATGTACATGATTCCGTCAAAAAGAAATCACGCCCACAAGTTAGGCGAAATAAACATATTTCCATTAACCTTCTAATACTGCACCGCCCTTGCAAAGCTTCGTAAGCGATTACCACCCAATGGCTATTCTTTATGCCATGCGGCAGAATGTCGTGTGTGGTCTGGGACTGTGGTTACGTCATAGTCGTCTAGGTGACAACAGCAAGAACAACAACAACAATAATAATTATAATAATAACAATAATAATACCTATATAAACATAGATGCGCCGATTGAGGGAAATGACAACACAGCTTGGCTGCTCGTCCTTCAGAGTGAATGGGCTGATTTTTTACTTTGATGGGACGGGTCAGGAATGAGAGCCACAGTGGCTTGACTAAGATAACCGACTCCATTTACATACTGACACACGGCAGTGCAGAAAACAACAAAAATAAATAAAACATCAGTACAATTCTGTTTACATACAATAATACACCCAGCCGTGCGGGAAAAATACAGGTGCCGCCACTGTTAGTGGGAGCACGAAGCCCTCGGCATCGCTGAGCAGAGTGCCCCACCACCGGCGCCTCATGAAGTCTTGCGGCGCAGGCGTAACCAGTGCGATTGGCAAAAAGCCCGGGAAATCTATTATACGGGCTCTCTTGTTCCTGCTAGCAGGGGCCGCGCTTGTACCTTATGCATAACGCACACAATGCAGGAAGATTGCGGCGAACTACGGAGTGCAGGTTTATTCAAAATGACGCTGGCAAAGTCAGCACGATAATGGGTGCATCAATACCCTTACAGAAGTTTAACATGACAAATAGATGCCGTATTACGTAACAATAATTTAGCTCTCGCTGCCACCGCCATCATGCCGGTAAGATGGAAGCTGCAAACGCGCTGCTGCTGTCGTCTCGCTTCTTGACGTGTGTCTTGGAAGTCGTGTGCCGCTAGTGACGATTTCGACAAATGTGCGTGACGTCGCCATGCGCCATGACACCGCGATCACAACGCGCCAACATGTGGGGATGATATACCCATAAATCTTCGCCGTCACAGCCTTCAGTTCTGGCCACTGCTTGGAATAACTAATTGAAGTTGCAACAAAGCAGCTACAATACATGGCGTGCTCTAATAACTCCCGAGTTTTACAACAGTCGGCAGACGCCAGTTGGTTTTCCAAATAGTAAACACTTCGACCAGTCAGCAGAACTCGGTGGCGTCCCGGTCACGGTCAAACATGAACAGCGCACTTACCCATGATTGTCAGAATGCTGCTCGGTTTAGCTGTCAGTTCGGCAAGGGACGCAGAGAGCGTAGATCTTCGAGACGAAGGTAAAAGTCCGTCACCGAAGAGAATGGAGCCGGCAATCACGAGCCGCGCGTGTTGAGGCGCTGCTGGCCGCAATTGCAATAAGAATTCTCTTTTGTGAAGACGTTGACGAAGAGAGAGATCTTATATTTAGTGCAAATAACGGTGTTTGAGAAATTCACGCTCTTTCAGTGTCTACGTAGATATCTAGCCTCTTTGCGCCAACTTTCGTCCTGAGCACGCAAATATACAATTTGGCCCGTTGCTTTCGTACAGCTGTGCATTGTCGAAAGGGTGTATTTGTCCAGAAGGCAAGTTCGTTGCGCTGATCTTCACTAGAGGGAGAGTGGTTCGGTCAGCACATTGCGAAAATGATGATGATGACATGGCGCTGTGTAATGCGCTAGCTTTGTTAGGGTGCTTCATGCACTTCCCGCCAGCTACCTATTTATTTAATTTTTTTATTTTATACCCTAAAGGCCCAATGCGGGCATTACATACGGGGAGACTCATTAAAGAAATCTTAACAATATGCAACACAGAATATAATTGGCTAATACAGAAATGAACAAGTTAAGAAGCCAGGTACAAGTTATTAGGGGGGAAAATGGCTAGGAACAGGTGCTGAAAAAATGCACATGTAGCAAATCCCACAAAATAAAACCAAAATCGCACCTTCAGAAAAAAACACATATCATTCTACATTGGAATTTTCTAAGTATGATCAAAGAGCTGTTTGAAATGATGATGTTCCAGCGATAGCCGCAGTGCTAGAATGAAGCGGATTCCGCTCTTCAATAGCCAGGACCAACGGTGAGTATTTGTTTAGTTCTGTCCGAGCAAAAATGGGTTTAGCCTTCTTCATATGATCTACACGAACCGATGTGTGCGGCACCGGGAGAAGATGTGAACTTGCAAGTGGTGTGTTGCCGTGGTAGAGAGTATGGAAAAATGATAAACGGCTGAATTTTCTGCGCATGACCAGAGGGGGGAGATGGAGCGATATTTTCAGTGCTGTTACACTTTGATACCGAGAGTAACGGGAAAGGATGAATCGAGCAGCCTTGTTTTGTATAGATTCCAACATGTTAATAAGGTAGGTATAATGAGGGTTCCAGAACACTGACGTATATTCTATCGCAGGACTGATTAGCAGGTTGAATGCGTGATGTTTTGTGTGCTGATTGGCTTGGTGTAGTCGGTGTTTAAGAAGACTAAGTTTTTTAAGGCTTTGATAGTAATCAGTTCAATATCAGTGCTCCAGGATAAATTAGAGCTAACATTACCACCTAGGTATTTTACCGACGCTGCAGTTTCAATGATATTGTGGGGATGTCGCGGCTAGCGAAGGACGAATCCCAACATAAAAAATTGGAGGACGCTTAAGCTTCGCCTTCAAGAGTGGGACGCGACAGCGTTCCCGTCGACCCGCCAAGGGGTCGACAATGCGCTACGGCACAGCGATCACTTACGATGCGCCCCGCATCGGACTTAGCGCCCACCTATCACGCGGTGAGCGTCGAGCAACGCAGCGCTCGGCGCGGCAACGAAACGTGCGCCTGAGCGAACGGAACGAACCAAAGAACTCGGTGTCTCGGAGGGGAAACGATCTACGCCAGCCAAACGTCGTGATCGGCACGGGCAGAGAGATAGATAGTGATCTAAACCGGGAGCACGGCGAAGCGTCGTCAGGGGAGAGGGAGTCCCGCGACGCGCCTGGCAGCGGTCCCAATGCGCGCGCGGCGCGCCTCCTGTCGGGGCAGCGCCGTACATTGAGAGGAGGGGGTCTTCTGTGTTTGCCGCAAGATGGCTCTGCGTGTGCGGAAAGCGCAGAAGAAATTCAGCGGAAACGCACTTCGCAACTCGTGTAATTTTGACTTCTGTACGTTACATGTTCATAATTACCGATATACACCGCAGTATAACTTTCCACGGCTCGTTTCGAAGGCAACACCACATTCACTAGAGGCGCGTTTGCACCGCTTGGAAGCATCGAACTCGTGGCTGAGTGGTAGCGTCTCCGTCTCACACTCCGGAGACCCTGGTTCGATTCCCGCCGGGCCAATCTTGGAAGTTGCTTTTTATTTATGAAGCGCCTGCCGTGATTTATCGCTCACGGTCAACGCCGCAAACGCCGACACCGACGCCGACGACACCGGCTTTTCTGCGACACGAGCTCCTTAACGCTATCGCGTTAAAACGCAACGCGTCTTTATTCGGCGAACGATGTCAGCGGACGGGCATACCAACGCTACGTTTGTCACAGTAGCGGGTGGTAGAAGGCAGCTTTTCTCAGCCAGGCAGCCTGTTTTTATAGCCACCATCGGTGACGCATACCTCGGGTGACCTGGCGGTGGCGCTATACTTTATCGACCATATCCAGCGTCCACCTGTGGTATGCTTGGCCAGATGATAAGATGGAAGGTGCGCAGAAATATGCGCAGAGTGTGTCGCCACATCACCCCCCCCCGCGGAGTGGAGAGCCCTCAGGGCTTGAAAAAATCTGGGCAGCGTACGCGACGTCCGCTGCGCGTAGTGACGGAAGCAGGCTGCGATGTCGGCGGTCGTGGATGGACGTCTGTGGGTGTACTGGTATTCGCTGGTTCGGCGGAATCGGTGTAGGCCGGCTTCAGCCGGTCGATAGAGACGCGGATGGCGTTCCCTTTAATGCGCAGGGTGAAGGTTTTGTCGTCACGACGGATAACTGGGTAGGGTCCGCTGTAAGGTGGCTGTAAAGGCCGGCGGACGGTGTCGTCGCGGAGAAAAGTGTGCGAGCACGTTGCCAGATCCTTGAAGACGAAGGGCGCTGTCTTACAGTGGTGAGCTGCAGGTGACGGGCGGAGGGTAGCGATAGTGCGTCGGAGCCGGGCGATGAAATCGGTGGGATCTGACGTCGCGGTGGTGGATGGCGGTGCAGCGAGAAATTCGCCTGGGAGGCGGAGAGGTTCCCCGTAGACGAGCTCTGCGGGTGTAGCCTGAATGTCGGGCTTAAAGGTGGCGCGAAGACCTAGGGTGACGGCTGGGATGGCTTCAGGCCAGGTTGAGTCCGGGTGGCACATGATGGCTGCTTTGAACTGTCGGTGGAAACGTTCGATCATCCCGTTGGCGCATGGGTGGTAGCTGGTGGTCCGCGAGCGTTCGAACCCGATGGTCAGCCCGAGCAGCCGGAAAAGGTGCGATTCGAACTGTCGTCCTTGGTCGGTGGTGACGCGGCGAGGGGGCCCGAAGCGGGCAATCCAGCCGGCGAAGTAGGCCGAGGCGACGTCTTCCACAGCGATTCCCTCGAGGGGCCATGCCTCAGGCCATCGAGTGTACCGATCGATGGCGGTGAGGCAGTAGCGATAGCGTCCAGCTGGGGGCAAGGGCCCTATGATATCAAGGTGGACGTGTTGAAACCGACCAGAGGTCTGGGGGAATGCGCCGAGCGGTGAATTGACATGGCTGGTCACTTTAGCGCGCTGGCATTGAATGCAGGAGCGCGCCCAAGTGCGGCAATCCCGCTGCATGTAGGGCCAGAGATAGCGGTCAGCCACGAGGCGTGCAGAGGCGCGTATGCCGGGATGGCTGAGATTATGTAGCTGGTTAAAGAGGCCACGGCGATGGGAAAGGGGCACGTAAGGCCTGCTTCGTGCTGTTGACATGTCGCAGTAGATAGTCTTTGTCGATTCAGGTATGGGGACTTGCTGCTGTTGTAGCGAGGACCCGCGCTTAAGAAGCTCCTGCAGTTCAGCGTCCGTAGTCTGAGCCTCGGCGAGGACATCAGCTGTTATCTGTGAAGGGCTAATAGCTGCCACACGTGAAAGCGCGTCGGCGACCACGTTGTCCTTCCCGCTGACATGTTGGATGTCGGTGGTAAAATGGGCGATGAACGAGAGCTGGTTCTGCTGAACCGGTGGGAGTTTGTCGCGGCGCTGAGAGAAGGCGTAGGTCAGAGGTTTATGGTCGGTGTAGATAGTGCAGTGTTGTGCTTCGAGAATGTGGCGAAAGTGCTGAACTGCTTCGTATATCGCCAGAAGTTCTGTGTAGTAAGCTGGCGAAGTCGACGGCGCGGGGGTCGTGGTGTCGTCGGTGGGACTGGCCGCAGAAGGGGTCGTTTTGCGAGCCGAGAGTTTCTTGGAGAAGAACGCCAAGGGATGCCAGGTGTTGTCTACGTGCTGCATAAGGGCGGCGCCTACGGCGATGCTAGAGGCGTCCGTGAAGAGCCCCAAGGGAGCGTCTGGCACAGGATGGGAGGGAAGTGTGGCGGTGCAAGGAGCAGCTTTGCATTTTTCAAAAAGTTCTGTTAAAGGCGGTGTCCACGTGATGGGTTGGTTTCCTCGTAGACCAGCTAAGGCATCATGGAGGGGAGCCTGGTACTCGGCTGCGGGTGGCAAGAAACGCCTGTAAAAGTTCAGCATGCCGAGGAAACGGTGAAGGTCTTTAGCGGTGGTTGGTTGAAGGTAATTTTGCATGTCTGAGATGCGTTCTGGTAAGGGTCGAGTTCCCTCTGATAAAACTTCATGGCCGAGGAATTTGACGACTGAAGCGCCGAGCGTGCTCGTTGGGACATTGACGAGAAGGCCGTGGTCGTCGAGGCGTTGGAAAAGGAGACGAAGGTGCCTGTGGTGCTCGTCGGCGTTGCGGGAAAAGACCAATATGTCATCAAGATAGACGAAGCAAAAGTCGAGGCCGCGGACGACTTCGTCGATGAAGCGTTGAAAGGTTTGTCCAGCGTTCCTCAGGCCAAAACTCATGAAGGGAAACTCGAACAAGCCGAAAGGAGTAATGATTGCAGTTTTCGGGACGTCGTCCGGATTGACGAGTATCTGCGTGTAGGCCTTGACCAAGTCTAGCACAGAAAAAACGTGGCAGCCGGAAATGCGATGTGCGAATTCCTGTATGTGGTGAACGGGGTACCTGTCCGGAATTGTGCGGGCGTTGAGGGCACGGTAGTCCCCACAGGGCCGCCAGCCTTCGGTCTTCTTAGGGACGAGGTGAAGTGGTGAGGCCCATGGGCCGTCGGAGGGGCGGGCGATTCCCTCCTGGAGCATGGCTTCGAACTCTGCTTTGGCTATGCGCATGCGGTCCGGGGCAAGGCGACGGGCGCGACAAAAAACCGGGGGCCCTGGGGTGGTCCGGATGTAGTGCAAGGTGGTATGCTGCACGTCGCGTGGCAACCCGCTGGGGCGCGTCAAACCGGGAAATTCGGCGAGGATGGCGTGGTACGGTGAATTATGTTCGACGCTGAGTACTTTGATGCTTGGCTGGTGGGTAGTCGTTCGCTGTCCTGGCGCAGAACGTCCCGTTGTCCCGTCGATGAGACGGTCGTGGCGGCAGTCCAAAAGGAGGTTGTAGTGCGCCAAAAAGTCCGAGCCGATGATTGGCTCTGTGACGTCGGCGATGACAAAATTCCAATGAAGGTCACGGCGTAGGTTTTTCAGCTGGACGTGCAGGCGGAGCGAGCCGTAAGTTTTGATAGTGGACCGGTTTGCCGCGCTGAGCTCGAAAGACGTAGAAGGACGGGGACCTTGAAAGTGGGCTCGCGGGTAGCAGCAAATGTCGGAACCGCTGTCGACAAGGAACCGCTGCTTTGTAATTTGGTCGGTGACGAAGATGCGACGGCCTCCAGGTTGGCAGCTCGCAGCCGTGGCTACGAGCTGCCGTTGGCGTTTCCCTGTTTTCTAGCGGAGCAGGGCGGTCGACATTGCCGTGCTCTGTCCCCGAAGCGTCTATGGTAGTAACACCGGTCGTCGTCACGAGGCTGCTGCGACGGGGTAGTGTTCTGGCCACGGCTTTGCGAGTGGCGCTTCGGGAAGTGTTGATCCAGGCGTCGTTGAATGGAGCTGAGCTGTCGGTTGATATCGTCGATACGCCGCGCAAGCTCTATGGTGTTCGGCGGTGCGGCGACAGCCTGGACGGTAAGCGATAACGGCGGCAAAGAGACCTCAATGACGAGGTCAGCGATCCCGGCGAGTTGGTCGAGAGGTAGCGTAAGCTGAGCCTGCAGAATTGCCTGGACGTGTGGTGGAAGTCATTGAAGCCAAAGTACTCGCAGTAAGGAATCCTGGACTTCCATGTTGCCCGCGAGAGCACGCATGTGGCGGAGGAGCTGCGAAGGCTTGCGCTCGGCAAGTTCTGCGGACTGAAGTTGTCGCACCTTCTGGTCGTCCGAGAGTGACAGGAGGCGAATGAGTTCCGTCTTGAGGTGTTCGTAAAGGTTGGCCGTTGGTGGATTGGCAAGGATATCCCGGACCTCACTGGCGTAGCGGGCATCGAGGTGGGCGACGACATAGTCGTAGCGGGTCCGGTCTTGTGTGATGTGCGCAAGAGAGAACTGGGCCTCGACTTGGGCGAACCATACCTCGGGCGAGTCGGCCCAAAACGGCGGAAGCTTGACGGCGACACGGCAGACGCCGTGCGGGATGCCGTCTGCCGGGGTTGTGGCGTCCTCGGCGGAACCGGCAGGATGCTGCTGCACGGAACCATTGAGCTGGTCGTGCCGTTCCTGAAGCTGTCGCTCTTGCCTCTGGATCACCTCTTGCTGCGTGTGAAGCTGTCTGTTGAGGAGTTCCAGCTGTAGTTGAAGGGCGTCTTGTTCGTCCATGGCGATGCGTTGTTGTTCGTGGTCCGGGTCACCAGATGTGGGGATGTCGCGGATAGCGAAGGACGAATCCCAACATAAAAACGCAACGCGTCTTTATTCGGCGAACGATGTCAGCGGACGGGCATACCAACGCTACGTTTGTCACAGTAGCGGGTGGTAGAAGGCGGCTTTTCTCAGCCAGGCAGGCTGTTTTATAGCCACCGGCGGTGACGCATACCCCGGGTGACATGCCGGTGGCGCTATACTTTATCGACCATGCAATCCAGCGTGCAGCTGTGGTATGCTTGGCCAGATGATAAGATGGAAGGTGCGCAGAAATATGCGCAGAGTGTGTCGCCACAATATTATTATTAACTGTGTAGGCATTACGACTTGTGTTAGAAGCGGAAGTAAACTTGAGATGTTTAGTTTTATCTGCGTTAATTACCATTTGTTACCAGCCGCACCAATGAGTTAGCTTATCAAAATCAGTCTGGAGAGCAATGATGTCGCAAGGGCTCGATATTACTCGATAAATTAGGCAGTCGTCTGAAAATAATCGTATTGTTGATGTTATGTTCGACGTGATATCAATAATATATATTGAGAAAAACAGTAGACCCAGCACCGAACCCTGGGGTACTTACTCCTGAAGCAACACCTGTACGTCTTGATAAGAAGCTCCCTAACTTAACTGACTGAAAGCGGTTTGTTAGAAATGCGTTGATCCACTGCGTAGTGCATTGATCCCCTTTCTCATCAGGCGGTTATGAGGCACGCGATCAAAGCCTTTAGAGAAAGCAATAAACATGGAGTCAATGTAGAGGAAAGAGTCGATTGCTTGAAGGTCCGTTATTAACACAAATAACTGTGTCTGTTACGATAAATGTTTGTGGAAGCTATGTTGATTGTTATGAAGCAAGTTCTGGTTAAGATGAGTCATAATGTTACTGTATAATATGTATTCCAGTACCTTGAAGATATCGAGGTCAGTGAAATTGGCCTGTAATTATTACGAACGGATCTGTCTCTAGACTTAAATACCGGGATTACATAAGCGAAACTCCAATCTTCTGGCACACATGTCGTATCGAGTGACTGTTGGAAAATGAGAGATAGCAGGAAAGCTGTGTGTTGGCAGGTAATTTTAACAGTTTCGCGTTGATACCATCGGGTCCTGGGCTAGTGTGGTTAGGTAGGCGTTCAATTGCACAAGCCGCGCCCAGCGCGGATATGTGAATGGGTGAAAAGGGAATCTGGATATCTGCCTCAGGAAGCAGCAGTGGATCGTAAATGTGCAATTCATCCGTACAAACTTGTGAGGAGTGGCTATTGAATTGTTCTGCAAAATGTTCTATAGGTAGGGTGCTGCCGTGTACACTCAAAATAACAGCAACCGTACTAGCGCTTTTAGGATTAACAGTGTTCCAAAATTTCTCAGGGGCCGTTTTTATCAAAGTAAGAATGCTAAAATGAAAATATTTGTTTTTGGCTTCAGAAATTTGTTTTTCAGCTATTTTAGAAATGCTTTTGTTGTTTTCCCAGTCTGTAGGTTTCTTTGATCGAACCGCTTTCCTAAATGCTCTTTTTTTCCTATTTAGTGCCCTGTTGACATTTGTGGTAAACCAAGGTTCGTTAGCACGTGTGCTTATCATTCGTTTTGGCACGCAGGAACCTTCAATTTCTTTGAGTTTGTCACGAAACAACTTCCAATTTTCATTAGTCGTACGTTTATGAAAATTAGCCTGAAATTTATTTGTGAAAGTTTCCAGCAACAGGCTCATTTTTTTTAACATCCGCACGTGCGTAGTTGTAGATAAGCATTTTGGTTTTTGTTTTGTCGGTCCGTGGAAATAGAAGACAACAGTGCACAGCTTTGTGGTCACTTATTTCTTCCAAGACGTGGATGTCTGAGAGCTCAGGATAGGTTGTTAGGATGAGATCCAGGATATGTTTACCGCGAGTGTGCTCGTGAACAATTTGGGTGAGCTGGTGATATTGAAGAAAATGAAGAAAGTTAATGTTCTCCTGTCAGTTACTATTGGCGCCAACAGTTATCGTTGTGCAGTTGGTCGCGGGAAAATTAATGTCACCTGCTAAGGAGGAAGAAGAAGAAGGCGGCCAGTCAAGAAGCGTTCTTCGGTTCCCCGCATTTTTCCAGCTTTTCTTGTATCTAATCGTCGCGAGCCAATGTTTATTTGTGCACATCTTTTCCGTGAAGTTGTAAGGACCACGTGGATACCCTTTTTGCCGCAGTGAGTGACTTTTCACCATTTTACGGACATTCCTGTGCATCCGTTGGCGGCGTCTAACGAACACTTCGGAGACCACGCCTTGGCCTCCGGGGCGGCTGAGTGCCGCTCGTCCGCTAGCATCATGGAATATCAAGGAGAGGGAGAAAATATTCTCCCGGAAGTCACTCAAGAGCAGGGATGGCAAACCGCAGGTGCTAGAACAGCTGGCGCCAAATCGCGGGAAGCTAACCCGAACGCCATGGCAACGTCTTTGGCTCCCCATAGCTACAAGTCTAGCGCCACAGCGCTGAAGACCAAGATTATTAGGGCGAGCGGAATGCCTGTTCTTCCCAAAGAAGACAGATCGTTATTAGACCAAGAGGTGGGCTGAATATTTCCAAAATTGGAGCGGCCACGGTGGCTGACGCAATACTTGCAGCATCCGGCATCAGCCAGCAAGAGCTCACACCAGACACTCTGTGCCCGAACTTACAGCAAAACATCATGGTGGCTAGCACTCCCAGACGGGAGAATGCCGATCGATATGCCCGCATCAAGCAAATCCGAATCGTGGGCCACATTCAGGAAATCTGCGCCTACGAGACAGCCCCGCACTCCACGTGCGGTCATACGTGGCATACCGTTACAAGACGACCCAGCGACAGTGGATGGCAAGATTGTTAACCAGAACAACCCTCTTGCTCTAGCAGCCAAGAGAATCGCTCAGACTGGGACTATCATCATCGCCTTTGACGGGCAGCGGGTACCGAACTTTGTCAGGTACGGAACGCTCCTGATGAAATGTTCCCTATATCGAAAGCAAGTGGACGTATGCCACGCCTGCGGAAGACTCGGGCATCGCGCCGATGTATGTCCAACACCGAGCGACGTCATCTGTCGGGGATGCAGCCTGCCAAATCCTGATGAGCAGCATCAATGCACCCCAAAATGCAAGATCTGCGGTGGTCCGCACCTTACAGCCGGTAAAGAGTGTGCGCATAGATTCAAGACGCCGTACATTGTTCGCCGACGACGCTTCAAGCGTGCCAGGCAGCAAGAGCAGCTCCCCACGCCAGCACCAACAGCACCAACCGCACCATCCAGCACAAACCGTAGGAGCAGAAGACGCTTGCGCTCGAGAAGCCGCTCTACAAGCCGACGGGGCTCCAGAAGTCGCTCTACCTCGAGATCGCGACTCACATCGCCTTCTCCAGCACGCTCCAGCTCCAGAAGCTGCTCCAAGTCCCGTACTGGGAGCGACTCATCCAACAGCTCACCTTCGGAGACCCCCAACGGCGGTAAAGGCAAGTCCTATCTAACGTGGGCCGATAGGGCCCGTGGCAACCAAACGCAGGCGTCCAACTCTCAAGCGTCGCACGACCTGCGTAGACGCAACCCACGCCCGGCGTTCTTCGGACGTGCCTCGCATGGGCTCCGTGATTTCTGCTCCTGGTTTTAGCATCTCGCCCGGGATATTCTCCAGTTTCTGCTACCGAGCACCCGGAGGTGTAAGGACCTTCCTGACACCTCATCTGCCCGGACCCGCCAACCAACGTTTCACCAGGACCTCATCTTTGACCTGCCACGGCGCCGCCGAGCTAAGCCCAACGCTCAGCGCAACGCCACCTCGCCCGCAGCGCGCAGCTGCACCTGGCGTCGCACCGGCGTCCTCTGCGCCGGCACTCGCTCCCCTTGTCTCGAAGCCGCCGATATGAAAAGTATAGTCGACGGTACACTCATCTCCCAACAAGAATTTGATGACGACCCTCGCTGGTCCCGAATGCTCCAAGCCCACCGTGCGGCCCATCCAAAGGAAGCCGTTTCAGCCACGAACGCCCACCTCAAGTCCGCCATGGCACCCCCGCCATCGCTGAAGACTCACCGCCTACGCCGCCACGTCCCGCTGCCTCGACTCCCAGCGGAAGACTACAAGATCGTCTTCCGCCCTGGAGGTGGCCTCGACCTCCGCACAACCACCAATGGGGCCCTCCTTGCCTCACTCTGTTCTAGCGCCAGCGTTGAGTACGGCAACGCCCGAGTCGAGGACCGCGTACGCATAAACCCGTACAACTCTTTCACCGTCAGTACACCCTCGGAGCAACGCACCCGACAGTATGTGCGAACCTCTGAGTTGCATCTCGCCACCCAGCTGTACCCACTGCGCGCTTATGTGGCCGCACCTGACAACGCCCTCCGCGGCATAATCTACAACGCCGTGGACAATCAAAACCAAGAGGAGATAATCGAGGACCTGCAGGCTATGAATCCCAGCAGCACTTACGCCATCGCCGACGCAAGGCAGATGGGTCGCACCCGGTCCATCCTGATCACCTTCGTCGGCACGAGAGAACTCCCTCGCACCGTGGTGTTCAACTGCGGTCTGTTCATCTGTCACCCCTTGCGCCCCAAGGCTGAAGCCTGTTTCAATTGTTGGAGCCATGGTCACCGCTCCGACGTATGTACCAAGTCCAGGTCCGGACGCTGCCCACGCTGCGGAGCTGTGCACGCGGTTCAGGACCCCCCTGACTGCACTCCTAAATGCATCTTGTGCAGCGGCACACATGTCACGGGGTCCCGCCCGTGTAAGCTCCGCTTCGAACGGGGAGTCCCTCCCCACTCGCATCCAGTCCCAAGTCAACGCCATCCAACTCAGCGCAGTCAACACCATCCGCCAGAGACAACCGCTCATCGCGTCCCCGTCAACGATCCAGCTCCCGATCAAGCCAGGACCGCAGCCCCCGCCACCGCTCCGTCTCATTTCCACCGCTACTTGGGCAAGACAACCCATCGGCTGCTTCCCAGGTGAGCTGGCGATCGCAGCCTCCCATACACGACCCCGAAAAAGAAAAGCTCAAAGCTCAAATCGCAGCCCAGAGCAACGAGATTGCCGTACTGAAAGAACAGCTGCAGGCGCTGCTCGCGCCCCCCCCCCCTCCCTACCTCATCCCCTCACCAAACCTCACAACCCATCGCTCTCCAGACCCCACCGCCACCACCTCCCGCCCCTATGTCCGCCTCCTCTTCGGCCGCGTCTTCTCGTGCCGCCTCCCCCTCCCGCTGCCCTCCACATAAGAGGCGCTCCTCTACCGAACCCGCCGCCACCCCGGAGATGGAGGCTGTCATCCGCCACACGGCCTCGTTCCTCGAGGCGCATGAACGACGCATCATGGCCGCCATTACAGCTCTGCGTACGGACACGCAGAGCTGGATGGCTCAAATTAACAACCGCATGGCCAAAATTGAGGCCCGCCAGAGTTCCCTCGAGGCCGATCTTGCCCAGATGACAATTAATGTCTCATCCCTCCTCCCCTCATCTTCATCTCCCAAACACCCTGCACCAGCAGGGGCACCCAGGCCTCAAGATGGCCAGACACCCCCCGCGCCTTAATTTCTGGCAGTGGAACTGCCGCGGCTTCCGCGCAAAGCGGAACACGCTGCAGCTCCACCTCCAGAACATCCCTCCCTCCGACCTCCCCGCTATCATCGCCCTTCAAGAAACCTTCTCCCCCGTAAAACTACGGGACTACACAGCTTTCCACCCTGCTTCCCCTTCACTTCCGAACGTTGCCACGCTAGTTCATCGCGCCTACATGGCAATCGAGCATCCGCTCGACGTTCCGGAGTGCACTCACCTTGGAACTCCTTCCCCGGCGGCGGCAAGATGCCAGCCTCATTGTCCTTAATGTATACAGCCCTCCCCGCACACCTGCAGCTCCCCTCCTCCTCCTTCTCCGCAACGCCATCTCACGCGCGAGCCGGAACGCACTCCTAATTCTTGGGGATTTCAACGCTCATCACGTAAGTTGGGGCTACCCCAAGAACTGCAGGAAGGGCCTGGCACTATGGACCTTCTTGCAGAACGAACAGTTGACCGTCCTTAACGATTTCTCGGAACCCACCCGCATTGGCTCCAGCGTACAACGGAACACTAATCCGGACCTTTCCATCTGCAAAAATATCCCGGACGCGGTGTGGACGAACACCTGGGTCTCTCTCGGTAGCGACCACAATATCCTGTCCATCTCTTTCTCCTTTCCCACCCTATCTTCCCCCCGCAAGCGTCTGGTGCAGGTGGTGGACTGGGATCGCTTCCGCCAGTCGCGGCAACAAGCCTCCACCTCCATCTCAGACCTTTCTCAGTGGACCACTAACTTGCTTCAGGATGTTTCCTCTGCCACCTCCACCGTCCCCACCCCTCCTCACTCCTACACGGCTGATAGTCGCCTCCTGCACCTCTGGGAGGCGTATCACTTCCTGCACCGCCGCTGGCTTTCCCAGAAACACAACCGCACGCTGCGCCTCCGCCTTGCTCGCCTGGCGATGGACATGGAGGAGCACTGCTCCTCTCTCACCAGAGAGCAGTGGGGCCAGACCTGCGAGCGCATGGCCGGTAGCTTCGGGCTGAGGGATACGTGGGTTCTCCTACGTGTCCTCCTTGACCCGTCGCATTCCAAGGCCACGCACCGCAGGGACGTGACGCGCCTCCTCCACTCATCTCCACTCTCTGATTCCGACTTTCTTCTTGCTCTTCGTGATCGCTATCTCTGCACCAACCCCCTTCCTCTCTTCCTTCCTACGCCGGCAACCCTAATTCTGCGCTCGATGCAGATATCACCCTGGGTGAGGTTCGTGCCGCACTGCATAAGCTCCGCACCACCTCCACACCGGGGGCCGACCAAATCTCTAACAAGGCCCTCCGTAATCTGGACACCCCATCTCTCGAGGCCATCACTGACCTCTTCAACAAACATTGGGATGAAAGCACTCTGCCTTCCGAGTGGACCCACGCTAAGGTAACTTTCATCTCCAAACCTGGAAAACCAATAGACATCCAAAATCTCCGCCCTATTTCCCTCACCTCTTGTCTTGGTAAGCTCTTGGAGCACGTCGTTCTCGACCGCTTGCAGAACTTTCTTGAAGACAACCACCTTTACCCCGATTCGATGCTTGGCTTTCACCCTTCCCTTTCTACCCATGACGTCATGCTCCAGCTCTCCGAAGAAGTTCTTCACCCTCTTCATGCCAAGCGCACTCGTGCGGTCTTGGCACTGGACATGATGAAAGCATTTGATAATGTCCTTCATTCCGCCATCCTTGATGCTCTTTCCACCCTTAACGTGGGTCCTCGTATCCACGGTTATATCACGGCTTTTCTTGCCCGTCGCACCGCTGAGATTTCATTCGGCCCTCTGACTTCTCCAAATTTCACTCTTGGAAATCAGGGCACCCCCCAGGGTTCCGTCCTCTCCCCCCTTCTCTTTAACATCACTCTATTCCCCATGGCACGCACTCTCGCTGCCATTCCCAACCTGTCCCATGCTTTCTACGCCGATGATATCACCCTCTGGGTAACCACCGGAAATATTGGAGAGATGGAGGCCGTCCTCCAGGCGGGTGTGGACGTGGTTGTCGGTCATGCTCGCGCAGTCGGGCTGGCCTGCTCCCCGTCAAAGTCGGAGCTTCTGCTCCTCCCGGCTCAAGGCACACCCCTCACCTCTTCCCCCCACCCTTAGCAACATTATTGACGCGCACCCCGTACCTTCTGTCTCCTGCCTCCGCGTTCTGGGTGTCCTTCTCCAATTCAACGGCAAACACACTGCCGTCCTTTCCAGCCTAACTACCACTGTCCACCAGACCGTCAGACTTATTCGACGTGTCGCTAACCGGCACCACGGCATGCGTGAGCACGACTTCCGTCGTCTTGTCCAGGCGTTCGTTCTCAGCCGCTTCGTCCACTCCCTCCCCTATCTCTTTCTCTCTCGCGCCCAGGAAGACAAGGTGAACTGCCTCATCCGCCAAGCTTACAAGTCAGCCCTTGCGCTCCCCACCTACACCCCCACATCTCGTCTGCTTGCAATGGGCGTCCACAATACTCTTTCAGAGCTTGTGGAGGCCCATCGCACGGTACAACTCGACCGCCTTTCTCGCACCCCATCTGGTAGAGCCCTTCTCTCTTCCCTCCGCTTGACCCCTGTGTCCCCGGTCTGTGTAACCCACCCCTTACCCTCCTCTGTATCTTCCATGCTCACCGTCAACCCTCTTCCTAAGAACATGCACCCTGAGCATCACGCCGCCCGCCGCTTTCCCCGTGCCTCTACCCTCTGGCGCCAATACGGCACACAGTCTAACGCTGTGTATGTCGATGCGGCGCCATACAATTCCCACCCCGCCTACGCCGTTGTCACCATTTCCCATACACTTTCTCCCCTGACCATTGCCACTATACCTGCCCCCACCTCCACTGCCGCAGAGGAAGCAGATATTGCGCTCGCCATTGCCACCACCCCAGCCCGTTTCATACTCAGCGACTCCAAAGCTGCAGTCCACAATTTTGCGAAGGGTCGCATTTCCTCCTCCGCGCTCAGCATCCTTGAGCACTCCCTTCCCCCTTCTCGTCGTATCCAACTCCTCTGGGTTCCGGCTCACGCGGGGCGCCCTGGCAACGAGGCGGCAAATTCCATCGCTCGCGAGATGACAGACCGAGCTTGCCCCCTCCACTCCGGGATGGACACGCGTGACTCCCTCCTCACCTTCCATGACATCACCCTTCATTACTGCAACTCTCGCCTATCTTTCCCTCCCCCTCACAAATCCCTGTCTAAGCTCCAACAGAGCACGTGGCGCCATTCACAGGCCCACACTTTCCTCTCTCCTGCCGGACTTGCCCTTATTCACCCCGGTGCCTTCTCACCTGAATGCACGCTCTGCAGTCACCCACGAGCAGACTATGCTCATATTCTGTATTCGTGCCCTAAACACTCACCCCCTGCCGCTTGGCATGTATCTAGTCCGCAGCTGTGGGAGGCTGCTTTGGCCAGCTCGGAGCCGGATGTCCAGCTACGGCTAACGATCTGGGCAGCGGAAGTCGCCGCCAGGCATGATCTGGTGGCCACGACCGGCAGCCTGAAGGCCACCCACGGAACGGCGGCATCTTGATTTCCTTTCTTTTTTGGCCTTCACTAAATAAAGTTTGTACCACCACCACCCACAACCTGCGTCTCACGAATGAGCTCGAAGAGCTTAGGCGTCCCAATGATAGTCTTAGAAAGGAAAACGCTCTGTTCAAGCAGGAAATCAGTCGGCTAGCCGCCGAGATGGCGGAAATACGAAGATTGGCGCTCACACAGCCAGCTTCTCAGCCTGCCGCACGCTCTTCGGCTATGGACACAGTGGAGGCCCCTCCCAAGACGGTTGCAGTGAAGCGGCGTGCCCTGGATGACTCAAGGGGAGACGAGATGGTGGAACTCCTGTCTGACCTCAAGAACGCCATCTCCAACATACAGACAGGTCTCTCTCACGTACAAGAAATGATCGCGCACCCTCAGCTGGGCCTGTTCGCTCTCAGCGCTAGAATACTTAGGCTGGAGGGAACCAGCCACGGATCTTTGCCAAGCACATCTACAGCACAAGTCCCAAAGTTGCACAGCGTCATTGCCTCACCGACGGAGCCAGCCACTCCGAGCGCGTCCTTAACGATGATATGGACCTAGACTCTTGGTGCGACGAGATAAAGAAGGATGCGGCTAGAGCTACCAAGGAGGTGACAACCGATCTGGAGGTGGACAGGATGGACAGTAGGCTGGTGCATCTTTTGGAAGACAAGCAGGCACTGCTCGGGAGATGGAAGACTCAGCGCCATAACAGAAGACTACGCAAGAAAATTTCCGATATAAACAAGGTGATAGAGGCTCTTTGCAAGGTACTATGCAAGCAGCAATGGGACGAGCTGTGCGACTCGGTGGAGGGCCAGCTCAAGAACGGTAGAAGCTGGGGTCTCCTTAAGCACCTACTGCACGACGGCAACACCAAGTCCAACCAGAAGAGAGCTTTGGCGAAAGCTGTCCATTTGGCCACCGACTCGACTCCAGATGAGGCAGTCACAGAGCACCTCATAGACAAGTACCTGGCGGCCACGGACGAACCCATGCCTCCCCCCCCCCAGTTTTCCGAGTATGAAGGGCTTGACGTACCATCTATGGACGAGGATTTCACCGTGGCTGAGGTCAAGCGAGTTCTCGCGTCCCTCAACGGCGGATCTGCCGCTGGGCCCGACGGGATCACCAACAAAATGCTCAAGCATCTCGACGACGCCTCAGTCGAGTTTCTTACGCGCAAGATGAATGATATCTGGTGCAGCGGCCTCATTACCAAGAGCTGGAAAACAGCCTACACAGTACTCATACCGAAGCCAGGTAAAGCGCCGAGCATCGACAACCTAAGGCCCATCTCCCCGACGTCGTGTGTTGGAAAGATGGCCGAGCACGCCATGCTTGACCGCCTCACTGACCATCTCGAGTCTAACGAATGCTATACACACATGAGTGGCTTTCGGTCGGGGCTTTCGACTCAGGACGTTATGAGACTGATCAAGCACCAAATCATTGACTCTACCTACGCCGACACTAAGGCAATTCTCGGCTTGTATCTGGAAAAGGCTTTTGACAACATATCGCACGCCTTTATTCTCAAGAGCCTGACAGAGTGTAACGTCGGCACACGGGCGTACAATTTCGTGCGATCCTTCCTTGCCTCAAGGTCCACTAGACTGAAGATTAACGAGTTTTTGAGCCACGAAATCCAGCTTGGCCCAAAGGGAACACCTCAGGGGCCGGTGATCTCCCCGACGCTGTTCAACATCTCCCTGATCAACCTGTCGAGGGCCTTGAACGAAATCCTCAACATTAACTACACGATCTACGCGGATGACATCACCATCTGGTGCTCCAGTGGGTGTGAAGGGCAGGTCGAGGGTGCTTTGCAAGAGGCCATCGATGTGACGGAGCGGCATCTTATCCCCACCGGGCTAAGGTGCTCGCCCGCTAAATCCGAGCTCTCGTTCTACAAGAAGAGGCCCAGAGGCGGTTCACACCGGTCCTGGAAGCCAGTAACAGAGACCCACATTACATTATTCATCGGTAAGGGCTCCCCAGTACCGCGGGTAGACACTATCAGGGTCCTAGGAATGTTTATCGAGTCGAACGGGGCCAATGGAGCCGCCCTCAAACGCATTTGTTCCAAGACCAAAAGCGCCCTCGGCCTGATCCGAAGAATCGCCAATAGGTACTGCGGAATCAAGGAAGACAATCTGATCCGGATTATCCACGCCTTCGTGCTATGCCACCTCGCTTATTCAGGGGCTATGCACAACTGGCTCGTATCGGAGCGCAACAAGATCAATGACGTAATCAGAAGAGTCTTCAAGCTTGCCGTCGGCCTTCCCATCCGAACGCACACAAAAGACCTCCTCAATTTGGGAATTCACAACACGTTCGAAGAAATCGTTGAAGCCCAAGAATTTTCCCAGTTTGTCAGACTCTCCGGTACCCCAGCGGGCCGAGCCATACTTGGCAAGCTGGGCCGTAACCCCATGGTCGTCAGTCTCGACGCTGTGAAGCTGCCCAGCGACGTAAGGTCCAAGATTTACATACACCGCATGCCACGAAATATGCATCCCACCTACAACGAAGGACGAAGGCGAGCGAGGGGTAAAGCTCTGCTCGCCAGTGCCCGCTTGAACAAGGACCGAACATGCTTCGTAGACGCTGCTTCCTACGTTCAAGAAGAGGCCTTCTCCTCAGTGGTCATCGACTGTGATGCTAAAATCCTTAGCTGTGCTACCGTCCGCACTTCTAATTCCAGCGTTGAAGAGCAAGTTGCTATTGCTCTTGCATTGACGGACAGTGTACATGACGCGATTTATTCGGATTCTAAGGCCGCTGTCAGGGCCTTTCAGATGGGAATGGTGGCTCCCCAGGCCCTACGTATCATCCAAAGCGCCAAAGACATGAAACATCACTCTTTGGCCCGGTTCCCTGCGCACCTTGGAACCATTGAGGGTGCCTCGATCAACCCCAATGAGGAGGCGCACTCGGCTGCACGAGGTTTGACTGACCGTGCGCTGGGCAACGCGTCCTCTCCTGGGCGACCCGAGCCTCTCTGCTCGTACAACGAAATCTGCAAATACAATTATCTGTCAAGAAGAGTCCTACCTTCGCCGCACTCCTTGCTGTGCAGGGCCCAGGCAGTCACTCTCAGACTGCTGCAAACAAGCACTTACCCGAGCCCCGCAGCGCTACACACAATGTACCCCGAACGGTTCCCAAGCCCGGACTGCCCTCTGTGTGGTGACTATGTGGACTTCGAATATGTCCTGTGGGGCTGCGCCTCTGCCGCTCCCCCTTTCACTCAAGAGGAAATGAAGAAGCTGATTAGGGCCCACGATCAGATCTCTCAAACCCTGGCAGTCCAGAGTGCTCACGACAGGGCCGTCAGGTTCCACCTGATGGTCCCCGAGTGGGCCTAGCCAGGAGGCGTGGCGTTTGCTTACGTCTATAGTGGACAAAATAAAGTTGTTTCACTCACTCACTCACTCACCTGCTAAAAATAGGAGCCGATTTGGCTGCTTTACAAGGATCTGCTCGATAGCGTCAATTAACAGTTGAATGACTTCAGGATGGCGACTTGGTCGCCTATAACAGGCGTTGTTAACAAAGGCCTGCTGCAGTGCAAGTTTTGCCAACCATTGAGACTGTGGAGGCAACATCCCGGGAGCATCGCCGCCAACCTCTAGCCACGTCATGAGTAATACCGGTTTCCATTGGGCGAACAGGAGCAAGAGCAGCGAGCAGACAGAGCAGCGCACGAGAGCAGCGGGGACGTGGGTTCACGTCTCGCGACTGGAACATTCACGCTGCTCCGAGAGCAACGCAGCGATGAGCAGGATGTCACGTCAGGAGTCACGCGACCAAACTTTTCCCGCGTTCTCATTGCCGCCTGCATTCCGTCGCGCACGCGCAGCATATTCGGTGGCGGCCGAATATGTTCGTCCCTGTGTTTAGCATGACAGTGGGTGAAGAAGCACAACGGTTGTTCATGACCATGATAAAGGAGTCACCGCTACCCGCAGCATCAGGTAAGCGTCGTCTCTCCCAGAAATAAGCTGTGAAAGATAGCAGCGACAATCTCATTTCGTGCTAACCTCAGCTGTCATCGATGCCTTGGCCACTCCTGAGAACGTTGGCGAGATCACCGACGGTAAGCGACAATAACTACTGTGCATGGGGACATATTTGAGGATTCTTTTCATTATTTCTTTTATTACTTACCATTTTTGTGGCGAATGGAGTATTTAGGATAACGGCCGGGGACGTCGCGGAGTGTGAGGCAACAACGGGCGAGAACGTAGCCGTTGATATTCGTACTATAACATTACTCGTGATAATGCCGCACCTTGTTGCTCTACTGTAATCTGCGGTTTACAGTCACTTCTGTCTGTTGATGCTTCAGATTACTGTATATGCCTGCTTTACTGTGCAGCATCTGACCCATCAAAGCAAGCCTCTTTATTTTTGCCCACAGCAAGGGCTGATGACATGCTTCGTCCGTCGTAAACATTAGACGCTTAGTAATCTGAAGAAAAAAAGACCTTATCATTTCAGGTCGCACAGAGTAGGCACCTCGGTACATTTTTTACAGTTGCAACTTTTATGTTCACTTGCAGAGAACACAGCTGCGTCGGACGTAGGCGAGAGGGGACCGCAGCCAGCGCGAGAAGTGAAAAGGGGCGGCGGAGTTGAGCTTCTAAAACGGAAAGTTGAGCTATTGGCACATCTTTGAATACAAAAACGGAGCTGCAACAGGAGTGAGACAGCCCTTGTCCTCATTCATCAAAACGCGCCTCTCTTCCTCAGTTGTCCCGTCTCAGCGCTGTTTTTGTATTTAGTGCCGAACTTGTGCTGCCTGCTTTGCTTGACGAATTCGACGTATTTAGTAAAGTATCCGCACTTATATTTCAGCTCCCGAGTGGACACAGGAGAAACCAAACTGCTGTTAGATTACTATTACAAGTACTTTCCGCAGGTGGGCCCATTCAAAAAGTTTAAAAACAAAAAGATGCTTTTTAAGCAGGTTTCACAGGATTTGGCTGAGGTTCTTGGATGTAACAAGACGCCACAGCAGTGTGCAAATCACTATAAAACAGTAATGAGGCAGAAGGAAAGGGCAAGTGACAACAACAACAAATCAGGTGCTTCACCTCATCCTGTCCCATTTGACGATGAAATGCCAAAAATCCAAAGCATTAATGACAGTCTCAAGCCAGAGATTCAAAGGTACTCTTTTGGAGTGACCCACAAGTCAACGTCATCAAGCTCTGACAGCTCAGCTGATCCACTTTCACCTGTGCCTGAAATGTCCAGTGCTCCGTCGAGCAATTCAGAAAGTGGTGAAAGTATGAAAGGGTCAACATAGGTGAGGAAAAGGGAATGCCGTGCCAATACTAGTCGTATGCAGCAGATGCATTTTTTTTGATCAAGTGAGGGCTATAAGCGCAGAGCGAATAACTCAAAGGGAAAAGAGAGAAGAAAAGTAGAAGAGGCGTGCTGAGCGGCAAGCTGAGCGCATTCAGGAACGTCGCAAGATGCACGAAGATAAACTTCAGCTCATCCGTGAGGCCTTGGGGCTCAAGCAATAAAACAGTACACTTTGGATGAACGTTTTTATGAGTGTTTATTTCGTGCAAGACAAAAACGTTTCTGTGCATGGTCATCACGAAGCATTGCTTTGAACATATGTTTAGCCCTGTGTTTGCATCACTACAGGCTTTGTGGCTACCTCCTCTTCAGTCCAATCTTGGACTTAATTTTTTCTCGTTTAACTTCTGCAAGTGTCCGTAAGAGGCTCTCTTTTCTAGATGTTCCGCTGCAGACTGCATCTGCGGTAGGGCTCTGATAATTGTTAACCTGGGAGTTCAGACGCATGTCCTCAAGTGGACTATGGAATTATTCCCCGTTGTCGATGCAGATGTTGTGAAGGACACAGGGAGAGAATAAATTTTGACATGTTGTCTACAGTCATGAGGTCTCAACGCTGTAGCTCCCTAAATCTACCCTTCAATTCCCCAAATGCATTTTCAATTAGCACACGGGTGGATGAAAGTTTGGTATTAAATGCCTTGTCAGAGGCATCCAGGCTTCCATAGTCTCGAATGGGTTCATCAAAATCTCGAGATGGGTATGCAGCGTCCCCAAGAATGTGGTATTTTCCAGCACACAGTTGAGGCAATTTCTTCGAAATGTTTGAAAGCCGAAAGATCCTAGAGTCGTGAATTTTACCATGTGCACCAGTTGTGGCATCAAGGAACCTCTTCCGGTTATCACATATCCCCTGCAGCGTCAAGGATGGGTAATGGTTCCTATTTGCGTACACTGAACGCACGTTACCAGCAGGGCACTTAACAGGAATATAGCTCCCGTCAATGCAGCCAATGGTGTCTGGAAGCCCTGAAACCTGGAAGTTCAAAAAAAAAATGTTACGAGAATCCGGATCGATAGCCGTCATTATAACACAATTCATGTCCAACACATGCATAATGTGGAGGTCGTGGCCTCGGCTCTCATCAGTAGCAAGTTATTTTTTCATCCTCCTTCCTTCCCTTTTCTTTCTCCTCCTTTTTTTCTCATTGCAGCTTCAAACACAGCTCATTTCACCCATGCTTTCCTTGGCTGATGGCTTTATATGGTTGTAACAGTCTGCTAAACACGTTTACAAATGATGATAGCCTGCATGTTGCCCAGCATGACCGATAAGCCCAATGTTCACACAGTTATATTAAAACAATGGCCCTCACTAATATGGAAGCATTGTTTACCGGATGCCAAAACCTTACTGGCATACACATGCATGCAGCAAAGCAATCACGGCATTAGGGCAATGTGTGAAGACTGCAGCTAATGCTCAGTGACAGGAGGTCAGAACATAGACATCCAAATTATAGGTAGTGTAGAGATGTGTATTTCATTTAGTTAGGTATGTTAAGTCCCCTCGTAGCAACATACAGCCATTGACATTGTTACATGTGCAGGAAGGCATGAAATGCGTCCACAGTTCGTTCATTCAGGCTTTTTATTCATACACCAGGGTGTACAGGAGGCTAAGGAAAAAGCCGTTCTAGGACGGCTTGAGGAGCCCCTGGCCCCCAACAATACATTCGTAGCAGAACACACAAGGAGATAGTGAAAAAAATTATTACAGCCTAGTGATAACAAAGAAGATCAAATTATTAGCGTGTAAGCATGCACAAGTATAACAAAAAACATTCTGAGTTACAAGTGTTTCGTGAAGGGAAAGACAGCTTTAAAGGGTAATATAGATTGCAAGTGACAGGCTGTTTTGATTAACGTCAAAGCCTATGCAGGGCGCAAATCAGAAGTAGAGAATTTTTGGTCACCTGTTCAAACGCATTAGCAAGCTTCTGCAAGTCATCTGGGAAGGTCATGATGCGGGGTGCGATGTCCAGAAGAAACGCCATGACGCGGTACATCATCCTGTGATGCGTGCTTTCCCCAACCTCAAATCGCCCTGCGACATCCCGTATGCAGGATTTATTGGCAGCATACCTGCAAAAAAATGGAATAATTTTTTAATAATGCGAAATGGTTAAACTACCATCTCATGTTACCATCAAGCATTGCAGCGAAGTATAGGAAAAATTTGCATCTGCCCAGTTGTCTGAAAAAGCTTCACATGTTTCATCAGGCACCTTTGGTACAGCCATGCGGTATTTTCCCCATGAAATACCGTTAAAAACCATAGGCAAGAGCAGAAATAAAAATATGGGAAAACTGAATTAAGTGTGATCAAACCCATTTACATTCACAGGTGGGAAGATTGAGCCCTTGAGCCCTTCGCATGCAGAGGAGCAGTGAGCTGTAAAAGCAATTTCCAGCCATCACAAGCATTTGAGAAATCGGTTGGTAAACCCTCACGCAGTGTATTAATGCATTCAATTTCATGCTTCGCGCCAAGTTAGATGTACCGTGACGCTTTTGTCATCAGATGCCTCCAATCACTCATCCTAAATCACGACTCTTCTCTCTTTATTAGTAAATAATTTCGGTATGTTATCACTTATCACCGGCAGCAAAGAACCAGACACAAGGAAGAAACACACAAACGTGAACGAGCAGCTTCATCCACGTCTGTGTGTTTCTTCCTTGTGTCTGGTTCTTCTGTAAGGCTTGTTTTAAGGGATTGATGCACCAATTAGCTCAACAATATACCTTATTAACGTTTATTTCGATATCTCACCACAACAAGGACAGCTCATGCACTTGAGGCAATTTTGGGGGCAGGCCTCCGCGATCAGTTCTTGAAGGGTAGTGCGGCGACTTTGCGAACTCAGCAGCAAGAGAATCTGCAGCCGACCGTGACAGTCGGAAATTCCTGTGAAACAAGTGAGGTACAAAGAAAAAAAACGCAGGTTGGTAATTGATTACAGGTTCTAAGTAGGATGCAACACCTCACCTCGTCGTCCGAATAAGCGGCGACCGTCTTTTCCACATACGACTCGACCTTCGGTCGCATCTCCGGCGGGGTAAAAAGCTGCTCGAACATCTGCTCATACAATGCTAAATCATCGTCGTCACCGCTGCTGTCCGAAGAGGAGCTTGTGCTCGAATCTGTGCTACAGCTGCTGTCTTCTTCAAACAGCAACAACAACTCTTCGTCAAGACGGCAGCGCTTAGCTACTGCCATTACGCTTGCTGGCACCGGCCGACTATCACCGCTACGACCACCCACCATTTTTCCACGGCTTTCCCGGCGATGAAACCAGAAGTGACGTCAAAAAAGTCATGTGACTTCCTTCGTTCTCCCTGCTACTCCGCCGCTGACGACGGAGCACCTCGGACTGCTCTCGGCTGCTCTCGGCGTCGTCAAAGCGCGCCTCCTCTCTGCCATTGAAACACGACGCTCGCACTCCTGTTCGACCAATGGTAGGCGCTGGAACTTGCGAGAGCACTTTGAGCGCAGTTTCAAGTGCTCCTGTTCACCCAATGGAAACCGATATAAGTCGACTTTGTTTCATTAACAATACCCGCATCCTCCACTCTCCGTCACTTCAGCTAGGATGCGTTCAACGAAGCAGGCTTTGTGCTGAAACCGTCACCGTTGCGCTCTAGCCTTTTCGCCGTGTTGACTGAAGGAGTTCGACGAAACAGGCTTTGTGGGCAACAGCACAACGCCGACCTGATCTGCTACAGGTGGGGGAGTTGACGCGGGAACGCCGATGCAGGCTCGTTCCCACGCACCGACCAAGACGCAAGACAACGCGCTACCCGGAACGGCTCCGAGTTCTACGAAGCCCCTCTGACGTCGGCTCCGGATCATCGCACCTGTGTGTGCACGTGTGTGCGTGTGTGTGTGTAACCCTTCCCCAGAGAGAGGCGGCCTGTTTAAAATGACTAAACGAACGTTCGCGTCACCTTGTATCGGGAGAGGATCGAGTGTTTAAAAGCCGCTGTTGTGTGGCTGCTCAGGACACTCTCTCTCAAGTAGTCATGTTAGACTGATGTACCTTCTCAAGCATTCATGTTAGACTGATATAAATAGTGTAAATAAACCCATATTCCTCGTTCTCGGTGAGAAGCAGTCCTTCCCTTCATCAATGTCCTCAGCGTGGATAAGTTGGACGACGGCATGGGCCAGCTACCTTCTAATTCATGCCCGACTCCAATCTTGACAACGTATCACGAGCGATGGAATTGCAAAATGCAAAACATATGACCAAGTTGAGCAGAAACCCAGACTATTTCTAAGGGAGAGTCGATAGAGGTAAGAGATGCATGGAAGCCTTTGTTAATGGCAATGAGCACTCCTGCTCCTCGTCGAGAATCATCCCTATCTTTCCTAAATAAAACGACCGATGATAGAACTGCGATATCATGACCGGCAACGTCTTCGGTTAGCCACGTTTCCGTACCCACGATGATATCAGCTGAGCAGGTATGTGCAATAGGTTTAAGTGCGTCCACTTTGTTATGTGTACTGCGGAAGTTTGCCAATACCGAGGAGATTGGTTTCGTTTTGTTACGGTTGGCTTTTTTTGCCGTAGACGGTCAATCCTCGGGCGGCAAGTGCCTGGAGGAAGGTTTTTCACGCTATCTGTTGCCGAATCATACAGGTAAACACCACTTTTTATGCGAAGCCCATCAATTCTTACAGAATAACGCTCGTTTTTTCTGATATTCACTTTGGCGAAGTCGCGCAGCTTTTTCCGTGCATGTAGAACTTTCGGGGAGAAGTCTTCGTGTAGCCAAACTTTTGGTTCCATGATATTTTTGATTTTATGTGCATTTTGAGATGCTTCGAGTTTAGATTGAAAGTTCTATCTATCTATCTATCTATCTATCTATCTATCTATCTATCTATCTATCTATCTATCTATCTATCTATCTATCTATCTATCTATCTATCTATCTATCTATCTATCTATCTATCTATCTATCTATCTATGTATCTATCTATCTATCCTTCCTTCCTTCCTTCCTTCCTTCCATCCATCCATCCATCCATCCATCCATCCATCCATCCATCCATCCATCCATCCATCCATCCATCCATCCATCCATCCATCCATCCATCCATCCATCCATCCATGTTGTAGTCACTTGTTTTCCCGCCTACCTGTTTCACTGGGTTGTCAGTGGTCAAAAGGGCAGTGCATCTGGCTGTTGTCCTGCGGTAATAGGGTTCAAAACCAACCATCGATTCGACTGGAGTCACTGAGTGCGGGGCAGCGAGTACATCAGTGCTACCCGTCAACGAAGCTCTTTCATGGCGACATGGGCCGCAGATGATGCAGGACTGGGCAGTTGGCTGTGTTGGAAGAAACTCTTCGACACCGTCTTCGAGCACTCGGTCTGTGCCACTCGGTTTGTGCTGGTCTTCAATGAACCTAATTAATACTGGTGTTTGTCTTCAATGAACATCTGCGATGCCAACTCGAGTAACTGGGTATGTGTAAATCGGTATGAGGCCTTAATCATCCATCGGATGCTTAGTGGAACAAACGCGCATCACAGGAGTTCCACAAGGAGAGCAACCCTATGTTTTAGCGGGCGGTGCCATAAAGGTACTGGATATGGGCCGCTTTTCAATGAACGCCTCTCATGCCGAGGCTTTAGTGAGCTGCGCGATTAATGCACGGTGTATGTACCTTTCTTCAGTGAACCTCTCGCCAACTTAAGTAACTGAGTCCGTGCCACTAAGTGCGCGGCAAGCAAAGGAGTAGTTGCCAGCATTCGCAGGCACCGGCGCGGCACGCTTCTCGTCTCGGAGCCCACGCGTGGGCTTCTCGGCAGTGCAATTAGACAGCGCAGCGTGTGCAGAAAGAATAGGTGGCCTCTATGCGTGCATTTGAAAAAGTTGATGTTGACAAAACCACTGCAAAACCAGTTTTCGTGACATGCTCCGCCATTTTCTAACTGGCTTTAGATGGCCGCCGTAAAGCCCCTCTATCCACGCATCACCGCCGCTTTTTCTGGCCGATCAAGGTGTGTATGGAAGGATTTTAGGCCGCTGTATGCGTGCGTGGTGAGAAGCTGTCATACGCCATGACGGCTTTGCTGTGACTGCAGAAAAATGACTGGTTGCTGGGCCCTGCAGTGCTATAATCATTCGCAGAATAGCCGGTGGATGTTGTCATTTCCAAGAGACAAAGAATGGCTGCCTATGGAACGTGAATATTAAATTAGCAATGAGCTGCCGCGAACGCTTTGTGCTTCCACAACCCTTTTCATTTCCAGCTACAATGTGCTGGCCCACAAGGCATGAGCCTATCAGGAGGCCTGTACTGTGGCATTAGCTCCTTTGCGAAACATAAATGTTTTCACTCACACTTTCTGTCTCTACATATTAAGAAAACAATACACTTAAAAGTTCTTTATTGCAAGCGTTTTAGTCTCCTAACAATTATTATAATTTTGAGAATAAGTTGTGGTTTGTCATCTTGTCCTACGAGATTCCAATTTCGCCGGCACGTCGTCAACAGTGTACACTACTTACACCAATGTCACAGCTAGAAATTATTAGTTAACACTTGTCAGCATGGTATACCATAACAGTACCCAACCGCTCTTCTATGCTGCATTTGATTACAGCGTGGAACAGTCGGACACAGTGGCACAACATGGCGGAGCGTGTCCGGAAAGAAGCACGAGATGATAGGCTCATTGCCGCATTGCGCTTTTTACAGCAAGGTTGGATTTGTCTACGCTTCCACACATTTTTCAATGTCCGTGCCTCAAAACTCCCGCACTCTCTATGAAGAGGCAAAGCAAAACAAACCAGTAAGGCATGTGCTGACACCTGTCGTAGCAAGATCAAGGCTAAAGAAATCACCAAATACATAGTTTAATAGAATAATTAGTAGAGGAAACACTGGCGCTAGTGGTTCAATGGCGCTAGTGGTTCATCCAGCATTTAAATTATGGGAAGTACATTGATTTGCCTCAACTTCGTCCTGCTGCATTCAAACAGCTCTACGAATTTGTAAATTCGTCATATTCTACAAGGTACAGTGTAATAAATAATTAAATAAGCAGTATTAAATATCATCAACCAACAGCATTCGAACACAGTTCAAGTACATAATCCTGTAATTGAAACCTTCACGCCACAGGCACTTTTTTTTCTTGATTACCGACATGGCAACATGCAAATCAAGACATGTTAACAATACATTACAGTCACGATAAAAATATCTGCCATTAGATGGCTGACGCGGGGGCTAATGCGCTTGTAGGAAGCTCATGCACCACAGTGAACCATGCTGGTTTTGTGTTTGCAAATGATCGATTTCCTTAATATAAAAAATGTTTTCGATGAAGCGTTCTCTGACAGGCTGTGCGCATATATTTCAGCATGTCTCACGGCCATTCTAGTTTTCCATAAACTATGCAAGGATAACAGGATGAACATTTCATGCGGTACAGTGTCTTGATTTAGAGTCGGGGAGAAACGAATTCCGTAGAGCGTAGTAGGTAAGTCTTTCTCTAGGATTCTCTGTAAGGTATCCCAATGGAATACGCCATCCCAGCAGTCAAGAAATCTGTGTTCGACTGTTTCGGGTTTTCGGCATAGTAAGCGCTTGACTCTCCAAGGCACAAAAAGTCCTTGTTCCTGTAGCCGTGGTTTGACAAGTAAGGTATTTTATTTTTGACTGTGACGACCATGTGTGCTGGAAATATAACCCAAGATCCTAAAAGAAATTGTTGCCCTACGATACGGCTCATTCGAAAACGGTAAAGTGGGCAATAGCCACCCAGTGTATCATATCAGCCTCAAGAAAGTCCTGCACACACAAAATACAGGAAAGCTTTGACAGGCAGATTGTAAGGTTGGAAGAAGCAGGTTTCCCGCAATCATTCATTTCAGCAGTAGTGGAGGCAGTGCTTAAGAAGATAAAGACGGAAGGCGATATTACTGAAGGCACAAGGGAGCGCAAAAATCAGAAACGTAAAGTTGTGCCTTATGTTCACAAGAGTTCCCACAACTTAAAAAAGGTGGTGAAACGGTATGGAGTTGAGATGGCGTTCTCGGCTCCCGGCAAACTCGCTGGGCTCTGCTCGCGCATAGGAAGAAGTATGAATGAATAGAATTTATTGATAGGAAAGACACAGAGGTCTACCTGAGCTAGTGCGCTCTAGTCTGCTACTAATTAATTAATTAGTATTTATGGCGCAAGGGCAACAACGGCCAAAGAGCGCCAGCAACGATGTTTAGTAGTGCAGTAGAATGTTATAAACCTGTCAGCGGGTATAGTGAGTTGCAATGCCTGTGATGTACTAGTCTGCTACTCTGTACTGGGGAAGAGGTAAGGGGAGTGAAAGTATTGGGATGGATGATGATGATAAGAGAAGTGGTGAGTGCTTATGTACATGAGACAGTTGCCTCGCTAGAGCCGCTCATCGAGCTTGGTGTCCTGCAGGAACTTCAACAATACTTTTGTTGCACGCATTGAACTTGCAGTGTCAGGCCATGGGCCGAGGATAGCTTCCTCCGACAGTAGTTGTCTGCCAACGCTGGCTAGGAAACTGTCTAACGTCCTTCGCTCCAGCATATATGCTGGGCAGTCGCACAGTACGTGTTGCAGTGTTTCGGGCATCTGGCAGTGTACACAATCAGGGCTGTTCAATTGGCCGATGAGGTGTGCGTAGCGGCGTGTGAAAGCAACGCCGAGCCGAATCCTGTGTAGCAATGATGTTTTGCTCCGTGTAAGCTTCGGGGGCAAACAGAATTTACCCTCTGGGTCAATCATGTGTAGACGTCTGTGAATGTTATCAGAGTGGGCTCTGTAAGCCTTTGTAAGGTCCTGCATGAGTGCCTTGATCATTGAGTTGGTGTTAGGTCGCGAGTAGGCAATCCGTACTTCATCAGAGGAAGAGGAGGCCGATCTTGCCTCGCTGTCAGCGAGTTCATTACCAAAAACACCACAATGGCTAGGCACCCATTGAAAGGTGATCACGTGGCCACTTAACTCGGCACTGTGATAAAGTTCGACGATTTCCAGCACGAGCAGATAGTATGGTCCGTTGTTTAAAAAGTATTTTAGCGCCTGTAGCGCTGATTTGGCATCGCACAATATTGTCCATTTATGGGGTGTCTGCGTTCTCATAAAACGGACAGCCTCCCGTATTCCCGCAAGTTCCGCAGCCGTAGATGTAGATTTGTGGTTTAATCGAAATCGTTGAGTAATTCCAAGTTGTGGGACGACAAATGCGGCCGTTGTGGCAGATGGTGTGACCGAACCATCGGTGTATACTTGTACAGTCCCACTATATAAAGTAAATATATGGGACAGGGTGAGCTGCTTCAAGCCAATGGAGGAAACGTGAGATTTCTTCATAATTCCGGGTATCCGAAGCCTCACTAGTGGTCTTGGCAATGTCCATGGAGGTGTCGCGGGGATGTCGGTTGCCTGGAATCTTGCAGGTACAATGCTTGCGTGACATGCAATAGCTTTAGAGAAAGCACAGTCAAAGTTGATGCTTGGAAGCGTTGACAGTGGATGGTGTGAGTGTCTGGCTAGCAGGCGAAGATAGGTTCGCACAGGTTCACAAGGCCTGTATATGTCGATAGGACAAGCCCGTGCTTGCGCTATTGTGCCCTTAGTTGACGTGCAGCGTGGCAAGCCAAGACATATCCGTAGTGCTTGAGCCTGAAGGCTCTCCAGCGTGCGTATACAAGATGACCCCATGTTAGATAACACAGGCATGCTGTAGCGTATGTAGCCCACAAAAAGTACCTGGTACACTTGGAGCAAACTTCGCTCAGAGGGGCCCCATCTCAGTCCTGATATTACACGAAGAACGTGTATCAAGTTGGTCAGTTTAGCCCTAAGCGCAGTGACATGTTTGGTCCAAGAAAGACTGCGGTCTATTATCACGCCAAGAAATCTGTGGTAGGTGACTAAAGGGAGCGCCGTTCCTTCGACAACGATTGGATAATTTGACATCGATTTGCGCGTAAATGCCATGACTGCACACTTAGTAGCTGAGAGTTGCAGGCCTCTACAGCGCAAGTACTTCGCCATTATGCTAACTGCATGTTGAAGCCTTGCACGTAGTTGTGGACGTGTGACCCCAGATGACCAAATACAGATATCACCCGCGTACGTACTGATACGCGCTGTTTCGGGTATCTCGTCTGCAAGGCCCACCAGTATCATATTGAACAATACTGGGCTTAGGACACCACCCTGCGGAACACCCCTGCGAACTTCATGTCAAGTAAAAATAACTTCCAAGAGTGCGGAACAAAGCACTCCATTTCCCACGTAGATTGGAGTGTTGGAGTAGTATATCAGATACCTCTATCATGCGGCAAAGTTTACATAGGTCAAACAGGAAGGTGTGTGAATGTGCGCTTGCGTGAGCATAAATTGTCTATTAAAAATAAAACGAATGGGCACCTGCCTGTCCATTGCCTGGCGTGCAGGTGCAAGCCGATCATGAAGGAAGTAAAGATTTTGTGCCGCTGCCGAGATAGCCGAGCCAGAGAGCTACTCGAGGCGTACCATATTAGAAAGAAGGGACAAGAATGTGTCAGTGACACCTCAGTTTATTTACATAACAGTGAGATGAGGTTTATTGACGAGCGTAGGTAGGTCGCGTTTCGCTTATTCAAGGTTTTACTTTTCTTTTACCTTGCCTTTTTTTCGCGCACGCGCAGTGGTGTATGTCGGGTGTGTACTTATATGTGTACGTTGTGGAATAAACTTTAGTTGCAAGTCTGCGCCCGTCCTTGTCCCTTGCTGTCTTTGTGGTTCGTTTGTTCGAGCAGGTAAACAATGTTGGCTATTGGTGAGGAGCTGGAAAAAGGAGGACTTTACCAACGGGCGTACTGGTACTCGCTTTAGACCTTTTATAAGGTTCTTTTCAGGAACAACGCAGAACATCAAGCGATACAATGGTACCGCCAACATTGCGCCTATGAGTTCCTTATATAAACGCTTTCGTGGTACCCGACTTAAGTATTCCATGCAAAACCGAACCTTAAACAGCTGTAAAACCCAGACTACTACTCTTAGGAAACCACGCACTCTGCCTTGACTGCACCTACGAGACGATACAATGAATTCGGGTATACCGTCGCTCGGCCTTATTTGAAGCATAGTTAACAAGAAGGGGTGCTTTTGTTCCCGTATGTAAACGAACCTAGATATAATCTGCCTCATGAACAAATGTGCAAGACCTAGTCCTGCACTTTTAACAGAACGAAAGAGGTTAGTGGGACAGGCGCGTTCCCAGTTTGAACCCCGTACAAACACTGCGAGTACTCTGTGCAAACGTTGTATGTTGGCCCTTGACACGCCCGAATCTTGAAGTGCGTAAGAAACCTTGGCAACGGCAAACAGGTTGCACGCCGGCGCGTGAGCAAACATTGAAAGATTGTGCCCCCCCACCCCACATAAGTGTACACTCCCGAACCCCTTCGGCTTCAGCATTACAGTATTCCACTGCGTCACGGTAGTGTTCTTCAGGCAGCGCCCAGAGATATCTTGCCGGCGTGACGGATATTTGCAAACGTACTCGGAGAGTCTTCCTAGTTGCCGATCTATACCCCTTGACATTTATCAAAGTTCATAGCACTGCCTGTCATTCTGCAGTGCACTGTTAGCAAAAGTTCGCCGACATTGGGGTTTTTGCGGCTCATGAGCTTTGAAGATTACCTTGCAGCAGAAAATTACTCTTGCAGGAGTAAATTGGTAAGGCTTCGCCTCCACCATCGATGTTGCGAGCTGGGGCCCCGTCTCTCGGTCTGGCGTGACGTCACACGGTCACGTGACGCGCAGCTGTGTAAGGAGGCGCCACGACCACTGATGGGCCGAAAGTGCGAGCAGTATTGCTTTCGCAATAAAAGTTATGAGGCTCAAATGCACACATTGTAGCTTTCGCCAGCTACCCGCGCCGAGATCGGTCCCCACCGAAGCTTAGGCCTAGCGTATCCGCCGAGTCCGTCTTCATGTTACCGGCGCGTCTAGGCTCAGGAATCAAGACGTCTGAGAAGGATAAATCACTCGATATTTCAGCTTTCACATCGGTGTTCTTAAACAAAAATTTTTTTCATGTCTACAGTGCCAGCACAAGAAACGATGGCCGCCGATGTGACGCGTCATAAACACAGGTATATTTGCTATCGCCGAAGGCTCCAAGCACTAGCCTGCGCTTCTCTGACGAAGATATAGGACTAGACAGACGTGTTGACTGAAAGGCATCACTGAACTAAGAAAACGTTGCATATCCATCGCGTAAAGAACAAGAAACGGCTATCGAAATCGGCAGTAACAACCCATACAGCGTCCCGGGTCAGCGGTTAATTTAGGAATTTTTTCGAAGTTAAAATACCAATCGCAGGTGAAAATCGGTGTTGTGGCACTTCCGAGCATGCTACTGAATACGGGCAGCAAATTTTTCTTTGTAGTACAGGCGTGAGTTTTAGTTGCTGGGCGATAGCGCTTCTACCATGTCTGCGCGAGACTTGGCTCTACGAAACTAAAGCTACTTCTAGATTTTGATAAGGCAAATTATCCGTTGAAATGCGTGCACTGGCTCCACTGGAAACAGCGCATCGGCCCTTGGCCGAAGATCACACCCACCGTCATCTGCCGATTCCGGTAATTATAAAGTCCCTTTTCCTCGTCTACCGACTGGCAACACCGTTCTCAATTCAGTTTTTGCATGCCGACCTGGCAGGGCGGCCGTATCGAGCCCCGGACTTTCGCGATGCTCTCCTTTCAGTGCTAAATGCAACTGACATACTTGGCGCTCGACAATACCAGATGAGCCATTTGTGGCTGGTGACATGTGTTAATAGCATCGCGAAACAGAAACTTGTCGCCAAAGGCGAGTTGTTGGTGAAAGGCCTCAAGTGCCTTGTCATTGACCCGGAATGCAAGAATATCAAGATGAAGCTTCTTTGGCTTCCCCCACACCTCGAACAGAGACGGATTGTTGAAGCGCTAGAGCCATATGGCACAGTGCAGTCCACCACGAGAGAAATGTGGCGGTGTGACGGCATGGAGGGCTGGCAAATGATTAACCGAGACGTAGCGTTCACTTGAAAGATGGTGTTTCTGCCAGTAATCTATATACGGCCACCAGTGCCAGCATATACGGCCACCAGTGCCTTATCTTGCTACCTGGCCAACCACCACTTTGCCTCCGGTGCAACAGAGTTGGGCATATCCGGCGGCAATGTCGAACACCACGCTGCAGTAACTGTCACCGCTACGGTCACCCTGCAGATGCATGCGTGGGCACCTACGCTGACAAGCTTCGTGGAAATAGACCAGCTAAGGATGATACCATCACCGATCATCTCATGAATATGAACGAAGTTGTGGATGCAACTGGAGAAACACTCCCTGAGACTCATCGACAAGAACAGATTAAACCGTCATCGGCTGACATTAGCCTCAGCCAGAAGCCTGCGAACGAGGATGAGACTAAGGCGTCTGACGACGAACCATCTGTGTCATGGGCATAATCGCCACCAGTTGAAGATTGCCCACCGTCAGTGGAATCTGCATCGATGTGCGAGGCCGCTAAGGAGCGTCCAGCGCCATCTGACAATTCATCGCCCTCGGGAAAAGAGGCTCGCGTTTCCAAGGTGTCAAAGTTGAAAAAACCGCTCCGGGGAACGCCTACTCCTGCAGATGTCCCTTGTGTTAACGTGCACCAGAAGGTCCATAGTACATCGCCTCATCAAGCAGGGAGTGGTGCACCTCTGGAGCAGTGTTTAGACGCTGCACCTACATATGTAATCATGGCAGGCGCTCTTCCCTTCCATTTTGGTACTTTAAATGTCCGTGGCTTACGAAGTAAGCGACGGCAAGTACAGCTTCTTCATCTGTTACGCAATAGAAAATTAGATATTGCTGCTATCCAAGAAATAAAGATTGAATCCGACGAAAACAAAGAAGTAGCTCTATCTCCATTCCTATCTGACTATAATGTTTGTGTCAGCCATGCAGTCGGCGTTTCCGCAGGCTGTATGTTATTTGTTAGAAAACATTTACCATGTGATTTGCTACATTTGTTTACAGATAGGGAAGGGCG
This sequence comes from Dermacentor albipictus, assembly GCF_038994185.2. Taxonomy (NCBI): domain Eukaryota; kingdom Metazoa; phylum Arthropoda; class Arachnida; order Ixodida; family Ixodidae; genus Dermacentor; species Dermacentor albipictus. Next base: position 13,662,469 of record NW_027225569.1, read on the forward strand.
CCTAATCTGTTGCGATATGAATATCAGTGGTATGAGCTTTAGATTTGTGTTGTTTATGCTCCGAACAAGTTACGTGAACGTGAGTGCTTCTTCTTATCTCTAGAACATCATTTCTGTACTGATCGTGCATTGGTCCTCTTTGGAGACTTTAATTGTGTATGTAACGCGCAAGATCGTACGTCACTGAAGCTGAGACATGATCCAAGTAGTGATGCATTGCAACGCCTGATGTGTGATTATCAGGTTGTGGACATTGGGGAAAATGAAAAGGCAGGATGTCGATTTACGCACTTCCAGGGCACCTCGCATGCAAGGCTTGATCGAATTTACGTTTCACTTAGCGCACTACCTCTTATTTATGGTTACACTGTGCACCCTATATTCTTTAGTGACCATTGCTTAGTCTCAGCATCGTTTGGCAGCTGTCGGTATCAAAGTCGGCGTATGTGCTGGGAGCTGTGGAAGTTTAATAACCAATTACTTTCGCGTGAGTGTTTCTTAAATCGTGTTACTGAGCTTATAGCTCATGCGTCATGCCGCAAAGACTTGCCACTCTTTGCTGTGTGGGAATTATTCAAAAAGGATGTTAAAATTATAGCTATCGAGGAAACATCAATATTGGCCTTTGAAAAAAAATAATTACAAAGCATTGTATAAACTTCTGAGTGAATTGCATTAGCTTCAATGCCTACATCCGGGTCAATATATTGATGATATTTATAAGGTCAAGGCACAGTTACAAACTTTGAACGCAGAAAAATACAGAGGTGCACTAGTACGTGCGCGAGAGCAGCGTTTCATGGAAGAACAGCCTTGCAGTAGGGCCCTTGGTGATGAACGCCGACACACGCTGTCGAAAAAAATACTAGATATAGAGTCTGGTGGAATCATTGTTAATGAGCCTACTCAAATATGTAAAGCGTTTTTCGAGCATTATCAAAAACTTTTTCGAGATCATAAGCCATTGAATACAGATGCTGCCAAAAAATTGTATCGTTGCTGCCCCAGTTAAATCAGGATGATTACAATTATACAAATGAAAACATTGATATTAATGAGGTAACTGCATGCATCTATTCGTTAGCGATGGGCAAGACGCCCGGCCCCGATGGCCTTACTGCCGTATTTTATCAGTGTCTTCGTTCCCTCGTATCACCATTATTACTTCAGGTGTACCATGAGGCCTTAGAAGTAGGGTACCTAACCGCCACAATGTACGAAGGACACACCGTCCTCATAGCCAAAGCGATGATGAGACTAAATTGCAAAAAGTTTACGGATATCGGCCTATCTCCTTATACAATGTTGATTATAACATTTTTGTTAAGGTATTAGCTAACCGTTTGCAAGTTGTAATAAGATCTGTGGTCGGTGTTCATCAAACATGTGTCATCAAGGGCCGGTCAATTCAGGCGAACATTCATGTTGTGAGATCGGTGCTAGAGTGTGTAGCTGAGGGGTTTGGACAGGTGGCAATGGTACAGCTAGATCTGGCTAAGGCGTTCGACAGAATAAATCACTCATTCCTGTTTACTGTACTAGAGCATATAAATATCGGGCCCCTGCTCCTTAGAGGTGTCAGGATATGTTATGCTAATGGTTCAACGAGGCTGATAGTGAATGGCTCTCTCTCCGATTCGATTAGGATTGCATCATCAGTACGACAAGGATGCCCTTTGTCACCGCTCCTGTTCTGCTTGTATTTAGAACCACTTTGTATGGGCATTGTTAAAGAGCAAAATTTTCAAGGGTTTAAATTACTGACTAATTAGGTTCGGGTTCTTGCGTATGCAGACGACGTGGTCTTTTTTTGTACAAATAAAAAGAGTGTGAAAACTGCTCTTGCAATTACAGAAGAATAGTGTGCGGCTTCTGGTGCAAGCGTTAAGTTTGAAAAAAGTTTAGGTTTTTCGTTTGGATTATGGCCCATAATGCCATCACATTACGCAGGCATTCAAAGGAAAGAAGATCTGTGTTATTTAGGTGTGCCTCTCTCATAGTATAGAAATAGCAGCGCTCATTGGTCGGGAGAAGTTGGCAAAATTCAACGTAAAGTGAATTCATGGCGAGGGCGGAATTGGTCAATATTCTTTCGTGCTGAAGTGTGTAACGTTTTCTTAGCTTCCCGTATTATGTATGTGCTGCAAGTACTGCACTGCTCACGACTTTGCCTTCAGGCACTGCATCGCGTATTTGCAACATTTATTTGGAGTTCCAGTTGTGAATCGATGCGGTGCGGCAATCTGTTCCTCCCTCTTGAGAGTGGTGGTCTAAAATTACTCCACCTCTTCATCAGGCAAATTGTTTCACGCCTGTTTTTTCTTTCGAGACAATGACCATCCATTTTTGCGTGAAATGTTGCAACTCCGTTTAGTTCATTATATTCCTAATATAGTAGTGTCAATATAGAAGATGTCCCACAGGCTCCTTGGGGCTTTCGTAAGGTGGTTGTTGACACATTTCTTTTCTTGAAAGTTAGATTCAGCCTGGAGTACGTGTTCACTGCGAGTCTAAAAGCAATTTCTGTTGCACTGGTGGACTCTATTTTCCCAGATCCTTTGTATCGTGCACCTTATTTAAGCCGACCTTATCAGGTAGTACTCAAGTGCGTCCGAAAAATGTGCGTACCTCCTGGATTAAAAATATTTGTCTTTAAATTACATTCGGAAACACCCCCTGTTAAAGCTTGGTTGCATTCGAGGGGTTGTTTTGTGCCGTGGTCAACAAACTGTCGGCTCTGTCCACGTGCCGAAACCATAGATCACTGCTTCATAGACTATAGGGACGCTGTATTCTTTTGGGACATTCTCCAACGGACGTTTAAAAAGGACAATGACATGACTCCATATACAATCAGGTTTCTACCGTTTAAGGTTACGGGTGGTTCTCCCTATGACATGTTCATAGTACTTGGTTTACATAGCCTATGGAGACGTAGTCTGTGTGACCGCCATGCTGAAAGCCCGCGATCTACAAAGTCCTTCTTTCGCGAAAGTGCTGCTTATGTAAGAAGTGTCTACGCTGCGCAGGAACCTCCGCCAGACTGGATGCACTTGTTGGATGCATGTGTGTGTTTGCCTGAGTTTTGTGTAGTTGTGTCCACTTTGTAATACACCTTCAGTTTTCTTTTCCATGTAATAAAGGAAAAAAAGGCTGGCGTGGCGTAGTGGTTGAGGGTCGGGTTTGGGATCTGCAGGTCGGACGTTCGAATCCTGGTCAGAGCGGTTATGTTTTTACGTTTTTTTTCTGTTTCTTTTGTTCGACTAAAACGTTCATTGTTGCTTTCTGTATTTCAAAAAATACATATACGGTGTCCAGGCGCCGCATATTTACAGCGCTAGAGCTGTTTTTCGCACGAGTAGTCAGCGCCTCCCAGTACGCTGCGCCTGCCCAGCATCCAGCGCGCGGCGCTGGGCCCATAATCAGGCGCGCTGGGAACCAGTGGCACTGGCTTTCGCGATAGGGATATATATAATATATATATACCGCCATCGGCCGGCAGTCTACAAACGGCGAGTTATCGCGTCTGCTGCTCCGGCCGGAAGCAAACATGTCGGTCAGAGTTCATTGCCAAGCACAAGTCCACCTTTACATGCTTCTACGAGCGAGTAAACGGCTGTCTCTTGTCCACTTTGAAGCTATAAATGGAATCGTCACCGCCCACTGTAGCACAAAAGAAACACAACGTTGGTTAGTTGTATCGCGACAGTCAATGGAAAGCCTCACGCTATAGAAATAGATGCGATCATTTCGAGCGTTAGTTCGTATTTCGAGTAGTGTAATACGGGTGTCACACCGCGCGCACTCTCCAGGGCGATCAAACCCGATCAGGATCGAATTTCTCGGTCGCGCGTGCCCCCCTATTGTGTCTAATAGAAGACGCAAAGAGGAAATATGGTTTCACTAATTCACGATGACGGCGCGTATTCTCGTAAACACGACAGCTAGCGCCGTAGGAAGCCTGTGTGCAAGCGGGGATCATGACTTTGTGCTCAGTAGTAGTCAAAGAAGCCCGTAGGCCATCCACCATTGCAAGCAGACGGAGCTGCACGGATGGCGCGCTGATCGCCTGTGTTGGCCAACAAAAAGCCTGCTCATGGTTCGACGTAAGTCCCTGTATATGCTTTATAAATAAGGAAGCCTACCTAGGCAGTGTAAACCGACCAATTAGGGCCTAAATGGTTGCGCTCCTCCCAACTACAGCTTCCTTTGAGTGATAACGTTTGATCTCGAAGGCCGTGCTTTTTCAAATTGCATGTGCATTAAGTGGTTGCGAATCTTGAAGGCAACATCCGCTTCGTTTTTTTATGTATACATTTCCTTAAACTTCGTATCACAAAGTACAAAGTGCATATTTTTACAATGTACACACGTTTGGACCCCCAAAAATTGTTGAAGGGCCTTTACCGATTGTTATTAGGAAAAACACGTAATTTTCTCATTTGCAATATATTTTTCAAAAACCGCAGACTGGCGCTACAGCAGTATTTGTTTGGCTGACACACCACGTTGGTCTTACTGAATGCTCCTTGCAGTAAGACGGTAGTGGAATTTTACTTCGAAGTGCCTCGACAAAATGTGCTCCTTGTGTGCATTAACCATCACAAACCCTATGAACTCGTGTAACGCCATTAGTTCGTCGTGTGTTCCGTGCGATCCACCAGTGTCGACAGTGAGTGTCCTACTACAGCGCCCGTCCGAGCTGCCTTTGTTCTGCCGAGCTACCTGCCCGCGCTCTTGCGAAAAGTCTGGTACTGGGGCTTCGAATCGTAGTGTACGTAAGACTGTTGGAGGTTGTGCTTTTGTGGAGCTGGAGTTCATCGGAAGTTCTACAGTGCTTGCGCCAGAAAAACGTCGGTGCCTCGGTACCTTTGAGACGAAGAAGCGCTGGCCAAGTCTTTTTGAAAGATAAGCAAGTTTTGCCCTTGCGCGCGTTCTTGAACTTATGATTTACGTAATGAACGTTGTGTAACTAGCTAGAGCAAAGCGCTTTCTGATCGTAGGTTGGCTATCTTGCTGTGCACATTTAGCAAGCAATTTCACTAAGGCTTCCTCTGATGTTACAGCGTACTTGCATTCTGCTGTGAAATATATGCTACCCGCCTTGATTGCTATGCCTGAATGGGCACACAATTATGAAAACACTGAAAGTTGCTGTTCGTTGGGTAGTTTTCTGGCAAGAAGTTATTCGTTATATATGCATTTCCGCAAGTACAGTACATGTGTAATGTATCCGTCGATGTATCATGGGCTTCGCGCGTTGGCACACGATTCCTATGTTTGACGCTTAAGCAGATAGAAGCTTGTATGTAGATTTTTGTATGTATACGCGTCGCGAGAACCTGTGTGGATTGTTTATGTTCTTCAGTGTCTTCGTGTATGTGTCTTGTGTGTTGCAGAGCAGATATAGGTCGCTATTACAATTTTAAGGTTTATTTTTAATTGAGACATTTTATTTTTTATTTATTTATTTATTTATTTAGGAATACTGCAGGCCTTAGAAGGCCCAGGCAGGAGGGGAAAGGTTCATACAAAAAAAAAAGAAAACACAATAGATTGACAAAGGAGTAAAAAAAAGAAAGCTCCGGAAAAAATGTAATAGAAAGTACAATCGCATAATGAGTAAAGCACCTCTAAATAATGCATAGAGAGTGGCAGATGCAAATTGAAACACTGTTTCACAAGCAAAATTTCAAGGTACAGGAAATGTAACAGAAAAAAAAAGGAGGAGTGCATAATTCAAAATTACTACAACGCGCAAATGAATAAATATTGGACCATGATACAAATTGAAACGAGATTTCGCAAGAACAAGCACTAAAATTAGATAGTAATAGACGCTATTGAGTCAGTGCTGAGAAGTTTGTTATAGGGTAGGCTGTTCCATTCCGTTACTGTTCGAGGGAAAATGAAGACACAAAGACATTGGTTCTACCATTATAAGGCGTTAATGATGCAGCGTGGCGATGTCTTGTTCGGCGGGCAGTAAGGGGTGTTATGTAACGTTCGGGAAGCAAGAAGAGAAATTAAGCCTGTGAATTTTTCTTCTTAGTTGCAAAGACTGAATATTGTGTTCAGCCATTAACTGAGTTGGGGAATCACTTGTGCGATATTTAGAGAAGATGAACCTTACTGCTTTACGTTGTATCATTTCTAGCGCATCGATGTTAGTTTTAGTATAGGGATCCCATACAATAGCTGCATACTCGAGTTTAGGACGGACAAGAGAGGTGTAGGCGATAAGACGGGTTTCAGAAGGAGCGTGTTTTAATTTATGCCTGTGGTAGCAAAGCTTCTTAAAAGCCGAGTCGCAAAGATGGGAGATGGGAGAGTTCCAACTAAGGTTACTGGCTATTGTAACACCGAGGTATTTATATTCATTCACCTCCGCAAGAGGTTTAGATGCTACGCTATAGGTAAACGACAATTTATAAATTTTTCTAGAGATTTTCATAAATACTGTTTTATCAATGTTAAGCTCCATGTCGCAACGCGCACACCAAGCTAGCATGTCTTGAAGGTTAGAGTTTAGTATAACTTGATCTTGTCGGCAAGTGATCTCATTAAAGAGGAGGCAGTCATCAGCAAACAGTTTTATTTGTACGGGTTGAGTAACAGTGTCTACAATGTCATTAATATATATGTTAAATATAATGGTCCAAGAACACTACCCTGGGGAATACCAGAAGTGACAGGAAGGGTGCTGGACGAGCAATTATCTACTACTACGAATTGCGTACGGTTAGAAATATAAGCGCGAATCCAATTTACGAGATGGGAAGGAATGTTCAAATGTTCAAGTTTTTCTATTAGCTTTGCGTGTGATACAAGATCAAATGCTTTCATGAAATCCAAGAATATGATGTCAGTTTGCCCTGATTTGTCGATAGTGCTAGCGAGACTGTGAACTACAGTGGTTAATTGGGTTTCAGTGGAGAGGCCCTTTCGAAACCATGCTGCATAGGAGATAGAATGGCTCTATCGTCGAGAAATTTATTGATTTCAGAAGCAATAATATGTTCTAAAAGTTTGCAACAAGATGAGGTTAGTGAAATGGGACGATAGTTTGCCACTAGTGATGGATTGCATGTTTTTACTTCTTCCGGCATTACTTGTGGGATTTCAAATTCCTCTAGACTATTCTATCTTCCATTATCGTCGTGGGTGCCACTGGCGCTGTATAAATCTCTATCATCATCATCATCATCATCAGCCTGGTTACGCCCACTGCAGGGCAAAGGCCTCTCCCATACTTCTCCAACAACCCCGGTCATGTACTAATTGTGGCCATGCCGTCCCTGCAAACTTCTTTATCTCATCCGCCCACCTAACTTTCTGACGCCCCCTGCTACGCTTCCTTTCCCTTGGGATCCAGTCCGTAACCCTTAATGACCGTCGGTTATCCTCCCTCCTCATTACATGTCCTGCCCATGCCCATTTCTTTTTCTTGATTTCAACTAAGATGTCATTAACTCGCGTTTGTTCCCTCACCCAATCTGCTCTTTTCTTATCCCTTAACGTTACACCTATCATTCTTCTTTCCATAGCTCGTTGCGTCGTCCTCAATTTGAGTAGAACCCTTTTCGTAAGCCTCCAGGTTTCTGCCCCGTAGGTGAGTACTGGTAAGACGCAGCTATTATACACTTTCCTCTTGAGGGATAATGGCAACCTGCTGTTCATGATCTGAGAATGCCTGCCAAACGCACCCCAGCCCATTTTTATTCTTCTGATTATTTCCATCTCATGATCCGGATCTGCCGTCACTACCTGCCTCAAGTAGGCGTATTCCCTTACGACTTCCAATGCCTCGCTGCCTATTGTAAATTGCTGTTCTCTTCCGAGACTGTTAAACATTACTTTAGTTTTCTGCAGATTAATTTTTAAACCCACTCTTCTGCTTTGCCTCTCCAGGTCAGTGAGCATGCATTGTAATTGGTCCCCTGAGTTACTAAGCAAGGCAATATCATCAGCGAATCGCAAGTTACTAAGGTATTCTCCATTAACTTTTATCCCCAATTCTTCCCAATCCAGGTCTTTGAATACCTCCTGTAAACACGCGGTGAATAGCAGTGGAGAGATCGTATCTTCCTGTCTGACGCCTTCCTTTATTGGGATTTTGTTGCTTTCTTTATGGAGGACTACGGTGGCTGTGGAGCCGCTATAGATATCTTTCAGTATTTTTACATACGGCTCGTCTACACCCTGATTTCGTAATACCTCCATGACTGCTGAGGTTTCGACAGAATCAAACGCTTTCTCGTAATCAATGAAAGCTATATATAAGGGTTGGTTATATTCCGCACATTTCTATATCACCTGAAATCTCTATAGAACTCTTCAACCACTTGAGCTATCTCATCCATATTAGTAATGATATTGAAGGCTTTGTCTCTTGATGTATACATTTGATTATGGCCTATTCCTAGTTTTTGTTCACTGCTTTTATAGCGAATATATCGCAAAAGAAGCATAAATATAGCTGAGCACAAATTTCGCATTAGGGAGTGCCGTAATCGTCGGTGACCTTTTTTCGTCACTGTGATATCTAGAGGGACAGGGCTAACCTACTCGGCAGAGAAATCGGAGCTGTTACTGTACAGACCGACTCGCTGAGGTCGCAAACCAGGCAACTACAGGGAAGATCTCACCCATAGAGACGAGATACATTAAAGGACACCCAATGGGAAACCCGTTGCCAAGGTCGACAGGATCAGGGTATTGGGGCTCCTCATCTAAGCCAAGGGCAACAACTCAGAAACCCTCATAAGACTGGAGGGAACTGTAGCGCAAATCATGAGGCTAATCAGATGGATAGCGAACAAACATAGCGGGATGAGAGAGGAAAACACGATCTGCCTAATACAGGCCTTTGTAATAAGTAGAATAGTATAAGTAGCGCCGTACTTGAAATGGCAGGTGGCGGAATAGATCAAACTAGAATGCCTCATTCATAAAATATACGAACTAGCCATAGGGCTACCGATCAGTACCAGCACAAACAAGTTGCTACAATAAGGCCTCCACAACACGATAGGTGAGCTCATTGAAGCGCAATGTACGACACAATATAAACGCCTCTCTAAGACTAGAGTAGGCAGACGCAACCTAGAGACTAGACATAGGTTGCCACACACAACACGGTGCCAAGGGGGACATCCCGAGAGAGACGAAGGAAACAATGGTAATACCCCAAATTCCAGAGAACATGCACCCAGAACACAATAAGGATAGACGAGAGAACAGATCGAAGCAGATACAAAAGAAATTCGGCAACGACAAGGACGCAGTCTTTGTAGACGCGGCTCGATACAGTCGCAGACGGGGGTTTACGGCGGCCGTAATCGATAGCGAGAAACAGGGTAAGACGTGCGCGATGATACGCACCACAAGTAACGAGACAGCGGAAGAAGTAGCCATAACGCTCGCAGGAGCTCAGGCTAACGCAACCGTGATAGTCAGCCACTCTCAGAAGGCAATAAGAAACTTTGCCAACTGCCGAATCCCCCCGGAGGCACTACGCATTCATCTTGCAGGAGAAGAAAATTGCAAAAGAAAGGTGTACATCACATGGACACCTGCTCACACCCTCGCAGAGGACGGCAACGAGGCGGCACACGACGCGGCTCGAGGGCTTACAGAGCGAGCCGCAGTCGCAAGTGACGCTCCGACACCCTCCGGACGTGTCGGTGCAGTAAATGAGTGGGAGTGGGAGGACAGACTGACAACATTTAATGACATCACGAAACACTATAGGTTAAAGAGGGGCATTTTCCCACGACCTCACCCAAAATTGTCAAAAAAGCAGTCTGTCGCATGGCGGCAGTTACAAACTAGGGCGTATCCGAATCCTGCACTCTCGCACATCATATATCCGGATATATATCAAATGGACAAATGAAACACTTGTGAATCTAGAGCCACTCTGGAGCATATATTATGGAAATGCTGAGGGATACAGAACAATAACGAGAACGCGGCCTCTAGCAACAGCCTTCGCACGCGCTCTGAAGCCGCGCTGTGAAGCCCCGCCCTCCAGGATCAACTATGGGCCGTCCAGCGGGCCAAGGATGCCGCCAGGACCCACGAACTTCTGGCCGTCACCTAGGCGGGGCCTTTGGCCCTCCCCACTAACTTGCAGGAAATGCGATAAAGTTATTTCCTCCTTCTCCTCCTCTGTGATGCTACTTTGGAAAAAGGAAGTACGTACTACACAGCAAACAGTTGAGTTTTGTGAAGATGCAAAGTGGTACAAAGAATACCTCGAAGAAGAGTGGCATATCTTGAAATGCGTCGCATGTTAAGGGGCAGTTCCTTCATTTTTCTAAAAGCAGCACTACATTTTGCTGTATGTGATATTTCACACAAGCTGTAGTTGCGATGAGACGTGGCAAACAATTCACAATAACACGCAAAAAAATTTTCCTGTGACAATGAAGTAATTATTCAGCCGTGCTTAACCCTTTCAGATGCTGTCTAGATCTTTGCGCACAGCAGGGTAGCGCGTCAACGGCAAAAGCACTGATAAAAGTAATAATACCTAAAATGTGTTGCATACATCTTGAAACACCTATTGGAACTTCGTTGAAATTTTTAACAACAAAATGTGTGAAAAGGAAGATGGTTTGGGGTTTTTACTCGAGGTCAGTATGTTTTCCACAATGTCATGCACCAGGATAATTTTCATGTGGCTCGGTAAGTGTTTTTCAACCTTTTAAAAACATAAAACTGATTACGTTCTCATATTTTATGTTCATGTAGTGAGTTTTCGCATGGAGTCTACATTCCGTAAACTTGATAAAACTCAATAAACAAATGACAATTCCTAATTTCCTCTGCAGCTGTACACTTTCTATGATTCTGATGATGCGAGAAATGTAATGAAAGCAAATTTTCTATCAGAGGGATAAATTTGCGTCTGAAAGAGATAAGATGTATGGAAGCATTGCTGTTTCCGGCTCCCACAAGCATCTTCAATAGGTCCATAAAGTCTAGTACATATTGTAGCACTTGCAAGGTACCATAAATATTTCCCGTGCACAAATCGCGTGCTAGACGTGCAGTTACTAACTACCGGCTGATATCTATCCTCTGCACTGCGTCAAACGCATTTGAATCGGTATTGTACTCCTTGCTTTCTCTTAGTGTTAAAGTTTTAATAAATGAACAGCGTGGTTTGTGTGCCGATGATTTAAAACTATTTGTGAGTGTAAACAGTGATCACCGCTGCATCGACCTCCAAAATTTTTTTTTAATGTGTCGACAAAAAATTGATAACTATCTTCAAGGACAACCTTTGCAATTCTGGCGACCATAGTTCAGTCTTTACGAATATACCTCAAGTCGAACCATCTTCATCCTCATAATTGACGTCTTCTATACTCTTTATACACTCTTCCCCTTATCTTAACGCCGAGTAATAGATCACAACATTGATTCAGGCCAACCTATCAGCTTTTCTGTCTTAATAAATACCTCACTCTATCTATCTATCTATCTATCTATCTATCTATCTATCTATCTATCTATCTATCTATCTATCTATCTATCTATCTATCTATCTATCTATCTATCTATCTATCTATCTATCTATCTATCTATCTATCTATCTATCTATCTATCTATCTATCTATCTATCACTCTCAATGCGCACCTTTAGTCTCAAGACTTCATTAATCAGATCTTTTGTTCCTGCATAAGGTGGTCCATAGCATAATACATTTCCTGAAGCTTCGTGATCACCTGCTTCATTCTTCGTGCTTCAGCAGTATACCAGGCAGCATTGCACATGCTCGGCCTCAACTCGTGCAATTAAAGACTGTCTTAAAGACAGTGAATTAAGAATGGCGCTACTCCAAGAAAAAAAGTGATAAGAATTGTGCCTGTAGTGATATATTTCAGAGTTCATTTCCTGTGTTTTGTATATATGTAGGTAATCATGTTGTATCATTACCTCCCTATTACAATTCCTCGTTTTCTTTTTCCCTATTTGTTTCTCTATGTGCCATTGTTTTGGCTACCACACTTGTGTTCTGAGTACATTTGGCTCGCATATTGCTTTTTAGGTGCACCAGTACGAAGGCTCTCTAGATATAATAAACATTGATTCATTGATTACTATCGTAGTATCAAATCACATTTTAGAGCGCAGCTCTTTGGCGTCCGTTCCTGGGTTTCGCGTCGTCGTCGGCGTTGTCGTCGGCCTCGTAACCAGCTCCGCCCCCCTTTCATACCCCCAGCGCTAGCAGCGACCGACTGATACCGCTGGATGCCGCTGACGCCGCTAGAGAGTCAAGATAACGTGACTGCATAGAACAGCGTCGCCGCCATGCAGAAAGAGGAGGAAAGGGTCCCCCCCCCTGTTCTTGTGTGGCGGATAGGGTGCTCTTCAGTTGCCGACGCGCCGGTTATTTCACGTAGGCCCCGGCACGTCGACGAATACGTGACCACCTTCCCACGGCTAGACCTGGTTCTTAGCGCTGCGGAAGCGAGGGTATCATATTGTTTGTGTCGGCATCGGCGGCGTTGTCCCTGAAACCAACTCCGCAGCTGGGGTTGACTCACTATCGGCGTCAGCGGCATCAGTCAGTAGCTGCTATCTCTTCCCTCCTCCCTTTAGCGTGCTGTCCGCTTGCTGCGCGCGCCTCTGCCCCCATCGTTTGCCGCTGGGTGTACACGCCGCCCCCCTCCGCCCTCTTCCTGCGAGTCTCCGGTTGTCAAAGCGCCGGCTCGAACTTAATTCCTTTCTTCGCTCCTCCTCCAATGCAACCCCTGTGCGGTGGCAATCAGAGAGCCAGATCGGTGGCGGCGGATCTGTATATGTGCACCGCCCGAGCCGAAATTGCCGCTGCCGTTCGCCACTGCGAAATTATCTGCCAGTTCTTTCTGAGCCATGAGCGAGACGACCAATGGAAGTCCTCCGTCTGCTGCTGCTGCTGCTGCTGCTAAACGAGCTGCCAGAGCAGAGGCCCAGCGCCGTCGCCGTCAGAATCCAGAGGTGCGTGCCGCCGAAGCAGAAGCTTACCGTCGCCGCCGTCGAGATGATCCAGGAGTACGCGTCGCCGAAGCAGAGGCTAAGCGCCGCCGCCGAGAAGACCCTGCCGTTCGCGCCGCCGAAGCGGAGCACTTCCTGCAACTCGCATTAACCGTCCATCGATTCACACCGATGTTAGTAGTGGGGGACTTTAATGTTGACATAAAGACAAACAGCAATTTCCTAACACTTTTGCGGGAGAACATCCCGTTCCTCTCGCTCGTAACGCGTCCCACTGCTGTGACAATCTCGGGAGGCACTTGTATAGATCTCGTCTTTGAGAATCAAGCATTGGTGTACCAAGTCGAACATATATCAGTCTATTTCACCGACCACAAAGCTTCCTTCATGACTGTCAAGAACTGTTAGTGGAGTCTTTGTTAAAGGAATACGTGTGAAAAATAAAAAAAAATTCTGTGATAGCGCATACATGTGTTGCTCGATTTCTTTGCCTCAATCTACCGAAAAGGTGAAACAGCTTATTTGCTGCGCTCAAATTTCGCATTAGGAAGTAACGTAATCGTCGGTAATTTTTTTTTTAAGTATGTACTACAATAACATTTCAGTGCAGTAGTTTCTGTACAATATTGTTATAGTCTGACAATTTATAGAAAGCATGAATTGAGAAACTTCAATAAAATGCTACGTGCGTGATTATATGGATGGTGATTCGAATTACTTCTGAAATTCAATAACTGCCCGCAAAGGCATTCACTATTGTGCAATGAAATAAAATGCCACAGCAATTATTGCTTGCCTCGTAGTATACGTTGAGTCTATTTACACACACACACACACACACACACACACACACACACACACACACACACACACACACACACACACACACACACACATATATATATATATATATATATAGATATATATATATATTTATATATATATATATATATATAAACTAGTTTACTCTTTTCTGAGTTTAACTTTTTCACCAACCAGTTGCAATGAAACATGGCCTTTACAGAGTGAATTTTTTTCTAGCAATACACTCAAAGCAGCTCAATGTGAAGGCCTCTCGATGCAGTGTTGAAGTTTCAAAAGAACATAGGAAAACTCGATGGAAGAATATTAGACAGAAATACGAATCGGCAAGAAACAAGCTACGAGTTACGTGAATTTTAATTGTTCTAGATGCTTGCTGTTTAGGGAATGCTACTGGTGTTTCAGTTTGTTTCGCTGATTTTATTTGAACCCTCTTTTTCAGGTTTCTTTTGTACACCAAGAAGCATAATTATATTGACATGAATACTTCTCTTTCTGTATCCGGTGACCGTATTTCACTGGTTAACTAATTTTAGATGTCATCGCTTGTCGCAGGATGCGCCTACAGATATCGGAAGTTTCGCGAATGCTAATGATGGGTCTATCAATTGTCTCTTGTTCACGGACCTTGCGTAATCGGATTACATACGCGACACGAATTTTGTAGCAGTCTCTGGAAGGGGCGCGCACCGGCGAATATGCTGAAACTTTTGAGGACTGACATATAGAAGCGGAGGCGCTCGACTCGGAGATCAGACCTCCACAATCGACGATTTTGCTGGCCGCTCTCGCTGCGATTGAACGGCACTTGTTTTGCTCGTCACATGTTCCCCCAATGTAGAGATAAATTTGCAACTTCCAGTTTTGACTCTGCATCATTCTTCATTGTCACTACTACGTGACAGTGCTTCTAATACCGATTTTTCAGTGATGGTTTGCACTTATAATTCTTACATGGTTCGCTGTGCAATGAGCCACCAAAACTTAAATCGTATGACAGCTTCGAATATGTTATGGCATGGTCGTGCAGGTGCTTGGAAAGCGATCTTGTAGACAGACGACGACGCGAGCGCAAGCACTGATGTCGATATTTTGTGCACTCTTGTTACTTCAATGGTAAAAAGAAACCATTGCTGCAGGCGTACATTCAATAACAAAACTTGTTTTTATATCTAAAACAGCAGACAGATCACTAACCTATTGTTGCAAGGTCAGTTTCGAGCAGGTTGTTTTAGCGCGGACGGAAAATTTACAGCCGACTAGCCCATCTCTGGGAAGCCAAGACATCACTACACGCAAGATAGAACAAGCAAAGGCACAACCAAAAGCTTCATAAGAAGATCGCAAGCATCAATCCCCAGCTAGAAGTACATTGCCGGACTTTAAGCCGCCAACATTGGTATGACATCTGCAACGCAGTCAACGGGCAGCTGCGCAATGACAGCCCGTGGCCTCGGCTTAGTCACCTTTTGGGGAGAAACGCCGAGCAAGTCTGCTGAGCTACCAAATTTGCAGCGCCTTTTGCCCAAGGAACGGACAGCCACGTGTGATCGACAGCTCGTTGACACGCCTGCTACAAATCTACTCCCCTCAATGAGCCGATGTTCAACACGATGATTACACTGGAGAGACAAATGCGACACTGGATGAAGAATTTCACGAGTCAGAGATACGGGCAGCTCCCCACGACCTTAATGGCAAATCAGCACCTGGTCCCGACAAGACTACGCTAAACATTCTACGAAACCTCGATGATGCCTCGATCACCGCTCTGACTGCATACGTCAACAAATACTGGCGAGCAGGTCACATCCCAGAGGCGTGGAAATGCTCTAAGACAGTCCTGATACCGAAGGATGGCAAGCCATCCAGCCTCGATCACTTGCGGCCCACTTCCCTCACATCCTGCGTTGGCAAGGTGATGGAGCACGCGTTCCTCTGCCGTATCAAGCGCCACCTCGTGGACGCTGGAGCGTACCCACCCACTATGGTGGGCTTCCCGTCACACCTCTCCACTGAAAACTTCATGCTCGAGCTCTAATACCAGATTGTCAACGACCCAACTAGCGGCAACCAGGCCGTCCCCGGCCCATATCTCGTAAGGCCTTTGACAATGTCGCACATACAGCAATCTTGAGCCGGATAAGCAAGCTCAACACATTAAGGCTTCTGCAGACACGGACGTACCCTAACCCGGTCATCATGAATAAAATTAATCCGGACTGCGCGGTTTCAATCTATTGTAGTAAGTGTGGGGGTTTGCTCGATTTACAACACATGCTGTGGCACTGCTTGGCGTTGGCCGGTGATGGTTCTCAAGGTGAACAGTGGTGGCAGCGAATGCTGCACAGTGAAGTGCTGGCGGACCAACTCAGGGCTGTCCAGAGGGCCCGTGTGATGGCAGAGGGGCTCGGCCTCTCTGTACCGACGTGGGAGCGGCCCGCATCAGTCCCAGACTGATCTCTCAGGACCTAAATAAAGTTTTTCATACCAAACCATGGGCGAGAGAAGCTACAACTACATCAGAGACTTCCTGTCATGCCAAAAAGTCACCCTCGTGGTCGTCAGCATGACATCAGACGAACATGCCCTGGAAACACACGCACTCCTCAAGGGTCGGTCATATGCCCACTCCTTTTCAACGTCGTGATGCTGGATCCCCCGGCCTAGTTCGACGAGATTGACGGCCTCCATCACGCCTTGTATGCGGAAGACACTACCCTGTGGTTCTAAATGGGCAGTGACGGTAAGATAGAAGGCACCTTACAAGCAGCGGTCTATGCAGTCGAAATCTACCTCCAAGACACAGATCTCCGACTAACTCCAGTGAACTCGGAGCTGCTCCTCTATCGCCCGCGCCGCCAGCCCTAATACTACAGGTGAATCGCGGCAATGTGACGAAATAATCCTACATACGCAAGATGGCTCCTGTATTCCCCGAGTCCCGAAGATACGCATCCTCGGCATGCATATAGCAGCCAACGGGTCAAACACAGAAGCTATCCGCAAGATCGAAGACAAGGTCACAGGGGCTACGCGCCTGATCAAACGCATTAGAAACAAGCACTCGGGCATGAAGGAGCACAGCGGCATGCGCCTCATACACTCTTTTGCAATCAGTCACTTTGCTTATGTTGCTGCCATCCACAAGTGGAACGCCACCAAAGGGAGAAAATCAACACCCTTACATGCAAGACTTACAACATCGCCCTTGGCCTGCCCAACTTCACAAGCACTGCTCGTCTGCTACAGCTGGGGGTATATAACACACTTGAGGAAATCGTGGACGCGCAATGAGCCTCGCAACTCGAACGCCTGTCCCTGATAGCCACGGGCCGGCACTTGCTGCTGAAACTGGGCTTCGATCACGACGTCCAACACGGTCAGAAATGGTCATTCCACCCGACCTTAGCGACACGCTGATCGTGGCACCAGTGCCTCGAAACATGCACCCCGAATATAACAGTGGCCGACGCAAGGTCCGTGCCAAGAAACTGCTGCGCTCCTTTTGTGGGAAGAACACTACGCGCTTCGTAGACGCGGCAGAATACCTATGAGAACACCGGTTCACGGCCGTAAGCGCAGAGGTTAACTTGCGGCTTACGCACGCGTGTAGTGTCAGCACGGAACACCTGGAAACAGCAGAAGAGGTTGCAATTACGCGTGCGCTTACCGACCGCCTCTGCGAGGTAGTTCTTAGCGGCTGACAATCCGCAGTTCATAACTGCGCGCGCGGGCGCATTTCCTCCGAAGCTCTCCAGATACTAAGGAAAGCTGGTCGACAGCACTTCGATAACACCGATATCATATGGATCCGAGCACACGTCGCCACCCCCACCGACCAGGGAGCCCTAACTTGAACGAAGTGGCACACCGCTCTGCGCGAGACCCCTCTTCTAACTCGGAACTCCTGGTTGAAAACATGCGAGAACGCTTAGTCAGATTCAACGACATCACCATGCAGTACCACCTACGCAGGCGGATATTGCTCCTACCTTGACAAATCGGGCAGCGGCAGCGGTGGCGGTGGCACGTTGCTGCACAAGAGTGCTCAAACAACTGTTCTGAATTTTGCAGTTCCTTCGCTGCTGTCCGTCTGCAAGAATTTCCGTATCAAGCGTGATCTGCATTCTGCTGGCTTCATTGACGCACCATGTGTGGCTGCCTACGTGCTGTCATCACGTGAAGATACGCCCCTTCCTTCTGGCTATAAAGCTGCGCAAGTCGGCGAGAGCCTTCACACATCGGGCAGCGGCAGCGGTGACGGTGGCACGTTGCAGCACAAGAGTGCTCAAACAACTGTTTTGAATTGTGCAGTTCCTTCGCTCCTGTCCGTCTGCAAGAATTTCCGTATCAAGCGTGATCTGCATTCTGCTGGCTTCATTGACGCACCGTGTGTGGCTGCCTACGTGCTGTCATCACGTGAAGATACGCCCCTTCCTTCTGGCTATAAAGCTGCGCAAGTCGGCGAGAGCCTTCACACATCGGGCAGCGGCAGCGGTGACGGTGGCACGTTGCAGCACAAGAGTGCTCAAACAACTGTTTTGAATTGTGCAGTTCCTTCGCTCCTGTCCGTCTGCAAGAATTTCCGTATCAAGCGTGATCTGCATTCTGCTGGCTTCATTGACGCACCGTGTGTGGCTGCCTACGTGCTGTCATCACGTGAAGATACGCCCCTTCCTTCTGGCTATAAAGCTGCGCAAGTCGTCGAGAGCCTTCACACATCGGGCAGCGGCTGCGGCGGCGGTGGCACGTTGCTGCACAAGAGTGCTCAAACAACTGTTTTGAATTTTGCAGTTCCTTCGCTCCTGTCCGTCTGCAAGAATTTCCGTATCAAGCGTGATCTGCATTCTGCTGGCTTCATTGACGCACCGTGTGTGGCTGCCTACGTGCTGTCATCACGTGAAGATAC
This sequence comes from Dermacentor albipictus, assembly GCF_038994185.2. Classification (NCBI taxonomy): domain Eukaryota; kingdom Metazoa; phylum Arthropoda; class Arachnida; order Ixodida; family Ixodidae; genus Dermacentor; species Dermacentor albipictus. The sequence goes on from NW_027225569.1 coordinate 13,681,194, forward strand.
GCCCCTTCCTTCTGGCTATAAAGCTGCGCAAGTCGTCGAGAGCCTTCACACATCGGGCAGCGGCTGCGGCGGCGGTGGCACGTTGCTGCACAAGAGTGCTCAAACAACTGTTTTGAATTTTGCAGTTCCTTCGCTCCTGTCCGTCTGCAAGAATTTCCGTATCAAGCGTGATCTGCATTCTGCTGGCTTCATTGACGCACCGTGTGTGGCTGCCTACGTGCTGTCATCACGTGAAGATACGCCCCTTCCTTCTGGCTATAAAGCTGCGCAAGTCGTCGAGAGCCTTCACACATCGGGCAGCGGCAGCGGTGGCGGTGGCACGTTGCAGCACAAGAGTGCTCAAACAACTGTTTTGAATTTTGCAGTTCCTTCGCTCCTGTGCGTCTGCAAGAATTTCCGTATCAAGCGTGATCTGCATTCTGCTGGCTTCATTGACGCACCGTGTGTGGCTGCCTACGTGCTGTCATCACGTGAAGATACGCCCCTTCCTTCTGGCTATAAAGCTGCGCAAGTCGGCGAGAGCCTTCACACATCGGGCAGCGGCAGCGGTGACGGTGGCACGTTGCTGCACAAGAGTGCTCAAACAACTGTTTTGAATTTTGCAGTTCCTTCGCTCCTGTCCGTCTGCAAGAATTTCCGTATCAAGCGTGATCTGCATTCTGCTGGCTTCATTGACGCACCGCGTGTGGCTGCCTACGTGCTGTCATCACGTGAAGATACGCCCCTTCCTTCTGGCTATAAAGCTGCGCAAGTCGTCGAGAGCCTTCACACATCGGGCAGCGGCAGCGGTGACGGTGGCACGTTGCAGCACAAGAGTGCTCAAACAACTGTTTTGAATTTTGCAGTTCCTTCGCTCCTGTCCGTCTGCAAGAATTTCCGTATCAAGCGTGATCTGCATTCTGCTGGCTTCATTGACGCACCGTGTGTGGCTGCCTACGTGCTGTCATAACGTGAAGATACGCCCCATCCTTCTGGCTATAAAGCTGCGCAAGTCGTCGAGAGCCTTCACACATCGGGCAGCGGCAGCGGTGGCGGTGGCACGTTGCTGCACAAGATTGCTCAAACAACTGTTTTGAATTTTGCAGGTTAGTTGTCTTTTCTTACTGTTGTTAAGCTGCAAGTGCATACTGCCGCCACTGCTGCCACTGCTGCCCATGGTTTAGTGTCTTGCTTGCAATGTCATCTGAAAATTTTGATCCTTGTTCTGCATGCTACGAAGACATTATAGATGGTGAAGAATTTATGACTTGTGCAGATTGCTGTCAAAGGTTTCATATAGGGAAGTGTGCAGGGGTTGGGGATCGGAGTTTCAAAGCAAAAAATGCTGAATTAGGAAAAGCCTTGAAATGCTTGACATGTCGATCTTCGGCGTCTCGCAGTCAGGATAGCAACAGTGATGCATCTTCTGCTGTCCTATGCAAACGGCTTGCTGAGATTAGTAAGTCATTGGCAAATCCCGCGGCCAAAGTGGATGATCTGACATCTTTGAAGGAAACCGTTTCAAGCATTGAAAAGTCTGTACAACATATGTCTGACACGTATGACTAATTGCTCGAAGTATCTAATAGGCATGACAAGGAAGTCGAGCTCCTGCGTAAGAGAGTTGACGACATTGAGGCAAACCAGGACGGGCAGCAAATTCGAAAACTGCGTCAGGAATTGAACGACCTGAGCCAGTACAGTACGCGGCAAAACATGGAAATACATGGAATGCCTGTGACAGATGGTGAACATTTACTGAGCAAAGTAAACAGCCTTGCTGTGAAGCTTGACTTGCCCACACTTGTAGCAAATGACATTGAAGGGCTACACCGCCTTCCATCTCAACCAGACAAGGTGCCTGTGGTTTTGATCCGTTTTGCCAACCGATCCACAAAAACAGACTGGATTTCAAAGCGCAAAGAATGCGAAGATGACATTCGATTCTTTGATAACCTGACGGCTTCTAGCAGGTATTTACTGTGGCTCGCTAAAATGAAGGCTAAGGAAATGAAGTACGCTTTCGTCTGGTCAAAGGAAGGAAAGATCTACGCTCGAAAGCAACCTGGTGCACGAGCCATCAGGATCGCTTGTGAGGAGGACATTGATAAGATGGATTAATCACTGTTGCCGCGAGACTGCGCAATACACCTGCTCAACAATGGCTTATTTTACTGCCGAGTCATTCACCGACTTTCTAAAGGATGGTGCTTACAATCCTCGCAACACACTATCTCTTTACCACTTGAACTGTCAATGCCTAAAAAATAAATCAGAAGAAGTAGAAGCTGAATTAACTAAACTGAACTTTAATTTTGACCTTATTGCCTTCACTGAAACATGGTTTACCTCAAATGCAGATGTCAGCGAGTTTCCTGGTTACAAACCCATTTCAGTATTTTGAGATGGAAAGTGTGGTGGTGGTGTACCTTTATATGTGCAAAATTATTTGTGCTTTGAGGTCTTGTCGGATTATTCAATTGTTTGTACTGATTTTGAAACTGTCTGCATTGCTTTTGATAGAGTTGCTATTATGGTTGTGTATCGCCCCCCTCAAGGAAATTCTGACAATTTTATTCGCTTCATTGATTGTTTTCTGCAGTTTGCTAACCAAAACAACTGGCGTATCATTGTGCTAGGTGAGTTCAATATTAACTTTTTGGAGGATAACGCTCTGAAGATTAACTTAAATGAAATAATGCTGTCTAATGGTTGTGACAATACTATTAAATTGCCTACTCGCATATCCTTGCACTCTGAAACATTAATTTGTGCTTCACTAATTTCCCACCTCAGAGTTGCATATCCGGTGTTTTTCCTTCTGGAATTAGCGATCACTTGCCTTTCTTTTCCCCTTTTCCTGATACGACCAAATTGAATAAACGCGTTCACGCTCGTAGAGTTAATGATGAAAAGAACATCTCCAGATTTTGTCACTTGTTGTCTACAATTAATTGGGTAGATGTACATGGTGAAAATGACTCGTCCCGTGCTTATGATATATTTATTCAGAAGCTGCTTGAATGCTATTACGCTGCGTTCCCAACTCAAACTATAAAAATACATAGAAAGGCTAGAAAAGAATGGATGACAGGAGCGCTTTTGAAACAAATTAAAGAAAAGAACAAAATGTTCTCTCGTTTTTTGGAAACGCGATGCCCGGATGATTTAGGTAAGTTTAAGAAGTTTCGAAATAAATTAAACTCAGATCTAAAGAAAGCTAAATCTTCTTTCTATATTAATAAGTTTTCGTCAATCTTACACAATCCTAAATTACTTTGGCAAGGTATTAACGTTATTATAGGGAACAGGAAGAATTGTCTTCCCTCTGAGCTGAAAGTCAATGGGGTGAATTATGCTGGAGTTTCACTTGCCAATATGCTGAATGAACACTTTTTAGTTGCCGGAGCATACCGACCCTCTGCTAGCTGTCATTCAACTCGGTCTGTTGACTCATACTTACCCTCTTGCAGTACTGAATCTATTTTTTTGTCCCGTACTTCAGTGGATGAAGTTATTTCTATCATTAATTCATTCAGGAACACCTGCTCACCTGGAGATGACTAAGTTGCTGCTTTTCCTATCAAATGTGCTGTAAACTTTATTGCTGGCCCTCTTACGCATATTTGTAACAGAATGCTTCTTTCTGGTGTATTCCCTAGCAAATTAAAAATCGCGCGCGTTACCGTTTTATTCAAAGGAGGCAACAAAAACGACCCAAATAATTACCGTCCCCTTTCGGTATTACCTCTGTTTTCGAAGTTAGCTGTGCGTGTACTCTATAGGCGACTAAACAATTTCTTACAAGCTAAACATCTTATCTGCCCCCAACAGTATGGCTTTCAGGCAGGTAAATCAACAGAATCTGCTCTGTTAGATATTAAAAATTCTATAATTAACAATTTTGAAACTAAGCTTTTTTCCGTTGGAATTTTTCTCGACCTGCGGAAAGCTTTCGATACAATACTGCTCCACAAATTAAAGACTTACGGGATCCGTGGAGTGGCAAATTCACTTTTGGAAAGTTATCTAACTGCACGGATACAGTACACTCAGATTCATGATGTAAAATCCAGTTTTGGTATGATAAAATTCGGTGTCCCTCAGGGTTCAATTCTGGGACCACTTTTATTTATTCTCTGTATTAATGACATTGTAAACATTCCATTAGCTCCTAATATCATGATGTATGCTGACGACACTAATGTCTTTTTTTCCGGCTCCAGTCTCCAAGTAATTGAACACCAATGTAATACCCGGCTTGAGGAGTTAGCGGTTTGGCTCTATGTTAATCAACTTCAATTAAACGTCAACAAAACAAAGTTTATGCTCTTCCATCCAAAAAACAAACCATTAGATCATCACATCAAACTATTTTTTAATGACTTTAACATCGAGCAAGTTCATAGTTGCCGGTTCCTTGGTGTGTTTTTTCGTAGCGATTTGGGTTGGAGTGATCATATAAACTACATTAGACTAAAAATGGCCAGATCTATTTATGTTATTTATCGTGTTAAACATCTCCTCCCACTACAAGTTAAAAAACAGTTATATTTTGCCCTTGTTCAGTCTCACCTGGTGTATTGCAACCTAGTGTGGGGTACATGCAACAAAACTGATTCACACAAATTGCTTTCTCTCCAGAAAAGAGCTCTACGTTTATTAAGTTCAAGTTCATCTGTTGAAGCAAATCTTTTCGAAACATTTCATGTTCGCAATTTCTTTCATTTATTCAATTTTAGTTTGGCTCTTCACATTTTGTATAAAATCAAGCATGACTTTAACTCTTTTTCTAATACTTATAATTCAAGAAACGTTGCGTATGGTCTAGGTTCCGTTGCCCTATCTACTGTAAGACCCAGAACAAATTATGGTAAACAAACAACCGATAATCAAATTATAACATTGTGTAATACCTACCAGTCTCTTACTCAGATTGCTTTAGAATGTTATATTGTGTCTGTTTTTAAGAAAAAACTGACGATTCTTTTCCCCCCCGGTTAAATTTCAGCTAATTCCGTATACTTGCTTTGTTCTGTATAATTCTGTATAATGTTTTGTTTATTGTTAATTGATATTTATTATTGTCATCATTAACTATTTTTCTATTGTGATCATGTTTGCTCTTTTTTTTTTGTCCATTCGGCCCCCGTTTCCATGATGTGTGATCGGGGTGTAGGCCTTGTCAGGAGGTATGCTTGGTCTACCTCCTTAAGCCTCACCTCGAGGGCATATTGTATATAATATGGCCAAATAAACATACTACTACTACGTCAACCCAAGCTGAAACGTTATCAGGCAGTCATCTAGCGACAACTGCAGACACAAACCTTCCACATCTTCGGTACGATTAAGGCACATTTTGCCCGTGCAACACGCGAGTGCTCTTTGCTGGTTCTGTCAGGCAAATAGAGCGACGCTCTCACGCATATTGTGGGAGTGTTCTGTTATATCAGCTAAAACGGTAGTATCCCCGTAGGCTCTTGCGTCGAAGTGGGCCGCCGCTGTCCGCAGCTTCAACCACAAGACACAAGAGTGGGCAGTCCAGCACGCGAGAGAGGCGGCGACGAGGCAAGGCCTCGAAGTCTCCTCATGGGAGACCTGAGTCCGGCTCATTAAGCTTTGCCAGATTTACAATAAAGTTGTTTCCATCCATCCTAGGCCTGACTTTGACGGATACAGACAAAATTGTCCAGCAACAGTGCGCCGACGCCCGGGAGCGAGCGTCGGTGCGCGTCAGAGTTTGTGTCCACTGGTTGCGTGCCATTTTCCTCCTACGGACGCGAAGCGACGCGTTCGCTTGTCAGCGCGTGCCGAAGCGTACCGACGCACGGCAGTGGTTGGGCCCTAATGTGACGCTCCCTTCGGCGCTGTCACTACTGAGACTGGTGGCACGATTTCGCCGAGACGAAGGAGCGCTCTCGTCGTTGGTGGAACCAAGGTGTCGCTCATCGGCTTCCCTTGCGGGTTTTCACTCGCACGTGCAGCATACAACGCGCGGCGACGGTGTTATCACCGTTGGACCTTGTGTGGAACATCATGGTGACGGCGATAATGTGGCTGTGGTTTTCACATATTTGTTAACGCAATGAAACAATGCGTTTTGTCACTCTCTGCTAGGTCTGCGTGGGAATGAAACCCGGACCTCAGGGGTGCGGGACGAGCAAGCTTCCCCAACCCCACGTTGGCTCCACGGTTCTCGCTGAATTAAGGTGTACCTATCGCGTGTGTGCACGCATCATTGGGCACGTGACGACGCAACTAATGGGGAGTAGGCGGCGCCACGTCATGAGCGTATAAAATAAAATAAAACAATTTCGCCAAAGTGATTATAATGCTTTCGCATTCGCACACGTAGCCAGTCTTAAATGTCTCTACTGATTTTTTCGCCTCGGAATTGTGCAAAAGCTTGCAATGTTCTACATGCCTCGCCATCATCTGAAGCACCCATGCTTTAGCAGTGAAAATTGAAGTTTGTTTATCAGATAATTGCCTAATACAATAGAAAAGCGCCTGCATCTTATCACTTGTAGTGAATTTTCCCAATTGCTTTGTAACTGGAAGAAGATTGTTCGTCTATCCTCCAAACGTGAGCAAGAACTTTGATTCTTAAGGTCATCATCATCATCATCATCATCTAAAATAGGATGACGAGAAGAAGCAGTACATTTGCACATTTCAGTTGGGCAGCTTGGGTCATTGCTAACTTCGTAACCCATAATTTCATTTGGGCTATGTCCACTTGAGTGCCATAAGTAGCCTGTATTGCCGTTTACAACTTTAATTGTGTCAGTATACGACTGCTTTGTTAAATTTTTAAATGCTCTCATTGCTTCATTTATTTTATTGCTGCAGTTAAACAAATTCGTCTATTTAGCTTTCTACTCAGCTTTGTAATTGTTTTATTACTCAGACATTATTGTTATTTGAGGTTTTAATTTGGTTCTCGTGTTTTGCACTAACTAAACACACTAATAAAGTGCCGGCTTCTTCTATATTGTGGCGTAGTGGGTAAACCGCTTGGAAGCCAGAAGAAGAAAAATTGGTGGTGTCGCGTTTGCAGTTCCTTGGAAGCTCAGGGACAACCAACCAACCTTGTGAGGGGCAGCTGTTACAGCGGAAAACAAAGCATGGGTCAGAAGACAAGCCGACAGGCTCGCGACAGGGTTCCAGTGTCGACACCCGTTGGTGAATATAGCCCACCCCGTAGTCAAGCGAGTGGCGGATCCTCTCCAACACCGACAGCGAATGCCCTAATCCATGAGCACGTCAGCCAATCGTCCAGTGGGTGGTGAGTGAAGCGGTTGAAGATGTCCAATTTATAGCGGTTGGAGTACACGAAGGCAATCTGTGGTCCGCTTCTTGCTAGCAGGCGATGTTACGAAGGCAAGGGGTTTAATTCTGAGAAGTAATTCAAGATTATATAATAATATTGCGATGCCCTTCAACTGATAGTGAAAAGATCGCGCGCACAGAAACTTACGCAAACACACCCTTATTACGATGTTTATTTATCGTTAAAACGCATTTTCTGCTTTGTGTCGTACAAAAACCGCCACGCCACAATTCGCGTGCTGTCGATGCGAGGAAGCAAATGTTAAATTAGTGAAAAGAGCGGTGGCGCTGCCTGACGTCCTTACGGCGAAACACCGCATATGTTGTCCCTCGCCAGAGCAGTGAAGGGTGGCGCAAGAGTTTCGTTGCAGCATAATACGCTAGAATACTAGAATGTGTGTCATCCGTATCGAGGCTGGACAACGGCGAGACTTCTGCCGCAGCTATGACAGTCGCAAATGGCGGTGTTCACAACGAGCGTGTTACGACGTTTCTGTTCCCATAGTCTTGCTACTGCGGCAGTTTGAGTGTGGCGGCCTTTTAAAGCGATGGTTTATTTGCCTCTTGCTTCGACTTTTCAACTGCTGCAGCTGCAGTCGCTGTCTTGCACGTCGCGTCGGTAGGTGGTTCAGAGCGTGTATATCCATGGCAGGAGCGCGGCAGAGTGTAAAGGCGACGTTATACACTTATTTTGACCTTTCAATCACTGTCTACACTGCCCTGTGGAATGCTGTTTTTATCCGTTACCCCGTTCCGAAGCATTGCATAAACTATGGGGCTCACGTTTATACTATCCTTTAAACTTTATACTAAGGTTCAACAGTCCGGAGGGGAGGTAAATATCATGGAAGAGAGTAGGCAGGTATGGGGAAAAAGCGTTACCGTTCAACAAACTAACTTTGCAGGAAGCGAGTTTTAGGATAGCGTGATGGCGACGTTTTCCTTGAGGGACGCCAATAAAATGCACTCTTTAAATTTCACATTCAAGGTACACAATAGATTTTATCTATTCGCAAAGCCTTGCATGTGCGTCCGAGACGTAGGAGAGACAGCTCAGTGACAGCCAGTACCACGTTGTTTACCGATCCGCGGCGAAATGAGTGAAAGCCCGTCGTCTATGGCCTTCAAGATCTTGCGATCTCAGAAGCCAAATTCTGTCGCGCCTATTTCTCGTCTTCTCCGATAGCTGACACAACGAAGCTTATGCCAGAATTTAGTCTCTTAGTCCTTGACGCGGGCAAAACGACAAGCGACCTCGAAAAATCCACAAAGGTATGTATTCACAATACTCTGTCGTCGAAGTGGCCCAGACTAAGCGAAATTAGTTTACAGATTTGCATTGAACAAAGTGAATTGTACAACAGCAAAGCCAAATTCAGTTTGGAGTGGGCGGCCGGGACCTCCGCCTTGTTTGACGTGAACTACGTAAACCGCCCAAAGAGGGTAACGTCTGAGAAATAGCGAGCGTACGGTAAACCAATGCTCTTTTACAAGATGCCTGCCGCATGGCTCGATTTCACGTTGTAGCGGAGGCTCCCGTGGTTAAGGGCAGTCGCGGAAAGACGGCCCTCGCGGCCGACAACACTTCCTGTTGCGGAGGAGGTGACGACAACGAGGCCGTCGCGCGCTCGGCACATGGCTCAGTGAGACCAGGGGTCCTCACTAACAACACACGCCGATTTAATCACGGAGGTAGGGGCACGTGATTATAGTTTGCAACTACTCGCGCAACTAGCGCTCGGTGTCGACAGTGGTGAAGAGGTTGAAAGGGGCCGGCCCAACCTTCTCAGCTCACGCGGCAGGCGTCTATCAAAGGAGGCAGTGGCCAAACGCCACGGATCATTTAGCGTTCTGCGAAAGCGCAATTCGGTCCCGCTATTCCGTAAAGCCCGGTTGCCATTCTAAACACGTTAAACTAAAACTCTCTAATGATAGCCTTGCGCTCTTCGCTTGCCTCATGCATACTGGGAGAGGGCGGGAAAAGGAAAGACGATGTAAGAAGGGGATGAAGCGCAACTGCAAAACATGGCAACGATTACGGAAAAAATGGATCATCTTAAATTCAAGGTACGCTATGGTGCATTTCTAATATTTTTGAAGATGACACCCTTGCAAATTTGTTCAGCAACAAATTGATGAAGTACCCGCATACGCAAAGCCACAGATTAAAACAAACGGTTAGGCAGCGCGGAGAGGGAGGAGGGGTGGTCGGCGTCAACTCCGTCGACAAGTGAGTGCTTTGCTGGGCGGCGCGCGGTCGCGTGGCACCTACTACACTCTCAAGCAATAGTGCACCCTTTGGGTCGTATCTTGCCACGCAATAATCGTCGTCTGTCTTGTCCGCATTTGCTTTCCTTAACGCTTCGAGCCCAGTGCTTCCAAGTCACGAACGGCATGCGCGTTATCACCAATGACAGAACATTTTGGCAGGAATGTAGCGAAGGCAACATTTTCAAGAGAGTAAATGAAAGCAAGGCAGATGACGATTATCGTTCTGTGGCAAATATACACCCCGAACGGTGTACATTTGTATAAACGTGTATTTGATGATGATCTGCGGACGGCTCAATCCTTTCTGCGTGCTGTGTACTTGCCGCTCTTCGGTTGAAGCGGTAGACCGCATCAAGGTCACGTCGCTCGCTGCTGGTGCTTCATTTATGGCACCAGCGGTTTTCACAGCGAAAAAAATAAATATGGGGTTTTACGTGCCAAAACCACCTTCTGATTATGAGGCACGCCGTAGTGGAGGACTCCGGAAATTTCGGCCACCGGGGGTTCTTTAATTAACGTGCACTTAAATCTAAGCACACGGGTGTTTTCGCATTTCGCCCCCACTGAAATGCGGCTGCCGTGGCCGGGATTCGATCCCGCGACCTCGTGCTCAGCAGCCTAACACCATAGCCACTGAGCAACCACCGCGGGTATTTCACAGCGAGTGTCCACGCTCATAGTGTTATGTGTTTTCTCGTGCGCGCTGGCATCATATGCTTGTTAGTTCAGTTATGAAGCAAATGTTTCGTTATTAAGCAAATGTTTCGAAGTGTACATGGCCGATAATATGACTATCCTTACATTCTATTGCTGTACACTCATTTGCTACCGCAATCGGTGCTACGCCTTGAGGGCGAAACTGCGACTTTTTTCGTGCTCATGTAATCTGAGCTGGGCCTTCTTTCGCCAAGCCGGTAATAAATAAAAAAAATTCGCCAATGACACTTAAAGACTGATTACGTGTGTGAATGCGAAAGCGTTACAGTCGCTTTAGTTAAATGTATTTTTTTTCTGCGCGTTCCCTGTTCGCGCAAGCTCTCGCCTGTGCCTCGGTAAGGAAAACTTAAAAAGCGCCAAGCGTCTCAAGGCGCTTTCTTGCGCTCGAGTAGTTAATAATTCGATGGACCTCTCAGCGACATTCAATCCTCCAATAATGCTGTTTATTTTATAGGCTCATTTTATACACTTTACATGGCGCACACTCCTACCCATTGGTAGTGCCGTCACGTGCCCAACGAAGCACGCGCCAGGCCACACGTTTAGTCAGCCAGGGGCGCGAACGGAGATCGTTGTGCGGAGCGCGCATTCAGTTACGCCACGCGATTGGCCTCGGCCGCGTCGACGTAGTCAGGCGCCGGGCGCGGCCGTGTTTTCGGTGCTGTCAAAACGATGACACGCTCCTATCAATCATATCGAAAACGAGCACATCTTCTGCTAGCAGTAGGACGCGACGAGAGGTGTGAAGTTCCAGCGGTCAATCGTTCGTAAGGAGACTGGATTCGCGTGGCGCCTCTGGTAGACTGGATTGGAATAAAAGGGCTGTTGCGGCTACGGAATCTACGTTCCGGTCAGATCCATACGTCTAATTCGAGAAAATGGAGCTTGCAATGGGATCTTCAGTTGTTGCGCGGGCGTTGCTCGAAGACAAAGCAGAGCGGTTGAAGGTGCGAAAAGCGTCTGCAAAAAATGGGAGAAAGCGAATTCTGGCATCGCTTTCATTTATAGAGACGAAATTGCTTTTGCGGCAAACTCGATCCCAGCAACGGGTACCAGTGGGTTAATGGAACGTTGCTGCTACCCCACGAAAAACGCGCCACTGTTGCCGTCCGTTCCCCCCCCCCCCATTTTTCTTCTTGTCGCCGTGCGCTACACCACCTAGCGACCACGCGGAGAAACTAATTGTTATAAATTGAAGTAATTATACGCAATACTATTTGAGAACGTGTTTAAGCTTGAGAAGGAAACATTCATTCTTTAATATAGAGACTCTATTCATTGGAAGACAAGAAACATTTCGTTGTGTAATATATTGTCTGCAAGCAGACGACAAATAAGACACGTAAACTTGCGGAGAGTTCACCTCTTGCTGATTGGCTCCTCTCTCCCTCCCGTTCTCACAAATTGTGCCTGCGGCCCGCTTTGTGGCATTGCAGCAACTGAACAGAGTGCGTTTCAAACAAAGACCTCCGATTGCGCCCCTGATGACTGCGACGTGACGTGCGGAATGACGCATGCACTAGGCAGACATTTTATCAACCACAACCGTGGAGCCGCTGTGGCCTCGGTGAAGCGTTCTTGAATCGCATCCCGGGTTCAATTCCCACTCCGACCGACATTAACCTAATATTGTTTTCAAGGACATTAATTTACTGTGTTTACAGGAATATCCCTGAGCAATTCGATGTAAATCCGAGTATATTTTATGTTATGCTGCCAGAAACAATGCCGAACTTTCGCGTAAGGGCATATAGTGCTTGCGCATTAAATGAAAGTCACCCTGGCGTGTGGGAACCGTTTTCGGCTCGCACCGCGGATTCACTTGGTCAATTTCCACGCAGACCGGAATGTGCCAATTTTTTTTGTCAAACCTCTTCATTTGCTCTGTTTACAGGAACCTCCGTGAGAAAGTTGGCGCCTATCCTAGCAGTGTTTTGACGTATTTTGAAGCGAAGCTTTCTTTGCCTTTTCCTTCGACTTCCCCTCTGCTGCTGCTGATGCTGCTGCTGCCTGGCACATCGCGTCGGGAGGTGGTTCAGAGCGTGTGTACATCACAGGAGAGAGACGGAGAGGAAAGACAAAGCAAAAAAAAAACTCTATTTAGATGTCACTGAGTCAAATTTGCAGAATGCCCTCTTGAGCTACCGGGATGTCGCCACTTCAGCCTCTTGATAGCTGTAATTATCCGCCACCCCCCTCAGAAGTGTTGCAGAAACTGCAGCGCTTCCCTCTCTACAAACGTACGAATCCAGAGGGGACGTAGATAGAACTGTAGAGAGGAGGGAGGAGAACAGGCAGTTCCAATAAAAGGGACGGAGGTGGGAAAGGTCACTTGAAATGGCAAGGGAACCCTACTACTATACGAAGGTGGTTGCGGGGAAACTGGATAAGCTTAACTTTGAGGTACGGTACAGTAGGTTCTTGCAATTTCTCAAAAATGAGCACCATGCATGTCAAGTGGACAAATTGCAAAAGGCGTGCAGAAGCAGAGCCACATTACTCAAAACGCACCGCAAGGTGCATGCGACACTACGGAAGTGATAGACCGTCAAATCAGCATTTCCGTGCCCCGCCGCGGTTGCTTTGCGGCTATGGCATTGCTAGAGGTCAAGGATTCGATTACGATCACGGCAGCCACATTTTGACGGGGGCCAAATAGGAAACGCACGTGTACGTCTTTTTGGCGAATGATGGGCATTATTCACATTTCTTCTATAGTAAAGGGATCCTCCCTCATTTGCATAGAAAGCTTGTCTTGCGTTGCCTGCTTCACCGAAAAGAAATCTTGGGTACATGCCTGCTCTTCGCGCATGTATAACCATCGATACTTGTACTCAATCAACAGAGCAATATTTTGTTAAATATGATCAGTTTGGGAAGTCGCGAAACTGCTTGAAACCGCCAGAGAGAAGTTTAGGAAAATCCGTGCATTAAGCACCATTCCCCATACTGGCTAAACCAGCATACTCGCGGATCTTATAGGCATTAGCGCTAGCATTTAGTGTCTGTTCTGTGTCTGTGTCTTCTTTGACACTAAATGCGCTAGCATTTAGACACTAAATGCGCTAGCATTTAGTGTCTGTTCTGTGAATGGCCTTCTTTGGTGCCGTGCTCCTTGTCAGTGCTTTGAAAAATATTTGCCAATTTTGCACCAACTAGGCCCACAGAATGTTCTATGAATAAAGTGTGTCCAGCAAAAATGTGTCTCTGGTGCGGCCAACTGATTCGCAGGGCAACTCCTCACATCGAATCCCGCTCCGACATTGCTGTATCGCGGAGTCTGCTCCAGTTCAGCATCGACCTATTACGGGAGATGCGACGGTCGTCCTCAGCTGGCGACAACGTCGTCCTGTCGCCCTACGCAGTCGCCAGCGCACTTCACGAACTGCTCGTCGGCTCTCGCGGAGAGACGGCAGCCCAGATCGCCACCGTGCTTCATGTTGCCACTGGAGAGATGGTACGGTTGGCAACGAGGCAGTGCGTAGGTTGGCGTAGGCCGACGTTCATTGCAGACGGCGTCTTCCGCAGAGATTTAGTGCGAAAGTATTAAAGGGCACATGAGGCGGCAAATCCGGCGTTGTCGGCGTGACCATACGATTGCACAAAAGGCTACGAACCCCCGACGTTTGAAAGGGGTCAAACTCGCAACAATTGCTATTAATTAAGGCTACGAACCCTCACCTTTGGTGAGGGTCGAACCCACGACCTTTGGTCGTAATAAAGGCGAAGCTAATTAAGGTACAATAAATTAGGATACATAGTTATTTAGGCATTCGAACGCCCGTAGTTCGGTGCGAGTCGAATCCACGACCTTTGGTGCTAATTCGAGCAAAGTTAAATACGGCACAGGAAATTGAGATATACTGAAGGCATTCGAACCCGCGACATTTAGCGGAAATCGCGAATGTCTTCACTGAGTATTGTAGTAGTGCCTGCGGTTCTCATGATCCCCTATTACCGACATCTTCTCAACATCTTAATTCTTTCTAGTGCCAACCTACGAGTTCAGAGGAAGCTTTTCACGTTATATCTTCGCTTATGTCTACAGCACTGGGCTTAGACTCTGTTCACCCATCTGCTATCAAGTCAGTTTTTGATTATGTTCTATCACAGCATACATTCTTAACAAAATGGCACATTTTCCAATTATCTGATAGTTGGTTGAATAACACCCGTTTACAAAAAAGGCGATCGTAACCTTCCCGATTACTACAGACCTATTTCTATTCTTTGATTTTTCAGTAAAATAATTGAACTTCATGCACATTTACCATCCTGCCCAGCAAATTTTAATCGATCACCAAGCAGTATGGCTTTCGGACAGGTTATTCAACCGACCCTGCGCTTCCAACTTTCACCGATAAAATCAAGATGCAATCGATCAAGACGTGCTAGTTGGAAGTGCATCTAAGATTTAACTGAAGATTTTGAAACCGGTAGTCACCAAATTCTTATAAACTTGACTCTTACGGCTCAACTGGCCGGCCACTTCAGTTAATGTATAGCTATTTAACTAATCGTGCTCAAGTTGTTCACATTGATGGCACAGTCTCATCTGCTAAGAACTTAAATCAAGGTGTTTCTGAGGGCTCAGTATTGGACCTGCCACTTTTTCCAATAATTAAGGACCTAATTAATGTTCTTACCACTACCCACAACATCTTCTATGCAGATAATACGACTATATTCACTTGCGCTAATAATGTCGACGAGCTACAGCGAAAACTTCAAGCTGATCCGCATGAAATATTATCCTGGTGTGGAAAGACCATGTTGACCATCAATCGTCTAAAAACAGTTTTATGCCTTTTCATTCCTTCCCAACAATGATTTCAAAATCTATGGCGTGTTTCACCGAACACTTTAACAAATGTTTAAGTATTGCCTCTGCCAGAGAACACAATTCCAGTCCACAAGCAGGGCTACTGAAATAGGCGGACTTGCACGCAAAATTTAAATTCCAAACCGACTAATTACCGAAAAATTCCTTTAAGGTTTACACCAAGTACCTTATGACGCATATTTAAATTTCAAAATTGTAGCGGTTAAAACTGCAAGGTGTATGTGCAATAAAATTATTTGTGTAGATGACACCATTTACGAAATGTGCGTCGTCACACAAGTGGTAAAAATGCACTGTCGTTCGACTTACTTCATTAAAAAAACGCCCTTCGATGAACTGAAGCACAAAAGTATCTGGAACGACGATTGATTTCTCCGCAAACATCGGGAACTAGTATCTCGAAACAGATGTCATCCTGAGAAAAAAAAATTACGTACAGCACGAAGGACAAGGACTGCGAAAGACGATATACACAGCGCCGACTTCCAGCAATATTTTATTGCGCTGTCACATTGTGTGTATTATGCAAGAGGGGGCATGCGCAGAAAATGAAAGGCAGTTACAAGGGTTGTTCTCACAGCAAGTCACTGTCTCTCGCAGCCTTCGTCCTTCGCGCTGTACGTGATTTTTTATCATGAATTACCAACTAGCCCAAGCTACCACCCTAGTTCATCCTGAGAATTCGTTCCATGTGGATCCGCTTTGCGAACTGCCGAGCAAGAACTACTCAATTGCAATATCTGCCTTACAGTAATTAGATAAAAACTTTTTTATTGAATGTTGTTAACGTTCGACTTTGCATTTCAATTTTTTGTGCACGTAATGCCTGCATTTAATAAAATAGACCAGCTCAAGGACCTGCATTGCGCTATCTGTCATAGGCACTTCTTTTTTTTAAATTGTGTGTTCACCGAAACACTCCGTATGTCCGAGTCTTGACGACAAGTTACCATGAATATCTGATAGCACAAAGTTTGTTGGCGTACTTTCAGACAGGGACCTGAAATTCAATCTTCATGTGCAATCGCTTGTCCGTAAAGCTTTCTTTTGAAATACGCGACTTAATCTAAACGCGCCAATAGCCGCACATTATCCGTTCCCTTTATCACGCACGCATTCACCGCCATTTGTCTCGTGCGTATCATCCTGGGCCAACACATACTTCACACACACCTCAGTCAACTTCGACGCCTGCAAAATGACGCGCTTCGTTTCGTGACTTTCACCCATTTCTTATCCAATACAACGCCACTTTATTGCAGTTTAAACATCCAGCCTCTTCATCAGCTCATTCAATGTTGTCAATTATGATATAACTTATTTCGGAACATTGCACATGCAGATAGCTTTGTCGATGAAGTTTTTGCAAATACTAACATTACTTGGTTCTCTAAAATCGATAACCATCTTTTATCTATAGTGGGCCCTAGCTAAGGTAAGTTCACTACCACATTTGTAGGACTCAAACTGTGGAATTCTGTTCTACATACCATGAAGTAAGCACACAGAGTATGTAATAAAGAAGCAAATTAATAAATATTTTATTCAACAACGTTCTTGATCCTAAGAGCCGACCTTTGTGATTGCAATAGTAATAATTGACGTAGGAATAATACTACATATTATATTGCTCCAATTTTTTTTTACATTGATAAATGACATTGCTTGTTTATTAGAGAAGATTTGTTAGGAATTGTTGTCTTATTGAATATTTTTATATATTCTTGCTTTTCTCTCTACAATTTACTTTTTCAATATGTCCCCGAAGTTGCCGCTACTACTGCTTGATGTACATCTCGTTTTCCGCCAATTTGTTCATGTTTGCGAGTCCCCCTGACGGTTTCTAACTTTGGGGCTCCCTGTCTAGTACCTATTTTGTATACACGTCTATGTAAAACTGACATTGTTGATGAATAAATTTGCGAATTGAGTCGAATCCTCACCCATTGGTGAGAGTCAAACACACTAGCATTGGTGCTAACTAAGGCGTAGTTCTTTGAGGAACAGTTCAATAATGTGGAGTTGATTTAGACACTCGAACCCACGACGTTTGCTGGGAGTCCAACCGACAACGTTTGTTGTTAATGAAGGCGAAGTTCAATCGAGATGATTTAAAGAGCATGGACATCGCGCGTTAGTCACAGTGCTTTCGCATTCATCCACGTAGGGATATCTACGCGCCCCTTGAATTTTCTAAAGCACAACTCATAAATGACTTGTAGCAGTGGATCGAGATCAATATCTTGTAGGCTGGGCAGCAACCGTTATCGTGTGGCAGTCCAAGCAACCGCACATCAGGACACACACACTGTGCATCGCACATACACAGTACATTGTGCAAAGAAGTTCATTCCACAAATAATCCAGATAATATAAGCATTAGTTTGAATAACGTTGCGAAAAGGTGATTGACAAGGCGTTTTCGTTTACTAATTGCGAGGAGTGACACTGACTAACAACTTGTCTTGGAACATTCATGTATGTAACATTTGTAACTTCTTTAAGGCATAAGCTTAAAGGAACCCTCGCTAATGTTAAACTATGCGGATACCGCCTGTCTAATCAGACCTAAACTCAAACGTCTACGTATCGTTTTAGACCCTTACACTAAACATTACTAGAATAGAACGAATGCTAAGAATGGTTCTGAACATTATAAATAACAAACTTTTGGTATCCGACGACCAGACATATCTAACGACCAGACGTATACCCTACACCACCATCATATAAGCTAACAGCTTATTTTCCCTGAAGAGATACACTTAATTTATCTTTTCCTCATGTGCAATATTTCGCTGGAGTTCTTTACCGTTAATATTTTCTAAAATTTACTGCTATTTGTCTTTTCGCTTATTTTGTATTTTCTCTAGAGCCTCAATGGGGATCCTGAACTATTGTTCTCTTGCCCAGCTATTCATGATTATCTTTGTCTTCTGCATATTAATCTTGAACCCCACTCTTTCACTCTCTCTATTAAGCTCCTCAAGCATTTGTGAAGGAGCACGTTTACCTAGGATAATTACTCACAGGGAACCCCTATGATCAGAGGGACATTCACATAAGAATAAAAAGGAGTTGTAGCGCACACGGCAGACATTGTCAGCTCCTGACAAGAAGCTCACCATTACCATTCGAAAGGAAGGCGAACAGTCAGTGAATCTTACCGGTGCTTACATATGGGGCAGAAATTTGGAGACTGACAAAGAAGCTTCAACCACGTAAGGAGCGATGGAACGGAGAGTGCTAGGCATCACGTTAAGAGACAGAGGGGGAGCGGTTTCGATCAGAGAGCGAACAGGTATAGCCGATATTCTAATTGAGATTAAGAGAAGAAAAATGGAGCTGGGCAGGTCATGTATTGCGTAGGTAGAATAACCAGTGAGCCATTAGGGTTACAGAATGGGTGCCCAGCGAAGGGAAGCGTAGTCGAACACGGCAGAAGACTAGATGCGGTGATGAAACTAAGAAATTCGCAGGCGCTATTAGGAATCGGATGGCGCAGGGCAGGGGTAACTGGAGATTGTAGGGAGAGGCCTTCGTCCTGCAATGGAGATAAATAGGCTGGCGAAGAGGGTGACGATTATGTTGCCTAACCTCCTTAGACCTACAGTCCGCAGTATGTAATAAATTAACGCAAAGCTCCTATGCACAAAGGTACTAGGTGCTAATCGTACGGGTCAAGAATATGTTTTATAGCAGATTTTTTTTCCCTTTCTCACGTTTGCTGGAGTATTAGCATTCCCTATAGCCACATGCAACACTCTGAAATCGTTGCACTCTCCAGGTGCAATTTTTTCACAGTTAAATTTTATTGTCGTCTTGATCAACCTACCTAAGATATTGCAGAATCTTGATGGTTCCAAGACTTGCAAACTCGCGATACCTCTGAATAACAGCTATGTATTAAACAAGGCTGAGACAGCGGAAGTAAAGAATTTGTGCTCTGCCTCCGCCGCAGCCATAAGATATGCACCAGTTCAGTTGCAGCTTAATTGGCATGTATTGAGTTGTGTCGCTGCAGACAACATCCACTTTGCATTTATTGTGGGCAACACATGCAAGCAGTGCCTGGTAATGTGATATCAAATTAAACCCACTGCTAAATTCGAGAAACTTGCGAAAATGTGTGAAATAGGCCAACATTTGAATAGGAATCAACCACCAGCTTAGGTTTAGGCGTCATGTGTATCTGTTGATATAACAGCGATGCAACGTTCATTATGTGAAAGTCTGAAAGGCGATTCAACCTCGAGTCGCTGAAAGAGAAATTCTTCCTTACCGCTTCGCGCGTGTGATAGGGGTAGAGTCACCACCCACCACACTTTATCGTTGCGCTCCTTGCCTGAAGGGAGCAGGAGCAGCGTCGGACTCGGAACGTTTTTACTCCACTATCTTTGCGGTGGACACATATTATGACATATTGTGATAGGTTAATCAATTTTAAATAATTTGTGGAATTTAACCAGCCCAAACACCATGCGATCATGAGGCACGTCGTTATAGGGGGAACAATGTCCATAGTAGAATGGTCGCAGTATCAGGCTTCTGAATGAGAGCAGTATTCTGGGCAAGTTGGTAATTCTACCGAAGTAATATTGCGCAACAGGAAAGACACGGACGTAACAGAAGAAGAACACACCAAGCGCAAGCACGAGCCTTCTGTGCTAGATGTCGTCTGTTGAAATACAGCTGTAAGAAAATTTGAGTTATTTATTTATTAAGAATTCACAATTTCGCATAAGGGCGAAGCAATCAACGCGATAGAAACATCTTAGAATATTACATGGACTAATGCTCGTAAGTTTAGTGGCGGTTTTTACCTGTAGTAAACATAGTCTGGCTAAGTAAACACGCGTGGAGTGATGTGCACATACTTGCATGGGCAGAAAGAACGCGACGACCGCGAGTAGCACGGACTCCGAACGACAGGGTCTTGTCGGCACCGTCACCTTGCGTCGGCCTCGCGTTCATGTACTGCGGCATGCTCATGACGGGCTCGGTGTGCGTCCGCTTTCCGCGGATAACTACAGGGTTTTGTCGGCATTGTCGGCCTGCTGTTTCCGCAGCGCCGTGCCGTAAGCTGCAGCGTTCGCCGCACACGCAGCAGCGCGTGGTTCGTGCGTCTTCACTGCGGAGTGATCCTGGCTCGTATGCGGGTCGTCCACCTTTAAGTGCGATTAACGTTTCGCAGAAGCTTCTCGGCTGGCGTTCTGACAACTGACACGTGGATGCATGTTGGCGCTATTTGAGGGACGCCGCGCTTCACTTCAGAAACCGAACACCGACGGGTACTGCCACGTCTACTACGTGTGCGAAAATGGTGGCACAAGCTGGCAGTGTTCGGCATAGATGAGTTGCAATTCGATCCGGGCAAGCAATGATGTGAACAGCCCGTGACCTTAGAATACTGCTGCTTTGGTGCACCAGTCCGTGCGATTGGAACACAAACACGGATAGACATATGACGCCACTTGGCGCTCAAATTCCGACACAGAGAGAAAGCACACAGTTAATGTGCGTAATGTTCATCGTAAAGCCTAATAAAAGTAAAAAGAAAAATCTACATCTTTATGCGCAGTAATCGATGACGACGAAAGATCGCGTGGAGTGTTCGTAGACCTGATATTGCAATAAAATGCATCAAGAGCATCCACGCGCTGTCCGGCACGAGGAAAATGTATAAGGGTCTTCGATTCTACCTTCTCGGACACACAATCATGGCGAAATTCTTATCGGCAAGTGCTACGAGGGGTATGTATCGGCCCACATTTTTAGGCTGCGCTATCTCCAGGACCAAAGTGCGATGGGAGCCTAGAAAATACCCGATACGGAAAAAGGGCGGCGAATCGCTAAGAAAGACTTCGTCTTTCAATATCGTGCAGCCAGATATATCGCTCTATTAGTGACGGACGTCAGGCTAAAGTTAACGTGACCTACAATGAGGCTGTTCTTCGTTGAAGCAAGCTGTTGTTTCGTGAGTGGAAATGAACATGAACGCAGAGTTCTAAATTATGCGCAGGTTACCCACTACTTCACGGAGCGAGACAGTGGAATCCCCAATCGACGGCGTTGCGAGCCCCAACTGCGCTTCGACATGGGCTACATGAACAGCGTGCACCACGACTGCAGCGTTGGTCGCACTGTTGGGGCCCAGGCCCCGGGAGGACAGGAGATGGGAGAGCGACTGGAGCGCTTTAGCTGGGACTTTGTGCACGCGGCCGAACAGAGCAGAGAGGAGATAGACCAGTACGTGGGCCTCTACACGCGCGCCTTCGAGCCGGAAGAGGTCATGCCCAAGGGTGCGTAACCATTTTCATTCAATGGGTCTCGGTCAAGAATCAGAGTACCATGAGAGATGTGCGTTTCGCTTTATTGGCGGCACCGAACGTAGATGACCCTTTTCTGCTGAACCGCTGGCCTAACTCCACGTTTTTTCACACAGTGTTGCCATATTAAATTATATACAATGTAATACTTCCTTTGGGGGTACTACTCTGTTTTGGTTGCAATAAATTCGATGTGGGAGTCGTGTGAGGCGATGCAACTAAAAACGTTTAATTTTTATGGCTGAGAAACTTTGTAGCCATCAGTGATTACGATGTTCATGATCGCCGTCGGCGCAACTACTAGATATAGACGAAAATGCAGAGACGGTGACAAACGCTCTCTATCAACTAAAGCTTTGTTGCAAACTCGTGTCTGATATACTGGATGATTATTTTTGTTTTCCCAATTTTTTTAAATATCACCTGTCAGATATAACGCAGTTTTATTCCTTGAGATTTATCATTCAGAGTGGCGAACATAGCTTTCTTCAAAAATCAAAGCACACAATAAACTTATTTTATGGCTCTCTAATTAAGCTCTTAATTAATTTATCTAGGGCACATATTGCAAGTTTTGAATTGGTAGTCGATGACTATCCGAGGCGTATCCACTTTAAATGTATTTCCAGAATGACACCAATTCAGAGAAATGCACCATCATTCTCGCCGTGAGAGGTCTGCTGTTCCACTGACTTTTTTCCTAAGATGAACTTTCGTAAGAACAAAGGTAACTGAAACACCCATGTATTTCTTCCAACACTTTTTAAATAATACTGACACGTGTACTTATCTTTATCGGGCAACCACGTTTCGCCGCTTAACAACTGTAATCGCAGAGCGAGGGACGCGCCTGCATGTATCCGACGTTTCTGGAAAGTTATCGACGCTTCTCCGCGGGAGGGGTTATACGTCTTTCTTCGTGATTTTGTTCAGTCGACGATAATCGACGCAGAAACGTAGGGTTCCGTCCTTTTTCTTCACTAAAACAACTTGAGACGTCCACGGGCTTTTCGACGGCTGGATGATGTCGTCGCGCAGCATTTCATCGACTTGTTGTCTTATAGCTTCGCGTTCTCGCGTCGAAACTCGGTAAGGGCTCTGGCGTAGTGGTCGAGCGCTCTCTTCGGTGATTATGCGATGCTTTGCGACTGGTGTTTGTCGAATCCTTGATGACGTCGAAAAGCAGTCTTTGTATCGTCGAAGCAGACTTCTGAGCTGTTGCTGCTTAATCACGGGGAGACTTGGATTTATGTTGAAGTCTGGTGGAGGTGCTTTTCGTCCATGTACAGGACGCCCCCGACAAGCCGTGATCCTAGCCCAGACCGAAAACAGAACACCAACGTAGTCCCGGACCACCGAGGAAGCCGCCGTCTTCAACAGCTGCCCCCGGAGCACGGACTTCTACCTGAGAAGACCAAGAAGATTGTGGTCAAGGCAACCACAATGGCAGCCCCAGCGTCCCCCTTCGTCCTGCAGCAGCCCAGGGAACCACCGACGTTCCGCGGTTACACATTTGAGGACCCGGAAACCTGGCTGGAAACGTATGAGAGGGTCGCTACGTTTAACAACTGGGCAAGCGACGACAAGCTACGACATGTCTATTTCGCATTGGAGGACGCCGCCAAGACGTGGTTCGAGAATCGAGAAGCCACCTTGACGACGTGGGACCTGTTCCGAAGCGGCTGCCTGCAAACATTTCAAAGCGTCGTGCGAAAAGAGCGAGCCCAAGCTCTACTGGAGACAAGAGCGCAGCTGCCGAATGAGACGATCGCGATTTTCACTGAGGAAATGAGCCGTCTGTTCCGCCACCGCGACCCAGAAATGTCCGAGGAGAAGAAAGTACGTCTACTGATGCGTGGCGTAAAGGAGGAACTTTTCGCCGGTATGGCAAGAAGCCCACCGAAGACGGTCGACGAGTTTCTTCGTGAGGCGATGAGCATCGAGAAGACACTGGAATTGCGGAACCGGCAATTTGACCGACGCACCAAGCCAACAAGCTACTCCGGAATTCAATCACTGGCCACGGACGATTTATGCAAGACCATCAGGGCCATCGTGCGCGAAGAACTGCGCAAGGTCTTGCCATCGTCGCAGCCTCAAGTGGCTGCAACGATGTCCCTCTCTCGACGCGTCCCTCGCTCTGCGATTACAGTTGTTAAGCGGCGAAACGCGGTTGCCCGATAAAGATAAGTACACATGTCATTACCCCCCTCTTAAAAAGCATCGACCCTATGCTGCAAACAAACAAAAGTAACAAAGAAAAGCACTCGTAGCAAAGAAAACAACAAACTAAGGAAGTTCATCAGCGTCCGTAAAATTCTTTAAGGCGCACCACGTGGACCACTTCAGATCGTGCGCGGCGCCGCTGTGAGGGCGAAATGCCGTCTGGCACGACCTCATAGTCTAGTGCGCCAATACGTCGGATGACCTTGTAGGGTCCGAAATAGCATCGCAGCAGCTTCTCACTGAGTCCTCGCCGGCGTATCGGGGTCCATACCCAAACACGGTCGCCGGGCTGGTACTCGACGAAGCGTCGTCGGAGGTTGTAGTGTCGGCTGTCGGTACGCTGCTGGGTCTTGATCCGTAGGCGGGCGAGCTGTAGGGCTTCTTCGGCGCGCTGGAGGTAGGTAGCGACGTCAAGATTCTCCCTCCGCGACAACGCCAGGTCCCTGTAACGCCGCAATTCCGTCGTCCACCGCCGCCGCCGCCAGCACGCCCACCCGTCGCCCAGCGCACCTACGCGAGGAAGACGGACATTTGGCGCGCCCCCGACCACCGCCCGCTCTGCTACCACTGGGCGAAGCCGGGCACGTGTACCGCCGATGCCCATACCGCGACCTGGGATTGCGAGGCTTCGCCGTGAACGTACAGCGCCCGAGGGAAGGTGAACGCCCTCGTGACATCGCCGATTACCTCGCCGCTACTCAGTGGAGCCCTCGCCGACCGTCCCGTTCGCCGTCACCAGGCCGCTACCTGTCGCCGCAGCGGCGAGCATACACCGGCCCAGCCCGGGGCCGCTCTGCGAGCCCATATCCGGAAAACTAAAAGCAGCAACCGATGGAGGTGCGGTTGCTGTTCGTCGAACTGACGAAGATCCTCCGCCGCCGACGAAGACGACGAAGAAACCATCTCGACGACCTAATGACGACATGCCGCCGTCCCGACGAAGTCAGGAAGCCAAGACTACACCGACGAAAGACGACTTGACGAAGCGACGTTCCAGCTTCAGTTCAACACGACGCAGCCGTGATCCGACGCCACGACCTAACTGCAACGCCAGACAAAGAACCACCGACCTTGACGTGCTTCTCGACGGCCACGCAGTCACTGCCTTAGTCGACACAGGGGCCGATTACTCCGTAATGAGTGGACACATCGCCGCCCAGTTGAAGAAGGTTAAGACTGCATGGGAGGGCCCCCAAATTCGGACCGCTGGAGGGCACCTCATTACGCCGACTGGAATCTGCACGGCAAGAATTTCCATTCATAACCGGACTTACCCAGCGCCTCCACCAGATGTCACGTGGTAGTGACGGTGAAGAAAGAAGCAATACGGTGGAATACAAAACAAGCTTTTATTGGGCGAACCTGTGCCCACAAAAACAGGCTACACTTATAGCACAACGATAGCGGCGAACACGGTCGGTGATCGTCGGAAAAACTGATCAGCGGGTCAAGCGCGTCGGCTTTTTTTGCGCTTTTTTGCGCCTGTCCTGTCTTCTTTCATGTGATTGTCTAGTAAGCGCAACCAATGTTCCCAATTTTATAGATCAGTCGTCGAATGTTCCAGATTAACTGATGGGGCCCGCGTGTCTTCCTCAAAGTTCTACACCATTCGTGTCAGGCGATGAAATCTGATAACACAAGGTTCGGCGACAACAGACACGCGGATAGAAGCGTCGATAACTTTCCAGAAACGTCGGATACATGCAGGCGCGTCCCTCGCTATGCGATTACATTTGTTAAGCGGCGAAACGTGGTTGCCCGATAAAGATAAGTACACGTGTCAATATTGTGAAATTGGTGCTACAATGGAGATTCATTTCAAGTGAATATGTGTTGCAGTCTCGCCAACTATAATTCGTAAATTGCAATAAGTGCCATGAGGTGATTCCAACAGTTCCGACGACTTTCCATTTTTCTAGCAAACGCTGTAAAGCAGATAAAAAACTATAGACAAAACCAGCGGCACTAAGTCGCTCCAACTTTGAATTAAAACTAGCTTGCATAGAATGAACACGACTTTGCCATAGGAGAATCAGAGCACGAAATTATCAAGCCATTTTTTCACTACCCTAAACTACCCAGAAGCAACATTAAAAAGGGGTTTAACAGATCTGGGTGCCTACTTCCACCACGTATGAAACCATAACGAAATATCTAAGAGCTAGAACGTGTTACCTGCGGCTGCATCGCACGTGAAGCGCAAGCCGTTTCACGTGCGAGGCTCAAAGAACACCACTTTTCGTTAAACGGCATACCATTATCGCGCTTGTGGTGGCGCAGGTTTTTCATAGTACCTCTATTGTTGTGAGGCACTGGTAGCTGAAGTTCTTACATCCATAAGCATGCACACGATTGCGTAAGTCAGCCATAGACTAGAAAACCATGGCCAGGCGGCGCTACTGCGCCTCTCCTGACAGCGCCCCAATGTGGAAACGCCAAGCAGCGCGGTCGCGTCGTGGCGCAGTCTCCGCATTGTTTACATTGTGCCGTCCGCGCTTTTCTTCGCTGCTCGTTCTCACGGCGCTCCGTTTTCGACAGCGGCAGATCGCCTGCTTGGGCAACAGCGATGCAAAGATTTCCGTGCGGTGCAAAGATTTCCGTGCGGTTTCAAGAAGGTTGCCGACGCCGAAAGCTTTTTTTCGTGGCGGCAACCTCACGATAGGAGAGCGTCTGCTTCCGAACGTGTACGGCGTTGAACAAATTGTGGACGGTGATGTGACAGTGAAAGCCAAGTGCGTGTCACAGGTGTCCGACAAGATCGTAGACAACGTCGAGTTAGAGGTACGCATCATGTTCAGAAATTTAGCCACTTTTATTTCAATTACAACATAAGTCACATGGCAGCAGGAACTTCTGTTGTCATACTACTCGATGTCTGCAGATCCATTGGGCTGCTTCTTGACGGTTCCGTCACTTCACAAAGGCATGTTCTGGAGTCTGTTTGACACGTGTCTTGCTGCTGCTCAAGAGCTGTGTCACTGCAACACGAAAGCACATGTCCCGGTGGTGCTGACTGCTGAGAAGACTGTTGTGATAGCCATCGGTCTGTTTGGCGCCGCTTCAATCTGCATCGCATATAAATGAAGCACTATGTGTGCCTATTTATTGTGGGGATTAAATTACTCCCATTAATATGTTTGCAAAGGTAACGTTCCTGTGATTGTGTGCACATATGATTCTACAAGAGTGGTACCACTACAAGTTATGATACTTGCACGCTTAGATACTTAGAAAGCATGGGCAAACAACAAACATAACGCGCACGTCTCGAGCGGCTGCTTTCCGATCTGCCGCTTCCCGACGCACGCGACGACCGCGGCTTGCATTAAATACGGTCTGCTACCACACAAAAGTAGCGCGCGGCCCCTTTCGTTACCTGCACAACTAGTAATTTAAGTTGCAGCGTTTGGAAAAGGGAAATAATTCTCTTGAGCTCATCCATGCCGATCGCGAGGGAAGGCACAGTGCAATCAAATAAATTCGGGGGTTCTAAGTGCCAAAACCATGCCAAAACCACGAAATCATTATGAGGCCCGCTGTAATGGGGAGTCTCAGGAATAATTTTAACCTCTGGCGGTTCATTAACGTGCACAAAAATCAAAGCACGCGGTAACAAGGGTGTTCTTGCATTTTGCCCTTATCGAAATGCGGCCGCCGTCGCTGGGAATCGAGCACGCGTCGTAGAGCTTAGCGGCGCCACACGCATGCATTTACCGCTAGCAAACGGCGGATGCCACCACAATTCAACAACGCGACACGACTAGACAAACGGCCGTGCACTAAAGACAGGCATATGACTATTCCGCTTTCAAGATATTACACGCGAATGCGAAAGTATGAGACTTACTTGACTCGGCGCACTGAAGTTATCCATGTTTGTCGTCTGCCCTTCTCGTACCACTTCCCCGGAAATCTGTAGAACTTCACGGGCGGCGTACGACCTTTCGTGTTTTCGAGGCTGCTGTGGCAATCAACAACACATCAGTATTGCGTGCCGCCTTTCCTGGCTGGTGAGGTCGCACTCGGCATCGCGAAAACCACGCGCACGAGCGCTCCCGCCGTACAGAACACGGGCGCGCGCTCGCGCAGCGACGACCCTCGAAACTTCCATCGGTCCGCTAAGGCAGCATTCGGCGCTGGTGCCGCGCGGGCAAACTTTAGGTTGCCTCGTCTATTTATCACTCTAACACAGGATGAATTTAACTTTTTAAATCAGTCTTATCCACATGTGATTTCTGTAGTAATGCCAAAAGATGTTGGTTTTCCTTTTTGGTTTTTCTTGTTGGTACTACTTTGGCAGAACCGCGAGCTTCGGCCCTCATTTGAGTACTTTCTGTACTCTGTCCGGTAGTACAACGTCGCCGATGATGTGCACCTGGCTCGTTGATGCTGAAGGCTTCTACACTCCCTGTGTCAAGCCTGGTAGAATATGCTGCCACAGGGGGAGAGAAAGTAGTCAAATGTGGGCCGAAGTTCACTATTCAGCCAAAGAAGTCTGCTCTCGAGCTGTCGGCGACGGCACGACAAGTATCAAAGCATGTACTTGACGTACAGTCGAAAAGGCGTATATCAGAGGGAGTAGATGTGCCAAACCGGTCCCGTCCGCCTGGGGCGAAATACTGTTCAGGGAAGAACTGCTGAGATCCTAAAAGACAATTCGCTCGTATTTATCCCCGCTGGTAAGCAAGGCGGTTTCGTGGGGACGAACAGGTTGATGTATTATTAAAAGGCGCATGAGGCCATTCAGTCAACTTTCAAAGTTCACAAAGACATCGCACTTACAAAAGTAAAAAAAATGACGCAATGAAATTCTGCAAAAGTTTCAAACAAGATGACTTATCTCGGCCTATTGAAAAGAGCACGAAGAATAGCTTCACTTGTTATTTTCCGCAAAAACGCAAAGCCGGAATGTGCGCTCCGACTTATAGTGTCAGAGAATGCAAGCTAGCAGAAACATGTAGCGATGTTTAAAAAATATACTTAAAGCTCTTGTCAATTGACGACCCAACTAAGTTTGAAGAAGTGGTGGAATTCTTCAATGACTGGCAAGACAATAACCGTGTTGCTGTTTCTATTGACCTCGAACTCCTGTACTATTCTGTGCCACCGAATGACTTGATCAAATGTAAATGTTTCGCTGACGTCACTGACAAGTTTAGAACAGTTTGATTTGAAAACACTTCCGGTTTGGTTTGCGACAAATTGCTGGAACTTCGTAGTTGTTACGTTGAATTACGCGACCTGCGATGGAAGTGTTAAAAAATGGCATGTGCATGGGTCATGTATTGCTCTGCTTAAGTATCTTGTATCTAGTTAACAGTGATCAGGTTTTGATGAACGCCGGAAAAATAACACAGATGTCTGGAAAGGGTTCAGATTTAAGGCCAATTTTTAAATATTTTGAATAATGAATAGGGAAGTTTTAACTCGCTGGTTTAAAATACCCCGATCTCATTCACTGAAGTGTTGTCCCCTTTGTCCTTGACGCATAAAGTCCGCGTAGGCAATTGTATAAGGTTTTGTAGACTTGCGACGGCACTTTTCACCACAAAATAGCTGCTCGACTTATCAGCCGAGAGGCAATAAGCCAATCCTATCATTTCCGACAACTCATTCAAAAGTGGTTCAACGCTCAATAGTAACGACGTGTTCCGATAATTCTCTCATGTGATGCTGTGACTGTGAGGAACATGATTATGATTTCGTGCGAGTTGTCTGCTAGGTTGAGTCGTCCGCTAAGGCTTCGCGAGGTTAACTCGGTGGAACTTCGCGGAGGGCTGCCACGAGCTCCCGTGCTCCCGTAAGCACTGGCCGCGCCTCTACATACATGCTTTTAAATCGGTCAGGTACAGGGCCCTTTTAACGACTTTGAGTGAGTGAATAATGACTTAGCTAATGTAATCGTGTAGTGGCACGCTTTTCACCCCATCATCTCTGAGTTCATCCAGTAAACTACAAAACTATCTACAGGACTGGTCCGCCTTGATAGGTGCAAATCTTTCCGAGGAGCCGGCTAAAGATCCGGGAAGTAGGACTACAAAGCTTCATTTTATTCAAGGCGGAATGTCCTTGAAAATGCATCTTTGTTGTCCAGAAGATATTAGAGTCCTGCTTGTTGTTTCATAGCGTCATTGTGTGGACAAGAGATCCCGCAACTGACAAAACTGAGAACACTATAGATTGGGCTACATATACGCAGCTTCGCTAATTGAGTGGTGTCCTGCGTTTAAACCATTCGTCAAAACAGCAGCTCCAGCCACGGTTACGAAAGCCCGACAGGGTTCACCTAAAGGGCTTCGCCTTATACGCACTGGCAAGTGCCATCGCCTCGCCAAAAATACTTTGTTGTAACACGTATTTCTGCAACGTTTCCGCTTCGATGACCAGGATGTGTGTGTATCATGACGTCATGATAGGTTCTTCTAGTTGCTTCGGCGGCACACGATAGCGCAGCCAGAAAGAGCGAAGACTGTTTTTTTTTTTCAAGGCAACACAATCATGCCAAGCCTTATTGTCACACGACGTCAGTAAATTTCACTCTGTGTCGGAAGGTCACAATAACGCCGCTGAGGAAAGGTGCCACATTCGGAGAAACCTTTACAAAGATCGAAATAAATACATAAGCGCTTGCGACCTGCACCTTTTGTGACATGGCATCATTTTATGGTAAAACACGTTGGCGGGCTAGGTGGTTAGAAATAATGATAGAAGGATCGACAATAATGAAATAATGAAATAGAAATAATGATAAATAATGGTAATAATGGTAAATAGAAATAATGATAGAATGTGCAAGTGCGACTGAACGAGGACGTAAAAAGAATGATGTTCACAAAGGCAGCGCTACTTACAACTATAGATTAGACCTTCGCAAGAAAGGGTAAATCTACGAGCGAAAACGAAACAACGAACGAACGAGCGAAAATGAAACAAAAGAAGTAATAACGTTCACTTGTGCATATCGAAGAACCGTACACGTGTCGAAGCCATCATTAAAACACAGAGATCGCTAGTTACAGCGGCAAACCGAGGAAATTTGTGTCTCTTAGACTCTGTATGCATCCTCTGCATGTGTCCCCAGGAGTGGTTATCCTGGCAGGGTTACGTCCGCATTGATATTTGACAGCGCGAACTTGGACAATGGATGGTGAAACAGGCCATCATTTGGTGAAGTACACGCTGTCAAAGTTCATGGATCAGCAATAACAAGCCGGGTAGTATACCTTATCACGTCCGTATTACGGCGCGTGGACCGGAGTGCTAAGGCTGATCCCGAAGAAAGTGCAAAACAGGCCAAACCACGGCGGAGGTAAAGCAGACGTAAACCACTCCACCTATTTAAAAAAAAGCAAGTTCAATATCGTGGGTCCAAACAGAAATACACAAATTTGGCGTTCTAAGAAAAACACTATATATGTATAAGGAAGTGCACTTAGTGCAGGAAGTTGGCCTTCGTGCGCTTTATTTAACTCCAATTTGACAAATAATGATGGGGCGAAGGAGTATTGCGACGGCGCCTGTGCACGAGGTCTGGGCTTCAGCAGTCATAACGCCAAGCGCGTCTAACCTTCCGGTGCGGCTGCACCAGCACTTGTGGCCGACTCATTGGAGGTGCTGTGACTGCGGCGGCGCTTGTGTCGGTGTAGTGTGGTGCGGTATGAAAAAAATACGATATTTCATAATGCATGCCGCCAATTTATGCAGCCTACACAGCTTTGTGGGTCATCCATCCCCATGTGAATGTGGCGGCGCCAGGATTTCTTTTTGTTTTCGGACAGCGGCACTAAAGGCCTACTTGAGTGAGTGAGTGAAGTAACTTTATTTTGGTCCAGAGAAGACGCAGGGGAGACCCCGCGCCACCCGGCTAGTCCCACGTAGGGACCGCCAAGCCGAGCTTGACGGCCCGATCGCGGGCACTCTGGACGGCCAGGGTTTGGTCACTGAGTTCGGGGCTGCACAAGAGCGCAGCCCACCTATCCTCGCTGAAGGTGGAGCCGATGGCTTCACACCCCCACAACACATGGTCCAATGTTGCCCTTAGTCCACAGGCAGGGCAGTCCGCACTGGGGTATCTTTCGGGGTATATGGCATGAAAAACCGCGAGGTTAGGGTACGCACGGACTTGTAAAAGTCGAAGGGTAACCGCCCGCGCCTACTTACGTACCTTTCTTCTAATTTGAGGACTTCATAGGACTCCACGATTTCCATTGTCATCCTACTTTGAGCCTCATACAAAATAGGTGGACTTTTAAACATGGGATTGCAGCCAAAAGGTCGGCAATGATTAGCGAAATATCCAGGTATTACTTTATAAGCGTTATATTCGTGCTCCTTTAGCCTCTGATTGAGTCAAAAGGGTTTAGGCGCGAGCTAATTGCCACTGGTCATTAATTTTAAACAGCGCTTGAACGCACGGACAAGGAAGAGTAGAACCAGCGCTGGTCCGGTCTTCATCCTTGGCCATATTTTTTTATGCTGTTTTATATGAGTGCTGTGATTGAAGCATCTATCAGCTTGAGCAATATAAGTTGTTTTCAACGAAAGCCGAAAGGCATAGACAAAGTTATGAATGCAGATTACGAAACGTTTGCGACATTGAGCAAAACACGCGTTGGTCTTGTTATTCTCTGAGTTACCCTGTTTGCATAGCTTCTGCAGACGCTGAGATGCCGAAACAACGACGTCCACCTCCGACTTTCCTGCTATAAATATCAGATTATGCAACATGGAATTAATGTATGGCGCCACATCAACTTTCTTTATTTTAGCGGGGCCGCTCCTCACTGTTGATCTGCTCCTGATATTTCCTGGTGAAGCCCTCCGTGACCGAGGTGACCAGACGCCACAGTAACTCGAATCTGTCAGGCGCTTGGCTTGATTCCTGAAACCGGTGGTCGGGCTGCACGCAGAGCGTTGCCACGGCTCACGTGTTCCCGCTGACATCGGCCCTCTAGATTGCTGATGATATTCCCACAATTGTAAATACAACAGCTTTCTTAGGATGCTTGACGCACTTTTCATTATTTATCTCCGTTTGTCTCGAACCGTACTCCCTGATATACAGAAGATTTCTGCTGACGGAATTCGGAAGTGAAGCGATTGCTCATCACATGCCACTGCACGCTGAATTTATCCGATGCCGATGGTATTCCTACAATCTCTTTTCTCTTTAAACCACGCAGACCAGGATATTTCTGTGTAATACACGCACTGACTGACGGTGTCCCACTTGTTATTGCGGAACTCACTGCGCAGGCTGCATCACTCCGTCGACCCGTGTTTGCTTCCTGAGCGCCGTGGATTTTCTGGGGTCATGGCGTTACGCGTTTGATGACTGCTCGGCCACCCGAGAGCCTTTCAGCGAGGCGGACGGCACCACCTCTGCGGTCATCATGGTGCACCAGAGGGGGCGCTTCCCCTTCGCCAAGTGCCCTGAACTCAAGGCTACGGCGTTGCTCCTTCCGTACCAGGCACCCGGCGTGGGAGCTGGTGGCATGGCTTCGGGGCCTTCCACTCCGCATGATGGCAGCTGTACTCCCTTGTGAGTGGCTCTCGCAGCACTTTTTACGGAATGTTACGGGGACAATGCAACCATCACAATCACACACTGCAATACTGCGCAGCACGGACTTTGCCTGCTCGTAAGATCACGTATTTTTTGTCACCTGAGTATTTCCTGATGTTCCATGTTCGCGACCACGGCCGCCAGTGGCCACATCTAACACTCGCAGGCAATGAGAATAATATGTGACGCAAATATCTAAGAAAATGGACGGTCGCAAAGCAGGCGCCGTACCTCTATTGCTAGAGCACCACACGCGACATGCGCAAGTCGCACGTTTGGCTCCCACATTGCGGCTTGTTTTCTCGTCGAGTGTGCTTTTATTTTTTTCTGTATAAGAGAAACCATCTGTGTCGCAAATATAAATTTGAGTCTATAATTATTTCGTAATGGCATCGGAAGTGCGAAATCTAAGCAAGTGACGGTGGCAGGCGGATGAGCACTATCTTCCAACTAAATTTATTCAGTCGAACACCGCCACTATATACATGGTTATTGAAAAAAAAATACGCAAAGAGAAAGGGAGAAAGAGAGAGAGAGGGAGACGTGGCATTTGCAGACTTGGCATCCAGATTTAAATGCTAACATATTGTTACGTGTAGCTGGAGCCCAATACTATATACGATTTATTTACTAATGGGCGACTTTAATGCCAAGGTAGGCAAGAAGCAGGCTGGAGACAAGGCAGTGGGAGAATATGGCATAGGCACTAGGAATATCAGGGGAGAGTTATTAGTAGAGTTTGCGGAAAGGAATAATATGAGGATAATGAATACCTTCTTCCGCAAGCGGGATAGCCGAAAATGGACGTGGAGGAGCCCGAACGGCGAGACTAGAAATGAAATAGACTTCATATTCTGCGCTAACCCTGGCATCATACAAGATGTGGACGTGCTCAGCAAGGTGCGCTGCACTGACCACAGGATGGTAAGAACTCGAAGTAGCCTATACCTGAGAAGGGAATGGAAGAAACTGGTACATAAGAAGCCGATCAATGAGTTAGCGGTAAGAGGGAAAATAGAGGCGGTGACTGCGTGGCCGTCGAGAAGTACGTCGAGGTCGGTGGTCCTTTGCCTGGCGTTTCAGTTGGGTCTTGACGTCGGATCACGGCTGCGTCGTGTTGAACTGAAGCTGGAACGTCGCGTCGTGAAGTCGTCTTTCGTCGGTGCAGTCTTGGCTTCCTGACTTCTTCTGGACGGCGGCGTGTCGTTATTACGTCGTCGAGATGGTCTCTTGGTCGTCTTCGTCGGAGGCGTAGGATCTTCGTCAGTTCGGCGAACAGCAACCGCACCTCCACCAGTTGCTGCTTTTAGTTTTCCGGATATGGACTCGCAGAGCGGCCCCGGGCTGGGCCGGTGTATGCTCGCCGCTGCGGCGACAGGTAGCGGCCTGGTGACGGCGAACGGGATGGTCGGCGAGGGCTCCACTGAGTAGCGGCGAGGTAATCGGCGATGTCACGAGGGCGTTCACCTTCCCTCGGGCGCTGTACGTTCACGGCGAAGCCTCGCAATCCCAGGTCGCGGTATGGGCATCGGCGGTACACGTGCCCGGCTTCGCCCAGTGGTAGCAGAGCGGGCGGTGGTCGGGGGCGCGCCAAATGTCCGTCTTCCTCGCGTAGGTGCGCTGGGCGACGGGTGGGCGTGCTGGCGGCGGCGGCGGTGGACGACGGAATTGCGGCGTACGTACACGTACACTTTCTCGCTCAAGTGGGGCGAGTGTACATAGAGCAAACTGGCCAATGCACCAATGTAAGACTTAGGGAGCATGAATTGTCCTTGAACAAGAATGAATATGCGCATGTGTCTGCCCATTGCCGCCAAGTGCAAGTCTATGCTCAAAGAAACAACACTGTTGTTTAAGCTTACTGATGTATCCACCAGATTAGTCATAAAAGCAACCGACATTGAGCGAAAAGGCACGTGGTGCATTGTCAAGCCTTCGATCATGCTTTCTTCGCAGGGATTAATTTACCTACTTAGCTCGACACTGTAACAGATGCCCCTTATCCATGTGCGCTGGTTGTGCGTTCTTCGATTGACCATGTGATCGCCTGTGTCCTCGATGTGTGTGTTTCAGTAAACATAGTTGTGAGTCAGCGCTCGTCCTGTGTCCTTTCACTCCGTCGTCATTTTGTTCGCGCTGTTACGATTATGGATGCATACCAACCCGCCCAACTTTCCACTTTAATAATTAAGGCTGCTCCGGCACATCAAGATTTCAAGCAAGTGACGAACCATACATGGGTTTTGGCCGCTTGCTTGTTGGAGCGCTTGACATGGTCACAATATTGGCTGTGGCTATCAACCTGCTACTGCGTGTACATGGCGTCCCCGGTGGTTAAGTGGAAAGACATATCATTTTTCTGCTATTTCCTACTTGGCGTTTCGATTTTTACCATTGACTTCGTTTTGGTTGTCCCATCTAGGGGTTCTTTTGTAGATCAGCTGCCAATCGTCAGCGAATCATGGCGCGTTGGCCACTCATAGTTCTTTAGGCGTATGTTCTTTACGTAGCAGCATTCCGGACAGCTCAGCATGTGCAGTAAAACTTGAATTGCTTCTTGCAGTATTGATTAGAATAAACATTCTGAGCTGCATGCGCAACTATGTCCTACCGCTAGGACAAAGTATTCATTACGAAGGTGGCGCCCCCCGATCGTCAAGCGCAAGAACACATCTAGTTTGTCCTCTTCTCTCCCTTCTGCCTTTCCCATGTTACTGTTAGCTTCAGCTAAGTTGTTTCACGTCGGCGCGCATTCACAGCCAAACTGAAGCATTGTAAAGCGAGGCGTCAGCCCAGCAAAGTAGCTAGAGGCGCTACTGGACTCTTCAGGTGATGGATTATTTTCTTTAATTATGTTGGTGGAGCGGTAGAGAGTTAACTCTTGCGAGTCTCATTCTGCATGTTGAATCCAGGTGGCGCGGCTTTTTATTTTCGCTTAATTTTCTTATAAACGCCTCGCAAAGCAATTCCAGATTAGTTGGATAGGTGCTGGAAAGACATGGGTAGTGATAGAATAAAAGTGCGTGTTGCGGCAAACACTCATCGGGAGTGAAGGGCGCAATTGCTAAATAATCACCCTCTCAAACGGGAGTACTAGTTCGCCTAAACAGCGTTCTTCATGGATCTATCGGCATGAGTCATAGACTCGAGAAAACGCCCTTAAGTGTGCAATTTTTCTTAAACTTTTAAAAACTAAGCGTCCTTAAGGGCTTGCCTTGTCCCACAACAATAATCGTCATCTTGGGGCCTATAACGTAAAACCATTTCAATATGTTTCATTCCAATCTCCTGACATCAAATTTGCGTAACCGCCGACGCAAGCATCGGGCGGAGACCCGCAGGATTGTCTAAACAGACCAATCAAACGGTCTCCTCTTTTATAGGAAGTCACGTTTCTTTGCTTTAAAAACGAATAACATTGCCTACATTGAGCGGCTTTCATATTTAGTTAGCTGATATGAGGCGAGGCGCATGCTCAAGTAGAGAGGGATTGGATGGGGCCGAGCGAGTGCCCTGAACATCGATAACCGTGGATGAACAGGGTGGTACCGGCTTCGGCGATTGGTCCACGTACTCAAAGCTTGAGGTTGCTGGTGGAAAATCGCGGCGGTACGCAACGGAAGCTTAAGAATGCCGTTAAAAAGTTTCCTCAGCAAAGAAATGTTGCATGAGCGAGGCCGTAAACGTGCCGAAAGTGCTCTAGAACGTTACACGGCCACGCAATAAGTTTTCTTGTATGCTAATAAGCCCCTGATCGCCGACATGTGCTTGCAGCAATTATTGAGCGATCGGCGGCAGCCATCTTTTATTCCTTTCCGAACAGGGCAGCCTGCAGCTATTCAGGGAAAATTCAGTTTTGTTCGGCATATTAGCGCATCTTTAACGCGTACCCGTCACTTTGACGCCATGAGATTTTGCGGCTTTGTGAGGTCACGTGACAGGCAGATGGAGTGGGTGCAACCCGTAAAGTTTTGACCAATAGCCAGGGTTAATGGGAAAATGGCATCGAATCAAAACAACTATTTTTCTTTTGTTTAGCTCAATCATGCATAATCAGAGTGTACACGTCATATTAGATTGCGAGCTATTGCGGTTTGCCTGACATCGCGTGGCTGACAGGCGAAGTGGAGGTGACACAAAAAAGTTTTTGGCCAATCTCGGAAGGCTGATTGCAGAATTGGTATAGAAAAGCTTGGAAGAACTTTATGTTATAGCGCCCTTGCTTGCGTTTTATTTTCTGAAAAATCTGCGCTTGTTGCAATACTGTCAAGAATCATATGTCACCCAGATAAATCGCATCCCGTGCATGACCTTGAAGTACCAGCCTCACAGCATTAAAGAAAGGCAACGCAAGAAAGGCAGACGCCAATTATTGTTGTGGGACGAGACACGTTCCGAAGGGTGCATACTTTTTAAGGGCATAATGTGTACCCTTCTGCAAAATCCAAGGTTTCTACAGCGGAACCAGACCCTTGTGAAATGTTTGGCCGCGGGCTGATGGTTCACTTGTTTGCCTACTATAGATTAACTCCTTTGTACTGCCTGCACCTTGGTGTCTCCATTGATAAGTCGTATTCATTTACTATTCGCAAGGACGATAGCATTATCTCTGTTTGTCGCGACTGCGTAGTGAGCCAGTTGCATGTTGTGAATCCGTTCACGTTACAGTATGAGAGGAAAATAGTGTTCTCCTCGCTACAGATGTGAAGATAGGGTAGTTACCTGAGGGGTCCAGTTGGTAGACCGTCGCACGCGTAATGCGAAGACGTGGGATCATTCCAAACCTGCGGCTAGTTGTTTTTTCATCCACTTTCCATTGCATTATAATTATCATTTCTTTAATTCATTTAGTAAGTACAAATAATTTGCCCTATGTTGCCCTTGGTGTCTATGTTTGTTGGCTTCTTATGATTCGCTATAGATCTGTCACACGACCACTGTCAGGGCAAAAAAGGCTGGAATAGTATTTACGACGGGCGTATCCGCCTAAAGCTGGATTCACACGCGAAGGCCAAGTCCAGCCTGCTTACCAGGGCATACACTGACTTCGTCATTTGACGCAAGCGCCACTGGACAAATCCTCATTTATTTTCACCGAAGGTTCGCTTCGTTATGTCCGCAGCCATGCGGCTTCGTCTTTTTATTAACAGATACAAGAAACCTACCTGTACAGGTGCATAAACATTACGGAGCCGCAGGCATTACAGCCTTGAGTAAGCCATTGTGTACTTGAGCTAAATATGTAGAGGACCGGGCTTGTGCAGGTTGTAGTACTGCTGACGCACAAGCACAAGTATTGACAAATTCTATCTATTTCACGCGCAATACTTAGGTATAGGCAATAGCTGGTGCAGCCATGCTAAGTGGTCAGTGGATGTTGCCCACCGCTTCCGACAGGTCACGGAACTAGCCCCAGCCCTGTCGGCACTGGGTGTTCGAGACGTGTTCAGTGATCGGGCCCTGCTTTGGGGCTCGAAGGCGGGCGAGAAACGCGTGTCGATGATTCGCCATGCCGCCGCCTTCGAGACGGCAAGGACTGGAGGCCGCAGCCACTCGCACTCGACGATGCAGGTGGGCCAGCTTGGCACGGCGCTCGTACAAGGACTTACCTCCCTTGTAAAGACCCCCCAGCACGGAGATGAGTTCGTCGTGAACCGGCCATTTCTCTTCTTTCTAATCTGCACCAACCCGGACACTCTGATACTGCTTGGGTCTGTGCGCAAGATCACTTGGTGATTTCTTTTTGGCGGAATGATTACCCCTTATGTTTTGGAATACT
The DNA here is from genome assembly GCF_038994185.2 of Dermacentor albipictus. Classification (NCBI taxonomy): domain Eukaryota; kingdom Metazoa; phylum Arthropoda; class Arachnida; order Ixodida; family Ixodidae; genus Dermacentor; species Dermacentor albipictus. Next base: position 13,720,238 of record NW_027225569.1, read on the forward strand.
TATTGCTTTCTGATTTGATTTTGTTAATTAGTTATCTTCACTTTTACCTGTCATACTCCTAATATGTATTAGTTTTAGTTCCAGTCAACAAACCATGCGCAGTCGTAGCTTTTTGTGGCTCTCTTCTGCATAATGTTCCATCTGCATTTTTCAAGTATCTGATGCATACTGTGTTCATAATGTGGCGTTTCTCAAATGCAGTTATTCAAACTTTACGTACATCTTATGCTCTAACAACTTATTCTCAACGTATCGAAAGCCTGCAGTCATTTTTGTACATCTGTTTTTTTACAAAAGCGAACCATTAGCCATACTAGCCCGTAATTCTTTTATAGTCAGCTACAGAATGCAGGTTATTGCTAAGTTTTGCACTGAATCGCACATAAAGCACTCAGTGTTTTAAGTCGACGAAATAGCATTACACAATAAGGGTGAACGGACACTGATGAGTGTGCTTTTAAATGTACGCAGAAACATGGCGCTCATGCGACGCTGTGTAAGCGCGCTACCAATTCCAAAATTGCCATTAGTGGTGTAATCGTGCTATAGTAGTGTGAATAAAGCAAGCTGATAATTAAAACAAATATTTGCGAGAACTGCAGGTTGCCATTGTAACAAGTTGAGATGCGTCGAATTACACGCATTTTAATTTCTTAGAAAGCGCGCATGAACGCTATAGAAGCAGATTCGGCAGTTCTTGCAGCAGGGGCGATCACGTCAATCAGAGGTGGCTGCGTTCAGCAAGGCACGCTTCACTACAACGCACAAAGAATAAGCGTCGACGCGAGGGAAGCCAGCATTTAGCTATTCCATGCGCTTATGTCAGACATACCTTAAGGTGAAACATGCTATAAAAGAAAGCAAACGATTCCAGTTGATTCAACGTAGCTTGTTCGAATCTAAATTCGGCGAAGCTATGTGTACATTCAAGAAGAGTGCCGAAATCTGTGTTAGTTTCTTCAGTACTGCAATGTAAGTGCAGTGACACCTCAAAGGCCCTCGCCTCTACCGCGTCCTCCACGTTATTCGCACCCGTGCTACGAAAAGTGCCACTCGCCACGACCATCTCAGAGAGGGAGTTGACGTTTACGCGATTGAAATATACGTGCTAATTGTCAGGCTATCTGGCTGGTTTGTCGGAAGGTTGGAGCATCTGCAAGACGCGCTGAGGGCTGAGGTTGAATCGCGCCATCGGGCAGAGCGAATCGTTTGAGGAATAATTTATTCAGCAAGAGAGCAGGAGCAGCCACTCTTAGGAAATCCTGGGAGGATTCGAAAAGAAAGATACGTTTTGAAAAGGGTGGGGTCGACTGGAAACAGGATAACCATAACTATCGAAGGTGCTACCGCAGCGCGAAGAGTGAGCACGTCGGAGGCCTGCTGTGTCAACTGCTGACTGCAAGCTATCGAGGTTTCTGCTGCGTAATTTTCGTCGAATGTGATGCTGTTAAAAGCCATTTCTTCTGCACATTACGTAGTATATTGTATTCCAACTTTTTACCTACAAAGTAGTTAGCTCCTAGAGCTTCTAAACCACACTTTCGATGGAAAAGATAACCCTGAGTCACCTTGGCACCGAGTTCCATCGAACTGAGGTTCAGGGCGTAAGTTCTACCTTTTGTTTTCGCAAAATCGCTTCTAGATTTGAGATGACCGCAAGGTATGCGTGCAAGATTTTCCTTGTTGAATTTACGTTAACCACTGTACACTGAAGGTATACCGGGTGATCATGTCAAAGGTTTATCTAATTGGTAAAAACAGCCTGCTGCAGGTAACGCAGTTCTAAGTCATACAGCTGGATTATTGAGAGACGCGTACATTATTTGCACGCTAAATCGAAACACATACTCAAACATCTAAAAATCCACTAATTATCTTTTTAATTTATTACTTTAGGACACATAATGCAATTTACAAATTGTAGCCGGTGAGTTCGCAAGGCGCATCCACTTGGATACAATCTACAGAATGATGTCCACCTTAGAGACATGCTCAATCAAACTTGCCATAGAGATGCACTGTTGTTCCACTCTGTTAGAAAAAGCACTCTCATATTCAATGAAGCACAAACGTAACTGGAAAGCTCATGTATTTCGTTCCAGGCATTGGGTATATGTTGAAAGTGGTGATGTACTGGAATTTCATTTCAAGTGAATGCGTCTTGCAAGCTCACCAACTACAATTAATAATTGCAATGTGTGCCGTCATTTTAATACTTAAGTTCATGAGTGATTTTTTCTTAATTCGTCGAACATATTTTCAATTTTTTGTGATAGTTCTGTCCGGCCCTTCGAATCATCCAGCTCAAGGAAAAGAATTATGCTACCTGTCTGATGCCATTTAAAAAAAATACCGTAAAGCTTAGGAATGACCTGTTCGTGTATTTATTTTACTTATTTATTTACAAAATACTGCAGGCTCATGCGGGCCCAAGCAGGAGTAGTAAAATTACAAAAAATAATTATACATGCATTGAGAAGAAAACGCAAAATTTACAGATCAACAAATCACCTGATCAATTAAGTCAGTGCTGTTTAAGAATGATAATGGTAGTGCGTTCCATTCTTCTATAGTACGGGGGCGAAAGGAAAATTTGAAGTAATTAGTTCTTGTTTGATGAGGAGGTAAGGATTCACAGTGGTTATGTCTGGTTTGTGTTGTGGTTAATGGTCGGCCATATGGAGCAGGATAGATCAGGAGTTTGTTATTTTTGAGTTGAAAAAGAAAATTAATCCTTAGAATTTTCCACCGTAGTTGTAATGTCTGCATACCATGACCGTGCATGATAGTTGTTGGTGAGTCAGTTATAATTTACTTGGAAAAAATAAAGCTAACTGCTTTCCCCTGAATCAATTCCAGTGCATTATTATTGTGTTCATTAATAAACGGATCCACAGGGTGTGAATCCCAGATGGTGCATACGTGTTCCATTTTCGCCCTAATGAGTGACTTGTATGCATGAAGTTGAGTTTCAGGCAGCGCTTGCTTTAGTTTATGGCGCAGAATACAGAGTTTGTGAAATGATGCAGCACATACATCTCATACATGAGAATTCCAACTTAGGTTGTTAGTTATTGTCGCACCCAAATATTTATATTAATTTACTTCGACGACAGGCTGAGTAGGAAGACTATAGGGAAACGCCCACGTACGTATTTTCTTGTTATCTGCATGTATATTGTTTTTTATTCGTTAAGGTTCATGTCCCATTCTTTACATCATGAATATATATTACAAAAGTTAGTATTCAAAAGTTCCTGATCTTCTTCGCAAGCAATCTGATGAAACAAAATGCAATCGTTTGCGAGCAAACGTATTTGTACTGGCTGAGTAATAGCGCTAAAACCTCATTAATAAAAATAAAAAAACAGTGGTCCGAGTGCACTACCTTCTGATACCCCGGAAGTAACTGAAAAACGCCAAGAGTGGTGACCATTAACATGAACCAACTGTGTGCTGTTTGCTAAGTAGGCGGAAATCCAGTTTATTGTGAAAGAGGGGAGGCCAATGTATTTTAGCTTGAAGATTAACTTTTGATGTGAAGCAAAGCCGAAGGCATTTCTATAGTCCAAAAAGATGACGTCAGTTTGACCAGACTTGTCGATAAGGCTTGCAAAATTGTGAAATACTGTAATTAGTTGTGTGGCCATAGAGAACATTCCTAAAACCATGTTCAAAAGAGGAGAAAATGTTGTTATCTGTTAAAAATTTCATTATGTAATGCTATATGTTTGGAAGCTCACTTCAAACGCCTTTCCCCAAAAGCTTTCTCTACATGTATCCTCCGCATCTTTAGGAATATCAAGTGAATACGTTGGATGCACCTAGAAATAAGTAATATGGACGCGTTCGGCAAGGGGCAGTTTAATAAATCTTCACCCGTAACATCAACGTTTAATTAGACATTTCGATTCTTATAATAGTACCAACGGTAACATGCTGCTTCACTAAATGGCTGCGGCTAAAATTATCGGATGTATGGCATGGGTCTGAGACTGCTCCGCGGGATTGCGGCTGTCGTTGCGCTTAAAATGATTTCAAGGTAAGGCTGTCTCGGTACCCACTGGCAGATGCACTGATATCTTTAAAAGCTAAAGAAATGAGGAAAAACGGTGAACAGCACGCACGCGAAATATCTTCACACGCGTAGGTGCAAGCGTCAGTGACCCTGCATTGCCATTACCGGCGAAAGAAAATGTTTTTATGCAAACATTTTTAGTGTGTTGTAAGTGCGTTTCCGCAAGCATTTATACGTTTGCCGACTCAGTAAGTGAAGCAATTTATCATAAGATCAGCGATCTGCCTTAGTGATTCCTTCTGTGTCCTTCGTGGTGCTAGTACAAGCGCGGCCCAACTTCCAGGAGCACATCAAGGTAGCCCTATCCCCAGAAGTATGCACCCGGAACATGATGCCGCTCGTTGCCAAGCTCGCGCAAAGACTCTACAGACAAAATTTCGCAGTCTCCCCACCACACTGCACAGATGCCGCGCAGTACTCCCATAAAGCAGCCATGACGGCCAGCGTTGTCGACTGTAACCTTGCAGCCACCTTACTAAGGCGGCGAAGCGAGCCGGAAAACTTACTTTGCAGACGCGAGTTCGTATCACAAGAATACAGGCACCCTCAATACATTTGCAGCAGTCGTGACTAGCCAAGGACGAACAACCGTAGCAGCATCTATACACACGAAATCGGTTGCAACGGCCGAAGCTGTGGCCATAGCCCTTGCTATACGCGCCGCGGAAGCTAAGGGCCAGTCGGCCTACGTGCTGACAGACTCGCAGGACGCCTGCCGCCTCTTCCTTGGGGGGGGGGGGGGGGGGCTTTACCGGGCTGCGTCTTCCGCATCCTAGGAAATAACCCCACCATGGAGCATTGCGTGACCTGGTGCCCGGCGCACACAGGGATAGCGGGGAACGAACGGGCGGACCGCTTGGCTCGAGGCATGACAGGCCGAGCCGCGGGCCACACCGCCCGGGAGAACACCTCGACACCCAGTGCGCCAAGAGAAATCCTCGAGTTACAACGGCTAAGTAGGCGAACCAAAGCCCTTCCTCACCCAGACCTAGACAGGAGGCAAGCACGGGACTGGCGCCGCCTGCAAACAAACACTTTCCCACATTTATAGAGGCTACACAAAATGTACCCAGACAAATACAGCAACACATGCCCGTGGTGCGAAGGAACACCGACATTGGAACACATAACATTCCAGTGCGCGTCACGTCCGGCGGCTGCCACCTCGCCGCTGCTAGACAACACTCTACATAACTGGTCGTGGGAGGCGCGACTCGCGGAAGTGGAATTGGGAAGCCAACTGGCGACTCTTGACCAGGCCCGGCGAGCCGCTGTAACCAGTGGGGCCCTGGAGGAGGGGCTCCACCCACCATAACCAAACAGTCTCTGTTACAATAAACGTTTACTCTCTCTCTCTCTCTCTCAAGACATGGTCTCCATGATGGTCCACACTGCCAGCGCCCTCGCAGCGGACGAGACATCCATCGCCTTGGCCATAACCTCCAGTCTCACCAACGAGTAAGGCACAATTATTACTGACCCCCAGGCAGCTTGCGGTAGCTACGCGAGAGGTACAATATCTTCAATCGCCCACCGAGTCCTCAAACACGCCTGACAGGCGTGTTTGAGGACTCGGTGGGCGATTGTCTTTCTGTCGGTGGGCTCGGTGGGCGGTGGGTGTCTGTCAGACAGACAGACAGACAGACAGACAGACAGACAGACAGACAGACAGACAGACAGACAGACAGACAGACAGACAGACAGACAGACAGACAGACGGACGGACGGACGGACGGACGGACGGACGGACGGACGGACGGACGGACAGACGGACAGAGGAACAGACAGACGGACGGACGGACGGACGGACGGACGGACGGACGGACGGACGGACGGACAGACAGACAGACAGACGGACAGACGGACAGACAGACAGACAGAAACACAGACGGACAGACAGACAGACCAGACAGACAGACGGACGGACGGACGGACGGACAGACGGACAGAGGAACAGACAGACAGACGGACGGACGGACGGACGGACGGACGGACGGACGGACGGACGGACGGACAGACAGACGGACGGACGGACAGACAGACAGACAGACAGACAGACAGACGGACAGACGGACAGACAGACAGACAGAAACACAGACGGACAGACAGACAGACCAGACAGACAGACGGACGGACGGACGGACGGACGGACGGACGGACGGACGGACGGACAGACAGACAGACAGACAGACAGACGGACAGACGGACAGACAGACGGACAGACGGACAGACAGACAGACAGACGGACAGACAGACAGACGGACAGACAGACAGACAGACGGACAGACAGACGGACAGACGGACAGACAGACAGACAGACAGACAGACAGACAGACAGACAGACAGACAGACAGACAGACAGACAGACAGACAGACAGACAGACAGACAGACAGACAGACAGACAGACAGACGGACGGACGGACAGACGGACGGACAGACGGTAGCCAAACAACGTCATTCGCCTTAAAGCAATGAATAATCATAATGCGAAAAGTACCCATTTGAAACTCCACAACTTCATCAACTGATTTTGTTCATTTTTTTATTTATGAAATAGCTGTCATTTCTTCCCTAACACATTAGGGGATGCACTGTGGGACACCTAAGCAAAAACGCCACACACAGTGGAAGCAACATTAGGCTCATTTTCAGTTTTGTGTAAACATCGCAATTTATTCTTCGCCTGATGGTAAGCTCTTTTGTGCTGTTTTAAGAGGGCCTTACCGCAACTCAGAGGGTTGACAAGGTACACAAACCCGTCAAAGCGACACATTTTGCTACTGAAAGTGCCCGCTCTGGTAGCTTAGTGGATACGGTATTACAGTGCAGAGCGCGACGTCGCTAGTTCAATCCAGGTTGCGACAGTCGCATTCCAATGGGCATGGAAAGCAAAAACGCTCAAGTATCTTGCATATGGCTGGATGTTCAGGAGCCCCATGTGGTCAAAATTATTCTGGTCTCCTCTATTACGGATATTTTTTTTTATTACGGTGACGCGCGGACATGACGCCTGACCGAGGTTGTCGAATACATACGGATAGCACCGCAGGCAACATGGACAGACAAACACTATATGATGAAACACATGCTACCTTCATAGATATTCGACTGGTGTGCACGCATGGCTGCGCACTGAATTAATAAAATTTGTTGCACCGCTTCAGTCCAATAAATGCTGACATTGCAACGAAGAGATCTCACCGATGGCACATGTGTGTCTAAGAAAAGATTAGGTCTAAAAGATTGCAGCTTCTCTGAGTGAAAATTCTATAATTGGCTTTTTTGTTGGACTCACTATCAAAAACAAAAATTTTGCAGTTGATAATAGACGGATAGCCCACAGGGTAGTGAGCTAACCAACACACGCTGCATATACCGGTAAGTGACAGTATGTAGTGAAGTTTAATATGCATGAGCACACAGAAAAAAAAAACTATATACATAAGAAAGCCAGAATCCGAATGCAATTATCTATTGTATTGTGAATGCAGTCTTAACTGCGATCGGAATTCCTCCGTATTCAGTATCCTTTACTAAATTGCTCACCAATATGCTTTATGTACTGGATACGTTACCGTACTCGCCGCCTAAACATAGAGGGCTGGTCTGGTAACCTCTCCGCTATGCTACTTTCTCAAGGAAATTGAATCTATGGATCACATTTTTATTATTCTACTGCGGTTTCGTATAACAAAGAAAAATATTGCTTTAATATTGGCTTTGTTAACTTAGAAACTCTTTATGGGCCGTCCTGCTGCTCTCCGTTCGGGCTTCAACACTAGGTTTCAGCCACAAAGATGCTTTTGACGCTGTGCGTGACGACATGCAAGATGCGTAGGGTTAACACTTTGATCTCAGCTTTCCTTTCAATCCCCTTTCTAAGTCTAAATTCTTTGCAGCCTAAATGATTCATGAAATTACGCTCCATATATAAATATCGTTACCTATTCATCTTGATCGAATTCCGTGATAAGTAATCATCTCGTTCTAGATTTTCCACCTTTTCCAGTTACCTATTCGTTCCGATGAGTGTAAATTTTTTCAAAGGCTGCTATACGCCGGCCACTCCGCGCTGTGGGTACCTGTGATCTCTTGAGGGATCATCACCATAGGAAAAGAAAAAGAAGAAGGATTAGGTTGTCGTGGCAGAGCGTTCGGAAGCCCAGCGATATATATAAGAAGAATGGTTCAAAAGCATAGCCAACGCGCCGCCGGTGAAACGTCCGCCTTCGCGCCAGGAGGTGAAAGCCCTGCTTGGAACGCGGCGGCGCAAGACAACGTCTCCTTGACATCGCGTACTGTCGTCGCGACGATCGGGGACGACGTGAGCAGATTCAGTGGTGGATCGTGAATGACATTCGCTGCATGCTTATTGAACACTTGATGTACTATAGAAGCATAATCAGAAAAGAATAGAATCGAAGGAACGCATTCTTGTTTCTGTAAATAATGTAACCTGACAACTTGGAGATAATTATTTGAGCACGAATTTCTCAAAAGTTGGCACATTCTAAAATTTCGTGAAAGCTAGCTCTCTGTTAAGAAAATTCTCAGGGTCTCTTATGTTATCCTTAAGACAACGTGAAGGCGAAAGCCCAAGTACCTATGCAATAAAGATGGACACGTCGCGTACACATCCCCCTTAGTTCGCTTAGTATAGATATCCCCCTTAATTCACCTGCTTTTCCTCTTAATTCGCTGAGCCATCCGTCTAAATTCTAAAGGTCGAAAGGTCGACTGTCACACTGGTCGTGAGTTCAAATGCCTTAACTCTATCTTAATTGTGTCTGAATTGACGTCGCCTTCATTACCAACAAAGGTCTTCGCTTCGATTCCCACAAATGGTTGTGGTTTGACTCCCACAGAAGGTTGAGTGCTTGTAGCCTTAACAACAAAGTTTGTGGGTTCGACTCCCACCAAAGGTCGAGGATTCGTAGCCTTTTTGTACCTTTCCTCTGAACGACGCGTTCTCGCTCATGGCCAACCGACTAATGGGAGATATAAGGCTTTCGCCTTCATAATATAGCCGCGCTGTGGAGGCTGCAGTCCTTCGTTGAACGGGGAAGTAATGTAGCTTCGGCGCAGGTTGCCTCACACGATCACGTCCGAATCCCAGAAGTGCGTGTTACGGGGCACGCTGCAGCTGGGCATCGACATGCTGCGGGAACTCCGTCACACCTCTCCAGCGAGCGCCCTCGAAGAGCTGCTCGTCGGATCCCGAGGAAGCACCGCCTTACAAATCTCCGCAGCACTTCATATTCCCATGGAATCCAGGGTACGTTGGCCGCGTGAGCCAATTGCCGTTGCGTAGGAAATAATGTTAAGGAAAACTTCCAGATTACACGTAATATAGGAAGCGAGGTAAGGGAAGCTTTTTCATTAGCCGACAAGACAAAACAGCCCATTATCTTAAGGAGCACACAGCACTTTTCCGCCACGGGTACCTCTCCTAATCTACGTGGTATGGAAATCAGCCGTGAAGGCGCACGTTGCAGAGCGAAGTATTCGGGAATGATATCCTTCAGCGGTAACTTCCGGCGACACTGTCATATTTTCGAGATTACTTGCGTCTATTCACCGGCGCGTAGAAGTAGGCGGCCGAAACTGCGAGCGCCTGCCTGACTGCTGCTGGCGCGTGCTTTCTGGTGCTACCATAAAAAAAGCAGTTCTGCCAGAAAGGCGAAGCACCGATTGCAATAGCAAATTAGTAGTTAGCTGTGCGAAGTAACGACAGTAGTATTGTCGGGCGTATAAACTTGCAAATATTTGCTTACTAACTAAATTAGCAATGACAGAATGTGTAAGCGTGACTCAACGAGGACGTAGAAAGAAACAGGCACACGGAGACAGCGCTGTCCTTGTGTGTCTGCTTCTGTCTACGTCCTTGTTCAGTCGCACTTACACATTCTATCAGGGATTGAAACTAACTCGCCCACCAACGTGTCTTAACTAAATTAACCAGCATGGTGTCAGGCGCGCACAGGTAAAAATGAACACACATCGCTCGATGACAGCGGAGACTGTGAAAACGCTCGAGTTAGTAATCGCGGCAGCAGCCGCGGGCCAATTGACCTCCGTGTATCTGTCGCTTCAAAGCGTACGAAACGTCGAAAGCACAGCGCATACGAAGCCACCGGCACTACGCACATTATGCAAACAACGCGAATTGCTTTGAAGATGAGTTCCGCACGGGCGCGCACTTTAGCCACGTAGTAGGCCGCTTTCAAAACAAACGGGCGCCGGCAACGTGTTCCTACGGCGTTCCCCAAAGGCGTTACTACGGAGTCCGCGATTTGTGTGACGGATGCCAAAGTAGAGGCTGCGGTTGTCTCCACTTTGTACGGATCAGCGGGCGACGACTGCGAAGCACCGTAGCAGCCGCCGGAGGAGAACGCTCCTCCTCCCTCGCCTCACCTCCCTGCCTGGCGCCCCACACGAAAGGGCACGCATGCGGGCCGCGTTCCTTGCGCGCGCACGCGAGTTTGAGCCACCTTCGACGGCTAACCCTCACACTCAAACGGAACGTCACGGCGACGGCGACAACAGAAATGCGCCAGAAGTGTGCATATAATTACGTTCGCAATAAACCATACAGAGCGCGATCCGGCATGGAGATGCATGGCGAGTCCATGCCGCGTTTTAGAGCGCAGCTCTTTGGCGTCCGTTCCTGGGTTTCGCGTCGTCGTCGTCGTCGTCGTCGTCGGCGTTGTCGTCGTCGGCGTCGGCCTCGTAACCAGCTCGCCGACGAATCTGCTGCTCCGCCGCCGCGCATGCGCGCTGTCGGCTCTCCGGGCGAGGGAGGATGATGGAAGGGAGGAGGAGAGACTGTGGAGGAGGGCTGGCTACACAAATGGCTCTTTGGCGTCCGTTCCTGGGTTTCGCGTCGTAGCTCGCCGACGAATCTGCTCCGCCGCCGCGCATGCGCGCTGTCGGCTCTCCGGGCGAGGGAGGATGATGGAAGGGAGGAGGAGAGACTGTGGAGGAGGGCTGGCTACACAAATGGCTCTTTGGCGTCCGTTCCTGGGTTTCGCGTCGTCGTCGGCGTTATCGTCGGCCTCATAACCAGCTCCGCCGCCCTTTCATCCCCCCAGCGCTAGCAGCGACCGACTGATACCGCTTTCGTGAGTCCGCTACCGCACTCACGAAAGACGTCGTGCACTTCCTGCAACTCGCATTAACCGTCCATCGATCCACACCGATGTTAGTAGTGGGGGACTTTAATGTTGACATAAAGACAAACAGCAATTTCCTAACACTTATGCGGGAGAACATCCCGTTCCTCTCGCTCGTAACGCGTCCCACGGCTGTGACAACCTCGCGAGGCACTTGTATAGATCTCGTCTTTGAGAATCAAGCATTGGTGTACCAAGTCAAACATATATCAGTCTATTTCTCCGACCACAAAGCTTCCTTCATGACTGTCAAGAACTGTTAGTGGAGTCTTTGTTAAAGGAATACGCGTGAAAAATAAAAAAAAATTCTGTGATAGCGCATACATGTGTTGCTCGATTTCTTTGCCTCAATCTATCGAAAAGGTGAAACAGCTTATTTGCTGCGCTCAAATTTCGCATTAGGAAGTAACGTAATCGTCGGTAATTTTTTGTTTCCTTCATTCGGATGCTCTCGCTTCCGCGACTGTGCGCGTGTATGGTGCGAGTCGTGTTTTGTCCGTAAAAACGTGCGGTGCTGTAAGAAAGATAGCCAATAGACAATACATATTTACTGAGCAGTCTATTATATTTGACGGATCCTTATTCGAGGTAGCGATGTGCCATATTGGCTTGTCCGACCCTTTCAACCAGCTACAGTTGATCTTGAGGTAAGGAGCTGGACAGACGTTTTTCCCAATGCTCACGGGAAGGGGTTGGTATGTCAGGGTTGTTGACCAACGCCTAAGTGGTGTGTCCGAAAGTGCCAGTCTGACTGTACAATTTACATTGGACGTTGACAATGGCATTGTTTCTTTACTGCCGCCTGGTTGAGGGGGCTGCGGGCCCCTGTCAAGCAGCCGTTTGTTTTGTGCAGCTTTTACCTGTAGCCTGCTCCATCATTTTTTGGTGGGAAATAAACTTTATTTTTATTATTATTATTATTATTATTATTATTATTATTATTATTATTAATTGTGTCGGAAATAGTAGGCTCAGCTTCATCGAACGGGGAGATGTGCAGTGTGTATCGGTGAGGTTTGTTTCTTTTATAAAAATATATTACGTAGCTGAGTTGAAGTCTCAGCGCACTGAATGAGAATGAGACTGTTAAAAAAAGCGCCGACATTGTCGAGAAAAAGAAAACCAGTTTTGAGACAAAGAAATTAACAAAGAAAAAGCAGTGTGGTCCATATCACTAAAACAGCTGTAGGTGTTAGCTCAATGAGAAATAATATAACAATGTCCGCAAGTATACCAAAAACTCACCGCAAATCCCCACACCATAAGACGCACTGCACGTGAAGGAGACACGGAATAAACGGGGAGGACGGCTCACCGAACGTATTGTCACGAAAAGACAATTGAAGATCTACCCGGCGTCGGCGAGACAGACAGTGGTTCAAGATGGCGTACAGAAAACTCAAGCCGGCGTCCTCAGCCTCTGCTTCTTCTCCTTCAGCGCCCACCTCTTGCCGAGCGCGCGTTCCAGTTACTTTCTCAACGCTGGCGCGTGACACCTAGCGACATTATCCCCCCGCCAAAAGAAAAGCATCGACCCGATGCTTACTCAACTACGATGCTTACAAAAAGAAACTGGAAGTCTCGAAATCGTATGAGATCGGGTTGGCGCCGCCTTACTGCGCGAAATACGGTTTTAGGCGAAAACATGTACTATCTCTGAGTGGTGCTGTCGACACTGAGGCGAAGCGGCACCGTCGGAATGACCTCATAGTTCGCTTCACTAACGCGGCGTATCACTTTGTAGGGTCCAAAGTATCTACTAAGCAGCTTCTCAGCCAACCCCTGGCGACGGATTGCAGTACACACCCAGACTTGGTCACCTGGCTGGTACTCGACTTGCCGATGTCGAAGGTTGTAGCGTCGTGCGTCCGTACTCTGCTACATCGTGATGTGTATGCGCGCGAGTTGACGAGCTTCCTCTGCGTGTTGAGTAAGTTGCTCGGCGTCGGAAGTAAGTGACGCGTCGGTGTCATGAGGGAGCATTGCGTCTAGCATGGTCTGGACCTCGCGCCCGTTGACAAGACGGAACGGTGTGGATCGTGTTGTTTCCTGAATGGCGGTGTTGTACGCGAATGTAACGTACGGCAGGACTTCATCCCATGTTTCATGCTGGACGTCTACATCCATAGAGAGCATGTCAGCAATGGTTTTGTTTAGCCGTTCCGTCAGACCATTGGTCTGCGGATGATAGACAGTGGCCTTGCGGTGCTAAATGCAGCTCAGCTTGAATATGTCCTCTATCAGTTGGGCGGTAAAGGCGGTTCCTCTGTCGGCGATGACAAGTGATGGGGCACCATGTCTTAGGACTATCTGATCGATAAAGAACTGCGGTGACACGTTCTACAGCTTTCGTCTCGACGTAGCGTGTTAGATTGTCTGTGGCGACTATAATCCACTTGTTTCAGCTGGCTAACAAGGGAAAGGGTCCCAGAAGATCCATGCCGATTCGATCAAACGACGCGCTAGGTGGTGCGATGGGTTGGAGTAACCGCCCGGGCTTCAAAGACGGTGATTTCCTGCGTTGACACTCACGACAGCTTTGCGCGTAACGCTTCACCGTGGTGGAAAGTCTGGCGTACTCTTGCAAGAGTACGTGAAAATCCCAAGTGTCCAGACGTGGGCTCATCATGGCAGGCTAGGAGAATGTTATCACGAAGGGTGGCGGGTACGACCAATATAAACTCTTTGTCACTGGCACTCGAGTTTTTCTTGTAGAGGACACCCTTTCGGAGGCAGAATGTCAAGAGACTGCGAGAAATGTGTCGTGGGATTGTAACACTCTTGCTTTCTAGGTGATCGATGAGAGGGCGTATTTCGGCGTCCTCGCGCTGCCGTGTGATCAGGTCAGATGCGGTAAGGGCCCCAAGGAATGTGCGTCTTCGTCCATGTACTTATCGCAAGTTTTGACGGGAGCGCGTGACAACGTGTCCGCATCTTCATTATGCAAAAAAGAAGTGAGGCGTGCAGACAGGACACAAGAGTATAGAAGTGGACATTACAAACGCCGACTATCAACTTTTTTGTATAATGAATCCTTACCAACTAGCTCAGATTTCTGTCGTTCTACGCATCTTCGTGTTTGCGTCCCGATTTGCAGACGATGGTAACATCGAACTCCTGCAGACGGAGACTCCATCGAGCAAGTCGCCCGGACGGGTCTCATAAGTTGGCTAACCAACACAAGGAATGGTGGTCTGTCACCACCTTGAAAAGGCGACCGTAGAGATCAGGCCGAAATTTTATGATGGCTCACACAACCGCTAGACACTCTTTCTCGGAAGTGGAGTAGTTGATTTCGGCGCGTGAAAGGGTGCGAATGGCGTAAGCGATCACTCGATCGACGCCTTCCTGGTGTTGAACGAGAACAGCGCCAAGACCAATGTTGCTGGCGTCGGTATGCCCCTCGGTGTCAGCGTCCTCGTCAATGTGAGCGAGAACGGGTGATTTCTGCAGGCGCTGCTGTAACTCGGTGAAAGCTGCGTCCTGCTGATCCGTCCAAACGAAGGGTGTGTTTTCTCGCGTGAAGCGTATGAGTAGTTCGTCGATCCGGGAGAAATTGGCGATGAAGCGACGATAGTAGGCACACAGACCGAGAAAGTGGCGTACTGCTTTCTTGCCACGAGGAGCCGGAAAAGCAGCAACAGCAGATGTTTTGTCTGGGTCAGGCTGGACACCATCAGCGTTCACGACATGCCCGAGAAACTTCAACTCTTCCTAACCGTAGTGACGCTTTTCTGGGTTTAGAGTGAGATTAGCGGAGCAGAGCGCCTCAAGTACCGTCTCTAAACGCTTCAGATGTTCTTCGAATGTCGCCGCAAACACGACGACGTCATCTAAGTATGCTAAAAAACTGTGCCAATTCAGGTCCATCATTCTCTGGTATGTTGCCGGTGCAGAACACAGGCCAATGGAAGTACTTTAAATTCGCACAGTCCATCCGGGGTAAGAAAGGCCGTTTTTTCTCGATCTTGTTCGTCAACTTTGATTTGCCGATATGCACTCTTCAAATCTATGAATGAAAAATAACTGGTTTGCCGCAGCCGATATAACGAATCATCGATCCGCGGAAGCGGATAAACGTATTTTTTTGTGACGTTATTCAACTTTCCATTGTCAACACAGAAACGAAGCATTCCGTCTTTCTTTTTGACAAGCACCACCGGCGACTACCAGGGGCTTTGGGATGGTTGTATGAAGTTATCTTCAAGCATTGCTTTCACTTGTGCATTAATCACGTTGCGCTCTTTCGCCGATACGCGATAAGGCAGTTGTCGTGAGGGACGACAATCGTCATACGTGATTATTCGGTGTCTCGTTATGGGCGTCTGGCGTACCTAAGAAGTAAATGCGAAGCACTCCTTGAACTGAAGTAGCAACTCGCGCAGCGCTTTTTGCTTTTTCTCCGAAAGGTCTAAATTGATGTCGATATTGCTGAGTGTCTGAGCTGCGTTGTCCTTTGTCATAGACACAAAGCATTCAGCAACGTCTGCTATGGGCTCAGTAAAAGCGATAGTGCTACGACGAAACAGCTGCCGATGTTCCTGGCTCAAGTTCGTCACGAGGAGCGCAGAATGTCCACCTCGGAGCAGAATGAGCCTGCGGGCTGCACATACACCATGAGTCAGCATAAGGCAGGAATTGCCCTCTGCAACAGCTTCGCCGTCACGCAGATTGTCGCATACGACCGCTACCAGCACACTTGCGCGTGGTGGTAAAGTTACACTGTCGACGTAAAGCCGAAGCAGGTCGTCGCATACGACCGCTACTAGCACACTTGCGCGTGGTGGTAAAATTACACTGTCGGCGTAAAGCCGAAGCGCGTTACGTCGGTAATTGTCGCGACTGTTCGCTGCTCTCTCGGTCGAAAAAGTCACTGTGCGCTCCAGGAGGTCTATAATGGCACCATACTCTCGCAGAAAGTCGACGACCAAGATGAGGTCCCGAGAACAATCGCGGAGTATAAGTCAGCTGGCTGGAAACGTACACCCACGAATTTGTACTCTGACCGTGCACTTGCCCAACGCTGTGACGATATGCCCGCCAGCAGTACGAATTTAAGTTCCAGACCAAGGCGTGATAACTTTTCTAAGTTCCGTCGCTAGTTTTCCACACACGAACGAGTAGTCGTCACCCGTGTCCAATAACGCACTAACGTGGCGGCCGTCGAGCAGAACAGGTATGTCTAGCGAGAGTACGTCGCTGAGTTCGGCTGCTGTCGTCGTTGAATCCTGCTGAATAGACCGTGCTTGCGTCGATGGAAGGTCTTCGGAAGGGCGATTATCAGCGGCCTCGCCCCCGAAGGTCGCTGTTAGTTTTCCCGGCGAGGGCTTGGCGATCGTCCCTGCGCTGCCATTGGAAGGCTTCTAGGAGCTGGGGAAGATCACCTGGGGGACGGCGAGCGCGACTGCCGCCACGGGAACAGTGGCATACCCTGCTGGTTCAGGTACTCTTCAATCGCCCTAGGCCTTTCGCCATATCTGGCCCTTGGTGAATCCGCGGCAAAACCTTGCAGTCCGAGGCGGCGAAATGGGTACTCGCAGTATACGTGACCGGCTTCTCCACAGTGATAGCACATAGGCCTTCTGTCCGGGGTACGCCGGTCGTCAGATTTCCTCTCGAGCGGGTGCCGATCCTCCATACGTTGGATAGTTTGCACTGATGGGAGCGGCGGGACGTATGACGCGGCGTAAGACGTGGCTTGGATGAAACGGGCCGGAGCGCGAACAGGGGCTCGCCCCAAAACTTCCGCATACGACGACCACTGCAACTATGCTGTCACAGGCGGCGCATTGCTGCTTGCGACGGGACCTTGGATCGCTTCCTGCATTTCACCTCTCACGAGGGCAGAAATGGAACCAAGCGCGGGCTGAAGCGGGCAGATGAGCCGTTGAAGCTCCTCACGAACCACAGAGCGGATAAGGTCTCGGAGAACGTCCATGTTTCCAAAGGCATCCGCGTCCGTCAGTGAAGCTGCATTGGCGTGCCTGTCGTACGTAGCTGAGCGCTGGTTCGAAGGTGAAGTAGCGTTCATTTGCCTTTCATAGAATGCTGAGCGATGGTGCAGCATCTTTTCCACCGTGGTGGCTTCGGTTAAGAATTCACCCACGGCCTTCGGCGCGCTTCGAACCAGGCCAGCAAATAGCTGTTCTTTAAGTCCCCGCATTAGATGGCGCAGCTTCTTTTCCTCTGATATAGTACGGTCCACCAGACGGAAGAGGCGCGTTATATCCTCTACGGACGACGTCACGCTCTCATTCCGCAGATGAATGCGGGATTGAAGCGTCCGTTCGGCTCCTTCGCGGCGATCAGCATTGGTGTATGTCGCTGGCACGGATCGCAAGGCACGGCGGAACTCGAGCCACGATTTGAGGAGCCCTTCTCGGTTCTAGTACCAAGTGCGAGCACCGTCCTCCGAGCTGAAGTAGACATTTCTCAACTTAGCCGCGTCGCTCCATTCGTTTATCTCAGCACCGCACTCAAACTGGGTTACCCAGTCTTTTACATCCTCTAAAATATCCCCGTGGAACACTTACGGCGCTCCGAGATTCTGGAGCAAGTACTGAATTGCCATTGTGGCCGTATTTTGCATAATGGTCGATAGAGACGTCGATGTTCCTTCCAAATTGGTCCATGGGGGCGTCGATGTTGTTGCGGAGAGGTGATCAAGCTCCGGAGGTAATCCTCGGATTCTCCTGCTGGCCAGGTGAACAGCGGTGTCCACTAGTATACCCTTACAAAAAATGTTGTTGGAAATCCATTGGTTTTCCATCGATATTTCATGGTGCGTACAACAGAAAAACTGTGGAAGTTCCATGGATATCTTATGGAGGATTTGTTGCACAATCATGGAAAAGTGGCCACCGTGAATCCATGGGATTTCCATGGGATTTTCATGACGTTGTTTTTTCGTGGGATTTCCATGGGATTTCCATGGCGTTGTCTTTTTGTGGGATTTACATGGGATTTCCATGGCATTGTTTATCGTGGGATTTACATTGCATTTAGTTCTCAGTGTGATGACTTCGTGTTGTCAGGTAATGCTGATCAAGCACAACAGTACGAAACAAGGCATCTTACTCATTTTATTTCACGGGAGAGAAGGGAGGACAGACTGTTCTTCAAATATGGCACACTGACCCCTGGAAATTTTGTGCAGGTGTATCCTGAAAAAATAAAATAAACAATGTGCAGCTTTAGCAAACTAATCAGCAAAGGATGCTTACTTAAGCCAGAAGACTAAGCAATGAATGTCTGCTTGAAGCTTTCGGGTTTAATCCAGGTTGTTCTGTATAGGGAACTATAACAGTATAATGAGCCATGGTAAATGTGGCAAGAGCTTTGTCCCAGTTGTTAGACAAAGTATTTAACTAAATCAGCTTCTATGCAGCTTAAACTATAAACTACCTTTATGTGTGAATTATTGCCCTGAAAAAAACCTGAAATATTTGTGTTCTCCTTGGTTAAATATTTATTACAATTAGCATTAGCTGTTAAGCTATCTAATGGTCACTATGGCAATGCAAGGCTTGAAAATAACATGAAAACATTGCATCTGCAACCGAATACTTTCTGTCAAACTCTTTATTTATTAGTTTAGGAAAAAGCATGCAACATGTTTAAAGGGACACTAAAGGTTACTATTAAGTCAACGTGGACTGTTGAAATACCATCACAGAAACCTCGAAACGCTTGTTTCGTGCCAAGGAGAGACTTATTTTAAGAGAACATGCGTTCTGAAGCGTCCGCGTACCTCTAGCGCAGTTCAAATCGCCCGCCCTCCGATCGAGGAGTACTGACATCATGGTCTCATAGTGACGTTGCGCCATCGGTAAGTAGAACAGCGTCCGCAGACGGCGCTACGGCTTTTCTGCGCAAAACGCAAACGCGCGGCCAGAAACAGAGCCGACAGCAGTGCGAAAGCGGGAGTATGGTGGCTAGCAGAAGGAGAAACGAATTACGTCCCACGGCACACGGAGAGTCCGTTTTCGTTAAACTATAGGCTGCGGCGAGCTCGCAACGTGGTCGGCGTGGTCTGTGAGCCTTTTCACACTCGCAACAGGGCATAAAAAAGTGCGAATCGACGCAAAACTCGGCCTAGAAACGTGCTTCGCCACAGCCAAGCTGGCATGACCCAGATGTCGTTTCCCGCACCGCCACCAGGCGCCGCTACTATACCTCCAACTCCAGCGCAATACGCCCATAAGCTGGTGCTTCATTCTATGACGCAAACTTCAACGCTCGTCGCAATGGACCCTGACACCGACAGATTGGCTCGCGATGGTGGGCTCAACTTCAGCGATTTGAGCACCGACGAGCACGACCTGCTGCTGAGGGCTCGCACTGCCGGCGTCGTTGCGTACTACGACGGCGGCCTCGACACCGGCTCTCCGGAGCGGGAAAGCAACGAGGGCTTCCCACGACATCACATGGACGTGGCATTCTCGCTGCTTGTTCCAAATGAAAGTTTCGCGAGCCAGCAGAACCCTCACAGCACGACGCGATAACGAAAGTACTGAAACTCCAAAGCGTGCGCGGTGCAGAGTCGAGCGCGCAGAGTCGAGCGAAAACGAAACCTTTCGAACACCCATATTACTGAAGGGCAACGTCAAAATGTAATTTTTTCTTTGAATCGAATAGACGCAGACAAGTAGCATTTTTTTCCGTCTTATAATCGAATGAAATGATATTTTTAATACGAGTAGTTGAGTATTAGTAACACAAATTATGAGGAGTCCTTTTGTCATCGGGCTAGTACCGGAATGTCGCTGGGGGGTCTCAAATCGTGTCATGCATTTACCTCAATTTCTCGGTTACTAAAGCTCTGTTCGCGATTGAATTGACGCCTTAGACGTTCTAGAACATTGCTCTACCACTTTAACTTGAGTTTCTGGTAACCTTTAGTGTCCCTGTAAGGTAGGTGCAGCCTGCTGCTGACACATCACAGTAGTGCTGGTCAGACATGCTGTGAACAAACTAAATCACTTCCATTCTGAATGTGACTTTCACACGAATCTGATGGGGCTCTTCTCTGTGCAGTCACTAAGGTACTGCTAGAGTGAGCCTTGCATGCAACATGAGTCATGTATATTTGCCACTTTGTGATAGCAATAAGCACTATGTGAGGCCAAATTTAAGTAATGAAAAATTTTGCAGGCTTTTCTTAATAAAGAAAAAAAACGCTATGGAATAGGTAGCACATAGAAAACACAGCTGAACATGGTTTAAACTGTGCCATGAGATCCAGAAGCAGACCTAGGACTGTACGTGTGCTATCTGGCCAGCTAAGATCAATCGACAGCTCAACCAGTCATTTGCTTTATCAGGCCTCTAAAAATTGTGCAGCCGCAAGGGCAATAATACAAGTGAAGTATTTGTCATTCCACACAAATTACTAGGAACACTTACTATACTTCAGCTAGTTGCTAATGGCACAGTGGGTATAACCACAATAGGCTTTCTTGCTATGGCAACTTACACGCATGTTTTTAGTTTCTTTAAACAAAATCACTGTAATCCAATAGTGTACGCACCTATCACAGCCTCCACACGTACGGGATCAAGGGCCTCCTTCTGTCGGGTCTCGCCCCGAACGCAGCTTTTCTCTCCGAAGAGGGACTTGCCCCGCAACTCCTCCTCGGAGAAAACGTGGCGCAACAGTGCCCTGGCAAATTTGCCAGGGCCACTGTCACAGGCTCGGCACAATTGGTTTATGATCGACTCGTCGACCAGTGTGCCACTGCCAATGTCCACCTGGACACAGAAAATTAAGAGACACTTTAGAAGCTCACCCTTGGGCATAAAGGTGAATAATGTATCGCCAAATATACTAGCCATAAATGACAGCAGAAGAAAAACAAGTGTCTGGCAGCATCGTCACATGGTTTGCATTGTAGAGGCATGTCTTTGACAGTTACTTGCAGAGACTGACACTGCAGTGCAGGTGCGAGTAAGAAAGAAAAGAAAGACAAATATAAATTGTTCACAAGTGGGCTTCGTAATTGACGGCTCGTTGCCCACAGATACACAGGCAGCTGTCAGCAGGTGCGACATCAACATGATCTTTGTTAACGACTACTAAATGGCGTATAGTTTCAGCAACCTTCCTGCAACGGCTTGCCACCGGCCATCATGCCAGCCAGGCATCAGCTTTAGTCATAGTGACAAATTGCAAATGATCAACTGCACATCGTTAAGTGATCCAGACAGACCTCTTTCACCATCTCAAGTGATTCCAGGGGCCAGCGATTTGGGAAACACTGATTTAACCTTGCATTGCTCAAGGCATCACTTCAAATGCACTATACTGCCAAAAAAGAAAAAAAAGGAACAACTGGCAGCAAATAAGCGTACCTTTGTGCAAGCAATTACCGGTTCCTCCGGCTTGTTTTCTGCTTTTTGCATCATCCTTTATAGACGTTTGACCATCTTGCCAGCTTCTGCATAATGAGCAAGCAATACAACCAGTGAACAAAAGTGTATGTGTATTTCAACCATTTCAGTGAAAGAGCACAAAATACTGATTCCTTATGCAGCACTATATGTCATACATAATAATGAACTTTGTGACACTTCTGTTATTTTTCTGCATCAGTCATTGATGCATGATTTGGTGCAATTTTGTGTCCACAAGTAATTCATGTAATACGTAAAAGCCATTCTGCAAAAAGTGTTGCAAATACAAAACTGCACCATGAAAAATGCAGAGTGAGACTTGATGGCTGCACAACTTGTATAGCTTCCACAGGGTTGCCTGCTAAGTATGGAACAGAGTGCACATTCCCTCATGTTGCAAAAGGTACATTATGCAAACTGATCACTGCCTAAATGGTCACTAAGAGGGACAAATACTACATCAAGTCATAACATTGACCCGTGCCTTACGTGAATGTGTGCTCTAAATTTGATGGTTTCACATTAGTGGCTCAGAGCAGTCTTTTCATGCTCGCAGTTCCTTTTTCTTTATACCAACACAGAAAATCCCGACCTCTCCTACACATACCTTGCTGCATGACAGGGAAATCCCACAAACAACGCTGCTGGCACATTCTGAAAACTTGCACATGTGTTTTGTTTCCCAAGCATCTTAGCTTTCCACCTTTTCGATCTCATTAAATGTCTTGCACGTTCCTTTTTTTTTACGTAACAGGCTATGCTTGTACGGTAAAATTACAGGTTTCCAGATTTCTATCAAATTTTTTTTTAAATTCTCCTGCTGTGCTGATCGCCAGCATTATGTTTACAGATAATTGCACAAGCATGCAGTTCAGGTATGTCGTATTGACCGGCCTGTCTATCTGGAGTTCTCAGCTTTCGAATACTGCGTGGTGGCATGATTTTCCGAACGCACTGGTGGTAAATGCCAAGGCAATCCCTCTAAACACTTCGGAGTCGCCACACAGAACCATTTTGATGTCCCGGTGCTTCACAAGCCTAGCTTGCGTGCTGCCATTAGTCTTAAATTGAAGTCTTAGAACTAAAGTTCGCCTTCCTATGGCAGTTCATGCATTAATTCCAGCCCTGTGTGCACATTTCAAAGCAAGAGCTCATTACATATTACAATTATTTAAAATCTGGTCAAATACAATACCTTGTTGCATCACTGCAATAAGCCAGACAAGAAACTCAATCAGAAGAGAAAATCCGTCTTACATATAGCATGTACCTCGCCTACATACGTGCTTGAAGGGCTTTGACATAGCAATTTTTTTCTGGTAACTTAAGATTCTAGATCTCTAAACCCCAGAAAAAAAATACCGATATGCCTCGGAGTAATTTATTATGATAGCTTTTCTATAGTCAGTTTGGGTTACATTTTCAAGGAGTATACTCTTTTGGGATGTCATGACGTAGTATGTGGTCAGGTGGGAACAGGACATTACGATATTCTGACACTTGCTCCAGCTTGCTTGATCACCTCCCTACTATTCGTTGTGAGGGCCAGCCAATGTAGCAGCATAGCAAACAACCGAATTAGCTGCAGCGAGTGTCAGAATGTTGCAATGTTAAAAATTTAATCATGGGGTTTTAGGTACCAAAACCACTTTCCGATTATGAGGCACGCCATAGTGGAGGACTCCGGAAATTTAGACCACCTGGGGATCTTTAACGTGCACCTAAATCTAAGTACACAGGTGTTCTCGCATTTCGCTCCCATCGAAATGCGGCCGCCATGGCCGGGTTTCAATCCCACGACCTCGTGCTCAGCAGCCCAACACCATAGCCGTTAAGCAACCACAGCGGGTTTAAATAAAATTTCACAATTGCTAAATTTGCTATGGACGAGTTGTATATAGCACTGAATCAATCTTGGCAAAGCAGCAGAGCTGGTAATTGTAAAATTTTTTTAGCAGTCATTAAACAGCACCTAGTAGACGATACATGTATCTGATAGTCTTGCCACGGTCTGCAGTTCTAAGCTATTGTGGCTTAAGCTGGCATCACTATGCCATGCCTGGAGAACCACATACTTATCAGGACATGTGGGTGTTCCAAGCGTCTACTATAGTGAGAGGGCTCATGTCTACTACAGCGAGAGCGCTCATTGTTGCACAGGTGCAACAATGAGCGGTTGCAAAGGTGCAGCACTGCGATTTCGAAGGTTACATTGAGGAGCCGTGCATTAAGTCATGTGCAACTGCTACCGAGCAATAATGCTGGCATTTCTTTTTCAGCTTCAGTATCAAAAACAGGTATTTTTCTATATGAGGGATCGACGTTGGGCTAGTTGGCATTGCATTTCGAAGGCGACACTGTGCATAAAGGTGCAATGCAATGAAGGGTGAACAGCACAACGATTGTCCTTGTCTTATGCACCGTTTCCTCTTCCAAATATTTCTGCTAGTTCTGAAATTTAAAAGGTAAAATTTTGCACAGAGGCACCTTGATGCCAACATTTCATGAAAGGCTTTTTACACAGTTAAAGGCTTTGTTGCAGTTAGCCTTCAGCAATGTTACGAATCCTGCAAGGAAGGGCTGCAGTGCTCAGAAAGACTAATGTTTCGTGCGCTAAAAGTCCTTTGGGGAATAATACCAACACGTAGTGTTGACCTGCGTGTACTTTATGTGCATTGAGGGAATCATAAATAAACTGAAGAATGAGTAAGTATATGGCTGCTGCCTTAAGGTGCTTACCAGTCACATAGTCATGCCCTTCTTGAAGCCTCTTGAGGCTTTCGACTTCTGCCCGTAGGGCTTCATTTTCCGCCTCCAGCTGGCGCACTCTGTCGCCACAAGTGCCGCAAGCTGCATTCTGAAATCATGACAGTGCATGCATTCTTAGGCATCAAAGACACAGAAAAATGGGTGCAGATGTAGAGTCAGTAACATAACTGGGGAATATTACTTCTGGAGGTTGGTTCTGAATGCTGGCCTGTAAGTGAATATTGTCAGTGCTTTTAAGAAACCAGAGGATGGGAACAGAACAGAAGGAACACTTGCCTTTAACGGATTTTACTTGGAAAGGAAATTTGAGATCGCAAAAGATTGGAAAGGATACAATCAGACCTCGTGCCCAGCATTACTCACCACGTGCACCTAGCCCGTTTGCTAACAGAACGAAATTCTTTATTAGACAATGTAATCAATGCAGTGTTTGCACAGCTATCGTCTCTTTTGATGCACATTTTAGACTCTTACACTACCACTAAAGACATTGTCGATAAAAAGCATGAACCGGGCTCATAGCTGCTTAACATGCATGTGTTTATAAAGCCCGATGCTAAATATAAGTAGTAAAGGCAAGGCACAGAAGACCAGGAATCAAGAACACAAACAACAGGACCGGCGTCGGTCCTGTTGTTTGTGCTCTTCTTCTTGAGTCCTGGTCTTTTGCGCCTTGCCTTTACTACTTCCAAGCATGAACCAACTAGCTCAAGCAAGAGTTTTGCTAAATGTAACTTTTCTCTTGTAAACTAAGCCATATGATGCAGTGAATATAGTAGAAAGCAAGCAGCCGAAGCTTGATGTGGGCGAGTTGGTTATGCATACTTGAAGAAAAGAGTGCTATGAGGACGCGGATTAAAAGAAGAAACATTTACGACGGACAAGGCGCTACTTCCAACTAAATGTTTTTTTGAAGAAACAGGACTAAGTAGATGCAACATAGAATGGCCCATCGTGACATCACGACCTCCCTATCTCATTAGAAAAGCTATTTCTTTTTCGGTAAGCGACACTGAAGGGCAGCTAATGCACGTGCCATTGGCCTTTGCAATGTAGAAAGCTTCTAATATCTCCCGTTCTAGTCTATCTCTTAAAGTAATGTCGTATATGAGATACCCTAAAGTTGCCAACAGGTTTATATCGGTCAAACCGGACGGTGTTTTAATTAAAGGGCACGTGAGCAGAATTGGGCCGTAAATAACAATGCGGGGGCCATCTAGCAGAACACTGTAAACGTCACAATTGCCGTCCATATCTTCGCGAGACCAGGTTTCTGGCACGGTCTAGAGATAGACTAGAACAGGAGATATTAGAAGCTTTCTACATTGCAAAGGCCAAGGGCACATGCATTAGCTGCCCTTCAGTGTCGCTTACCGAAAAAGAAATAGCTTTTCTAATGAGATAGGGAGGTCGTGATGTCACGATGGGCCATTCTATGTTGTATCTACTTAAAGTCCCGTTTCTTCAAAAAAAAAATTTAGTTGCAAGTAGCGCCTTGTCCGTCGTACATGTTTCTTCTTTTAGTCCGTGTCTTCGCAGCGCTCTTTTCTTCAAGTAGAAAGCAAGCAACAGGAAGAAGCAGAGGACAATGTTTAAGTCTACAGAGCACCACCACACAACAGCCGTCGATGTGTAGAACTACTGCATTCATCATGCAGTGACAGAGGCAGCATGGCCACCTAATCCATAGCAGCCTCACAGTTGGTGCATAGAAATAGGTTTCAAGTGCACTCTGTCCACTGTCACAATGGCAACCTTACTGACAGTGATGCAACGAATCAATGCAGCAAATGAATGTAGCGCCACCATGCATTGCAATGTCTACTGTGTGCCAGCTCCCCAAATTTCACACCACCAAAACTATGTCATGATACAGCAATGGCACAACTTATGTAAAAAGGACATGGTTGTGACATATTTTGCATGTTCTCCACAACTCAAATGTTTTTCTGCATAGTCATAAAGTATACCTTTAAATGCATGGTGTATTATATATGACATATGCAAGACCACTTGTCGAAACGTTGGTTCCTGCATTCACTTTGTTCATGTTTTGCTCATATGCAAGCTTATGTAATACCCCAATCACACAGGCACCCGCAAACTCCTTTTAACTCCATTGTCTTTATCTCGATGCGCTGGATGTCACACGGTCGCCCTTCCGCTGAGGGAGCTTAAAGGAGCGTTTGCTCAAGGGAGATTGGCAATTTCCCTCAGCAACTGAAGGAAGTACTCTTGTGCCTATACTTTTTGTTGTAAAAGTGATAATTTACTTATTGCTCGCACTAAAAGTAAAGTAGCGTGCATTTGGAATGTTTCCATTGAATTAAATAAAAGTCCAAGCACAACTCGGCAACAGTTATGCTTGCTGCTGCACAATACTCTTGACCTAGGCCGCTTGGCACCATGTTTTTCTCATCTTAGAGGGCGTTTACATGCCTGTCAAGTTCATGTAAACTCTAGCCAGTCAGACTGAACAAGCATCGAGTCAGGCTGAGTTAGCCTGACCCGTTTGAAGCGTACATGTAAATGCAGATGGGTCCGGCCCACCAGCACCGAGACTTGTGCGGGAACACTGGGATGTCGTAATTTATGCGGCTGCAGCAGATATAGCATCAGGACAAGGTCAAGACAATGCACTGTGCAGTGCAACCTCATCATAGCAATAAGACCGATGAAATAGAGCTGTTGCAGACAGCAGTGGGAACAGGAAGCCCAGTTCCAACACGTCCATCTCTCGGCTCAACGCTGTGTGCCGTCGTCCCTACTCGTCAGAAGCAAGTTAATGTAAATGCAGTAAGGTCAGGCTCCGTCAGGCCGAATTCCGACTTGACCCGATTTCATCAGGTTCATGTAAACGTGGCCTTTGTCGTGCGGTGGTCGGTGTGGTCACTCATGACTGGCACCGGCACAGTAGACAAAATTAAAGAAAAGCTCAGGAGGTCACCATGCACGAAACGTGTTTTAGTATAGTTTGCAGCAGCTCAGGTAGCGGAACCCAGAGCCAACTTGCTACGCCACAAAGGAAAAAAAGGCAGATAAGCCCTAGCATCGCTGTTACAGCCAGCACACTTTGATATTTAATGAGGTGTATGTTTCTTGCACCAAACATATTGAATAATATTTTTATGAAAGAGTGCCGATTATAACAGCTATGAACGCAATTAGAAGTTACGTTCTTGTACAAAACCCAAACATCGCTGAGCGCACCTCTGGAGGCTACATTTAAAATGCCCCTTGTTGGTCGTGTGACACCACAACTTCCTTGAGGTCGAACTTCCTTATACCCGTGTAACACGGGCACTCACGAACTCCTTCAGGATAAGGGAGCACGAGACTTCCTAAGGGAGTTCGACCTCAAGGAAGTTGTGGTCGTGTCACACGCCCAATAACGAGGTCTTAAATGTAGCCGCCAGGAGTGCATTAAGCGGCGTTTGTTTTTTAAACTAATACAAGAATACAACTTCCAATTACACTGTAGCTATCATAATTAATGCTCCTTCTATAAGAATATTATTGAATGCATTTGATGGTAAAGACATACACCTCATTAAGAATCAAAGTGTGCTCGCTAAACATAGCATTGCTGACAGCGCCATTAGCCACCTGGTGCCTATGTACGCTTTTCCTTGTGGCATGGCTAGCCTCCATAGCGTGGCGAGTAGGCTCAGTGTTCTGTTACCCGAACTGCTGCAAACTATACTCAAAACATGACATTTCGTGCACGGTGACCTTGTGGGCTTTTTTTTTATATTGTCCATTGTGCCATGGTGTCATTCATGAGTGACCATACCGACCACTGCCAGACTAGCACGACAAAGGCCATGTTTACATGAACCCGACGCGAGCTGACCGAGCCCGACATGACGGCATTTACACGAACTCGCTTCTGACGAGTGTGGACAAGTATGGCATACAGCATCAAATTTTTAAAAAATTGAGTTTTTTGGGCCAAAACCACTTTCTGGTTATGAGGCATGCCATAGTAGTGGACTCCGGGAATTTCGACTACCTGGGGTTCTTTAATGTGCACCTAAATCTAAGTACATAGGTGTTTTCGCATTTTGCCCCCACATAAATGCGGCCGCCGTGGCTGGTTTCGATTACCTCGTGCTTAGCAGCGCAAACACCACACAGTGTCAAGCTGAGACTAATGCGTTCGAACTCTGATTGCGGTTCCCTGCTGCCGTCTGGAACAGCTCTATTTCGTGGGTCTTATCGCTACGATGAGGTTGCATCGCACAGTGCCTTCTCTTGGTCCTTAACCTGATACTATTCCAGCTGCTGACGCATAAATAGCGATGTCCCAGCATTCCCGAGCAAGTCTCGGTGTGGCGAGCTGGACCCGTGCGTGTACACATGCACGCTGCAAATGGATCGGGCTGGTTGAACATACCGCATGTAGTTGGGATGACTCAGCTGGACTCGATGTTTGTTCAGTCCGACCGGCTAGCATTTACATGAACTCAACAGGCATATTCTAGGTCGACAAGGCGCCTCAACTTGATTCTGTCGGGTTCGTGTAAACGCCCTGAAAGATAAAAACATGGTGCCAAGAGGCCTAGGTCAAGAGCATTGTGCAGCAGCAAGCATAACTGTTGCTGAATTGTGCTAGGAGATTTATTTAATTCAATGGAAACATTTTAAACGCACGCTAGATCATTTTTAATGAGACCAATAATTAAATTATCATTTTTACATCAGGCCGCTGAGGGAGATCGCCGATCTCCCTTGACCAAAAGCTCCTTTAATCTCCCTTAGCGGAAGGGCGACCGTGCGACACCAAGTGCACTTCCCTCAAGATAAAGATGACGGAGTTCGCGGGTGCCCGTGTGACAGGGGCATGTTCACTGAAGACGTTGGAATGAACGCGTTACAGATGTCCCCCTCCACCCAAAAAGACATGTGGAATGGGATACATTTCAGCTGTTAGAAGCTTATTTTTTTCAAAGGTGTGCCCAGAAGCGGTTGAAACCATTGTTCCTCAGAATTTTTGCTGCATGTTTCGACTTCTACTATAATCCATCAAATATCTGGTTGCGTTCAAAATAAACAAAACTAAAAATACATTAGTGAAAAATGTCCCATTCCTCCAGACTCTTCCCTATGTGCCAAGCTTGGCTTATAAAATCGCAATGCAATTCTCGTCAAATTTTATGTTTGCTCAGGCATACTAGGCCTATGTATACAAAGGCTTGTTTTATCATCACACACAAAAAAAAGACGAGAAATTCTAAGGTATTACATGCCAAAACGACAATCTGAATTTTAGGTATGCCATAGTGGGGGAGGGGACTCCAGATTAATTTTGATCCCCTGCGGATCATTAACGTGCCCCCAGTGCACGGCACAAAGGCGTTTTTGCACTTCGCCCCCACTGAAATGCGGCCACCGCTCTTCACAAGAAAAAAAAATATGGATGCAGTAAACGGCCCAAAGTAATTAGGCATAGAAGTTATTAGTATGCAACAGTGAAAACTTTATTTGGTGCATTTTTTTTTTGGCAATGTCACTAAATACATCAGTACAAGGTGGGCCTAGTGAGAGCTTGTAGTATTTTCATTAACTGGTATTCCAATCTCAGATGCGGGAATCCCTCCTTCAGCCCTTCTAGAAATTAGACTTGTGAAGAGGGGTAGGGTGACCGCAAAATGACCACGCACGTGCGCCGCAAGCACCACCCGGACGCACGATTGTGTAATTAAAAATGGCGAAACCCTATCTTTGCTAAAGTTTGAAGTATTATTAGAAGCGACAGAATGCATGCAACAAGCTTAAAACGTGGTTAGTTTCACTCGTGAAGTGTAATTCAACACTGCACCCACGTGGGCTTTATGTTCGTCCCCTTCTGTCGTTGCAGTTAGGGCCCCTGCGTTGGCGACAAGCCGCGAACGCTTCTTTTCGAGGGCTTTCGGGCTCCCTGCGAGAAATAATGCGCAAATGCAAGTGCTCAAACAAAGCTTCGACAAATACATGCACAAGGGGTGAGAAGAAGCAACGCGCCCTGTTAAGGCCCAAAATGTTCTGAGCCGAGCATAGTAAATCACCGAGCAGGACCAAATAATCTGTATACTTTTTAATGTTTACAGTAAAGCTGTTTCTGTCGCGCTAACAGAGACGGCACATGGAGTGTCGTCATAGCGCTTAAATGTGGAGATACTTCGGTCTCCGTTTTAGGCCTCTTCGAGAGTGCCAGCATCACTTGCGATCGCCAGTCGTTGCTTTAAAGTATGACGGTATATATGCATGCAAATATATGACGTGAAATAAGTGCTTACCGCAGTTCAGAAGGATTGCCGGGGCCGCTGCTTCCCCTTCCTTCCAGTACACTGGCTGCGTACTCCCTCTCAACTTCTTTATGGCACCCTCCTGGGCCACCAGCCTGAAGCCGACATCGGCGTCAGCTAGTGCGCGGACGGGATACACGTCCCATTTCTCCTCCGCCACCCATTTAATCAGTATGTGCGACATACTATCAAAAGTTTATCTACTCACGTGCATTCGACTGATGTGCGCTCTCTTTATAAACGTTTCACAAAGGAATGCAGGCTGTCATAGTTGCTTGCTCTATCTCTATGTAGCCGCCAAATGTGGTAATAAAAAAAGTAAATTCTGTTGGCTGAACTATTACAAAGAGTATACAGAAATCATAAGAAACAATATTTACCTATTATAATAATTTGTGTTCTAACTTATACGTTGTGTGCAATTTAACGCTCTAGGGATGGCTGCTTATCAGTAACAACAGCCAATTTCGAAGGCCGTGTTTGCGCGGGGTCAGGTTAGGTTGACCCAAGCTTGACTACGGCTACGGCCAAGGCAAGGAGCCCAGCGTATGCATGCCCTTGGCTACTGGGTCTGGTTGACGGTCAATAAAAATAAAGTAGACCTACTCATGGTGCAAGAATGGAAGCAGTGCGGCATACAACATTCTACACCATTCCACTTGCGAATATGCATTTCTAAACTTGGAAATCCAAGCATCGTCTAATAATCTGTACTCTGTAATAAAAGCAGAAATTTTCAGATATGTTGCCCTATTATTATTGTTATTACTATTATTTCGCATGGCGCTGTCGTCGTGAGATAGTAAGGCTCTGTTTCCGCACTGTACAAACGAAGTCCTATGCGTGCGTTGTTCGCCCGGACGTGTGCACTCTCAACGTAGTCTAATCGGATGTGCCCGGGAGCGAAAACTCGTATCTATCGTTGATTTGCCTCCGCCGACTGCCGCCATGCCGCCGAAAAGGCAATTTGGCACGTACCTATGGGACTCATCCGTCGAAGTTCCCCCTCGTTCTAAACACAGATTCCAGAAGCGGTCATTTGGCACGGCTTTTGCGCCAGTCGCGATGAGTGAGGAAGACAGCTCAGACGGAAGCGATGCTCAGGCAGACGAAGCACACTGGTCGGCCCCTGCAGGCTCAGATCAGTATACCGAGCCACATCGTGCGGAACACTACCCTTCGCAGTCATGCGATCCACCGCAAAATCCAGTTGAAACTTCATCCTCCGATGGCAGCGGATCAGAACCTGATGCTGACTCTGAGCCAGACCACAGCGAGCGGCAGTGCATGGAGGACTGCAAGGACGAGCTGGTAAGCATGCATTCTGTTGGTTTGGTGGTTTGTTTTGGCTCTACTGATGGCGTACCAACCATAGGGAATCGGACAAGCCTTGATGGAATTAGGAGAAGGAGAATTTAGTCCTGACTAGGAAGAAACGAAAATATTTTAGCAAAATTGAAGGATGAACAATAACACACTGTACTAAGATTCCAGCAAGAAAGCTGCCTTCATCTAGTAAAAATTCTTGTACAGCCTAGCTAGAAACCGTGGCAGCGTTTGGGAGGAATTACGCAGACAAAGCCGGTACAGAATGAAAAAATTCAGCGCAAGTTGGCATTGCGTAATATTTTTCTTCGAGATAGGTAAAAGATTTAAAAGAAAAACGATTGTCTCAGCATCTCTACAAAGGACTCAGTGGGGAAGGGCCTCGGACAAGCTTTCTGACGATAAAGGCGCCAAACATGTATGTGAATAAAAATAACTTCCGCCTTTTTCTTTCTTTTTTAAGTATTAGTAAGGCAGAGCTATACACTGCCATACAAAAATAAAACAATAACCCATTCACAATTCTGTCACTTTCAACGGCCCATTTCACGACGGGGCAATGCGTTTTCTTTCTTTATTGCAGCTGCTATTTGCTGGACAGAAATTGATGTCACAACCCGTTTCGTCTCTTTAGCAAAAGTATTCCCAAATTGTCAGCAAAATTATTTGAAGTTCACGAAAGGGAAGTGAATAAATTTGGCAGAACTAAAGACTTAATTGTGACAAAAACAATTCCTTTGAAAAGCAGAGGGCACATGATTACTTAGGCTTATGCATTTTTTTTAACTTATGCAGCATGTGTACACATTTGAAATTGTTTGCTATAAAGCAATTCGTAGCTTTTCTTTTTTCACGATTATGCGCTGTTTCATTTTCATTGCTTCATCTTATAGATTGCTTGCACTAATGTCATCCTAGCCGTCATGTTGGCAAACCAGCACTGTAAGAAGCTGTGTCCAGGATGTCACGTGCAAGCTATCTGTTCGTTGCCTGTCCCTATAGGCTGCGATAGCTTAGTAAAACTGACAAAAGGCATGATCTGGTAGATCTGTTCTTCGTAGCTGTCCTCAAATACCATTGTTCTCACATGAAAGGTGTTTGGTTATTCCATACCTCATACCCAACTTATTGTTCGGCTGCTTAAAAGATGGCACTGCAGTGTTGCCCTTTCGTAAAGAGAACACTGACTTCAGAGACTTGTAGAGTATGGGGCCAATAAATAGGGTAATAGCAAAATGACATATCATCTGCTACACGTTCGTTGCTGTTCGAAAATTCACAGTGCTTGGTATAATTGAGGAGGGAATAGGTACTCTTCTGCGATGCAGTTGTAATCCAGCAATTGCATTTCTGAGTTCATTTGCAAGTGGAAAGGAAATGTTTTGCATTCCAGTGTACAAAGTGAGTGAGCGAAAATGAGAATTCACTATCGATGAGCAAGAGAGAACAGCAATGTTTGGGACCCTAGCGTTGCTGTCTGTATATGCAGATTGTTTTGCCACAATGCGAATGTTCCGACGAATAAGTTCGTCTTCATATTTTCGAGAGTAAACGTGTTTGCCTGATGATTGCTTACACATATGGATACATGGTGCCAGTGATGAACAAGCAAATGTTCACAAATAATTATTAGGGCTTCTGACAAAATTACTGGTCCTCTGCATGCTTGTGTAAAGGTGCCGATTCGGTATGTTATACATGTGTACGGTGTTGCCTACTTACTTTCCAAAATATTAAGAATGTTGAGCCAGCAAAGTGCACTGCAAATCTCGCACTCAGTTAGAGTTGCTGAGATCACTACTAGAACATGGAACGGCATTTCTCACTTCTGCATGAGTGGCATAGTAGTCGTCTCTGCTGTATCTGAGACATTTAGGCACGGGCACTCATACCTTTGCAGTAAGCATGAAAGGTAAATGTGTTGCATGTACATTGCTTTGCTGTCGCAAAAGTTTGAGTGCCGCAAGAGAAGGAATGTTCATGTGAAGTACTACAGACTTTTTGGATCCAGAGTCAGAAAAATTATACTCACACCATTTATTACTACTTGAGCTTTCTTTAAGCTATAACAGTACACAATAACAAAGCATATAAATTGTTTCATGAGTTCATGTAAAAACTGCAGTTAGTTAAACATCAAAACTACTCATGAAATCGAGTTAAATAGGATGCCATGATTTTTGCATGGCAATGTGATATTGAACAACTCTTAATGTGGTACGAAACACACATTAGAAGCAAACTTTCTGTGGTGAAACAATGTGCAGTATTCCAGAGGCATTGCACTTGAATGAAAGAATGACAGCTCTCACCTTCTGTAACTGTCCCTCAGCGATTACATTCATCATCTGCAAGTGCTGACGGAGGACAGAAAGCAATGGCTAAGCAGCATTATACAGCTGCACAATGTCTCGAACCAAAAGTCGCTGCAGAAGAGGTACACCACAATTTTTTCCAAGAATCTAGTTTTTCCTATCCATATAGTTATATGCATAATATCATTTAAGCTGTGGGTATTTGTTGGCCATCGGAAAAAAAATTTGCAGCACTTCATAAGGGTCTACTCTCAAAATGCTTCTTTTTAACTCATTTTCCATGCCTGGAACAGCAGCTTCATGTACATGTCTAAACATCTTGCTCTAACTGTCCTGTTGCTAAACCATCATAATTTTTTTTTTCTGTGCTAGGATGAAGACCTGTTTCCAGGATCCAAGGTAACAAGAGCTGAAAGCTTGTTGATGGTAATGGCTCACAGCCTGCGCCATGGTTCTTCAAAGGAAGCCACAGAAAGCTTACTCCAGCTTCTGAGTGCTCATTTGCCGGCAGGAGTGTCTTACCCAACATCAAAGTACACCTTCTTTCGGCACTTCTGTGGTGCTGGCAAGCAATATGTAAAGCACTTTTATTGCAGCAGATGCAGTGCATACATCGGCGAACTGGTGCAAGCAGAAAATGTGACATGCAACCAGTGCAGCTTAGCACATATTGGTGAAACCTTAATGAAAAGTTCATCTTTTTTTCTTGTTATGGATCTAAAGAGCCAAATCCGTGACATCTTGGAATCAAAAAGTCTGCAAGAAACCAAGAAAGCTGCATCTTTTGATGTGAGTGACATTACTCAGAGTTATCAGTACCACAAGTTGCCATTGGGACCAAATGATGTCACTTTAACTTTTAATACTGATGGTGTGCCCCTTTTTGAAAACTCTAAATCCAGTATGTGGCCTCTGCTTGCAATGATAAATGAGCTTCCCTACAAGCAACGTATTGAGAACCTCCTGCTAGCAGGACTTTGGTTTGGTCCAGGAAAGCCAGCAATGAACTGTTTTTTAATTCCTTTTATAAAGGCCATGAATGAGCTGTCATCGAGTGGAATTCTGTGGAACGACAAAGATGGAGTGCAGCAGACGTCAAAGGTGTTCCCAGGTCCATGTGCTGTGGATAGTGTCGCTAGGTGTGAGCTGATGAACATGACTCAGTTTAATGGTGCATATGGGTGTGCATGGTGCGAAGACCAGGGACAAGTTGTTCCTAAAGGCAAGGGATTTTGTCGCGTATATCCGCCAAGTGCCTCAACACCCAAGCTGAGAACACATGAATCCTTTCTTCGGCATGCCAGAAAAGCTAAGGAATCCCCAAGTTGCGGCATCAAAGGAGCAAGCGCACTCACACAGCTTGCATTTTTCAGATTTGGTACAGGATTTGTTGTGGACTATATGCATGCTGTTTGTTTAGGATTTGTTAGGGCTACATATTTCACGTGGCTGAAGTCTGAGCGCTGCCGAAAATTTCATCTTCGACGTAATCTTGAGGATGCAAACAGCTGTCTGTTGAGCCTCACTCCAACGTGGGAGCTGTCAAGGCTCCCGAGGTCATTGCATGATGCAAAGGACTGGAAGGCTGCCGAGTGGAGAAATTGGCTGCTATATTATTCACCACTAGTACTGAAAGGGCGCCTTCCAGAAAAGTACTACAAACACTGGATGCGATTTGTGGAAATTATGCATCACCTCCTTGGCCCGTGCATCTGTGTTGAGCAGCTGGTCATGATGAAAAAAGAAATGACACAGTTTCTATTGGAGTATGAGGAGTTTTATGGTACAGAGTGCATGAGTTATAATTCTCACTTGCTTACGCACCTTGTGGACAGTGTCATCAACTGGGGACCCTTGTGGGCATATTCCCTCTACCCATTTGAGTCAATGAATGGAACACTAGGTCGGCTTGTATGTGGAACCAGGTATCCGCAATTCCAGATTGCTGACAAATTTTGCATCTTACAGGCCCAAACTAAATTGTGGTCATCGAGACACATAGAGAAAGTGCACAGAACTCTAGAGACTTCTTTCAAAGCTCTTGTGAAGGGCTACTCCTTGCGAAAAAATGTCGTCAGCGTTGGTTCTGTGTTACTGCTAGGCAAGGGAGACCAGAAAGCAGACAGGAAAGAATTTCACAAGATGGTAATTGGGTCATTTCGTTTCTGCACAGCACGTCTTGACAAATCGAAAAGAAAAAATTCTTACGTACACGCGAATGGTGTTTTTGGGCGCATTGTTCAGATTTTTCTCATGGACAGCAGCTCATCAGTAAACAATAGCCAGGAAGTGGAAGTTTGCATGGAAATTTTGAATGTCAAGCAGAAATTGCTGAACAACCTTTCTGAAAGTAAGGTCTTGCAGTTTGTTGAGGTATTTCCACCTGTTCAGAGCTGTGTTGTCAAGGCAAGATGCCTAGACAAGTGTATCTTCTTAAATGACGCGGGGTCGCTTTTTTTGTGCTTACTGCATGACAACATGGTACTGGAATCCGTGTGAGTTTGTGACAATTTCTTTTGTACATGTCTTTGTTGAACGTACAGAAACGGGCCTGTCAGCTTCAAACTTAGCTGAACAGTTGTTTACAAAGAAGTGACTTGCGAGCTGAAATTTGACGTGGAAAGGTTGACAAGGAGTGACAGATTGTGTACACTTCATATTTTGCAATGACGACTTGAAATATGGAATTCAAATCGAATATTAATACTTTCTTACTCTTGTGAAAGTCACTAAAGGAGCTAGCTGACAGCGTGTACAACCATGTCAAACCCATTGCTGAAATTATTTCACCACCACTTTTTGCTTCCAAACTTGCGGATAGCTTCTGAGAATCCAGTACCGACACATTGCTTATTCCTTAATTAGAATAATTTGCTGAAATGTTTTGAAAGATCCACATTTTTTCTGTGCAGTGCCTCTGCAGTGAATTGTTTGCTTTGTTTCTTTGTGTACTCTGTTTCAGTGCCATCTAGGAGTAATTCAGATTGCTTGTTAGGTGTCACTTGCTCTGAAAACTAGTTGCCGCTTGTCTCCTTTCAATTGTAGTTCATGAGTTGAGGTTGTTTGCATGATGCCTGTCGCTGCATTGTGGAAATTTTACCTGGCCATACATTGCACAAATCAGTTTTTTTATGGAGTCTTCGGTATTTCAGTCTTTTGAGGGAGCAGCTAACAGATTGAAGCTTTCTTTTGTTGATACTGTACAGTAATTATTACATGTGCCCCTACTTTCTCATATAGTCTAAGAACATGTTTCATCATAGCACAAGAAAGAAGCACATGACCTGAAACAAGTGTATTGTTGTTACGTTCTACCGGCCAAAGGCCAGCAGCTACGCGATGAAATCCAGGCCGATTCGCAGAGCAAAAAGACGGCGCTTTATTTCCAGCTCGGAAATATATATAGAAGAGAAAAGAGAGAAAGAAAGAAAGAGGGACCATAGACGCATGCGCGGAGAGGCGCACGTGGCTCCGAATAGGTTATCTGCAGCATTCCTTTCCCCTAGTAGCCGTAGCGCTCCACTGGCTTTCTGGTTCTTGTGCAACGACGAAGGTCAGGAACAGGCCTTTCGGGAGGGTCTTGAGCCTCGTTTATCGGTGCCCGTAAGGTCGTCGGAGGCGATTCCTCAGGACTTGATATTTCTCTGCTTCTGTCTGTGTCTGATGAACGCTTCCGGATCTGGTCGACATGTCGTCGAACGACACCGTCCTCGGTAGCCACAGTGACTAAACGGGCACCACTCGTCGATTGTACTTTGCCTGGTGTCCACTTTTCTCCTATGCCGTAGTTGCGCACATAGACGGCATCTCCAGGGGCGAAGTACCAACTGGTGGAATCAGCCGCTGGATCCTTGGGCTTTTCGTGGCTCCTGGGAGGAAGACACATATCTAGTCTTGTACGCAAACGGTACCCAAGAAGAAGTTCAGACGGTGAAAACCCTGAAGCCTGTTGCGAATTTCGGTAGTTACAAAGAATTCTAGCCAAGGCAGTTTCCAACTCCACACCAGGCATTCTCTTCAAGCCCTCCTTGATAGTTCTCACTGCCCGTTCGGCGAGACCATTGCTTTGAGGGTGATAAGGCGGGGTGCGAATATGCTCGATTCCATTTTTCTGCACAAATACAGCAAACTCTGAACCGGTAAAGGGCGTACCGTTATCCGTAACTATGCTGCGGGGCAAACCGAACCTGCTAAACAAGGTTCGCATGCAATCGGCAGTTGCCTTAGCGGTTGCTCGAGATACTGGAATGGCTTCTAGCCAATGGCTGTGTGCGTCGACGATTACCAACAACATCTTGTTTGCAATGGGCCCTGCGTAGTCGGCATGCAGCCGTGACCACCTCTCTCGCGAAATCGGCCAGCTAACGGGGTTCCGCGCAGGTGGCATGGGCAGAGCCTGCACACAGCTTCGACAGTCTGAGACCATTATACAGATGTCTCTATCTAAACCTGGCCACCAAAATCTAGCTCTCGCCCTTGTCTTCATGGTAGACGCCCCCTGATGAGACTCGTGCAGCATCTTCAACAGTTTCCCACGCGCCTCCCTTGGTATCACCACACGATGGCCCCAGTACAACAGCCCCTTCTCTACAGACAATTCGTGTCATCTTTTCCAGAATTCCGCCATTTCTCTGCTGTCATCTTCTACGACGGAGGGCCACCCTTCAGTCACGTACCTGCATATCGTCTGCAAAAAACCGTCAGCTGCTGTGAGTGCTTGAATCTTCTGGTGGGAAACCGCTGACTGGTCCCATTCGTCTATGCTAAGCACCATTTCCGACAGATCTTCGGTTTCCGCTAGCGGCTCCTGCAGCGATTGAGCAAACGGCTTAGAGCATCAGAAATTAGCATCTGTTTGCCAGGTTTACAGATCAGCTTGTACTGGTATGCCCCGAGCAAAAGCGCCCAGCGCTGAATTCGGGCTGCAGCCATGACAGAAGTTTGACGATCCTGTCTGAGAAGGCCCAACAAGGGGCGGTGGTCCGTTACAAGCGTGAACTCCCGTCCCAACAGGTAATCGCGGAACCGTGTCACGCCAAATACCAGGGCTAAGGCCTCGCGCTCAATTTGGGAGTATTTTCTCTCTGCTGAGGTGAGCGTTCGTGATCGGAAACCAATTGGCCTGTCTTCACCATTTATTCGATGGAAAAGGGCAGCACCGACACCGTAAGGTGACGCGTCGCATTCCAACATCAGCTCAAGCTGCGGATTAAAGTACGTTAGCACTGGGGCTGAACACAAAGCATCCTTGGCCTTCTGGAATGCCGCGTCTTCTTTTTCGTGCCAAACTCATTTTGCACCTTTTTCAAGAAGGCTGTACAAGGGTGAAAGTATAGTGGAAAGATTTGGCAAAAATTTGTTGTAAAATGTAACCATTCCCACAAAGGATCGCAACTCAGCAACATTTCGCGGTGAAGGGGCTAGCCTGATTGCATCCACGTGCTTCTCGAGTGGATGTAGCCCTTCAGCATCGATACGATGGCCAAGATATGTCACTGATTGTTCACCAAACTTGCACTTGTCGGCACGAAGCTTGATACCGTTCTCGCGGAAACGCTGTAGCACAGCTTGCAGGTTTACGTTTTCAGCCTCGCTGCTCTCGGCTATCAGGACGTCGTCTAGATAAGCCTGGGTCCCTTTTAGTCCTTGCAGCACAGATTCAATTTTCCGTTGGAATATCGCTGGAGCTGATGCGATGCCAAACGGTAACCTGTTGTAGCAAAAGAGCCCCTTTTGTGTGTTTATCACTGCTAATTTCCGCGAATCTTCATCTAGCTCGACCTGATGGTAAGCATCGCGAAGGTCTAAAATACTGAATTTTTTTCCTCCACACAGGTTTGCAAAAATATCGTCTATGACAGGCAACGGGTACTGCTCAACATCGCACACAGGGTTTAGTGTAACCTTGAAGTCCCCGCAAATGCGCACTGTTCCGTCCTTCTTCAAAACTGGCACGATGGGCGTTGCCCATTCGGAATGAGGGACTGGAGATATTATGCCAGCTGACACTAATCTGTCAAGCTCCTTAGACACTTTATCTCGAAGTGCAAAAGGAATTTTCCTTGCCTTGAAGAACTTGGGGTTTTCTCCGGCCTTGATGTGCAGTCGGGCTGGCGGGCCTTTCATGAGACCAGCGCCTCCTGTAAAAAGGTCGGAGTGTTGCTGGAGCAGTGTCGGCACGTCCTCCAAGGCTTGTTTTGGCACAGGAGCCGTCGAATACACGCTCAGCACCTGAATGCGTTCGTCTGTTAATTTTTTCAGCAGGTCCCGACCGCATAGACTGGGGCCATTGCAGTCTAAAACTGTCAGACTGCACTGCACTGTTGTACCGTCGTAGGAAACTGGCATTGTCAGTGCTCCCAGAAGCGGCAACTTTCCGAGATAGCATGAAAGCTGCACTTCCGCCTTTTGTAGCTGCGGCCATCTGTGAGAGTGCAATTTGTAAATGCTCTTGGGAATGACACAAACAGGGGAACCAGTATCGATGTCCATCATTATTTCAATGCCATTCCACGCGAACGATTTCCTGATGGGCGGTATGAGAGAGCGCATGGTAGTCAAGGACCAGATTTGTGACGCGCTGCTATCACTTTCTTCGCTTTCCGTCGCCTGAGCAGTTACTGCTAGCATTTTGCTTGGTTCATTTGCCGCACACATTCTCGCTAAATGCCCTGGCCGTGCACACTTGTAACATTTCCGCTTGATTAGTCGACAAGCATTGGTCTTGTGACCACGTCTACCGCAACATTTGCATTGTTGCACGCCTTGCGACTTCGCACGCGATTCGTATTGCCCAGAGAGCTTTAGCAATCTTGCTTGTTCTTGGTCTGCAACAATACCTTGCGAATCGCGTTCAGCGCTCTCTGCGGCAAGTGCAAGAGCCTCGGCTTCTTCAAGATTCAGATCTTTCTTCGCTAGCAGCTGCTTCTGCACATTCTTGGATCTGACGCCGCACACAATACGGTCCCTTATCATTCTGTCCAGCATAGTTCCAAAATTGCAGTTGTGTGCCATCTGCCGTATTGCCACTATGAATGCATGTACAGATTCCCCTTCTTGCTGGCAGCGATGGAAGAACTTGAAACTTTCAGAAATTTCATTCGGTACCGGGTCGTAGTAGCTGTTTAACATCTGCACAACTTCTTTGTAGGTCAGGGCGTTAGGCTTTCGCGGGGCTACCTTTCCGTTCAAAATTTCTATTGTCCTTGTTCCAAGCGCAGCTACCAGCAGGGCTCTTTGCTTAGCATCGTCCTTCACATCATTCGCTTCGAAATAGGCTTCAACCTTGACTAAATACGCCTGCCACTTATCTTTTTCGTCTTCAAATTCCGGTAGCCTGTGTGCCATGGTCGGTGGTGGGTTCCTTCTGCTTGGCTTCCTTGCTGCAGCAGAATCCTCGTCGCCACTGTTACGTTCTACCGGCCAAAGGCCGGCAGCTACGCGATGAAATCCAGGCCGATTCGCAGAGCAAAAAGACGGCGCTTTA
This sequence comes from Dermacentor albipictus, assembly GCF_038994185.2. Taxonomy (NCBI): domain Eukaryota; kingdom Metazoa; phylum Arthropoda; class Arachnida; order Ixodida; family Ixodidae; genus Dermacentor; species Dermacentor albipictus. The sequence goes on from NW_027225569.1 coordinate 13,762,064, forward strand.
TTTCCAGCTCGGAAATATATATAGAAGAGAAAAGAGAGAAAAAAAGAAAGAGGGACCATAGACGCATGCGCGGAGAGGCGCACGTGGCTCCGAATAGGTTATCTGCAGCAATTGTTTTTTTTTTGCAATGATTAAGTAAAAATACAGTTCCAATTTTATCAAGGTATGCAAAATATCACATCAGGGAAGTGCATTGTGAGAGCAAGTACAAAAACATTCGAATGTTTTGTTCGAGCTTACTACATGTTCTTGGCATCCAAATGTTGTCTATGCTATACCACCTTGATACTTGTCAATGGACTAGGTTGTAGCCTTATATGAGTGCTGCTAGTAAACCAAAATGTTTGACCAATGCCAGAAGAAATGCTGCTAAATTCCAATGTTTCCGAAACGGAACATTGTGAAAGCAGTCGTAAAGGAAAGTAGATATGGATAAGCTTTTTTTTTTTTAGGACTTAGCACCACATTTCTAGAGGTGCTGACGCCAGAAGGCATATACTTATGTTTTATTGCTCTGAATTGCCAGCCTTATGCAATCTAAGAAATTGTATACATTCATGTTTAATTCATGTATATGCTGTGATGACAAACTGTGTTTTACATTTGCTATTTACATCCTGTGTGTAGACCCAGATGAAATATTTCTGCAGTTAGAAAATCCAGGCAATGATAAATATATTAATTCAATGTTCCACTTTGCAACATCAGCCTGTAAATGGTTAAGAAATGGTGACACCAGTATAGACTGGGTTTACTGGATGGTTGTTTTATAAACATTGTGCAGTGGCACTGCAGCATAGGTGTTTTACATGCCGAAAGTTTGGATGGTCATACTTCCAAGTTATTGTCGGTGATTTCCATGTGTGTTAAGTGACATCTACTGCAAGATGACTACATTGAGTGATGACAGTGTTTGCACCCAAGGCTACCTTAACAGAGAATAACTTAATGGTAGAACTTAAATGTGCCTAGCCTGGAAGCTTCTGAGTATTTTGAGCATTTATGAAAGGAATAGTATTTTGTAAGGTTTCTGTTGATATTACTGAACTGTTTGTTGAAGTATCATATGTTGCTGATGTTCTGTGTGTTCGCTTATAGATAAGAAATGCCTTCTGCCCTGTTCTGAAGCCATAAAGAATAAAAATAATTTCATACTGGTAATTATAGTCTCAATGCTGCCTCATGAAATACAATTTTCTGCATCAAGAATACGAAATTTCTTACATCAATTTTGTTGCTACCATTTACACGTCAATGAACTGTGCAAGGTAGGTTCATAGCGTAATCTTTGATATACTTAAAGATGCTAAAATGTATAAACTGCTACATTAAATTTGAGGCCTATATTCTGGGCATGACTCGTCTTCATCATATTTCATTTTCTAAAGTACAAATACAATTTGACTATGCACACATTCAAATTTGAATTTCTGCACAAGTTTTTGCCACACACCTTGCAATAAAGTGTTATGACTGGCCTGCAGTGAAACTACAAAAGGCATGCTGCTACTTGTCCGTAGCTCCACCCATATGTAGCAAGACATGCTTAAGATACTTAGAGGTGCACCCATGCCTTCCTGTTATTTCAAAAAAGAATGGAACTTCGGCAAGGTTGACATTTAATTGGTACAGTTCCGTGGTAAAGGTACAGTGAAACACAAGGACACAGAAGTAGGATGGATCGACACTACAAGTGCTTTTTGTCTGTTTTTAAAAGAAAACCTTTGCGCAACTTGTACAAGAAAGTACTGGGAAGACCATCTGTTCTTATATAGTACTTGGACATGCCGTTTGGCTTCACTGTATTGACACCTTCATGACAGTTCCGAGAGCTGTAAGGACCTGCATAATGCTAGCTGTTCTTGATAATTTCAATGCACACGATATGTACACACCCTATTGTGTACTATTTTGCCTTAGCCATTGTAGCCCTGCTGTACACTGCACAGCCACTTTCTGTGTATACTTTTCAAACATTGCAATATCCACATTAATTAAAGCAAGGTGAACAACTCCGGAAACTGCATTTGGGGCTATTGTGGGTAAATACGAAAGAGTGCATTATTTTGCGGTGGCCCTAATCCTGTACTTCAACTTACAACTGCCTGTGCAACAAAATTTTTAATTGGTTCAAGCTCTGGCCAGCCTAATTACACCATTTCATGTTGCAGCTTAAACAAAATAATTTATTGTTCCTGTAAATTGTATGTCACGTCTTTGGCTCGGTTCAGTTGTTGGCATTTCACCATGGAAAATCGATAGTATTTCATCAATAAAAAAATTATTGTGTAGTTATCAATAAAATTTTTGTTGAAGTATCATGGTGCTGGCTCAATGAGTGTGGAAATTTTGTGGAATTTCTATTGAATCAATAATAGTACAACAAATCAACAATGGAAATTCAACAACCATTTTTGTAAGGGTAGGACTGGTACTCCTGCTACCACGAGGGATTTGTGGCATCGGATGAACCGTACCCCGCACCTCCACTAGTTTCGTCATGAAAAGACAATTGAAGATCTACCCGGCGTCAGCGAGACAGACAGTTGTACAAGATGGCGGACACAAAACTCAAGCCAGCGTCCTCAGCCTATGCTTCTTCTCCTTCAGCGCCCACCTCTTGCCGAGCGCGCGTTCCAGTCACTTCTTTCTCAGCGCTGGCGCGTGACACCTAGCGGCAATATGTTGCGTTTTTCTGTTGTTATGAGTGTAGAGGGGGGCGGCAGCGCATGTTTCCCGGTCGCTCCTGCAACGAGCGTCAGAAAGTCTTGAAGTTACTTGGAGACAGCCAGGGATAGGAGTTGCCGAGGCTCCGATTGGGGTCACGAAGCTTGGGCCCGAAGCCTGACGCCTCTCCCTAGCTCCCAGTGGATGTTGACATTCCGTACCACCTCGACGTTCCTATTCCTTTCTACCGATTCTTCTCTTCCGTCTCGTCCTTCCAACGGGCATTTGTGGCAGTGCCTCACTGGCCGCAATTTGGCACTTTTTTTTTTCTGGCTGGTGGGTGCGTGCTACTCCAGGCGGCTCTTGATTGTCGTCATTTTGGCTCTGACGTACCTCTTCGACGGTATTTAGCTATTTCCGTCATTGTGGCAAATTAGTCACGGCACTCAACTGTTCTCGCGCACGGCAGTTTTAACAAAAGCTTGCCGTTTGAAGATGTTTCTCTGGTGGATAGAAACTGTAATTCAGTGTGCATAAAACACATTTTACTGTCGATACGCATACAGACGCATAGTGAATAATTAAAAATCAGGCAAGTTTCGTGAGGTTTAAAACAATAAAGCTCCATAGTTAAGCCACATCAGTAGAGCGAAAGTAGACGGCACAGACCGTGTTCACAATGAACGTGGCGTAAGCTGCGATTTCATAGGCTGCTCATGCAATGGGCGCCTGCAATTCGGAGCCTGTAATATGTTCTACACTGAACGAATTCTTTTGCCATGGCAGACTCCAGTGCAATACCCTTCTGTTCAATTGTTTTGCGCCGGCTGGATACTGCAACTGCTGGTGATCAGGTTGGACTACGAAGTTCCATAGAGGAATACATGTAATTTTTCGATCGTCCACACTAATGCCAAACATTGACCCTCAATTGCAGAACAACTCTGTTCGCGAAGCTAAAATTGACGGTTCACATACGACGTAGAGTGGAAGAGACCATTAGGCTTTTCCACGAAAACAGTACCTACACAGCTGTCGACAGCGTCAGACAAGAGCGCAAACTCCCATTTCAGATCAGGTGCTTTCGCAATGGGTTACAAAATAAGGCTTGCTTAAGCGCTTCAAACGCTGCTTCTCTTTCGCTGTTCCAGATTAGTTCGATCCTCTCCATCTTATTTGTTGTCTCGCTGAGGGGGTGCGCATTTTATGGGAAGCGAGGCATAAGGTCGCGGTAATAATCAGCTAACCGAAGGAATGAGCGAAGCTGCTCCTTTGTTTCTGGTATGGGAGCATTACAAATTTTGCCTACTGTGCTCTCCACTGGCTGGATGTCGCCGTCTCCCAATCGATCGCCTACGATGATGGCGGAGGTCATCTTAACTTCACATTTCTGCGACTCGATCTTTAACCCTGTTTCTCGGGCTTCGTCTCGTCTTTGCCGTCTTGGAGAGGGGTTGTGCTTTTTAAGACAAAAGCATAGGGAGCTCATAGCCAGATAACCTTGAAGAAACGCGTCAATCTGTCCAATGGTACAGAAAATATCATAATCAGTGATGGTTGATATTTGCTTACGCAGAGGCTAGAAGCATTCAGCAAAGTGTAGCGAGCAGTTCAAATATTCATTGAAATCACTTATACAACACACAGAACATCATACGTTTCAATAGCCTGCTTAGAGGATGCAACGTAAAGTCGAAGAGACACGTCATTGGCGCGAGATTGAACCCGCTATACGAGCCTGCCAAGCCGCAGCTAAGCTTCGAAAACGGGCCGAAGAAGCCGCACTACGAAATCAGCAAGCGACAATGCGACACTGCGCATTACCAAGTGTTCACCAGGCTTTCGCCTTCGTGTGTTACAGAAGTGTAACACGCTGCCCGAATTTTTATGGAAAGCGGGGGATCAGGTCGCGGTAATAAGTCAAGCCAAGGAATGAGCGAAGCTGTTTCTTCGTTTGGCGTTTCGGAGAATCAAAAATTTTCTCTATTGTGCCCTCCGGTGGCTGGGTAGTGCCTTCTGCCAATCGATTGCCTAATATGATGGCGCAGGCCATGCGAACTTCACATTTCTGTGCCTTGATCTTTAACGCTCCTTGCCGGGCTCTAGAAAACAGGTGTTACAATCCTTTTAAATGTTTTTTCCACGTATCGGTTGCGACGAGAAGGTTGTCTTTGTAGTGTATAACATTCGGTACACCAAGGAATATCGTTCTCATCAGATTATAAATACGGCCGATGCAGTCTTGGTGCCGAAGGACATACTGACACGTGTTCTCATTTCGCCTTTTTCTGGGAAATGCATTTCACCTGCTAGCAAATGAAAGTTACCATTCAGAGCAACACGCACCTGCATGACTTGGAACTTGCTCGAACGTGAACTATGTTTCTATCTATTCTGCATGTTCTAAGCGAGCGTTGCGTAATATATAGTATGTGGAACGCGAATGGTATTGTATTTTCTGGAAGGTGTGCGACCACCAGCGATTATGCTGGAAGTTTCGACGAGTCATGTATAAACGCCGACGCGCTTGACCCGCAGATCGGATTTGAACGAACGCCGACTATGCTCGCAGCGTTCTTCGAGATTCGAGTGTGAAAAGTATGGGTTTTACGTGCCAAAACTACGATTTGACTACGAGACACGCCATAGAGGGGGACTCAGGAATAATTTGGACCACCTGGGGTTCTCACGTGTATTCGCCCCTATTGAAATGGGGTCGCTGTGACCGGCATTCGATATCGCGAACTCGTGCTTAGCAGCCCAACACGATAACCACTAAGCAACCGCCGCGGCTATGATTTGAGTTTTACTTGCTTTTCTTGCCACAGGTTCGCCTAACAAAAATTAGTTTCCGGATTCACAGTTTCAGGATTCACAGTTGACCGGCACCACCGCTCTGTATTTGTCGGCGAGAAAACGGATTCCTGAAGTCATCTCTTTTCTTCTGCGTGACCACGTGCACCAACTCCTCACACGGGCCTACAATGGACCATTCCGCGTACACCATCATACGCCTCAGACGTTCACGCTGAACATTAACGGCCGCGAAGGCGTCGTGGCAGCACGCAGACTCAAAACTGCCTATGTTGCCGCCCTTGCCCCCACGATCCCTCCACTCACCCTGGCCTCGATACCTTCAACACTCCGGCGGTCACATCTAAGCATGTTCACTTGGCGGCTCCTCTGGCTTCCGCTCTACGAAGGGGGTGGGGGAGGAGGGGCCGTAGCGCCCCTTGCCTCAGGGCCGGACCGCAGACAACTCGCTCCGCATGCAGCGCCCGTCAAGGAGGGAGAAGTTAGCTTGCGGTCGCGCAGCCTGCGCAGTGCGACATAAAAAATACAAAGAACAATTCAAAACCCAACGCTACCGGAGCTGGCTCGCATTATCTCTGACAAGCTCCGTGCTTGTCCTTTATACCTTGGCAGTTGCACAGGACAAAAACCCTGGCGTTCGCTCTACTGTTTGGTTGAGTTGTCATGTTGGTGGTCTGTATCCTTGCTATCTACCGGGTATTTTCGTATGTATGGCGTAGGTCTGCGCCTGCTGCCTGGGTTGGCGATTTCAGTGCGTTCGATGTGGGCGGCGCGATGCTCCACGTCATGTTTAATGGCCGGTACATCTTGTTTTGTGGCTTGTATATATCGGTGTAGCGTTTGTATGTCTTGTCGTAGGACATTATATTGTGCATCTATACGTGGCGAGACCGTTTACACTACGGTTGTTATAGCTTTGTGACGCCATTGGGGTTAGGCAATTTGCGAGGCATCAAGCCTATGGGCTGTGCTTATTGCGAGAGCTATAGATGTTGTTCTTTGTGCATCCTTAGCTGGGTGTGGTGGTAAAGTCCATAGTCCATTTTTGCTGTTTGGTCCAGTTCTGGTGCTGAGTGGTTAGGCTTATTACGTGTCTCTTCAGTGTTCCCGGTTTTGGCTTTCCTTAGTATTTCTAGCCGAGCCACTAGACGAGCGCTGCTGTTCGTGCTCTGAGTTGTGTCTATTTCGGAAATGGTGTGGGTGAGGGTGAGTTGGACACGTATGGAGGCTTCGGGAAAGTGCTAGTACTGGGAGATGCAGCTTTTTCCTAGCTCACCTGCATGTTGTTTATCTGGCCTGGCTCCCTTGTCCCGGGAGGCCCACCGGCACGTGAGGCCCGAACAACCACCGGGACCTGGGTTATTGGTTCGCTGTCCCTCCCACGTTGCGGTGTCAGGTCTCTCCCTGTGTCTCGTTCCTCAAAATTTGAGCTAGATGAATCATCGCTCTCCGCAAGCAAACCAGTAAAAGCACAAGTTGGCGACGATGGGAAACACCGCTCATTTCTTCCGAGAAACTATGATTTGCGTTCACAGGCGCGTGTGCTAGGGGTCCGCTGGCTGTGGGTGGCCTAATATCAGGCGACTTCCAGTCGACTACGTCAATTTTTGAAGAGTAGAGAGCGCTGCTCCGTGGAATGGATCTAGCGACGGAGCTACTCCCAATCCGCCAATGGAAGACACGGCAGGCACTTTCAATCTCCCAATGCACTAGCTCCGCAAGGAGCAGGAAAACAACTACCGGAAGGGCTCCGAACCTGCCATTGGTATTCATGATCAGTGAAGGTTAGGAGAGTGCGCGACGCACCTGCCGATGGCGGCGGTTGAGTCTGGAATTAGGCGTAGTCGTTCTGGGCGCATCTGTTTAGCAGTAAACTCAGCGGGCTCGTCTTGAAAATGGGTCCGGTATTTGTTGAAAACACACTCACTGCTCACCAAAGTTGTCTAGAGTTGTGCACTATGCTGAGCGGGTGTGCTAATAGCGTTAAAATTTGGCTGGTAACCCACTCGTTACATAAATATTTCAAAAAAATACTGCAGGAACTGCCTAGTGGGATTAGTCAGATAAAGTGTAAGCAATCTTTCAGGTCGCTCATCTTGCACACGTAAGTCTCTGACGTATCCGAAAGAGCTTCGTTGTAGGATGGCGACGTTTTGCTCGGTTAGATTTCTCTGTCTGCTAATCAATCGAAGTTGGTATATCATTAAAGTACTCACCCTTTGCTAGATTGAAGTCTTCATAATTACTCCTAGTTATTACAGTGAAGTTGGATGTGGCTAGGTTCTCATGAAAGAAATGTCGGTGTGCTAGATCCGTATAGAATGGGAAAACATATATAGTCGTGCAACTGTTTCCGCGTGATGTTATCAGTCACCGCGATCGCTCTTAATTTTATCTTGTCGACCATGTTATGAGCCATGACCTGCATGGCCATATATAAAATGTGCAAGTGCGGCGCTCCTTCGCTCTCATTTGAGTACAATAAAAGTAAAATAAAACACAGTATACCCAGCAATCGTCGACTTTAACGTCGCCCAGCGCACCCCGACGGCAAGTGGATTGTATCCTCCCTGTTGCAATGGTGTGGAATTGAATCCTACAGGCACGTCAATGTGCCGACCACACGTCATCGGTCGTGTATAGATTTAACCTTGCGCAAGAACGAGTCTAGCGTAGCAGTGCAACCGATCGCGGTGTACCACAGCGACCGCAAAGCTATGGTAACTGTGGTAACGTATGACACAAAATAAAGACGATAAGAGCCATGAAGGCATTTTTATGTGTCTTTATTCAATCAATATAGCAATAACCATATAAATCAATATAGTTGTCAACACAGGCATCTCAATACAGCTTCGCTGGTTATCCTTCGTCACAGAGTGGAAGGGTACTAAATTTTTCTTGATTAGCCTTCATATATGCATTGTTATTCAATCGAAATTAGCATTTATTCTTATTTACCTCTAAAATCTTGATCAGGCCTACTTATTTATCTTTAATATTTACTTACCTACGTACTTCAGCCTAAATTCACTTTAATTAGCCTCGTTTTTCTTATTACCGTGAAATAATCGTCATTTAAGTTACCCTTAAATATTCTCAATTCCCGCAATCGGCTGCGTGTTACTTATTCAAAAATAGGTTTAATAATGTTAACGAAATTTAATGAATTAATTTAAATAAAATCTAATTGAACTTAATTTACTCCAAATACAAATAAAGAAATGGCTGTGGCTTAGCTAAGGTTAAGCCCAGGATGCGAAGCATACTAGCCTTTATTTTAGTTGTTGAACCACTGTTTAGCCTGGTGAACTGCTGCAGGAACGCACGAGCGCAGGAGCGCACGAGCTGAGACCCGGCTATGTAGCTACGCGGCCGCAAGCGAGCGCACGAGTTGAGCCTCCGCTTTTGCAGCTGTTATGACGTCATATGGTAGCTATGCGGCCGCGCGCGGCGCAGCAAGGCAGATCGTGGTTGTGCGGCTAGTATGCTTCGCATAATAACAGGTGCGCACTACGTCACGCTATACGTTGTACACACACAGAGCTACTGTCGAAGGGCTTTTACGCCGTCGCTCTAAAGACGCAGGTCTTGTCGACGCAGCTGCGACGGAGCGTCGGTTCGACTCAGGTGGCCGTTGAACCGAGCCTCGACGTGAGCGACGGTATGCGTTGATCGGGGCGCAGTCCGAAGGAGTGCACAAAACAGAACACGCTTGTTTGCAATTTTCGATTGAGCATACTTCCTAGTTAATTAGCTGAATGGGGCTTGGAAGGACTAGAGTTTTATTCAAGCGGACAAACATGGGGCTGTTGGTTTCCCTCCCGCAGAAGCACATGTATTGACAGCAGATGGCAATTCAACAATATATACAACTTCACTGTAAACTACGTAATTACGAAAAGTGAATGAAACTAGACGTACAGTTAGAATCCTCTTAGCGGCAAATCGTGATGTAATTCGGTTTGGGGTAGGTGCAACAAAACAACAGTTACAGCCGTTTTGTGTAACCATACTCCTTCCGCAGATACCGATCTGTTGACAGCAGACGACAATTCTGTAGCGTTTACAACTTCACTGTGAACTAATTAATTAAAACAAGTAAATGAAATTTGGCGTAATAGTAGAGTCATCTTGCCGACCAATTTTAGTATAATTTTTCCATCATGCCTACAATAGATTGAGAGGTACGGAGCATTGGCGAGAAAGTTGGTTTTGCCGCAAGGCGTTTTGTGCTCGCTGCCACGATTTTCCGCTGGGTAGCCATCGACAGCTTCGCTATAAACCGAGCCCAAAGCAGATATATTGGCAGAATGATAGGCTCCTAAAAGCCCATGTGTTAATCGCATTAAAAATTAAATTAATGAAAATCAGCATATGCTTGCCACAGTCACTAGATCTTAACTCCTTTCGATACAGACAGTTTCCCGAAACTTGGCGCTCTAAAACAATTTCCCCATTCCCATTTATTTGCGTAGTAGCCCCTGACCTTAAAGATGATGCGTTTGTATGCAGGTGAGCGCTTACTTCGACAGGTGCGACCGCGAAATCCCCAACCGGCGTCGGTCCGACCTGCCACGCTGCTTCGACATGGGCTACCTGAACAACGTGCACCACGAGCAGACGCTGGTCGCCATGGACGCCGAGGCGCACTACGGCGACCGTCTGCGTCTGGAGCGCTTCAGCTGGGTCTTCGTCAACGCCACCGAAGAAAGTCGCGAGGGAATCGACAACTACGCGCGTCTCTACGCCAACCCTTTTGAGCCGAGTGACATCCTGCCAAAGGGTGAGTTCGTGTCCCTGGCTTGCATTGTGATATAGAACAATCGCATTGTCGAACACTCGCTTGATGTAGGGCAATGCAGGAGGGCTCAAGACTCGCAAACAAGTTTGCACCCTTTGCCGGCTATCTTTCACCCACCACAATAATCGTCATCTGTCTTCCCTGCGTTGCCCTTCTTGAAAACTCAGCGCTGACTAGTTTACTGACGAGAATGCTATGTCATGCTGATAACGCGCACGCCGTTCGTGACTTGGAAATACCGGGCTCGCAGCGTTAAAGAAAGGAAATGCGGACAAGACAGATGTCGTTCATAGGCGTATATACCGGGGGGAGGGGGCAAGGGGGATACTTGTCTCCCACTTTCAAAAGTGGTAGTCAAAAGTGGGGGCAAAATATGTCATTTGCTCCCCCACTCTGAAAGCGGGCACTTTCGGATACACGCTCGAAAGTCCGACAAAACTACAGCTGAAGCTAGATTTTCTTAACAGAGTGACCACGTAAGTAATGCTTTTCTTTATTGCGCATCGCACGTATCCTTGGACAGCGAGGATTACCTTTTGTGTTTTGTTGGGACGCGGAAGACGCGCGTGATTAGCCATACACATTCGCGTTGCGGAGAACGCCTGATTCTGGGCAGTTCCCGAGCCAACAAGTGACAGTTTGCGCAATTTGCATCATGCCCAGTATTTCGGGACCACAATTCCCGTATTCAAAAGAACATGCAGCTTGATATATTTAAGCTGGAGGTGAGGAGGAGGTCGTGGTAAGGTGTTATGATTAGCCACGCCCAACGACTGGTGTACCCTACAGCATGAAATCGTTGGATTATCAAATGCTGAAACTGTTCATTCTCTAGCACGTAGTGTTGTAGTCTGAATATCTTTTCACCATCAACTATCCAATCAAACCTCTTACAGGTATAACTGTCGACTTTCATCCTGGAACACGACTTATCGTAGATGTGCTCCTGAAAATGACCTAGGTCGGACGTGCAGAGCCATTTCAATACAAATAGAGCACTGCCTAGATTTTTTCCTGAAGGCTTTATCACTTCTGACTTTGCCGATTTCATTTTAAGGTTGTTTCAAAATAAAAGCTGCATTATTACTTGTTTCCCTGGGGGCGGGGGAAACAAGATATTTTGTATTCTGAAAAACAAAAAAAACGAGGGCCGCTTTTTGGTAACGTCCACCGAAAAATCGCATTGTGTCGGGTGCTTATGAGTGCTGAAAACCGTTACTAAATGGTCACTCTCGGAATTCTGATGTGTTATACACAGTTGCTCTCGCTTGGCGTCCTCGGTAAAATATTTGGGGCACGGCGTTTATATTTACTCGAAGTACGAAGCAATGTTCTAAGTGACGACCGATATATGTTTCTTGTGCAGGTTCGTTACAGCCTTTGTAGAGAGTTACTCTGTGAGGCGTTCCATAGTGCCATGCTTCCGCTAATCTAAATGTTTCCCAGACTCCTAAAGCAACAACACGAGACATGGTTGAAATTCCGTGAAAATAGAGAATTTTAAACGGAACGCGTTGCGAAACATTTATTTTCCTGCTTTCAATGCAAGTGTTGCAGATAATTACTAAACCATTGTTCTTGCTTTTGTGTTTTCGCGTCATACGAGATTCGTAGTTTGTTTCTCCGGTTTCCTCGGTGAGCTAAACAAGGCAGCTTTTTTATATCTGGAGAAAATTAGGGGAGTGTTATGGCCAATGTGTAGGCATTGTTTCAAATTGGTGGATAGAATGCGCATTTTCCCCTAAAATACATATGCAAGTGATCCTAGCGTTGTTAGTCTGTTTTACAGGCGGTTAAAACTTCGACTGCCACGCTGGCATAATTACAACTACTGAGGTGAAACATTGCGAACATACAGGAACAATACGTCAAATTTATGTACGATGGTAAATGCGTGTTGATCAAATGCAGGGATAAAAAAAATTGTAGCTAAATGTTTGAGAGTATCCCTCTGCTTCAATTAGCTCTGTTTCCCAATGTCGGAAAACAACTCTACGTTTCAGTTATTTTATACTTTGCATGAATAGCCAGCCTAATAAGTGCATTGTGTCGAGTAGTTTTAGCGTCTCTGGCTCATTTCGAAGCGTTGTGAATAACTATCGAACCCTCATATTTTTCTCTAGTTTTTGCTTTTTCATGTCTGCTGTATTAGTTTCGCCTTGGTACTCACTGTGCTAAAGGAGGCAGCTTCGTTATGTTGGGTGATTGAAGGTCAAGTTAATTGGTTATGTTTAGGTGAAGTGGAAAATAGATGGGCAATTGGGGATTTCGCAATAAATTACGTGTTCAAGAACTCTAGACTGTTATGAGCGGGCAGAATAGAGCCCGATGTCCTGGCAAAACTGTAAGAGCTACCAAGACCATATTTAGCTAAAATTGGTGGTACGCTTTGAAAACTCTGTGCCAAGTTAGGTATGGTTGGATCAAACACAGCCTTTGTAAAAGAAATTCTTATTCAAGATCGTATGATACAGCCGCTATCAGCGATGCTTCCCAGTGTCTCAACATAGATATAGGTTACAACAGGTTTGTATTTTGTGGAGAGTGGACGGGCGATATGGTATCTGGAATGTGCGACGAAATTTTTACGTTTCTGGTCCAGTTATAAGCGTTGCAAATAATTACTCAGCCTTCTTTCTTTTTCGTAGTTTCAGGCGTCATAACTCGTTCCGACTGGGTTTCACCGATGTCCTCGGTGCACTTAACATGGCATTTTGATAATAATTGGCGAAAATAAAGGGCATGTTATGGGCAATACGTAGGTAAACTTCAAAGACAGGGGACCAATTATGCCATTTTCAGTAAATTGCACATGCACGCAATCTGGAGCTTTATGGCTGTGTTTTCAGAACACACAATTTATCCCGTTGTCCTTGCAGAACTCTCAACTCAACCGACATGAAAGTTAGCGGAAATTGAGTTTGTGTGGGGGATCACATAGGGAGGGAGCACACCATCGTAAATCTTATTGCGAATCAAACGTGCGTTAATGAATTACGGGCCTTTTAATAATTCCCAACAAGTGCTCCAATGCATTACATGCATAGTCATATATATATATATATATATATATATATATATATATATATATATATATATATATATATATATACATACTGGCAACTTTTTCAAGTTGCATGACGTATCGTTCCAAGATAGTGCCATTTTTCTTGTAACTCGACAGCAACAGCGGCACTGGAAATTGGGTTGTAATTCTCCCAAGGTCACAAACATCTTCTGTCTTTTTTTGTGTGGATTTTGCAAGTAATTTATGCTAAATGTACTTTGTTGAGGATAACCTCCACGATACTATTACCTAAACTAGCAATGCATTTATGCTGTGGACGTAAACATCCAGTACGATTCTTTCTTTAATTATTATTTTATTTATTTTCATTCATTTAATACATTCTGCGGGCACGAAGTCAATGCAGGGTAGATAATACAATATTAGGTCACAATAAGTACAACAATGTCAATACAACAAAGTGCGGCAACAATACGACAATAATGCTGATAGAAAAAGTAAAAAATCGTGATACAAGTTTTATAAAGGCACGACATTCTATTCATTATTGCTGCGTGGAAACAAAGAGTATTCAAAAAGGTTGGTTCGGGCAAAATAGGGGGTTAGTGCATTTTTGGGATGTCGGAGAGTACGTCTCGTTAGCAGTGGACTTACAAACACTGCCGGGTCGAGTGCCACTTTGTTATTAAGTAACTCAGAAAGAAAGTCAAGTTGTAATGTTTTTCGACGCGATTCAAGTGTAGGAATATTATTAGACCTCAGTTCAGTTGGCGAGTCGAATCTCGAAATTTTGTTGTAAACAAACCGGACAGCCTGGCTTTGTATTCTCTGAAGATTTTTTTTTTTGTAAAAACAAAATTGCTTGTAGGAAATGCGCATTTTTATGTGCGCCGTACAGCTGCTACTGGGTGGGATCCAGGACCTCTGCGAGGTACTCATTTCCTTTTGTTATTGTAGCATATCATGTGATTTTATGTGGTTGCAAGAAGAAAATGCAAGTTCATATAATTATCCAGGTCCCCATGGTTCACCAAGTGTTATTGATCAATAGATGTATGTCTACTAAGTGGAAGTAGAACCAACAGACGCAATTCCAGGCTCTTTCACTGATTGTATTAGTATTTGGCTATATATATATATATATATATATATATATATATATATATATATATATATATATATATATATAGCAACTCCATAGCCTCCGTAGTGCTCCATAAAGAAAGCAACAAAATCTCAATAACGGGCGTCAGGCAGGGCCACACGATTTCTCCAACTACCCAACGCTATCCAACGCGTGTTTACAGGGGGTATGCAGAGACCTGCGTTGGGAAGAATTGGGGATAAGAGTTAATGGAGGATACCTTTGTAACGTGTGATTCGCTGATGATATTGCCTATTGCCTTGCTTAGTAACTCAGGGTACCAATTTCAATGCATGCTCACGGACCTGGAAAAGCAAAGCAGAAGGGTGGGTCTAAAAATTAATCTGCAGAAAACTAAAGTAATGTTTAACAGTCTCGGAAGAGAACAGCAGTTTACGATAGCTAGCGAGGCACTGGAATTTGTGAGGGAATACATCTACTTAGGGCAGATAGTGACCGCGGATCCGGTTCATGAGACTGAAATAATCAGAAGAATAATGGGCTGGGGTGCCTTTGGCAGGCATTCTTAGATCATGAACTACAGTTTGCCATTATCCCTCAAGAGAAAAGTGTATAACAGCTGTGTCTTACCAGTACTCACCTACGGGGCAGAAACGTGGATGCTTACGAAAATGGTTCTACTTAAATTGAGGACGACGCAACGAGCTATGAAAAAAATGATGGGTTTTACGTTAAGGGGGGGGGGGGGTGCGCTAAAGAGTGAGCAAATTGGGTGAGGGAACAAACGCGAGTTAACGACATCTTAGTTGAGACCAGGAAACAAAATGGGCTTGGGCAGGGTATGTAATAAGACGGGAAGATGACTGAAGGTAATCAAGGGTCACGGACTGGATTCCAAGATTAGGGAAGCGTGGCAGGGGGCGGCAAAAAGTTAGGTGGGTGGATGAGGTCAAGAAGTTTGCATGGACAACATGGCCACATTTAGCACATGACCGGGATAGTTGCAGGACTGTTCGCACTTTACCCCCCTCCCCCTTTCGATAAATAGTTTATATGCCACTAATGACGTTTATTGTTGTGGTACAAGCCCCAAACCCTTGTTGTTATAGGCTGCGTTTCAGCGACCGTTTCAAACCGCTCAAAATACAGGAAATAGCACAGTGGTCATCCTTTCATTACAATTTTGAACGGCTCCACAAACCCAGGCACCTTTCTGTAGACATCACGAATTCATACATTTCAGTTTTTTTGTCTTTGCTAGAACATTGTAAAGCTCGGGTAACTGGGATCCTCCTGAAATCTGAAGCATTGCCCATTTTTGACACAGGCTGCATCACCCCGTCCTCGCTGGAGTGCATGGTGAGCGTGGTAAACTTCCGAGGCTCGTGGAAGCAGGCGTTTGATGACTCCACCGTAACGGGAGACATATTCCACGAGTTGGACGGCAGCGTCACCTCTGTAGTGATGGTGCACCAGACCGGGCGCTTCCGGGTTGCCATGTGTGCCGACCTGAGCGCCACGGCGATCGAGCTGCCTTACGAGCTGGTGTGGCGGAGTCAAGGATTGTCGTCTCGTGCGTCAATCTCCGGCCTAAACACGCTTAGAACTGCATCAGTTACACCGGCCACGTGAGTGACTGTTACACGTGCCGCAAGAGCCGCAGGGGCGTCTGAAGCCGCCACGAACTATACCGCATAGTGGTTTGGCTGTGCTGTGCTTAGCCGTACGTGTCTTAGTCGCGTCCGAGCAAAATAGAATTCTTACCACCAAGTCGATAGCACTCGTTGAATTTTGAAGTAACACTTTACAGAATTCGCTTTATGGGACGTTCGCAGTGACGCAAATGGGCGAAACCTTCAAGCCACTGTTCTCTACCGCTTGTGTATTTTCGTGTATCTGTGAAGTCAAACTGCGCTAAGGAACGGGGACAGAGTGAGAAACATAAGTAGCTAGTTGGGTGTAACGTTGTACTTACTCATTAGCGCAGTTTTACTTAAAGGGTCCGTGAAACGCCTTTCTAATTAATCATAAAATCCCATCACTATAGACCGCCGTCACTTCATGAACCTCTTGTCCCAAACATTTTTGAAATTCGTCTGGTATAAGCCGAGTCAGAGGTAGGTATTGCAGCGATGCGTGGTTTCTCGCCCCTTTCATCTACACTACCGCGCTAGAAGCTCCATTGGGTGGACGCTTTGTTTGCATCGATTTGCACAGTACGTAGCACCTGAAAAACTCGGCTCCATCGACATTATCAAGCTTAACCCTTTACTGCACAATTTTTTGTTTCCCCAAAATATTATTCATGGCGTTGTAGGGAAGCATAATAGTACCTGTACTCCCATGGAAACTTACTTTAGCGAATGTCTGTGGTTTCAATTAGCAGAAAAAGGGTATGTTGCATATTTGCAACAATGTGCCAATAAAGAAGAAGTTGAAAGTAAAAGATAGATTTAGTGCGATTCATACTCAGATGCTTATTTGCACAAGACAATCATTGGTGCACCTATGATTTAGTGTGGAACAAAAAGAAGCATTTGTACATGTTTGTGCAGCACAGGTGGTTCCCACACTTCGTGCAGTACGTCATGCAGATTCCCGTCCAGCCAGGAAACAATGCAGTGTTTTCGGGTTATTGACAAAATGTAGAACATCGAAGCACAGACGTAAAGCTGTGCCCGTGACGACGTGACACGGCAATGTGCGGAGGCACAGCGTACTTTTGAAAAGAAAAAAGGAAATTTGACCAGAGAACATCTTGTCCACATATTGGATCGAAACGGACTTACACTCGCGGCTGTCGCGACTAATTGAATAGTCACTGCCTTCACTATCAGGAGGAATTTCTAGGCCATACCAGCGTTTCGAAGCCATTTCATTATTCCGAAGAAAATAAACCATGTACACGTTGTTGCATTTGTGCAACATAGCAACGTTCTGTCGCCAGGAACAAACTATTCCGAAATTACAATATTTTTTTTAACCTACAGAGTCAGAAGGATGTGGAGCATAGCGTAACAATTTTTTTTGCGCTTTGTCTTATGGAGAAATACATTTACAATTTGTAAAACTTACCTATATCACTGCTCCTGGGCGCGCGCAGCCTCCGCCACGTTTGTTTTGGTAGAAGATGCAAAGAATTAGCACAGATTGCAGCACAAGGTGCCGCGTTTTACAGACCAATGTTGCGGATATGCAACAACATGTACAGGAAGCTCGAAACTGACTTTGCTTCGGTTTTTAACGCCGTTCATCAGAATGTTGCGTAAATGCAACAAGGTGCAGTAAAGGGTTAAAGCGTCAGTGAACGACACTGTATGTGCGGTAATTATTTGTACACGTCCATCAAGACAGCGTTATTGCGGATGGTTAGGCATAACCACTTCGATGTCGCGTCGTCTGCTCCGCGTTGTCTGCTTCGTCCAGCTGAAAAAAAAAGCGGCACAGGCGTAAAGTAATCGCCACCGATAGACACAATGTACACATTGGCTCCTCTGAGAGGGTCACATTGGCTCACAGTCCCCGTAGGTTCGTCTGCACTGCAAGTTTAATTGTTTATTGACAAAACAACGCTCAACAGCGGTTTGTGTTGGTGCCAAGATAAAAGGCGGCACTAAAAGCCACATAACTAGGCCTGTGATCTATTCAAGTTGATTTTGAGCTGTTGCTGAAATGCAAATGTATAGAATGCTAACAATTGTAAAGTTCCGAGAGGGACGCTACCCGACATTGTTTTCAAAAAAACTGACAGCAACTCACGCAGCGGGCTTCCTCTTTCTAGCACTCACATGTGCACTACCACATGTTGGGGTTGTAATACACAAAATGGCGGCTGTTGCCCCTTATCGCGAAATGCTTCCAGGTTTGCGTTCCGAATGTATCAGCAGTTCGACCCTAGAAACAAATGTAGCAAAATATTCAGCTTGACAATGTAATATTCTGGCTACAACAGGCATTGCGTTTATTAGTTTTAAAATTTAAACACGTACTGTGCGACTGCCCAGCATATACGCTGGAGCGAAGGACGTTAGACAGTTTCCTAGCCAGCGTTGGCAGACAACTACTGTCGGAGGAAGCTATTCTCGGCCCATGGCCTGACACTGCAATTTCAATGCGTGCCACAAAAGTATTGTTGAAGTTCCTGCAGGACACCAAGCTCGACGAGCGGCTCTAGCGAGGCAACTGTCTCATGTACAGTCGACCAAAAAAGTTTACGGACCAGGGGGTCTCAGAAAATGCTAAATATACGAGTAGCCTTTAAAAGTAGCCAGTAAAACCGTACATCACGATGTTGTTCACATATACCAGTAAAGGCTGTAAATGGGAATACCAGGCTGCGTTTTGAGGCTGCGGAGATATTCAGATTTTCGTCAGATCGCTTGGTCCGCAAACTTTTTTGGTCGACTGTACATAAGCACTCACCACTTCTCTTATCATCATCATCCATCCCAATACTTTCAGTCCCCTTCCCTCTTCCCCAGTACAGAGTAGCAGACTAGAGCGCACTAGCTCAGGTCGACCTCTCTGTCTTTCCTATCAATAAATTCTATTCATTCAGTTTTAAAATTCTGTGCTACAGAGCTACCACAAACGTGTCCAACCAAATTTTCCTCCCCCTGTGCACGAAGCGAGCGGACATGCCCGGGCCCCGAGTTCTCGCTGGTTGTGATGCTTCCCGACGACAAGGACGGGCTCACGTCTCTGGAGGAGAAGCTGAGCGCGCTGACTGCGCTGCGCTGCTTCAGTAATCTCAAGCAGCGGGGTCAAGTACAGGTCAGCCTGTACTTTAAGGTGAAGCAGGTAGGGAGACGCTAAGCCACTTTAAAGGACGCATTGCTTATAAACTATAACTTGTTTTGGGCGTTCGTTTCATGTTGTAATGCAGAACACAGGCTCAATGGCAGTCTGTCGTTCTTGTTCGATGCATCTTTCCTGAAGAGCGAGAGGCTATTAATGAATATCGAAGAATTTTGCCGATGCGCCGAATAGCAGGCTACTCCATGAGGAAAAGTGAACTGATATAGGCAGTGCAGTACAGATCACAACCTACACAAGAAACACGACAACGCTTAGTAAAATAAAGTGATTCATTCAGCCGCTGTCTCTAAGGCAGTTTAAAAGTGGTTTCGTTGTGCGTGATGCATAATGCCAAGTACGCGTCTTAGAAGGGTTCACAGTATTTGATGCGTAGCGTGGTGACTACACATAGCGATTATATTGAAGCATGCGGTGGTGGCAGAATCGTACATGTTAATGTCATGTGGGCTAAGAATTTACAAATGCTCGAGCAGCTCGATTAACGGGACGATGAAGGCGTGGCAGCGGCCGTGGATGTATCGCAACGAGTGGTTGGCGAAGGGACTGTGCGGAGACCACTGCGTATGTGAGTGGAGCGGCTACAGAGTACTGCTGATACGGCATTGGTAGGGCCTGATCAACGTGTTCTTCAAGAACTCACCAGAGCGTCGATGCGAACTGCGTCGGAGGTGGTTCCGTTAGCGGCTCTGTTTGGGGCAATCCGGCGAAATGTAGTAGAGAAAGCTGACGTACAACTTCGTCCCACATCGAATGCTTGGATTTGTCTAAGAAGTCGGAATGATCAAAGGACGGAGCAGAGAGGAGTAGAGGTGGTCTCGTCACTCAGGGACGTCTGGTTAAATCTCGCTGCCTCCTAAAATTGCCGTAGCTTTGTGACAGGCGTCTGAGGGCTGCTACGGTAAGTGTACTGTTTTGAAAATACCATCAGTGATTACTTTCAGTATATGATTCACCTTGTCATTTGCGGACATCGAAGGATCCACACGTTTGCATAGGTTTTGAATGTCTTCAATATAACAGATGAAAGTTTCGCGCAGTTGTCGCGCTCACTCACTCAACCGCTGCTCGGAGTGAAACTTGGGAACGGCGGGGCAACAAAAGCTTCAGCGAAACTGGTCCTAAATACTGACTAGGACTGAAAGTCGGCAGCGTTATTTTTACGCCAGAGGCGAGACAAGCCCGCAAGGTAGAAGATGACGCCAATTAACTGGGAGGTATCGTCCCATGGGTACTGCGAGCCCAACCGTTAGTATGAGGACAGCCAGTCATTGAAGTCCTGCTCAGCCGTGCCGCTGCCGCGGGATATCTGCGGTGAAGAGCTCCCAAGCAGGGCACGGAAGATGACAGGCACGTGCGCTGCATAGAGTCGGGCTTAACTGAAGGTGCAGTTCGAGACCGGGGTTCCAACGTGGAAATGGTCTGAATGGGTGTTTTCAAGAGGTCAATAGGTAGCGTCAAGCGTAAGCTTGCAGCGAAGTCATAGAGCAGGAACAGCTTGAAGCCCGAACGGCTGACATTCGGGCCAAGCGCTGGCCATCCGGCTCGCTGAGTGGCTGCACTGCAGGCATCCAATAGACGATTGTACTGGCCTAGTCCGTCTGCTATTCCTCGTTAGAGATGCATTTTCAGCCTAGATGTTAGTACTGTACTCTCTCGGGCAAATAGCCTCCACGTGCACATAAATTATGACATGTCCGTTAAACGCAAGGGTGACCTTAGCCGTTTTGGTTTAAATAGGACGTGTTTAGTATTTTCCGCATTTATTCGAAGGACTTCATGTCTTCGGTTGGTAGCATACGAGCTTTCAAGCAATAACTTAGTCGAAGTGGTTCATCGCTCATATGCCATTGTAAATATCTAGCGGCACAAGACGATGAGGACTGCAACAACTTTAACGAATGCAGACAAATACAAAAAGGTTCTTCCTGCAAGTTTTGCTTTGATCGTAGTCATTCCGCGCCACTCGTTTTTCAGTTAGCAGAATAAACAAATTATTTTACCTTGATACTGTGCAAACTGACGCTTGAGCAATTTTACAGAACACGGAGATCCCATATCTGATCACTGCAGCATGCCTTACACAGTCGAACGCATTCATAACGAAGTGTTTGGGGCCTACAAAGTCATTAGTTACAGAGGTCACTTCGTTGCAAACGTCGCGCACCCTACACTTCACAATAGAACCGGAACATAATGATTCCATCGTCGTACAGGTTATTTCATTGTACAGGCATTCGTTGTCAATGCGCTCGACCGCAGTGGCTTTCAGGTCCAGTATCCTAGCTTTGTTCTATTTTAGAAGCAGTATGCGCGTTAGTTGAAGCATACAGCATTATTTATTTTACAATTTCGTGCTATCATTACTACACAGCCAGTTTGCTGAACCTTTCTTTTTCAATTTTTCCTTCTGAAATGATTTTTTGTGAGTGATTTGCTTGCTGCAATGGATGTTCCTAGTCGTGTGGTGCGTTTTACTCAATGTGAAATTGGGCATGTAAGTCGTGTCAGTTAGCGAATAAATAAGGAAAATTTATTAAATTTTGAGTAAGTGCGAAATTTTAGTATGCCATCGTCTTGAAATGCAGTAACAATAAATGCCTGGAAATCGGAAGGTTAAATGTAGCCGCGTCAGGTATTGATCTGAGCACTTAACGCACTTAGGCGTCACGTGCCAGAATAATGCATCGAAAATGAAATAAAAAAAATAAAATATGGGGTTTAAAAGTGCCAAAACCACTTTCTGATTATGAGGCACGCCGTAGCGGAGAACTCCGGAAATTTCGACCACCTGGGGTTTTTTAACGTGCACCTAAATCTGAGTACACGGGTGTTTTCGCATTTCGCCTCCATCGAAATGCGGCCGCCGCGGCCGGGATTCGATCCCGCGACCTCGTGCTCAGCCGCCCAACGCCATAGCCACTGAGCAACCACGGCGGGTATCGAAAAGAAAGGGCGTGACGAAAATTGTGATAGTTTGAACGGCGCTCCAAAGCCGAATACGTTTAAAATGTTTTAAAACCAGCTTAATAAAACAAGTTCACGCACGTTCTACGCGATGCCTTTCTTATGAGTGGCATAAAAGGTGCATTTTCAGGCATGGTAGAGATGAAATACGTGATGTTCCGTATTTTATGCTTCCGTAAAGGGTTCTTGCTAACATCACAGCCGTCACTGAAAACTTGAAACTTCCCATCCATTCTTCAGATGAGCGAATTTCATTATCGCAAGACGCAAGAAACAGGCTTAAAGTAATGATTCAATGCAGAGAAACAATTGGCGCCGGAACACTGCTTACTAGCACCCTACAGAAATGTATGTTATATTATTCGCCTCTCACTCGATGCTAGTTTCAAACGAAAGCACTTGCTTTTACTTCGGTGGAATGATTTCCTCACTCCTCCGTAACTGATTCGACGCCTGCCATCCAGGTGATAGATCTGGCTCCGGTGATGTCCGCTCTTGGTGTTCGCGACGTGTTCACCGATTCCGCCGAGCTCTGGGGCTCAAAGCGGGGCGACAAGCGGGTGACGCTGATGCGCCACGCGGCCGCCTTCGAGACGGCGCGCTCGGGTGGCCGTCGCAGCTCGCGCACGAAGCAGCCCCAGAGTCGCGTGGCCCGCCTGGCGCGTGCCCTCGGAGCCCTGTTGTTGTTCCCGCGCTTGCGCCCCCGCGTGTTCAGCGTGGACCGCCCCTTTGTATTCTTCGTCACGTGCTCTCGCCCGGACGCGGTCATGCTGCTCGGTTCCGTGCGCAAGATATCCCGCTGACGATCGGCGTCGAACTCGGAACACATATGCACCATTGCGCATGGTTACTCAAAGGGGCGGCCATATTTTTGGAATAAGTGTGTTCTAGTATTCACTGATACTGTACAGTTATTTTTAGTTTATGTTACCGAATACATATTGCTGCCTTTCCTAAAAAAAAAAGAAAACCGTCCCATGCCTTGATAGGCGCGACTGACCCCCGTATGCAGAAATGCAACTTAAGTCGAAGCACATGCTTGACTTGATTTAGATGACGCCTGGCGTTAACGTGCCCAAAGACGCTCACTGCGTTTCCTTCGGCGCGTTCCCGATAGGCGTCACTCGGATCAAGTCAAGCATGGGCTTCAACTTAAGTTGCATTTCTGCATACGGGGGTGAGTCAGTAATGTATATTAGCAGTGCTTAGAAGGGTAACCTTATTTTGGATAGTCCTGACTGTGACATATATACTAAATCACGTGATTCAACATACGTTAGCTTTCTTTGAAATCGGTTGCGAAAAATAAAGCTTGCGTTAACTACTGCGAGATTTTGCAGGAGTTTAAAGGTAGGTAGTAGCAAGTTTCGCAAGCAAGCAAAGAAGTTTGGGGACCACTTGAAGTTCCGACTGAATTTGTCAATAACAACGAACGTCTTTGTGTAAAGTGCGTGAACTGGTGGACTATAAACAAACCTCAAGTGGGCAAAATTATTGCTGAGTATACCTCTATGATGTGTAGGAATACGTCTGTTCTCGCACAGCGCTACAATAAAACGGAAAACCTTGCCCACTTTTCAAATGATGCCATCAGAAGAACACTTTGAGCAACAGGGGAGCTTTGCATGCGAAAAAGTCATTGATATCTGCAAAAATTTACCTATTAGCAACTAAAAAACTGGCAAAGCGCAATTGAGATTATTATATCTCGCTTTGAAATATTTAGGTAAACTGCCTGAATGCAATAATGTGATGAAGCGGTGCTTAATCCGTCTACACTTGGACCTTTCTAATCACAGATCAGTGTCCTCTATCGTTCGGTTAATATTCTTATGGCAGTGTGATTATCTGTTGTCATTTTCTTCCGTTCGTATGCATGTATGTTTTTTTTTTCTTTTGAAGTATTACGGCGAATTTCAAGAAACTACTCCTGTAATGCTAGGTGGGCTGTGCGAGCAACTAGGAAGCAGCTTCCACGTTTTCTACAATAAAAAAAGTGCTCTGTATAATTATTGCAACTAGCATCGCGCAAACAATTCACGCGGCAAAGGAGCGCTGACCTACAGAAATGCAGCCGAAGGTATCCGTGCCCGGCCTGGAAAAGCCAGCAGTGTGCAAACTGGTCGGGTGGAACTTGGATGCATAAGAAAAATAACTTTCGGCTACAATGTGCCTGTCAGGCATTTCGTTTCCTACAATTATTACTAGAGGGCACTCTGGTGCTGCAATCGTTCAGCCACCACGAGAATCGTCGGAAGTACATGAATTTGTGTGATCTTCGTGCTTGTGGATACAGACGTTCTTGCGGCTTTGTTTATTGCGCTTTATAGGCCTTCATTGTCATAAATTTGAGAGGAACCTTTACTTTTCAAAGTGAAGAAGTCGGTGCAAACACGCAGAAGTTCTACTGATCGCAACGGTTGAGCTTATCAAGCTGCCAGAATCGAAACTCGCCATGCGTCTCCAGGCACTAGCTGGCCCGGGATAAATTCATAAACGCGTTTTGTGACGCTTGTACGTGGCGTAATGGTTTCAATACCGCTCGTTTGTTCTATAGAGGTAGTGTGTTCGAAAGATTTACTAATGTTCATGTAATTATTTATTACGTAGTACTTTGGTACAAATGACGAGTTTACAAAGTCACGAAGCCGTTTGAAGCCGGAAGGACGAAGTTTAGGCAAATTCATGCACTCCCCATAATTCACATGCTGGCTGAACAACCCCCATTGCAGCTCCAGTAGACACTAGCGCTAGAGTTGCCTCTAGTGATTATCGTATGAAACTCTATGCTGTCAGGCACATGAAGAAGTGCAAGCGTGGCACTTCCGAAGGCAGCTTCCTGATGAACTACTCCTTCAGTGGGCATGCACGCAGCACTCGTTGCACTATGCCTCATGCGCAACTTTTCTTCGCTCCACAGTTGCCTATTTGACCCTGTATGCTAAACGGAGTGATAATCGCTCACTTTTGCTGCTCCCATGCCCACTTGTCTTATATGCTACTATGTGTGATTGTCTCGACGTGGCACTGTTGTTGCAATGCGGTGATGTCGAGGAAAACCCTGGGCCTCCAAGGGTGCAGAGGTCGGCTCAAGATGACTCTGCCTCGAGTAGTCTTCCCGAATACCAGTGTGATCAAATGGGTACCATGCTATTAATGCTAAAAAACAAAGAAGTTGACAGTCGAGCTTACTAAAGGTCAATCCGAGTTGAAATTGGATATGAAGGATGTGAAAGCCAGCCAAAACGCAATCGGAGGCAAGCTACCTGATATTTTCCGCCGTCTTGAATCACATGAAAATAAATCTGAAACACTAGACACACTTTGCAATGATATCGTCATACTTCAAGAGAGCGCTGAACGGTCGAGAAAGCAGCAGGACACCCTAGTCTCGCGCTAGATGACTTGGAAGACAGATCAAGGTGGAATAACCTGGTTTTTCACGGCATATCCGATTCCCATGAGTCATGGCTGCAAACTGAACAGAAAACTGTGGATGCCCTATCGTCAGCGATGGGAAATGCCTTGCCATCAAACTCAGTTGAACAGGTGCATCTAATTGGGACATTTTCAAGTACCAAGTGCCGTCCGGTAATAATGAAACTATGAAACTTCAAAATTAAGGAGAGCATACTTTCGTGGCGCAGCCAGCTTAAAGGTAGTAACATTTCAGTAACTGAGGACTTCTCGTATGCGACAAGGCTCGCTCGAAAAAAGCTTCTCGAATTTGGTAAAAACCAGCCTGATTTCCCTTCATTTAAACTACGTTTTAACAAGCTTTTCATTGATAAACAATGTCTTACGCATGATTCAACAAGTGACAGCGTTAAGCAAGTTAAAAGTAGTGTTCCAGATCACGCAATCGCACCTGACAATCTGCGTCATCATCCTGCTACATAGCAATGCGCAAAGGGCAATAGCGTATCCTTAACACCACAACTCTCCGTGCTTGTCGGAAACGCTAGAAGTGTGTTTCGCTAACGCGTGGAACTGGAATCGCTCATCGATAGCTGTGATGCTGGTATCATTGCATTAACATAAACGTGGCTACAACCCCATGTGCAAGATTGTGAAATATTTGACATGTCTCGATTTCGTACCTTGCGTTGCGATCGCACTAATCGCAAAGGCGGAGGCGTACTATTCGCTATTTCAAAATCCCTGCAAGGCCATCAAGTTCACTTATACTGTAACCTGGAAGTTGTGTGCGCGTGCGGTGATATCGGTTACCGTAAAATTACTATTGTTGTCTGCTACCGCGCTCCATGGCCTAACCATCCACTTTCACCACTGAGCGTCACGATATGCTTAACACCCTTACTCTGCGGCATCCTTCGAACCCCATTATATTATTGGGGCATTTCAACTTCCGCAACATATGCTGGACTACTGAACCTCCGCACTGTTATTCATTTTCTTTGCAAAGTAACGACTTTCTTGATCTCTGCTCTTTGTTTTCCCTAACACAATTAGTATTAGAACCAACGAGAATCTCGGAAAGCGCTGCTAACCTCCTTGACTTAATATTATGCTCTCATCCTGACATAGTTACCAATGTTTCATGCTTACCGGGCTTAGGCGGTCACCTGGGTCTTTCTTTCAACATATTATCTCCTGTGATAAAACCAATAGTTGAGAAAAAAAATAATTTACCACTACGATAGGGCCAACTTTGACGATATTAATAATAAACCAGCTAATTTTCTTGACCCTTTCCTAAGCCAATTATATGATCGCACGGTTAAAGAGAACTGCACCGTTTTCAAAGATAAAATACATGAGCTTACCGACAAGTTTATTCCATCAATGGATGGAAACAACTTTATTTTGAATCCGGCAAACTTGACGACCCGGGCACAGGTCTCCCATGAGGGGACTTCGAGGCCTTGCCTGGTCGCCGCCTCTCGGGGTTGCTGGCCAGCCCACTCTTGTGTCTTGAGGTTGGAGCTGCACAGAGCGGCGGCCCACTTCGACGCAAGAGCCTCCGGAGCTAATGCCATTGTAGCTGATGTAACCCGACACTCCCACAACATGTGTGACAGCGTCGCTCTAGTTTCCTGACATAATTTGCAAAGAGCAGTCGGGTATTGCGCGGGGAAAATGTGCTGCAATCGCACCGGACTGGTGAATGTTTCTGTTTGCAATTGTCGCCAGATGACTGCCTGGCGACGTTTCAGCATGGGGTGAGGTGGAGGCAGCAGCCTCCTGCCTAGCTGGTAGTGCTTGGTGGTGTCATTGTACCTGACCAGGCGTTCTCGCGTATTTTGAACCAGGAGTTCCGAACTCGAAGAGGTGGTCTCCGATTCTGCGCGGCGGGTCAGTTCTCGCGCAGAGCGGTGTGCTACCTCGTTCAGTTTAATGAGGCCCTCATCGGTGGCGGTGGCGACGTGCGCTGGAAACCACACGATCGCGGTGTTATCGAAGTGCTGTCGACCAGCTTTCCTTAGAATCTGGAGAGCTTGGAAGGAAATGCGCCCCCGCGCGTAGTTGCGAACGGCGGATTGTGAGTCGCTAAAAACTACCTCGCAGAGGGGGTCAGTCAGCGCAAGCGCAATCGCTACCTCTTCTGCTGTTTCGGGGTAATCCGTTGCGACACTACACACGTGCGTAAGCCGGGAGCTAACGTCTACGGCTACCGCCGTGAGCCGGTGTTCTCGTGTGTATTCTGTGGCGTCTACAAAGCGCGTAGTCCTCTTTCCATCCAAGCAGCGCAGCAGTGCCTTGGCATGGGCCTGGCGTCGGCCCCGATTAAATTCGGGGTGCATGTTTCGAGGTATAGGGGCGACAATCAGAGTGTCGCTGAGGTCGGGTGGAATTATCTGTTTCTGACCGTGTTGCACGTGGTAGTTGAAGCCGAGTTTCTGCAGCCGAGGTTCTTTGCGCATCCACGATTTTCTCAAGCGTGTTGTATACCCCCAGCTGTAGCAGACGAGCAGTGCTTGTGGACTCCGGTAGGCCAAGGGCGATCTTGTAAGTCTTACGTATGAGGGTGTTGATTTTCTCCCTTTTAGTGACATTCCAGTTGTGGAAGGCAGCCACATAAGTGATGTGACTGATTGCGAAAGAGCTTATGAGGCGCATAACACTGTCCTCCTTCATGCCCGTGTGCTTGTTTGTATTGCGTTTGATCAGACGGGTAGCCGCTGTACCCTAGCCTTCGATTTTGCGAATAGCTTCTATGTTTGACCCGTTGGCTGTTATATGCATGCCTAGGATGCGTATCTTCAGGACTCGGGGAATGCAGGAGCCGTCTTGCGTATAGAGGATTATGTCGTCACCTTAGCGCGATTCGGCTGTAGGCTTGGGCCGGCGGCGCGGGCGGTAGACGAGCAGCTCCGATTTCAGTGGAGATAGTCGGAGACCTGTGTCTTGGAGGTAGATTTCAACTGCAGAGAGCGCTGCTTGTAAGGTGCATTCTATCTGACCGTCACTGCCCTTGTTGACCCAGAGGGGGATGTCATCTGCATACAAGGCGTGATGGAGGCAATCGATCTCGTCGAGGTAGGCCGGGAGACCCAGCATCCCGAGGTTTAAAAGGAGCGGGGATATGACCGATCCTTGAGGAGTGCCGGTGCTTCCTAGTGTATGTTCGTCGGATGTCATGCTGCCGACCGCGAGGGTGGCTGTGCGTCGTGACAGGAAGTCTCTGACGTAGTTGTAGCTTCGCTCACCCAAGTTTAGCTTGTTTATGCGGCTCAGGATTGCTGCATGTGCTACATTGTCAAATGCCTTTTCCAGATCTAGGCCGAGGATGGCCCGGTTGCCACTAGTTGGGTCATTGATAATCTGGTGGTAGAGCTGGAGCATGACGTCTTGAGTGGAGAGGTGTGACCGAAAGCCCACCATAGTGGGGCCTAGGCTCCAGTGTCCTCGAGGTGGTGGTTGATGCGGGAGAGGAACGCGTGCTCCATCACCTTGGCAACGCAGGATGTGAGGGAAATGGGCCGCAAGTGATCGAGGCTGGACGGCTTGCCTGGCTTCGGTATTAGGACGGCTTTAGAGCGTTTCCACGCCTCTGGGATGCGACCTGCTCACCAGCATTTGTTGATGTATGCCGTAAGAGCGGTTATCGAGGCACCATCGAGGTTTCTTAGAGTCTTGTTCGTAACCTTGTCGGGACCAGGTGCTGATTTGCCATTAGGTCGTGGAGAGCTGCGCGGATCTCTGACTCGTGAAATTCTTCATCGAGTGTCACATTTGTGTCTCCAGTGTAATCTCCGTATTGAACATCGGGCCGTTGAGGGAAGTACTTGGCTAGTAGGCATGTCACGAGCTGGTGATCACTTGTGGTAGCCTGCTCCTTGTGCAAAAGGCGTTGCAGGTTTGCTCGCTGAGCAGACTTGCTCTGCGTTTCCCCCAAGAGGTGACGAAGGAGACGCCACGTGCTGCCATTGTGGAGCCGCCCATCGACTGCGTTGCAGATGTCATACCACTGTTGGCGGCTTAAGGTCCGGCAGTGTTCTTCCAGCTGGCGATTGATATGTGCGATCTTCTTACGAAGCTTTCGGTTGTGCCTTTGCTTCTTCCATCTTGCGTTTAGTGACGTCTTCGCTTCCCAGAGGTGGGCTAGTCGGCTGTCCATCTTTTCAACCTGGACTTCGGGTACGAGCGTCTGCGTTCCCTTCTTCATGTCGTTTTTGAGCGTCTCCATCCATGCCTCGATGTCAACGATGTTCTGCTCACCTCTGTGTTCAACTCGCTGCTTTCGGAATTTGTTCCAGTCTGTCCATTTGAATGGCTTAGGAAAAGGGGGTGTACCCGCCTGAGGAATTCGTGTTAACGCGATAGCGTTAAGGAGCTCGTGTCGCAGAAAAGCCGGTGTCGTCGGCGTCGGTGTCGGCGTCGGTGTCGGCGTCAGCGTTTCGCGGCGTTGACCGTGAGCGATAAATCACGGCAGGCACTCCATAAATAAAAAGCAACTTCCAAGATGGTCTGGGTGGGAATCGAACCAGGGTCTCCGGAGTGTGAGACGGAGACGCTACCACTCAGCCACGATTTCGATGCTTCCAAAAGGTACAAACGTGCCTCTAGTGAATGCGGTGTTGCCTTCGAAACGAGCCGTGGAAAGTTATACTGTGGTGTATATAGGTAATCATGAACATGTAACTTACAGAAGTCGCAATTACACGAGTAGCGAAGTGCGTTTCGCTGCATTTCTTCTGCGCTTTCCGCACACGGAGAGCCATCTTGCGGCAAACACAAAAGAGCCCCTCCTCTCCATGTACGGCGCTGCCCCGACAGATGGCGCGCCACGCGCGCATAGGAGCTGTCGCGGTTCGGACTCTCTCCCCTGACAACGCTTCGCCTCGCTCCCTCCGCAGAATCAAGCGTCCTTCCTTTCTTTAGATCACTATCTCTCTATCTCTCTGCCCGTGCCGATCACGGCGTTTGGCTGGCGTGCATCATTTCCCCCTCCGGGATACCGCGTTCTTTGGTTCGCTCCGCTTGCTCAGGCGCACGTTTCATTGCTGCGCCGAACGCCGCGTTGCTCGACAATATGGCTCGACGCTCACCGCGTCTGATGCGGGGCGCCTCGTAAGTGATGGCTGCCCTGTAGCCCATTGTCTTACACCCATTGGCGGGTCGACGGGAACGCTATCGCGTTCCACTCTTGAAGGCGAAGCTTAAGCGTCCTCCAATTTTTTCTATGATCATGTGGTCACTACCGAGATCTTCAAAGGTATTGCACCATATGGCTTGAGGGATGTTACGGACCGCCGTCAGGTCTGGTGTCGTGTCCCGTGCCGTAGAGGTACCCGTGCGGGTCGGCGCCGTGGGATCAGTAATAAGAGTTAATTCGGCATCATGCAGGTCCTGCCACAGGCGTCGACCTTTGGCGTAATATCTTGCAATGTTAAGAAACCCTGGTTCAATTTCAAGTTAAAAAATGGCTGTGGCTTAGGTAAGGTTAAGCCCAGGATGCGAAGCATACTAGCCTTTATTTTAGTTGTTGAACCACTGTTTAGCCTGGTGAACTGCTGTCGCTTGGGTATATTTGGTTCGGCTAGACGAAGAAACAACTCATGCATTACTTCTTCGCCTTCAAGAGTGGAACGCGACAGCGTTCCCGTCGACCCGCCAAGGGGTGTAAGACAATGGGCTACAGGGCAGCGACTACGCGTCCCGCATTGGACGCGGTGAGCGTCGAGCAAAGCAGCGTTCGGCGCGGCAACGAAATGTGCGCCTGAGCAAGAGACGCACGCCTTAGAAACAGCGCGTTTCTAAGGCAACACCGCATTCACTAGAGGCGCTTTTGTACCGCTTTGAAGCGTTGTACTCGTGGCTCAGTGGTAGCGTCTCCGTCCCACACTCCGGAGACCCTGGTTCGATTCCCACCCAGCCCGTCTTGCAAGAGTTGAGCCAAAGCCACTTCTCCTCTGTCGTGACGTCACGGTGTCACGTGATTTCATGGTCACCGCCGCGCCTGAGGAGCTGGGTTGAGCCCTCGTAATATGCTTCGCATAAAAGGCTTTCCAACCGAGACAAACGACTGCATCGAATAGCGAATAAAAGTTCACTGGTATCGAAATGGGACGCTTATAAGGAGGCAAACAGTACTTACGCAGAAGCTATTAAACTTGCCAAAAAAGCATTCCAAGTACACACTTTGCACAGAATGCTTGCGAATGACCCTAAAAAGTTTTGGCGTGTTATTAACCCTTCCAAAGATAATTCAATCACGTTGACTAATTCCAATGGTTCACCGGTACCCGAAGATGTATGTCCCCATATCCTTAACTGTGTGTTCTGTAACAACTTTATCGTATCTGGTCACCCTGTGCTTCCAACTCTCGAGTCTTGCCACTACCAACCTATGGACTTTATTATCATTGAACCTCTTGGGGTCGAAAATGTAATTAATGGTCTCAAGTTGTCATCATCTCCTGGTGCTGATTTGGTTAATGCGAAATTTTTGAAAAATACTGTTGTTTATTCATCTGTCTGCTTTCAAAAATGTTGCAGCAATCCTTAGATAGCCATCGGCTACCTGCAGATTAGAAGGTCGGGAAGGTGGTCCCACTTCATAAGTCCGGTAGCAAACGTTCGCCCCTCAACTACCGCCCCATTTCCCTCACAAGCATTCCTTGCAAGGTTCTTGAGCATATTCTGTGCTCACATTTAGCAAAGCACTTACACAATAATTCATTTTTATCAAAAGCACAACATGGTTTCCGAAAAAACTTGCCATGTGAAACGCAACTCCTTTCTTTTACTCACAGCCTTCATCTTATTCTCGACAAAAGTTCTTTCTCAGACTGTGTTTTCTTTGATTTCGCCAAGGCCTTCGACAAAGTGTGTCATAAATTACTTCTATTTAAACTTACCAAACTTAACCTCGATCCTCACCTGTTTGCACTGCTTGAACATTTTCTCTTTAATCGGTCACAGTATGGTCACTCTGGTGTGCCCCGATCATCAGTTATAGGCCCTCTTCTTTTCTTAATTTACATTAACGATTTACTCAATAATGTTTGTTCTAATAATTACCTTTTCGCAGATGACTGTGTTATCCTCCGTGAAATCTCGGAGAAATCTGATCACAAATTTTTACAAGACGATATAAGCGCTATCTCTAACTGGTGTGACGTATGGTTAATGCAATTTAACGTAACTAAATGTAAATGTATGCGTGTAACTCACAGCAATATTCCACTACCGAACTATTGCCTTTATGATACTCCCCTGGATGTCGTAAGCTCCTATAGATACCTAGGTGTCCACATAACCTCGTCACTTTCCTGTTCGCTGCACATCGACAACGTAATTAACAATACTAATGGCATGCTAGGTTATCTTCGCCGAAATTTTTCTTCTGCTCCTACATCATTAAAATTAAACCTATACAAAACGCTTACTAGGAGTAAAATCCATCCATTTGGGACCCGCACCTCGAAACCTTTACTCAGTCACTTGAACTAATCCAAAACAATGCCGCACGTTTCATTCATAGCAAATACAGCCGTACATCAAGCGTAACTGCCATGAAAAACTCTTCGCTGCTTGCTCCTCTCCCAGCCCGGCTTAAGTGCTTTCGCCTTGCTTTATTTTAAAAACCATATTTCCACAATTCGTATCTACGCGATAATCTAATATCATCTCCTACCTACATTTCCTCTCGCATCGACCGTAGCCATAACGTTGGAATGATTCACTGCCGCACCAGAACCTGTGACGAATCATTTACTCCTAGGACCTCGCAGGAATGGAACCACGTTCCCGGCGCAGTTGTCGCAATCAAGGACAACTCAAAGTTTCGTTCGGCCTTATCAGACATCATTACTCCTGGATACAATTAACTAATCAAATTTGCTGTTTATTGCTACTTTGTTTATTTACTTATCTATGTTTTTTTGCCCACTCCCCTCTGTAGTACTTCGGTCATGGAGGTACAAAAAAATAAATAAAATAATGTTTGGCTTCCTGCTTATGTTGCAAAGGTTGTGTACAAGTGGGTCCGAAACAAAACAGCTGCGGATGGGGCAGGATGTCGTGAACAGCTCACTGACAGTGCTGGAGAACAAGAGGGATAAAATTGCAGGTCCACCACCAGCCGAGCAGGGAGACTTCGTCACCACACTTGAGAACGCTTCAGCAGTTCCAGTCTTATTTTCCGTGCTGTCAGGGTACACGACAAGTTTTAGCCTGTAAGAACATAGACCGCCGATCTCAGAAGCCTTTAAAATCGCGAGCACTATCGAGGTACTTAGCAAAAGGCTAGTCAGCTCATGAGCACTTACAACACTAGTGAGGCACCGTTAATTTGGTCGAGACATTAGAGAGTTCTAGAATTGGGGGCTTAAGGCTATGGGCCCCCAAGCCGCGTTGCGTCGGTTGCTCTTGGGTTTAGAAGAGCAGCAGAGTTTGAGGATTCGGTCGAATGCAGACAGCGTTGGGTTGAGCGCTCGGGACGCCGCAGTGTGGAAAATAGAAAGTCGCTTGAAAGCAGAAACAAAGAACCTGTATTCTTGCAAGTGAAAACGAACAGAATGCATTTTTGAGCAAAGGGAGCGAACAATAATATGTAAGAAACGTAATCACTGTGTTAGTATCGGTTAGTGTTACGAATTAAGTGTGAAATTCTAAGCGAAGCAAAGCCAATCGAAACCAAGTGCTCTTAGTTGGTGTTCTCTCGTGACGCACTGCAAAACTGCGAGTTCAGCCGCGTGAAATGGCAAAAATCAGTCGAAGTACCGCAAGTTTGCTCTGCGACCATCTGCTGTACGCCCTCGCTGTCCCCCGCGAGGGCGGCCCAAGACTGGCTTGGTTTCTACGCATGCGCACTTGCGGACCGCAATTTTCTTAGGTCCCCAAGCCGCTTGGGCGCCCAATTCTAAATCTTTCTATTAACAAGGCAACAGTCCCTATGCGCGTACTGGATCAGTTACGGGCATGGCTAGTTGATCGCATCAGTGAGGTGGAGTGTCTGTGTCACACTAATGTTTACAAACCGAATAAGTCATCAGTACATGCACGTACCCAGGGGGGGGGCGCGGGGGGGGCCGGGCCCCCCCCCGACATCCAATGGCATACCCCCTCTCCCCCTCCCCACCCACGCCACCACTCCTCACACATTCCTAAAGCGCTGCCAGATCAATGTCGAGACTTGGCAGCTATTCATCGGTCAGCATTATGCTGCCTTTTTCACTCCTTTTAGATGGCCGTAGTTACCGGCATCTCTTGTAATGTGAAGGACAGTTTTCTCATAGATTCCGCACCCGCACGATTAACTCGAGATCCGCTCAGTTGTCACCATCTATTCAACCGTCACGCGCATAGCTGATGCTTTTGTTAGTTCAACCTTCTTTGTTTAGGCTGATCCTGGGACCAGGAGAGGGATGCGGCTGTTACTCAGCTGGTCTGTACTCTCATGGAACGAGTTGCGGCCAGAGAAAACACCAATTGCGTTTAACTTTTCCCTTTGCTTCATTATTTCCTTGAGTTACGGCTCGCCGCGACGCTGGCAGATACCCGGAACCATATACACGTGATATGGGTTAGATAAGGTGGGAAATAAAATGATGTGAAAGAGTGTCCATCATGAAACCCTGCAATAACCCTTATACCCATAAGCAAGATGACTGTCGGCAGTTACCTCGTCTGTTTTTCCTTAATTGTAAGCACTTTTCGTGCAAAATTGGAAACCGGAAACAAAAATCGCAAGGAGTTGAGAAATTAAGTGATCTACTAAGGGAGAGAGCCAACGCAACAACCAAACTGCAAGCAAAAGAGAATAATAAAAATGATAACCATTGTTTATGAGAATATTTATGGATCAAGATCTTATTTATAAAGGAAGTAGAGAAAACGCCGCCGCAAGTGGAGAATAATTACTGGCTTTGAATTACGCTTCTACAGTTATCGGTCGAACCACCTCACGTAGCCACTTCTCTGCTGTGCTTATGTGAGTGTTTTTGTAACATTTCTCGGTGAGCGCAGTACATCTAGAATCGCAGAGTCCTGCGCTCTACGCGGTTGTATCGGACTGGCGGCCGCACAGCGTTACGCAATTCGCGGAACTGTCAAAACTGATCCACAAGGCGAAAATAACTGATATTCCAAACTATAACATGTGAAATACTGAAGAAGCCGTAAAAAAACGAACGCTGCCTGAAATCATTAAAAAAGAATCCTGGCATAGGACAAACCATGATGTATGCACTAAAAGATAAGAGGGATAATATCATAAGAAATCTCGAAGATTTCTAAGCTGACCTGTATACAGTACCCAGAGGAGTCACGATACCTCACTTAGAAACAGTAATGAACAGGATACAGAAACTCTCCTATAACTAGCGATGAGGTCAGAAGGGCGCTGCAAGACATGAAACGATGAAGAGCGGGAGAAGAAGATGGAATTAGAGTCGATTTAATCAAAGATGGAGGAGACATATTGCTAGAAAAGCTGGCGACTCTGTATACGAAGTGTCTATCGACTGCAAGGGTTCCAGAGAACTGGAAGAATGCAAACATCATACTAATCCACAAAAAAGGAGACGTTGAAGAATTGAAAAATTATAGGACCATTAGCTTGCTCCCAGTATTATATAAGATATTTACCAAAATAATCTCCAATAGAATAAGGGCAACACTGCATTTTGTCAGCCAAAAGAACAGGCCCGCTTCAGGAAGAGATACCTTACAATGGATCACATCCATGTCATCAATCAGGTTATCGCGAAATCTGCAGAGTACAATAACCCTCTCTATGTGGCTTATATAGATTACGAAAATGCATTTGATTCAGTAGAGATACCAGCAGTCTAGATGCACTACGTAATCAAGGACTACAGAACGCTTACGTAAAAAGCTTGAAAAATATTGCTACATGCGTGTGGTATTTGTTTGTTTGAACGAGGTGCGTGGGCGCCATCACTCCAGAAAAGAGGAGGAAGAACGAACTGAACTCACGCTGTGAATCTAACCGGTCAGCGCTGCAACCGTTGTTGTAAATATAATCTGTAAATAGTTTCTCGTCTTACTGGCTCGTCCTTCGCGTAAGAATATATACAGAGTTTCTACAGCTATCTGAATTCTACACAAGAAAAGCAGGGAGATACCTTTAGAGAAATTGATCAGACAGGACGACACAATTTCTCCAAAGCAATTCACTGCGCGCTTAGAAGAATTCAAGCTATTAAAGTGGGAAGGCTTAGGACTAAAGATCGACGGCAAATATCTCAGCAACCTTCGGTTTGCCGATGACATTGTTCTATTCAACAACAATGCAGACGAATTACAACAAATGATTGGAGACCTTAACAGAGTGAGCGTAAAAGTGGGGTTGAATATTAATATGCAGAAGCTGATGATAATGATAAATAGCCGGGCAAAGGAACAAGAGATCAGGATCGCCAGTCGGCCACTAGAGACTGTGAAGGAGTACGTTTACCTAGGTCAATTTATCACAGGGAACCCTGATCATGAGAAGGAAATTCACAGAAGAATAAAAATAGGTTGGATCGCATACGGCAGACATTGCCAGCTCCTGACTGGAAGCTTACCATTATTATTGAAAAGTAAGGTGTGCAATCAGTGCATTTTTCCAGTGCTGACATATGGGGCAGAAACTTGAGAATGAGTTAAGGACCGCGCAAAGCGCGATCGAACGAAGATTGCTAGGCATACCGTTAAGAGAGAGAAAGAGAGCGGTTTGGATCACAGAGCGAATGGGTATAGACGATATTCTAATTGACATCAAGAGGACAAAATGTAGCTGGGCAGGTCATGTAATGTGCCGGTTAGATAACCGTTGGACCATTAGGGTTACAGAATGGGTACCAAGAGAAGGAAAACGCAATCCAGGACGACAAAACACTAAGTGGAGCGATGAAATTAGGAAATTCGCGGGCGCTAGTTGGAATCGGTTGGCGCAGGACAGGGGTAATTGGAGATCGCAGGGAGAGGCCTTCGTCCTGCAGTGGACATAAAACAGGATGATGATGATGATGATGATGATGATGATGATGATGATGAAGGTGGTGGGCCCCCCCCCCCCCCCGAAAAAAAAGCCTGGGTACGTGCCTGCATCAGTACAAACAATCTGTTACATCGAAAAGGAGCTACTTAAAACTGATGCCTTTAATCAGGGCTTTCTTCACAAGGCAGATGCTTTCAGTCAGAAAGACAAGTAATCAGCAGGGCACCAAGGTTTTCAAAATAAATGGCGGGGGCTGCACCTGTGTTCTAGGCAACCATACGTTTGGGGGACACCCAATGGCCTTGCCGTGTGCTGGTGCTGTGGTAAGAACATTATAGATTTTAAGTGCTCGTATAGCTTCTTCAGGATGTCCTGGATATTACTGGCTTGAAAACGTGCCTAGCTCTCGCCAATCGTGGGCTAACACTGCAGCAAGAACATGTCAAAAGCAGACGCAGATGGCTTTCTCCAACGTGGGGTTTTGTGACTTCGTCCTTTGGTCACCAAAGTTCTACCAAAAAACGTGTCTTCAGACACGATCAGCCTGGCAATAAAATTTTCACTGCTGCACGAAAGTTTTTGTAAAAACCGTCCAGCTCGAACTCATCAGCTGCTACATCACAAAGCATCGGGAGGCGGAGAGACAACAAACCAGACAGTGCAGTTCCCGGCTTTTGCAAAGGCACTGAGACTGCGAACATAGTTGAAAGTGAAAACAGTGCATGCTGCTATAAATGGCTTCACTTCTCATGTGTTACACCAAAAGTTAAACACAGGTATTTGCCAGCACCCAGAAAAAGCAAGGTTAATTTCACTGTAGGGAGCGAGAATTGGGGATCGACACACCACTGTGCCATTTCTAGGAAAAAAGCAATGGAAATATTTCACTGAACTGAGAAATCCCATTTATTTCACCCATTCCCAACGCTCATTAGGCTGCATCCTCGCAGCATGAATTCACACATTCTTTTGTTCTTTCAATTTCTACTGCTGACGACCACTTCTTGCCTTTCGGGAATATCTTGTAAGATAAATACGTGCGCGTTCCTGTTCCATCCAGATGTAGTTCCTTACAAAGTGCTCGTATTTCCATTTTCTGTAACTCATTTGACACAAATAGCAGGCAGAACTGAAACATGCAACTTAACAAATTTTAGCACTGTCATTAAATAAACTTCAGCAATTTTACATGCCAAATATACAGTGTGAAGGTATGGCACGCTGAAGTGCGGGACTACTCGTTAATTTCAGTTTACTAGGGTTCTTTAAATACGCGAGAAAGCACGGCACCGAAGTGTTTTGATTAATTCACTTCCATCAAAATGCGGTCGCCACGGACGCATTTTGATTCAGCACTCTCGGACATAGCAGCGCACCACCAAAGCCATTTTGCCACTTATAACAGGTCGCAGCACCCTGATCAACAAGCTTCATCTGCCTGAAGGAAAACAAGGTCAGCGCTTGCCCCGTTTGTACTGCAACAATTCAGGGACAAATTTAGCAGAGCAAAGTACGTATTGACTATTTTATCCTGGCTCCCTATTGCAAAACCCAGTGCCACTGGGACCCAGCGCGCCTGATTATGGGCCCAGCGCCGCGCGCTGGATGCTGGGCAGGCGCAGCTTACTGGGAGGCGCTGGCTACTCGTGCAAAAAACAGCTCTAGCGCGGTAAATATGCGGCGCCTGGATACCGTGTATATATTATTTTGAATATAGAAAGCAACAATGAGCGTTTTAGTCCAATAAAAAAAAGAAAAAGAAACGTAAAAGTACAATCGCTCTCACCAGCAGTTGAACGTCCGACCTGCAGATTACAAACCCGACCCTCAACCGCTGCGCCACGCGAACTTTTTTTTCTTTATTGCATGTAATTATCGGCACTGTCAAACCAATGCAGTTACATTACATATAAACACACAAGAGAAAACAAATTCACAGATAGTATACAGTCCAATGACAGTTCAAAATTCTGGCAAACAAATACAAGCGTCCAGACACGAAATCCTTTAAGGGACGGGATCATATGTAGCCACCACACTACGGACTTGAGCACTCTCTTCTCGGAAGATAGACCTTGTCGAGCGAGGTGGCTCGGCATGTCTGTCGACCATTCGACTTCTCCATAATGAACAAAGTCCTAATAACATAAACAAATCATATGGTGCATTACTGGCTGTCTTTTTGAAAGGAAGGAACCGGATACCATAACATGTGAGAGGAAAGTCTTTTTTGGTAGTTCTTTGTAAAATGTCCCAAAAATGAAATGCGTCACGACAAAGTATAAAGCAATGTTCTATTGTCTCGGGTTGATTGCAAAGCCTACAATTTGTATTCCCAGGTACATACACTCCTTTATCCTGAAGCCATGTTCTAACTGGCAGTGTGGAGGTGTGCAGCTTAAAGAAAAACGTTTTCGCTGCTGGCGCAATGCGCATTCTACGGACACGGCAAAAACCATCTTGACCAAATAGAGACAGATACGGCTTTCGGTACAGAGTTTCAGGGAAAAGGTCATCTATAAGTGCTACATTTAGCGACGTGCGATTAACGATAAACAAATATTCAAGGTTGAATCTGGCTTTCAAGAATGAAATAGTGTCGACAAGTTCCTTTAAGAAGCCCCATAACGGTAGTTCTTGAGCAAAGTTTGTCGTCACAAAAAGAAAAGGGAGATGCGACGCAAGACATGTTCGATTAACTGCGAGAAGGAATGGATGACGGACATTTTTAAGGTAAAATAAGCGCATGACCAATTGTCGCACAAGCAAATGCACAAGACCCCGGCCTGCCTATTCAAGCGGGAGAAAAAGGTTGTCCCTTCTCATGGCTTCCCGTGATGAATGCCAAATAAAACGTGCAAATATTCTATGAAATGACTGGACATGGACACGTGAGCAGTGCAAGATCTGCAGAGCTTACAGAAGCTTAGAAGCGAGAAATGTATTGCATGCCTTAGCTCTCGCAAAAATGGAGAGATCACGTCCTTGTCAGGTTGTCACCTTTCGACGGATAGTGGCTATCGTGGACGTCCAATGAGGTCCACTATTACGGAAGTTATCGAGAGGTACTCCAAGATATCGCAACGGAGACTGATTCCAACGAATATTTGCGAATACAGAGGCAGTGAGCGCCCACATGCCTAGCCAAAAGCCTCTACTTTTGTCAAAATTTACAGTAGCTCCTACAGTCTCACATAAACGCTGGGTAGCGTTTATTGCCTTGGTAATGCTTGGCTTATCGACGCAAAAGAAGGCAATGTCATCTGCATAAGCTAACACTTTATTTTCCTCATCGGTATACATGTATCCTTTAATGCTCGAGTCGCAAAGCACGCTTAAGCAAAGCGGTTCTAAGTATATGGCTAAGAGTAAAGGCGAGAGCGGACAACCTTGACAAACGGATGACTGTACTTGTATTATATCTGAGAGGTTACGGTTTACAATTAACTTTGTAGTGCAATGTTTATAACGCAGTGTTATACCATTGTATAATACATCCCCTAACTGAAGATGTCGCAGTAGTTGGAAAAAAAAATCGTGTTGAACCTTATCAAAGGCTTTGGCGAGGTCAATCTGGAGAAGAGCTTATTTGATCCGTACTACCCTCTATGCACTCAAGGACTGAACGTGCGATATGAACATTTGTCTGTGTAGAGCGGCCTCGAATTCCGCATGTTTGATGATCACCTACTAATTTAGTAATGACTGTCTGCAATCTATTTGTCAGTATTTTTGCAAATATTTTTTAATCCACGTTACATAACGTTATCGGCCTATATCCGTTTACTCTCTTTATTGTTTCATCATCAGTGCTTTTTGGTATTAAGGCTGTGTGGCCCTGATAGAAAGATGGAGGAAGCTCACCATATTGATAGGCTTTCTCGAAAAGCTGCTCCAGAAAAGGACACAGGAATCCCTGAAATTTTATATAAAATTCAGCACCAAGGCCATCAGGACCAGGCGTCTTGTTCTTCTGCAGCGTTTCGACGGCACAATTAATTTCTTCTGGAGTTATTGGCCCATCGACGCTGAGTCGATCTTCT
The DNA here is from genome assembly GCF_038994185.2 of Dermacentor albipictus. NCBI lineage: Eukaryota > Metazoa > Arthropoda > Arachnida > Ixodida > Ixodidae > Dermacentor > Dermacentor albipictus. The sequence continues at coordinate 13,803,725 of NW_027225569.1, forward strand.
TCTAAGTGTGGCCTAAGCGAAATAAACTGATCAGCGTTTTCTTCGTATCCACTCTGAGGCTTAACTTCAGCGACAGGATCTTTATAGTGAGCTTCAAATAGGCTTATTATTTGGGACGTGTGTGTGTATATAGACCCACCAGACTCAATTTCCAATATTTTCTTGGAAAGCGCGTATCGCTTTTCATCACCGAGAGCCCTTTTTGTGGCCTGTTCCTCTGTGAAGCGAGTTGTGCGTGAACGCCCCATTGCTCCTTTCTACACTTCCGTCTCATATTTCTGTATTTGTGCGCGAACTGTGTTTATTTCATCGCTATACAACCCTGGTTCCTGGATTTCGAAAGCGTGCAGCTTGTGAAGTAGATCATGAAGGTACTGGTTTTTAGCTTTTTTGTTTGAGACAGCTCACATGAAATGGCAATCGCCTCGTTTTTCACTCTATTTTTGAGCATTTCTCATTGAGCAAACAAAGGAAGCTGTTGACATTGTGTTATTTCTAGCCATAATTCTTTCACTTTGTTTACAACGCTTTCCTCTCGCAAAAGTTTTGTATTAAGTTTCCACAGTTCCCAGTTTGGAGCAAACCTGCGAAATTTTTGGGGACCCCATGAAACAGCTACTAAACAGTGGTCTGTGAAAAATACAGGCTTCACGGCGTAGTTGTGAATGTTAGACCAGAGATTCGTCGAAACATACACACGATCAAGTCGAGCATGGGAGACGTCTTGAAAGTGCGTAAACCGCACCCAAGATGGTGTGTAGGCGCCCACGTCTATTAGATTGTGATCTTCCGTTAACTGATGCAGGAAAGTAGCACTTGCATCATAACAATCAGTTAGGTATGAGTAGTCTCTGGGATGACAAACACAGTTGAAGTCTCCCAACAGTACCAAATCTCTGTCAGTATCTAGGAGCGGAGCAAGTGGGAGGAAGAAAGCCTTCCTGTGACTTCCGTGTGCGCACCGGTGTTTGGCCGTGATCGCGTAAGACGATCTGTGCACAGCAGGCATAAAAACCAACTTCAACGACCATTTTGCGCACTAAATCTTGTGGAAGGCCAATATGAGACATTTGCGTGATTACAGCTACGTAAGTGTACTTCTGTACACTGATAATGAGCGAGAGTTTGCTACATTGCGATTGATGAACGCGGCTGTGTAGTGCGTGCATGAGCGGCTACTCTTCTCAACTTATTTATGACTGTTTTCTTAGACTGCCAAGATTTACTGCCTGTGTAAAAAAAAAAGGAACTCCCGCTGGTGACCCAGTACTTTTTTTTTCTAAATTACATAGGCGATGTATAAAATTCTTGTGCTTTTAGAGCGGTTTATGTAACATGCATAGTGACAGAGTAAACTAACGCTACTGGGTGTTCTGTTGTTTTGTATTTCTTGTTATGCATCAAGCACAACATTATTTGGGTATGCACCGTAGCATTTCAACATAAAACATAATATGTATGCTGACTTCAGTTCATTGCATGTGCTCGGCTTACAAGCTCAAAATTTAAAGCATGTGTTGTGAATATCACCTGGCCATTGGTTTCAAACTCGAAATGCGTATGTATAAATGAGCAAAGGATAAGTTGAAAAAAGGAAGTATCATGGGCCTCGCATTGACCATGTTTTTATTGACTGCGATCGTCACGATCTGCGAAAACCAAGTGCCATAGCTCGAGTGACTCGAGGCGAGAGCGCACTCACGTGCGCAGAGAAATCATGCGAGTTCCTGGTGCACGTGAGGACGCGGAATTCTCGCGCGACAAGTGTGCCTTCGCCTGCCACGAGCACGGAATAACCGCGTGCGTTGAGCAACAAACGCGTATACACGTGTACCCGCGTCAAGCGTGCAAGACGCGAGCGATCCTTGCAATGAACTCCTATTTTCGTAGCATCGCTAACACCGCGTGCACTTCGCTTAAATATCTTCTAAAACAGTTCCGAAAAGCAAAAGCAAGTGCACTTATATCTCGTACACGCGCGTGTTTTTTGTAGGCTTGAAGTTTTCCGGCCGATTCTGTGTAACCACGCAGAACGACGCTCTCGGTCATTGTGCCCGGTCGGAATGTAGGGAAAAGTCTTTCCAGGCTCAGTTCGGCTGCTGCATCCGAAGGCGCAGCTGCCAGGCATGATTTCCTTGCACTCAAACGCGAGGCCGACAATCGGAACATAAAAAAAAACGTAGGGAACCTGCGCTGCCTGTGCTATAACTCAGCCGGCCCGCCCGGCGCTTGGAATGTATATGGCACCCCAAAGTCACGTGGTACGGTTGGGCCAATGAACGCGTCGGCGGCGCGGGGAAAACGAATGCGGTACTCTGAATTTTTTTCCCGTGACTCTACGCCTCCTCCATCGATGCCGCGAGCTGGGGCCCCGTTTTCCCTTCTGGCATGACGTCACACCAGCGAGCGCCCTCTCTCGGTAGCGCCGCAGCAGCGTCGCGCAAGGCTTCGCCTCCACCATCGATACCACGAGCTGGGGCCCCGTCTCTCGGTCTGGCGTGACGTCACACGGTCACGTGACGCACACCTGTGTAAGGAGGTGCTACGACCACCGATGGACCGAAAGTGCGAGCAGTATTGCTTTCGCAATAAAACACGGCGTCCCATGCGTTTGCGTGGTTTCGTTCAAGAATTTGGCTATCCGCCCAGCCAAAAGGGAAAATGAAAAAAAAAGGAAAGTGATATTCAGTGTCAAATATCCATGAATAAACAGAGCAGCTCACGCACTTTTATTCCAAACTGCGACACAAAATACGGTTTTATGACCCCGAGATATAGGACAAGAGGCTAGTATCAAGCGATGAAATTGTATAAAGCATTTATTATTCAGCAGCGCTCGTCCTTGCGTACTGGAACCAGCGCGGCACAAACAGAACCAGCGCAGTTTCCAGCGCGAACAAGTGAACTGCAGCGAGAGCCAGCTCCTGTACAGCACAAACCAGTGCGCCCCAGCGTCATGGCAGTGGAACCAGCGTCTCTTCCAGTGTGACCCAGCTCTTATCCAACGTTCTCACTGGTGTCCCAGTGAGTCCCAGCGAGCGCCAGCATACCCAAGTGCGACCCAGTGCCAAAAAACGCGCTGGTTTCACACTAGAAGACGCTGGATTTTGCAATAGGTACTCCTCGCGAACGACAAGATATTTCCCTGCCGTAGAGAGGATCGGTCCAGGAACGACTCCTGAGGCAATTTTAGTCACTGAATGCGAGCATGGCCACGCCGGTTCGCCGTGCAGAGCGGAATCGGAGCATTATTTTTCGATGAGTTCGCACTGACGCAATGCAATCGATTGGCTCGTCGGTCGTGCAACTGGCGGCGCGCTGGCAGAAAGCCGTGTCCCCTTGAGACACCTCTTACGGGACGTACATACGTTCCAAGTTTCCAAAGCGTTCTGCAGTTCCGTTGGCGGATGCACCGCCACGGCATCGATCTTCGCCATTACTACCGCGGCCGTGCCTGTCGCCGAGCATAGGCTTAACTGGATTGGGCGGAGCTTGCAATGACCGAGACCTTGCGGAGTAAAGTGGTAGTATTTATTCACGTGATCTTCAGGTTGGTTCCAGATCACGTGGTTTTAAACTCTCAATAGATGGTTTGTGGTCACGTGATCTAATACTCTGTACGTCGTGAAGCCGGCTCATGACATCCTTTTACTACGTTTCTCAGAGATGGTAGTAAAACGATGCAATGTAACGCATTTTACTGCTTCATGCCAGAGTAATTTTCTGGTGCAAGGTAGTCTTCAAAGCTCATGAGCCGCAAAAACCCCAATGCCGGCTAACTTTTGCTAACAGTGTACTGCATAATGACAGGCTTTGATATGAGCTTTGATAAATGTCAAGGGGTATAGATCGGCAACTAGGAAGACTCTCCGAGTACGTTTGCTAATATCCGTCACGCCGGCAAGATATCTCTGGGTGCTGCCTGAAGAACACTACCATGACGCAGTGGAATACTGTATTGCCGAGGCTGAAAGGGTTCGGGAGTGTACACTTATGTGGGGTGGGGGCGGCACAATCTTTCAATGTTTGCTCACGCGACGGCGTGAAACCTGTTTGCTGTTGCCAAGGTTTCTTACGCAATTCAAGATTTGCGCCTGTCAAGGGCCAACATACAACGTTTGCACAAAGTACTCGCAGTGTTTGTAGGAGGTTCAAACTGGGAACGCACCTGTCGCACTAATCTCTTTCGTTCTGGTAAAATGCCTTACTGGTTGGCGTATTCCACTGTTGCTGACTGTGGTGACTGTGTGGTTTACAAGATCCCTCTTTCATGCAATCGTTTTTATATCGGCCAAACGGGGCGTTGCATCAACGACCGCATGCGTGAGCATTTCAACAAATTTCAAAAACGGGCAAAAGATAGTCAGTTGTCACTACATTGCAATGAATGCGGCTGCAAGCCATCTTTCGAAGGTGTAACCTATCTGTCAAAATATCGTGACGACCGCGCACGCCTTATATCCGAAGCCTTCCACATTCACGTTAGTGGCGAAGCATGTGTAAGCCTTCCGTCCATTTCTCTCCTTCCGAAGGAGATTGCCTTCTTATCACATTAATTGCAATCCCCCTGCGCATGCCCTATCCTGTAGATTCTGTGGTTTCAGATAGCGGCGGAGCATATATATGCTGACTGACGGAATGAACACACTTTGGTTGTTAGTCAGCGCCGTTGTCTGTGTCCCTTCACTCGTCCCGTCGTTTAGCGCTGTTTTTATTGCTCGTAATCACCCTTTCTTGTTAACTATGTTTCAAATAGGGCCGAGCAACGGTATACCCGAATTCATTGTGTCGTCTCGTAGGTGCAGTGAAGGCAGAGTGCGTCAATTCCTGAAAGTAGTAGTCTGGGTTTCACAGCTGTTTAAGGTTCGCTTTTCCGTGGAATACTTAAGTCGGTTACCACGAAAGCGCTTATATAAGGACCTGGTAGGCGCAATGTTGGCGGTACCATTATATCGCTTGGTGTTCTGCGTTGTACCTGAAAAGAACCTTATAAAAGGTGCAAAACGAGTACCAGTACGCCCGTTGGTATATTCCTTTTTCCAGCTCCACACCAATACCTTACTTCTCAAACCACGGCTAGAAGAACAAGGACTTTTTGTGCCTTGAAGAGTCAAGCGCTTACTATGCCGAAAACCCGAAACAGTTGAACACAGATTTCTGGAGTGCTGAGATGGCGTATTACACTGGGATACCTTACGGAGAACCCTAGAGAAATACTTACCGATTACGCTCTACGGAATTCGTTTCTTGCCTACTCTAAATGAAGACACTGTACCGCATGACATGTTCATCCTGTTATCCTTGCATAGTTTATGGAAAACTAGAATGGCCGTGAGACATGCTGAAATATATGCGCACAGCCTGTCAGAGAACGCTTCATCGAAAACATTTTTTATATTAAGGAAATCGATCATTTGCAAACACAAAACCAGCATGGTTCACTGTGGTGCATGAGCTTCCTACAAGCGCTTTAGCCCCCGCGTCAGCCATCTAATGGCAGATATTTTTATCGTGACTGTAATGTATTGTTAACATGTCTTGATTTGCATGTTGCCATGTCGGTAATCAATTAAAAAAAGCGTCCGTGGCGTGAAGGTTTCAATTACAGGATTCTGTACTTGAACTGTGTTCGAATGCTGCTGGTTCATGATTTTTAATATTGCTTATTTAATTATTTACCTCACTGTGCCTTGTGGAACATGACGAATTTACAAATTCGTAGAGCTGTTTAAATGCAGCAGCACGAAGTTCAGGCAAATCAATGTACTTCCCATAATTTAAATGCTGGCTAAACCACCCCGAGTGCAGCCGCTGTAGACACTAGCGCCAGTGTTTCCTCTACTAATTATTGTATTAAACTATGTATTTGGTGACTTTTTTTAGCTTTGATCTTGCTACGACAGGTGTCAGCACATGCCTTACTGGTTGGTTTTGCTTTGCAAATTCATAGAGAGCGCAGGAGTTTTGAGGCACGGACATTGAAAAATGTGTGGAAGCGTAGACAAATACAGCCTCGCTGTAGAAAGCGCTATGCGACAACGAGCCTATCATCTCGCGCTTCTTTCTAGACACGCTCCGCCGTCTTGTGCCACTGTGTCCGCGTGTTCCACGCTGCAATCAAATGCAGCGCAGAACAGCGGCTGGGTACTGTGATGGTATACCATGCTGACAACTGTTAACTAATAATTTCTAGCTTTGACATTGGTGTAAGCCATGTACACCGTTGACGACGTGCCGGTGAAATTGGAATCGCGTAGGACTAGATGACAAACCACAACTTATTTTCAAAATTATAATAATTGTTAGGAGACTAAAATGCTTGCAATAAAGAACTAGTAAGTGTATTGTTTTCTTAATATGTAGAGACAGAGAGAAAGTGAGAATGAAAACATTTATGTTTCCCGAAGGAGCTAATGCCACAGTACAGGCCTCCTGATAGGCTCATGCCTTGGGGGCCAGCACGTTGCAGCTGGAAATGACAAGGGTTGTGGAAGCACAAGGCGTTCGCGGCAGCTCACTGCTAAGTTTATTATTCACGTTCCATAGGCAGCCGTTCTTTGTCCCTTGGAAATGACAACATCCGCCAGCTATTCTGCGAATGATTAGAGCACTGCAGGGCGCAGCAACCAGCCATTTTTCTGTAGTCACAGCAAAGCCGTCAAGGCGTATGACAGCTTCTGACCACGCACGCATACGGCGGCCTAAAATCCCTCCATACACATCTTGATCGGCCAGGAAAAGCGGCGGTGATGCGTGGATAGAGGGGCTTTACGGCGGCCATCTAAAGCCAGTTGGAAAATGGCGGAGCATGTCACGAAAACTGATTTTGCAGTGGTTTTGTCAACATCGACTTTTTCAAATGCACGCATAGAGGCCACCTATTCTTTCTGCACACGCTGCGCTGTCTAGTTGCACTGCCGAGAAGCCCACGCGTGGGCTCCGACACGAGAAGCGTGCCGCGCCGGTGCCTGCGAATGCTGGCAACTACTCCTTTGCTTGCCACGCACTTAGTGGCACGGACTCAGTTACTTATGTTGGCGAGAGGCTCACTGAAGAAAGGTACATACACCGTGCATTAATCGCGCAGCTCACTAAAGCGTCGGCATGAGAGGCGTTCATTGAAAAGCGGCCCATATCCAGTACTTTAGGGCACCGCCCGCTAAAACATAGGGTTGCTCTCCTTGTGAAATCCCTCTTATGCGGTTTTGTTCCACTAAGCATCCGACGGATTAAAGCCTCATACCGAGTTACACATACTCAGTTACCCGAGTTGGCATCGCACATGTTCATTGAAGACCAACACCGGTATTAATTAGGTTCATTGAAGACCGGCACCGACCGAGTGGCACAGACCGAGTGCTCGAAGGCGGCGTCGAAGAGTTTCTTCCAACCCCGCCAACTGCCCAGTCCTGCATCATCTGCGGTCCATGTCGCCGTGAAAAAGCTTCGTAGACGGGTAGCACTTATGTACTCGCTGCCCCGCACTCTGTGACTCAAGAGGACTCGATGGTTGGTTTTCAAACCTATTACCGCAGGACAACAGCCAGATGCACTACCCTTTTGACCACTGACAACCCAGTGAAACAGGTAGGCGGAAAAACAAGTGGCCACAACATGGATGGATGGATGGATGGATGGATGGATGGATGGATGGATGGATGGATGGATGGATGGATGGATGGATGGATGGATGGATGGATGGAAGGATAGATAGATAGATAGATAGATAGATAGATAGATAGATAGATAGATAGATAGATAGATAGATAGATAGATAGATAGATAGATAGATAGATAGATAGATAGATAGATAGATAGATAGATAGATAGAACTTTCAACCTAAACTCGATGCATTTCAAAATGCACATAAAATAAAAAATCTCACGGAACCCAAAGTTTGGCTAGACGAAGACATCTCCCCGAAGGTTCTACATGCACGGAAAAAGCTGCGCGACTTCGGCAAAGCGAATATCAGAGAAAACGAGCGTTATTCTGTAAGATTGGATAGGCTTCGCATAAAAAATGGTGTTTACCTGTATGATTCGGCAATAGATAGCGTGAAAAACCTTCCTTCCAGGCACTCGCCGCCCGAGAGTTGACCGTCTACCGCAAAGAAAGCCAACCGTAACAAAACTAAACCAATCTTCTTGGTCTTGGCAAACTTCCGCAGTATACATAACAAAGTAGACGCACTTCAAGCTATTGCACATACCTGCTCAGCTGATATCATCGGGGGTACGGAAAAGTGGCTAACCGAAGACGTTGCAGGTCACGACATAGCGCTTCCATCATCGTTCGTTTTATTTAGGAAAGATAGGGATGATGCTCGACGAGGAGCAGGAGTGCTCATTATGATTAACAAAGGCTTCCATGCATCTCTTACCCCTTATCGACTCTCCCTTAGAAATAGTCTGGGTTTCTGCTCAACTTGGTCATATGTTTGGCATTAGAGGTGCCTGTTATAGGCCACCAAGTAGCCATCCTGAATTCATTCAACTGTTAAATGACGCTATTGTGCAGATCCTTATAAAGCAGCCGAATCGGCTCCTATTTTTAGCAGGTGACATTAACTTTCCCGCGACTAACTGGACGACGGTAACTGTTGGCTCCAATAGTAACTGACAGGAGAACATTAACTTTCTTCGTTTACTTCAATATCACCAGCTCACCCAAATTGTTCACGAGCCCACTCACGGTAAACATATCCTGGACCCAATCCTAACAACCAATCCTGAGCTCTCAGACGTCCACGTCTTGGAAGAAATAAGTGACTATAAAGTTGTGCACTGTTCTCTTCTGCTTCCACGGGCCGACAAAACAAAACCAAACAAAGCTTATCTACAACTACGCATGTGCGGATGTTGAAAAAATGAACCTGTTGCTGGAAACTTTCACAAAAGACTTTCAGGCCAATTTTCATAACCGTATGACGAATGAAAATTGGAAGTTGTTTCGTGACAAACTCAAAGAAATTGAAGATTCCTGCATGCCAAAACGAATGATAAGCACACGTACTAACGATCCTTGGTTTACCACAGATGTCAACAGGGCACTAAATGGGAAAAAAAGAGCATTTAGGAAAGCGGTTCGATCAAAGGAGCCTACAGACTGGCAAAACAACAAAAGCATTTTCAAAGAAGCTGAAAAACAAATTTCTGAAGCCAAAAACAAATATTTTCATTTTACACTTCTTACTTTGATAAAAACGGACCCTTAGAAATTTTGGAACGCTGTTAATCCTAAAAGCGCTAGTACGGTTGCTGTTCTTTTGGGTGTATACGGCAGCACCCTACCTCTAGAACATTGTGCAGAGCAATTCAATAACCACTTCTAACAAGTTTGTACGGATGAATTGCCCATTTACGATCCACTGCTGCTTCCTGAAGCCGATATCCAGATTCCCTTTTCACCAATTCACATATCTGCGCTAGGCGTGGCTCGTGCAATTGAACGCCTACGTCACCACACTAGCCCAGGACCCTATGGCATCAACGCGAAAATGTTAAAAATTACCTGCCACACACCGCTTTCCTGCTATCTCTCATTTTCCAACAGTCACTCGATACGACATGTGTGCCAGAAGATTGGAGTTTCGCTTATGTAATCCCGGTATTTAAATCTGGAGACAGATGCGTGCCTAATAATTACAGGCCAATTTCACTTACCTCAATATGTTGCAAGGTACTCGAACACATATTATACAGTAACATTATGACTCATCTTAACCAGAACAACTCGATTCATAACAACCAACATGGCTTCCGCAAACATTTATCGTGTCAGACACAGTTATTGGCGTTAATACTAAACCTGCATCAAGCAATCGACTCTTCTCTCTACATTGACTCCATCTTTATTGATTTCTCTAAAGCCTTTGATCGCGTGCCTAATAACCACCTGATGAGAAAGGTACGCAACCTGCAGCTGGATCAACGCACTACGCAGTGGATCAACGCATTTCTAACAAACCGCTTTCAGTCAGTTAAGTTAGGGAGATTCTTATCAAGACGTACAGGTGTTGCTTCAGGAGTAAGTACCCCAGGGTTCGGTGCTGGGTCTACTGCTTTTCTTAATTTATATTATTGATATCACGTCAAACATTACATCAACAATACGATTATTTTCAGACGACTGCCTGATTTATCGAGTAATATCGAGCCCTTACGACATCATAGCTCTCCAGACTGATTTTGATGAGCTAACTCATTGGTGCGGCAGGTGGCGAATGGGAATTAACGCAGATAAAACTAAACATCTCAAGTTTACTTCCGCTGCTAACGCAAATCCTAATGCCTACACAGCTAATAATACAATCATTGAAACTGCAGCGTCGGTAAAATACCTCGGTATTAATTTTAGCTCTCAATTTATCCTGGAGCACTGATATTGAACTGATTACAATCAAAGCCTTAAAAAAACTTGGTCTTCTTAAACGCCGACTACACCAAGCCAATCAGGACAGAGAACATCACGCATTCAACCGGATAATCAGGCCTGGGATAATTTATGCCTCAGCGATCTGGAACCCTCATTATACCTACCTTATTAACATGTCGGAATCTCTACAAAACAAGGCTGCTCGATTGATCCTTTCCCGTTACTCTCGGTATCAAAGTGTAACAGCACTGAAAATATCCCTCCATCTCCCACCTCTGTTCATGCGCAGAAAATTCAGCCGCATATCCTTTATCCATACCCTCTACCACAGCAACACGCCATTTGAAAGTTCACATCTTCTCCCGGCGCCGCACACATCGGCTCGTGTAGATCATATGAAGAAGACTAAACCCATTTTCGTTCGGACAGAACTAAACAAATACTCACCTTTGATCCTGGCTATTGAAGAGCGGAATTCGCTTCCTTATAGCATTGCGGCTATCGCTGGAACATCATCATTTCAAATAGCTCATTGGTCATACTTAGAAAATTCCAATGTGAAATGATGTGCGTTTTTTTTCAGTATGTGTGTCGGCCGTACCGTTCCGAAAAATGTCAGATGCCATATTTTGTAACTTCTGAAGGTGCGATTTTTGTTTTATTTTGTGGGATTTGCTACATGTGCATCTTTTCAGTACCTGTTCCTAGCCATTTCCCCCCCCTATTAACTTGTACCTGGCTTCTTAACTTGTTTATTTATGTCTTTAGCCAAATATATGCTGTGTTGTATATTGTAATATTTCTTTAATGAATCCCCCCGTATGTAATGTCCGCATTGCGCCTTTAGGGTATTAAAATATTTAAATAAAATAAATAAATGGCCGGCGCAAAGTGCATGAAGCACCCTAACAAAGCTAGCGCCTTACACAGCGCCATGTCATCATCATCATTTTCGCAATGTGCTGACCGAACCACTCTCCCTCTAGTGAAGATCAGCGCAACGAACTTGCCTTCTGGACAAATACACCCTTTCGACAATGCACAGCTGTACGAAAGCAACGGGCCAAGTTGTCTATTTGCGTGCTCATGACGAAAGTTGGCGCAAAGAGGCTAGATATCTACGTAGACAGTGAAAGAGCGTGAATTTCTCAAACACCGTTATTTGCACTAAATATAAAATCTCTCTCTTCGTCAACGTCTTCACAAAAGAGAATTCTTATTGCAATTGCGGCCAGCAGCGCCTCAACACGCGCGGCTCGTGATTGCCGGCTCCATTCTCTTCGGTGACGGACTTTTACCTTCGTCTCGAAGATCTACGCTCTCTGCGTCCCTTGCCGAACTGACAGCTAAACCGAGCAGCATTCTGACAATCATGGGTAAGTGCGCTGTTCCTGTTTGACCGTGACCGGGACGCCACCGAGTTCTGCTGACTGGTCGAAGTGTTTACTATTTGGAAAACCAACTGGCGTCTGCCGACTGTTGTAAAACTCGGGAGTTATTAGAGCACGCCATGTATTGTAGCTGTTTGTTGCAACTTCAATTAGTTATTCCAAGCAGTGGCCAGAACTGAAGGCTGTGACGGCGAAGATTTATGGGTATATCATCCCCACATGTTGGCGCGTTGTGATCACGGTGTCATGGCGCATGGCGACGTCACGCACATTTGTCGAAATCGTCACTAGCGGCACACGACTTCCAAGACACACGTCAAGAAGCGAGACGACAGCAGCAGCGCGTTTGCAGCTTCCATCTTACCGGCATGATGGCGGTGGCAGCGAGAGCTAAATTATTGTTACGTAATACGGCATCTATTTGTCATGTTAAACATGTGTAAGGGTATTGATGCACCCATTTTCAGGCTGACTTTGCTAGCGTCATTTTTTGTAAATCTGCACTCCATATTTCGCCGCAATCTTCATGCATTCTGTGCGTATTGCATAAGGTACAAGCGCGGCCACTACTAGCGAGAACACGTGAACCCATGGCAGCGCTCCGCGGAGCGCCATATCCGGCGCCTCGTGAAGCCTTGGCACACGACTCGGTGTAGTTGGTTTCCCGGGCTTTTTGCCAATCGCGCTGGTTACGCCTGCGCCGCAAGACTTCATGAGGCGCCGGTGGTGGGGCACTCTGTGCAGCGATGCGAAGGGGCTTCGTGCTCCCGCTAGCAGTGGCCGCGCCTGTATTTTTCCAGCGTGGCTGGGTGTATTACTGTATGCAAGCGGAATTGTACTGATGTTTTATTTATTCCTGTTGTTTTCTGCGCTGCCGTGTGTCAGTATGTAAATGGAGTTGGCTGCTTTTGTCAAGCCACTATAAGCCTTCATTCCTGATTCCTCCCATCAGAGAAAAAAATTCAACAGCCCGTCTACTCTGAAGGACAAGCACCCAAGCTGTGTTGTGTTTTACCTCAATCGGCGCATGTATGTTTATAAATGGATTATTATTATTATTATTATTATTATTATTATTATTATTGTAATGAAGAAAGGAGGAGAATGGCATACCGATCATCATCAAGAACAGAGGGCACGAGACCGGCGTTCGAAGACCACCATCTTGCTCTCCGCGCTCACTGTTCCGAGCTACCGCCCGTTTGTTGGACTCGTCCAATAAACCTCTTTACATTTGGTGGATCGTGCGGGGTACGCTCATCGCCGACACCTTGGAACTCCGATCCCGTACGTTGCACTCGACCATGCAAGCTGACGCAGCCCAACCGCCGCCATCTCTCCCGGCCGCCGTTTGCCCTGGCCCGGTTCGCCAGCGAGACGCCCCGGTATTTTCGGGTACGGAAGACCAGGACGTCGAGGACTGGCTGTCGTCCTACGAAAAAGTTAGTGGACCCAACAAGTGGGATGACGCTACTAAGTTGAGTACCGCGAACTTTTACTTGGCTGGCGTGGCGAAGCTGTGGTATACGAACCACGAATCAGAATTTGAAAACTGGTCTGCTTTCAAGGAGGCAATATCTGCCGTTTTCGGTCGCCCTGCCGTGCGGAAGTTACGCGCCGAGCAACGGCTGCGCACACGGGCACAGGAACCGAATGAAACATTTACCGCCTATATTGAGGACGTACTCGATCTCTGCAGGCGCGCCGATGCCTCAATGAGCGAAAGTGCCAAAATACAGCACATCATGAAGGGCGTCGACGACGATGTCTTTCAGATGCTTCTTGCGAAGTCTCCTGGCACAGTGTCTGAAGTGGTAACTCTGTGCCACAGCTACGACGAGTTGAGAAGGCAGCGGGCTCTCACCCGACGTTCATCTCAGACGTACAATCAACCGCTCGCTGCACTGGACATCATGCCTGCCCAGCCATACCTTATCGCACAAATGAAAGAATTTGTGCGTGAGGAGGTGGCCCGTCAGTTGTCTCTCCTGCCGTTTGCTCAGCGTCAGGAGCTCCCACAACAGCAGCAACTGCAGCGACCAATCCCGTTGGCTCCCGTGCTTCGACACGTCATTCAAGAGCAGATTTCCGAGGCCATGCCGGTGCCCATTCAGCAGCAACCTGTCGCCGCGCCTCTTAGTTACGCTGAGGTAGTAAAGCGGCAGCAGCTTCAACAGCCCTCACCACCCCATGGTGTGTCGTATGCTGCAGCCCCGATTCAGCCGTCCGTGACATGGTCTGCTCCCATCCCTGCAAATCCCTGGCGAACGCGCGACAACCGGCCGATCTGTTTTGCGTGCGGTGGCCCTGGTCATATCGCCCGATTCTGCCGCCGTCGCGCGCCAGGATATTCAGACGCCCGTTCACCGAACTACATAGATCGTCCCCGCTCTCGTTATGAAGATCCGGGTCCCCAACCAAGCACGTCTTCACGTGACTATCCGCAACCCACGTCTCGTCGCTCACCTTCACCCCGTCGCCGCTCCTTGTCGCCCATGCGTCGTCGACCAGCCCCTGAAAATGAGGGAAACTAGCCTCCGCAGTTCGTGAGGCAAGAACTGCGCTGTCGAAATGCTCAAGTCCTCGAACTTTGCCGTCGAATATTGTCGAAGTTTTCGTAGAAGGCATTCGTGCATATGCTCTTGTCGATACCGGTGCTGCCGTTTCTGTTATAGACGCCACACTTTGCCGCAAGCTTCGGAAGGTGACAACGCCTCTTGAGATGATGCCCTTACGTACAGCGAATGGAGACCCTGTTCGGCCTATAGCTGCCTGCACTGCTCGACTTATTATAGCTAAAGAACACTACATTGTCGAGCTTATCGTCCTTTCCTCTTGCTCGCACGACATTATACTTGGCTGGGACTTTCTATCGTATAATCACGCCGTTATTGATTGTGCCAGATCTGAACTTGAGCTCTTCCCCTTGTGTGACGAGTCCTACTACCCCGCTCATCAAGCCGCACACAAAATAGTCGTCACAGAAGACACAGAAATTCCGCCGACAGCAGCTGTTTTGCTCCCCGTATTCTGCAACAGCATATGTGATGAAGCTGCATTCTTTGAACCATCATGCCTTCTTCTAAATCGGAAGCCACTTCTTTTGCCTTATTCGACCCTCTCTATTTCGAATGGAACAAGCGCTCTCTGCCTCACAAATCCTCTTCCATATCCCATCAGACTGCTTAAAGGTGAATCCCTTGGATGCGTGCAACCCATTGATGTCGGCCAAATTTTTTCCGTGCAGCAAGATTCAGCTCGACGCGACCTCGACGTCATCAGTGCTCTTACCCCTTCTGGTGTTCCAGCTGCTGACCTATTCGATTCGTCCATCGCAGACGGACTGTCCCCATTTGAACGCACTGCTCTTCTCCAGCTGCTCTACAAGTTCCGCGACTCCTTCGATGTTGCCCAACGTGCCCTTGGCCGAACTTCTACCATTGTTCACAACATCGACACCGGCTCCAACTCGCCAGTGCGACAACGCCCTTACCGCGTCTCCACCGCGGAACGTCAAGTTATTACCGACCAGGTTGACGATATGCTTAAACGCGACGTTATTCGCCCTTCACAAAGCCCGTGGGCATCCCCTGTGGTTCTCGTTAAAAAAAAAGGATGGATCGATTCGCTTCTGCGTGGATTACCTGCGCCTAAACAAGGTCACTCGAAAAGACGTGTACCCTTTAGCCAGAATTGACGATGCCCTTGATTGCCTACAAGGTGCCGAGTTTTTTTCGTCGTTAGATTTGCGTGCCGGGTATTGGCAGGTACCTTTAGCAGAGGCCGACCGTTCAAAGACAGCCTTCGTCACGCCTGACGGTCTATATGAATTCAATGTCATGCCCTTCGGCCTCTGCAATGCGCCTGCCACCTTCGAACGCATGATGGACTCGGTTCTGCGGGGTTTGAAGTGGCACATGTGTCTCTGCTATCTCGACGACATTGTTGTCTTTGCGCCAGATTTCGCAACCCATCTAGAACGCCTCAACCATGTCCTGACGTGTCTGAAAACCGCTCAGCTGCAACTAAATCTCAAGAAGTGCCGTTTTGCTGCGCGAAAACTTACAATTCTTGGTCACGTTGTATCAAAGGATGGTGTGCTTCCGGACCCAGCTAAATTACGTGCCGTGACTGACTTCCCCAAACCGACGACTCTAAAGCAGTTACGAAGCTTCATAGGGTTATGTTCCTACTTTCGTCGGTTTGTGCGCAACTTCGCCTCTATAATTGCGCCTTTGACCCAACTACTAAGCAGCGCCTCCAATATCTCGTCATGGTCTTCTGAGTGTGACCAAGCCTTCTCCACCCTTCGCCGTCTCCTGACGTCACCACCTATACTGCGCCACTACGATCCTACGGCCGCAACTGAGGTGCACACAGACGCCAGCGGTGTCGGCCTCGGTGCTGTTCTCGCGCAACGAAAGCCTGGGTTCGCAGAGTATGTCGTCGCATACGCCAGCAGAACGCTCACCAAGGCTGAATCAAACTATAGCGTCACCGAGAAAGAATGCTTGGCAATAGTCTGGGCGCTTGTCAAGTTCCGCCCTTACTTATATGGCCGCACGTTTGATGTAGTTACGGACCATCATGCATTATGTTGGTTGTCTTCGTTGAAGGATCCGTCAGGTCGCCTTGCCCGCTGGGCTCTTCGACTTCAAGAGTTTGACATCCGCGTTATATATCGTTCCGGACGCAAGCATGCCGATGCTGATGCACTGTCGCGGTCACCACTATCCACCGAAACTGCGTCCATATCCACTATAGACCTTCCATTGTCAGCTCTTGACGTCGCCACCGTCTCCTCTGCACAGCGCCACGATCCCTGGATCGCTTCGCTTCTTGACATTTTATCCGGGGCACCCACTCTTTCGACCACTCGAACTCTGCGACGCCAAGCTTCGCACTTCAGCATCCGTGATGGCCTCTTGTACCGGCGCAACTACTCGCCAGATGGTAGGAAGTGGCTCCTAGTTATCCCTCGAACGCTTCGCTCTACAATCTGCGCTTCCTTTCACTCCGACCCGCAGTGTGCTCACGGTGGTGTCTTCAAGACCTATGAACGCTTACGGAAAAGGTACTACTGGCGCGGAATGTTTCGCTTTGTCCGCAAGTTCATTCGCGGCTGCCACGAGTGTCAGCGACGAAAAAAACCACCGCATCCTACCGCAGGTTCATTGCAGCCCCTTCCATGCCCAGAACGCCCATTCGACCGCGTTGGAATTGACCTTTATGGACCTTTACCTTTGACCACGGCCGGAAACCGATGGGCTATCATTGCTGTCGACCACCTTACACGATACGCCGAAACCGCTGCTCTTCCCACGGCGACAGCACAGGACGTCGCCTCTTTCATCCTGAGGCGTTTTGTGCTTCGGCATGGTCCTCCTCGCGAACTCCTCAGTGACCGTGGCCGCGTATTTCTCTCCGATGCAATTCAAGCACTTCTCCACCAGTGCAACATTGTACATGGGACGTGTACTGCCTACCACCCTCAGACGAACGGTCTCACTGAGCGGTTTAATCGGACTCTGGGCGACATGCTTGCGACACATGTTGCATCTGATCAATCAAACTGGGACCTGGTTCTCCCATTTGCGACATACGCGTATAACACCGCTACGCAAGTCACAACCGGGTTTTCCCCCTTCTTCCTTTTGTACGGTCGCCAGCCAACGCACACTATCGACACGTTGCTGCCATACGCACCAGATACCTCAGAGTGCACGCCCGTGTCAGCAGCGGCCCGTTACGCTGAAGATTGCCGACAACTAGCCAAGCGCTTTACTACAGCCGACCAACAACGCCAGAAAAACGCCCGCGATGATGATCACTCTCCGGCAGCAACATTCGCTCCTGGAGCACTTGTGTGGCTGCTTGTACCACCCTGCGCCCCTGGCTTGTCGTCAAAACTGCTCCCAAATTATCATGGTCCCTACCGCATCGTCGAGCGTACTTCCCCCGTAAACTATGTCATTGAGCCTCTTACGCTGCAAGGCGACCGTCATCGACGTGGACGTGATGTTGTTCACGTAAACCGCCTCAAGCCGTACTTCGACCCTCTTGTACCCACCTGTTAGATCGCCAGGATGGCTCCACCTTTCTCGACGGGGGCAATTGTAATGAAGAAAGGAGGAGAATGGCATACCGATCATCATCAAGAACAGAGGGCACGAGACCGGCGTTCGAAGACCACCATCTTGCTCTCCGCGCTCACTGTTCCGAGCTACCGCCCGTTTGTTGGACTCGTCCAATAAACCTCTTTACATTATTATTATGTCACCTAGGCGGCTATGACGTAACCATAGTCCCAGACCCCACACGACATGCTGACGCATGGCACAAAGAATAGCGGATTAGCTGGTAATCGCTTTCGGAGCTCCGCACGGGCGGTGCAGTATTAGAAGGTTAACGGAAATATGTTTATTTCACCTAACTTGGGTGTGTGACTTCTTTTTGACGGAATCATGTGCAGAAGCTGTGAAAAATTAGAGGCTTACTGGAATCGAATTTAGTGCAGCTGCCGCATCCGATACAAATGTCGCGCACGAGTATATCTGAAGTTATTTCTGTGCATCCTAAACAATTTATTTAGGAAATATTTTGAAATCATTGCCCTCACAGAACAGGAATGCGAAGTCGTACTAAGTGACTCGCAAACGGCAGTAAAGAATTATGCCAAAGGTCGAATTTCCAAGGAAGCCATGTCCATTCTGGCCAAAGCGGGCAGATCCAAAACCGCGAGCTCGAGGATCATATGGTTCCCCGCGCACGTCACCACGGAAGGCGACGCGCTGCCGAACCTAAACGAGACGGCGCACCGGACGGCGCGAGACATGACCCGCCGCGCCGAACAGGGCAACGCCTCTCGCACGATAGCGAACACTCCTCGCCCAGAACGGGACAGGCTCACACGATACAACGACATCACCAGTGCATATTTGAACGCCAGAAGGATATACCCACCGCCGAGTCCCAAATTAAACAGGAGGCAGGCCGCCGCCTGGCGACAACTCCAGACAAACACGTTCCCTAATCCATTCCGTCTCAAACGCATCTTCCCAGATAAGCATCAGGACGACACGTGCAAATTGTGCCAGGAAGGACTAGCAACACTCAAACACATGCTGTGGGAGTGCAATGTAGTTATAGGAGGGATGGCAGTTACTCCGGAGACCCTGTCGTCGAGGAGGGCCGCCGCTCTGCGCAGCTCAGACCTCGGAATCCAGACGTGGGCAGTCCAGCAAGCCCGTGAGGCGGCGTTGAGGCAGGGCCTTGACGTTCCTCCGTGGGAGACCTGAGCCCGGGTCGCGTTAAACCTTGCCGGACGTACAAGAAAGTTGTATCCATCCATCCATCCATTGCTTTAGCCTGAACGGTATTTTGCGCTGTGGCTCAGCACATTGCGCGGAATTTTCGTAATAGCTCAGTTTTAGGAATGTCCAATGACCATGCTATGATGCACTCACGTTGAATATTCTCTGGAATACAGGGTTGCCCAAGTGCTAGTTGGAGAAGCCGTTTCGGGAACCCATTTCCCTCGCATGACGGTTACTTGCATGCTTTTCCATATGAGCCACACGAAATGCGATACAGGCCACCTTAATGCGGAAGCAATGTATGCCTCATTACACGAAAAATCCGTCGGCCTCTACGTGACCGAGCGATGGTGCTAAAAATGGCCGACGGCGCAAAGGGTAAAAACACGTCAAAAGATGCTCCGTTGCCGTCCAATTTCTCACAGAAGTTCATGTAAAGAAAGTAAGTTAATGGCACTGAAAATAAAGTCCATTACGTTTCAGTCGGGCTGGGAATGGAGCCCGGGCCTCTGAGGTGCGAGGCGAGCACGCTTCCCCGACGCCACAGCGGCTCCACGATTCTGATTGGCTAAATGTGTGGCCTAGTGCGCACGTCACTGCACACGCAACATTGCGGCCATCTGGATGACTAAAATTCTGGCCTAGTGAGTGCGTCATTCGGCATGCGACGGCGCAGCCGGTGGGAGGAGGTGGCGCTACGTCATGACCCTATTGCAGAAACCAGTGTCTTCCGGTGTGAAAGCAGCGCGTTTTTGGGACTGGATCCTACTGGGTACGCTGGCGCTCGCTGCGACTCGCTGGGACAACAGTGACAACGCTGTCTAAGAGGTGGGTCACACTGGAACAGACGCTAGTTCC
Organism: Dermacentor albipictus; assembly: GCF_038994185.2. Taxonomy (NCBI): domain Eukaryota; kingdom Metazoa; phylum Arthropoda; class Arachnida; order Ixodida; family Ixodidae; genus Dermacentor; species Dermacentor albipictus. The sequence continues at coordinate 13,823,668 of NW_027225569.1, forward strand.
AGTGCCATGACGCTAGGGCGCACTGGTTTGTGCTGTACAGGCGCTGGTCTCGCTGCAGTTCGCTCGTTCGCACTGCAAACTGCACTGATTGTGTTTGTGCCGTGCAGGTTCCAGCGCGCGAGGACTACCGCTGCTGCATATTAAATGCTTTATACAATTTCATCGCTTGGTACTAGTCTCTTGTCGTAAATAACGCTATATCTTGGGGTCCTAAAACCCTCTTTCGTGTCGCGGCTTGGAATAAAGGTGGGTGAGCTGCCCTGTTTATTCATGGACATTTGGCACTGAAGATCAATTTCATTTCTTTTTTTCATTTTCCCTTTTGACTAGGCGGATAGCTAAATTCTTTAACGAAACCACGCAAACGCAGAGGACACAGCGTTTTTTAGTAGGTCGCACGTAACATATGACTGGGAGTTGTTGCCGTTGTCGCAGTGTTGTGGAGTGGACATCAAATGCACAAGTCGTTCAGACGCGCGGGAACGGACCCCGAGTTCGAAGGCTACCACTGATTGATATTATCGCACCGATAACAAAGCTGACCTGATTCGTGCACTTCCACTTTCCCTATTGGACAAAAAAAAAGTTCTGAGGCTCAAATACACACATTTTAGCTTTCGCCAGCTACCCGCGCCGAGATCGGTCTCAACCGACGCTTAGGCCTACCGTATTAGCCGAATCCAACTGCACGCTATTGGTGCGTCTAGGCTCAGGAATCAAGAAGGCTAACAAAGAAAAATCACTCTATATTTCAGCTTTCGCGTCGGTGTCCTTAAATAAACCATTTTTTCGTGTCTACAGTGCCAGCACAAGAAGCGAGGACCGCCGATGTGACGCGTCATAAACACAGGTATATGTGCTGTCGCCGAAAGCTCCCAGCACTAGCCTGCGCTTCTTTGACGAAGATATATGACTAGACAGACGTGTTGACTGAAAGGCATGGCTGAACTAAGAGAACGTTGTATATCCATCGCCTGAAGAACCAGAAACGGCTATCGAAATCGGCAGTAACAGCCCATACAGCGTCCCGCTTCGGTCGTTCATTAGGGCTTTTTTCTAAGTTGAAATATTGATCGCACGTGAAAATTGATGTGGCATTTCCGAGCATGCTACTGAATACGTACAGCAAATTTTTCTTTGTAGTACAGGTGTGAGCTTTATTTGCTGGCCGATAGCGCATCTACCATGCCTGTGCGAGACGCAGCTTAGCAAAACTAAATCTACTTCTCGATTTTGACATGGAAAATTGTCCATTCACGGCATTCTGCTTGTGTGGCGTAGCGGTAAAGTACCGGGTTTGGGATCGGTAGGTCGGAGGATGTAATCCTGGCCGGAACACTTTTATTTTTACGTTTCTTTTCTCCTTTTTATTGCACTAAAACGCCCTCTGTTACTTTCTCTATTCAAAAAATATTGTAAGCACTATTAACGTACTTCGTCGTTTTCATTTGTACATAGCCATCATCATCTTCCCTCTTCTTCGACTTCTTCGCGCGTGAGCTGCGGGCGCTGCCTTTTTTGGAATAAACAGCGCTGGGCAACTTGATCGGTCTCGGTATTATAAAGTGGTGGAGGTACGTCAAGATCCCGACGTCCTCTCGCGTTCCCGTCCTCCCTGGAGCTCCGTTCCGGTCGCCGCCTGCACCCAGCTACCCCTACAACAATGGACACTTCCAACCCCGGCCCTTCCGGCGCCTCTAACCCTCCCACAGAGACGACCCCGCCTGCGGCGCCCTCTTGGACTGTGACGAGCCCTCAGCGCGATCCCCCTGTCTTCGCAGGACTCCGCGGTGATGACGTAGACGATTGGATCGACCACTACGACCGCGTGAGTTCTTGCAACAAGTGGAATGACACCCAGAAATTGAGGCACGTCGCCTTCTACTTGACCGGTGTTGCAAAGACGTGGTATTTCAACCACGAATCCGACATCACGGATTGGTCCACGTTTACCTCGAAGCTGCGGCAAATCTTCGCTTCCTCGTCTGGCCGTGCAGAAGTCGCCAAACAGAAGCTGGGAACGCGGCGCCAACTTCCCCAAGAGTCTTACACATCATACATAGAGGATGTCTTGGCTCTGTGCCGCCGTGCGAATCCTAGCATGACGGAAGCCGAACGCGTTCGCCACATCTTAAAAGGCATTGGGCCTGTCGCATTCAACGCCTTAATCGTGCAAAATCCGGCTTCTGTCCAAGACATCACTTCAACGTGTCAACGCCTCGACGAGCTGCAGTGTATTCGTCTTCCACATGACAGCAGCGATCCTCAGGTTCCCCATTCTCCAGATCTACGTGCTCTTATCCGCACCATCATCCGCGAAGAGCTTCACCTACAAGACCTCAGCCGTCCACCTGCTGCCTGCGCCCCAACCCCCACCTTCGACTTGCGCGAGGTCGTAAAGCAGGAGTTGACAGCGATGACCACGCCCACGACGCATCTTGCTCCGGTAGCGCGCTCCACACCTACCTACGCGGATGTTGTTTCGCTACCCACCCCTACCGTGCCTTCCGTGCCTTCCGTGCCTACTGGCGTTTCCTATGACCATTTGGCTTCGATGGGACCCAGAGCACTTGCTGCGCCATCGTACCCTCAGTGGCGTCCACCTCGTCCGGTTTGTTTTTACTGCGGTATACGCGGCCATATATCCCGCTTCTGCCGCCGGCGCCAGCAGGATGAAAGGCGAGGCTATGCTGAGCACGAAAGAGACCGCACTCGCCGATCAGCCGACTACTATTCCGGACCGTACTCTTCCCTGCCACAGCGTTCTCCGTCTCCACCAGCTGCTCCCAATCTGCCTCATAGTTCCCGTTCGGCCAGACGTCGTTCTCCATCCCCTTACCGGCGCTCTACATCACCGCTTCGCCCCACTTCCCATTTTGTCGACCAGCACTCGGAAAACTAACTGTTGCAGTTTTTGGAGGGGAAACTGCTTCTTATCGGTCTTCAAAAATTCCTCCTGTTCGCCCGGCCAACATGCTTTCTGTGACTGTCGAAGGTGTTCCCGCGTCAGCTCTCATCGATACCGGTGCCGCCGTTTCTGTTCTGCGGAGTGATCTGTGTTCGCGGCTCCGTAAAGTAAAAACGCCTTATCTTGGACCTATTTTGCGTGGTGCTAATAATGCATTCATTCACCCTGACGGACAGTGTACTGCTCGTGTTCTCATCGACGGCATACGCCACCACATCGAGTTTCTCATCCTTCCAACGTGTATCCATGAAATTATACTGGGTTGGGACTTCCTACATTCTGCTTCAGCCGTCATTTCATGTAGAGAGGAAGTTGTCCACATCACGGATACAGAGCTTGAACCTGTTGCGGACTCTTCACTTTCATGCGTGAACTTGACCATCGCTGCCGACTACGTCCTGCGTCCTGGTCACGAAGACGTTGTAGCCGTAACATCCAGTGAAATCGCCGACGGAGACGCCCTAGTCGCCCCTTCTTCCCGCTGTACTTCTCGCGGAATTCTCATTGCCACCTGTCTCGTCCGGTTTTCACGCGGCTGCGCCCTTCTGTCTGCTTGCAACACGACCCCAGATCCTGTGATGCTGCCCAAAGGGATGACTGTGGCAACCCTCGCCGACACTCAACCTATCTCTCTAGTCACGCTTTGCTCTTCTTCATCGCCAGCCCCAACCTCAGGTTTGGATGATTCTTTCCCTCCTCCAGCCGTTCTTGGTTCTGACCTAACAGCCGCGCAGTCCGAAGCCCTAATGGTGGTCTTGGCAACACACAAAGCCTGTTTCGACAGCTGTTCCCCTGTGTTGAGCCAAACTCCTGCGGCTACACACCGCATCGAAACCGATGGTTCCGCTATTATACGACGACGCCCCTATCGTGTATCGCCGTCCGAACGAAAGGTCATTGAACAACAGGTTGCTGACATGCTTGCGCGGAAGATAATACGCCCTTCATCTAGCCCATGGGCGTCTCCCGTGGTTCTGGTAAAGAAAAAAGATGGCTCAGTTCGCTTTTGCGTGGATTATCGAGCGCTCAATAAGATTACACGCAAGGACGTATATCCAATCCCTCGAATTGACGACGCTTTGGACACACTACAAGGGGCGGAGTATTTCTCCAGCCTTGATCTTCGGTCAGGATATTGGCAAATTCCGATGAACGAGACTGACAAAGAAAAGACCGCATTCGCTACACCGGATGGCCTTTATGAATTTAACGTGATGCCTTTTGGCCTTTGTAATGCTCCTGCCACATTTGAACGCATGATAGACAACGTCCTTCGTGGTCTAAAATGGAAGACATGCCTCTGTTATCTGGACGATATTGTCATCTTTTCGTCTGACTTCAGCCAACATCTTCATCGATTAGACGAAGTTCTCAAGTGCCTTGCGAATGCTGGTCTCCAAATCAATACAAAAAAATGCAAATTTGCAAGCAAAACAATAAAAGTATTGGGCCACGTCGTCTCAAAAGCTGGCATCCAGCCTGACCCCGAAAAGATTAGTGCCGTTCTTCAGTTTCCTCGCCCCCAGCAACAGAAAGATCTACGTAGTTTCCTCGGCTTGGCGTCATATTTTCGTAGATTTATACGCAACTTCGCAGCAATAGCAGCTCCTCTACACAAGCTACTGGTTACCGGTGCCTCTTTCACGTGGACTAGCGACTGCGAGTCGGCTTTTCAAGCTCTCAAGCGGCATCTTACTTCCGGACCAGTGCTTCGCCACTTCGATAATCGTGCCCCCACCATACTCCATACTGACGCAAGCGCACAAGGTATTGGCGCAGTACTTCTGCAACGTGATACAGAATCTAAAGAGCAAGTCATAGCATATGCCAGCCGAACACTTTCTCCAGCTGAGCGGAACTACACCATTACAGAGCAAGAGTGCCTGGCTATCGTTTGGTCGATTCAGAAATTTCGCCCATACCTTTACGGCCGCCACTTCACCATCGTCACCGACCATCATGCTCTGTGTTGGCTGTCATCAATGAAAAACATGTCAGGACGCTTAGGACGCTGGATACTGCGCTTGCAGGAATATGACTTCACTATAACATACAAGTCTGGAAAACGCCATCATGATGCAGACGCATTGTCTCGCTGCCCACTCTCCCTCTCTCCCGGTAACGCGCCGTCGTCTTTCCAACCACGTCGTTCCGATGATACGCTTGCCTCCCACCAACTCTCGATAACTAACGCCCCTGGACCAAGTTACGCTTTCATCACGCTCTGATTTCGTCTCGCTTCAGCGGGCCGACTCCTACTGTCGAGCTCTCATGGATCGCCTTAGTGGGTTCACCGAACCACCTAACAGCCGCTTGCGACGCCAACTTCGACAATTCCGCCTGCAAGGTGGCGTGCTACACCGCTACGTTTACCACCCAACAGGTCACCGGTGGGTCCCAGTTCTACCTCGCTGCCTTCGCTTGCGGGTATTAGAGGCACTTCACGACGATGTATCGGCTGGCCACTTAGGCTTCCACAAGACTTACGACCTCATAAAGACCCGCTGCTTCTGGCCTGGCCTATCAACAACGGTGGCCAAATACATTGCCTCTTGTGCGTCATGTCAGCACCGCAAACGCTCGACATCCCCTCCTGCCGGTTTACTACAACCTCTCCCTTGCCCGGACGCACCTTTTGAATTTGTTGGCATTGATTTATATGGTCCCTTGCCATTGACACCCTCCGGTCACCGTTGGATTGTCACTTCGGTCGACCATTTAACAAGATATGCCGAGACTGCCCCTCTGCGATCCGGCACCGCTTCTGAGGTCGCCGACTTTTTCTTGCGCGCCATCGTCTTGCGCCACGGGGCTCCTCGCGTTCTTCTCAGTGACCGTGGCAAGGCGTTCATTTCACAAGTTCTCGAGGAAGTTCTTCGAGCCACTAATACCGTCCACAAATCTACTTCTACTTATCATCCGCAAACCAATGGCCTTACTGAGCGCTTCCACCGTACGCTGTCTGACATGATTGCCATGTACATCCGTCCTGACCACACTGACTGGGATAAAATTCTTCCTTTTGTGACATTCGCATATAATACTGCTATTCAACGGACTACCGGCTACAGCCCTTTCTTCCTTGTGTATGGACGATCTCCTTCCACCATATTCGACAGAGAACTATTTTTCGCACCTTCTTCGCCTAACGCGTCGCTTCCAGAAGATTTTGCTGCCCGAGTTGCACATTGCCGTCAAATCGCCCAGCAAAGCACGGAAGCTACCCAAGCTGAGCGCAAGCGTTACTGCGACAACAAACGCCGTGACCTACGTTTTCACCCAGGAGACCAAGTCCTGCTTTGGACTCCAGTCCGCACCCCAGGCCTCTGTGAGAAGTTCCTTCCACGCTACATTGGTCCGTACACCGTTGTGCAGCAAACATCTGCAGTGAACTATCTCGTCCGCCCAGTACACTCCGTCACTGACCGGCGCCGCCGGAATGCCGAAATCGTTCACGTGTCGCGGATGAAGCCCTTCACTCCCCGTTTAGATAATCTCTAATCTGCGGACAGGCTGGCCGCTTCCATGACGGGGGGAAGTTAGTGTAAGCACTATTAACGTACTTCGTCGTTTTCATTTGTACATAGCCATCATCATATTCCCTCTTCTTCGACTTCTTCGCGCGTGAGCTGCGGGCGCTGCCTTTTTTGGAATAAACAGCGCTGGGCAACTTGATCGGTCTCGGTATTATAATATATACGGTGTCCAGCCACCGCGTATTTAACACGCTATTGCTGCTTTTCGCAACAGTAGCCAGAGCATCCCAGTGCGCCGCGCCTGCCCAGTGCCCCAGCATCCAGCGCGCGCCACTGGGCCCATAATCCGGCGCACTGGTTACTGGGTACTGCGTTTTGCAATAGGGATCGTAACAAGCCAACAAAGACACCAAGGACAGTATCGCACGCGTAAGGGAAAACGTGGGTTCGTTCCCCACCTGTGGCCGGTTGTTATTCTATCCACGTTTATTTCCGTGAATTTATGTTTTTCTTTAGATGAAATAATAAGTGCACGCTATTTCCTTAGGGCCTTTGTTGTATTCTTGTGATGTTACTGATAGTAAACGGGCCCATGGTTTCCAGTCTTCGCGTTCACAGACACAAACACGTTTTGGCTGTTGGACCAGCCAAAACATCAGTAAAATATACAGAGCAAATCCAACGTAGGTAGCCCTATCTTTTTTCTTCCTTTTCCCACCGAGGCCAGCGTCGATTCGGTAGCCACAACTATATATATATATATATAATAAGTGAGAGAGAGAGAGAGAGAAAGAGAGAGAGAGAGCGACCTACGTTGGATCCTTGCACTTTATATTTCTGTATATTTTGCTGGCTTAGAATTATGTAAGCGTTCTTCCAAAATTCCGGTACGCTCGAGGTCATGAGGCATTGCGTATACAGGGTGGCCAGTTTCTCTAGAACAATCCATAATCCTAATCCATAAGAAAGGGGACGCCAAAGACTTGAAAAATTATAGACCGATTAGCTTACTGTCAGTTGTCTACAAACTATTTACTAAGGTAATCGCAAATAGAATCAGGAACACCTTAGACTTCTGTCAAGCACAGGACCAGGCACGATTCCGTAAAGGCTACTCAACAATAGATCATATTCACACTATCACTAGCAGGTGGTAGAGAAATGTGCGGAATACAACCAACCCTTATATATAGCTTTCATTGATTGCGAGAAAGCATTTGATTTTGTCGAAACCTCAGCAGTCATGGAGGCATTACGGAATCAGGGTGTAGACGAGCCGTATGTAAAAATACTGAAAGATATCTATAGCGGCTCCACAGCCACCGTAGTCCTCCATAAAGCAAGGAACAAAATTCCAATAAAGAAAGGCGTCAGGCAGGGAGATACGATATCTCCAATGCTATTCACAGCGTGTTTACAGGAGGTATTCAGAGACCTCGATTGGGAAGAATTGGGAATAAAAGTTTATGGAGAATACCTTAGTAACTGGCGATTCGCTGATGATATTGCCTTGCTTAGTAACTCAGGGGACCAATTGCAATGCATGCTCACTGACCTGGAGAAGCAAAGCAGAAGAGTGGGTCTAAAGAATAATCTGCAGAAAACTAAAGTAATGCTTAACAGTCTCGGAAGAGAACAGCAATTTACAATAGGCAGCGAGGCACTGGAAGTCGTAAGGGAATACGTCTACTTAGGGCAGGTAGTGATGGCGGATCCGGATCATGAGACGGAAATAATCAGAAGAATAAGAATGGGCTTGGGTGCGTTTGGCAGGCATTCTCAGATCATGAACACCAGGTTGCCATTATCCCTCAAGAGAAAAGCATATAATAGCTGTGTCTTACCAGTACTCACCTACGGGGCAGAAACCTGGAGGCTTACGAAAAGGGTTCTACTCAAATTGAGGACGACGCAACGAGCTATGGAAAGAAGAATGATAGGTGTAACGTTAAGGGATAAGAAAAGAGCAGATTGGGTGAGGGAACAAACGCGAGCTAATGATATCTTAGTTGAAATCAAGAAAAATAAATGGGCATGGGCAGGACATGTAATGAGGAGGGAAGATAACCAATGTTCATTAAGGGTTACGGAATGGATTCCAAATGAAGGGAAGCGTAGCAGAGGACGGCAGAAAGTTAGGTGGGCGGATGAGATTAAGAAGTTTGCAGGCACGGCATGGCCACAATTACTACATGACCGGGGTTGTTGGAGAAGTATGGGAGAGGCCTTTGCCCTGCAGTGGGCGTAACCAGGCTGATGATGATGATGATATTTTCCTGATGTTTTGGCTCGTCCACCAGGCGAAACGTCAGTAACACACACACACACGCCATATGTATGCATAAATCGAGTCCGGAAAGCTGGTCGGGCCCCAACACCCCTGTGAGAATGAGAACATTCCGGCTATGATAGCGGTCAAGCAAATAGTGGTACCGACTGTATGCAATATACTAATAGCATTTCAGTACGTTTTAGTATTTTCTTCACAAAAACGAACGACGTTCACACTTTAAATAAACTCGGCAAACATTGAAGAAAAGCAACTAAACTTCGCATTTCACATATTGAGATTGCTCGAAAGTGCTGGTCCACAAGCAAGATAAACGGAAGCCCTGAAAACATGAAGGAATTGCATTTCCCTAAATCTAAACACTTGTAAGTAGTGGTGAACAAGTCTGATTAGTGAATTTCCATCAAAACTAATAACAAAGCGTATTTCCATATGTTTAAAAACAACAATGATAAGGTTGCTGATATCGTGATCAGTGACAGGAAGTTTTAATTAGCACTAGAAAGTAGTTTCTTTAGCACAAGCGAAATGTTGCTTGCGTGTCATATTTCTGAAGATATTTAGTCCTAACTTTTGGTGGCTCTTTTCCATGTGGACTCAAGATATGAAGGAAACGACGCTCTTTGACGAGGACCCTGGTTTAAGCGGTAGTGGTGATGACCATGAAGACTACGGCACAGACATCAATATCGAGAATCCAGAGGAGCGCGTCACCAGCGCACGTCTTTCGAGAAAAGAAACCGCGGCTACCCGGAATACACGATCTACCCCGGCAGTGGAAAACACCTGGCCAGCTTTCTCTACTGCGCCGACACCGAGCCCAACCACACCGAGCTCAACGACACCGAGGCCAACAACACTGAGCCGAACAACACCGACACCAACCACACCGAGGCCTACCACACCGAGGCCAACAAAACCGAGCTCAACCACACCGAGGCCAACCAAACCGAGGCCAACCACACCGAGGCCAACCAAACCGAGACCAACCAAACCGAGACCAACCACACCGATATCAACCACACAGAGACCAACCACACTGAGTCCAACCACAGTGAGCCTAACGACACCGAGCCCAACAACACCGAGTCCAACTACACTGACGCCAACCACACCGAGTTCAACCACACCGAGTTCAAAGACCCCAAATTCAACGACACTGAGCTCCACAACACCGATTACGACAACACCGAACTCAACGACACCGAGTACAATGCCAAGGACAAGAAGTACGCCTGTTCCAGGTGAGTGGAAATGGTTCTGAACAAACTACAGTTGCTAGAAGCAGACAGCAAAATATATACTGTTTACAGTACCATATTGCGCGTGAGGGCCACCACAGGAAGAAACGGCGCAGCAATCTTTATCATGTCAAAAGTAGAATGACGCGATATCACTTCCCCATGGCAAGAGTGCGCGCAGCCATTTTATCCCGCGATTTAGGAGCTTCACTATGATCATAAATGCGGCCTCTTGTCAGCCAATAGTGCTACTGTTGTATTTATCATCATCATCAACAACAACAACAATTAATTTTTCCTTAGGGGCGCCATGTGAGATATTACATAAGGGGGAGGGGGCAAAAATATTTATACAAAGACCGAAGGAATGGTCATGTACAAAGCAATAGAAAGCAACGACAACCGAAAAGACACTAAAAGTGCGCGTTAGAAATGCAGATTTTTGCATGATTGGTTGATAATACGGATGGTTAGTAAGTCTCGAAATTTCGAAGGGTTTCGCTCTACAACAACGCATCCCCGAAGCGAGTCTCATTGCTCTATTGCATCGGGAAGGGAATATTTGTTGAAAGCATTAGTAGAACCATGAAGGCATTGGATACTTAATGAATTGAATAGACGATGTGATGAGCGCACGGGTGGAAATAAAAGCGAGGAACGAAGGTCAGGAAAGTTATAGTACAATTTATGGAATGTGCGGAGTTGTGAAATTTTACGTCTCAATATTAAAAGAGACAGACAATAGATAATTTCAGGTTAGTAACGCTGATAGTGTTGTCATAATTCGATAAGATAAAACGAGACGGACGATTTTCAGTAGCTTCTAAAGTGTCAATCATGTACTTTTGAAGTGGATTCCAAATTGTAGACGCGTATTCTAATTTGGCACGGATAAAACTTTCATATGCTAGTTTACGAATCGATGGAGGAGACAAGGGCAGGGGTCTTTTAATATAGCTACGGGATCTTGAGACATCGGCTGTTATTTGTAGAACGTGGTTCGACCAATTTAGTTTGTTAGTGATGATTTTAAAGCCAAGGTAGCGGTAAATGTCAACCTCAGATAAATTCACAGAGCTTAAGAGTATCGAAATTTGGATGGAAGCAGCTTGACTGTGAGCGAAGACTTCTGTGAGGCAGCGCTAAATATAAGAAATCAACGGAGTATGGCAATACACCGTACAGGCCTCGTTACAAATGACTATTCGAGGGAGAAAAATGTTACGGCTACGACCTAGATAACGATGTTGTCTACGAAATAACGCCACGAAACAGCAATTCCGACTCTCGAGTTCTTCGCTCAGCTCGTGTCTTACAGAACTCGCGATAGCGAAACGCGAGGGGAGATGCTTGCACTTCATCGAAACATGTTATCTCCGTTGTATTCAGTAATAGTCGCAGTATATTTATTAAAAGGGACACATTTTATTCTCTGGTTGATGACACTGATGTTTACTTAGTAGCGATAGCTGAAACTTTGTTGACTAATAAAATAACAAACGAGGAATTGTTTGACTACCGTAAAAATACGTCATGTATCGGAATGACCGTAGTGACAGAATTGGGGTTGGTGTATTGCTTGATGTTAGTAATAATGTTGAGTGCTCTAATGTACCGATAATCACTGAAATTGTATATGTCTGCTGTTGTTTACCCATTAGTAAAAAAAAATGATATTAGGCGTTTGCTACCGGCCACCCTTGAATAATTCGTTTTGTGATCACCTGCATGACTGTCTAAATCAATTAACCGTAAGATTCCCCGGAACAAAGATAATTCTTATGGGCAACTTAAACTTTCCTAACATAAATTCGTCGAGCAGATGTCCCTTCTCTAACCCATCATCCAGTGAGGCGAATCAGTTCATCGCTGTTGATTCTGAATTTACCTTAGTACAGACGGTCGTTATTTCAACACGGGTATCAGGCATTACGTCATCATTACTTGATCTCGTGCTGACATCATCAGCTAATATATCTCTGATAACGAACTTACCTGGCCTTAGCGACCACGATACATTACATTTTACAATCACGATGTCATTACCACTGAAACGTGAACAATTTAAGCAAATCAAATATTATAAAAAAGCTAACTACTCTGCAATAAAAAACGAACTTTCTTCCTTTCTTGACACGTTTCTACTCTGCCATCTCAAGCGTTCTGTCGAGAAATATTGGCGTCTCTTTAAAGAAAAAGTACCTGATCTAATAAGTCGTTATACTACAGTCCGACGTATATGTTCAAATAGTAACGCACCGTGGTGTAACCCTCACCCTCATAGAGTAAATAACAAAAAGAAACGCCTATTTCGTATAGCTAAATGGTCAATAAATCCTGAACACTGGTTCTCATACAAATCTGCTGCGGCCACGTACTTTCCAAACTTACGGTGTGCGAAGTTTTCCTACTACAACGTTACCCTTCCCAAGCTACTGAAAACTAACACTAAGGCATGGTCGAGCTCTAATATTTGGGGTTTTACGTGCCAAAACCACTTTCTGATTATGAGGCACGCCGTAGTGGAGGACTCCGGAAATTTTGACCACCTGGGGTTCTTTAACGTGCTATGAGACGAGACAGCACGACGAGACGAGACAGCACGAGAAAGATCACTCTAACTTCACTAACTGGGAAAGCAATTGCCGCCTACTAATGCGCTGACGTGCTAAATGACACGTTCGTACAGGCCATTTCGCCGTCTTCACATGTTATTCCTTCCCCCGGGAAACGAGCAAAAAAATATCCCCACATTGACCCAATAGCCTATAATAGTATCGACATTAAATCGATTATAAATAAATTACAGTTGAAACATTCTGCTGTGATACCCAGCTTCTTTGCATTACTAACGACTTGCATTCCAACTTGGACGCAGGATTTCTTACGGACTGTATATTTCCTGATTTCGCTAAAGCTTTTGATAAAATACACGACACGTTACTGCTATCTAAACTCGGAGCACTAACTATTGATACTAATGTACTTCATTGGATATAAGCATTTATAACACACCGCATGCAATTTCTAAACGCCAATGAAGTTAATTCGATTCTAACACCCGCCAGATATGGCGTTCCACATGGGTCGGCGCTTGGGACGTGGTTGTTTTTGATCTACGTTTACGATCTACCTGATAACACTTCGTCTAAAATTTGTGTTTTTGCAGATGACTGCGTGATATATTGTAAAATTACTAATGACGCTAATATTGCATCTCTTCAGGACGATTTAAACGCACTGCATAACTGGACTATAAGATGGCGCATGCAGCCTAACGTCAAGAAATGTACATCGATTTGAATATCCCGTACTAATGAAACTTGTCCTGCCTATATGCTTGATAACATTCCTTTAGAAAGCATAAGAAACTACAAATATCTGGGCGTCCACATTATCCTCGAAGAACCATATCGACTTTGAAACGAGCGAAGCTAATCGCACACTTGGATATCTTCGCAGAAACTTCTCGCTCGTATATCACTCAAACATTTGTTATACACTACATATGTCCATCCACAATTGGAATATGCATAATCACTATGGGACCCATATCATGACATCTCAATTAAGTGCCTTGAAAGTGTTCAGAATCGCTCCGCTCGGTTTATACTAATTACAATCCTACGGCAAGCGTAACACACATGAAAACTACACTGAACCTACCTTCGCTGTTAACCGGGAGGAAACAATCACGCCTATGCTTATTTATGAGATTTACTACCACAACGCAGCGCCTCGGTCGGCATGGATTAATCCAGCACCACTCATCTCCTCACGTTGAGATTATACGCGTAGAGTACATGTGCCTTGCTCTAAAACACAAACACGTTCGCAATGATTTTTACCAAAACTTGCAACGAATGGAAGGGTAGGCCAGGATCTATTGTTAGTATAAGTAATCTTGTTCAATTTACAAATGCTTCAGTTAAGTACATTTAAATCATGTAACTTGCGTTCAATATGTCATGTGAATTTTTCTTGTATAAATACTATATTTGCAACTTAACTATGCAGGTATTGACCTATCATTTCCAACTTGTGTATTGAAAACTGTATCAAGAGATTTCTATGGTGAACTACCGCTATTATTTTTTGTTTATGATGTGTGCATTAGTGCGCTAGTATAATTTGTCATTGTTACTTACACTGTGTCTATTCTGTATATAATTTTTTACCTCCTTTATGTAGGCTCTCCCCTCTATAATGTATGCTTACTCTGAGAGTACTGTAAATAAGTAAATAAATAAATAAATAGAGTGTTCACGCGATACATGCATTAACTTGCATTTGGAAACATTAAGTTCCATCATCAAGCGTGAGTACTACTTGTCAATAGAATTTAGGTGATTTTGAAGAATGGGTTGGTCAGTGTTAGTAGCGACACGACGGTAAATAACAGTCATCGGCGAATAGGCGTATTGTAGCTGATATATCTGTTCGGAGGTCTTTAATGTGTATTAGAAAAAGGAGTGGGCTGAGGACGGATCCCTGTGCTACACCCGATATTTCTTTGGTAGTATCTGAACAGCGAACACCAACACGGGTGAAATGGAGGCGATCTGTCAGGAAGCAGGTGATCCATGATAGGATTAGTGGGTCGAGGTGAAGGCACGAAAGTTTCGACACTAGTCGATGACGACGACGCGATCAAAAGCATTTGAAAAATCTATGTAAATTATCTCAGTCAGAAATGAAGAATCTAAGTTTAGTTGGAGATCTGTGGTGAACTCAAAAATTGTGTTTGGCATGATAAGCACGAACGGTGCGGTTTGCTAAAGAAAAAACAATTTCTCTCGCGGTGGGACGCTGCATGGGAATATATGATATGTTCTAAATGTTTACTGGCAATACATGTTTACGAGATTGGGCGATAATTAGATGGGTCGGAGTGTTTATAAGATTTAAAGAGGGGATTACTTTGCTTAGTTTCCAGGCTTTGGGCATAGTATCCTCGCTCATAGACTGGGTAAAATGATTTGTATTATCTGGCTAGAAATGACGTTAGCATATTTCTGTATCTTCACCGGTATGTTGTCAGGTCCATGGGAGATACATATTTTAAGTACATTGATTAGGGTCGCGATACCTTCAGGAGTTACCTAAATGGTAGGCATTTCAGTGCCTCAAAATCTTGGTAAAACAGGAATGTTGGTTGAAAATTTAAAAGTGAACACGGAAGAGAAGTATGAATTTAAGACGTCAGAACGCTTTTCAACTGGAGCATCGGACCCACGAGGATTACTTATGGTAGTGTTATGCGACTGATTTCTACTTGGTGCGAGTATTTTCCAAATTTTTTTTTTGGTTTACACGGATGATATTGAGAAGATCCTGGTGAGAATTTTTTTTTGAAAGCTACAGAAGGTTTTACTGACGCAGGCAGTTGAAATGTTTCTTCGATTTTGTGGAAGAACCACTTTTTTGGCACTTTGGATAGGCGGAAAGGCACCACGAATGCAAACAAAGGGTACGTAATTATTGAATAAGCGGAGTAGCTTTTGCTTATACAACAGCCAGTTTCCGTCAACAGGCTTGCTCAAAGCAGTTTCTTTTAGGTATTCACAAACATATTTAGTTCACTCTTCATTTTGTAAAAGTCAGTTTTATTGTAGACCCATATTAATTTTATTGAAGGCTGTTTGACTGGCACGAGGATATCCAAATAGAAAAGGACAATGCTTTGATCACTCAGCCCAATGACTCATGCTGACGACGAAGTGAGGACCAGGCCGAGAGTGTTTGAGCGACGTGTAGGAAAGTTTACTGTTTGTGTAAGCTTCAAATTTGAGTCTAAATCAAGGAAATCTTTTGACTGGTGGGACGATGCTGTTAGATTGTCCCAGTTGATATGCGGAAAGCTAAAATCACCCAAAATAGTAACAGATGAGAATCACAATTTATTGTTAGTAGTTGAATCACATTACAAGTATTCAGTATGCCGAAGGAGGTCCCATAGTCAAAGATTGTATCGGGACCTCTTGTCAAAGAGCAATTATTATAGTAGACATCTCAAAGCAACAGTAGCATATAATAAGGAGGTACACAAGCAGCAAGAAAAGAATGGTTACAGAACAAAATACAAAATTGATTACAAATAATAAGAAGGTTTAGCATAGCTCATGGTTGCAGGAAAAACTGTGCGGGAACAAAATATCAACAGTTTATTTACAACAAAAGAAAAAAAAGAGAAATAGAAAGAAAGCGTGCAAAGACCGACTACAGTAATCTTTGACGTTAATCTGTGAATAAAAATGCATTTTAGTTCGCTTTTAAATTCTGATAATGGCCCTGCGTTCTTAATTATGAAAGGAAAAGTGTTCCATATTGATATGCAAGTAAATTCTACAGTCTGTTTACCATAGTTAGGGCGGATTCTTGATAAAATAACGTTTTTATTCAACGCATATCTGGTCCTACTATCAATAATCATGTTATATGGTGAAAATGGGGTCGATGACAGCTCATTATGAACAAATATGTAGAAAAAAATACCTAGGTTGTATTGAGCGAGTCCGGAAATGGAAAGGATGTTATTCTCATGTAGTAGGGAAGTGGCATTAGAAAACTGTGGAATGTAAGTAATAATTACTTTGGCTTGGTTCTGAACTGTTTAGGGAGACGCAATTTGACTATTAAAGGTGTTTACCGCTCATATAGTAGTTAGCACGTGACAATCGAGAGGTTACATCTAAAATGACAGAGTTAAGTTCGTCGATAAAGGAACGGTCACAATCGCGTGGGCGATCACAAGATATGAGTATGCATGTGCATGTCCGCACGGATATGTGCACAAAAAGAATTTTCTGAGTATAAATGTTCGGGAGCTGGTAACAAAGAAATGCCGTTTTTCGTGAAGACAAGAACGCCACCACCCCTTCGTTCCTACCTATCGCGTCTGAAAACAGCGTAGGGGGAATCTGCATGCAGTAGTTCGGTGCGATATAGGTCAAGGGTCAACCAAGACTCAGTGAAATTGGCCATGCCTGCATTATTGTCATCGAAAAGGGCTTCCACGGTATCTTTCTTTGACAGGTAACTACTAACATTAGCCACTTTAACACACAGGATGTGATTGCGTGATGCGTGAACGGTGTTTAGTAGCGGCTGGGGGGGGGGGGAGTGTTGGGCAAGCCTGCAGTGATCGCTGCATTTAACGTCCACAACTAAGGCGGATTGCGCGTCATAAAAAAATTGCCTTTCATCGATCTCAAGCTTATCGAGTTCTACCTTGAAAGTGGAGGCGTCGTTTTGTTTTCCATAGGCGTAGAACTTTTCCCTTGGAAGGCGAATACGCGATGGAAAATTCTCGCGCATAGAAATTGGCGAAACCTTTAAGCTTTGGCCCGGCAGACAGAATGCTGAATGCCCGACAGAAATCCTGAATCATTTCCGGCGCCGGGGGTCGCTTTGGTCGGCGGTGCATGGCCAGCACGAAAAAATGTTGGGGGGGGGGGGGGCAGTGAAGCCCCATAAGCCCCCCCCCCCTCGCTGGCTACGCCCCTGTAATACAGGTACGGTCAAACAGCGCGCTGGCATCATATTTATATCCGCTAGTGCAAAAGTGACGGGTTACTTCCGTGACAGTACTCCTGGAAGCCGCATGATGGTATGTTTACACGCTGTAGTTGCAAAAGAAAAACGCTCCACAGTGATATACCTTTACAAAGGCTGACAACATCCAGATCGTGTCATGCAGCCATATAGTTTGATATCTAAAGGGGCGCTCAACGCGCTCGTTGTTGGACTTGCGTTCCGCCCGGCGCGAAAATTTGACATCAACATCTTGGGCAGAAGGAAAGGGACGAGGGTACCTTGGAAAGCAACGAAACAGAGAGGAGGTGAGTGGATGCAGAGCGCCAATACTTGGTGCCCGTTATCACTGTGACATTAGTTAGCCAAGATATATGTAATATGGTAGCGAAGACGCCGTAGAAGCCCATGCGTCCTGCGATGGCGGCTAGTGGAGGAATGGCAGAGCCGTCTGCATTTCGCGGGGCCAACTTGACGGTGAAAAAAAGATCTGCGTTTCCGTTCGAGACTTGTTGCGCCAGGTCGTCTACTGCTCGACTGCGCCAGCTCACATCACATCGCATATACATAGTCTACAAGAGGAAGAAATGAAGCGTAAGTAAGCAGGCACGTACGCAGGATTTTCTCGGGGGGGGGGGGCAACCCAAGGTAACTTTTCTATGCAAATGAGGGGCAGGGTATTTGCACTAGTTCAAATGTGAGCAAAGCCCACCCTATTGAAAATTTGCCCGATGCTGGGCATAGTGGAATCCATCATCCATCATCATGGTGGATTATGGTGATGGGTGGCATGCCGGGTGACGGGTGGCACGGTGGGTGCTGGGTGGCATGCCGGGTGACGGGTGGCACGGTGGGTGCTGGGTGACATGGTGGGTGACGGGTGGCATGGTGGGTGCTGGGCAGCATGCTGGTTGCTGGGCACAGCGGGTGCTGGGCGGCACGGTGGGTGATGGGTGGCACGGTGGGTGATGGGTGGCACGGTGGGCAGTTGGTTGGATACCATCGTGGGCGCAGCACGTCAAAGGCAAGTTGTGTGATGAATTGAAGGAGCAGCCATTGCTATACGGAAGCTCATGACGGGCTATCTTTATATGTGATGTTGAGTCTTATGAAGTGTACAGTCTGTATATACATGTTGCCAAGATGAGGCTATTTTCATGCCATAACGAATCAATCTGTAAAGTACCATACTATGTAGCATATCATCACACTTTATTGAAAAAGCATCACTGGACTTGTACTGTATTTACTTTTCCACTCGCTTGCCCTGGCGTCCTGCTTGTGTAAAAGAAAGCTCCAAAGGTGCTTTCGCAGGGAAGCAAGGTGGTTCTCCGGATGTGGTGTAGGTGGCATCATTGGATGGTCACTTATGTATTTCTCCAGGCAGTCTAAAAGGAGAGTGCAATAAATATATAAGTAAATTGTTTTTCCAATGATTTCCAGCAATAAGTGAATGAAGAAAATCTGCTCTTATCACTTCAAAAAAAGTTTCAGATAACAAAATGCAGCAAATGTCACACACAAACATGCTACCCAGGGCGCAAGCCGGCACAGGTTTATTTGCAGTGAGAATGCATACACATGCATCACATTGTTTTGCAGATTTACATGGAATTTTTGTATGTTTTTTGCCAAAGCCACGCCTCTTCTCATCTGGAGGTTGGCTTAACTGCAAAATTTAGACACATGGGAGCTGTACTCAAAGCCTCATGGGGTGGATATTTGGCTTCTGATTTTGCATAATTTGTCTGCTCTTCGACCACCCAAATTCCAGTCAAATTCGGAGAACCACAATTTGGCTACACTGTCTCTAACGCATGCAGGAGAGCTGCAAGGTGCAAGCTGTCTGATTTGTCCATTCTATCATTTGTTAGGTTTACTTGTTGCTCATGCGGTTGGTGAGGAAGTCGTAACTTTAGCATTTGCCATATAGGCATAAAAGATTTCATGTAAAAGCTGTATAATGGCTGGCTTGCAAGCTTTATTTAGCTGCAAATGATGGCAACTAATGTTTTAAAGTGAAGCTTTTTTTGCCTCTTCTCCCAACATTACGGGCGCTGCAGCTGCTATGGTCTTGTCATGCATGCCGTTGGATTTCTTGCAACATTACCAGATGGCGCTCACCTCTGCACATCCTGAACGGCGCTGCTGCCCCAGCATTTCACCGTTAGGGTGTATTGCACGTACTGTGCTGGTTTTAATTTTTATGCGAGAAAAATGCAGATGCTGGGCTGTGATAGTGTAAACATTAGAATCGTCCTTAGTCTGAAGAGAGCGCTTTGAGCTGGAATATCAACAGTGTGTTGGCCATGTATGTAGAAGGAGCCCATTAACACCCGCCAGCAAGGCGTGCACTCGACGTCGAGGACACCCAGACTTGAAAGAAGTGTCACACAGAACAGGAGCGTCTTCGCTATGCAGTGAAATGTAGTGCAGACCGCGAACTTATGTATACATACAATTACAATACCTAATTGAAGTATGCACAGCCTCATAATTCAATTAAAGTTTAATATTTCTGCCATGATGCGCTGCGCCATGTGAGGCAATGACAACGCTCAATTCCCTCTCAGAGATTATGAACAATGACTCGCAACAACACCTCAAGCAAACACATCTCTCTGTGTGTTCTGCGGACTATGCAGACAAACAGACTAAACGCTGAAAAAATTACAAACTTGCTACTAACATCACCGTTAATTATTGTCAATCAATGCAAACAATGTGTGCTTCGTGTACATCGATTCTCACAGGGCATGGGATCTGCCATTTTTTTTCTACTTTTCAATCTCCATATTGCTACTTTGCTAAGCTAACCTACATCTTCAATGTAAAAAAGCCTAAAGAAGCATCTTAACGTAATACAGAGCAATCTTTCATGCTCGTCTGTTTAAAAAAAAGCATATTTCTGTAGGAAATGAAATCTTCGGCAGAGTGTTGATGCGACTACAAGAGTACCTGGTACTTTGATCCATAAAACAATTGAATCTTGGCAGAAGAATGCCAGTTACAGCCACACTATACAGTCCTTTCTAATCCAGGCTGGCGGAAATCGCTGGAATTCCGCATGATGCCCAGCACCTTGCTTTTCTTGGCACCGAAGAGAGGCATGAAAATTTTAGGATGCTTTGCGTAGAACAAGATCAGCTATGCAGATCAGAGCGTACATGCGAATAATGTATGAGGTGCTTTCTTTGTGTAGCAGTTCTTTCCTCATTCTTATGCTCAAATAAAATGAGATCACTGAAAGTATGCCGAAAGTGCTGATAGGCCATGTCTTACAAACTTCAATAATCAGAACATCTAAAATCAAGAAAGCGGCTGACAGATGGAATAGCACACTGTGGTATGAAGGTTATAAACACGGATGAGGTGCGTCAGAAAGGCTGGCCAACGTTTCGATAGGAGCTATCTTCGTCAAAAGTGGCCTGGTCAGCCTTGGCATGTTAGTTTTAAAGGACTAGTAGGGTGACGTCACGTGCAGTTGTTGTCAGTGGCAGCTGGTTGTAAAGGGAGAGGCTTTAAAGAGAATGAGCGCTGTCGTCTGACGTCTGTAAGCATGGTTCCTAAGACGAGGGCACAAGACCGTGAGGATAGGAAGGCGGCGAGAAAAGAAACGAAAGAAAAGGAGAAAAAAAGACATGCCAAGAGGCAAAAAAAGAAAGGCAAGAAAAAGACGGGCATGGGAGCGTGTTAAGGAAGTGAGGGGTTAGGGAGCATTCAGGAGTGTCATTGGCGGCATGTTTCTGCCGTTTTAGAACTGGTCAGGCGGTCAGTGTGCGAGTAACAAAAAACACCCCAAAAGATCAGTTGAAAGAATGACTTGAGTAGCGTAGCAGCAACGCGTCGGGTAATGTTGAAGAAATTAAGATGGCGACAAGGAGTCTGGGATGCAATGGATGTGGTAGCTGGCAGGAAGAAGCATGGTGTTTTAGGGATGTCAGCCTCAGTAGCTCAACGCAGGTGTCGTCACAGTAGTATATAGAGCTGGTGATACCCTCTGTGACTGATGCGCAGAAAAAGGTATCCTGGCATCTGGGATTTTGGATTGTGGTGGTGAGGGTGTTAAAAAAATATGATAGAAAACAGACAAAAGGGGGGAACAGAAAGTGGAATAACAAATAGGAGGGTTACATGAACAAAAGCGGGCGGAGGCAGGTGTACATGGGAAAAGGGGTCGTACAGTTGATATAAACATTAAAACATGAAAGAATATAATAAATTGAGTAGTAAGCAGGTAAAAATTAGAAACGGTGGAATAGGTGAGGTTAAGAATTATGTTTAGGTGGTGGCACAATGTGTTTTGTGCCTTGGTTGATGACATGAGGCTTTCCGATTTAAGTTACAGCTCTAAAGTTTTTAAAGATTCTAAGTTGCTATGTGGTAAATTGATTTCCATTGGATGTAGGCATTTAAACTTGTGTATGAGGTATGATTCCATATATTTCCTCTAGCGAGGTGAGCGGAAATTTGTAGTCTATAGAGCCTTGCTTTGTCACATATGACATGTTCATTGAAGTGGCTGGCTACTGCTTTAGGTAAATTGTTTTGTATCTGCGCGATGACCGTTCAGTCTTTTATGAATTTTTTGTCCTGTCTCACCTATGTATTATTTGCTACAAGTGGCACATTCTAGACAGTAGACTACATTGCTTGATGTGCAGATGAAACTCAAAATTACCTTGTTTGAGTAATTTGATGCTGTTCTTATTACTGTAGTAGTAGATTAAATGTGTTTGCATGTAGAGCACCCGGGCAGCCACAGGGACTGGTTCCCAACTACGTTGTTGTTTTTAGTTTGGCACGTACAAGAATATCCTTAATATTATAGTGTTGCATCTCAAGACTACTCTGGGCAGGGCGGGAAAAATCTTGTTTCTGGTTGCTGGCGAGAATTGGGTAGTATTTATTGAGGATGTTGTTCATGTTTGGGAGTGTGTTTGAGAATTTAGTAGTAAGAAGAGGCGCTGTTCTTGTGATCTTAGGGTGGGGCTTGAGCACCTCGGCTCAGTCAGGTTTGGTTGCATTGGTGCAGGCTTTCTGAAGGGCACTCTTTGGGTGGTTCCCGTTTGATAGGGTTTCTTTAAGGTGATCAAGTCTATCTATGTAGTCTTGGTTTTCAACACACATGTGACGTAGCCATGTGCTTGGCCTTTAAAGATGCCTTCTTTGCAATGTGGCTTGATGGTGGCTTGTATATTCTAGGTACTGTTGTTTGTCAAAGGTTTCCATACAGCATTGTCATTAGTGTCCCAGTGGCAATGTATATTGTTGTGTCCAGAATGTTTATGCGCTCCATTGAAGATTTTGATGTGAATTTTATTGTTGGGTGAAAAGAATTTAGAAATCCTACATATTTATCTAGGCTGTCTTGACCATGTCACCATATTATATATATAAATATATATAAATGATTTATTTATTTCGAAAATTACATACAAATACGAGCCTGCCCAAGCCAACAATGGGCTTGTGGGGCAGCGCTCGGCAGAATGGAGCAAGCCAGGGAGCGGCACAGTAAATCAGTTATGTACAAAACTCAAAAATAAAACTAAAGAAAGAAAGAAAGAAAGGAAGAAAAGAAACCAAATTACACATACAAATAAAAAATATAAGATTTAACTTCTTTCCGTGTGCTGGAAGATAAAACTTTATCTGGCAGGTCATTTAATACATCAGGTACATAGAAGGCACGGACACGTTTGCCATATCTTGTCCTTACTCTTGGTAAGGTAAAGCGGTCACGTGTACGTAATGCTCTGGCGGGGACATACGGGAGGCAGAACTCATTGTTCCATATATACAAAAGGATTACCGTTTCTTTGAATAACAGCCTGAACGAGGGCATGTGCGAGCATGAAAAAAGACTGGAATTGTTAGTAATGTGCACACCATACATCACCGCCCGAATTATGGATTTTAGTAAAGAATCAACTTTATTGCGCCAAAACACTGAACAGAAATAAAAAGAACAGATTCCATATCTTAGCACACTGTACGCTAATGCATGTGCTATTGTTTTCCTTACGTAAATTGGGCATAGTGCTTTAATAGAATGCAGTAGGCAGGCTATTTTGCGCAGCCTTTCACAAACGTTAGCCATGTGAGTGTTCCAGGACATGTTAGAATCGAAATGAACACCGAGATAATTGACACTTGAGAGGTATGGAATAGGAGAGCAAGAGCAATTGTTACACAGAGGAGAATGAAGAAACAGTGGAGTGATGACAGGAATAGATTTCAGTGGATCGTGAAAACATACTAATTTAGTTTTATTCTGGTTAATAGAAATTAAGTTTTTACGGTACCAACTGATAACATTTGTAGTGTCAGTTTGTAATTCAGCCACGGCTTGATGGTAATTAGTGTGACGAGATACTAAAAGCGTGTCATCTGCGTATTGAAACACACGACAGCGAAAAATTGCTTGACTGAGATCATTAACGTACAAGTTGAATAAAAGGGGAGCTAAAATCGACCCTTGGGGAACTCCAGCGCTCAACTGTCTAGGTTTGCTTTTAATATTTCCGAGAACTACTACTTGAATTCGACCGTGCAAATAATTCTTAAGGAAAGTTAGAAAAGGCCCTCTGAAGCCATAGCTATGAAGTTTACAAAGTAAAATTTCATGGTTGACGGAGTCAAAAGCTTTTGATACGTCTAGAAATAATGCACAAGCGAATGCACTAATTTCAAGAGTACTATTAAGGAAATCGGTTAATTCATCTAATGCTAATCTAGTACCACGCCCACAAGTAAATCCGTACTGATTAGGCGACATTATGTTGTGCGCGTCAATGAAGCTCTGCATTACGTGAAAAATATGCTTTTCAAGTATAAGAGCAATGCACGAAAGTATCGAAATTGGCCTGTAGTTTGTGACAACATTGACCTGTCCGCTTTTGAAGAGAGGAACTACAAGCGCTTCCTTGAGGCCAGGCGGTATTTCTTTCGTGGTTATAATGTTATTTATAATTGCTAAAAGAACATTCTTCAGGGCCTCAAAATTTCTGCGAAGGACGTCCACAGATACACCATCTAATCCAACCGACTTGTGCTGTTTTAAGTTAAATAAGATGTAGCGAATATCATCCTCGGTACACTCAGGTAGGAAAGCAGAGTCAACTACCGATTGTGGCATACAATAACTAGCCGTATTACCGGACAAGCTTGCTGCAGTAGACGAGAAAAAGGAATTAAATTGGTCTGCTAACGTTATAGATGGTGGACCGAAATTCTTCGCAATAGTTTGGTATGGGCCTTTCCGGGGACGACCCCTTAATTCGTTAACCACAGACCAAGTCTTGGACGGGTTTTTTCTAAATTCAGAAAATTTACCTTGGAAGTGCTGTCGCCTGGCACCTCTAAGCACAGCAGTGACTTTATTGCGAGCCATCTTATAAGCTTCACGAAGATACTGATTATTAGGTGAGCGCCGACAACGCGCCCAGGCTAGTTCTTTTTCAGCTAACGCGGTTAGAGCATTTCCATTTATCCACGGGCATTTCGGCTTTCGTTGCTTTAGGACGACTACGTGTTTGCAAGAGTGCACTGCCTGCGTATAAACGGCAATAAAAGATTTATACAGGTGACTGGCAGGAACTTCTGCTAGGAAAGATTTCCAGTCGTAGCCTTGCAACAACGAGTCCAGCTTCCTTTTATCAATATTATGATAATATTTTATCATATCATATATAATAATATAATTATCATAATAATAATAATATATTATGATAATATTTTATCATTTATCATATATCATATTTTTATCAATATTTTATCAATATTTTTATGAATGTGTCGTCTATGTATCGTAGGTATGTGTGGGGCCTATCAGTGGAGCGCAATAGGAAGTCTGTAGAATCCTCATAAATATGTTCGCATAAATATGTTTTCCCATGTACATTTGCTTCCGCCCGCTTTTGCTCATGCCACCCTCTTATTTGTTATTCCAGTTTCAGTTCACCCCCATATTTGTCTGTTCTTTATTATATTTTTTCGAAACACCCTCATCAACACACTCCAAAGTCCCAGGCGCCAGGATACCTTCTTCGGTGCCTCAGCCACACAGGGTATCGCCACTTCTGTGTACCGCTGTGACGACACGTACGTTGAGCTACTGGGACTAACGTCCCTAGAAAGACCATGCCGCTGCCTTCCAGCTGCCCTATGGACTGCGTTCCGGACTCCTTGCTGCCATCTTAACTCCTTCTAAATTATCCGACGCATTGCTGCTATGCTACTCAAGTCATTCTTTCAACTAATGTCTTTTCGGGTTGTTTTTGTTACTCGAGCACTGACCGCCTCACCGGCTCCTTTAACCCTTTACTGCACAATTTTTTCTTTTGCCATAAAATTATTCATGTCGTTGCAGGGAACCATAACAATAGTTGTAATAATAAAAAAAATATGTTCAGTGGACTTTTACAGTTTGTATTGGCAGAAAAAGGGTACGTTGCATATTTGCAACAACGTGCACATAAAGAAAATGTTGAGGAAAGCCCGGGTTATTGTGTTTCAAACTGTCACATTTATTTACATGACAATCAGCAAGGGGGAACACATGGTACAATAGAAAGCTATTTCACTTGCTTGCTTGAAAAGGTTGGTTCTATACCATGAGCAGTAATCAGTAAGTAATGAGAAATGGTGGACTCATTTTGTAGTGTGGTACACAAAAAAGCAATTGCTCTTGTTTGTGGAACAGAGATGCACTCCACATTTAACGCAGTAGCTCATGCAGATTCCTGTGCAGCCAGGAAGCTTGCAGCGCTGCCGCTTCTTGCTGCAAAGAACCCAGTGACCAACCTCAGGAAAGCGATGAAAATAATGAGCACTGAGGCAGATATTCTTGTTGAGAAATAATACATGGTCTAGCCTGACATCCTGAGTTGTAGTTGATGGTCCCTTTTTTTCTTCTCCTCAGAGGCTTGTCCTACTGACTCATTGCTAGGCCTACCTCGCTTTTTCAGCGCCGTCTTCCCAGCCTTGCAGAGTGATGCAGCCAGGTCCATCCTGAACTCAGCCAACGGAAGTAGCCTTTCAGTGTACTGATCGCGTTTTTTCATGACGTTCCTCTTGTAAAGGAACCAAGCATTTACAGCTGTCAAGTCAAGAATGTGCAGAAAACCAGGAAAATAATATTTTTTCGACCTCTAGTAGGGACAGTAAATGGAGATGAGGGAGTTCAAAAGGCCGACGCCTCCCATGTGCTTATTGTAGATGGTGATCACTGCAGGGCATAGTATCTCACTCTGCTCTTTTTTTTTTACGATTATACCTTGATCCACTTGTAGCAGGCTTTGTTCCAACAAATGAAGAGAGCAAAGCCACTGCTCGGGTATCTTGCTACCTTGTGCATGACAGCTCAATTCCATCCACAACCGCAACCCTCTCTTCAAAATATCCTCTTCCTTTTTTTCATTTCTTGCTCGCTAGGTAGGCCTGGGCTGTCCAGCAGGCCAGGCCTACCTAGCAGGCCAGGCCACTAGCACAGACATAAGGGTGAAGCCGTAACGATGCGAGACAGCAGAGCGCGCGCGCGCTCACCCCGATAAAAAAATTCGGGCATTCCACCAGGCAACACATTTCACACACGATAAATCCAAACAGCCTTACACTCGGGGTCGTCGCCACTCCCGGAAAGTTCGCTGTCTTGGCTATCTGACGGAATTGCTCGGCAATAATAACGTTTAGGATCCATTTCTAGTTCCAGAACAAAAATCAAACCCAGTGAGCACGTTGTTGCAAATACGCAACGTAGTAACTTTCCGTCGCGAGAAATAAACTATTGCGAGAAAATAATGTTTTTGCCATCTAAACGATTAGGAGGATGTATAGCACAGCTTAACATTTTTTTTCCACAGGTTATTTCGTTCAGAAAGGCGTTTATAACTGGCAAAACTTACCTGTATAGCTACGTGCTGGCGCGAGCAGCGTCCACCATATTTGTTTGGCAATAGTTGCGCAGAATGAACACAGAGAGCAGAAAATAAAGACGCGTTTTTCAAACTATTGTTGCAGAAATGCAACATCGTGTACAGGAAGAACCAAATGAACTTAGATTTTGTTTTTATGGCCGTTTATCGGTATGTTGCATATATGCAACAAGGTGCAGTAAAGGGTTAAAGTCACAAGAACATGCTGCCAAAGACACCCCTGAATGCTCCCTAACCTCTTGCTTCCCCAACACCTTCCTTTGCCCTTCTTTTTCTTTTCTTGTTCTTTCTTTCCCTCTTGGTGTCTCTTTTTTATCATTTTCTCCCCGCCTTCCCACTCCCACTATTGTTCCTACGTCTTAGGAATCATGCTTACAGACATCAGGTGACTGCGCTCATTCTCCTTCAAGTCTCTCCCTTTACAACCAGCCACTCCCGACAACTGCATGTGACGTCACTCCACTAACACTTTAAAACTAACATGCCGAGGATGACGAGGCAGCCTTTGAGAAGATAGGTCTTCCTAACGAAACGTTGGCTACCCTTTCTGAGGCACTTTATCCCTGTTTATAACTTTACATCCCAATAATGAGAATAGTGTTTTGAAATTGCATGGCTGTGAACGCTGCAGATTGTAAAGCAGCACATCAGGTGACCACAGTCAACACTTAAGAAGGCAGTGGTTTAAAAAGCTTCTTTTAGACCATACAATTTGCCAAGCTGTGTCGGAACCCAATTTTCTTGAGAAGCATTATTTCAAAAAAGTGAAATGAAAGCTGAAGCGTGAAAAGCTACAATAACGCATGCCAAGTCTACATTAGAAATTTCAAAGACAATGAGGTGCTTAAATGTTCACTTCTGTTAAGACAATGAGCAGCAGGTGAATGCAAGCTGTTAAGGTCCTGTCAAAATTAACCGCTCGTGTAGCCACCCGACTTTCTTGATTGTTTTTAATTGAAACTGATTATGGGGGAAGCTTTGTGGGCGGTTTTCGCCAGATCCATATCCCGAAATTATCTTGTGCTGCTTTTCATACGCACAGACATTTAAATTGTGTGTAGAGACACAGTGCATATACAGCAGAAGAAAAACATATAATATATAGGCACTTGCCTCATTCTTGCTTTGGCATTTCTTGTCGCTCTGTATACATCATGTAATGCTAACTCATTCAGATAACTTGCAGATACGCAGTTATGTTTCTTAAATGAGGTGACTGTTGACTTACTTTTCAAAGCAACCACTTTCTCCGGTGTTGCCGGAAGCTTCCCAGATGCGCGGCACATTGTTCGGCAGGCCTGTCCAGTCAGGCTGCTTTCACCTGCTTGCACTGGTGTCCGCAGGTGCCATGCCACCTCTAATGGGCACTTTCCGTCAGAAGCAGACTTGAATATGTGATGCCACTTGTTGAGTGGCATCACAAATCCCACACCAATCTGTACCTGCAATAGATATGAAGTGTTTTTTTCCTGAGCAGTATTCTTAACACTAAAACGCACTTGTATAAAACAATATGATATAGGTTAATTAGGTCCGTCAATTTCTGATGCAACTCTATAATTTCCAATTTCTGCCCCTCGAACAAGTTTTAAAAGAAACTGGGGTTAAACCCAACCTCACCAAGAAATTCATTTTTGTGTAAAGGTATAAACTAATAAAATTTTTCCATTTTAAGGGCAGCAAACACTCATATCTCGTACAGTCTAACCTTGCAATAATGAAATTAACAGAGAAAGCGAAACAATTGATTCAAATAGGCGCACCACCATGCAGAGAACAGTGCAAGAACGAGTGACGTCAAGGCCTCCAAGATTGCAGTGTCACACGGAGAACAGTGCAGCACATATTACCTAGAGACCTACGTGCGCCAGTCTCCAAAATCCACCACCATCACACACTACATGGCCTTGTTCTAAAGAACACTGGAGACATGCCTTGAAAGTATGATTACCCTTGCATGGTTGAAAACAAGTGAATTCTTTTGTGGGCTCTGAAAACCACTCGCACCACTCACTGATCTCAGCAGTTATATTTTCGTCATGACTAAACTGCAGCGATGAATGCGCCAAGTCCCGTCACAACTTCAAACTTCAGAACTCGGTGTGCACGCTCCTTTTACTGCGACCAGGTTTGAAATGTTTGTTGTAACAGTACAGCGCTAGTAGAGCGGCAGCGGAATTCTCTTTAGGGACAATTGCACCTTCTACATCTTTTTGTAGGTTTTTGCTCAATATGTGCGTTGCTGCTTTTTGTCATTAAGCCCTTCAGTTGATGTCTAGCGCCCGTTCAGACTGTGTCTCTTTGTGTGTGTGTGCGCCCTTGCACTTGTCATGATGTCCAAGTTCAGCTACCACCAACTAGAACTAACTTTTGCATTAATCAGAAGTACTCATTAGCACGCTTTATAAAAAGCCAAAGGATTAGCACTATGCTGACCGGAAATGAGAAATGGTAAGAATATTCTGGCTGAAAACAACATTTCATGTTTATCAACACTGACGGGCAAGTAATTAAGTAAGTTGGTGTACGTTAATGTTTATTTTTTGAGTGACACAAGGGACAGAAAGAAGACAACAAGACACGAAAACTACCAATTCAACATTAATTTTGATGCAAAAATTAAAGATAATATTTATACTGCGTGTGCCCTTGCACTGCACAAGCGATCTTTTAAAACAAAGGGCACAAGTTGCAATACAAATGTATAAAATCATGATAAACAGTACTTGCATAAAAATAGAACAAATGAGCACAGAGTGATCACTATTCTGTGTCATTTAGAGAGTATTCCTCTTTGTAATGCAATTATAATGAGCACTGGCTGACAGATGTCCCTCTTTTTTAAATGGTATGCCTCAGTGATATTGTTGATCAATCGGTTGCCTTAAGTAAACAAAAGAGATGAACAATCTAAATCTGGCGTACATCACCAGTTGTGTCTATGCATTGTCAAGTGGGATGAGCATGCTTGTCCCTTGAGTGAATAATGGTGCTCTCCTGGGCACATGCTTATACACCGGCCAGTCTGCCCCATGTACAAGACCGTCCATTCTTAGTACGAAGATGGTGCAGAGTGGCCGAACTCCGCGGATTGCCAGCGCGCATGGCATGGCTGTGCAACGGAGCTAAGCGGCGCAGGCGCACAGGGGCTTAGAGGTGGGACTTCATGTCGTGTGTCATCCGCTAAAGCATGGCGTGCTCCCGCACTTTAGCAGATGACA
Source organism: Dermacentor albipictus (assembly GCF_038994185.2). Classification (NCBI taxonomy): domain Eukaryota; kingdom Metazoa; phylum Arthropoda; class Arachnida; order Ixodida; family Ixodidae; genus Dermacentor; species Dermacentor albipictus. Next base: position 13,854,335 of record NW_027225569.1, read on the forward strand.
CGAAGCTCCACATCCCCCCTGCGCCATGCACGCTGGCACTCCGCCGGGCGTGGTCACGCTGAGTCGTGTTCGTGCCAAGAGTTGACGACCCTGTACATTTGACCAAACATACACATGAACAGAGGCATAGACTACACTACTAATGACGGACACAAGACATTTAGTGGTAATTTATACAAATCTCCCTTGTCTGGACGCCTTTCTCAAGGTGCTTGTGGAATGCTATGCACACATATTTCGAGCGAAAAAATAAAGTAGGCAGGTATGCAGCACAATCCACAAGTGAACTGAGAAAAGCGAGCAGGCAAGCGAGGTACGCTTGGTTAAACATACCACGAAATATTTCTAGTGCGTGTTAGGGGCAGTGTACTGCATTCTAATGTTAGGAAGCTGACAGGCCAGGAACTAAATATGTACCAAAGAAATCACCACATTTTACTGAGAAGACCGGCATGCTGGTCTGACTTGGCTGTGCATTGCCGCGATAGGACTTGAGCCAGATTAAATTAGTTTATCTATTTCCACCCACGGTGAAAAATTGACAAGAGAAATCAGAGAGGCATACCACAAGACGTGTGAGCAAGCCCCCATTACGAATCATGAAAAAAGGCGTCCTTTCTAGATGACAAGGGATAGAAATTAGTCTGACTATTCACCTTTTTTTTACGCAAATACTGTTTATTGTGATTTTTCACCTTTGTATTACAACTCACATTTTCCTTCTGAAGGAACTTGTGCACAATATAAGCACACATTCAGTGTTAATTTTATTCCTTCTATCGAAATATTCAGTCATCACTGGTCATGTTGTATGGTCTCCCTTCCTTCACTGTGTAAATTTTGTCCTCAAGAGTTATATGAACTCACTGGCAAACTCAAAACGACACTACAAATTTCACCTAGAGGATACGGCTGGTTCTCAGAAAATGCACAAATATGGCGACAGGTGTCTGTTGGCACACTGTAGCAATAATGGGTGGAAGCTACCTTTGACATTGCTGCAATACATCAGTTGTCACATGGCTACAACCCTTAAGAAACAACAGAAATGTAAGTGCAACGCAAAAACAAGCAGGTTCATCAACCACAAGTTTGACTTCAGCAGCCAGAACACAGGCAGTTTCATATAGCTAAAGCATTAGCTAATATGTGGAAAATACATGCACAAGCACCCTTAACTTGAAATACCTGCATACCAACATAAAACCATGAGTTGCAGTGCATATGATGCTTGTTCATGACACTAGTATTTTGTGAAAAATACTTTTTGGATTACGTACAATGCTTTCATTTGCCCAGTAATCAAAGGCGTTTGACAGCATTACACTTTGTACTTGCTAGTTGGAAATATTCTCACCTGAACAGCACCAAGCAGAATAAATAGAAAACTGCCCACTGTGCTAACCAAATATGTGGAGAGACCCAAACTAATAGAATTATTTCTGGACAGCTGTAGACTTAGAGCTTGTTGGCTGATAATCACTATTAAAATTACACCACTGCCAAGCAGATGTTCTGTGTGGTGCTGTTGAAATCAAGTTCACTTGATGAGCAACATAGCAATAACCAGCAAATGCTTTAGCAATAGCGAGCAGGCAATCTTGCATGTGCAAAGCTGCATGCTTATTTAATGATAGTGCATCAATAGACTGAACTATGTACCAACTATGTGGTCTATGCAGTATAGACAAAGTCAAAAACGATGCAACTGGACACAGACTCTGCCACAATGCCTACTTGCATGAATGGGTATAGCTTAAGAAGAATATAAAAAAAATGTAGAGAAAGAAAGCAAGCTTACTAGAAAACTCCTCACTGCTGTAGTACTTACAGCACAGTGAATACTGGCCTTCATGTACCATTTAAAGAAATTCAAGCTCGTGTCCATTGTTCTGGGAACTTGAGAAATAATTGTGAAATTAATGGAGAAGGTTAGGCTATAGTTGGCGTTGACACAGCTCCTGTGACATAGTTACTAGCACAAACAAGGTGTATGGAATAAAGGTCGGACTAGCCAAAGCGGTAGACTTCAACTGACAAGCTTTATTCAGAAGAAACACGCAAACAGGCCACCGCATGCTCAGTTAATGTGGAGACAGATGCATAAACGAATGTGCCACATAGGGGGATAACGAAATGCACATAGAAGCTGATAAGCATCCACAAGAAGCCATTACAAAGCATTCACCAGATTTTTCTGAAGACACAACACTTATTTATCAGCTGGTACCAGTGATGGAGTGCTTATGCATTCATCAGCAGCTTTCGAAATGCAAAACACCCCAAACATTTCCCTATATAACTGCCTGGCAAACTGACTGAGCACTGGTGTGTTATAAAAACATGGGGAGCATTTATGGGTACTTTAACAGTGATCAGCCAAGTAGCCAGCGCCTGTGAGAGCATTTATAGCGTTCCGGTACTCCCCAAGCCACTCATTCAGGCACCTGTTTGTTCAATATACCACTTTCCACAGGGAAGTGAAATGTAGTATACCACTACTACATTTCAGTTAACAAAGCAGGTGACATGCTCCTTAGTGCATGTACCTTGACGCCCGGCAATGTTTACCAACTTGCATATTCTTGTGAGCGTTAGCGGTGCTGAAAAGATGCCTACACCAAACTTGTTCGCCACCTTTCTTCTAGGCGGTGAGACACCCTGTGTACGTATGGCAGCGCTGCACGGCTACCACTGGGACATGCGTTACTGCACGTCCAGTGGGCAATGTGGTAGTGCCAATGACTTTCTTGTTGTGCTGTCTTTGCTGTTAAAAACATTGTGGGTGTTTTCGAACAGTGTTCAGTAGGACTCAAGTTCACACATGAGTTGCCAGAAGATGATCGCCTGCAATCATTCGATATTCGTATAATTTTAAATCATACTTTCCTTTATTATATATACTCTCTTAGGAAAAAGAAGCCCTTGCTCGACTACCGTTTGGCATACTCCATGTTAAAGGATGCATAGCTCCTAGCTGCCCGAGAGCTGTTCTGGTTAAATCTTGTGCACCAGGTTTCCTGCAGCGCTCAGCAACAAGCGAGCCATTTATGTAGGGCCGGGTATCTCAATAACACCTTGGTGTCAATTAGTGGGAGCCTCATTAAAGAGGTAAAAACAGATCTGGCAGCTGCTCGGTGCAATAACGCACGTCCCAGTGGGCACCCTGTGGCTGTGCCATCTGTACATGGGGTGTCCCACCACCTAAACAACGTGGGAAACCAGTGCAGTGTAGGTGTTTTCTTCAGCACCACTAGAGCTCGCAAGAATGTGCAGTTTGGTAAGCAACGCCGGGAATCAGGGTACATGCACTAAGGAGCATGTCATCCACTTTTTTAACTGCAATGTGGGGGTGGTATACAGGATTTCACTTCCCTGTAGAAAGTACTGTATTGGACAAAAGGGCAGGTTCTTGAATGAGAGGCTTAAGGAGCACCGGAACGCTGTAAACGCTCTAGCAGGCACTGCCCGTTTGGCTGACCAGTGCCGAAGATGTGCTCGTAAATGCTACCTGTGTTTTCGAAACAAGCAAGTGTTCAGATGGTTTGGCAGGCAGGTAGATAAGGAAATATTTGGTGTTTGGCATTTCAAAGGCTGTTGATGAATGTGTAAGCACTCCTTCACTGGAACTCACTGATAAAGGAGTGTTTGTTGTACCTTGAGAAGAACCTGCTGAATGCTTTGTAATGGCTTGTTGTGGTGGGCGGTATTGGCTTTGTTGTGCATTTGGTTTCCTCCCATGTGGCACATTTATTTATGCATGTGTCTGCAGATATTTTTGAGCATAAGGTGGGGCCTCATTGCGTGTTTTCTGAATAAAGCTTGTAAGTTGAAGTCTAGTGCACTGTCTTGTCCAACTTTTTTCAATTAGTCTTGTTCGTACAAGTAACCCTCACAATAATTGTAATACCAATGTTAAACAATGGTAAGCATGCTGCGTACTTAGACCTGTGACATATTTGGCCCATTACACTTTTAATCCTTACGTGTGCAGAAACTGCACAAGCGTGTAGCCTAAACGAAAAAAAAAAGTGGATATAAAAGCTATGACACAGGAAAGTTTCAAATCAATAAAACAAAATAACAAGAGGTAGATATAATGTGTACTAAGCAAAATAAAATGTAACGCGCAGCGAAGTGATTGATGCAAGAAAAAATATACCTCAAGACATGTTAGATCTAGCTTTAAAGTGAACAAGGTAATGTGTACATAATGTGTACAAACACAAATAAGCAGCAAGTTGAATAAAGTTGAGCAGATATTTAGCCTATTTAGTAAGCACTGCTGAGTAATATGTCCATAAACTTATTGACGAATGATACCGAGATCCTACTTTTGCAAACACATACACTTCAGTCATACCTGACCAGACCATCCGATTACACACAGCGCTGCTGCAGCCATAGCTCCTCCCTGACGTGGACACTGTTGTTGGTCACGGCCTTGCCACTGCAAGATAGGTTCTGTGTTAACTTATAGCAGTGGCACTTTAAAGAAGTCATTGTGAACACATGCAAGGAGCACAGAAAAAGTCACAAAAACAATGTTTGCGCCACTGCAGGGTGGGAACAAAGCACAAGGTCAAAGTTACTGATGAATGTTGTGATAATAGGGACCTCTTCATGACAATAAAATTTTTAAGACCTACAGCTACAGTACATTACAAACAAATGTTTGTTTACGTAACAATTCATTTTTTTTTCTATCGGTTAAGCAACTTTCCCTTGTCATCTCTAGTTATGTCAAAACACCTTGTCTCAAAACGTAAGCTGTAGTAGTAGCAAGCCGCAATTGCTTAAATTTTTTTGCCCGAACCCTATGAGGGAAATTTTGTGCGCAACGGCGACGCGCGAAGGCTTTGAGCGAGAAAACGGGCCGTCGCGCGAACATATCGCGCGTTCTTTGTCGCCTGGTTCTGGAAATCTAGAATTCGTCGCTCGTCGCCCAGAAGTGCTATGAGCGAACAGACAATAGCGCGAAGCCGGAACTGGATGTACTACATCAGTCGAGTACTACCGCTTGTTGCACGGAACAAGCAAACGACTATTTTCATACGTGCAAGGTTAAGAACCTACTGCAAGACTTTAAAGAAATGTTTTACGCTGCTCCTTTGAGTAAAACACAGCAAACTAAATTAATAATGCACACTTTTGGCGCGTATTTGCTGCCCTCATACCGGCAACACCGGGGAGACGGCTCTCAATGTCGTCGCTCGCATAGGGTACGACTTGTAAGGAACGAGCTAGCGCGACAGCCATCTACATCGCGTCTCTGTCGCGCGCAAGACCGCTCGCATGGGGTACGACTTGTAGGGAACGAGCTAGCGCGACAGCCATCTACATCGCGTCTCTGTCGCGCGCAAGACCACTCGCATGGGGTACGACTTGTTGGGAACGAGCGAGCGCGACAGCCATCTACATCGCGTCGCTGTCGCGCGAAAGATCACTTGCATGGTGTTTATACTTTTTCCCAATAACTGCTCACAAACCAACAACCGCGTAGACAGACATTTACAACCTCGAAGCATAAGTAAGAGAGGAAACGTCATTGCACTAAGAATAGGTAAAGAGGCAGATGAGTCTTTATTATCCAACTTCAGCAGAAAAGTGGCAGCTCGCGCAAATGAGGACTGTTGCCGAACCTAATCCCTCTCACCGGAAGGAAGCGCTCACCAAGACTTTAAATTTAGCATTGAGCCAATAAACTTGCGCAAGCAAATTATGTCAACCAACGCTCAGCAAGCATCGGCACAGTCAATGTCGTCGTGGGAGTTCGATTTCTTGCGCCCGCAGGGCACTCTAGGCACACACGAGAAGCAAGCACAGCATGCCTGTACTCACCTTTTAAATGGTACGATGCGGTCGAAAAGCGCCCTCCAAGTTGCCGGAGCTGCAGAGTTAGTCCCGCATACGTGCAGTTGCGTAGTGGACGACCTGCGGAACGCTAATAATGCGCATCATTTCTTTGCGGCGTCCACCGAACTCTCCACAACCACCACAGACAAAGGGAACGCACTCCATGGCAAGAAAATCGTTGGTCCACGTTTGCCTGGCGTACCACGCATACCGCGAGTTTGCAGCGAGACACAAGCTATCTTCTGGCACTTTTGTGCACGCGAACTAAGTCACAATTCATTACACCAAACGCAAAAACACGATCAAACAAACACATCGTAGCAACTCGTACGACCGACAGCACATGTAAACCATGGTAGCGAAGCTTCCATAGGAGCCCATACGTTCAAAACATGGTGGTCCATCGGCGGTCCATGGGGCTTAGCGCCATCTGTATGTGGTGGGAACACTTCCGGCGGAACAAAAAATAATGTGACGCCACGTCCATTAAAAGCAGAAGTGACGACATTTTGTTTTCGAAGGTGCGAAATTTGTTTTCTTGTTCTTCCTTTGGAGCTATATATTCATATGCCCTGCCATTCGACTTGATGGGCGTTTCGAGCTTTCAGCGTGGAAAGCGATTCAGGAAAAGGCCGGCTGTTCGGTTGTCGAAATCGCATCCCTGCACAGAACATACTTTCTTTGGAGGCCGACGAAAGCTTTAGGTGTAGAGTGCTGATCCTATTGTTGGATGCCAAGCCCGTCGGCCAGCGCGGTCGCACGAAAACAACCACACAATTATCTGGCGGTCGTAACTCACTACATTTGACTGAGCAGATTAAGAAGCAATGAAGCTACCCGCGTCACCAAATTCAGACAAACTTTGACAAGCAAGAAAGCACAAACTGCGAGGGGGGCGTATTTCAACAGGTGCACCTGTTGTCCAACACTGCGCCTTTCTGCCCATTTCAAGACGTGCATTGCATTGCAAGTGATAATGGCGTCAACGCCCCCTGTAGTGATGGGCGCTTAAAAGAAATGCATTTATTAATAATAATAAAATTAAACTTGTATTTTCTTAACTCGTCAAGAATGTATAAAATTGTCTAGGAATTTTATTTTCGTTGAATGAATCTAACCGTGTCTCGTTTGGATTAAAAAACGCGTTTTTCTTTCCCAATGTTTGTTCCCTCCAAACATAGTCGCGCTTCAATCGCTGCTCCCATAACCCCCCATGCTGATGTCGGTGACAATCTGTACTGAACCGCTTTTCGCCCGAAGCTTCGTGACCTATTTGAATCGACCTTGTGTAAACAAGGGAACAAGACTGGTGGATGGATACTATGAGCAACGACTTTGAAATGGGGTGGTGGGTGGCGCCACCTGTGAACTTGGGAGTTTGGTTGGCCTCCGCGATGACTAAAATAATAACCAGCACACACTCGCTTTGTGCCTTGTTGCACCGAACTGCATATAAATGTTGCAGTACATAAACAACCATCGCACAGTTTATATTATCCGCTATACTTTAGCGCAGAAAGAAATTCTATGACGTATTTTCGATTTCCAGGAGCTTCCGCCGCATGCGGGCAGTAAAAAGGTGGCCTTCGAGATTCGCGTATGCCATTCTTAGGAAGCCTTCTCTGGGCTGTAATTTGAAGAAATATGTATAAAAAGGTTTAGTAAAAAAGAAAAAAAAACGGTGTGGAAAGCGAGGGGGTGGAGCCCCTAGCCCAGAACTCCACTGGCTTGTGCGCTCCGCCGTGCCTGGTCGAGGCTGGCGAGCCAAGTCTTTGCGCCCTTCCGGAAAGTTTGCCACCTACTTGCAGCTGTTTTGAAGCCCATCCATGCCCACCCACAACGCCTTGCGCTACTGCCCGTGCATTGACCCGTGCTACCTGCGCCGTCACTTCGTTTTAAACGACTTGTTGCTTTCGTCACCCTCTACTGTAGCATTAGAAATTGTTGACATGATCTCGGAGGTACACGTCCAGTGTGCGATGTTTCCGTGCGCGTTGTAACTTATTCAGTCAGAAAGCATCAAATCTACGAGGATTAAGCACTCGGTTGGCGCGGGTTACACCCGTGTCACCCGCATTGCTTTCGTGTTGGTGTGGTGAATGTGTGCGTATTGCGCTCCTGTTGTCCATGCCTTCTGTATTTATCCTGCGGCCCACGAATATTCCTGGAAAAAACCGCATATCTCTGCCGCGTGAATGTGTCCTATGTGGTGGGTGCCAGAAATGTGCGGCGGTGTACAATATGCTCGCAGCCAAGTGCTACCGTGCATTCCAGCGAATAGACGCGGCTGCTTATGCACGGTTTTATTCAGTGTTTCTTCATTAGCTTTGTGATTTACTTGCGTCTGCGATAGAATCCACAAGGTACCAGTTGAAAAAGACAACAGGAATTCATGTCGCAACTAGAGAAATTTCTGTTGTACGATAGAAGTTCCTCACGTTTCCGTAGTTGACAGACATTCCTGACGTTACGACAGAAAGTCTGATGTCGCAACAGAAGCATTCTGTCGCGAAGACCAAGATCTCTGAAGTCGCAACAGAAACGTTCTGTCGCGACAACAAGAGTTCTGAAGTCGGAACAACAGCTTTCTATCATGACAGCGACTCTGACATTACGACAGATATTCTGACGTCGCAACAGAAACATCCGGTCGCGACGGCCAAGAGTCCTGAAGTCGCAACAGAAGCGCTTTCCGTCGCTGCCCTTTAAAATTGTTTGTCAGTTTCGCATCGGTGGTGTGCACTGTACTTTTCTCTTTCGCGGTATTCAACCGTGCTTCTCTCAAGCCGGCAATGCTGATAGCACCGACACCGGTATTAAACTCGACGTGGCCAATTGTTATAATTGTGCCGTGACGACGCGGCACCTACCCGCCTCCTCAAAATCGGCCGCTGATCAAAGTCATACCATCTGCGGGAATGGCTGCGTATCCGTTTTGTTTTATTTGGTAAGATGTGGCACACAAGCCTGTGGACTTATATGTGCGGTTACACTGTCACATTAGTTAATTTCCCAGAATTATTGCACAAGCTTATGCGAAGCGGAAAAGAAGTTTTCGGTTGTTCCACAAAGTTGCGTGAAAACCTGTCTCGCTCGAGTCTCATTAATCTGGTACAGCGCGGCCGTGAGAAGCCAGTATGCTGTCAGAATGAAGACTCATCCACGAGTGTTTATGTAGCTATTTTGCGTTGAGCACACGAATTATGTGCGCGCTCAAAAGTGTAAAGAGCGAGAGACAACTGTCGAAATTAGCAGTAACAACCCTAACTATGTCCCCGGTCACCGTTGTCTATTTCCGAATTTCTTATTCAATATGCATATTGTACAGCAAAAGCGATGTTCTATCACTCCACGATGTACTACCTGTCGATGGTAACAACACTTGTGCTCTTCTACAGATGCGGCAGCTGACGCGGTGGAGGGAACCCGCATCTTGGCTTTTAAAATACAAATGTAAACAGAAACGCAGAGAGCGGTTTTTACTGTTGACATAGCCAAAATGCACGCTAAAACGTGACAGTGTCGTGGTGCAGTGGTTTATGATGGACTTGATACCCAGCCGGACTGGTACCCCATTTTGGTGAGGTGCCTATCCTTACCACCCTTCTAAAGTGAAACCACATTTCTACCCACAGTATGAACGATGCCTTTTCTCTGAGTGACTGTCAGTGTGCTCTCCATTCTCTGACTATGCACAACTGGTGAATATCGGGTTCTTGCTACTGTAATAAATACCATGAAAGAAAAAAAAAGTGTCGTGGTGCAGTGGTAAGATGGTAGGCTCGTGATCCTAAGGTCCCAAGTTCGAATCCCGGTTGAGGAAACATTTTTTAATACTTTTTTTACTAAGAAATTTACATTTTCTTAAAGAGGTCTCTCAATTTTTAATTTTTTAGTTCCGCCCATACTTATACGGCCGACCCTTTTCCGTCATCACAGACCATCACGCGCTTTGTTGGTTATGCTCATTGAAAGACCCTTCAGGAAGACTTGGTCGCTGGGCCTTACGCCTCCAAGAATATTCGTTCTCTGTCACCTATAAATCTGGCCGACTACACAAGGACGCTGACTGCCTTTCTCGCTACCCGGTAGACGAGCCTGACGACGCCGACAGTAGTACCGCCGACGGCATTTTCTCTGTGTCTGCCTTCGCTAACATCGCCGATGAGCAGTACCGAGACCTATCGCTGCGAGTACTCATCGAGCGTCTGCGCTCTACACTTACCGACGCATCCGTTCGCCGATATGTCCTCCAGGGCGGCATCCTGTACCGAAGGAGCTTCCTCCCTGATGGCCCTGATCTTCTTCTTGTCGTGCCAAAACATCTACGACAGACTGTGCTCTTTCAGATGCATGACGCACCCACTGCAGGACATCTTGGCGTAACCCGCACGTACGACCGCGTCCGCCGCCGCTTCTATTGGCCTGGTCTTGCTCGCTCCATCCGACGCTATGTTGCTGCCTGTGATCCCTGCCAGCGTCGGAAAATGCCTCAGGTGCTACCTTCCGGTCACCTCCAGCCGATCACCGTCCCTGTGGAACCGTTTTTTCGTGTTGGATTAGACCTCCTCGGTCCCTTTCCCACGTCATCCTCTGAGAACAAATGGGTAGCCGTCGCAACTGATTACGCCACCCGATACGCTATCACGCGGGCTCTACCTACCAGTTGCGCCACTGACGTCGCGGACTTTCTCTTGCGTGACATTATCTTAGTGCATGGCGCCCCGCGACAGCTGCTTACTGACCGTGGTCGTAACTTCCTCTCGAAAGTTATCGCCGACATTGTGCGTTCCTGCTCTATTCAACACAAGCTGACTACCTCATACCATCCTCAAACCAATGGCCTGACAGAGCGCTTAAACCGTACTCTTACCGACATGCTGTCCAAGTACGTTTCGAAGGACCACCACGACTGGGACGTTGCCCTTCCTTACGTCACCTTCGCTTACAATTCTTCCCGGCACGACACCGCCGGATTTTCTCCATTTTATCTACTCTACGGTCGCGAACCGACCTTGCCCCTTGACACGGTACTTCCTCCTGCTGCGACCTCAACAACCGAGTATGCGCGCGACGCCATCGCCCTCGCCGATCATGCACGCCAGCTTGCCCGTGCTCGACTGACGGACTCGCAAACCACGCAGCAGCGTCAGTACAACGCCCGCCACCGTGACGTACAATTTTCGCCTGGTGCACTCGTGCTCCTGTGGTCGCCCTGTCGTGACGTTGGACTTTCCGAAAAGCTCCTTCCGCGATACACAGGGCCCTACCGCGTGCTGCGCCAGGTGACGCCTGTGACTTATGAAATTGCTCCTGTGAGCTCAACCTCGTCATCTACTCTGGCGTCTAGTGATGTCGTGAACGTCAGTAGGCTCAAGACCTACTACACTGCTTCAGAGTCCAGCCTTTAGTCGCTCCGGGACGGCGCTTTTGCCGCCGGGGGTAGTGCTACGGGGTAGTATTCCCAATGACGAAGAGCCGAGAAGGAAGAAGACGAAGACGACGTTTGGAAGCTAGCGCGGGCTGTTGCCTCTTGGTCAACTGCGGCGTATTGCCTTGTAAATATACTTGTAAATAGCGTTTCTTCCGTGTCTTCCTACGTAACAATATTCATCAGGTTGTGTTTTCAAAGTGGGACATGACGTCACATTGTGACTAATTTTGTCTTCTTTGCCTTCTTCAGTAAGTGCCCTGTTCCTGCTTGACAGTAAAATGCCTCTAGTGTGGTTGAAATATCATAGCAATCAAGCTGTAGAAATCTTACTATAAAGCAAAATTTTTCTGCACTGTGTGTTTCACGAACCACCGAGTACACCCACCATTCACCCAGCATGCACACCATTTACATTTCACCCAGTACGTACATGCAGTATTCACCCAGCACATCCATCATTCACCCACCATTCCCACAGTTCACCCAGTATGTACCCACCATCCTCCCAGCACGCCCAGCATTCACCCACCATTTAGACAGGTCACCCAGTAGTCATCCCACCATCCACCCACTACACCCACCATTCACCCAGCCCGCCCACCATTGAGACAAGTCACCCAGTATGTATCCCACCAATACATCCCACCATCTACGACTGTACCCACCATCCACCCATTATACCCACGATGAATTCCACCATAACCACCATGTTTTCCATCATGCCCAGCACATTTTCCAACATGCCCAGCATAAAATTCATGATGGGCAATGCTGGGATTTTCAATAGGGGGGTGCTTGAAAATCGGATGTTCAGATTTTAGGGCATTGTTTGGGAAGAGTCCTTGCTGCGAAATGCACGTAAAAGTGAATTTATCTGTAATGCCGCTCATTCACCACTTACGCACGTTTCGCCTCTACACGAAATACTCCTGTTAGGTGAATATACCAAAATGATACGTGCTTGTAATTTACTTCCTTTCAGCTGATGGCATCCGGTGGAGCATCGTACGGCAACGACTGCTGCTTACCTGGTGCCACAACTTTGGATGAATGCAGAAGAAGCGCGGAACGAGCATTTATATAGAGCAAAATAAATATTTCATCATTTCAGAAGACGTCTTTCGTTTTCTTTATGAAATTGCACCTGACAGATTCGGTGCAGTCTTGTAAAGGTCAATCGCAATCATTTCTACTTAATAATGAAACGATTCCACGCGAAGACCACGCGAGGTTCAGCAGAAGCGAAAAAAAAAATGCCGCGCCGAGCAGCGGAGCCGGCGCGGCGTGCACCAACTGAAGTTCAAAACGCGCGAGCCCAAAACCGAAACCGGAAGAAGTCAACAACATCCGCTTGGTGTGCTGCAGTCAATTCGGCCGCTGGGCTCTATGGGAGTGTCCGCTCTTGTTGAAATTTCTTTCTCTATGGTGTATCCTTGTTCCACATTGCACATGGAGCCAACAAGCCATCTTGGTCACCTAAAGGCTATATTACAAAGCCCTAACTTATTCTCCGGGTGATTGCAGGTTGTTTTGTTAAATGCACTATAAAGTGTGTGCAAAGAACGTTGCGCAAGTAGAATTGTGATGCAACCCGCCAATAGCTTGGGCCTTTTTACTTAAAACACGAAAATAGAAAACTATTTCATGCTGACTCTTCCATATGCATGGCGGGGATGAGCGTTGCCGTAAGCATTGCGGCGTTTCGTGCTCTCGGAGCTTCACCAACTGACGGCAATAGCAGAAGCTGCACTTCTCAACTGCAGCTGCAATTTTCGAGGGTGAATGGTGTCGTACATAGCGAGATGTAGCCAGCTTTAAACAGGTGAAGAAATCACCACTCCTTCGTGTCCGTGTAGATGGTCGAACAGGGAAGCTGCTAGTTACACCGCGTGTTACACCACGCCAGTCAAACTTCGCAAGGAGTCTATATTGTAAGTTTTTGTTTGCCATTCTTTAACGTCATTTTCCTTTTTCGGTGCTTCTCGTAGTGAGCAGGCCCTATGAGTGTTTATCATTTTTTTTCTTCCGGTGTTTTTTTAATGCGTGAAGTTTCTGTCTGCGTTTTGCCGTGTTTTCATCTTTCACTAGGAAGTCACACCGTCTCTTTTTTTGCCCGCCAGTACTGAGAGCAAGGTTTGGCGTGAAATGAAAACCATCTTATCTGAGCCAGCTATGGAAGAAGATGACGACGCTCGAGCTTTTGCTGATGATGATAGCTTTAGTGAACTCCGGCATCAACGACAGAGTCCACACAAACATCATCGCTGTAAAGAAAAAGAAATAGAATCAAGTAAAAAATAGAACCGCTGATTCGCGTGGGCGAAAGCTATGGCAACGTTTTGCGTTGCTCTTGAGATCCTCTCACTGTATTTTTACACTAGTCGAGGGTGACATGGCAGCGTTGTGACCAGGCGTGTCACAACTGTTGTCAGCCCTTAACATTTGCTATTATTTCCATTCAGTTGAGTGTATGCATTACGGTGCATCATGGACACTTACCCTCAACGGAAACGCAGGTTTAGTTGCGTGCGACACTGTATAGTGTCGCACACAACTAAACTATACACTGCAACACAACTAAACTATAGTAAACTGCGACAGGGTTGCGTGCGACACGCTGCAGTGGCAACCCTGTATAGCCGAGTGGGCGGAGCGGGGGGTACGGTCCATGGAGGAAGGAGTACACTAAGAGGGAGCGTGACGTGACAAGCTTGAAGACTACTCATGAAAAAGGATATAGAGGAGAAGTAGGCCCTAGTCACGTGATAGGCAAGCCGTAGATTCTACACTGTAAAATAATTTGTGCCCTTAAAAGTTTTTTTCTTTTTGCTGGAGTCTTTCTGATTTTTTCCGGTTCTGATTTCCCCTACATGAAATTTAATTAAAATAGCACCTTGATATTTTGTTCTGTATCTCAGCTCGACACTACTTTTTTTCCTGATTAGCGATTTTAATGTGTGCCACTTCTCAGACGGCTTCTACCAAATATGTCATATCATCCCTTGTGCAGACTCGCGTCCCTTTCAAGTTTCCCGCCCGGGCGCTGCCCTCGTCTGCGAACATTGGACTCCTCTCCGTCCCTTGTTCTTCCTTCTCCCCGGGCGCCCTCGCTCTCGTTTTCTCCCTCTCGGAGTGCCTTGTTTACGGAACCTTCGCCTCTTTTGTTCTTTCGCGCTGCACGACTGTGGCAGCACCGCGCATTTACGAGTTAGTAAATGCGCAGGATAAAGTTTTAATTTTCCTGGTGTTTGTGACTCGTTAACTATCTGAGGAGTGGCCGCAGCCCCAACGCGTGCCATGGAATCAGAACAGTAAAAACGCGATGAACGCCGAGTCGGCGTCTCACGCGCGTCTCCAAAGCGCCTAGGCTTAGGCGACTCGACTCGCTGGCTCCGCGCTTCGAAGCTCCGTTTTCGCCTCGTAGCCACACACGGCATGGCGTCGCAAGACCGCAAGTCGCCCGCTGCTCAAGTGATTCCGGACCAATCTCGTCTCGCATGCTCTGAAAAAATGGCAAGCTCTGTGCAGTCACGGCATTCGTCGCGCTCAGCCCGTTCGGAGCGTTCGACCGCCTCGACAACGCCAAGCATGCTCGCCGCCAGAGCAAGAGCGGAGGCCGTCGCGGCGCGAGTGCAGGCTTCTCTTATGAAGAAAGAAGCCGCGGTGAAATTGGAAAAGGCCAAACTCGAAGAACAAGAGAAAAATGCGGCCGCGGAGATCGAACGCAAGAAAGTCGAGCTAGACACTGAGTTACATGTGTTGCAGTTGGATAGAGAAGCGGCCGCCGCGGAAGCGCAAGCAGAGATCCTGGAGGCTGCCGTAGATCAGCACGGCGGGGAGCATCACATCTGTCGGACTGTCGAGGAGGCATCCGAAGACCGCGCTCAACGTACCTTTGACTACGTGCTTGACCAGGCTCACGTGCGCATTGGCCCGCGTCAGCAATCGCAGCGGCTTGACGGCGGAGAGCATTACGTCTTTCAGAACGTTGATGAAGCACCTGAAGATCACGCTCCACGCCCTCCTAGCGCTCACAACCAAGGAATCGCCCAGAACATTGCTCGTCAGCAGGGAGATGAAGCTAACGCCCCAGAACTGACCGCCATGGCAAAGTATCTGATTCGACGCGACCTTGTGAGTAGCTCACTTACGAAGTTTGACGACTGCCCTGAGAACTACCGGGCGTGGAAATCTACATTCAAGGGAATGACACGGACTCTCGAGGTCACGGCAAGCGAAGAACTTGACCTTCTCGTGAAATGGCTTGGTACCGAGTCGTCGAGCTACGCAAAGCGGCTGCGTTCCGTGCACGTCGACAGCCCCGAAGCCGGGTTAGAGGTAGTTTGGGAAAGACTTGAGGAATGCTATGGTCGTCCGGAAATTATAGAAGAGGCCATCTTCAGGAGAATCGCAAGTTTCCCCAGACTGTCCGACAAGGACACCGAGAAACTGAGAGAGCTGGGAGACCTGCTTCTTGAAGTTGAGGCTGCAAAATGTGACCCTCACCTGACTGGGCTTTCCTATCTGGACACGGCAAGAGGAGTAAACCCTATTGTAGAAAAACTGCCGCAGCGCTTGCAAGACACGTGGATAGCGAAAGGCTCGAAGTACAAACAAGATCATCGGGTCGCCTTTCCCCCTTTTTCATTCTTTGCCAGCTTTATTAGGGACCAAGCGAAAACGAGAAACGATCCTAGCTTCAAACTCAGCACCGCAAGTGGCACCCCTTCAAGGCTCCCAAGAGCAGACAGATGGGCAGCGAATGATGGCACGAGAAGAACGCCCATCTCAGTGCAACTGACGGACGTGGAGGCAAGCACCGAGCATCCGCCCTCAAACGCACCAAAGTGGCAATATACAACCAAGTATTGTCCTCTGCACAGGAAGCCTCACCCCCTCCAGAAGTGTCGTGCTTTCAGAGAAAAACCGCTGGATGAACGAAAATCTCTGCTGAAAAATTATGGGATATGCTTCAGGTGCTGCGCTTCAACAGACCACTTTGCAAGAGACTGCAAAACAGTTCTCAAATGCGACGATTGTCGAGAGGCATGCGAGAGGCATGCCACAGCACTTCATGCTGGCAATGTCAACCATAGGTCTACTGTGGCTCATCACGACTCTGAGGATGTAAGTCTAGAACAATATTCCGCACTTGAGGTGTCATCTAAGTGTACAGCGGTCTGCGGTCAAAGCGGCGGTGGCAAATCCTGCTCTAAGATCTGCTTGGTGAAAGTCAGTCACCCGACTCAGCCCCACAACACTGAAAAAATGTATGCCATCTTAGACGACCAGAGCAACAGGTCCCTTGCAAGAACAGAGTTCTTCGACATTTTCGGGCTCAATGGTGACAGTTCCCCCTACACACTAAGGACATGTGCTGGGACTACAGAGGCGATAGGAAGAAGAGCATCCGGCTTTCTCATTGAGGACATGCATGGCTCCGTGAAGCTACCCTTGCCAACACTCATCGAGTGCAACGAGATGCCTAACAACAGGAACGAGATTCCAACACCGGAAGTGGCATCGCATCACCCTCATCTCAGAGCTGTAGCTAAATTCATTCCTCGTTTGGACCCAGAGGCCAATATTCTACTTCTCCTTGGGAGAGACATCCTCAGAGTACACAAGGTTCGACAACAGCGCACCGGCCGGCTGATGCTCCATTTGCTCAGAGACTGGATCTGGGATGGGTCATCGTGGGGAATGTCTGCATAAGTCGAAGTCGGACACCGGACTCTGTGAGCAACCTCAAAACAAACGTCCTTGAAAATGGACGTCCTTCCCTTTTCGAGCCATGCCAGAATCATTTTCTGGTCAAGGAGAAGCTCGCTGACACGCAAGGGTCGACACAATGCTTCCAACCAGCTCAGAACGCTGCTAGGAATGACCACTGTGACGATGGGGTCGCTGAAACGCTGTTCCACACAACGAAGGATGACAACAGACCTTCCCTTTCCGTCGAGGACAGGAAGTTCTTGAAGCTGATGGACGAGGAGTTCTCAAGGGACGAATCCAACAGCCTCTTCCCTTTCGTTCTCCAAGACCTTGGCTTCCGAATAACAAGTGCTTGGCTGAGTCACGCCTCACTGCTGTCCAACGGACCTTGAAGAGAAAGCCAGAACTGAGGGAACAGTTCGCGAGCTTCATGGACAAGATGTTCAAGAACGGCCACGCCGAGGAAGCTCCACCGGTTCGAGAAGGAGAAGAATGTTGGTACCTCCCCATCTTTGGTGTTTGCCATCCACGAAAGCCCGGGGAAACGCGAGTCGTGTTCGACTCCAGTGCACAGTTTAAGGGCGTGTCTCTAAATAGTGTGCTGCTTACCGGTCCAGACATGATCAACGGCCTGCTTGGAGTGCCCATCCGATTCCGGAAAGAGCCCGTAGCCATTACTGTGGACATTAAGCACATGTTCTACTGCTTCTTGGTACGAGAAGACCACCGAAATTATCTGAGATTTCTGTGGTTCCGCAACAACAACATCTATAGTGACGTGGTGGAGTACCGAATGAAGGTACACGTATTTGGAAACAGCCCTTCACCAGCAGTTGCAACGTACGGGCTGCGGAGAACAGCACGAGGAGAGGAAGAATTTGGCAGCGACGTCAGGCAGTTCATCGAGAGGGATTTCTATGTCGACGATGGGTTGAAGTCTCTCCGCAACGTCAAGGACGCCATCAGCCTAATACGTCGCACGCAACAGATGTTGGCCGCATCAAACCTCAAGCTCCACAAGATAGCCTCTAACTGCCCTACAGTGTTGGAAGCCTTTCCAGAAGAAGGCCGTGCCAAGGGTTTGAAGGATCTTGACTTGAGCAATGGCTCACAGCCGATCCAACGCAGTCTGGGAGTTTCTTGGAATCGGAAGAAGGATGTGTTCACATTTACGAGTCCAGACCAAGAAAAGCCATTCACTCGGCGCGGTGTCTTGTCAGTGGTGAATAGCATGTATGACCCACTTGGGTTTGTTGCTCCAGTCATCGTTCAAGGAAAGTCCCTCCTCCGAGAGCTAGTCGCTGAGACATGCGACTGGGACTGCCCACTTCCTGACGAAAAGAGAGCCGCCTGGGAGGCGTGGAAGGACACCTTGCAAGTACTCGAGCAGCTGGACATACCTCGCACCTATGCCCCTACCTCACTTACTACCGCAGAGAGGAAGGAACTGCACATATTCTCCGACGCATCAACCAAAGCTGTGGCTGCAGTGGCGTACCTCAGAGTGACATATCCAGATGGCGCGTGTCATGTCGGGTTCGTCATAGGAAAGGCTAAGCTAGCACCGCATCCGGAACACACCATCCCAAGGCTTGAACTGTGCGGCGCGGTGTTGGCAGTGGAGCTAGCAGAGCTTATCAGTCGTGATATAGATATGGAACTTGATGCTGTAAACTTCTATACTGACAGCAAGGTCGTCCTAGGCTACATACATAATGAGACGCGAAGGTTTTTTGTGTATGTCAGTAACAGGGTGGAACGCATAAGGAGCTCTACACGGCCAGACCAATGGCACTATGTTCCTTCTGACATCAACCCTGCGGATCTCGGAACCAGGTCTGTGCCAGCAGCCCAAATGGCAGGATCGACCTGGCTGACAGGCCCGGACTTTCTGCATCGTCAAGAACGCTGCTCGCAGGTATTGAAAGCCAAGTTCGACTTGGTCGATGCGGATTCCGACACGGAGGTGCGGCCCCAGGCAAATGTTCTCGCAACCAGTGTGGGCGTGAAACAACTCGGCAGCAAGCGGTTCGAGCGCTTCTCAAGTTGGATTACGCTGACTCGCGCAGTTGCAACGCTTGTACGGCTAGTGGACAAAATTCGGGGCACTTCTGAAAACGTGTCAGACTGCCCGCATAACAGCTCATCTCACCAACTCCGACCTTCTGCAGAACACCTAGCCCGAGCAAAGGCAGTCGTCATTCTATCTGTCCCGAAGGAATCCTTTTCAGAGGAGTTGAAAAGCTTGCAACGAGGAAAGCGACTACCGAAGTCAAGCCCTCTGTGGAGACTGGTTCCATGGGTTGATTCCGACGGTCTTTTGAGAATCGGTGGCCGACTAGGCAGGGCCAGCCATTTCGACCAGCAAGAGCAGAAGCCCATCATCATGCCAGGGCGACACCATGTCACCACCCTGGTTGTGCGGCACTATCACGAAGAGGTCAAACATCAAGGACGCCACTTCACTGAGGGAGCAGTCAGGGCAGCTGGGTTCTGGATCGTCGGAGCTAAGCGTAGCATCGCCTCATATATACACAGTTGTGTTACATGTCGCAAGCTCAGAGGAAGGCAGCTACAGCAGATGATGGCAGACCTGCCCGCAGAAAGACTAAGCACCGAGCCACCTTTCACTTATGTCGGACTAGATGTATTCGGCCCCTGGCAAGTCGCAACTCGTCGCACCAGAGGCGGTGAGGCCAACAGTAAACGGTGGGCCGTGCTCTTCACTTGCATGAGTATTCGTGCTGTTCATATTGAAGTAATCGAGAGCATGGATACCTCAAGTTTTATTAATGCGCTCCGCAGAATCTTTGCGATAAGAGGCCCGGCAAAGCAACTGAGGTCTGATTGCGGGACAAATTTTGTTGGAGCATGCACCGAACTAAAGGTGAGCACAAGTGGCCCAGACCACGAGAAGCTAGGAACTTTCCTGTCAGACCATGGATGCACTTGGGTGTTCAATCCCCCTCATGCTTCTCACATGGGAGGAGTGTGGGAAAGGATGATAGGAGTCACACGGCGAATTTTGGACTCCATGCTTCTTGAGAATACCTCTCGTCGCCTTACTCACGAAGTCTTGGTAACCCTCTTGGCAGAGGTCTCAGGGATTATAAATTCGCGACCCCTCGTTCCTGTTTCAACGGACCCCGAGTGCTGGGAAGTGCTGACTCCGGCAACGCTTCTGACCCAGAAGGTCGGCGGCAACACAGTGCCACCAGTCTTTAACGACAAAGATATATATCGGCGACAGTGCAGGCAGGTTCATTGGCTGGCCGACGCCTTTTGGTGCCGCTGGCGACGCGAGATCCTTACCACCCTGCAGAGTCGTCGCAAGTGGCAGGGCCCAACGCGGAGTCTCAAGGCAGGTGACCTCGTCCTCCTGAGAGACAGCCAGGTTCACCGCAACGAGTGGCCCATGGGACTCATTGTGAACGCTATTGCGAGTGAGGATGGCAAGGTGCGAAAGGTGGAAATCAAGACGGCAACACGGGGAGTGATTAAGACGTTTCTCCGTCCTGTGACTGAGACAGTCCTGCTTATTCCTTGTGAGGACTGAAAACATCATATAGTGGTTATATGTATAACCAGACGGGGAGTGTGCTGACTCGCGTCCATTTCAAGTCTCCCGCCCGGGCGCTGCCCTCGTCTGCGAATATTGGACTCCTCTCCCGTCCCTTGTTCTTCCTTCTCCCTGTGCGCCCTCGCTCTCGTTTTCTCCCTCTCGGAGTGCCTTGTTTACGGAACCTTCGCCTCTTTTGTTCTTTCGCGCTGCACGACTGTGGCAGCACCGCGTTTTTACGAGTTAGTAAATGCGCAGGATAAAGTTTTAATTTTCCTGGTGTTTGTGACTCGTTAACTATCTGAGGAGTGGCCGCAGCCCCAACGCGTGCCATGGAATCGGAACATCCCTGCTTTGTGTTAGCTGATTTCCTCTTACGCCTGCCAATTTCCTAATTTGATCACACTACGTAAATCTTTGCCGTAATAAAACTGCACTCCCTTCCCTTGGCAACCGTTCTAGCTGCAACTCTAACGGTCCACCGTTTAGATGGCTGATGTATTACATGGACTGTCCAGCTCCATCTGTTGCTCATAATTTCGATAAGAACGTCTGCTACACTAGTTTAGTCTCCAGTCGACCGTCGCTGTGTTCTTGTCTCTTAACGTTACGCCTGATACCCCTGGATCGCTGGGAGACGCATTCATGCTACAGTAGATATGAATAACCTCATGATACTTTAACTTCTCAGACTCCCCTGTTGATATACCTGACGGTAGTCAGTTACCACTCCACAAGCGCTATAATGTGTTACATTTTTCCACATTCCACTAACCTAAGTGGTTAGGGCTACCGGATAGAACTGGAGAAGAGAGAAGTTGTACTGGGGAGCTCTGGTTTGCACCATAGGTGCTATTTTTCGCTAGCAAAATGTTGAGCTTTCGTGCTGTAATTACTTGATCATGATAAGACATTTCTTATTGTAAAATAATCTTAGATTGTAATTTACAGCCACTCTGAAATGGAGCTTCCACGTTTTATCAAACTTAGCGTTATAGAAAAAAAAATCAATGGGGATAAAGAAGTGCCAACGCGTCGCCTTGGAAAAACATTGTTTAGCACCAAGCTCAAGCGACCAACCCAGTTTGGATAATAAAGTTCTGTGAATTACTTAATCATATACGATTTTTGGGACATAACTTCAATTTATTAATTCAATTAGTCCAGTAGTATGCTTCTACGTCACGCTGAGGGCCTGCGTGGTTGTGGTCAGGAATGAAGTTTCGCCAAGTGAAGTGCTTCGGCGATGTTGCATGCTTTGCGACGCGGGGCCCTTAACGCTAACGCGTTAATAGTGTACTATCGTAATAAGCACGGTCGCTGGACGGTCATTATACTCAGTTTAATTGGTGACGCGGGAAATTGCGTGGAGATTCGCCGTGGCAGTGATGTACGCTTTTCTGGGACAGGGAGAGCCAAACCAAATTTCTCGATCTTCAAAGGTGTACGAGTTATTTGCTCCTACGTCTATGCGCCGGTGGCCTTTTCGCGGCGAGATAAGAGCAGCACATTTGCCTTCTGCTTGTGCACCCCCAAGAAACGCACCAAGCGGCCGATATAAACGAACCATGTCTGAGCTCTGTACCTAAATTTAGAGAAACGTGGCCAGTCTTGCGACTGAAAACGTTCCAGATTACGCAGTTTTCTGTATGCCTAGCCGAGGAATCGCTACATATTTCCACCATATTGCACAATCGTACCCCTAACAAAGACCGAGACCAACACTACTTTTGAGTTCGATAAATTGTACCTTATGTGGCATAGTGAGCTCTCTAATGTGCGACAATTCCTATTTTGGATGCGGAAATGTACTGCCGAGCTCCGCCTATCTCTCTCTCTCTCTCTCTCTCTCGCTTTCTCAACAGCCCCCGCGAGGCTAACTCTAGAGTTTAGCTCCGCGTGCATCTCGCTTGAAGGGACAAGGGCGCCATCTACGCACGGTACACATGTATGATCGGGCAATGGCCCAGTTTCTGTAGACAACATTTCCAAAACAAGCTGCATGGGAAACTTTTACTTGCAAATATATGTGCAATAATACTACAGCAGGATTTTCGCTACGCATCTGCTTGAGCAAGCGACCCCCTTGGACCGTTTTAAAGAGCTTCCATGCGAAAAAGAATTGCATATCTTTTTTTTCCTCCCTGTTTCATCGATTATACCAGTACAGGTGGCTTATTATATAAAATTACCATAGTCTAAGGAGCCGCTTTAAGAAAATATCACAAACGCAAGCTAATTAAAATATACGGAGACTTACTCCGGTGATCATTCATTTAGAAAAGCGCCAAAAAACACATCGACAAGTACGAGTACAGCACCAGCGCTGCTAGTTGGTACGGGCCTTCAGTTTAAACCATTTCAAAAAACGCACAGCCAAGGAAGAGTACAGGACCAGCACTGGTCCTGCGCTCTTCCTTGGCTGTGCGTTTTTTGAAACGGTTTAAACTGAAGGCCTGTACCAACTAGCTCGCATCCAGTCCCTTGTAAGACAACACTAATGATTTGCTTCGAAATAATCCTGCATGCCTCCGTATAACTGCTATATGCAAAATAAGTTGTTCCATTTAGCTTTGGTAATGCTCCGCTTTCCACATAGTTATTGACTGGCGCTGTTCAGCGCTATCACGCAATGACCCTAATGAGTCTGTTCAGCGGTTGCATATGGTATGTTGCTCAATATTTTCATCTGTCAGGACAAGTCATGCAGCGCACTCATTTTTTTTTCAGCACTTCAGTTTGTTGAAGTAAGGCATGTATAAGGTATGGTGCAAACTTATCACGCGTATTAAACAAGGCAGATTTTTACTAATTTGCAAGTTATATATTAGTTTCCTATCTTTGAAATCTTAGCGTCCTTTTTTTTATACCATTGCATATCTTATTTCCGAGAGCGCCTTCTTTGTAATTTACAAAACTAACTCACGCTCAAGAGAATATTGAACATACATGCACGTTGAACCAAATGGTAAGGGCTTGAGGGATGTTGAAAATGAAATGCACTATTTGCGAAGCATATGGCTTCTGGAGAGCTTAAAGGGCCTTTCGGAAGAAATTAGCGGGATGTCTCATGGCTCTTTTTTTAAGGTTTCGAGGACCTCTTAGCAGAAGCATACGAGCTGTTCAGCAAATATCAACGAGAGGGCTTGCAGGGGTCTTATTGAGATAAATGTATGCGCCATAAACGCTTTTACGTTCATTATTTCGTCGGCAAACTACGGAGGCCTTCCGCCGCCAATGGAGCCAAACAACACATCTTCGTCACCCTAAGTCTACGGTGCCAGCCCCTAAAGATTCTCTGCCTGTTTGCAGCTTATTTTGTCTAACGGCTGTCGAAATTTTGTGCAGGGTATGCTGGGCAAGTATAGTTCCAAAGGCACGAATCAATAGCTTGGGACTTTTCACGTAAAAATAAAGCAGAAGAAAAAAATCTCTCATCGTGGCTCCTCCATACGCATGGCAGGAACCTGTCCTCTGTTGCCGTAAGCATTGAGGCGTTTCGTGGCCGCCCAGATTCGCCATGATACGGCAGCCACAGAAGCTACACTTTTCGTACTGCAGCTTTAGTTTCGGAGGCTGAATCTTGCCGTACAACGTGAGATATCGCAGTTTTTACGCATGCAAAAAAAGAAAAACAGAATCAAGTGAAAAAGAAATCAACCGCTGTTTTGTTGGCGTGAAGCATTCACAGCCATCACAAGGTTATCCGCTTGGCTTGCGATCCTCACGCTGTGTTGTGACACTAGGTGAGGGTGACAAAGCTTGACACAGGAGGTCGTACGACTGCTTTTACGCAGAATGAATGGAGTCGTGCAGCGTTGTGACCAGGGGTGTGATAGCGATTGTGAGCGCCAAAGGAGAGAGAGCGTATTTTCAAATCAATAAGATTTCAGTCCGGCGTCCTTTTAGTGGGTCTGGGCACCCTTCGCAGACGCAGTTCCGAGACGTTGTGTCGAAGCGGTTTCCTCGGCTCGCTGGACGGCCCAGAGTGGGGCTGTGAGGTTGAAGCTGAGCAGTGTGGTCCTCCAGCTCGAGCGGGGCAGGCGGTGAAAGAGACGGAGGTGTCGGCACTGCCCGACTTGTTTAAGTGCTGACGTTCTCATAACATGTTATTAAGTGTGGCAACGTCGCCAAACGATGTGCATCTGTTTGTAGTGTACATATCTGGATACATGGCGTGCATGAGTCGGGGGTTTCTGTAAGAATCCGTGTTTAATTGTCTGAAGTGTACTGCTTGCGTCCTGTCTAACCCAGCGTGAGGGAATGGGTATACGCGTCTTTGTAACTGGTAGTGTGTCGTGATGTCGTGGAACCTGGACATACGATGCTCCCACGCCCAGACGTTTGCGCTACACCAAAGGGACTCTTCCTCCGATGATGCTCGGTGAGTGAGGCCTCCAGCAACGCGGTGAGCCGGTTCATTGGGCGGGCTCAGTCCAGTGTATGCCGGGATGCATAGGAAATGCCTTCGGCGATCGAACTCGGCCTCTCCCTGGTGTATGATATGTCGCTAAAATATGTGATACGCCTCTTGCGAGATGCGCCTATAAGCAAAATTGCGAATGGCCGTTTGCGAATTGCAGGTCACGTATGTCGCTTTGGTTCGTGTGAGGGACAGTGCTATGGCCCCTTCCTTTGGCGCTTTGACATGGGCCATGGTCAAGGTGACGCTCGTAAGGTGGTTGCCTCGGTGGCTAGTAACTGCCGCCATGAAACTCTTCCTGTCTCATTAACGGGCTGTATCGGTGAAGACTGCCTCCTTGTTGTTGGAGTAGCTTTGGTTCGTGTGTTGCGCCCTGGCTTTACATCTCCCCCTGTGGTGTTGGGGGTGCATGTGGCGAGGCAATGGGGGTACGTATAGTTGCTCGCGTAAGGTTCTTGAAACTTTTATCTTTATGCCGCGCTACGTGTGGTATGTGATGCCGAGGTTTTCGAGCACGTGTCTGCCCGGGTGGATCTTGGATGGGCGCTTGAGTTGGGACACTTGTTGCGCCTCCACCAGTTCCTCAATCGTATTGTGCAAGCATAGTTCTAAGAGCTTGGTTGTGCTGACTCTGGGTGCAAGTCCCAACGCACATTTGTGCGCCTTGCGTATGAGGGCGTTGAGCTTGTTTCTTTCCGCTACCGTCCAGTTGTGGAAAGCTGCCGTGTACTTTACTTGAGGTATGACGAAAGCTTGTATGAATCGTATGACGCTGCCTTCACGCATGCTCGTGTGTTTGTTGGTGATGCGTCGAATCAGCTGCATCGTGCTGGTGGCCTTTGTCGTTAACTTGCGAAGTGCTTCGCCGATTCTGCCTTTGTTTTCGATCATTATTCCTAATACCCGAGTTTTATCTACCATCGGGATGGGCAGGCCGTTTGATGCCGTTAATTGGATTTCTTCCCTTTCCAGGGGGTTGTAGCCTTTATGTGGGCGGCCCTTTGTGACAGGTCTTTATAGCATCAGTTTGGATTTTTCGGCCGAGCAGGCAAGTCCCGTGCCCACAAGGTAGTTTTCCACGCATTAGATGGCCTGCTGTAAACTTTGCTCGATCGCTTCGTCACTGCCCGTTGTGGTGCGGATCGTAATATCATCCGCGTATAGCGTGTGATGCAGTCCTTCGATTTGAAGCAACCGGTCGGATAACCCCAGTAGGACGAGATTGAAGAGCATCGGCGAGATCATCGAGCCCTGCGGGGTGCCCGAGCTCTCGATGTTGATTTTATCTGACTCTAGTTGTCCCACTCGCATGCGAGCGGTTCTTCCCGTGAGGAAGTCTCGGACATAGTTGTACGTTCGCAGTCCGAGATTTAGATTGTCTATTTGTTGCAACATGGCATCGTGTCGAACGTTATCGAGGGCCTTCTTCCTGCCCAGCCCGAGGACGGCTGTCGTCGAGCGCCCCGGATTGTCTATGATTTGATGTTTTAGTTGCAGAAGGGCGTCTTGCGTGGAGAGATGTCTTCTGAAGCCAATCATGGTGTGTGGAAATAATTTGTTGTCCTCGAGTTAATCCGAGAGTCTATTAAGAAACGCGTGCTATTAAGAAACTTGCCCACGCAAGACGTGAAGGAGATGGGACGCAGGTTCTCCAGCTGTAGTATCGTGCCGGGTTTCGGTATCAGTATGATCTTTGCTTCTTTCCATTGCTGGGGTAGCTTGCTGTGCGCCCAACACTCGTTAATGTATTTTGTGAGTCTCTCGATGAATCCGTAATCGAGAATGCGTTGTGCCTTATTTGATGTTCTATCGGGGCCAGCGGCCGACTCGGTGTTGAGTTGCACAAGGGCCGCCTGGATTTCGGCAACGGAGAATTCCGTGTCTAGGGTCGCATTGCTTTCTCCCGAGTAGCCCGGATATGTGTGCGGTGGCGTTTGGGATATGTAAAGGCGTTCCGCATCCCGTAGGAATTGTTGTTCAGTTCCCCCGCAAGCGTTTATGATTTTCTATATGCCTTGGATGTGTGTCTACGCATGGACTTTTTGGTGGCAAAAAATGCTTAGTCTTTAGTAGATAATTATGAGATATTCTCGCCACATCGGGCAGCTTCAATGCAATCGCACTAATTGAGCCAGAACACCGGGAACGAGCGCGCATCGACGGAGCAGAGATGGGGGAAGGGAACACCAGCTGCTGCAGCAGCGAGAGACGCGTCGCGTGAGGGCACAGTGCATTGCCGTGACGCCTCGTCATCCTCGCTGTCGCTCTCACAAGGATGTGTTATGTGCGCCTTCCTTGTCCACGCAACTTCTTGTCTGCATTGGTATTGAGCCTCGGTAAGATCCACTAAAAACGCGCCAAGCGTCTCAACGCTTTCGTTTGCCCACGAGGTGTTCGTAACTCGAAGGACGCTCAGCAACGTTCATAACCAGATCGACGTTTTGGCCAAGTAATTTGACCCGCAATAATTTAACCTTTAATACGTTTTGTTTTGTTCACTCTGCTCATGGGCATAGACTTCAGAGGGGAGAAATGTGGGTAACAAGAATGTTCGTTTCGAGGTACCTTGGTACATATACCTGAACACTGCTTGTATATGCGATACGAGTATTGAATAATAATAATAATAATAATAATAATAATAATAATAATATGCTGCTGCAGGATCAACTCTTCACTTTCATACAGGGTTGCCTTTATGTTTCATAAGGAAACCATGCCATGGTTGCGCAGTGGCTGTGGTGTTGGGCTACTGGGCACGAGGTCGCGGCCACAAATCCCGGCCAAGGCGGCCTCATTTTGGTGGGGCGAAATGCAAAAACACCCTTGTACATATATTTAGGCGCACGGTAATGAACCCCAGGTGGTCAAAAATTTCCGCTGTCCTCCACTACGGCATGCCTCATAATCAGAAAGTGGTTTTGGCAAGTACAACCCCACAATTTAATTTTCAAGAAACAGTTTACGATAACGAAGCCATGTTTAGTACTCTTTTATGCTCACCACAACAAAATTGTTGCCCTACGCGAAGCGCGGACGAAAATTCGCAATACTAAATATGAGTAAAAAAAGACAAGGTCTCATTACAATGCTTATTTTTGTTTACCGCAATTTGTGTTATGCATCTTGCCACTGCACCTTGATGAACACAAGTGCCTTTTTTTTTCTTTTTTCGGTGTGCCACTTTCGATGTACCACAACCGTTCCATGTGTGTCTACCTATATTCTTCGGGCCAATCCTTAGCTGAAGTCGGAAATGACATGAAAATAATGAAATAAAAATAAACCGTGAGAAAAGTGCAAGAAATCCGAAAATTCCACCACGTGCCAGTGGCCCAACTCACGTCGTTACGCGAACAGAGCTTGAGAGGAAAAAGATGTCAGAGCTCCTGACAAGCGAAGAACGAGATGGTGTGAGAGAGAGAGAGAGAGAGAGAGAGAGAGAGAAGGGAACGCAGGAACAAACCTGCAACAGTGAAGATAAGGGGACCACTACAGGATTGCTGGGATCGGCGCCAAGCGACCTAATCACCGTGAAATGCATATGCCTCCAACTGCGCAGGTATAAAAGGCTTTTGCTTGGAACTTTCACTTTTGCGCCTTGCACACTCCTGGAGGTTGTTTTTCACGCATAAGACGTGTTTCGGTAGAAAGATTTATGCATCATATTTTTGCAACCTATTTTTTCACCTTAGCTGGTCTCTTTCTGTTGCCTTCGATTGCGTACTAAATGCTGCATTGAAGCGGAATATCACCAAGTCCAGTGCAAAATAGCACTCTCGCCTCGGCACGTCTTTCACTGGGAATCACCCCCCCCCCCCCTTATTTGACTTGGCCCACCCGCAGATTTGAAGGTGGCCCACTCCAAAATCTATGTTGACACATTCCGGAATATTAAGTTGGCCCCCTCCTATATTTAAGTTGGCCTACTCCCAAATTTCAAGTTGGCCGTCCCATAAATTTAGTTTTCCCCACCCAAAAATTTCACGTTTGCCCATCTCCAGATTTCAAGCTGAGCCAACCCCGAATTTCAAGTCGACCCATCTCGAAATTTCAGTTGGCCCAGACCTACTGTAAGCTTCCCCGCGTATTTTCTAAGGAGCCCTAGGTATCTGTATGAGTATTCTCACCTTTTTTATGTAAATTGTTCCTTATCGCTTAAAGGCTACTAGTCTCCACTTTTACAGTATAATAACAATGAAATGCATAAGCTTTGTAAATTATACATTTTTGTGCAGATAAAAGGCATTACACGATTCGTGTGAAAGAGCTGGGGAGGTCGCCAGAGAATGTTTACGCATAAAAAGTGGCTCAGCCAGAGGACGTTAGTCACATGCCCGGCATGCTGCCCATGAGGTGCACTAAATGTAAGGCGCTGTGGGTTTATAGCTTGTTTTAACGCCGCGATAAAATTCTAGCTTATTGTAAGACGGCATGTACGTCACAAAGACGAAACGAACGTGCAGCAAAGCAGTAATAGATCACCATTTTAAGAAACAAAAGGAAACAAACAGTGAGAAAACAACAGCAACGTATGACTGAGAAAGTGTTATGCAGAGCTTCGTATGAAGCTGGTGTCATTGAAGGCTTTAACATTGCCTACTTTAGACAAATTTTAGGGAGAAAAGCTTTTTCTGGTGCATTTGGAGGTTGTAATTACAAAATACCAAATAAAACGAAACAAAACCCACTGTTTTGGAGAGAAGGTGCTGGGCGAGCAGCAAAGGGCTCGATCACTCAGGACTGGAGGCGACGCCATGTTCGAGGGCTCTAACAAGCCTATTCCTGACGTCCCTAATTTTTTCGGCATGTGCTCGGGCATTGTTTAATTCCATATGGATAAAAGTGTACTACAATGCTGTTCTTACAGAGCCAAACACTAAACTTAGCAAGCTTCGTGAAATATTACTGAGCGAAAATGACCCAAACACCAAGAAATGCTTTAAATCCATCACGTCACGGTGGCAAATGCGCGCAGAGGCTTGGGCGCGAAATTCGCGAAACTGAAGCATGACTCTTGTTTCTCCTGATTAACAGCCTTTTAACCACGAAGTTAACAATACCAGAGCTTTCAAAGTATATGTTAGTAGTCTAAAATAACAGCACTTGTTATTAGTGTCCATTTCACGACTCAAACTTTTTTTGTTTTTGAGGTGCCTGAAGCGTCATGCAGTCTTGCAAGGACGGACTCACGGGCTAGTTGGTTCATTATCACAGAAAGAGCAGCACTTCAAGACGGGACACAAAGGAGGAACTAAACACACAATATCTGTGGTTCCTCCCTTGTGTCCCGTCTTGAAGCACTCCTCTTTCTCTGATAATGAACCAACTAGCCGCTCAGTCACTCTTTGCAAGAATACATAACGCTTCATGCATATATTGTAAGGCTTCATGGGCTTGTTGCCAGAAACATGAGTCCTTCATAAGCCCACAAGAGAGCTTGTAGGGTTCTTATTGGAGGGAAAGGGTATACATATGTATCATCATAATCATCATCATCAGCCTGGTTACGCCTACTGCAGGGCAAAGGCCTCTCCCATACTTCTCCAACCACCCCGGTCATGTACTAATTGTGGCCATGTCGTACCTGCAAACTTCCTAATCTCATCCGCCCACATGACTTTCTGCCGTCCCCTGCTACGCTTCCCTACCCTTGGTATCCAGTCCGTAACCCTTAATGACCATAACGTATATATGTATATATTGTATATATATACGCTGGTATGTCCATCATATGGTGGCGCACAAGTCGTTACTACGTATTAGCAATACTCAATGGAGCCCATCCTCTGCCAATGGAGCCACCCAAGCATCTTCGTAACTAAAGGTTACCTTACACCACCCCCAAAGATGTGCCTGCCCGTCCGCAGGTTACTTTGATTACAAGCTCTTTAAAATTTATGCCACGCCCGCTGCGCAAGCAGAACCGTAAAACCTCCTGCCAATAGCTTGGACCTTTTCACCTAACAAAAGAAGAAAGAAAAATTTTTGTCGTGAGCATTTCATACATGTGGCAGAAACCTGTCTTGCGGTGCCGCAAGCATTGTGACGTATCGTGCCCTTCGGGATTAGCGAACATAGGACAGCAGCAGAAGCTACACTTGTGCAACTGCATCTCGAGTTTCTGGGGTTGAAGGGTGTGGTACAAAGCGAGATATCATAAGCTTTTCACAGCAAGAAAAAATAGAAAAAGAATCAAATAAAAAAAGAACAGTTGTTTCGCTCAGGTGAAGTATTCAAAGCGATAGCAAGGTTACACATTGCGCTTTAGATCATCACGCAGCCTTCTAACTAACAGCGGTTGCGTAACAGCGGTACAACTGCTGTTACGCAAAATGAATAGAGTTGCGCACCGTTGTGACTAGGCGTGTAACAACGGTTGTAAGTGCCAAAGGAAATAACTAGATATATGTAGCTTGAGATTTACAATCCATTCCACAGACAATTGTATTCAATATGGTGCGTCAAGCACACTTATCCTCAACATAAACGCAAATTTACTTACTTGCCAGCGACGCTCATGCCAGCGGCAAAATACAAACGCTGCATTGGGAACAGCGTAGAGCCGACTAAATGGAGCATGACGGTGCGGTTCATGGCGGAAGCAATACACTAGGAAGGAGCGCCACCTAGCTTACATGAAGCCTAGACATAGAAAAAAATGTAGAGGAAAAGTAGGCTTTAGTCACGTAATAGGGAAGCGGTAGATTCTAGTCGGCTTGCATTGGTTGGGACTGCTGGGGGTTTTCAGAAGAGGCGCAAATGTCACGCGTGACAAACGCACACCCAGGTTTGTGAAGGTTCAAGCGTGACCGAAGTCGAGTCTTTGTTATGTCACTGAGGTAACACACCGAACCATCACTCGTTATGTAGGTGCCTGTGGTTATTCAAGGTGCAAGAGAGCGGGAAAGAGGCAAGACAATAAGCACCACGATTTTAGGTGCACAACAGTTGATTTCACCAAATGCCTGAGCGCCAACCACTCCATTAACTGCGGTGTTAAGCGCAAGTTACCGACGCTTTTAAATATTCTGTTATCACCGGTGAGGCATCCAATACTTCTCCGTGTTTCAAAGCAACGCATTTGAAGCGAAGAACGATCCGTACATTTGAAGAATACCACTTGTTACTTCCTACGTGCCTCCCTGCCTGTGGCGGCAGGCGACACCAAAGGTTTAAAGGTACCAAACAATCTCGAATGGTCCGGCTACCATGTGGGCCGAATCCTACACAGCAGTAACGGTACGTGCAGAAGGCGAGGAGAGCTGGAGGGAAGGGGCGAGAGGAGGTTGGCTTCCGATGCCAGCGGAATCACTTGACGGCTGGATCCGTGGCCTTTTACGGCCAAGCGCAGTGCACGTCCCTCGGGTCCCTCGAGACAGTCTGACCCCAAATATCACGGCCTGCGCATGCACCTTCGAAAGCCTGACCACACGGTGGAGGGGCCGACGGCGCCAACGGGATTCTATTATTCATATGATTGCTATCGCCAGAAAACATTATGTACACGAAATCCGCTGAAGTAGAAGCAAGGAACCTATACAAAAGGGGAAAGCAGAAAAAGGGTTGTGCTGGGGATGCAAGCACTTCAATGGACAATAAAAACAGTGTAACGTCACTATCAAACCCTCTAGATCGCGGCTCTGGGGCGGCTGTTCCTGTGGCGAGCGTCGTGGCGCTGTCTCTCGCGACCGAGCGAATGAGCACAACGAAAGTTCAAAGTGAAAGCGGAGCGAAGCGGGATGTGAGGGAAGAGAGCGAGGAAGAAATGGGTGGAGGGTGCTAATTTCAAAGTTAAAGGTTAAGTGCGCGCATCGGAAAACGTCATGCTTTTTTTTCTTGGGGGGGGGGGGGGAGGGGTTCACTGAATATTTTGTTTCCCGAGAGCACCTTCTACGGAGTTTACGAACGCACGGTCAAGAGGATATTGAACATGCATGCACGTTGAAACAAATGGCAAGTGCTTGAGCGATGTTGAAAATGAAGTGCATTATTTGCGAATTCTTATGGCTTCCGGAGAGCTTAAAAGGCTTTACAGCAGAATTTTGTGCCATGTTATCGTTTTTTAGGTTTCTAGGCTCTGTTGCCAGGGGCATACAACGCGTCCACGCAATTTCCACTCGATGACTTGTTGGGTTATCTTTAGAGAGAAAAGTACGTGTTGTAAGTATGTCACAGAGAAAGCCGCAGGAAATTTCGGTTGACGCTATAATATTCTTGTATGCGCGTTATTTGGGATCAGTAAGATGGTGTGACCAATTGTACTGCCATTGGAGCGAAGTACATCATCTTCGTTAACTAAAAGCGACGTTACACTGCTCCCAAAGATTCCCCGGCTGTCTAGAGGTTATAATGTCTAAAGGCTCCTGAAATGTTATGCTGCGCATGCTGCACAAGCAGAACTGTAAAGCCACCCATCAATAGCTTGGGGCTTTTCAATTAGGAAGTACAGAAAGATAGAAATTTTTTGTGGTAACTCTTCCATGCACATGGCAGAAACCTGTCCCGCATTGCCGTAAGCATTGTGGCGTTTCGTGGCCTCCGAGATTCGCCAACATACGGCAGATGCAGAAACTGCACTCCTTCAACTGCAGCTCAATGTTCTGAAGCTTAATGGTGTCATAAAATGGGATATATCGCCAGCTTTACAGAGGTAAATAAAAAATCGAGTTACGAAAATAGAAGAACCACTGTTTCGCTTGTGTGAAGCATTAAAAGCGATAAAAAGGTTATCTACTGCGTTTGAGATCCTCACGCTGTGTTCTAACACTTGGTGAGGGGGACAACGGCTGACAAAGCAGGTCTTACAACTGCTTTTGCGCAGAATGAATGAAGTCATGCAGCCTTGTGACCAGGCTCGTCACAACGGTTGTGAGTACCAAAGGAAATAAATTTGGCCCACACAATATAATCAAGTTGGCGAACCCCCAAATTTAATTTGGTCCATCCCCAAATTTAGGTTGGCCCAGTCCCAAATTTAATTTGGCATACCGCGCATTTCAGGTTGGCCCACGTCTCAATTTCAATATGACTCAATACAAAATTTTAGGTAGAGCCATCGCCAAATTTTCGTTGGCGCACCCATACTATAAACTTTGCCATGCATTTTCTAAGGAGCCCTTTGCATCTCTATGGGTATTCTCTCTTAATTGTATGTTTTTGTTTGAATTTTTCCTTATTGCCTAAAGGCTACCAGTAATGTACGTTTAAAATATAATAAGAGAAAATGTCTGAACTTTGCAAATTACGCATTTTCGTGCAGATACAAGGCAATACAGTTTTTCTCGTTACAGGGCTGAGGAGGTCGCCAAAGAATACTTATGGATCAAAAGCTTAAACCAAAATAACTACGGTTTCTCCAGCGGACGTGACTAACATGGCCGGCGTGCTGCGATTGAGGTGCGTTAAAATTGCGGCGCAGTACCATATACAGCATGGCCCACATCCGCGATGAAGTGGTCGCTTGTGGTAAGACGGCATGTACGCCGAACAGGCGAAACGAACGCGTCAGCGAAGCAGTAAAAGAAAAGTATTTAAAGGAAAAAAAGAAAGAAACAACAATGAGAAAGCACAAGGAACGTATTGTGAGAAACTCTCTGACGTTGACTGAGAAAGTATTACACAGTATTTCTTATGAAGCCGCTTTCTTCTAAGCCGTTAAGATTGGGTTCTGTAAAGAAATTGAAAAAGTATTTTTCGGCTGAATTTTCAGGTTATGTTTCTGGGATACGAAATAAATCAAAACAATTATAATGTTTTAGTGAGAAGGTGCTGGGGCAACCAGAAAAGACTCAAACGCCAAGCACTGGTGGCGACGCCGCCTTGGAGTGCTGTAACCACTCCTGCCCGCCGTGACGTCACCGATTTTTGCGGCTTGTGGCCGGGCGCTGCGCAATTTTATATCGTTAAAAGCGGACTGCACTGCCATTCTTACAGAGCCAAACACTAAACTTACCAAGATTCCAGAAATATTACTGCGCCACAACGACACAAATAGGAAAAAAAATACTGTGAATCCGTGACGTCACGGTGACAGATCCGCGTGTAGGCTTTGGCTTGAAATTCAAGAAATGCAACCTTGACCTTCATTTTCTTCTTGCGATTATCAGCCTGTTAACCGTGAAGTTAACAGTGCCACAATTTTTAAAGAATTCGTTGTCAAGAAAAAATGAGTCTATGTTTCTGCTTAGCCTCCATTTGAGGGCTCAAACCTTTCCCGTTTTGAGTTTCACGCAAATTCAGAATATGGTAAGCATTTATGCTTAAAAGGTTTGCCTCCATGTATGGACCATGTGTTTTACTCCGGCGGCGGCAGCATATTGTATCCACGTGTACATCAATACGGAACACAGGAAATGAACTTTGAATATATCAATGCATCCAGAATACGGAATATTAGAAAAAAAATATTTAACAAATCTCGGTTCACGTGCCGTGGTTGCTCAGTGGCTATGGTGTTAGGCTGCTGAGCACGAGGTCGCGGGATCGAATCCCGGCCACGGCGGCCGCATTTCGATGGGGGCGAAATGCGAAAAACACCCGTGTGCTTAGATTTAGGTGCACGTTAAAGAACCCCAGGTGGTCAAAATTTCCGGAGTCCTCCACTACGGCGTGCCTCATAATCAGAAAGTGGTTTTGGCACGTAAAACCCCAAATATTAAAAAAAAATCTCGGTTCGAATAGAGAATTGTGTCGCTTCAGAATCGCGAGGTTCTTCGTTCGAACCCACCTAAATTCAAGAACTCACTGCCTCTATAGCGTGATTCGCCATGATGTAGTGTGTGCGGAAAAGACAGCTCCAAATAAGGCGAGAGCTAGTGGTACTGGCGGGAGCAAAACCAGCTACAACCAAATGCAGGTTTTCAGGCTTCTTCTGTAATAGAGGTCGGAAATCAGAAAAAGTATTATTACATATATATTAGTTTAAAACATTATAATGTCTAATTTATGCCATAATTTCACTACAGGATCAGGAAGAAGCGCGAAAGTGTGACGAACGCCTTCGCGAATGAATTTATCATTCGTTTTTATTAGCAAGGCTTCGCTATCATAAGCCTGATTTCCCCAAGCCAGTGTCAATGCGATACAAATTTAACGCGATATCTTATATTTCCATCCGATCAAAATATGAAGCAAAGAAACATCACTCCCACGGTAATTGTCAATCGAGCAGGGCGCAACCAACTTCTGGTCCTCTTCGGAGCCTTTGATCCGTGAAACGTTAGCACTTCTGAGACAGCAAGTTTGTCAGCCACGTGCTCTGAACACTGTCTTTCTATAGTCTTTCTCTACCGGAGCTGCCCGTCATTCGTCCATGCTCATTCGCAAGATCTCGCCGAATGCATCGTTTAATCAGGTGAAACGATTGCAATGCAAACAACATCGTTCTTATCAGCAATATGAAATCCCAAAAGAACAAATGTTTTCTTCGCAAATCACACCCAGTGTCGCGTGTTCGTTATTCAAGGCACCCTGCTGAGGATTTCTATTGAAACTTATGGAGCCAAACTGTTTGGTAAGAGCCTCACTGGCGTCTGCAGTTCCACACGTAGTGGATGACGGAACTACAGGTTTAATGCGAATGCACGTCCGTTGGTGAAGATGGAGCGGCAGAGTGCAAACAATAAAACAACGCGAATGAATAGCAAAATGCGTCGGAATACAAGGACTGCTAACACGCCCAGAATCGCGGCTGTCCGGGAGGAGAACAAGGCATGATTCGAAAACAGGAAGCCATCAGAAAGAACGACACGGCTAAAAATCGGCAAACGCGTCAAGTTCTGTCGCAGTACTATAACTATACTTTCTATTATTGATGACGCGGGAAAGCACGCGCTAATTGGCCTTGGTAGTGATGAGCGATTGTCTCGGTTGGCAGAGCGAAGTGGCAATTCTCGGCTTTGAAACGGGTACGAGCGATTTACTGCTACGTCTAGGCTCCGGTAGCCCAGCAGCGGCGAGATAAGATCGGCACATTAGCTTTCTTGTTGAAGGCCTGCCACGCATATACACGAAAGAAACGTACCTTTGGGCCGAAATGAACCTGCCGTGTCTGTGCTTTGTTCCTAAATAAAAAAAAAACACGTGACCATTCTTCTCGCTAGAATGATTCCAGATTGCGTAATTATTTTTATCCCTAGCCGAGTATAAGCGGGAAATTTTCCCAGCGTATCGCACATTCGTAGCCTCTCACAAAGACCGGGACGAATAACACTTTTCAGTCCGGTAAGTTGCCCCTAATATGGCATACTGAGCACCCTCAAACGCGTCTATTCCTGGCTCTGATGGACAAATGTACTGCTGAGCTACGCCTTTCTCTCTCATAACACCCGGCGCGAGGCTAACTCGATAGTTTACCTATGCTTGCGTCATGCTAGGTGCGACAAAGATGGCATCTGTGCACGGTTCACATGCACGATCAAACATTGGCCCCTTTTCTCTGTGCAACAAGTGAGCTTTGTGGATAAGGTATGGTAGCAAAGATATGACCAATAATGCTATGGCATGTTTATCCCTGCACCGTGCTTTCAGCAAGCGACCACCTTGGGTAGCTTTAAGGACGTTCGGCGCAAAAAACAAAATAATGTCTTCTGTATTGCCTGATGCATCGAATAGGCTATTACAGCTTGGTTACTAGTTAAAATTTCCCTAGCCCTCAAGTGGTGTAAAGGAAATAATCAGAAACACAAGCGAATTAAAATATACCGAGCACGGCCAACGATGAAGCGTTCACGGAAGTTACCTAACTAGTGGTTTGCTCTGAAATGATTATACATAGCTCCATATAACTGCTCTATGCAAAATAAGCTGTTTTGTTTAGCTTAGCTAATGCCCTGCTTTCCACATAGTCATTAACTGCTGCTGTTCACTGCTGTGAAGCAATGACTCTAATGGCTCTATTCAGCGTTTGCATGTAGTACGTTGTATAGTTTTCTCATCTCTTTTACGAGTGAAGCAGTGCACACATTTTTTTAGCACAAAATGTTATCTGTACAACTTCCCTTTTGTGAAGTGTGCCATCGTGCTATCTTATCACACGTTTTCAGCGACGCAAGTTGTTTTCTAATTTTCAGTTAAAGATTAGGTGCTCGCCTCCGTAAACGTGGCGTTCTTTTTTTTTTCTGCAATAATGGTATATTTTGTTT
Organism: Dermacentor albipictus; assembly: GCF_038994185.2. Taxonomy (NCBI): domain Eukaryota; kingdom Metazoa; phylum Arthropoda; class Arachnida; order Ixodida; family Ixodidae; genus Dermacentor; species Dermacentor albipictus. The sequence goes on from NW_027225569.1 coordinate 13,892,467, forward strand.
CCGTGAGCACCTTCTAAGGAACTTACACAATGAACTCGCCGTCAACAAGTTTTCATTATTTTCTAAATAATGATTAGGGAATCGCCTCCAAAAACGACGTGTTCTTTTTTTGAATAATTGAATATTTTGTTTCATTGAACACCTTCTATGAAACTTACACAATCAGCTTACGGTCAAGACGCGAAGAGGACACGAACATGCATGCACGTTGAACGAAGTGACAAGGGCTTTAGGGATGTTTAAAATGAAGTGCTGTATTCGGGAGGCCCAATGGCTTCCCAAGAGCTCAAAATGCTTTTGAGCACACTTTAGTAGCCTGTTAGCCACCATACGAGTTCATGACGCTTCAGGGAGATTCTGTTATTAAGCTTTCGAGGGCCCCTCACGAGAAGCATACGAGGCTTTCATGGAATGCCCACAAGAGGGCTGCTGGGACACATTATTAGAGAGAAATGTATGTGTTGTATATGATACACATGCTGTAATGTTCAACATTTTGTGATTCGTTAGACGTTATTTACATATCGTTCAAATGCTCCGCCAGGCGCCGCAGATGGAGCCAAACAAAACCCTTTCCTTACCTAAAGGCTACGTTATACAGCCACCAAAGATGCTCTGCCTGGTAGCATGTTATAATTTCAATGATGCTTTAATTTTTACGCAGAACGTGCTGCACGAGAACAATCGTAATACCTCCCGTGAATAGCTTAAGCCTTTTTAACAAAATCGAAAGAAGAAAGAAAAAAAATGTTTCGTGGTGACTTTTGCATACACATTACCGATACCTATTCTGCGTTGTCGTAAGAATTGTGGGATTTTGTTGACGCCGAGATCCGCCAACGAACGGCATTAGCAGAACCTACACTTCAACTGCCGCTGTAATTTCTGAGGCTGAACTGTACCATACAAATAGAGATATCGTCAGCTTTAAGCAGATAAAAAAAGTTTAAACGAATGAAGTAAAAAAATAACCGCTGTTTTGCTTGGACGAAGTATTTAAAGCGATAGCAAGATTATGGGTTGCACTGGAGATCCTCACGCTGTGTTGGAACACTAGGTGAGGGCGTTATAGCACGGCACGGCAGGTCGTACAACTGCTGTTGCGCAGAATGAATAGAGATGGGCAACGTTGTGATCAGACCTGTCAGAACGGTTTTCAGCGCCAAAAGAAATAACTAGATATAAGTAGCTTGACATTTAACAATCCATTCCACTCAGTCCAGCGCATGCATTACGGTGCGTCGTGCACACGTATCCTCAAAGGAAGCGCAAATTTACTTGCGTGTGACACTCGTGCCAACGGCGCAGTACGAACGTTTTAGGGTCGGCACTGTAGAGCCGACTCGACGGAGCGTGAGTATGCGGTATGCGGTCCAGGGCGGAAGGAATACACGACGGAGGGTCACGTGACAAACTTGAAGCGCATAAATGGAAAAGAATATTGAGGATAATTGGGCCTTGGGTGGCTTCCTTTAGTTGCGTCTCCTGCGGTGGATTGTGGTATAGGCTGCTGCGTGTCAACACGACCAAAACCCTTAATTAGGCGATGACCATGAGGTAACCACCCCCATTCGTCAGCGTCTATTCCGAAGTCACAAATGTGCCCGCTACCTGTACATGACAGCCGGAACTAATGATGAAAAGGCCCTACGGCAAATGATACCGAAGAATAGCCCAGACTTTTTATTCCAAGGCTGCTAAACGGTAGCCCATTCCATTCCACAGGAAGTGGAGTGCGGCAGAAGAATGCCATATCATGGGCGGAATATCACGACCGATTCGACGATCGCGATTGGCAGCGATATATTCATCAGATTCCCTGTATGAGTCGCCTAAGGAAGACGACGGTGTTAAAAGCTGAACCACATTGTGCAGTGGTGGTGACGTGTCCTGATGTGGACTCAGACCTTTGATGGAGTGCGCTTCCGTATCTGGAGGCAATGTGGCTAATATAAGATACACCCTTCTTCCTTCATTCCTACATCCGGACTTATTCATAGATGGTATTGGGGAATCCTGGCCCGAAGGACTCCATGATCCGCAAGAAGGAGCACAGTCAGGTGTGAGAAACGCACGCCGAGGTTGGTAAAGGTTCAAGCGTGTGACGCAGTCGAGTGTTTGTTATGTTAGTCAGGTAACGCACCGAACCACCACACGTTACGTAGGCGGGTGTGGTGGCTTAAGCCGCAAGACAGCGCGAAAAATAGCAAGAAAATGTGCACAGCAGTTTAACTCTTACTCTACCACATGGAAAATGGGTGTTTTTTGTAGCTTACTCTGAAGGTTTTTTTCTTAACTACTCCAATGAATATTTTATAATATACATGAATAAAAAAGCAGAACCAATTCACTTTTCATGCTTACAACTTCCATTAACGAGCTGTATGTCATAAAAAAAGATGAATTACCCGAATCAAGATTGTGGGATAAAGTTGAACAATGCTTGTAAAGACACGCATGTTGTAACAAAGACACGTAACAAAATTATGAGATATGCAATATGTATAACCCTCTAATAGGCACTATCTCTGAAAAAATCAAGATTGTTTCTTGAACAGGTATTGCACTAGAAAAAGTTTACTGCATGCACTACAGTTTGGCGGTCCGGGTTGCGGCCTCTGTTGTTCAGGGCTGGTTTGCGTCGACTTCGCTGTCAAAGTCGAAGTGCCACGAATAGTCAGCAAGCTGATTCTCGCTGCTGCTCGATGCATTGATAAAATCAGCCGCCGACGCAGCGGAATCACGACATCTGCGATCTTTCGAAGCGCGCACACCACTACCCGAGGCGGCCATTTTTGCTGTCTACTTTGATGATCGCGAAATTTCGAAGCGCATTCAAAAATTACCGCCTTGATTGCAAATGCCTAACTGCTTAGAAAACAAAAATATATTTGTTCTCCTTGAAGTCCAATGGTGCAGTGTGCCCGTGTGTGCAGTGTGCCGGCATTTGAAACAAGCAATAGTGGTCGGGCATATTGGTGCTTTCTGCTTTGATGATTGCGAAGCGTGAAAGGGCGGCCAAGAATCATCACCAGGTTGGGAAAAAAGCCTAGTGGCACGGGAGATCTTATAATCGACGTTTCAAACTACCGTTAGCGGGCCTACTATGTCCAATGGGCGCGGTACGGAAAGAGTTAAGGTGCGCAACAGCTGAGTGGAGCGAACAAAATACTACGCTGAGGCATTCTGGATGGCTTCCGAGGTGAGAGAGCTGGCAACTTCACTAACGGCGGTGTTCAGCGGAATTAGCGACGCTTTCAAAAATCCTTTCGTCATGGGGGAGACAAAACCTTCTACAGGTTTCAAGACAACGTACATGAAGCGAAGAACAATGCGTGAGGAAGAAGAAAGCCACCCGTTACCTCCCAGGTGCCTCCATGCCTCTGTTGGCAGGCGGCACTATAGGTTAACACGCCCCAAACAATGTCGAGCGGTCTGGCAACCATGTGGGCCTAATCCTACACAGAGGCACCGGGCACCCACAAGGCCGCAGAGCGTGGGAGGGGCAGCGTGAGAGGAGGGTCGCTTGCAGAGGCTAGCAGAATCACGTGACACGTCCTCCTAGTTTTATTTTTTCCCCTGAATCCATGATGCGTGCAACTGGCTCCGTCTTCGTTTGCCACCAAGCCTACTGCACGGCTCTCGCATCCCTCGAGACCTTCTAACCTGAAACATCACGGGCCACGCCTGTGCCATTGATAGCGTGACCACAAGGCGGCGGGGTCAACGGCGCTAGCGGATTCTAGCATCCTTATGATTGTTATCGCAATACAATATTATGGAACTGAGCCCAGCTGAAGTAGAAGCAAGGAGCGTACATAAAACGGACCGCAGGCAAATGTATGTGCTGTGGATGCAAGCACTGAAATTCACAATTGAAAAAGTGTAACGTCACCATCAATCGTTTTAGATCGCACCTCTTCTGCGGCTGTTCCAGCGGTAAGCGTCAGCGTAGTCCCTCTGAGGCGAGCGAACGAGCACAGCGAAAAGTGAAAGCAGAGAACGTGAGGAGGAAATCGGGAGAAGAGACTGCAGTGAAAGAATGAGGCGGAAAGCGGACGAAGAGTGTATGGCGAAAGGGTGAGGAGGAAAGCAGAGCGGCGCACGAGACTACGAGATGGCACCATAGTATTGTAATCTGACTGTTTGCGCGACGCCAATAGTGTAATACCTTATGGAAGTGAGGGGGACCCCAACGCTTACACTGGAACCTCAGACTAGCCATGCATAAAAGCCGACGCGTTTGACCCGCACACCAGATTTCGTCGTTGTGTGGGAGTGTTACTCTTTCAGCAACGCTTCGCTTCGTTTGCAACCTGCCACACGAGACAGATTGTCCGCGCCAGTAATTATATCGGGAAATGAAAACTCGTATAGGGATGAGCTCAAATACTGCGTTAGAGAGTATAATAATCATCGGTGAATCTGTTTGATATTTTTTCTGCGGGAGTTCTCTGATTTTTTCGGATTCTGATTTCTTTGAGTTTTAAATATTAAAATAGCACCTTTATATTTTGTTCTGTACCTCATATCGAGCCTACTTTCTTACTCATAAGCGAATTTAATGCGTCACACTTCTGAGACGGCCTCTGGCAATTATCTCCTTTCCCCCTATTTTGTGCGACCTGATTCAATCTTACGCCTGCCAATTTCCTAATTTCATGCCACCATCGAATTCTTTGCCGTCATAAAACTGTGTAGCGATCAATCGCCAACCGTTCTAGCTGTAACTCAAATGGTCCAGCGTTTATATGCCCTACGTATTACATGGACTTCCCAGCTCCATCACTTCCTCTTTTTGTCGACAAGACCATCGGCTAGACCCATTTACACTCTAATCCAGCCCGCTGTCTGCTTGTCCTCTAACGTAACATCTGATATCGTTAGATTGCTGGGAGGTGCCTTGATCCTACAGTGGACATAAATAGGCTGATGATGCTTTAACTTCTCAGATTCCTCTTTCGATATGCGTGATGCTAGTCAGTTACCATTCCACGAGTGCTATAAGGTGTTACATTTTCCTTGTTACGCTACCTTAGGTGATTAGTGCTGTCGGATGCAAATGGAAAAACGAGAAGTTGTTCTAGGGAGCTATGGCTTGAACACTAAGCCTAATGTTTCACTAGGAAGATTCCGAGCTTTAGTGCTGCAATCACTTCGTTGTAACTCATTTATCATCGCAAAACACTCAAACATTGTAACGTATAGGCACTATGAAAAGCACCTTCCACTTTTGATTCAACTTCGTGTTATAGAAAAAGATTCAGAACTGATTTACACCTCTTAACGCATCGCTTTAGAAAAAGTGTTTTATTACCAAGCCCAAATGTACCAACCCATTTGTGGAATAGAGTTCTGTGAATTACATCAGAAAAAAGAATGAAGAGGTGTTCTACATTATTTCTTACGACACAGCTCGAATGGTTTTCGAGCACCGATGAAACACGCAGCAAAAGTACTACATGGAGTTCTAACACATTTTTGTTCTTTCAGCTTCACTTCCTCTGGTACACATAACGACAACACAAGTCAAGGCTATGCTTCCGAAAAATGGACAAAGCGCCTGTCACAATCACCGAGACGACCACGGTGATTCGTGCTAACAAATCCGCTGTCGAGAAAGGTAAGCGACACGATACACAATGGATTGACGTTAATAAATCGAGCAGGTCGGAGAGATAATTTTTTTGTGGAATGAATTGATAAGAACTGGGGGAAATAAAAGAAGTGTACCAGACATTCGCCTGTAGGACAGGGATAATTATTAAAAAACGGGTCGAAGCGAGAATTCCTCTTGTGTCTCTGACCTAAGTAGGAGAGTGTGTGTGTGTTTGATAGAGAGAGCTAGAACCATAGAGGGAAAACTACCGAGGGAAAAGAAAAAAGATTGCCATGATTCCGTGCCATCCTAGCGACGTGTGATGAAATATACCGGCAAAAGACATTAAAGAAAGCCCATCATGCGTATTTATAAAATATGTCACCCGTTCTTTTTGTTTGTTGCTAACGAACAGGAAATGGAAGAGACGCTAAAAAAGAACAAATCGATAAGTGAATATCAAACAGAAATTATGAGAATTGTCTAATAAAGAGTAAGCATTGTTTGTCTCGGCTGTGACTTGGTTTTTGCTTAGTTTTGCTTACTTGATTTTCCTAGTTTGTGCACGTCTACGCATGGTCCTTCCAGTGGAAGAGAATGCTTAGGCTTTAGCAGACACTTGTCAAAGACTCTCGCCGCATCGGGCCTTTTCAATGCAATCGTACGCATTGAGCCAGAGCACCGGGAACGGGCGCGCCTCGACGGAGCAGAGTGGTCGAAAGAGAACGCCTGCTGATGATGATGATAGTGATCTAGGGAAAGGAAGGACGCTTGGTTCTGCAACCCGTCAGGGAGCACGGCGAAGCGTCATCAGGGGAGAGGGAATGGGTAGTGAAAGATGATAGAGAAAGAGGGAGGATGTGGCCTAATAGACTCCACTATACGCGGCAGGTGGCAGTCCTCAGTAAAGTTGCCAGCGTTGTAGCGGGCGCTTATAGGGTGTCTATTCCCGTGGAACTGATAAACTCCAGCAGGCTTCGCAGCGCAGGGAGCTGTGGACACACTGGGAACAGCAGGTCAGTCTCTGTGGCCGCTGGAAGGCCGTGGCGTCTGTAGGTGTTGATCACTGTGGAGCGTTCCTGCGCCAAGGATGGGCAAGCACAGAGAAGGTGCTCCAGAGTCTCGGGGTCCCCGCACCTCTTGCAGGCAGGCGACGTGGCGCGTCCCTTGGCGTACAGCCGGGCCGCAGTCCAGGTGCAGCCAGTCCGCAAGCGCAGGAGTGTGGAACGGTCTCTTCTGGAGAGGCCGTTCTCTGGAAGTGGCTTGGGGGCTTTGCCACTAGCCACTCGGGGGTCCGGATGAATGGAGGTGAGCAGGCACCGTAGCCGATGTCTCGTGTAGTCCGAAGCCGCTACCGCTCTGGTGACCGGGACTACATCATGATGGGCAGCTTTGGCGTAGGTATCTGCCTCCTCGTTACCGGCTACCCCGACATGTGAGGGCAGCCAGTGAAAGGATACTGGGAGTCCGGCGGTGGCTAGAGCCGTTAACTTGGCAAGCAGCAGCACCACTGTAAGTCCTGCCCGCCGAGGGTTGATGAGGGCCTGGAGCGTTGGCTTGGAGTCGCACACCACCGCCACCGGCTGCTGGGGAAGGTGCTCAGCAAGGAGGTCGGCAGCCAGGTGCAGCCCCGCGAGCTCAGCTGCAGTAGAGCTTGCTGCAAACGGGAGCCTACACTGCCTGTGACAGGCGAGAGTTGGAACTGTGCATGCCGCTGCAGCCGACCCGCTGGGGAGGACTGAACCATCCGTGAACACCAGCAGGTGTCCTTCCAACTCCTCCTGGAGCTTGCAGGCTGCCGCCTGCTGCAGGGCTGCGGCTGGTGCTCTCCGCTTGGCTAACCCCCTGAGGGAGAGGTGCACATCCGGAGGTCCGTGATGGGGAGGAGGAAGAGCCACTGCCACAGGTAGTTGAGGAACTGTCTCCTCATAGAGGCGACACAGGTTGCCCATACGTGAAGCCGGCAGGCTCCGGAGCCGGTCTAGAAGAGCCTGGCCGTCTGGTGCGCGATGTAGCCTGTCAATATGCCCCAGTCCCCGTTGCAACATGAGCAGTGACAGTGGCCATTCGCCGGCCTCAGCCAGTGTTGCGGCGATCTTGGAGTGCCTTGGAAGCCCCAGGACATTTCTGATGGCCGTCCTGTGCAGAACCTCTAGTTGTGCTTTCCTGGCATGCGTCAGGGAAACCAGCGGCAGGGCATACAACAAGGACGATGTTGCTGCAGCCTTGTTCAGGCGCAGGGCCCACTTCGTGGAGCATCCTCGGCCGCGTTGAAGGAGTCAGCCCACGGCTGCATGAACACGGCGCACCTTGGCGCTGAGGGCTTTAGTTGCCGGGATCCACGTCAGCCGGTGGTCTATGGTGAGGCCAAGGTACGTCACTGTCTGCTTCCACGGAAGGGGGTCGGTGCCGATTCTCAACTGGTGGACGCTGAGGCGGGAGGCAGCCCTCGGGTGTATCAGTAGGGCCTCCGTCTTTGCAGGAGAGACGGTTAAGCCGATGCTCCCGAGGAATGTCGTCACTGCGTCCAGGGCCCCCTGCAGTGATCTCCGGACGGCTGGAAGGCACCGCCTTGGTCCCCGGGCCCAGAGCGCCACATCATCAGCGTAGATGGAGCATTGCGTGTGGTGCCGGGTGTCTGCCGGTAGAGCGGCTGGCAGACCTGCCAGGGCTGCATTGAACAGAAACGGTCTCAGCACCGACCCCTGCGGCACGCCGGTGGTGATGACTCGAGGGGTGCTGAGCGCCTGGCCCACTCGTACTCGGAACGTTCTTCCCGCAAGAAAGGCAGAGACAAAGCGCCTGAGGCTGCCAGTGATGCCGAGGTTATCTAAAGAGCCCTCGATGACCTCGTGGGGCAGGCTGTCAAAGGCGCTCTGCACGTCAAGCAGCACGAGAAGAGCCACGTCACCACTGTTCTTTGCATCCTCCAGGGTGGCCACGACATCGGCGATGGAGTCGGCAGTGCAGCGGTGGCGCCTGAAGCCGGTCTGCTGCTCCGGGAAGTAGACACCTGCGCGGCGATCCACTCCATGCGTGCCAGGACAATCCTCTCCATCACTTTACAGGCGGCAGAGGTGAGGGACACCGGCCTGTACGAGGAGGGTGCCGCCGCAGGTTTCCGTGGCTTAAGGACTGGTGCCACCACCGCGGTGAGCCAGTCGTCTGGGAGAGCCCCAGTGCTCCAAATGGTGTTGAAGTACTCCAGGAGACGGTCTTGCTCTGCAGCTTGCAGGTTCCGAAGCATCTGGAACGTGAGTCCATCCTCTCCTGGAGCGCTCCGTCGCTTGCTTTGTCCTAGGGCGGCCTTCAGCTCGTGCACCCGGATGGGCTCGCAGCAGAGAGCATTAATCTGCTCGAGCACCCATTCCGGATGGTGACAGGTGGGGGGAAGGTGCCGAGGCCCAGTAGCTGGCGGAGGCAGGACCCGCTGTACCAGGGGCCGGGCGGCAAACCGGTCGGCTAGTAACTCCGCCAGAGTAGATGCGGAGATGCCCAGGGAAATGGCTGCTGACAGCACCTGTCGTTGTACACGAGGTCCTATCAGCAAGGCCCTCAGCAGGCGCCAGGCACGAGCTCCATCCGGCGCCCTGATGATCGTGGCACAGATGTCCTGCCAGCTTTGGCGCCTGCGTTGCCGGGAGTGTCGTCTGCAGGCGGCGTCGATGCGACGATGTTCCGTCCAGTGCTCCGCCTGATTGGTTCTCAGTGCTCTACGTTCAGCCCTGCGCCTGGCAGCTCGTAGCTGGAGGTGCCGAATGTCTGGTGCTGGTTGGCCCTCCTGCGCAGTGGACCAGACTGTGGCTGCCCGGCCACTCTCCGCAACGAGCTGCAGGAAGTCAGCGGTACTGGTGTCCTGCTGGCACAGCTTACGGAAAGCACTCCAATCGACAGTGGCGTACACGTGCATCCTGGGTGTCTTGCCCCTGAACGGGGCCAGCACGATAGGGAAGTGGTCGGACCCCCAGGTGTCCGGTTGCGGTGTCCAAGTGTATCGGCAGCCCTCAGTGGCCAGGCTCACGTCAATTGCCGTGCTGATGGCACGGGATGTGCGCCGGATGAAAGTGGGAGCCCCGGTGTTTAGAACCTTCAGACCCAGCTGGTTAACAACGTCCACAACTCTGCTACCTCGCCCGCAGCAGCGGCGACTGCCCCAGATGGTGTGGTGAGCATTGATGTCTCCGCACAGGACGAAGTCCCTGCCGAGACGACGGGCTAGCTGCAGGAGGCACGAGGGATCCCAGGGCCGGCATGGTCGGATATACACGCTGGCCACAGTGGTGTCAACGTCTCCAAGACGCACACGAACAGCACAGCATTCGAGTGGTCCTCCAGTCAGATCCGCCACATCGACCTCAGCTTGCAGCACACCCGCCCGCACGTACACCGCACAGCGGGGAGGTCCCTGTGGATGTTCTTTGTTGAGACATGGGGTCGCCGTACAGGGTTGCAGCGTGCACGAGGTGCGGCTGCTGTAGCCTACGTAGCCAGGTAGACGCAAATCATCTGCAGTCGCGTACACCTCCTGCAAAGCAAGTACGTCGTAGTCGCTCTGCAGGAGGTGCAAGGAGAGGTCGGCTTGTCGCCGCCGCAAAGAGTGCGCGTTCCACTCAAGCACGCTCGGCCTGCGGCGGTGGTTCCCAGCTGGGGCGTTAGCCATGATGGCTCTGCTGAGGAGGCAGCCCACCTGCCTGGAGGCAGATTGAGCGTAACTTGTTGTCGGCTGGCAGTAGGTCAGCAACGGCCCGCAGTAGGAGCCTCAGGCTGGTGGCCTCCGACTGCTGCTCAGAAGTGTGACTGGACGGCGCCATGTCAGTTGCGGCTGGGGGTGCGCCTGCTGAATTTGCCAGGGCTGCCTTGCGCCCCAACTTCTCGTGACCTCGCCGGGTTCCTTTCGACGAGGTGCTTTTGGCGGAGCCGGTGGCCACAGCTGCATAGCTGGGGCGCGCCGCCGTCTCCAGTGCATGGACTCCCGAAGCGATGGGAGAGGCTTGTGTCTTGGCGGAGGCACACATTGCTCGAGCTTCCCGATGAGGCATGTGGGTCGGCGCTGTAGCCTTTATCGTGGCTATGCGCCTCTCAGCCTGCCACAGCTTGCATGTAGGGGCGTCGGCAGCGTGTGCCCCTCCACAGTGGAAGCACTTTGGCTTGGCTGTGCACTGGTAATCCCTCGCATGCTGACCGCCACAGCGCAGGCACCGCTCCGGCCATTTGCACGTCGCCGTCGCGTGGCCGTAGCGCCCACACCGCCGGCACTGCAAGGGCCGAGGCCGCGACGGTCGCACATCAAAAGGCAACCGGAACAGGAGGATGCGGGCCGGTGGGCTCGGGGCGGCAAAGCGCAGGGTCAGGGTGCGACCGCTCCGCTTGACCGCAGTCACCGGCACGACTGAGGTCACTGCCGCCAACAGTGCCTCGTCGGAGAAGTCACCATCGACGCCATGTACCGTGCCCGTGCTCTGGGAACGGTCGGCAGGAAGACGAGCAGTGACAGCGAGCCCGGCCAGCTCGGTCGTAGCAAGCAGGAACTGTAGTCGCGCGGGTGTTGCGGCGTCAGCCGCCACAATGTTCTTTTTCGTATTCACGCGGAACGCCTGCTGCAACAGCAGCATGGCGTGAGGCGTTGCGTAAGGGGAGAGTGCGTTGCCGCATTGCCGGGTCACCGTTGCTGTCGCTCTCGCAAGCCTGCATTGTGCTCGCGTTCATTGTCCAGGCAAGTTCTCCTCTGCGTTCTCAATGCGTCTTGGCAAGGTCCAATGCAAACGCGCCACACCTCTCGACGCGGTTGCTTGCCCGCGAGGTGTTCATAACTCGGAGGACGCTCCGCTGTGTTCAGTTGGACATTGGGCCACCCCAGTATCTCTAGTTGGCTCGCACGCAATCTTCAAGTTGGCCAGCCTCCAAATTTAAGTTCGCCCTCCCAGAAAACTTCAAGTTCGCCAACACATAAGTTTCACGTTGGCCCCCCCGAAAACCTAAGTTGACCCACTCCGAAATTAGAGGCTGGCCCACCTCCATATTTAACTTGGCCCACTACAAATCTTCACTACAAATGAAGTAGGTGCAGCGGCGGCGTTGAAGTAGAACACCCGCCTCGCGTGCAAGAGGTCCGTGGTTCGAATCCCGGTGCCGGCAATTTTCCACCGGATTTAAAATACCTGTGGCTTAGCTAAGGTTAAGCCCAGGATGCGAAGCATACTAGCCTTTATTTTAGTTGTTGAACCACTGTTTAGCCTGGTGAACTGCTGTTGCTTGGCTATATTTGGTTCGGCTAGACGAAGCAACAACTCATGCGTTACTCTGCTGACTCCTTTATTTTCAAACAAATAAATACGCTCTACCGCTACCAATACCGCTATACCACTGGTATAGTGGTATTGGTAACCTGGTATAGCGAGAGGAGTGGGAGTTAGGCCGCAGTACCATCTGTGCGACTACAGGCGAGCGCACGAGCTGAGACCCGGCTATGTAGCTACACGGCCGCAAGCGAGCGCACGAGTTGAGCCTCCGCTTTTGCAGCTGTTATGACGTCATCTGGTAGCTACGCGGCCGCGCGCGGCGCAGCAAGGAAGAGCGTGGTTGTGCGGCTAGTATGCTTCGCATAAAAAAAAAAATCCGCGTGTTGATAAAATTGCACAAACAGGCCTGGAGTGCGGCCTGATCCCGGTGACCAGAACCGGTAACGCACTCCCTCAATAGAGCAGGATTCGCCACCCTGGTGCAGTAGTTGGCCACAACCTCTTATACGAACACAACAATCAACTGCTGCGAAGCAACTGACAGCAACAATCAGCTGCGAAGCAACTGACCACGGCGGCGGTCAGAACAGCGACGCAGCAGAGGGTGCTAAGAATCACTGGCTCCGGACAGGACGCCATTGAAATATAAACATGGCAACGTTTAACGCTAGAACGTTATCTAGTGAGGCGAGTCTAGCAGTGTTATTGGAGGACTCATTGGGCAGTAAATGGGATATAATAGGGCTCAGTAAAGTTAGGAGGCCAAAAGAAGCATATATAGTGCCAAAAAGCGGCCACATCCTGTGCTACCGGGGCTTAGCGGAGAGAGGAGAAGTATGAGTCGGATTCCTGATTAAAAAGAATAAAGCTGGTAACATACAGGAACTCTGTAGCATTAACGAGAGGATGGCAGGTCTTGTTGTGAAACTCAATGAGAGGTACAAAATGAAGATTGTACAGGTCTACGCCCCTACATCCAGTCATGATGACCAGGAAGTCGAAAGCTTTTATGAAGACGTGGAATCGGCGATGGGTAGAGCGAAAACTAAATACACTATACTAATGGGCGACTTTAATGCCAAGGTAGGCAAGAAGCAGGCTGGAGACAAGGCAGTGGGGGAATATGGCATAGGCACTAGAAATAGCAGGGGAGAGTTATTAGTAGAGTTTGCGGAACAGGATAATATGAGGATAATGAATACCTTCTTCCGCAAGCGCGATAGCCGAAAGTGGACGTGGAGGAGCCCCAGCGGCGAGACAAGAAATGAAATAGACTTCATACACTGCGCTAGCCCTGGCATCATACAAGATGTGGACGTGCTCGGCAAGGTGCGCTGCAGTGACCACAGGATGGTAAGAACTCGAATTAGCCTAGACCTGAGGAGGGAATGGAAGAAACAGGTACATAAGAAGCCGATTAATGAGTTAGCGGTAAGAGGGAACATAGAGGAATTCCAGATCAAGCTACAGAACAGGTATTCGGCTTTAACTCAGGTAGAGGACTTTAGCGTTGAAGCAATGCACGACAATCTTGTGGGCATCATTAAGGAGTGTGCAATGGACGTCGGTGGTAACTCCGTTAGGCAGGGTACCAGCAAACTATCGCAGGAGACGAAAGATCTGATGAAGAAACGCCAATGTATGAAAGCATCTAACCCTGCAGCTAGAATAGAACTGGCAGAACTTTCGAAGCGGATCCACAAGCGTAAGACAGCTAACATGAGGAAGTATAATATGGATAGAATTGAACATGCTCTCAAGAAAGGGGGAAGCCTAAAAACAGCGAAGAAGAAACTAGGAATTGGCAAGAATCAGATGTATGCGTTAAGAGACAAAGCCAGCAATATCATAACTAATATGGATGAGATAGTTCAAGTGGCTGAAGAGTTCTATAGAGATTTATACAGTCCCAGTTGCACCCACGACGATAATGGAAGAGAAAATAGTCTAGAGGAATTCGAAATCCCAAAGGTAACGCCGCAGGAACTAAAGAAAGCCTTGGGAGATATGCAAAGGGGGAAGGCAGCTGGGGAGGATCAGGTAACAGCAGATTTGTTGAATTATGGTGGACAGATTGTTCTAGAGAAACTGGCCACCCTGTATACACAATGCCTCATGACCTCGAGCGTACCGGAATCTTGGAAGAACCCTAACATCATCCTAATCCATAAGAAAGGGGACGCCAAAGACTTGAAAAATTATAGACCGATCAGCTAACTGTCCGTTGCCTACAAACTATTTAGTAAGGTAATCGCAAATAGAATCAGGAGCAGCTTAGACTTCCGTCAAGCAAAGGACCAGGCAGGATTCCGTAACGGCTACTCAACAATAGATCACATTCACACTGTCAATCAGGTCATAGAGAAATGTGCGGAATATAACCAACCCTTATATATAGCTTTCATTGATTACGAGAAAGCGTTTGATTCTGTCGAAACCTCAGCAGTCATGGAGGCGTTACGGAATCAGGGTGTAGACGAGCCGTATGTAAAAATACTGTAAGATATCTATAGCGGCTCCACAGCCACCGTAGTCCTCCATAAAGCAAGCAACAAAATCCCAATAAAGAAACGCGTCAGGCAGGGAGATACGATATCTCCAATGCTATTCACAGCGTGTTTACAGGAGGCATTCAGAGACCTGGATTGGGAAGAATTGGAGATAAAAGGTAATGGAGAATACCTTAGTAACTTGCGATTCGCTGATGATATTGCCTTGCGTAGTAACTCAGGGGACCAATTGCAATGCATGCTCACTGACCTGGAGAGGCAAAGCAGTAGAGTTGGTCTAAAAATTAATCTGCAAAAACTAAAGTAATGCTTAACAGTCTAGGAAGAGAACAACAATTTACAATAGGCAGCGAGGCACTGGAAGTCGTAAGGGAAAAAATTGGAGGACGCTTAAGCTTCGCCTTCAAGAGTGGAACGCGATAGCGTTCCCGTCGACCCGCCAATGGGTGTAAGACAATGGGCTACAGGGCAGCCATCACTTACGAGGCGCCCCGCATCAGACGCGGTGAGCGTCGAGCCATATGGTCGAGCAACGCGGCGTTCGGCGCAGCAATGAAACGTGCGCCTGAGCAAGCGGAGCGAACCAAAGAACTCGGTATCCCGGAGGGGGAAATGATGCACGCCAGCCAAACGCCGTGATCGGCACGGGCAGAGAGATAGAGAGATAGTGATCTAAAGAAAGGAAGGACGCTTGATTCTGCGGAGGGAGCGAGGCGAAGCGTTGTCAGGGGAGAGAGTCCGAACCGCGACAGCTCCAATGCGCGCGTGGCGCGCCATCTGTCGGGGCAGCGCCGTACATGGAGAGGAGGGGCTCTTCTGTGTTTGCCGCAAGATGGCTCTCCGTGTGCGGAAAGCGCAGAAGAAATGCAGCGAAACGCACTTCGCTACTCGTGTAATTGCGACTTCTGTAAGTTACATGTTCATAATTACCTATATACACCACAGTATAACTTTCCACGGCTCGTTTCGAAGGCAACACCGCATTCACTAGAGGCGCGTTTGTACCTTTTGGAAGCATCGAAATCGTGGCTGAGTGGTAGCGTCTCCGCCTCACACTCCGGAGACCCTGGTTCGATTCCCACCCAGACCATGTTGGAAGTTGCTTTTTATTTATGGAGTGCCTGCCGTGATTTATCGCTCACGGTCAACGCCGCAAAAAGATTGGAGGACGCTTAAGCTTCGCCTTCAAGAGTGGGACGCGACAGCGTTCCCGTCGACCCGCCAAGGGGTATAAGACAATGCGCTACGGCACAGCGATCACTTACGATGCGCCCCGCATCGGACTTAGCGCCCACCTATCACGCGGTGAGCGTCGAGCAACGCAGCGTTCGGCGCGGCAACGAAACGTGCGCCTGAGCGAACGGAACGAACCAAAGAACTCGGTGTCTCGGAGGGGAAACGATCTACGCCAGCCAAACGTCGCGATCGGCACGGGCAGAGAGATAGATAGTAATCTAAAGAAAGGACCGGGAGCACGGCGAAGCGTCGTCAGGGGAAAGGGAGTCCCGCGACGCGCCTGGCAGCGGTCCCAATGCGCGCGCGGCGCGCCTCCTGTCGGGGCAGCGCCGTACATTGAGAGGAGGGGGTCTTCTGTGTTTGCCGCAAGATGGCTCTGCGTGTGCAGAAAGCGCAGGAGAAATGCAGCGGAAACGCACTTCGCAACTCGTGTAATTGTGACTTCTGTACGTTACATGGTCATAATTACTTTGACGGCTCGTTTCGAAGGCAACACCGCATTCACTAGAGGCGCGTTTGCACCGCTTGGAAGCATCGAACTTGTGGCTGAGTGGTAGCGTCTCCGTCTCACACTCCGGAGACCCTGGTTCGATTCCCACCGGGCCAATCTTGGAAGTTGCTTTTTATTTATGAAGCGCCTGCCGTGATTTATCGCTCGCGGTCAACGCCGCAGACGCCGACACCCGACACCGACGCCGACGACACCGGCTTTTCTGCGACACGAGCTCCTTAACGCTATCGCGTTAAAACGCTGACGCCGACACCCGACGCCGACACCGACGCCGACGACACCGGCTTTTCTGCGACACGAGCTCCTTAACGCTATCGCGTTAATACATCTACTTAGGGCAGGTAGTGACGGCGGATCCGGATAGTGAGACGGAAATAATCGGAAGAATAAGAATGGGCTGGGGTGCATTTGGCAGGCATTCTCAGATCATGAACAACAGGTTGTCGTTATCCCTCAAGAGAAAAGTATATAATAGCTGTGTCTTACCAGTACTCACCTACGGGACAGAAACCTGGAGGCTTACGAAAAGGGTTCTACTCAAATTGAGGACGACGCAACGAGCTATGGAAAGAAGAATGATAGGTGTAACGTTAAGGGATAAGAAAATAGCAGATTGGGTGAGGGAACAAACGCGAGTTAATGCCATCTTAGTTGAAATCAAGAAAAAGAAATGGGCATGGACAGGACATGTAATGAGGAGGGAAGATAACCGATGGTCATTAATAGTTACGGACTGGATCCCAAGGGAAGGGAAGCGTAGCAGGGGGCTGCAGAAAGTTAGGTGGGCGGATGAGATTAAGAAGTTTGCAGGCACGGCATGGCCACAATTAGTACATGACCGGGTTTGTTGGAGAAATGTGGGAGAGGCCTTTGCCCTGCAGTGGGCGTAACTAGGCTAATGATGTCGATGATGATGATGATGACTGCAAGATCTAAGTTGGCCCGCCTCCATTTTTAACTTGTCGTACTCCCAAATTTCATGGTGGCGCACGCCCCCCCCCCCCCTTTTTAATGTTGATCCTTCTCCAAAGTTCAAGGAGACAACCGCAAATTTCAAGTCGTCCCATCTCCCAATTTCTGTTGGTCCACCCCTATTATAAGCTTCCCCAATTATCTTCTAAGGAGCGCAAGGATTCCGTATTGGTATTCTACTTTTATTATTATTTTTCTTTTATTGTCCCTTATCGCTTCAAGGCTACTAGTCATCTACATTTACAGCACCATAACAGTTAAATGACTAATCATTGTAAAGTACAGATTTTTTTTTAAGATAAAAGGCATTACACTTTTCGCCTGACAGCGATGTGGACCTCGCCAAAGAATGCTTACGCATAAAAAGCTTACAACTATAACATAAAATGTCCCCAGAGAACATGACTGGCATGCCCAGCAAGCTACGATAAAGGTGCACTAAATTTTGGATGCGTTTGGATCGATAGCTTGGTCCAACGCCGCGATGAAATGTTCTATATTTGTAAGACGGCATGTACGTCAGACAGACGAAAGGAACGCGTCAGCGGAGCAGGAACAGATGACCGTTGGAAGAAAAAAAAAAGAAACTGTGATGAGAAAACACCAGCCACGTATAGTGAAAACACTCTCTGATGTTGACTGAGAACGTTCTATACCAAATTTTTTGAGAAGCGTGAATCTTCTAAGGCGTTAAAATTGTGTACTGTAAAGGAACTTTTGAAAAATTCTGCGTAATTATGAGGTTGTGCTTTTAGGATACCAAATAAAGCAAAACGAAATCCAATGTTTTGGTGAGAAGGTGCTGGGTGAGCAAGAAAAGGCTCAAACACCTAGGACTGGTGGCGATGCCATCTTAGAGTCCTCTAATCAGCCCGCCGTGAAGTTACTGATTTTCGCGGCATATGCTCTGGAATATATTAATTTAAAATGCTAAAGGTTGACTACACAGCCACTGTTAGAGAGCCAAACACGAAACATAGCAAGCTTCGAGAAATACTACTGCACCCTAGCGTGCCAAATGCGAAGAAATGCTTCAAATCCGTCACGTCACGGTGACGAATCTATGCTGAGGCTTCGGCGCGAAATTCATGAAATTGAAACTTCACCTTCATTTGTTTCTTCTGATTATCAGTCACACACACACACACATACAGTGGTTCTGGTTCCTCCTTTGTGTCCCGTCTTGAAGCGCTGCTGTTTCTCTGATAATGAAACAACAAGCCCGTCAGTCAATCCTTGCAAAACTACATGACGCTTCAGGAATCTTCTGTAAGGTTTCTAGGGAGCAACTACACACACTAACAGAGAAGCGAAAATGTTATACACGCTGTTATGTCCATCATTTGGTAGGGCACGAAAGTTAGTACGAATTAGCGACAGCCAGTCCATCCGCTCAACTGTCAATGGAGCCAGTGATCCAACTTCTTCACTAAAGGCTACGTTACACAGCCCCAAAAGGTTCTCTGGCAGACTGCAGGTAATTTTTTCTAAAGCCTCGTGAAATTTTATGTGAAGCATGCTGCCCATGTAGTACTAGGAAGTCACCTGTGAATACCTTGGACCTTTTAACCTAGAAAAAGAAGAAAAAAAAGCTTCCATACACATGGCAGAAACTTCACTTGCGTTGCCGTAAGCATTGTGGCGTTTCGTGGCTTCCGAGATTCGCCAAGAGACGACAACAGCAGAAACGGCACTTCTTCAACTGCAGCTCGAGTTTCTGAGGCTGAACAGTGTCGTACAAAGTGAGATATCGCAAGCTTCTCAAAGAGAAAAAAAGAGAAAAATATTTAAATAAAGAAAAACCAGTGTTTCGCTAGGGTGAAGCATTCAAAGCGATAGCAAAGTAGTGATCTCCGCTTGGGATCATCACACAGCGTTCTGGTACTAGGTGAGGGCGACATGGCACGACACGGCAGGTCGTACAACTGCTGTGGCGCAGAATGAATAGAGTCGTGCAGCGTTGTGGTCAGGCGTGTCGCAGTGGTTGCAAGCGCCAATGGAAATAAGTTGATATAAGTAGCTTGAGAATTACAGTCCATTCCACAACACCTGTGTCTGCATTACGGTACGTCATGCACTGTATCCTCAACGGAAACGCAAATTTACTTGCGTGCCAAACTCGTACCAGCTGCGAAAGATTAACGCTGGAGTGGCAACACTGTAGAGCCGACTGAATGGAGGGTGAGGGTGCGGTTCATGGCGGAAGGAATACACTAGGAGGGAGCGCCACATGGCATACCTTAAACCTAGTCGTAGGAAAGAATACAGACAAGTAGGCTCTAGTCCCGTGAAAGGAAGTGGTAGATTGAAGTCCGCTTGCGTTGGTAGCGTCTGCAGGGGGTATTTCAGAGGGAGGAGGAAAAAGGAAATTAGAAGGCATGGAGGTTAACCAGATAACGTCCGGGTGGCAATCCTACACAGCGAGAATGGGAAAGGGGAAAACGAAGCTCACAGGGAGAGAGAGGAGGGAAGGAAAGAAGGAAATTGCGGTGGGTTCGCAGACGCGTGCGGTCTTGCAGAAATTGCATTAATAGTCACAGATGGTCGCACAAGCCCGTCGTCCTTAAGATGGGGCTGTGTTCCAGCACCATCTGCCCAGAAAGCGGCCGATTGTCCAGTTTTTGGAAAGCTTTGGCAAGTTCCTGTCTCTCTGGGGCATATCGTGGAGAGTGCCACAGCAGGTGGTCGATGTTTTCTTCGGTGCCACAGACCTCACCTGCTGCACTGTCAGTCACTCCAATTAAAGTAGAGTGTGCCTTTGTGAAGGCAACTCCTAACCAAAGGCGACCGAGAAGTGTAGCTTCACGTTGAGGAAATCCGAGTGGACGTCGTAGTTGCAGGGAGGAGTTTAGTCGATGGTGTCTTGTAAGTAGTAAGTTTGGCGAGTTCCACTCGGTCAGTGTGAGACTGCATGCCAGGTGTCGAAGCTGCCTTGCGGCGGCTGTTCTCAAAATTGGAATGGGAACACTGTGCTATTCTTGATGTGCTGTCCGAGCAGCGTTATCGGCGGAATCGTTGACACAGATTCCACATTGACCAGGTACCCATTGAAAGACGACCTCGTCACCTTTTTGTTGAACGTTATGGTAAAGTTTCACGATTTGGTATATCAATTGGTCATGACATCCGTGTCGGAGAACTGACTGCGTTCACTGTAGTACCAGTTTTGAATCACAGAACACAGCCCATTTTCTAGCTCTTTCATAACCAATGAATTCCAGTGCTCGGCGCAGGGCTGTTAGTTCTGCCGCCGCTGAGGTCGTGACATGCGACGTCTTGAACCACAGTGTCATTCCTCACGTTAGTATAGCCACGGCACCACCAGACTGCATGACGTAGTCGATCCATTGATATACATAATCACGTGGCTGCTGCACTTTTTGTGCAATAGAAGTAATCTCGCTGTTTTAGAGCAGGAGCCGGTAGATCTGTCTTCTTCTGTAGACCTGGAATCATTATATGTCTTGTGGACGGCTGAAAAACCACGGAGCAAATGCTGACTTGGTCGCAGGTGCGTACCCTGAAGTAAACGATGCACAATGTGCACCGACAGTGCCGCTAAATGTCGAGCAGAGCCTTGCGGCAGTGAGTCTAAGAGGTGAGAAGGAGTCTAGCGTAATGCCTGAGATGCATCCGCATTCTCTCAACGTTAATGCGCGTCGTGATTTGGTAATCCTACACATGGACAATGCTTTTCGCCATTGATGCACTGCGTGGTAAGCCAAGACATATCTTAAGGGCTCTGGCTTGAATACTCTGAATCGTACGCGGCTTTGTCTTGCAGGTTTTGAATATTGCAGGAAGGCTGTATCGCAGGAATCCATCGAACAACGCCATGTACAGCTGTAACATATCTTGCATAGATACGCCCAACGTTTCCCTGCAAGGAACCTGAACAGGTGACAGATAGCAGTCAGCCAGTTTTTCACATAATTCTTGTGCGGAGTCCAAGACAGGTCTCTGTCAATTATGACTCCAATGAACCTGTGACTTCTCCTGTATGATATTTAGTAAAGGAATGAAGGAGGCTAGTTGGTGAACGTTCATGATTATATTGCGCTCAGTTTTACACAGATGATATTACGGAAGGACAGGACGTGGACGGACGTAGCGCAAACTACCAACTGTTTAATACTGTTAAATAACGCGCTTATACACAAGGAGATATGGCGTGGGGGGGGGGGTATAAAAGATATGACAAGTTCACGAAATGTGATCATAGTTCGGGTCAGGCATATGTCGTTCACTTGCACCCGTTCGCCCTGGCAAACACGACCTCAGGTTTGATAAGCGCGATGGGCGGAGTGCTTAGGCACATTTCTTTTTCTTTAGCTATCGCAAGCGCCTCTCATATTTCTCGCTCCGCTTTTGTTTTTGATCTGCCAATGGCTGTTGGTCTTTCTAGTAGCGGAGAGCATTTGCATTGTTTGCAATGTGCAGCCATGTTGCTTATTGCTGCCAGAAGCTGGCACGTGTATTTGTGCTCCCGTAACCTATCATTTAGGCAACGTCCAGTTTGCCCGATGTATACTTTCCCGCAATCTAGTTGGATTTATTAAACACCTGAAGTTGCACATTCCACGTACTGTCCTTCCTTAATACCGTCTGTGTAAAACTGAGCGCAATATAACCATGAACTGCTGTGTGATATAAATGGTCTGTTAATAGATGTGCCGTAAGCAGACATTGGCTTTCTCGTGAATGCTACCATTGCGCGCTTTCCGCATGAAATTTCAGGTCCTTGTTCACGAAGGTAACAAGATGTCATAATGGCTGCCGTCTGAAGCCGAGCGCAAAGCTGAAGTCGTGTCACACCTGATGCCAAAATGCAGATGTCGTCCGCATGGATGGGAAGTCGCACTGCGCTTGGCAGGTTGTCAGCTAATCCACTGAAGGTGAGATTGGAAAGAGTCGGGCTAAGCGCTCCGCTCCGCCTTGAGGGACTCCTCGGCTACCGTAATGCTCGGATGTCGCACCATTTTCTGAGTGGTCGAAGAATGGCCTCCTCTGTAAGTAGTCGCACACCCACATATATATCTTACCATGAAGTCCGACGGCTTCTAACATGCTAAGGATGGCTTCATGGATGACATTATCATAAGCCCCTTTAACGTCTAGAAACAGAGCTACAGATGTGTTGCACAAATGTTATCAAGTCAACAAAGTTGTCTGTTGACGAACGGCCACGTCTGAATGCGGCCAGAGCACATGAATAGCACTCTAAGTACCATTCCAGACGTGCTAAAATCATTCTTTCTGTTGTTTTTAAGACACAGCTGGCTAGGGTATTTCAGAAGAGGCGCAAATGTCACGCTTGACAAACGCACACACAATTTGTGAAGGTTCAAGCGTGGGCAAAGTAGAGTGTTTGTTACGTCAGTCTGGTAACGCACCGAACCATCACTCGTTACGTAGGTGCTTGTGGTGATTCGAGGTGCAAGACAGCGGGAAAAAAAGCAAGAATATAAGCACCGCATTTTTATGTGCAGAACAGCTGATTTCACTAAACGTGTAAGCGCCGGCCACTCCAATAACGATGGTGTTAGGCGCAAGAGACCGATGCTTTTACAAAAATTCTGTCGTCATGGGTCGGGCGCCCAACGCTTCTCCGGGTTTCAAGGCAATGTATTTCAAGTGAAGAGCGATGTGTATGGTAGCAGAAAACCGCCTGTTCCCGCATGCCTCCATGCTTCTGACAGCAGGCGTCATTAAACGTCACCAGGTATCAAACAATCGCGAATGGTCCGGCAACCATTTGGCTCTTATTCTTCAAGACAGGCACCGTACGCGCAGAAGGCACGGAGAGCGGGTGGGGTGGCATCAAAGGAGGTTGGCTTCCGAGGCTACCGGAATCACGTGACTCTCTTTCTTAGTTTTTTTCTTTTTACTTCTTCCATGGGGCCGGCAACCGGCCCCATCGCCTTTTGCGGCCAAGCGCACTGCACGTCCCTTGGGCCCCTCGAGACCTTCTAAACCTAAACATCAGGACCCGCGCATGCGCCTTCAAAAGCCTGACCACATGGTGGTGGGGCCCACGGCGCTTATGGACTTCTGATGTCTATATGACTGCTATCGCAATAAAATATTACGCGTACGAAATCAGATGAACTAGAAGCAAGGCGCATACATAAAAGAGGACAGCAGACAAAAGATTGCGCTGGGGATGCAAGCACCTAAATGCACGAATAAAACAGTGCAGCGTCACTATCAAACGCTTTAGAGCGCGCCTCTTGGGCGCCCGTTCCTGTGGCGAGCATAGAGGCCTTGTCCTTCCTAACTGAGCGAACGAGCACAACGAAAGTTCAAAGTGAACGCAGAGCCGCAGTGGGGTTGTGAAAGAAGTGTGCGAGGAGGAAATCGCTTGAGGAGTCTACTGTGGAAGCATGAGGTGCAGAGCGGAGGAGAAAACTATGGCGAAAGAGTGAGGAGGCAAACAGAGCACCCCGCGAACCCACGAGATGACGTCATAGTAGTGTAATCTGTCTGTGTGCGCGACGCAAATTGTGTAGTGCTTTCTGGAAGTCGCGCTGGCACCAACGATTACGCTGGAAACTTCGACTAGCCGTGAATAAAAGCCTACGCGCTTGACCCGAAGACCAGATCGCCAACACTCTGCTCGCCGTTGTCGTTGTGCTTGAGTGTTACTTGTTTTGCCATGCTTCGCCCCGTTTCCGACGTGCCGCACGGGACAGATTGTCCGCGCCAGCCAATATATCGCGAAATCAAATCACGTACAGTGCTTCCGATTTATTCAGATTGTGGTTTCTCCGAGACGATATTATTAAAATTTAAAAAAACTACTTGGATATTTTGTACTGTATCTCAGCTGAACACTACTTTTTTGCTTATGCGATTTTAATGCCTACCACTTCTCAGATGGCCTCTCCCAATTATCTCCTATGTCGGTTTCTTGTGTGAGCTCATTCTATTTTATGCATTCAAGTTTCCACATTTCATCACACCGCCAAATTCTTTGCCATCAAAAAATTTCGTTCCTTTCTATTGGCAACCGTTTTAACTGTAACTCTAATGGTCCACCGTTTATATGTCCTACGTATTACATGGACTGCCCAGCTACATCGCCTTCTCTTATTGTCGTCAAGAACGTCGACTACACCCGTTTGCTGTCTGATCCACCCCGCTGTCTTCTTGTATCTTAACGTTAGGCCTGGTGTCCGTGGATCGGGTGGAGACGATTTTGTACTATGGTGGACATGAATAGACTTATGATACTTTAACTTCTAACACTCCTTTATTGAGAGACGTGATGGTAGTCAGTTACCATTTCACGAGTGTTATAAGGTGCTAACTTTTTCCTTGTTCCACTACGTTAAGTGATTATTCCTGTCAGATGAAAATGGAAAAACGGGAAATTGTTCTAGGTAGCCTTAGTTTCAAAATGTGAAGCTTTAGTGCTGTAATCAATTGCACATTGTAATTCATTGGAAATTGTAAAAAACTCGTACATTGTAAGTTACAGAGACTCTGTAATGGAACTTGCAAGTTTCATCAAACTTGGCGTTATACAAAAAGAAATCAGTGGGGATTTAGATGGATTAACGCGTTAACGCCTCAGAAAAAAAAACGTGTTTTAACACCAAGTGCGAATGTGCCAGCCAGTATGAATAATAAACTTCTGTGAATTACTTTTGAAAAGGAAAGGAAAAGAGAGCCCACATTATTTTTTACGACACAGCTAGGACTTTTTGCGAGGGTCGATGAAAAACGCAACACTAAATTTCCAAGCGCACTCGCGTTGTACACGTCTATGGCGAGTATATGCTTGCACGTATTTATTCTCATGCCTTTAATTTGATCCGGCACCTGTCTGTCCTATCTCTCATGCAGGGGCGTAGCCAGAGGGGCTTATGGAGATTCAGCACCCCCCCCCCCCCCCCGAAATTGTTTCGTGTTGTCCATGCACCGCCGACCAAGCAACCCCCGGCGCCGGAAGTCATTCTAGATTTTGTCTAGAATGTCTTTCTCACTCTCGGCGAAACGTTTCACCGCGAACATTGTGAACACGGGCTGGATTTCACGGCAACGCCCATGCACCGGGAGTCACATAACGCAAACAGCCCCATCCGAGCTCAAAGTTTCAAGGGTGGTTTGTTGGCCAACGGGATCACCGCGGCATCTGGCGGAGTCCGCGGAACCTACGGAGCGCATGGATGTCAATTCCGAAAGTTTATCGCCATAAAGTTCGCATAAACTTTTGATGTGAAATGTGCATTGGCATTTCCAAAGTTGGGCTTTAGATTTTCAACTGCGGAATTTCGGGGGTTTAATGTTGTTATAAACATTTGACGCAAAGGTAAATTTACTTTTCTAAAGTCGTACATCGGAACACACAACGAAACAAGCCAAATCAACACACTATCAGACAAGTTGCCAAAGAACGCAGCAAGGTCCGATGAGACGAAACATTGCGGTGGTTCGTTTGCGCTGTGATGTCAGAAAAAAAAATTAACATTTTTTTTACCTGCGCCAAGGCAACCATGTCAAGACACGAAAACGAGCAAAGGTAACATTGTTCTTATTTAGTTTTTTCTACTTTGACTTTTCTTTGCGAGGGCATATTGAGCCTCTTCAATTTTTTTTTGTTCTCGCTGCCCCACCCGCGGGCTGCCAGAGCCAATCAGAGCGCATGCGTTTTTCTCGTGTTGCCCCGAACATAGCGAGGCGCACTTTGGTGCGCGTTCGGTTTACTCTCACCGAGTGGATTTTCGCCTGGCAGAGTTTTGGACGCTTTCTGGCTAGCAGACAAGAAAAAATTACCGACGATTACGTTACTTCCTAATGCGAAATTTGAGCGCAGCAAATAAGCTGTTTCACCTTTTCGATAGATTGAGGCAAAGAAATCGAGCAACACATGTATGCGCTATCACAGAATTTTTTTTTTATTTTTCACACGTATTCCTTTAACAAAGACTCCATTAACAGTTCTTGACAGTCATGAAGGAAGCTTTGTGGTCGGAGAAATAGACTGATATATGTTCGACTTGGTACACCAATGCTTGATTCTCAAAGACGAGATCTATACAAGTGCCTCGCGAGGTTGTCACAGCCGTGGGACGCGTTACGAGCGAGAGGAACGGGATGTTCTCCCGCATAAGTGTTAGGAAATTGCTGTTTGTCTTTATGTCAACATTAAAGTCCCCCACTACTAACATCGGTGTGGATCGATGGACGGTTAATGCGAGTTGCAGGAAGTGCACGACGTCTTTCGTGAGTGCGGTAGCGGACTCACGAAAGCGGTATCAGTCGGTCGCTGCTAGCGCTGGGGGGATGAAAGGGGGGCGGAGCTGGTTATGAGGCCGACGACAACGCGAAACCCAGGAACGGACGCCAAAGAGCCATTTGTGTAGCCAGCCCTCCTCCACAGTCTCTCCTCCTTCCTTCCATCATCCTCCCTCGCCCGGAGAGCCGACAGCGCGCATGCGCGGCGGCGGAGCGCGGTGGCGGAGGCGAGCTGGTTACGAGGCCGACGCCGTCGACGACGACGCCGACGACGACGCGAAACCCAGGAACGGACGCCAAAGAGCTGCGCTCTAAAAGAAACAATGGTTGCTTACCGCCGTCGCTGTGGGGACTCAACGGATTGCGTCGCGTTCGCTGGAGCGCAACCTCTCCGGAAAGACTTGTATCGCCGGTGCAGTATACCGAGCAGTATGCGTAAGGTTTTGGGTGGACCAAGCGTCTCACGTTTTGTTCGATATGTCCATGGAATTATCATGCACCAGATGCATCCCACAAAATTCGCATACCTATGCCTATATTGTGACGCACAAGAGACTCTCCAACACATGGTGTAGGTGTGCCCACACGGCGATAAAAACATTCAAGATGATGCCTCAGAACCGGTACAAACCATCGAAGAAACGTGAGAGGCAATGTTAAAGGCACAGAGCCTGGAAGATGAGCGCAGTCTGCTGGACCGGGCTCGGGCTGCGGCATTAGCAAACGGCTTTTTGGTCTAAGAGAGCCGCCCACCTAGGGCGAACAAAGAACACTTTCTCGCTGTTTCTCAAATAAAGGTTCATTCCTCCTAATTCCTCCTTCGGTAGCCACATTAGTTGCCAAAAGTAGGCATTCGATTGTGGCCAAGATTTTCCTTTGAGTTTCTTTATTTCGGTGCCCCCGCCCCACAAGAAGAGAAAAGAATGGACATTGTTGCGGTGCAGCGAATTTTCGCATGGTGAAAG
This sequence comes from Dermacentor albipictus, assembly GCF_038994185.2. Taxonomy (NCBI): domain Eukaryota; kingdom Metazoa; phylum Arthropoda; class Arachnida; order Ixodida; family Ixodidae; genus Dermacentor; species Dermacentor albipictus. Next base: position 13,919,739 of record NW_027225569.1, read on the forward strand.
TTCGATTGTGTTACTTCTTTGGCGGAGAGTAATGGGCCACGGGACACTTCAGTTGCTGGACACTCATATGATTTTATTGTGATAGCAATTATATGTACACTGCAGGCGCATTCCTGTCGTCGCCCTCATGTTCTGTATAAAGTCCAAGGGCGATAACATCGTGACCGCGCGCCGCATGCTGTATGTGCGTGCAGAAGCGTAGGGTGGAGGAGTGGTATGGTTGAATGGACGATGGTGTCTCAGCCTTGTGTGTGCACAGGAGAAAAGCGCGGATGAAGTGCGCTGCCTTTCGTCGCACACAATACATCGGGGGGAGTGGATCTAATGGGGACAGGACTTAGCATTGTGTGAATCTATGATTGCACAAGATGTTTAATTGCCTTGTTTGACACATTACATACAGTGGCTTTTTCTTACTTGCGCAGATTTATTGGACACTTATACGTATATTTAAATATTTTGTTGCGAGGTTTTGTGTATAGGTGAAGTGAACTTTGTTTCCAGTGGCATATTTTTGCCCTTTATCAAGCTGTATCTTCGAATTAGTATATTCCATTGTATTTTCGCATATATAATATACGAGGGCGAGTCAAATGAAAGTATGCGTACCTACCGCGCGTCATAATGGTTCGGTTCATTATCTGCGAGGCATGCGCGTAGCCCTCAGCATCTTTCATTTAGGAAAGTGTGAGGATAAATGTTCTTTGACGCTCTCATAAACTGGGTTGAACATGGTTGCGTGACGTAACGCACGCTCCAGAAGTTGAGCAGCGTGGTGTGGTGAGGTTTTGACAGCTGAAGGCGTTTCCTAAAAAGAAATTAGTCGCCGTATGGTTGCGGCATACGCTGAACATTGCATTTCATTGGCCACTGTAAATCGTTGGAGAAAACGGTTGAAAGAAGGACGCGAAAGTTGCAAAGACGATCCACGACCGGGCCAAAGCCATCGCGCACTCTCAACAATATTGCAAAGGTTCATGAGCTGATGAGACAAGAACGGAGGATAAAGATCGATGAACTGACAGAGCGTGTGAACATCAGCCACAGTTGGTTTCACGTCATAATTTATGAACATCTCGGATATCGGCTCTCATGCGCGCAATGGATGCCCAAGATTTTGAACCACCTCCAGAAGACGGAGAAGCTCGGCGCTGCCTTGACTCATCTGATCCAGTATGAGCATGAGCGTGGCGATTTCTTGCCTGCAATTGTGATCGGAGACGAACCATGGAACGACTTCTGCAAGCCTGGAACACGACGGCAAATCTTACAGTGGAAACATTCGATTTCACCCCCCCCCCCCCAATAAACAGAGGCCGTCATTACTGCCGGCAAGTTGTTCTTGACTTTTTTTTTCGACCGTCAAGGGCCATTAGTGATCGAATTTGCTAAATCTTGAGAGACTGTCAATTGTTTCTGATATTGTGAAATGTCTGATCGGCTGCGTGTCGCAACCAAGAACAAATTACATGTAAAATTGACGAACGGGGTCATCTTGTTCCACGACAATGCCCGTCCCCGTGTTGCTGATGTGGTTAATACCAAACTGGCAAAGTTTACGTGGGAAACGCTGCAACATCCGCCATACAGCTCAGACCTGTCGCCTAGCGACTTCCACATTTTGGGGCACCTGAAGAAACAGCTCAAGGGCACAAGATTCGTGTCGGGCGATGCGGTGAAAGAGTCGGTTGCAGAATTTTTGAAGCAGGAACCCAAGGAGTTTTATGAGACGGGAATCACGCGACTCTTTAGTCAATGGGACAAATATCCAAGTGCTCACGGAGACTACTTTTAAATAAAGTACCCCGTTTGTCATATATTCGCATTGCTTCACTTTCATTTGACGCGCCCTCGTATATTATGCAGAACTCCTGCTTTTATTAAGTGCTCTCTGTTGCGATTATGATTTCGGTGAAACGGAACCTCAAGATACTCACAATACACGACTGGTGACAGCTGCTCCTACGTAATACATTGGAACAAATGACAGCGTCATTGAGATTTTTCACTGGGCATTGCATGTGTACAAAAATGTAAACAGTGTTATTCAATGACACAGATTCATTAACACATTTATCCTGAACTTGTTGAATTCATGGCCTTTACATTCTTCGTATAAGTGGCATGCTCTGCTCAGCTGGTTTCGAACTGCTATATTTCTAAAGTTCGCGTGATCTTTTCTTTACTTTATTAAATAGACAATATATGGAAGCATTGATATCAGTTATTCTGGGCACAATTCCTGGCACATACGAGTATATTACTTAATTACATTTACTAGTATATTACTTATTACACATTTCACTTGTTTTGACAGCGTGCAGCGTTCAACCATTCGTTTGCAGCATATTTGACAATGGCAATGCAGTTATTTGTGTATGTTATCGCTCGACAAATTGTTTAAGACGAAGCTTTAGCTCGGCCCCAACTTCGACCCGGCCTGTTCAGATATACTTAAAACGCAGAAACGCCTTTCTGAGATAACTTCTGGATCGTCTTTAAGAAAATTTGTTGCATTTGAGAGAGAAAGTTTCATTCTAATGTCTGTTGAAAGCGGTATATTGATTTAAGGTCTGAATTTTGTTTAATATAGCTTGAAAAATTCGGAAGTTCGAAAATAATGGAAGAAAGACGTTTACACACTAATAGCTCTGCATCAAGAGCACATATCGGGCTTCTGTAAACACCATCTACTATAAAACTCAAGGCGGACAAATTTGGTGTGCCAATTTAGACCTTACGTGAAATGGTTATGTTGTGTTCAAGGGTTCTGCAAAAGCCATATTTCTATATTACAAATTTTTTTATTCATGTGTAACATATCAAATATTTCGGCTGTAGATGTACTATTAGATGCAATCCACAGAATTGTGAGACCTTTTTTTATTGTTGAGTCACAGAGTATTAAACTTGATAGTTTCGTTTACTGAAAATAAGAAAAATAAGGTATAAGTTCTTTATAAATGGAACAAACTTCGTCAAATTTGGTGCGGTTGTTGCCGAGAAAAACAAATTCGCCTTCTACATGTATTTAGATAGGAGCACCCGAGCTACAGCTACCCCTTAAGGAGGAGGCCGAGCTGCAATGTGAGCCCTCCCTCCCCCCCCCCCCCCCTCCGAACGAAATTTCTGGCTACGCCACTGCTCTCATGTTATTTAATTTAGCAATGTCAAAAATGGCTCCAGGTCTCGCGCAGATTGAGAGTATCTACTTTGCAATATATGCAGATGATGTAACAATCTGGAGTGCCGAATGTAATGTGGGACAGACAGAGACCAAACTATACGAAAGCATTTATGTGGTGGAAACAATACTTCAGGGTATGGGACTGAACTGCTCTGCTAAACAATCAGAACTATTGGTACTACGGAGCAGTAAGCCTGGGCGCAAGCCGAAGGGATATATCCCAGAGGAAGATCTCCGCATTGAGATATATGCAGGTGGAGACTATTAGAGCGCTAGGACTTCACCTGTAAGTGAATGGGTCTGATTGCAGGATGATACAACATATCTCTAACAAGCCAGAAGAAGTCATTAGGCTTCTGCGTAGAATTACCAACAAGCATAGGGGCTAGGAGAAGACAGTGCAATAAGATTAGTACATGCATTCACCTTTTGCTAGTTCTGGCACGTGGCAGGCGTGCTACAATGGACACAGGCTGATAATAACAAGCTAAATGCTTTAATCTGACGACTTATAAAGACTGCACTAGGACTTCCCATCAGCACGGCCAATCATAGCTTATTGCGGCTAGGGCTGCATAACACACTAGAAAAGATAGCGAGGCTCACCATGTGGCCCACAAGGAGAGACTAATAGGGACACGACCTGGGAGGGCGCTAATTGAAGAAATAGGTGTAGAAATTAATAACCGCAGCAACAAAGGAGAATTCTTAACAGAATTGCAAGCGAGACTACGAGAAACTACAAAAACGACCCTGTTCCCTAGCAACATGCACCCGACACATAACCTCGAGTTACGGAAGGCAAGGGCTAAGGCCCTCCTTCAGGAGATAGACAAACATAAGCAGCAGGTGGTATTCGTTGACGCTGCCTGGGTTAAAAATAAGGATGCGTATACCTCCGTTGTTGTAGACACTGAAAGTAATATAGGCAGGTTGCGAACGTAGTTCCCGCGCCTACTAGGGCGCCCCTCGCGGCGGCGAGCGCGGAACCGGCAGGATACGACCGGCCCGCTTGCGTTCGGAAAGCCTGTATGTGGACTGTTTCGCGCGGAGCTGTTGCCTTTTCTGAGCAATGCCGAAGTGCAACCCGAGCTGTTGAGTAGTGGGCTGCAACAGCACGTACACCAACTCACGAGGAACAAAGTTTTACAGGTTTCCAAGCCGACCGTATGAAGCAGAACGGCGTCAACACTGGATAGCGCTCGTCAGACGGCATAAGCTGTTTTATGTTCCGGCGTTATGTCAAGTGCGTTATAACACTGAATCCTTTGCTTTTACAGCAATGATGGCAGCAACGGGACACCTGCAGTCAGTGGCGTAGCTAGGTCGTCTGGCATCCGGGGCCCATAGGTCTTCTGTCCCATCCCCCCCTCCCCCGTGTTTATTCGAGTATGGTGAGGTTATCAACAATTTCCGTGTGTCTCCAGACGTATATGACACCCTCACACAGGCCCCTTGGACCCGGGGCCCACGCCCTCCCCCCCCCCCCCCGTTGCTACGCCACTGCCTGCAGTGCATACCAGGATATGCAGCAAACTAAGTAGTTTGTTCCCACACTGTACTGCAGTAAAGCTGTGGAACTCTTTCCCAATCCTCTCCCATTCAAACAGCGCTAGGGCTTGCTGAGAGATTTGAGGAGGGGTTGCAGCCGGCTGAGCTGGCATACGCCCTTCGGCGCCCAGCATATTATCAACGAAGGGGCAGTTGAGATAACCAAAATTTTTGACAACGTGGTTTATTGGAACCTCCTTTGCACGCACTGAAAAAATCGCACTTCCAGTAACTTGGGCGAAAATATTTTCCCAGCGTAGTCTAACACAACTGGTAAGTTCATCCCCTTTTTAGAGCGCAGCTCTTTGGCGTCCGTTCCTGGGTTTCGCGTCGTCGTCGGCGTTGTCGTCGGCCTCGTAACCAGCTCCGCCCCCCTTTCATCCCCCCAGCGCTAGCAGCGACCGACTGATACCGCTGGATGCCGCTGACGCCGCTAGAGAGTCAAGATAACGTGACTGCATAGAACACCGTCGCCGCCATGCAGAAAGAGGAGGAAAGGGTGCCCCCCCCCTGTTCTTGTGTGGCGGATAGGGTGCTCTTCAGTTGCCGACGCGCAGGTTATTTCATGTTGGCCCCGGCACGTCGACGAATACGTGACCACCTTCCCACGGCTAGACCTGGTTCTTAGCGCTGCGGAAGCGAGGGTATCATATTGTTTGTGTCGGCATCGGCGGCGTTGTCCCTGAAACCAACTCCGCAGCTGGGGTTGACTCACTATCGGCGTCAGCGGCATCAGTCAGTCGCTGCTATCTCTTCCCTCCTCCCTTTATCGTGTTGTCCGCTTGCTGCGCGCGCTTCTGCCCCCATCGTTTGCCGCTGGGTGTACACGCCGCCCCCCTCCCCCCTCTTCCTGCGAGTCTCCGGTTGTCAAAGCGCCGGCTCGAACTTAATTCCTTTCTTCGCTCCTCCTCCAATGCAACCCCTGTGCGGTGGCAATCAGAGAGCCAGATCGGTGGCGGCGGATCTGTATATGTGCACCACCCGAGCCGAAATTGCCGCTGCCGTTCGCCCTGTGCGGTGGCAATCAGAGAGCCAGATCGGTGGCGGCGGATCTGTATATGTGCACCGCCCGAGCCGAAATTGCCGCTGCCGTTCGCAATTTCCTAACACTTATGCGGGAGAACATCCCGTTCCTCTCGCTCGTAACGCGTCTCACGGCTGTGACAACCTCGCGAGGCACTTGTATAGATCTCGTCTTTGAGAATCAAGCATTGGTGTACCAAGTCGAACATATATCAGTCTATTTCTCCAACCACAAAGCTTCCTTCATGACTGTCAAGAACTGTTAGTGGAGTCTTTGTTAAAGGAATACGTGTGAAAAATAAAAAAAAAATTCTGTGATAGCGCATACATGTCTTGCTCGATTTCTTTGCCTCAATCTATCGAAAAGGTGAAACAGCTTATTTGCTGCGCTCAAATTTCGCATTAGGAAGTAACGTAATCGTCGGTAATTTTTTGTGTGTTTCGGGAGAGCAACGCTAGAATACCTCTGGTAGGTCTTACGAGTCGCTCGTACGCTCCACGTTCCTGGATGAGATGTTTTGGATTCGTATTTGCCGTCCTGTATGTACAGGGAAACTACCGCGGCGTCCTTGCACTTCGCTGCGATGCCAGCACGGCAATCGCAGCTCCCCGCTAGGATTTGTCTGCTGTCGCCAATCTTCAAGAATCAATGTCGCCTATAATTTCATGCGTCCACACCGTAGATAACGAAGTAACTTACGCTGAGCTTCACGCTTCTCGCCGGTGCATTATTTTTCGTTTGCGGAATAAACCTAGCAGTCACTTCCGATTAGTGCGAGTTCAACACTTCCCTCACGTCATAGACGTGCCCCACTTCAAATAGACGACTTCCTTTCTCTAAATTCTTTTCACGAAAAAAGCTATGAAGATCTTGTGATTCCCGAAACCCGGTTAAAATTAATATCGGCACGCTGTTTAGCGCCATCGCTACCGTTTGGCAGGACGCCAAACACGCAGCGCGGGCTGCTGACGCCGTGAGTTATCCTACCACATTCGCGCAACTATTCGTCAGATGGCGCTAGGGGTCGGAAAGCCAGGGCGCCGCCTATGCACTTGCAACCTGCCCATACGGGATGCTATCACCGTCTATACCAACGACCCAACAGTAGCAGAAGTAGCAATCACCTTAGCCATCTGGGCTAGTCGGTAGACACATATTTACAGCGACTCTAGAACAGCCATACGCAGCTTTACTAACGGATATGTGATACGGATAGCAACAAGATCACTAGAGAAGGTCAATAGGGAGAGGGTTGAAATCTGCTGGTTTCCAGCACATCTGGGGGTGGCGGAGGGAGCTCGGAGAAACCTCAATGAGGTGGCAAATGAAGCAGCACGAGGACTTTCTAGCCGTGCTCTTCAAGACCAAGCAACTTACACTGGGATCAATAATTAACATATAAGGAAATCACGGAGCACAATTATTTAGGTAGAAGGCAATACCCATTGCCACACGGTAAGCTTCGCAGAGCTCAAGCGGTCACCTTACGTTTGCTACACACAACGACATACCTAAGTGCAGATTTTATTAAGAGGATCTATTCGGGGAGGGAAACTCAAATCAATTGTAATAAGTGCAATGGCATCATTACTCTTGACCACATGCTTTCGCAGTACCCCGCGATCTTCACAGAGTGTGACAAGGAACAAGAATTGCGGCGGCAAATGCTACACAGTGAATCACTCCCTGACCAATTACGGGCAGTCCAGAAGGCCCGCAACGTGGCTGAAGGGCTCGGCCTGACAGTCCCAACGTGGGCGCGGCCCCCGTCAACCTAGGGTTGACCTTCAGCACCCAATAAAGTTCTCCATACCATACCATACTGAACATTCCAGAAAAAGGGATAGGGCTTGCCTGCTCAGCAATCGTAGGTTGCTTGACGGTTCTGCCGGCATAAAGATGTGACGTGTGGCCAGCGCGCAGGCTTTGACTTCATAGTCTTTGTATTCGCAGGAGTTGGCAGCGCTGTGTTGACGATCTTTATCTTTGCCCTCTTACTCCGGACGGGTATGAAGCCATCGTCGGATGAGTCGTCTTCCGACATAGAGTACAGCTCGGTGTTTTCGTTGCCATTGGGGTAGCCAACTCGCTTCCATGCGGTTGACGGCCGTGATGACTTCTGGCCAGGCGGGCTTCTGGCATGCCCCGCGTCAATGATCACAAGACGGGGAGGCGAGGCACCTCGAAAGGCGAAGATTTCACCAAAAATTCACAGAGCACAGAAACAATGTTCAGTCAAGAAGACCCTTCGTCGACACTAATGAGTCTGTTCAGTGGATGCATGTGGTGTGTTGTGTAATATTTTCATCTGCGAGGACAAGTCATGCAGCGCACACATTATTAATTCAGCGAAATGTTATCTATAGCAGTTCTGTGTGTTGAAGTCTGGTATGTATAACGTACCGTGCAATCTATTCACGCGTTTTCAACAATTCAGATTTTTATTAATTTCGAAGTTAAATATTAGTTGCTGGTCTTTAAAGTCTTCGTGTTCTTTCCTTTTGCAATCTTTGAATGTTTTCTTTCTGAGAGCGTCTTTTTTGTAATCTACACCATGAACGCATGGTCAAGAGGATATTGAACATACATGCGCGTTGAACCAAATGGCAAAGGCTTGAGGGATGCTGAAAATGAAATGCACTATTCGCGAAGCCTTATGGCTTCTCGAGAGTTTAAAGGGCTTTTCACAACAATTTAGCTGCATCTCACATGACTATTCTATTAAGGTTTCGAGGGCAACTTGCCAGAAGTATGCGAGCTATTCAGCAAATATGAAGGAGAAGGCTTGTAGGCGTCTTATTGAGAGAAATGTATATGCTATAAACGCTTTAACGTTCACGATTTCGTGAACTAACACTGCATGCGAGCAACTGCCAATGGAGCCAAGGGCATCTTCGTCAACCACAGTCTACGGTGCCAGCCACTAAAGATTCCCAGCCTGTCAGCAGCATATTTTCTGTAAAGGCTGCTTAAAACTTTATGAGGAGCATGTGGCGCAAGTGTAGCTGCAAATCCACGTGTCAATTGCTTAGGCCTTTTCACCTAAATAAACAAGAAAGAAAAAAATTACCGACGATTACGTTACTTCCTAATGCGAAATTTGAGCGCAGCAAATAAGCTGTTTCACCTTTTCGATAGATTGAGGCAAAGAAATCGAGCAACACATGTATGCGCTATCACAGAATTTTTTTTTATTTTTCACACGTATTCCTTTAACAAAGACTCCACTAACAGTTCTTGAGAGTCATGAAGGAAGCTTTGTGGTCGGAGAAATAGACTGATATATGTTCGACTTGGTACACCAATGCTTGATTCTCAAAGACGAGATATATACAAGTGCCTCGCGAGGTTGTCACAGCCGTGGGACGCGTTACGAGCGAGAGGAACGGGATGTTCCTCTCGATGGACGGTTAATGCGAGTTGCAGGAAGTGCACGACGTCTTTCGTGAGTGCGGTAGGGGTTTCACGTCATTTTGGAACCAGAGTCGATCACACACTGAACACACACTTCCAAACGGATTGTCTGTAAACTGTCGCCGGAAAGCATTTGCTGCACCCTGACTGTTTGCGAGCCTTTGTTTGCGTTTGGCCTCGGCCTCGGCCGCGCGAACGGTAGAGTCTTCTCTGCGACGGCGATGAGCTTCTGCTTCAGCCTCGCTTACTGCTGGTTGCTCTCGACGGCAGCGATGAGCCTCCGCTTCGGCGGTGCGAACGGCAGGGTCTTCTCGGCGGCGGCGATGAGCTTCTGCTTCAGCCTCGCTTACTGCTGGTTGCTCTCGACGGCGGCGATGAGCCTCCGCTTCGGCGGTGCGAACGGCAGGGTCTTCTCGGCGGCGGCGATGAGCTTCTGATTCAGCCTCGCTTACTGCTGGTTGCTCTCGACGGCGGCAGCGGCAATTTCGGCTCGGGCGGTGCACATATACAGATCCGCCGCCACCGATCTGGCTCTCTGATTGCCACCGTACAGGGGTTGCATTGGAGGAGGAGCGAAGAAAGGAATTAAGTTCGAGCCGGCGCTTTGACAACCGGAGACTCGCAGGAAGAGGGGGTAGGGGGGCGGCGTGTACACCCAGCGGCAAACGATGGATGCAGAAGCGCGCGCAGCAAGCGGACAACACGATAAAGGGAGGAGGGAAGAGATAGCAGCGACTGACTGATGCCGCTGACGCCGATAGTGAGTCAACCCCAGCTGCGGAGTTGGTTTCAGGGACAACGCCGCCGATGCCGACACAAACAATATGATACCCTCGCTTCCGCAGCGCTAAGAACCAGGTCTATCCGTGGGAAGGTGGTCACGTATTCGTCGACGTGCCGGGGCCTACGTGAAATAACCGGCGCGTCGGCAACTGAAGAGCACCCTATCCGCCACACAAGAACAGGGAGGGGGGGGGGGCCCTTTCCTCCTCTTTCTGCATGGCGGCGACGGTGTTCTGTGCAGTCACGTTATCTTGACTCTCTAGCGGCGTCAGCGGCATCCAGCGGTATCAGTCGGTCGCTGCTAGGGCTGGGGGGATGAAAGGGGGGCGGAGCTGGTTACGAGGCCAACGACAACGCCGACGACGACGCGAAACCCAGGAACGGACGCCAAAGAGCTGCGCTCTAAAAAGCTGTCCTCATGACTCTTCCATACGCATGGCAGGAACCTGTCCTGTGTTGCCGTAAGCACTGTGGAGTTTCTTGGCGTCCAAGATTCGCCAAGATACGGCAGCCGTAGAAGCTACGCTTATCCGACTACAGCTTAAGTTTCTGAGGATGAGCGGTGCCTTACAAAGTTAGGTGTCGCAGTTTCTACACCGACAAAAAAAGAATCTAGTGAAAAAGAAAATAAGCGCAGTTTCGTTTGGGTGAAGCATTGACAGCGATTGCAAGGTTATCCGCTGCGCTTGAGATCGTCACGACGTGTTCTAACACTCGGTGAGGGCGACAAGGGTTGACACAAGGTCGTACAGCTGCTTTTACGCACAATGAGTGGAGTCGTGCAGCGTTGTGACCGCCAAAGGAAATAACTAAATATAAGTCGCTTGACATTTAACAATCCATTCCACTCAGACCAGTGTATGCGTTACGGTGCGTCATGCACAGTTAACCCCAATAGAAGCGCAACTTACTTGCATGCAAAACTCGTGCCACCGGCGCAGGACGTGCGCTGTAGTATAAGCACTGTGGTAGCACGCAGCGTGATGATGTGCTCCATGGCATAAGGATTACACTAGCAGGGAGAGTCACGTGACACTCTTGAAGCCTAGTCATGAAAAAACAATATAAAGGACAAGTAGGCCGTAGTCACGTGATACGTAAGCGGTGGATTCTACTCGGCTTCATTTGGTTACGTCTGCTATGGAGATTGCGGAACACGCTGTTACGTCTCAATACGCAGAAAAGCCTTTATTGAATAGTTACCATGAGGCAACCCCACCCATTCGTTAGGGCCTTCCCAGAAGTCAACGCAGCGCTCGCACTTAGCGGTGACGGGTCCACAAAAGGCCCCTCTACCTCTACCTGACAGCCAAAAGTAATGACGAAAAGAGCCAACGTCGAATGCTACAGAAAAGCGGTGCCAACCTTGTATTCCTATGTTGCTATACGGTCACCCGTTCCATTACATCGGAAGTGAAGTGCGGCAGAACGATGCGATATCATGGGCAGTATAGTGGGACCGATTAGACGGTTGTGATTGGCCACGATACAGCCAACACAGTAATAAAGACGCAGACCTGTTGTGTTGATGGGGTTACGTGTCCTGATGTCAACTCACCCGTTTATTGTGCTCTTGCATGGTGTGGGCTTCCGTATCTGGAGCCAGTGGTAATAATGTAACATAGAGCTTTTTTCCTTCATTACTACTAGCGCACGTATTCTTAGATGGACTTCGTGGATTCCTGTCCCAAACGCTACTTCGAGCCGCAACAAGGCGCACATGTCAGGCGTGTCAAGCGCCCGAGGAGGTCAGTGAAGGTTCAAGCATGTGACGCAGTCGAGTCTCTGTTATGTCTTTGAGGTAACGCACCGAACCACCACACGTTACATATTTGTATGTGGTGTTCAAGGTGCAAGACAGCGGGGCAAAAACAGCAAGAAAATACGCACCGCAGTTCAAGGTGCACAACAGCTGATTTCACTAAGCACGAGGCCACGTCAGGACATTCTGGGTGTGTTCCGAGGTGAGAGTGCTCTCAACTACACTAATGGCGGAGTGTTAAGCGCAAGTGAGCGACGCTTTTTAAAATTTTTGCATCGTGGGTCAGGTGCGCAAGACTTCCTCCAGGTTCCAAGGGAGCGCAGTTGAGGCGAAGAACGTTCCGCGCGGTAGCATAAAAGCAATCGTTACTTTCCACGTCCTTCCATGATTGTGACGTCAGGCGCCACAAAGGTTACCACGTACCAAAGAATCTCGAATGAACCGGAAACTTGTGGGCCGAATCCTAAAAAAATAGGCACTGTACGTGCAGAAAGCCCCGGAGAGCGGGATGGGCGGCGTCTGCGGAGGTTACCTTGCCGAGGCTAGTGGATTCACATGACGCTTCCTCCAAGTCTTTTTTTTCCTTGCTCCATGGTGTGGACAACCGGCTCCGTCGTGTTTTGTGGCCAAAAGCGTTGCCGGTCCCTCGCGTCCCTCGAGACCTTCTAACCCTAAACAACACAGCCCGGGCATGCGCCGTCGGAAGCGACATCGCAGGGCGGTTGGGCCGATGGCGCAAACGTATTTGTAGCAACGAACACAGCGAAAGGTGTAATTGAACGCGGAGCAAAGCGGGAGATGAAAGCAGACAGCACGAGGAGACAAGCGGAGCAGGAGGCTAGAGCGAAAGCATGAGGTGGAAAGTGGAGAAAGAGAGTATGGCGAAAGGCTGAGGAGTAAAGCAGAGTCCGGCACGAGACTACGAGACGGCGCCATGGTATTGTAATCTCATCGTATGGATGACGCTAGTCGTGCAGCATCTTCTTGAAACTACGTGGGCAGCAGCGATTACAATGTAACCTTAGACTAGCCATGCATTAAAGCCGACGCGATTGACCTGCAGATAGGATTTTCGACGATGGTCGGCTCTACTCCCCGCTACCGTTGTGCTTTTATTGTTACTTGTTGTGAAACGCTTCGCACTGTTTGCAACGTGCCACCCGGGACAGATTATTCTCGCCAGCCAATATATCGCGAAATGAAAACTCGCATAGAGGTGCGCTCAGATTTCACACTAGAAAGTCGTAATCATCGGTGATTTTTTTTATCGATTAAGTGGTTTAGGCCGAAAAACCATGCATACCTGGCGATCCTATTTCTGTGACACGGTACGCGCCTATCCAAATGAATGGGCTCGTCGAGGAGCGTCTAATTATACACCCACGAAGGATCCGGCTTCCCAGAACTTCTGTGTGATCTCGACGACACTCCAAGTGCATCACTCCGACCAGTGGATCTCGCTGGATCGCGTGAATTTCTCGGGTTCGCTGCCGCCTCGTGCCTCACTGCGCCGGCACTGTCCTACCTAGCTGGTGGTGCCTTGGTGCCCGAGTGCTCGCAGAGCAAAAGGGTGGGCGTCAAGACAGTCGTGTGTTTGAACCGACACATTTGAACACTTGAAAACTGAGCGGCCCTGCTTTGGTTGCACAGAGCGTATTTCTCGCTGGGGAACTGCCGTGATCATTACCTCCCTCGTATCACTCTCGATGAATGCCTCGAATCTGAATTGTCGGGCCTCTCGAAGCGGCTATCTCTTTCTTTCTTCCACTTTCTTCCTTGCCGCTCTTTCTATTTCCTGAGCAGCTAGCATGCACGTTTGTCCCCTGGCCATGATTTCGCGCTATCCTGACATTCTCTTTTTGTTCCTCTGTATGATCGTGTGTCTTAGTGTCTACAAAGGTGTAAGAAAAGATAGTGTTACGTCCAAGCGCGTAAAAGGGACGCGTGTATCAAGAAGAGGAAGAACGAGGAGAACGAAGACTGTGCAGTGGCCATTCCTGTTGTTCGTAGCCTGCCGTTCCTGCTCTCGCACGCCTAAATAAACCCCTTTTCCCCGTGCTTGTAACAAATTGGTGGACGGTGCGGGGTACACCTCGTAACCACGGAGCCTACGCTGCTACAACTTCGCGGAAGCCGTCGACTTGCCGGACTTCCGCCACCATCACCTGACATGACTGAATAAGCCTGCCAGATTCCAGAAGGTTCTGACGCGGCTTCAAGGCCAGCACCTGGCGTTCCATGGCAATACTACCGGGTGCCACTCACTTTCGGAGGAAAAACCCGAGAAGATGTCGTCGAGTGGCTCACAAACTACCGAAGGGTGAGCGTATCTAATGGTTGGAACTCGACCGCACAGTTGTCAAATGTTGTGTTTTCCCTTACCGACACAGCACTCGCCTGGTATGAGAATCACGAAGACACGCATCTTCATGGGAGCTTTTCGTAGAGGAGCTCAGAGCGTGTTTTGGAGACTCTAGCGCAAAAAGGAAACGCGCCGAACAGACGCTTTCGCAAAGAGCTCAGATTCCCGGCGAGACCTGTACGACTTATATCGAAGAAGCGCTGAAACTGTGCAAAATAGTGAACTCTCAAATGTCTGAAGAGGACAAAGTTGGACATTTGTTGAAAGGGATAGCCGAAGACGTCTACAATTTTTTGATCGGCAAAGAAAGCTTAGATTCCATGTCTGACGTCATTCGCCACTGCAGGACCTTTGAGACGCTGAAGATGCGACGGATAATACCGAAGTTTGGTCGCCTGGCTATTGTCACAACGGTGGCAAGTGTAGACCCGAGTTCGTGTGTTGACCTTCCATCAACAATACGGCAGATTGTTCACGAAGAGTTGCTCCATCGGGAAGAGATGTACCGTTGCACACCCGGCATCGCTGGTGCGTACTTACCACACGAGATGCGAAACGCGGCCGTTTCGACCGCATGGCAACCCACGGTTCACTCAGCGACCGTCGAGTATAGGTCTACCCCACAAACGAGAGGGACCCTAAGCTATCAAGATCATGACTACGACCAACGACCTCGCCGCACGCACGCCTTCGGTCGGCCGATGCCTAGCTATGATGAATGGGACCCACCTGCTGGCTATGCCTATGCAGTCGACAGCAACATGCGTGACTACGTGCAAGAACATCGAAATTTGCGGCATCTGCCGGTGTGTTTCCAATGCGGTGTCGCGGGCCACATAGCGAGATTTTGCAATCGTCGTCCAATAACGTGGAATCGTCGATCGGAGTCTTCAGCAAGAACCGCACCTCCTACGAGGACAACTCAACAGCCATGCACCACCTCTTGGTCAGCTGGCGTCCCTCCTGGCAACGATTACTGGCAGAGAAGCTTCCGGAGCCGCTCGCCGGCATCTGACAGGAGTTTGACGCCATCGCCAGCTTCTCGTGCACCACGTTTACGGCAATCTCCATCGCCAGTGCGCCGCTCAGCCTCGCCTTCACAACCGGAAAACTAGCTAGCGCGGCCGATGGGGGTGAGGTCGCTCGACACGTGCTATTGACAGAAATGCCCCCTGCAGTTGCTATGATTAAGAACAAAGTGCATGTACTTGTTGATGGTGTTCCTACAATGGCTTTAGTGGATACCGGGGCAACTGTATCCGTAATGAGACTCGGTTTTAAAGGTCGGTTGGGGCGCAAAGTTGTATTTTCGTGGGACCAGGCTGCAACGTTTTGTGGAGTGAGCGGCGAGTCGTTGCGCCCTGTTTGTGTGTGCACTGCTGAAGTGTTCCTGGCTGGTGGAGTTTTCGCGACGGCGTTTGTAGTTATTCCCCGATCGACGTACGAAGTGATTTTGGGCATCGACTTTTTGCGGCAGTGTGGTGCGACCGTTGATTGCCGCACGGGGGAAGTTTGCGTCGATGGCCATGTTTCGTCCAGGCTCTTAGAGGAGACTTTCAGTCAAGCTGAACTTTGTGTGTCTGCAGATACTGTTGTGCCTGCGTCCACCTCGGTGTGCGTGCCGGTTGTATGTTGCCGTGAAGTTCCAGACAGTTTCGATGACTCTGTTGAGCCAATGCATATAAATTGTGTGAAGAAGAACGTCTTTGTCCCTCATTGTGTGGTAACCATCGGCAACGGGCGTGCAGGCTCGTGGACAGCCAACTGCTCGGCAGAACCCGTCCTGCTTCCAGACGGCTTGAAACTCGCCTATTTTACAGAATACACGTCTTCGTCCGTAGCAGCCGTACTAACAGACTCGCCGTGCGAATCTGCTGACCTTCGCCAAGTCTCAGACAAAAAGCCTCTATCTATGATAAACAAGTCGCTCAGCACAAGGGAGCGCCATACCTTGGTGGATACGCTTTCTAAGCATCTGTCAGTGTTTGACTTTGCACAGCCGGACAAAGCGTTCTCGATTCCCGAGTCACGAACGCGCCATACTATAGATACGGGATCTGCGCGCCCTATCAGGCAAAGCCTTATCGCGTGTCGCCTAACGAGCGAAAGATAATCGGGGAACAAGTGAGTGCCATGATGAAAAATGGAATACAAGAGTCCTCGAGTCTTTGGGCAGCTCCGGTCATACTTGTCAGAAAGAAAGATGGTAACTGGAGACTATGCGTCGATTATCGAAGATTAAACGCCGTGACAAAGACGGATGTCTACCCGCTGCCCCGGATTGATGATGGAATTGATTGCCTTCATTCGGCCTCTTATTTTTCTTCAGTGGACATGCGCTCAGGATATTGGCAAGTCCCGATAAACCCGACAGACAGAGAGAAAACAGCCTTCATAACCCCGGATGGATTATTCGAATTCAATGTGATGCCATTTGGGTTGTGCAACGCTCCAGCAACCTTTGAAAGGTTCATGGACACCATTCTGCGTGGGTTAAAATGCAACATCTGTATGTGCTATCTTGACGACGTTGTTATATTCGGGCGCACATTCAATGAGCACAATACGCGCCTGGATATTGTCCTCGACTGCATCAAAAACGCCGGCCTGGGTCTGAACTCCAAGAAATGTAAATTTGGTGACCGTCAAACCCTTGTGATGGGTCATCTTGTTGACAAAGACGGTATCCGGCCTGATCCCCTCAAGACGGCAGCTGTTGAGGCATTCAGTACGCCGCAGTCAGTGAAGCAACTTCGTAGTTTTCTGGGTCTTTGCTCTTACTTTCGCCGATTTATTCCTGGTTTTGCTGACGTCGCTTATCCTCTGACAAATCTGCTACACAAAGACGCACGGTTTGAGTGGACACCCGAGTGCGAGTCTGCATTTCGTCAGTTGAAGTTCCTGCTGACCTCCCGACCTATCCTTCGCCACTTAAATCCTACTGCGCCGACAGAAATCCACACAGATGCTAGTGGCGTCGGTTTGGGTGCCGTCTTGGTCCAACGTTATGACGACCGTCAGCACGTGATTGCTTATGCAAGCCGCTCATTAAGCAAACCTGAACGAAATTACACGCTGACAGAGCAAGAATGCCTCGCTGTAATCTTTGCAGTTCAGCGATTTTGCTCGTACTTGTACGGAGGCCCATTCCTAGTCGTCACAGACCACCATTCCCTGTGCTGGCTCGTGAATCTTCGCGACCCTTGTGGTCGCCTTGCGCGCTGGGCTTTGAGGTTGCAGGAATATAACTTCACTGTTTCCTACAAGAGTGGCCGAAAACATGCTGACGCATACTGCCTTTCCCGTATGCTGCTTACTACAACGGACTGCGACGTAGACGATTTTGACCATCTCGTCGCTTCTGTGACATCCGCTTTTCCAGAAATCGATGCGTTCAAAGCAGAACAACGGACAGACACCAAATTGGAGCCACTCTTCACTTCTGCCCATTCAAGTGCAACAAGCAGCTACTGTCTACGTGACGGGCTCCTGTACAAAAGGAACTACTCAAGCACGGGTGCACGCTTCCTTCTAGTGGTGCCGGAGCCTCTCCGGCCAGCAATCCTTCAGGCTATGCACGATGACCCTACCTCCGGTCACTTAGGCACTGTGCGCACCCTTTATCGCATTAAAGAACGCTTTTACTGGCCCCGGATGCGACATTCGGTTGAGTTGTATGTCGCCAGCTGCATACAGTGCCAACGTCGGAAACGCCCAACCACTGCCCCATCTGGTCTCCTTCAACCTGTGCCGCCTCCCAGCTCAGCCTTTCGGCAAGTTGGAATTGATCTGTTAGGCCCTTTTCCAAAGTCATCTAAGGGGAACCGCTGGATAATTGTCTGCGCCGACTATTTCACGCGCTATTGCGAGACGGCGGCTATACCGTCAGCCACCGCCACCGAAGTATCGCTCTTCTTACTTCACGCTATTATTTTGCGACATGGACCGCCTGGTGTTATTATAAGTGACCGGGGACGTCAATTCACGGCGGATATCGTGGAAGAGCTTGTGCGTTTATGTAACTCGCACCTCAGGCACTCAACGCCGTGTTATCCGCAAACGAACGGCCTCACTGAGCGCACTAATCGGACAATCACAAATATGCTTTCCATGTATGTTGCGTCCGATCACAAGAATTGGGGTGAAGTTCTACCGTTTATTACTTACGCCTACAACACCGCCAAGCACGAGACAACCGGCTACAGCCCCTTCTTCCTTCTATATGCTCGGCCGCCCCGGTATACGCTCGACACTCTCCTCCCTTTTTACCACCACGACAATCCTACGGTTGCCGATACGCCATGCCTCGCTGAAGAGGCTCGGAGACTTGCGCGTCTGCGGACTTTGGCATCACAAGAAAACTCCAAAGCCCGCTACGACACACGACATCGGCCTGTTGCATATCACCCTGGTGATCTCGTTTGGCTTTGGACTCCTACAAGGAAGCGCGGTTTGTGCCAAAAGCTGCTGGCAAACTACGATGGACCGTATGTTGTCATCTACAAAGTCAGCGAAGTGAACTATACTCTCGCGCGCCTCACGAACAATGGTAGACGTTCTGCTATGACACAAGTCGCGCATGTAGCACGGTTGAAATCATGCACGCCACGACAGGCTTGTTGACTCACCCAGTCGGCTTTGTCTGCGAGGAGAGGTATATGTTACGTCCAAGCGCGTAAAAGGGACGCGTGGATCAAGAAGAGAAAGAAAGAGGAGAACGAAGACTGTGCAGCGGCCATTCCTGTTGTTCGTAGCCTGCCGTTCCTGCTCTCGCACGCCTAAATAAACCCATTTTCCCCGTGCTTGTAACAATAGTAATAAAAAAAAACAACGGAAATAAATAAATAAATAAATTTATTATTAAAAGATCAATCAATCAATCAATCGTGTATTCTTTATTGTGCCCTGCAACAGCTTCACAGGCATTTTTACTAGGGCAGTTAAACAGCAATGCAGAAGACACTATGTATAAAAATATGAAAATTCGATAGACAAAATTATTCGATGAGGAGAAACAAACAGCGAAAATGAAACAAGTAGAAGGGTGAAGAAGGGAGTTCATTATACAACATGATTATCTACACACGTACAGACAACGCAGGCAACGAGCTCCGAATATATCAATACCGGCAGAATGCTGAATATTAAAAAGTGAAAATTACAAAAGCGCGGTTCGAACAGGGATTGTGTGGCTTAAGAGCGGTGAGGCTCTTTGTTCTAACCAACTTTAACTTATGAACTCACTCTCTTTAAAGCGTGCTTTGATGTCATTAACTCGTTTGTGCAAAAAAGACATCTTTGAAGAAGATCCGTGCTTTTTTGCTCTGGTAGGCATGAAAACCGGACACGACCGAATGGATGTGTTCAGGGTTCATTCTCTTAGATGAACGAGAAATCGCAAAAAAAAATATTATATATACACGTTTATGCACATTTATAATGAATTATTTTTACCATTTGTTGACTACTGAATCAGGGAGTAAGCGGCGAAAGTGAAATACAACTGCCTTCGGGAACAAATTTACCAATTGTGTTTATCAGTGAGGCTGGGCTATCGAAAGTCTAATTTCCTCAAATTGGTGTCGATGCGATGCAAATTTAAGGTGATATCTTATATTTCCAGCCGATGAATATATGTCGGAAGCAAACATCACACCGATGGTAATTATCACTCAAATAACTTCTGGTCCTCTTCGGAGCTTCTGATTTCTGAAACGCTGGCGCTTCTGAAACAGCAAGTTCGTCAACCATGTGCTCTAAACAATGGCTTCTTATAGTCTTTTTTTACTCCAGTTGCTCGTCATCCCTCCATGCTTACTTTCGCAACCTCCGGCTGAATACTTCGAAGTCACCACTTTATACCAATGAATCACGTGAAAAGCTTGTATAACAACCACCGTTGTTGTTATAAGGAATATGGTATCCTTAAAGAAGATATAATATTTTTCCGCAAACCAAAACTCAGTGTCTCAAATTGTTTGTTGAATGCAGCCTGCTGAGGAATTCTACGGAAATGAAAGGAGCCCAACTGTTTCTTAAGCGTCTTCCAGTCGCTTGCAGTTCCACACGCAGTGAAAGAGGGAACTATAGGTTTAATGCGGATGCGTGTCTTTTTCCGAAGATGGAGTGGCAGAGTGCAGACAATCAAATAACGCGGATGAATATCGCAATGCGCCGGAACAAAAGACTGCAAGCACGGCGCAAATTGCAGCTGTCCGGGAAGACAACAAGGCATAACTCGAAAAGACGAATACGAGAAAAACATAGAACCACACAAATAATAATGTGCAAACAAACGATGTGAGCGCGGTCGATGGATCATGATGACATTCTCTGCGATTGCTGACGCGGGAAGTTGCGGGCCGATTTGTCGTG
The DNA here is from genome assembly GCF_038994185.2 of Dermacentor albipictus. Lineage (NCBI taxonomy): Eukaryota > Metazoa > Arthropoda > Arachnida > Ixodida > Ixodidae > Dermacentor > Dermacentor albipictus. Next base: position 13,940,197 of record NW_027225569.1, read on the forward strand.
GCAGTGATGTGCACTTGTCTAGAATGGGAGAGCGAAGTGGCGGTTCTCGGCGTTCAAACGGGAACGAGCGATTTACTCTTAGGTCTAGGTGCCAGCAGTCCGGCACGACACTACGAGACGCCGCCATATCGCTCCGGCAGACCGTTCGCGGTGCGATAAGCGCAGCACATTTGCTATAGCATCGAACCTGCCAAGCATGGACCCGAAAAAAAGGCACCAAGAGCACAATATAAACGTGTTCGGAGTTCACGTTTATATCCATCTTGTTCAGCTCCAAAGCAGGCGAAGTAGATCGGTTCAAGGGCAGATAGCGTGCGGATGGAACCCGCAAGCGCGATGGTCCTGCACCGCCATGGTGTCGGCCGCTCCCAAGGTCCCGCGCCACCATGGCTGGCCGCCCCATATAATATGTGGGCATAGCGGCTGTACCCCTCAGGGCCACCTGCCACAAATTGGTGATCCGGACGACTGAGCTCAGCCATGCCAGCGTCAACGCATCAACTTTATTAAGGCGAGTGGCCTGGACTCATGCTCTCAAGCAGATGTCCAGAGTTTGTGGGGTGTAAGGGAATTCTGCATCAACATGCCGGATGTGTGGTTCATCCAGCTGGAAAACCATTTCCTTCTCAGCAAGCTTCCAGGCTCTAGGTGTGCTCCAGGCACCGGCTGTAATTTCCCGGCCCGGAGGTCAACACAGAACATGGGAGCAGCATTCGCTCACACGAAATAATCCCCTCCAAGCCGAAGAAGCGGCCATAGCCCTCGCGCTCTCCCAAACAGAGGTTGAAGTCATAATGACCGACTCCCAACAGGCGTGCCGCAACTTTGCTAGCGGCAGAGTTCATACCACTACGCTCCGGATCATCAATCAAAGGCCGCCAACGAGATCAGTAATGATCATCTGGGCGCCAGCTCATCAAGGCATTCCTGGCAACGAGGTCGCCAACCACGTGGCTCGAGATCTGACCCACTGAGCCGACACCGAAGAATCTGAACCCGAGCGCACGCACCCTCTAGTCTTTTACCAAGACATCACACAACACTACAAGCTAACCCGCAGAACATATGCACCCCCACACAAGTCACTACCTAGAGAGCAGGAGCGATTCCTGCGAGCTCTACAAGTTAATACATTCCCGCACCCAACCAGAAATCACCTAGTAGACCCTACAAAATTCTCTCCGCAATGCCGCTTCTGCGCAGAGCCCGGGTCCCTCAAGCACATAGTAGGGGGTTGCAGAGCGGCACCATTAAATCCTCCGAACCCTTACCCCACTAACGAGCTTTGGGAGAGAGCCTTGGCCAGCTCCGACCTCGAGGATCAGCAACAGCTGATTGCGAGGGCCCACGACGCGGCCCGAGCTCAAGGCATTCTGGAATGAGGACGCCCCTCCAAAGCTTCATTCACCGAATAAAAATGTTTATTCTCTCTCTCTCTCTCTGCGCGGATTTCCGGCTAGCCGTCCTTGCTGACTACGTCACCTCGAGCGCTCATTCATAACAGCTCTCGCTGTTTGATTTGAATCATCGCGTCATTCTTGTCTTGTCGTCCCACATCGCCGAGTCTACCCACTCTGATTGACAGCACGGGCCGGCCCCAGCATGAGACCTCTACTCGGCTCGTGATCCTTCTCCCCAGCTGAAAGGCAGCCGGGCAGCGACTCTATCCAATGAATTCACTGGGTGAAACGTAAGCGATTTCGACTATTCTATGGCCCACCGCTCTCCTTCCTTGGGCGTTCACGCAGGCTGTGTGCTTTACGCTCTGGGACACCTCATTCATCACCTATAAAGAGGTTCTGCCATATCTTTCAATAGGCGCCAGTTTCACTTTCTCAGGCCGGACGAAGCAACAACCACAACCTTCGCGATGCCTTCAGCGACCACAGCTGCCCTTATGCTATCGGCATTCGGGAATTCACCGCAAGCAACAGCAGCCGAGCCTTCCGAACTTTTGTGCTCCCACCTTCTGCGGATGCATGGTCTAGCGAATTTCTTGCAGGAGCAGCCCTGTCATCTGCTTTCTTCAGCTATACATTCACTCCTACGTCAACAACACGAGTCACCAAAACTTGCGCGCTTTCCACGCAAGTACCGGGCTGCTAGACAGTCTACCTGTGGAGCTCCGAATTCTACAGGCTCGTGTATGTCCGAAAACCTGCGCCATGTCGCAATTTCACACAATGGTGTTCCTGTAGCTGCGCCTCGCTCACAGCCTACGCTGCCGGTAATGCGTGGTGCATCTCTTTCGGATCTTGTGACCTCGACACTACCAACTACGACACCATCTGCGCATTTTACCTGGAGTGTAGGATTGGACCTTATTTCAATCGCGTGTCGCACTTGTAGAGGGGGCCCAGCAGTGACAGGACTATTGCCTCCAAAACGTGCGAAGAAGAAGATGCACGCACGTGCACAAAGCCCCAGAATGCAACACGCTTGCGCCCTCGTCTTACGCGGCTGCGGTGTCGGCCGCTCCCAAGATTCCGCGACACCATGACTGGCCGGCCTATATAAACCGTGGCCACGGCGGCTACCTCTCCGCGCCTCCAACCGCAAAACTACCATGCTGAGCTCTGTACAAAAATTCACAGGAAAGAGACCAGCCATGCCAGTAAACATTTTCCATACTGCATAAATATATATATCCCTTGCCGAGCAAGCGTGAAACCTTTCCTTCGTATGGCAAATTCGTAGCCCTCATACAGAGGTCTCTCGGATGGTCTCTCAAAAGCGGCCATACCTGGCTCGGATGAACAAACGTACTGCCGAGCTACGCCTCGTCTCAATACCTCGCGCGATGCTAGCTATAGACTTCAACTTCGCTTGCGTGGCGACTGGTGCGATAAGGGCACGATCTGCACACCCTAGACATGCGCGATTGGGAAATGGCTCCTCCTCATCTGCACAAAGATTCCAAAGTAAGCTGTGTGGGTAGTTATGGTTGCAAAGTTATGTGTGATAATGGTAATAAAGCATGTTTTTTTACACCCTGGTTTCAGCAAGCGACCCCGTTGGAGCCTTCTTAAGGACATGCCAAAAGAATTACATGTTTTCTGCATTGCCTCATGCATCAATTACACTTTAATAGCTGGCTTACTATTTCAAGTTTTCGTAGCCTTAGAGTGCTGGTTTAAGGAAAAATCCCAAATACAAGCCAATGTTTTTGCATACCTCTCGGTAACTGCTGTGTGCAATATAGTGTCACGTGGTGGTGATGTTGAAGGACACAGTAGCAACACTGTGAACGACAAAACTAAATTTTATTGGGCGAACCTGTGCCCACAAAACAGGCTACACTTATAGCACAATGATAGCGGCGAACACAGTCGGCGATCGTCGAAAATCTGATCAGCGGGTCAAGCGCTTCGGCTTTTATACAGCAATCATGTAATGTTCCAGATTAAACGTTCGGACCCGCATGCCTTCTAAAATGTTCTACACCATTCGTGTCAAGCGATGAAATCAGATAACACAACGTTCGGTGACAACAGACAGCGGATAGAAGCATCGATAACTTTCCAGAAACTTCGGATACATGCAGGCGCGTCCCGCGCTGTGCGATAACATTTGTTAGGCGACAAAATTGTCGCCCGATAAAGACAAGTACACGTGTCAATACCCCCCTCTTAAAAAGCATCGACCCGATGCTGCAAACAATCGAAAGTAATAAGTAAGCACTCATAGCAAAGAAAAAAAACAAAATAAGGAAAGTTCGTTAGCGTCCATAAAATGGTTTAAGACGCACCACGTGGACCACTTCAGGTCGTACGCGACGTCGCTGTGAATGCGAAATGCCGTCTGGCACGACCTCATAGTCCAGAGCGCCAATACGTCGGATGACCTTGTAGGGTCCGAAATAGCGTCGGAGTAGTTTCTCACTGAGTCCTCGTCGGCGTATCGGTGTCCAAACCCAAACACGGTCGCCGGGCTGGTACTCAACAAAGCGTCGTCGGAGGTTGTAGTGTCGGCTGTCGGTCCTCTGTTGGTTCTTGATCCGTAGGCGGGCGAGCTGTCGGGCTTCTTCGGCGCGCTGGAGATAGCTAGCGACGTCAACATTCTCCTCGTCAGTGACGTGGGGCAGCATGGCGTCGAGCGTCGTCGTCGGGTTCCTGCCGTAAACCAGCTTAAACGGCGTGATCTGTGTTGTTTCTTGCACCACCGTGTTGTAAGCGAATGTTACGTATGGCAGGACGGCATCCCAAGTCTTGTGTTCGACATCGACGTACATCGCTAGCATGTCGGCGAGGGTCTTATTTAGCCGCTCCGTAAGACCATTCGTCTGCGGGTGGTAGGCCGTGGTCCTCCTGTGCCTTGTCTGACTGTATTTCAGAATGGCTTGAGTGAGCTCTGCTGTAAAGGGCGTTCCTCTGTCGGTGATGAGGACTTCTGGGGCGCCATGTCGAAGCAGGATGTTTTCGACAAAGAATTTCGCCACTTCGGCTGCGCTACCTTTTGACAGTGCTTTAGTTTCAGCGAAGCGGGTGAGGTAGTCTGTCGCCACGACGATCCACTTATTTCCGGTTGTTGACGTCGGAAAGGGTCCCAGCAAGTCCATCCCGATCTGCTGGAATGATCGGCAAGGAGGCTCGATTGGCTGTAGTAATCCGGCTGGCCTTGTCGGTGGTGTCTTGCGTCGCTGACGGTCTCGGCATGTTCTGACATAACGGGCGACGTCGGCGGTCAGGCGCGGCCAATAATACTTTTCTTGTATCCTCGTTAGTGTCCGGGAAAAACCGAGGTGTCCAGCGCTCGGATCGTCATGTAGGGCGTGCAATACTTCTGGACGAAGTCCTGACGGAACAACAAGAAGGTAGTTGGCGCGGACTGGTGAAAAGTTCTTCACGAGGAGATTGTTTTGAAGCGTGAAGGAAGATAATCCGTGCTTAAATGCCCTGGGGACAACGTCGGTGTGCCCTTCCAAATATTCCACCAGGCCTTCTAGCTCCGGGTCTGCCCGTTGCTGTTCAGCGAAGTCTTCCGCGCTTATCATGCCAAGGAAGGCGTCGTCATCTTCGTCATCTTGCGGCGGCGGGTCAATGGGGGCGCGTGATAGGCAATCGGCATCGGAGTGTTTTCGTCCCGACTTGTAGGTTACAGTGATGTCGTATTCTTGTAGTCTGAGGCTCCACCGCGCCAGTCGTCCTGAAGGATCCTTTATACTCGCTAGCCAACACAACGCGTGATGGTCACTGACGACTTTGAATGGCCTGCCATAAAGATAAGGGCGAAATTTAGCTGTAGCCCAAACGATGGCGAGGCATTCCTTTTCGGTCGTAGAATAGTTGCCTTCCGCTTTTGATAGTGACCGGCTAGTGTAAGATATCACCTGTTCAACTCCGTTTTTCCTCTGGACTAGAACGGCACCGAGGCCTAGGCTACTGGCGTCAGTATGGATTTCTGTATCGGCGTACTCGTCGAAGTGCGCAAGTACCGGCGGTGACTGCATGCGTCGTTTGAGTTCTTCAAATGCGTCGGCCTGCGGCGTTTCCCACTTGAACTCAACATCACATTTAGTTAGGCGTGTCAACGGCTCGGCGATGCGTGAAAAGTCCTTGACAAAGCGCCTGTAGTAGGCACACATGCCAAGGAATCTACGCACTGCCTTCTTGTCGGTGGGCTGCGGGAACTTTGCGATGGCAGCTGTTTTCTGGGGGTCGGGGCGTACTCCGGATTTACTGATGACGTGGCCTAGGAACAGAAGCTCGTCGTAAGCGAAGCGGCATTTTTCTGGCTTCAGATTGAGCCCTGATGACTTGATGGCCTCTAGTACTGTCGTAAGCCGCCTAAGGTGATCGTCGAAATTTTCGGCGAAGACGATGACGTCATCCAAGTAAACAAGGCACGTCTGCCACTTCAATCCTGCTAACACCGTGTCCATGACGCGCTGGAAAGTTGCAGGCGCAGAGCAGAGTCCGAATGGCATGACCTTGAACTCGTAGAGGCCGTCTGGCGTGATGAAGGCGGTCTTTTCGCGATCTCTCTCGTCGACTTCTATTTGCCAGTAGCCAGACTTGAGATCCATCGACGAGAAGTACTTAGCGTTGCAGAGCCGATCCAATGCGTCGTCTATCCGTGGAAGGGGGTATACGTCCTTCTTCGTAATCTTGTTCAGACGACGATAATCGACGCAGAAACGTAGGGTTCCGTCCTTTTTCTTCACCAGGACAACAGGGGATGCCCACGGGCTTTTCGACGGCTGGATGATGTCGTCGCGCAGCATTTCGTCGACTTGTTCTCTTATAGCTTCGCGTTCTCGCGGCGAAACTCGGTAAGGGCTTTGGCGGAGTGGTCGAGCGTACTCCTCGGTGATTATGCGATGCTTGGCGACTGGTGTTTGTCGAATCCTCGATGTCGTCGAAAAGCAGCCTTCCAATCGTCGGAGCAGACTTATGAGCTGCTGTTGCTTAATCACTGGTAGACTTGGATTAATGTCGTAGTCTGGTTCGGGAACCATGGTCGTCGGGGTAGATGCGGCGGAATCCGAGAGGACAAACGCATGACTAATTTCCACAATTTCCTCGATGTACGCGATCGTCGTGCCCTTGTTGATGTGCTTGAACTCGTGGCTGAAGTTTGTCAGCAACACTTCAGTTTTCCCTTCATGCAGTCGAGCGATCCCTCTTGCGGCGCAAATTTCACGGTCTAGCAGGAGACGTTGGTCGCCTTCGATAACACCTTCTACGTCAGCGGGTATTTCGGTGCCGACCGAAATAACAATGCTGGAGCGGGGCGGGATGCTCACTTGGTCTTCGAGGACACTCAAGGCGTGGTGACTACGAGGGCTCTCCGGCGGTATCGCTTTATCTTCTGACAGCATTATTGACTTCGACTTCAGGTCGATGACTGCGCCGTGTTGGTTCAGGAAGTCCATACCGAGAATGACGTCTCGTGAACACTGTTGGAGGATAACGAAGGTGGCAGGGTAAGTCCGGTCATGAACGGTTATTCTTGCCGTGCAGATTCCAGTCGGCGTAATGAGGTGTCCTCCAGCGTTCCGAATTTGGGGGCCCTCCCATGCAGTCTTAACCTTCTTCAACTGGGCGGCGATGTGTCACCTCATTACGGAGTAATCGGCCCCTGTGTCGACTAAGGCAGTGACTGCGTGGCCGTCTAGAAGTACATCGAGGTCGGCGATTCTTTGTCTGGCGTTGCAGTTGGGTCTTGGCGTCGGATCACGGCTGCGTCGTGTTGAACTGAAGCTGGAACGTCGCGTCGTCAAGCCGTCTTTCGTCGGTGTAGTCTTGGCTTCCAGACTTTTTCGGGACGGCGGCGTGTCGTCATTAGGTCGTCGAGATGGTCTCTTCGTCGTCTTCGTCGGCAGCGGAGGATCTTCGTCAGTTCGACGAACAGCAACCGCACCTCCATCGGTTGCTGCTTTTAGTTTTCCGGATATGGGCTCGCTGACCGGCCCCGGGCTGGGCCAGTATATGGTCGGCGCTGCGGGGACAGGTAGCGGCCTGGTGACGGCGAACGGGACGGTCGTCGAGGGCTCCATTGAGTAGCGGCGAGGCAGTCGGCGATGTCACGTGGGCGCTCTCCAAGCTGTGGACGCGGCGCGTTGACGGCGAACCCTCTCAGTCCCAAGTTGCGGTATGGGCATCGGCGATACACATGGCCGGCTTCTCCGCAGTGATAGCAGAGCGGGCGGTGGTCGGGGGCTCGCCAAATGTCTGTTTTCCTCGGGTAGCTGCGCTGGGGGACGGGTGGGCGTGCTGGCGGCGGCGGCAGTGGTCGACGGAATTGCGGCGTTGCAGGGCCCTGGCGCGGTCGTGGAGGGGGACCTTGACGGCGGGCGACGGCGGCATAGGTCATCGCTTCTGGCTGGGGCTGCGATGATTGTGGTTGTAACTCGGGAACTCCAAGCGATCGCTGAACTTCTTCTTTCACGATGTCGGCGATCGAAGCCACTTGGGGCTGCGACGAAGGCAGGACCTTGCGCAGCTCTTCGTGCACAATGGCCCTGATGGTCTCCTGAAGGTCGCCGGAATCCAGTCCTTGGATGGCGTACTGCGGCGTGAGCCCCTGGCGCTTATATTGCCGGGTGCGCATCTCCAGAGTTTTCTCGATCGTCGATGCCTCTGCAGAAAACTCTGCTACGGTCTTCGGCGGGTGACGAATAAGTCCTGCGAAAAGTTCTTGCTTGACGCCCCACATCAGGAAGCGGACTTTTTTCTCCTCTGACATTTCTGGGTCGGCGTGCCGGAAAAGACGGGCCATCTCCTCCGTGAAGATCGCGATCGTCTCGTTTGGCAGCTGCACTCTGGTTTCTAGTAGGGCTTGGGCTCGCTCTTTTCGTACGACGCTTGTAAACGTTTGTAAGAAGCCCGTTTGGAACAGGTCCCATGTCGTTAAAGTGGCTTCTCGATTTTCGAACCAGGTCTTGGCGGCATCTTCCAGTGCGAAATAGACATGCCGCAGCTTATCGTCGCTGTCCCAACTGTTAAACGTAGCGACCCTCTCATACGTCTCGAGCCAGGTTTCCGGGTCCTCGAATGTTGATCCGCGGAACGTCGGAGTGTCCCTGGGCTGCTGCAGCACGATGGGGGACGCTGGCGCTGCCATTGGGGTTGCCTTGTCCACAATCTTTTTGGTCTTCTCAGGTAGAAGTCCGTGCTCCGGGGGCAGCTGTTGAAGACGGCGGCTTGCTCGATGCTCCGGGACTACGTTGGTTTTCTCTTTGCGGTCCGGGCTTGGATCACGGCTTGTCGGGGGCGTCCGGTACATGAACGAAAAGCACCTCCACCAGATGTCACGCGGTGGTGACGTTGAAGGACACAGTAGCAACACTGTGAACGACAAAACTAAATTTTATTGGGCGAACCTGTGCCCACAAAACAGGCAACACTTATAGCACAACGATAGCGGCGAACACAGTCGGCGATCGTCGAAAATCTGATCAGCGGGTCAAGCGCGTCGGCTTTTATACAGCAATCATCGAATGTTCGAGATTAAACGTTCGGACCCGCATGCCTTCTAAAATGTTCTACACCATTCGTGTCAAGCGATGAAATCAGATAACACAACGTTCGGCGACAACAGACAGCGGATAGAAGCGTCGATAACTTTCCAGAAACTTCGGATACATGCAGGCGCGTCTCGCGCTGTGCGATAACATTTGTTAGGCGACAAAACTTGTCGCCCGATAAAGACAAGTACACGTGTGAATAGGTTGTTTTGTTCAGCTTTGGTGGCGCCGATTTTCACATAGTTATTGATTGCTCTTGTCCATTGCCGTATCGTAATGACTGCAATGGCTATGCTTAGTGGTTGCATGTATGTAGTTTAGTATTGTCCTATGTGAGGACATGTCATGCAGGGCACAATTTTTTTTATGCGAAATGTTATCTACTGCTTTTCAGGGTATTGAAATCTGACATGTCTAGCATATTGCGTCGTATTACCATGTGTTTTTAATGAGGCAAGCTTTTAGTATTTCCAACGTAAAAACTAACTGCTTGTCTCTGAAGAACTCATGTTCGTTATTATGATTTTTTATGCATTCATTGAATTTTTTGTTCCCGAGAGCACTTTCTATATAACATACACATTGAACTGACGGTCAAAAGGATATTGAACATGCCTGCACGTTGAACTAGATGACAAGGGCGTTAGGGGTGTTGTAAATGGAATGCATTATTCTCGACACTTTATGGTCTCTGGAGACGTTAAAATACTTTTCAGCAGAATTTATTGGCATGTCACCCACCACCCTGCTACATGACACAACACTCATCTTTTTTTAAGGTTTCGAGGTCCTGTTGCCAGAAGCACACCAGGCGTTCCTGAAATGTCCGCAAGATGACTGGTAGGGCTCCTGTTAGACAGGTAGGTACTTGTTATATGTTGTGTTATGTGCATCATTTGGTGGTGCATTATACGTTAGTTGACATCAGAAACTTTGTTTAGAAGTTTATTTTCAGCAAATGACATGAACTCTTTGAGCTACAATGACATATGCAAGGTACGAAGCAATTATTCGTGGACGTGGTGTTTGTTGATGGAGCCAAAAAATCATCGTGGTCACTTAAATGTTACTTTACTCAACCCGTAATGATTTCCTGGGTGTCTGTATGTTCTTGTCTAATGGCTGCTTGAAATTTTCCGCGAAGCTTGCTGCACAAGTAGATTTGGAAGGTCACCCGTTAGTAGCGTGCGCCCTTTCATTAAAACAAGAAAGGAAACAAAAAAGTTTCCTTCTCACCCTTTCATACACGTAGGTGAAACCTGTCTTGCGCTCCCGTAAACATTGTGGCGTTTCGTGGCCTCCGAAATTGGCCAGCATACGGCAGCCACAGACGCTACACTTCTTCGACTTCGTCTCGAAATTCTGCGGCTTAACGTTGCAGTAAGAAGCGAGATATGCCCAGCTTTACGCATTACAAAAGGACCAAGTAAAACAGAAAGAACCACAGTTTCGCTTGTGTGAAGCATTCAACGAGATAGCCACGTTATGCGTTATGCTTGAGATCCTCACGCTGTGTTCCAACCAAAGGTGCGGGCGACATGGAGAGAGACAGCAGGCCACACAACTGCTGTTGCGGAGAATGAATGGAGTCGTGAAGCGTTGTGACCAGGCATGTCACAATGCTGGCGCGATGATGAACGCCGGCAGTGGTTTTGCCTGGGTTGCATCTCGGTAGAGCAAGAGCGAGGGAAAAAGCGCCGAAGGAAAACACCAGATATAATTAGCTTGAGCTTTCCTATCTTTTCCCCTCAGACGAGTGTATGCGTTGCGGTGCGTCACGCACACTTATCCTCAACAGAAACGCAAATCTACTTGCGTGCGGCACTCGTGAAGCGGGCGACAGACGAACGCTGTAGTAACAACACAGTAGATCCCAATGCGCTCCATGGCGGATGGAATACACTAGTAGCATGGAGGAAGGAAAACACGAAGAGGGAACGACGCATGACAATGTTGAAGCCTAGACATTAAAATTTAGAGGAATGGTGTGATGGGAAATGGGCCCTCACGTGATAGGCAAGCGGTACCTATAGCCGGCTCGCTTTGGTTGCGTCTGCTGGGGTGGTTTTGTAATATGCTCACACAGTCAGCGTGGAAAACGCACGCCGAGATTAAGCGAAGGAATTCAAGTGTGGGAAGCAGTCGAGTCTGCGTTAAGCTAGTCGGTTCAGGCACCGAACCACCAAACATTACGTTGACACGTCTCGTCTTTTAGGCAGCAGACAGGCACCAATACTCTATTGAACGAAGGCGTCGGGGAATTCATCCGCACTGTGCTCAACCACCCGCAACGACGACTAAAGGACGACGTTTCGGGCCGGTTTGAGGAAAAGGAGGAAACCTTTCGCACTGAAAACGTGTGAAGGCAGCCAAGCCGCCCATCCAACGGCGATTTATCGCGTTTGCGGACATCTTCTGGGAAACAATATAACGTCATTCGCCTTGCAAACATGTGCAGGCGTTCAAGCGAGAGTACAGGCTCCGCGACGACTGCTTTTCTGTTGGGAAAAAAATTGTCCTATCTTTCGCCCAACAATCGAATGGCGAGACGGGGACCCCGATACCATTTGAGGCCCACTGTTCTGGCAGATGGTTCTAGTCGACGCTGTCATTCGGCTCAATGCCTTGTGCATCTCAACAGGGCGGCAAGAACTCAATTGCCACGTCTCAACCGCGCAAGAACCTCGCTCCACAATATCTTGGAAAATAATGTAGGTAAACCTCAAGGAAAGGCGACATCTTCGGCGTTTAGAGTGCAGCGTAACGCTATTTATTTGTTTCGCAACGAACGACGCACAACAACACATTTTGCTAAGCAAACACGCGACAAACACCAATCCAGCCAAAGATCTTATATCATCCTGCGGAACAAAAATTGTGAAGAAATTGCGCACGCGAGTTTCAGATACACAATAGCTGATTTCCGTGAACGGTCGGCTTTCCGAGGCTGCAACAGACACGTGACGCTCCCTCAAATGCCTCCAAGAGAGGTATACCTTATATATGATATAATGTACAATATCCAGTGGGGTACAACTTGTTATTTCACACGAGTAAGAACAAGCGCCGCACTGACATTGCGAATGGAACCAACAAAGCGTCTTCGTCACCCAAAGGCAATGTTACACAGCCCCCAAAATATCCTGCCTTTGTGCAGGATAATTTTTCTAAAGCCTCTTGAAGTTTTTTGCAATGCACGCTGCGCAAGTACATCTGTAAAGCCACCTGCCTATAGTTTTGGGTCTTTCAACTAAGAAAAGAAAAAAGAAAACCTTATTGTGGCGACTCTTCCATACACATGGCCGCAACCTGTCTTGCGTTGCTGTACGCGTTGTCCTTTTGAGGCCTCCGAGATTCCCGTGCAAAGGAAAGCAGCAGAAGCTACACTTATTCAGTCTGCAGCTCGAGTTTCTGACGCAGAATGGTGCCGTACGAGGCGAGATATCACCCGATTTTAAGAGCGAAAAAAAGAGAGAAAGACAATCAAGTAAAACAGAAAAGAACCGCTGTTTCGCTTGGGAGAAGCATTGAAAGCGATAGCAAAGTTGCGCGCTGCGCTTGAGATTCTCACGCAGCGTTCTAACACTAGGTGAGGGCGATATGGCACGACAGAGCAGGTCATACAACTGCTTTTGCGCAGTATGAATGGAGTCGTGTACCATTGTGACCAGGCGTGTCATAACGGTTGTCAGTGCCGGCCAAAGGAAATAATTAGATGTAACTAGCTTGTAATTTACAATCCATTCCACAGAGACCAGTGTATTTATTACGGTGCGTCATGGACAGTTCTCCTCAACAGAAACGCAAATTTATTTGCTTACGAAGGTCTTACCAACTGCGAAGGACGAACGCTGTAGGGGCAACACTGCAGAGCAGACTTTAAGGCGCGTGAGGGTGCAGTTTATGGCTGAAGGAATGCACAACGGGGGAGCATCATGTGATATGCTTGCAGCCTACTCATAGAAAAGAATATAGAGGAGAAGTTGGCCCTTGTTACGTGATAGGCAAGCGGTATATTCGTGTCAGCTAGCTCTGCTTGCGTCAACTGCGGCGATCATATCAGAGGCGCAAATCTCAGGCGTGACAAGCGCACGCCGAGCTTTGTGAAGGTGTCACGCGCGCAACAAAGTCGAGCCTTTGTTGTGTCAGTCAGGTAACACACCGAACAATGACACGTTACGTAGGTGCGCATGGTGATTCAAGGTGCAAGACAGGGGGGAAAATAGCAACAAAATAGGCGCCGCATTTTTTGGTGCACGACAGCTGATTTCGCCAAACACCAGGCAACGCTCGCGCATTCTGTATGGCTTTCGAGTTGAGAGCGCTAGCTACTCCACTAACGGTGGTGTTAAGCTCAAATCATCGACGCTTTCAAAAACTCTGGCGGAATGGGTGAGGCGCCCAAAGCTTTCTCCTGATTTAAAGGCAACGCATTTGCAGCAAAGGACCATGCATGTGGTAGCAGGAAACCACCCCTTACTTTCCACGTGCTTCCAGGGTTACCACGTACCAGACAATCTCGAATAGTCCAGCAACCTAGTGGGCAGAATCCTACACAAGAGGCAACGGGCGCACAGCCGGTCCGCGCATATTGCTCGGAAGTGGGCTTCCGTGGCTAGCCGAATCACGTGACGCTCCATCTTAGTTTTTTTTCTTGTCCGCTTCCTCCATGGTGCGGGAAACCGGCTCCATAGTATTTTGAGGCCGTGTGCAGTATACGTCTGTCGCGTCCCTCGAGACCTTCTAACACTAAACATCACGACTTGCGCATGCGCGGTCGAAAGCGTCACCGCATGGCGGCGGCAACGCCGAAGGCGACAACGCGTTTGTAGCATTCATATGGTTGCTATTGCAATAAATTATGCACACGAAAGCAGCTGAATTAGAAGCAAGGATCATACATCACAGCGGATAGCTGGCAAGGGTTTGTGCTGTGCACTCGAGTATTTCAATGCACAAATAAAGCAGTGTGACGTCACTATCAACCATTTTAGAGCGCAGTTCTGAGGCGCCCGTTCCTACGGCGATCGCCGCAGCGTTTTGCCCTCGTAACCGAGTGAACGAGCAAAGCGTAAGATGCAAGCGAACGCGGAGCGCAGCGGGAGATGAAAGCAGAGAGTGCGAGGAGGAAAGCGGTGGAGCAAAGTATGGCGAATGGGCGAGGAGGAAAGCAGAGTGCCGCTCGAGACTGCGAAATGGCGCCCTAGTATAGTTATCTGCTCGTATGTGCGACTCGAATTATGTAGTACATTGTGTAAGCCACGCGGGCACCAACGATTACACTCGAACCTTCGACAAGCCACGAAAAAAAGCCGACGCGCTTGACCCGCAGACCAGATTTTCGAAGATCACCAAAGCTCTGCTCACCGGTGTTTTTGTGCTTGAGTGTTAGCTGTTTGGCGACGCTTTACTTCATTTATAAAGTGCCGCATGAGGCAGATTGTCCGCGCCAGCCAGTATAGCACAAAAAGAAAGTACGTAGAGTTCTTCCAGTTTATTCGTATTGTTGTTTCTTCGAAATGAAATTCAGAAGATGGTACATGGATATTTATTTTGCGTCGAAGCGAAAGAGTAGTTTTTTTACTGAATAGCGATTTTAATGCGTAATGTTTTTTAGAAGGCCTCTCCCACTGACCTCCGATTCGCCATCCTTTGTGCGAACTGATTCCATCTTAAGCCAGCGAATTTCCAAATCTCATCACGCCGTGGTTCGTTTCAGCAAGCCACCTCCTCGGATAGTGTTTAAGGACGTTCGATGCCTAAAAAGAATTACATGTCTTCTATATTGCCTGATGCGTCGATGACACTATTACCACTGGGTTACTAGTTGAAATTTTCCTAACCCTCAAGTGGCGGTTAAAGGAAATGATGAGAAACAGGAGCAAATTAAAATGTGCCGAGCACGGACACCGGTGCCATGTTCACGGAACTTTCTGCACTAGTGGTTTGCCGTGAAATGATAAAGTATACCTCCCGAAAACTGCAGTATACAAGATATATTGTTTCGCTTATCTTTGCTAAAACACTGTTTTCCACATAGTCATTGACTGCTGCTGTTCACTGCTGTGAAGAAATGACTCTAATAGCTATATTCAGCGTTTGCATTTAGTACGTTGTTTAATATTGTTAGGTAGGGAGACGCCGACGAAAAGCTATGTACAAGTATATTTACAATTAAAATCGCTGCGCTTGGCCAAAAGGCAGCAGCCCGCGCTAGCTTCTCATAGACGTCGTCGTCTTCGCACTGCTCGCCTTTTCGTGATGTTTCGTGACGCAATCTGCCAGTAGCCGGAGCGACGGTGAATAGAGGAGAAATAGCGAGCACCGTGGAGGCAGTCAAGGGCATCATCAATCCGAGGTAGGGGATGCACGTCCTTTTTGGTAACCCTGTTAAGGTGCCGATAGTCCTCGCAAAAGCGCCATGAGTCATCCTTCTTTTTGACCAGTACAACAGGTGACGCCCATGGACTATATGATGGTTCAATAATGTTCTTGGCAAGCATTTTGCGAACTTCTGCGTGAAGAACTTGACGCTCAGCTGGTGACACTCGATACGGGCGGCAATGAATAGGAGGGGCATCGCCGGTATTGATGCGATGTTTGACAGCTGTAGTTTATGCCAAAGGACGATCGTTAAAGTCAAAAATATCGTGGTAGGAAAACAGAACGCGATAGAGTTCACGAGCGTGCTCGCACGGCAAGTCGGGCGCAGTCATTTTCTGTAAGTCAGCTATGGTGAAATTTGCCGACTGCGATGGTGCAGGAGCGTCGGATGAAGTGTCGTCTACTGCAATGGATGCTATTGAGTGATACGCGAATGAGCAAAGTTGGGCCAGAGACATCCCGCGTGGCAGCACTTGTGTCGTCAAGCCAAAGTTGACCACTGGCAGGCAGACGCAATTGGCCGTAGTTGATAAAACTGTATGAGGTGCTGTGATCCCGTGGGTAAGGAGGTCGTCTTGCATAGGAGCCGCGATGTAGTGACCATCGGGGACTGGTGGGGAAGACACTAGGTTAACGTAGGTCAGTGCCGAAGGTGGCAAGCGAACGAAGTCGACGGAACTGAGGCGACTGGGGTGTGGTTCAGCAGGATCCAGAAAAGGCAGGTCAAGGCTGAGTGTACTGGCGGAACAATCGATGAGAGCAGAATGTGCGGAGAGGAAGTCTAAGCCGAGGATGATGTCATGGGGACATTGGGCGATGACTGTGAATAGCACGATTGTTGAGCGATCGGCGAAGGAGACGCGGGCGGTACAGTTACCAATCACGGGGGCTGTTCCGCCATCGGCGACACGGACAACAGGCGTTGTGGCGGGCGTGATAATTTTCTTGAGCCGGTTACGAAGGTCAGCGCTCATTACGGACAAATGGGCCCCAGTGTCTATGAGTGCAGACACAGAAACACCGTCGACTTGCACGTCAAGAAGGTTCAGATGAGTGGGCAACGTCAGTAGAGGATTTGGCGGCGCAGGGAGCAATGCAGCGTCACCTCGAGGCGCTACATCGTCTAGTTTTCCGGCTGGGAGCAACGTCCGAAGGGAGTCGGCGAGTAGGAGCGACGGGGCTGGGGAGAGCGAGATTGTCGTTGTTGGGGTGAAGGCGAACGAGAATAGGTGCTGTTCCGTGCAGGAGAATCAGCGGCGGCGTTATCGGAGCGTGCGGCATAGGGACAAGAAGGGTCACCTGGGGGGCAAGAGTAGGCGGTATAAGTAGGCCAGGTCGGGGAACTCCAGCGACTGCGACAGTGCCGAGAAATGTGCCCGATTCGATGGCAGTGGAAACAAATCGGCTTGTTGTCAGCAGTACGCCATTCAGATGGGTTGCGGTAACGTGGTGGGTAAGAAGGTGCGAGACGGGGAGGAATCGAAGAAGCCGGACGGTTATCAAGACGATGGGCCGAGCAGATGGTGCGAAGACCCATGTTTTCGAACTCTTGGCGGACAACTGCCTGCATCAGTGAGACCATGACTGCAGATGGGTTCGTGGGACTGGAGTCGAAGGCAGCCGGATAGGCTGCCTCTATCTCACGCCGGACGGTCCTGGTAACATCGGTATTGTTGTGGGGACGAGGAGTGTCGGCACAGGAAGAAGTCGCTGGGGTGTTGGGCAGACGGGCAAACCGCTGGTCAATACGTCGGCTTTTAGCGAGTTCCAGGCGGCGGCACTCTATTATAACAGCATCCACCATCGCTACGTTGTTGCAAACGAGCAAGTTGAAGGCGTCATTGGCAATGCCTTTGAGGATGTGGGCAACCTTGTCTGACTCAGTCATGTGGGTGTCAACTTTGCGGCACAGAGCCAAGACGTCCTGAATGTACGTGATATAGGGTTCTGTTGACATCTGCACACGGCCGAAAAGCGCCTTCTGCGCGGCAAGTTGGTGACCGTAGGGGTTGCCGAACAAGTCCCGAAGCTGTGTCTTAAGTGAATCCCAACTGGTGAGCTCATCTTCGTGCGTGCGATACCAAACTCTAGGTGTGCCACCGAGGTAAAAGACTACGTTGGCGAGCATAATAGTAGGGTCCCACCGGTTATTGCGGCTGACGTGTTCATACAGGCTGATCCAGTCATCGACGTCTTCCCCATCTTTGCCTGAGAATACGCCAGGATCACGGGGAGCGACGAGAGTGATGTAGGTCGTCGAAGTGGCAGCAGGTGTCGGAGCCGGGGGAGTCCGGTTGTCGTCGCCGGGAGTCATGAAGGAAGGCTCGACGTACCGTCCACTGCGAAGCTCCGTGACGAGGTACAGGGAACGTCCAGCTCCACCAGATATGCTACGTAGAAAGACGCAGACGAAAAGCTATGCACAAGTATATTTACAATCAAATACGCTGCGCTTGGCCAAGAGGCAACGGCCCGCGCTAGCTTCTCATCGACGTCGTCGTCTTCGCACTGCTCGCCTTTTCGTCATCGCACATATTGTTCCGTAGCAATATGCGGATCTCTTGTACGATTCAGGCAGCGCACACATTTTTTTTCTTTTTGCAATATGGTCTCTATAGCATTTCTGAGTAATGAAGTTTGTCATGTATAACATATCACGCTGTTTAAACTTGGCCAGTTGTTTTCGAATTTTCTAGTCACACTGTTACGGTACTCGCCTTCGTAAACGCCGTGCTCTTCTTTTTTGCAATAATGGAATATTTTGTTTCAGCTGGCACCTTGTAAGGAGCTAACACAATGAACTCATCGTCAAGATGACATTGAACAGGCAATGCGCGTTGGACGAAATCACAAGGGTTTTAGGGATGTTGAAACAGAAGTCATTATTCGGGAAATGTAATGGCTTGCTGAGAGCTCAAAAGGCTTTTGAGCAGAATTCAGAAGCATGTTACCCACCATCCCAGCACATGACGCTTCAGGTCTTTTTTTAAGGTTTTGATGGCCTCTCACGAGAAGCATACGTTTGAAAAAATGCCCACATTAGGGCTGGCGGAACTTTTATCAAAGAGAAATGTATAGGTTACATAGGATGTGATGTCCATCATTTAGTTGTGCATTAGACGCTATTTACATGAGAAATGGCTCATTTATTGGCGGATAACTGCGAATAGCGCTAAAGATTGCAAATTCTTTACTTAAAGGCCACGTCACAGAGCCACAAAATCAGGCCTGCCTGAAAGCAGTTTATCTTTCTAACGGATTTTTTAAATTTTACGCTTAGCAAGCTGCGCAGGCAGAATTGCGATGCCTCCCGACAATAGCATAGGCCTTTTTACTAAGAAAAAGGTAAAAGAAAATATTTTGAGGTGTCTCTTGGATGCGCAAAACTGAACGTATTGTGCGTTGCCGTAAGCATTGTGGCGTTTTGTTGTCTCCGAGATTCGCCTACATACGGCGGTACCAGAAGCTACACTTCTTCAACTGCAGCTGAAGTCTTTGAGGCTGAACGGTGCCAAACAAAGCGAAATATGCGCAGCTTTAGAAGTTGGAAAATAGAATCAAGTAAAAAAAATAACCGCTGTTTCGCTTCGGTGAAGCATTCACAGTGATAGCAAGGTTATGCGTTGCACCTGAGATTCTCGCGCTGTGTTCTAAGATTAGGTGAGGGCGATATGGCTTGACACAGCATGTCGTGCAACTGCAGTTGCGCAGATTGAATGGAGTCGTGCAAGGTTGAAACGAGGCGTGTCACAACGTTGGCGCTATGATCACAACGCCGGCACGCGCTGAACCTCGGTGGTGCATGAGACGAGACGGACGGAAAATTATTGGCACTTGTCAGCGCCAAAGGAAACAACTAAATATAAGTACTTTGACATTTGGCTCTCCAGTGGCAACACTGCTAATCCGTCTCAAAGGAGCGTGAGGGTGCGGTCGATGGCTGAAGGAATACGCTACATTCGCGGACAACGTTCTGTGGCTATGCAGGAAAAACTACACAGGCGAATCGTGCACAAGTGAGAATGTTTCTGAAAAGATTCGCGCATATTATATGACGTTACTTTAGGCTGCGGAAGGGAAAAATTTAACACTTTATGAGCAACAGTTAAATAAGACAAAACACGCCACTGATTGAAAGGGTTCATATATTTTGCGGCTGCTCCCTTCCGCGTGTGTGCAAACGCGATATCTCAGCGCGTGGAAGCTTCGTCGATTCAGCGTCTGTTACAAGCAACCAAAAGTGCTGCCAAACGCTGCCGGACTACTTGGCGCGGTCACACACGTGCAGCAGTCACGCGCCCCTAGCTTTCCCTTGATAGCCGCAGAACGTTTTCAGGGAGCGTCGCGTGACAATCTTGATGTCTAGTGATACAAATAATATAGAGGAGCAGTAGGCCCTAGCCACGTGATAGGCAAAGGGTAGATACTAGTCGGCTTGCTTTGGTTGCATCTGTCGCGGGCATTTAGGAACAAACTGTTACGGTCGCAACACGACAAAGGGCTTTAATAAAACGTACCACGAGGCTAGCCCAACCATTAATGAGTGCCTATCTCGAAGTCAACGCAGGGTTGACACATTCTCTTGAAGAGTCCCCAAAAGGCCCCTCTACCTATCCCTTACAGCCTGAATCAATGATGACAAGGGCCAACGCCGAATTGTACCGAGGACCGGCGCGGACCTTGGATATCCAGGTTGCTATACCGTCACTTATTCCGTACCATCAATCGTGGAAAGCGACGGAACGATACGATATAATGGGCGGGCTATGGCGACGTATTTGACGGCTTTTATTGGCAGCAATAGCCATCACATTGCCTAGTCGAGTCGCGTAGGAAAGACGACGCTAATAAAAGCGGAAACCTTTCGTGAAGTGGCACTGACGTGTCTTGATGTCAGCTCATACGTTTAATATGCTCCTATATGGAGTGGGCCTCCGTAACTGCATACAGCGTCACTAATGTAAAAAAAAGACCTTTTTCATTCATGCCTACTACCGGGCATATTCGTCGATGGGCTTGGTGGATTGGTGGACTTAACGCCACCTCGAGCCGCAACAAGGCGCACATGGCCAGCGTGACCAAAGCATGCTCTGGTTATTCAAGGTTCGAGTGCGTGACGCAGTCGAGTCTTTGTTATGTCAGTCAGGTAAAGTACCGTACCACGAAAAATTACACAGGTGAACGTGGTGGTTCAAAGTGCAAGACAGCGGTACGAAAATACCAAGCAAATACACACCGCAGTTTAAGGTGCACAACCACTGATTCGACCAAGCACGAGACCACGCTCGGGAATTCTGCATAAGTTTAGATGGGAGAGCACCGGCAACTCCACTAAACGGTGCTTGGTTAAGCGCTAGTGAACGACGCTTTTAACAATTCTGTCGTCATGGATCAGGCGCCCAAGAAATTCTCAACGCTTCAAGGCAACACAGTTGAAGCGGAGAACGACGCGCGTGGTAGCATTAAACCAGTTGTTACTTTCTACGTGCTTCCATGGATGTGACTGCAGGTGTCACTAAAGGGTACCACGTACCAAACAATCTCGAATGGTCCAGCAACAATGTGGGGAGAATCCTACGAAACTGCCACCCTACGTGCGGAAGGCCCCGGAAAGCGGGCGCGGCGGCCTCGGAGAAAGTTGGCTTGGCGAGGCTAGCGGAATCACGTGACACTCCCTCTTATTGTCTTTTATGCGAAGCATATTACTAGAGCTCAACCCAGCTCCTCAGGTGCGACGGTGTCACCTTCAATACCACGTGACACCGGGACGTCACGACAGAGCAGAAACGGGGCTTCAACTCACGCCGTCGCTCGCGGCGTCGCCTTCAAGGCTGACCACGTGACACCGTGACGTCACGACAGAGGACAATCGGGGCTCCAACTCGCGCCGTCGCTCGCGGCGTCGCGGCATTATATAAGCATTTGCGCTTGCCTCTGCTAGACACTCACGAGGTGAGATGCCTCCTGGAGACAGAGCTGCTCGTTGGGATGAGAAGCGAAGGTTGCGGTGTGCTACAGAGACTGTTTCTAGGTGGCTTTGCTACGGTGCAGCGACTACGCGCCCAGCATCGGACGCGGTGAGCGTCGAGCAACGCAGCGTTCGGCGCGACAACAAAATGTGCCCCTGTGCAAGCGCCGCACGCCTGCGCCGACGACGACGACACAGGCTTTTCTGCGACACGAGCTCCTTAACGCTGTCGCGTTCAAATAAAGGCTACTATGCTTCGCATCCTGGGCTTAACCTTAGCTAAGCCACAGCCAGTTTTTTTTCCCCTGCCTCCATGGTGTGGGCAACCAGGTCCGTCGTCCGTCGTGGCCAAGAGCAGTGCACGGTTCTTGCGTCCCTTGAGACCTTCTAACCCCACACACCGACCAGCCACACATAAAAGCCGACGCGCTTGATCCGCTCATCAGATTTTCGACGATCGCATACTCCGCTCACACCCATCGTTGTACTTGAGTACTGCTGCTTTTGGGAACTCGTCGCTCCGTCTGCAGTGTGCCGCACGAGGCAGATTGTCCGCGCCATGAAATATATCGCGAAATGAAAGCACGTATAAAGTTGTGCGCTAAAATTTTGCATTAGGAAGTATCACAAGCATAGGTGAATCTCGTTCATTTTCTTATTATCAAAGTAGCCCCTTATATGTTGTTCTGCATTTCATCTGAATACTAGTTCCTAATCGTTAGCGATTTTAATGCGTAGTTCTTCTCACGCGACCTCTCCCTGTGATCTCTTATCACCCCTGTCTTGTGCGAGCGGATTGCATCTAACGCCTGAAAATTCCCCAAGTTCCTTACACCAGCTAATTTCTTGCTGTCCTAAAACTGCATTCCCTTCCTTTGGCAATCGTTCACCCAGTCTAATGGTCCACCGTTTATATGTCCCGTGGATTACTTGGACTGCCGAGCTCCATCGCTCCCTCTTATTGTCGACGAGAACCTCAGCTACACCTGTTTGCTGTCTAAACCTCCCCGCTGTCTTCTTGTCTCTTAACCTTACGCCTGATATCGCTGGGAGACGCCTTCATCGTGCAGTGGACATGAATAGACTGATAATACTTTAACTTCTTGGATTCCTGTGTTATCATATGTGATAGTGGTCAGTTACCATTGCACGAGTGCTACAAGGTGTTACATTTTTCCCTGTTCCACTCACTTAAATGAAAAGGGCTGTCGGATGCGAATGGAAAAGCACAAGTTGTACAGGGTAGCTCGGGTGTACACTGTAGGTATTATTTTTCCCTAGGAAAATGTTGAGCTTTTGTGTAGTAACAACTTTATCATTGCAACTTATGTATCATTCCAAAACCTTCCTACATTGTAATTTGTAGCCACTGAGAAGCTTACAGTGACCTTACGCGTCTGATCCAACTTCGCATATAGAAATAAATTCACTGTTAATTTAGCGGTGTTAACGAGTCGTCTTAGAAAAAGGGATTTCCTTAACACCAAGTACAAATCTGCCAGCCATTTCGGGGCAAAATTTCTGTGAGTTGCATTAAAAAAAGTGTGTGAAAAAAAAGCTGGCGACATTATTTCTGCGACCCAGCTAGGACGATTTTCGAGCGTTGATGCAACATGCAACAAAAAATATGATAACATCAAGTTTTATCACATTTTTTTTTCTTTTAGCTTGACTTTCTCACGCAGCGATAACGACGACTTTTGAGGCCTACGTTTCGGATAAATTCAATTTAACCACAGGTTCGGGCAAAGCGCCTATCACAACTATCAAGACAACGGCTTCGATTCATGCTCATAAATCCGCAGTCCAGGAAGGTAAGCGACACGACGAATTGACGTGAATGAATGGAGCATGTGGGAAAGATGATTTTTGTAATCAATTTGTAACAACTGCGGCAAGTAAAAAAAAACTGTACCAGACATCCGCCTGTGAGAGAAAGGCGCGAAAGTGAAGAAATTCGGAGCGAAACTGAAGAAATGCAGCCTTTACTTTCATTTGTTTCTTGTGATTATCAGGTTATTAATGACGAAGCTAACAGTTCCAGAGTTTCAAAAGAATGCGTTATCAGTCTGAAATGACTGCGTACTTCTGTTTACTCTCAATTTGAGGGCTCGAACCTTTCCGTTATTGAGTTTCACGCACATTCAGGTTATGGTAAGTGTTTATGCTGTCAAGTTATATATCTGTATATGCTCCGCTTGTTCTACTCCAGTGGCGGCTGCGTATGGCACGGCCGCGCAGCCCTGTCATAGGCTTGAAAGCGATCTGCGATGAGGCAAGTGTGCTGCTAGCTCAGTTTGCACTGTGTTCTCACCGCTTTGTTCGCGTTGAAGCGAGAGGCAGCACGGAGTTCAATTGGCTCGCTGCTGCTGCATGCGTGATTCGTCACGCCAGCGCTTTTGACAGAGAGTTTGCGCGGTCATCGAGTGAGATGTGTTCATGTTTGCTTGTCCTTGCATGGCACAATGCTTGGTAGTTTAGTTAATAGGCCAATGTTTACGATTTCAAGCAGCCCATATAACAACTACAGTTGTTTCGTACAGCTGTGTAATCATTTGCGATCGCAATCGACGCTTCGCCTTTCGAGCGCAACTGCAACTCTTTCCTGAGTTCTCTTAAATATAGTAAAAGGCCTCAAATTGCCCTATTTGGCGAAAGTGGCCAAAACCTCGTGGCGAGGTACTCGGATCCCATGAGCCCCAAATCAATTTGAAGTCGCTAAAGAAGTCCTTGGTTTCAAAATTTATTAAACTAGCTATCCAATCAACCATTAAAGGATCCATTACACACTTTTTGGCCGAAGAAAGGAGCATCTAAGTGTAGAACTTTCGAATATCTGCGCATGGCTTGGTATATGCGAAACGGACCTGTGGGCCTCAGATGACCTATACGTTTGTTACAAGCAGCATATAGGTCGAGCTTCTAGGCTTCCGGTAGGCAGTGAAAATCTGCAGGTTTATTTTGTCCTTCGACTGCAATCCGGCGGATGCTTCGTGAGCTGCGTCCAAGCTCCCAAACGAGTGCAGAGCAGGCAGCCATTCCGGTTGCGTTAAAACACTTGCAAGAAAAGCTAACCGCAGTGACGGTTGTCAGGGTTTCCAACTCCCGCGCTGCCCCTCAGCAGACCAAAACGAAGTGACGCTAACCAAGCTATGAATAGCGTTTATATTAATGTGAGTAAAAAAATATCATGGAGTTTCCCCCACTTGCCTTTGGATACATTCGCAGATACCAAGCGGTGCATAAGTAGGAAGACCATGTATGTTGGATTCATAGAGCCAAATTACTCGATCGTTCACGCTGAGGTTCCTTACAGAGCTGAAGTTTTGTAATGGGTTTTATTTATTACCATGCCATTGTTACTCACTTGGTAAGTTGTCCAGGATATGTTTGTTACACGCAATATGTGCAGCTGCTCTATTATCTTTCGCCTCGAGACGACGGCTGCGCCAGGTGTCCTCAATCGATCGGTGACGCCATCTTTTGAGCGGCGTAGTTGCAGACGATCAGGGTATTGACTTTATTCTGGAACAAGCAATGGATCAATCTAAGTGGGTCAATAAACTATTAGGAATACTAAACCCATTAGGAATATTCCAGCTGTGTGCAATACTTCAGCGCGAAGGATCGACTGGTTTAGGTAGAAGAGTCGTATGTAGCTGGCGATCCTATTTCAGTTACACACAACATGTACCTATGCATGTGAATGCTCTGCTCAAAGGGCCTCCAGCTATGCACCTACAAAGGCTGCGGCTGCCCAGGAATTCTTTCTGATCTCGAATACACTCCAAGGGCAGCACTCCAACTAGGGGATGGTCTCATTCTTTTCAATTCACTGTCAAGACTTGCCTCATTGTGCTAGACTCCTAACGAATCGGTTGTGCCTTGGAGTCCGAGCACTCGCAGCCGAAAAGAACCTCCGTTTAGTTGGCCGGGTATTTGCCTTGAGATGTTTGCCTGCTTGATTACTCAACTGCCATGCGTTGCTTGCACAGCACGCATTTCTCCCGGAGAGGTGTCGTTTTATTTACTTGTCGCGTTCCTCTCTAATGGATGCCTCCTTCGTAATTGTTCGTGCGTTTCGACGCGGCTATGTGTTTCCATCTATTCCCATCCTTCCCCTCACCCCGCTTCCTGTTATTTTTCCTTTCTCTTGTTGTGCGTGTGTTGGCATTTCTAGAAATCTGTTAATAATAATAATAATTATAATAAATTAGGTATTCATTATAGTGGGCATGTTCATCATCATTGCCTTTGCACTGGGGCACCTAAAAGCCACACACAACACACAGCGTAAAAAATGCAAATGTGATAGACAAAACAATTTCAGGGAGAGAAACACTTACAGAAAAATAAAACAAGGAGGGGTGCGTAAAAAAGGAGTTAATTATACTATATGATTGAGTACAAATCTAAAAATTCCCAGGCAATACTTCTAAATATATCAATACAGCGGGAATACGCAATATTATAAATGACATTTATGAAATCCTGGTTCGCAAGGTGCTTCCTAAACACAGACACATATCGGAACCCGCTGGCATACCACCGCTACTGCCAGGACATTTGCACGGATAGATGTAGATTCTGTCAAGAAAGGGCGGACCTACAACATGTGGTTTTAGCTTGTCCTCGGATGCCCGCACCGAATAAAATAAAGATGACCAGAGAGCAGCGGGAGCCCACCATGTGCAGCTGTGCGCCGGAAGATCATCTCCAGGCAATCGAGCAGGCCGAAGATGTCGCCAGTGCCCAAGGGCTCGTGGCCGTCATCTAAGTAGACAGGCCTAGGTCTCAAATCTCCTGCTACAAATAAAGTTTATTTTCCTCCTTGAATAGAGGATCCTGTGGCTTCTTAACCATGAGGTTCTTTGTCTGAACCCACGTAAGATTATGCATTCACTCCCTCTAAAGTTTGCCGTAATAGTGCCCTTGTGCAAAAAAGACAGCTTTAAAGACGACGAGCAACTGAATGGAAGTGTTCAGAGTTCGTTCTCTTCCAGGTGATGAAAATTTGAAAAATAAAAATTATATAGACAGACCAATATATATTAGTAATGAGTAATTTCTCCCTCTAGTTCTGTGTACTGGATCAGAAAGAAAGAGGCCGAAGTGCAATAAAAATGCCTTAGGGATTGAATTTAACATTTTTGTTTTTGGGGAAGCAGGGATATGGAAAGTCTAATTCCCCAAATCGGTGTCGTTGCGGTATGAAGTTACGACGCGATCTTATACTTTCTGGGATCTCTTCGTCTCTTTCTCCCACTTTGAATCTTTCCGATCTTCTACTCACTTCATTTTACTTCTCATTTGCCAAGCAGCAAGGGTTAACCGTGTGTATCTACCCAACCTTGGGTACATATATGAGATTATAGCGGCGTTGTATAGCTGACGTATACAGGTGTATTCCTAACCTCGTAGCGTCCCCTTGTTGGGCTCGGTGGGGGGTGGCTACCGTCGCCGCTGAATATTCTAAGAATGACATGGCAAATGCATTACCCCCCTCCTCGAATATCGTCCTAACAAAAAAGGGCGCACCGAAGCAATTTTTCATTTCACTTTAAAAACTAATGTAGAAATATTCCCACGCTACCTTGTGATCCACAGTGTAGGATCTCTGTCAATGAGAAAACTATCCCCATTCCTAATAGCAAAATCCCATTAGGAAAAATCGGGAAGCAATACAAAGCTTCAAAGTTGTAAAGTGAGGACCTCCTCCTTGAACTCAAAACCAAAGACCAAGTCGCAAAGCTCGCTGATCTTGCCAGTGTTGGTAACATCAAAGTCACAATCTCAGCACACCGTTCTCTCAACACAAGCACGGGTATAATATGAGAAGATTTCTTAAACTTAAGCGATGAAAAACTCCTGGAAGGTTTCCAAGAACAAAATGTAATCAAAGTTCAAAGAATAACTCTCCGAAGAAATGACGAACAAATCCCGACCAAACATGTTATACTTACCTTTGGTACCAGTATTGTACCTACTACACTTGATGCAGGCTATCTTAAGATCAACGTAAGACCGTATATCCCAAACCCGAGGTGGTGTTTCAAGTGCCAGAGATTCGGACATGCATCGCAATCATGCAGAGGTAAATCGACATGTGCAAAGTGTAGTGCAAATGACCATCAGTCAGAGAACTGCAATGCTGCTCCACACTCTACAAACTGCAAGGGAGATCACCCAGCATATTGACGATCTTGCCCTTGCTGGAAGAAAGAGATAATTGCACTTACGGTAAAAGAGAAGATTTTCTTCTATGAAGCAAGAAAGAAATTAGCACACTTACCCCAAGCAACCTACGCCAGTGTGGTGCAGCAGGGGACAGCACTGCAGTGGTCTCAGGAGTCTACAGGAACTGCAGTCAGTGGCCCAGTAGTAACTCCATCCGTCCCCTTGGTGGCAGCACCCAGTGCAGCTCCATCATCATCATCATAGACGGGCCTCCAGACCCCGGTTCCACAAGGCCCCAGCCCAAATGGAACCCGCAGGCCTGAGACGCGCATCTCAGCGCCTGGTTCTCGATTATCCAGCGCCTCATAGAAGGCTATGCCCCACAGATTGGAAAAAAATGCAATAGTAGTGCGTTTTTCTAAAATCTGGTAAACCCGCAACATCCCCCTAGCAGCTATAGACCCATTGCATTAACGAGCTGTCTAGCTAAATCCTGTGAGAGCATCATAAACGCAAGACTCGCATTTATCCGTGGAACAAGATGCCTAATAGATATGCACCAGTGCCGATACAAAACAGGGTTGCTCCACCATTGGTCATCTCGTATGACTAGAACAGGAAATACGGGACACCTTTCTACACAAGCAATATTGTCGGATGGTTTTCTTCGATTTAGAAAAGGCCTATGATACGATGTGGCGATATGGAATCCTAAGAGACCTGGCTGACCTGGGAATTCGCGGCAGGATGTTAAATTGTCTATGTGATTTCATGTCAAATAGAAGATTTCAAGTACGTCTCGGCACAATACTTTCACGCACATTTACACAAGAAAATGGCGTTCCACAAGGTTGCATTCTGAGCACGACATTTTTCATAGTCAAAATGAACTGTGTTAATAAAGTCATCCATAATCTGTTATGCACTCATTATATTGACACGTATACTTATCTTTATCGGGCGACCACGTTTGGCCGCCTAACAAATGTTATCGTGCAGCGCAGGACGCGCCTGCATGTAAAAGGAGTTTCTGGAATGTTATCGATGGTTGCCTCCACTGTCTTTCACCGTAACTTGTGTAATCTTATTGCATGTATGCGCGATGCGAATAGTGTAGAACTTTGTGGAAGGCACGCGGGTCCCGTCGGTTAATCAGGAACATTCTACGACTGATCTATAAAAGCCGACGCGCTTGACCCGCTGATCAGATTTTCGACGATCGCCGAGCGTGTTCGCAGCTATCGTTGTGCTGTAAGTGTAGCCTGTTTTGTGGGCACAGGTTCGCCCAATAAAAGTTAGTTTTGTCATTCACAGTATTGCTACTGTTATACAACATCACCACCACGTGACAATATGTCGACGATTTGCAAGTGGCTTGCCGCACTTCAAATGTACCCGCCTACGAAAGACAACTATAAATAACGACAGACAATCTGACACAATGGGCTGACAAAAATTGCTTCCGTTTTTCAACACACAAAACTGTTACAGTTCTCTTTTCCCAGAAGTGAGGTTTACACTGCACTCCAGTTCTCACATTGTATGGTACAACGCTGCCGGTCAAAGAAGACTACAAATTTTTAGTCGTAACTTTTGACACAAGACTGAATTTCCTTGCCCACATTAACACAACTATCATTAAGGTTTTGTCGCACAAGCACTGGGGATCTGACCGAACATATCTATTACGTATATACCGGTCTCTTGTACGTAGCATTCTCGACTACGGTAGTGTAGTTTAAGGTGCAGCTAGGCAGTCCTACATTAAGCGACTTGATCCAGTTGACAATCTTGGCCTACGACTGGCGAGCGGTTCCTACAGAACATTGCCTGTCCACAGTTTATATGTTGACTGCAGTGAGCCTTCCTTACAGCAACGCACAGCACTACTTACACTTTCCCATGTACTACGAATTCGGTCATCACCACAACATATATGCCACAGCATCGTAACACAGTGCAAATCACGGATACACTACACAAACAAACCAAGCATGATTCGGCCAATAATCTCGCGACACGAGGAATACTGTCAGAATTATTATGTTCCTCATGAGGCCCTGCAGGTTGCTGAAAGGCCACCACGGTAGCCACCATGGTACAACTTTTCACAGCTATGTCACTGGACACTACCACATCTAAAGAAAAAAGACATTCCACAAGAGCACATAATACAAGAGTTCCGAGCTATTCAAGAAAATGTAAAAAATACACGGAGTTTTACACTGACGGCTCCAAAACACAAGGATACGTAGGAGTCGGGATCGTAACAAAAAATTCGCAAAATAGCATTCGGATAAATCATTTTTCTTCAGTGTTTACCGCGGAAGTTTTTGCAATATGGACGGCAGTGAAAAGAATTAGCAGTGACAAGCAGATGAATGCTATCATATATACCGATTCGTTAAGCGCACTCAGATCTCTAAACCTTAACTCCGCGTCTAAACCCCTACTTGTTGATACCCTAAACATGTTGGCCTATAATGAATACGGAAGAACCCTACGATTCTGCTGGGTCCCAAGCCATGTTCGATACCAGGGAATGAATTAGCAGATAGATGCGCGTTCATGGCAGGGCACAAAGGTTTAACACAAACAACACTTCCATGCAAAGACAGTATCCGAGCGATTCATAAGGCCCTTACATCAAAGTGGCAACTAGAATGGGACTCATGCACAAATAACAAGTTACAAACAATAAAACCCCTGCTTCGAGAATGGAAGTCGTGCAGTCACCAGCAACGCTTCTATGAGGTGATCCTATGTAGACTTCGAATCGGGCATACACACCTGACCCACAATTTTCTACTTCAAAACTAGAACCCGCCATCTTGCGAGAAGTGCCATGAAGCACTCACCATGATGCACATCATTATGACATGCCCAAATATTGAAACACAGAGACAAAGGCTTTTACAGAATCTCTACAACTTACACATACCTTTACACCCCGCCTTAATACTCGGAGATGAACCGCTAGTGCCCTTCGCTGACTTGTTCAGCTTTCTAGAAGAAACCGGTTTTTTACACAGACTCTAAGGTAACACAGCTTCCACTGTTTAACAGTTGAATTCTTAATATCTTGTGGCTGGCGCTGCATGGCCTTAGTCGCTTTTGCGCCATTAAACCCGAATTGACTAACTATTTTCTGGGATCAAAATATGATGCGATCAATCATCACTCCCATGGTAATTGTCACTCTAGAGTTGTAAGCTGTTGGCTTTGCATGTTTGACTTGACTTTTGAAAAGGGGAGTGCCGAAGTGTTGAGATTAAATAGGGAGACCTGGGCAGCAAAGGCGCCCACTTGAAACTAAGTACATTTTCAGTGACAAACCACCGTCAACGATATTACGCATGCGCTGCCATCGAGAATTGTAAAAACAATATTTGCAATTTTCTTGCTCCCACTCCCTCCGAAGTTTTTTTTTAATTATCCCTCTAAAGTCATTCGCTCGTGCCGTTGTTACTACCACCCACACAAGCTGTCATAATTGATATAGGGATGTATGCCCCTTTGTTCGGCGAATATTTAAAATAGGTTTCTAAATATTTTTTTTCAGAATTCTCGATGGCACCGCATGCGCAATAGTGTTCCTCGCGGTTTGCAATTGAAAATATACTCATATTCAATTGAGCCACTTTCCTGTCCAGGTCTCCCTTTTTTTGCCATTCGCAAAAATATTTCTCACTCAAGTATGACTCAACCCACTTCTGGTCCACTTCGGAGCTTCTGATTTCTGAAACTTTATCCCTTCTGAGATAGCACGTCCTCAATCGGGTGCCCTCAGCACTACGCTCCTGTAGTCTTTCTCTACTCGAGCTGTCAGTCATCCGCCGATGGTTTTCTTCGCAACGCCCCAACGATTACTTCGAAGACAACACTTTTCGCCGACAATCACTTGAAAAGCTTGTCTTACAGACACATTTTTTGTTACCAGCAATATGGTATTCCTGAAAAACAAATACGTTGTTTTTCAGCAAACCAAAGCCGGCATCGCATATTCTTTGTTCAGTGCACCGTCGTGAGGGTTTCTACGCGAATAAACGGAGCCTAACAATTTAGGGGTCTCTCTCACGCTTACAGTTCCACAAGCAGTAGATGACGAAAGTACGGGTTTATTGCGCGTGATCGTCTTTTTGCGAAGATGGAGCGGCCGAGTGCAGACAATAAAATGACGCGAATGAATTGCGCAATGCTTTGGAACAAAAATACTTGCAGCTGTGAAAATTGCACCTAGCCGGGAAAAGAACAAAGCGTGATTCAATAAGACAAATAAAAAAAAGAACGACGCGAAGACCTACAAGCGTTGTAAGCGTGGTCGGTGGACCATAATTAAACTGTTGATGAATTGTGGCGCGTGAAGGTTCGAGCAAATTCGCAGTGGCAGTGATGGGCGGTTGTCTTGGACGGTGAGAGCGAAGTGGCAGTTCTCGGCCTTCAAACAGGTTCGAGCGGTTTATTCCTACGTCTAGGCGCCGGCAGGCCGGTCGTGGCAAGATAACAGCGGCACATTCGCATTCTTGCTGCAGGCCTGCCACGCATGTACACTGTCGTCCTTTATGAAAGGGAACACGCGAGCGCGTGGCCTACGCTCTGCGGCGGCTGCCCACAGCGCGATCAGCCGACAGCTAAAGAAAGCACGTCCGCTTTTGGCGTCATCTATTGGCAAATAAAATAACCAGTCATGGCCGGTGGACAAGCGCTGCTAGATTATGCTCCCTCACCGCTGGCGCAACGGGCGATGCCTGCAGCGCGTCGTCTGCTGGTAAGAAATCGAGCGTGGTGCACGAGCACGATCGAAACGTAGAAGCTCGGTCTCTCGCCTTACGCCTGTTGCGCTTCGCCTAAACTAGAGCTATATAGGTGAGGGCGATGCACTCAGTGGAAGGTTTGGTTGTTCTTTATCTATAACTGAATGATACTCTGTATCATTCAGTGATGCACTATCATGCGAGCTCTATGGATTCGTCGTAGAACTCGCATTTGCTGAAGCCACAACTGAATACATTTCCAAGAACGCAGTATGTAGCATTATAGTTCTCCAGCGAATAAAGGTCTGAATTTTCATGGAAATACGCTTAGCTTCAGCTGTATTGTCCCTGCGTCGGGAATGAAAGTAGAAATACCAGTTTAGACTCGCTCGAGGATAAATTTCAAACCAACCTTGCATGGCACTAACCCCCGAATTCGAGCGTTTCCGTGCGCGCGAATCCGTGCGTGCAGTTAAAGAAGACGACGGTAGCGATTACCCTCGGCTAAATGGTCACTGTGTGTGCGATAATCGGCAGCAGTCCTTAAAAACCCCTGCATGGTTTTCAGCCGAGTGGCAGCGCTATGATCAGTTCGGTCGGTGGACCAAGTTCGAGTCTATGGCCATTTAAGAATGCCGGGGTAAAGATAGCAGTGATAATGTACTAGTTCATACGTGTAAATATGGGCTCCAAAATACTACGAGAGGGAAAGGTAGGATGCTGAACGCCTTGCGTACTGGCTTGATAAGAAGTGATAGGGGCATGTGCAGTTTAATTCCTTATTTTTGTGGGCCACGAGGCAGGTCATTGCATCAACTACAAGGAGGCCACTAAAAGTAGCAAACAGGATCGTTGAGGACTTCAAGACGGAACGCCGTGTGAAGGATGCTCAGCACAGGCGCTGACCTCGGGCAACAACTGAATACGAAGACCGTGTGATTGTGGCTGCAGTAGCACTGAAGCCGCAGACAACAGTCCCTGAAGTACTGAAGGAACTTGGCATTAGGGCGTGCGAGATGACTGCGACGCGCCGCCTCGACGAACATGATCTCAAAAACAGGATTGCTTGCAGGAATCCACTGCTTAGAGGCACCAACAAAGCCAAACGCCTGCAGTTTGGGAAGAATCACGCAGATTGGATTACCTCCGACTGGGAAAGTGTTGTATTCACCGACGAAGGTTCATTCACGACCCGGTGTGACCAGAAACGGAGTGTGGCGCCCAGAAAACCGCCGGTAGGTGACGTTTTATACTTAACGGTAATTATATAACTGTAAGAAATGCTGAAAAAACTCTACCGGGCGGTTACCCTTCTTTATGCATTGTGTGATATTGTGGCCTATCAGGCCTATCTGGCGTCTACGCCAGAGAGAACTTGACATTCAAGGCACGGTGTTAGTTTTAGTTTACGTTCACCAGCATTAAAGTGTAGCTGTGTTCTCTAATATAACTAATATTATTACCCTCATCAGTATTAGTTCGCATTTAAAGACACTTTAGCACATGCTGAAAGTATAGACATGGAAGAGGAGGCAGTAGGCTGGCAACTGCCACAAACAGAGGCACACCACCAGCCCAATTGCTGTTTCGATATGAGAGAATAGAAAATTGCAAAATACCTTAAAAGAAATAGGAAAGTGAATAAAAACCTCAAACAGTACGAAACGTATACATGAGCAGCCGGCGATAAATACGCGCGCCATGTAGCACAGCGGAATGCCGCATGTTTGGCGTAAAGGAAGGGTATTCGAGATAAGTTGAGTGACTGTTGGTTTGGTGTCAATGCACGATCTAATGATACTTTTCTGCAGTTACAGACCAGAATACCTCCAGCGAGTGGCTGCAAGTGGGCGTTCAGCAGTGTGCGTGTGGGGCTTCGTGACCAAAAAAGTTCTTGGTCCACTAGTCCGCATAGAGGACAGATTCACGTTTGCCGCCTACTTCTCAATCCAGGACGACGTGATGGTGCCCTGCTTGCTGAATGGGCCCTTCCCGGAAGGTGATTACATCTTCCAGCAAGACAAGTCGCCCATCCACACATCCGGAAGGGTGACAAGCTTTTTCGAGGTTCGTGGAATCGGCTCTCTAAGGCAGCCGCCCCAGTCTCCAGACCTTAACATTATTGAGAACGTGCAAGGCCTTTTGAAAACTGCGCTGGCGGCTCCGTCTGCACGGACTATCGGCAAACGAGCTTTGGGGTGTCACAAAGGATTGGAAGCGGCTGAGAAGCAACAGATCACTAACGGCCGCCTTGCATAACTCGCTACCCTGAACAATGGCAGCTGTCGTCGCAGCAAATGGGGACGGCACGAGGTACGGAGAAGTGCGTCGACACAACATATTTCAGATTTTTGTTTTGTTTTGGTGCTCAATACAACAGAAAAATATACGTATATCTTTTATGTCAATGAATGTATTTATATCTGTTTTTGCACTTTGTGCTCGCGTCTTTTACATTACAGATACAAGATTCATTAAAATATTTACAAACATTTCTAACATTTTTTTGCTTGAAGTTTCTTACGTAGCAATATACCTTCGCTATCATCACAGTCAGGGTGCTTTGATTGTGCATGGCGTTATAGAATCAAGTGCAGATATACTAAACGACAGAAAACTTTCTCTGCCGACAGGCAAGTACTTTCCGGGAAAGTGGGAATCTGCCTCGAAGGAAAATTTCCGCGACGTTCAGTGATACACTTTCGAAAAAGCAAACCACAACCAAACCTTCCGCTGAGTGCATCGCCCTCACCTATATAGCTCTAGTTTAGGCGAAGCGCAACAGGCGTAAGGCGAGAGACCGAGCTTCTACGTTTCGATCGTGCTCGTGCACCACGCTCGATTTGTTACCAGCAGACGACGCGCTGCAGGCATCGCCCGTTGCGCGAGCGGTGAGGGAGCATAATCTAGCAGCGCTTGTCCACCGGCCATGACTGGTTAGTTTGTTTGCGAATAGATGACGCCAAAAGCGTACGTGCTTTCTTTAGCTGTCGGCTGATGGCGCTGTGGGCAGCCGCCGCAGAGCGCAGGCCACGCGCTCGCGTGTTCCCTTTCATAAAGGACGACAGTGCACATGAAAGAAACGCGGCATGGGGCCGAAATGGAAGTCTTGTGTCTGTGGTTGGTAGATAAATTCAAAGAAACGCGACCAGTCTTGCCTCTAGAAAGATCCCAGATTACGTAATTATCAGTACGCCTAGCCGAGTATAAGCGGGAAATATTTCCAGTGTGTTGCACATTCGTAGCCCGTCAGACAGATCGGGACCTACACCACTTTCGAATTCAGTAAATCATACCTTGTTCGGCATAATGAGCTCTCTTAAACTCGACCATTCCTAGTTCGGATGGACAAGTGTACGGCCGAGCTACGCCTCTCTCTCTGGACAACCCGCGCTAGGCTAACTATAGTGTTTACCTGCCCTTGCGTGATGCCTGGTGGTGACAAGGGCACCTACTGCGCACGGTACACATGCATGTTCGGGCAATGGCTCCTTTTCTCTACACGATTCCAATGTAAGCTGTGTGGGTAGTTGTGGTTGCAAAGGTATGTGAGATAATGGTATAGCATATTTCTCGTTACAATGCGGCTTAAAAAAGGTACCGCCCTAAACCGCTTTTAAAGACGCTCAACGCTAAAATAATACATGTCTCCTGTATTGCCTGAGGCATCGATTACGCTAATATGGTTAGCCTATTATTTAAGATTTCTGCAGCCCTAGGGTTCCGGTTGAAGGAAATAATCAGAAGCGCAAGTTGATTATAATATACCGAGCACGGACCCGGATGCCGCGTTCACGGAACTTACGTCATCATGCATACATCTCGACAACCACTGTCTGCAAAATAGGTTTGATATAGCTTTGCTATAGCGCTGCTTTGCCTATAGTTACCGACTGCTGCCCTAGTGACACTAATAATTGCAGTGGCGCTCATGGCACTATTCAGCAGTCGCATGTGGTATGTTGTTTAATATTTTCATTTGTCATACAAGTCATGCAGCACACGCACTTTTTCTTTCGCAATATGTTACCTACCGCACTTCAGTGCATTAAAATCTGGCATGTATAGCATATCGTTCAAATTTATCGCACGTTTTTGACAATGAAAATATGTACTAATTTCCAGGTTGAATATTAGGTGTTTACCCTTGAAAACGTCGTGTTCTTTTTTTTTTACAATCTTTGAATATTTTGTTTCTGAGAGCTTCTATGTAATTTACGCAATGAACTCATGGTCAAGAGGAGATTCAAAATGCGTGCACGTTGAACCAAGTGGCGAGGGCTTGAGGGATCTTGAAAATGAAATGCATTCTTCGCGATGCGTTATGGCCTCTGGAGAGGCTAAAATACTTTTCAGCAGAATTTAGTGCCATGCTACCAACCTTCCGCCTACACACTTCATAGATGTCATTTTAAGGTTTCGAGGGCCTTTTGCCAGAAACATACGAGGTGCTCAGGAAATGTTCGTGGGAAGACTTCTAGGGCTTTCATACTAGAGAAACGTGTATGTTTGATATTTAGTTGTGGCCATCATTTTGATGGTGCTGTGGACAATGTCGGCCGAGGATGTTTGTGAATGGTCCATGGAGCCACAGGGCATCTTATTTACCTGAGCGTTACGTTACAGAGCCGCGAAAGAGTCTCTGCTTGGATGCGGAATATTTTGCTAAGTGCTCTGGAAGTTTTGCGCGAAGCACACTGAGCCTATAGAATTGCAAAGCCATCCGTCAATAACTTGGGGCTTTTTATTTAGAATATTAACAAAGAGTAAGATCTTTCGTTGCGAATCTTCCATACGCTTGCCCGCAACCTGTCCTCCATTGCCGCAAGCATTGTGGCGTTTCGTGACCTCTGAGATTCGCCAGTATACGGGAGTAGCAGAAGTTACCCTTCAACTGAAGCTGGAGTTTCTGAGACTGAACGGTGCTGTACAAAGCAATATATCACCGGTTTACACAGGTACAAAAATCAGCACCCGTTCCAGTCTGTCAAGGTTGTCGAACAGCGAAGCTAGGCGTGTTACATCATGTGTTACACCATAGGTGAAATTTTGCGAGGAGTCTACGCTGGTAATCTCGTGCTTCACCATTCTTTAACCTCGTTTTCGGTTTTGCGTGTTTCGCGTGGTGAGCCTGCCTTAACAGTGCTTCTTTTTTTGCTACTCGCCCAGTGTTCTTTTTTTTTGCGCGTGAGGTAATGAGGGCAAGGCTAGGTGTGAAATGAAAACCATTTGATCTGAGCCAGCTGTGGAAGAGGACTACGATGAACACGGGAGCAGTGGCACGAGTGCGTTCGCATGCTTGCGCCGTGAGGCTCCAACGAGCCGGCTATGGAAGCTGACGACGGAACCCTAAACATTGCTGACGAAAATGCCTTTTGCGAACTCCGACAACGACGGCACAGGGTCCGCATAAGGCTTTGCTCTAAAACAAAGAAAAAAAGAATCAATCATAAAGAAGAACAGCTATTTCGCTTGGCTGGGGCATTCAAAGCTATAGCAAGGTTATCCCTTGTTCTTGAGATCGTGGCGCTGTCTTTTGACAATAGGCGAGGGTGACATGGCACGACATGGGAGGTCGTACAGCGGTTGTTGCGCAGAATGAATGGATCCGTGCAGCGTTGTGACCAGGCGTGTCACAATGGTAGTCAGCACCATAGGACATTAGTAGATCACACTGACCACACTGTATACATTAGGGTGCGTCATGCACAGTTATCCTCGACCGAAACGCAAATTGACTTAGGTGCGACTCTAGTGCCACCGGCAGAAGCCGAGTGCTTTAGAGCCGACTGAACGGAGGGGGAGGGTGTGGTTTATGGTGGAAGAAATACATTAGGAGGTAGCGTCACGTGACAGTCGTGAAGGCTATTTGTAGAAAATAATATAGTTAAGTAGTAGGCCTTAGTCCCGTGATAGGGAAGGGATCGATTCTAGTCGAGTTACTTTGGTTGAATCTCTTGCGAGAATTTCGGAACAGGATGTTACGTCTCAACACGGGCAAAGGCACAATTGGACGATTATCACGAGGCAACCCCAACAAGTGGTCAGCCCCTATCCCGAAGTCAACGCAGCGTTGGCACGGACTGTTGGCGGGTCCACAGAAGGCCCATCTGCCTCTAACCGCAACCCTGAACTAATGATGAAAAGGGGCAGCGCCGAATTTTACTGAAGAATGGTGTCGACCTTGTATTCCCAGGTTGCCATACGTTTACCCATTCCATACGAGCGGAATTGGTGCGCTGCCGAAGGATGCCACATCTTGGGCGGGATATATCGACCGATTCGACGATTGTGATTGGCCGAGATATAGTAATCAGATTCCCTGGTCGCGTCGCCTATGGAAGACGATGGTTTTAAAAGCGGTAAGCTTTCATGCAGTGGGGCTGACGTGTCCTGATGTCAACTCAGACGTTTAATGTTCTCTTGCATGGAGTGGGCATCCCTATCTGGAGGCAGTGTGACTAATATAAAATGAACCCCTGTTCGTTCATTAGTACAACCGGACATATTCGTCGATGGCCTTCGTGGATTAGTGGCCCAAACGCCACCTCGAGGCGCGACAAGGCGCACGTTTCTGGGGTGACAAACGCACGCCGAGGCTGATGAAGGTTCAAGCATGTGACGCAGTCGAGTCTTTGTCATGTCAGGCATGTCACGCACCGAACCACCACAAGTTACGGAGGTGGGGGTGGTTGATCAAAGCGCAAGACAGCACGAAAAATAGCACGAAAATTCGCACAGCAGATTAAGATGCTGAACACCAAATTTGACCTAACACCACACCATGCTTTGGCATTCTGTACGCCTCTCTTCGCGAAGGCGCTGGCAACTCCACTAACGGTGGTGTCAAGCGCAAGGGACCAATGCTTGTAAATATTCTGTCATCATGGGTAAGACATTCAAGAGTTTCCACATGTTTCAAGGCAAAATATTTGAAATGACATGCGCGGTAGCAGAAAGCCACCCGTTACTTTCGACGTGCCTCCATGGTTGTGACGAAAGGGGGCCACTAAAGGTTACCAGGTACCAAATAATCTTGAATTCTCCGGCAACCATGTGGGCCGAATCCTACACAAGAGGCAATGGGCGCGAACGAGGCACCGGAGAGCGGGACGGGTGGCGTCAGGGAAAGTTGGCTTGCCGAGGCTAGCGGAATCAGGCGACACTCCCTCTTTTTTTTTTCTTTCTCCATGGTGTGGGCAACCGGCTCCGTTGTCTTTTGCTGCCAAGCGCACTGCACGGCTCTCGCGTACCTCTGCACCATTTAACCCTAAATATCAGGGCCCGCGACTGAACTATCAAAGGCGTCACCGCATGGAGTGGGTCCGACGGTGCCAACGGGCTTCTTACATTAATATGATTGCTATCACTTTAAAATATCATGGGCATGAGGTCAGCTGAAGTAGAAGCAAGAGGCATACATAATAGCGGACTGCAGGCAAAGGTTTGTGCTGGGGATGCAAGTACCAAAATGCACGATTAAAACAGTGTACTGCCGCTATCAATCGTTTTAGGGCGCACCTCTGAGTCGGCTATTCCACTGGTGAGCGTCGCGGCGTTCTCCTTCTGAAGCGAGTGAACGAGCACACTGAAAGATGAATGGGAACGCGCAGCACAGCTGGAGATTAAAGCAGAGAGCGCGTGGAGGAAAGCGCAGGAGGAGGCTGCCGTGAAAGCATGAGGTGGAAAGCGGAGGATGAGTATGAGTAAAGCGTGAGGAGGAAGGAAGAGCGCCGCAAGAGACTGCGACATTGCGCCTCTTGAATTGCTTCTATTTATCAGATAATTAACCAATCAGCCTGTCGGTCAATCCTTGCAAGACTACATGACGACTGCTGCATCATTTGTGGGGTGCTGCTTCCCCATCCACTTTCTTGGATATTTATGCGTCCTACTAGAACCTTGGGAGCGTTAGCCAGTGCCACCACTCGCATACATTGGCGGCGGACGTGGAACGTCATTTTTGCCGCAGGCGTCACGAGAACTTGACCGTTTTTGGGTGAAGCCAACTGGTCAATAAACCCACATATGCTACCTGAAGGCATCAATGTAGCCGGACTCGAGACCCTCGTTATGTAATGAACGAGAACAAAGTGGGTTAACCGAGGGGCCCGATTTTTATTAGTCCTATCATAAGAAGCCAACAAACACCGACACCAAGGACAACACAGGGGGAGTTACTTGGGCCATAACATGAAAAAAAGAACCGGTAAATAATGGAATTTAAAGTGGACGAAAAAAACAGCCTGCCGCAGGCTGGAACCGAACCCACAACCTTCGTAATTCGCGTGCCATGCTCTACCAATTGAGCGACCGCGGCGCTGTTTCCCTAATCATTTTCTTGGGAATTTATGTGTCCTAGTAGAACCCTGGGGTGTGAGCCACCGCCACCACTCACACACCTTGGCGGTGCACGTGGAACGTCCTTTTTGCCGCAGGCGCCACGAGAACGTTTTCTTTTTTAGGTGAAGGCAACTGGTCAATATTCTCCCGTAAGCTGCCTATCGATCTTGCCGGATTCGAGACCCCTCCTTTTTTAATGAACGAGAAGAAAGGGGGTTAACCGAGGGCCCCGTGTCAGTGTGAGTTGGCGTCTTATGATATGACTAATAAAAATCGGGCACCATAGTTAACCCCCTTTCTTCATGCTAAAATCAAGGAATATGACGTCCATTTCACCATTCTCATCCAGAGTTTCTGCAAATTAATGAACCACTGTGACTAACTGGGTTACGGTTGAACAACGCTTTCTAATGATGATGATGTATGGTGTTTTGTGGCGCAAGGGCCAGGTTTGGCCAAAGAGCGCCATGGCAAATGGTAGTGTTAACGATGTATTATGGAAGATGTGAGTTGGCTGTAAAGTGGCCAAAAATAGTCGCTGTAAAGTGCGTAAAATCTACGTGCTATAAAATTATGGCGATGATTAATGACGAAGACTGTGAAGATTAAAATCCATCGTAAAAGAATGATGCATTGTTTAAAATATGCGAGACGTTAAATTTCTTACAGCACTACAGCCTCGCCAGAGCCCTTGAACCACAAGGGCCTAGAGGCATGTGCTTATTCAAAATAATTATCGCAGCAGCATCCTCTGAATAGAGGAAGCGCTACGAACGTGTGGGGCTAATAACATGCAACACAACATCTTTCTAAAAACCTAAGACGGCGTTGGTTTCAAAAAGTGGTTCTGGACCAAGTAACATAGCAGGATGAAGGGGGATGTGGTGCCTGTATGCTAAGAGAAAGTGTTTTTTTCTTTCGGGTTCGGCTTCCCGACACTCCAGTAGGACGTGGAGGACGGTCAGCCTCTCCCCGCATCTACCACAGGTTGGAGGCTCGTTTCCCGTGAGTAAGAAGTTATGTGTGCCAAAAGTGTGTCCTATTCTTAGACGGCAGAATAGGACATCTGTCTTGCGGGATTTTGTTACAGGAGGCCAGAAACCTAATTGTGGCTTTATTACATGCAGTTTATTATTTATTTCTTCGTCCCACATGCGTTGCCAGTGGTTTCGTAGTTTCTTTCTTAAGAAAGGCTTCAGGTCTGTGACAGGGACCGAAGCGGTAGAGTTAACTGCATGCGATGAGATTGATGTGGCCATCTGGTCGGCTAGAACGTTTCTCTCGATGCCCCTATGTCCAGGCACCCAGCATACGATCACATGTTGGTTAGATATATATGCTTTGCACAGTGCGGAGTAAAGTTCAGTAAATACTGGATTGTTGTGATTACAGAAAGACATCAAGGCCTTCACAACACTGAGGGAGTCCGTATATATAACTGATTTCGGGAGTTCTGATTTGTTTATACGCTTTACGGCCGACAGCAGTGCGTAGGCCTCAGCCGTAAAAATACTAGTTTCCGGGTGCAGTACGTCGGATTCCGAGAAGGATGGACCGACGGCTGCATAGGACACCCCGTCGTGTGACTTTGATGCGTCTGTGTAGAACTCCGTGCAGGAGTATTTGTGCTGGAGTTCCCGGAAATGCATCTTGATTTCAATCTCTGGAGCATGCTTTGTGTCTTCCACGAAAGATATATCACATTGTATGAGCTGCCACTCCCAAGGAGGTGGCAGCTTGGCTGGATGCATTAGGCGAAGCTCAAAGAGTGGAACGTGCATTTCTTCACTAAGCTCCCTCACTCGAAGCGAGAAAGGCTTTCTTACAGAGGGGCGATTATGGAAAAGTGTAGTGCAGGTCATATCGTTAACAGTGTTAAAACATGGATGTTGATGATTGGATTGTATTTTAAGGAAATATGTAAGGTTGATATAAGTTCTCTGTAGATGGAGGGACCATTCATTTGATTCCGCGTATAAGCTTTGAATCGGGCTCGTTCTGAAAGCGCCAGTGGCTAACCGGATACCTAGATGGTGAAAAGGATCTAGCATCCTTAGCGCACTCGGGGCGGCAGAGTGATAAATAACGGCACCATAGTCTAGTTGCGATCGAATGAGGCTTTTATAGAGATTCATTAAGCACTTCCTGTCACTACCCCATGTAGTCTGGGATAGAAGTTTGATTAGGTTCATTGTTTTTAGACATTTTTCTTTAAGATGTTTAATGTGGGGGACGAAAGTGAGTCTGTAGTCAAGCATGACACCTAGAAATTTGTGTTCTTTGTTTACGGGTATCTGTTGTCCACATACTTCTAAGCAGGGATCCGGAACCAGGCCTCTCTTCCTTGTAAACAAAACACAAGAACTCTTATGAGGATTGATTTTGAATCCATTCTTGTCTGCCCACATTGACACTTTGTTCAGGCCATGCTGTACCTGTCTCTCGCAGACTGCGAGGTTACAAGATTTGAAAGCTATTTGAATGTCGTCCACATAGACAGAGTAAAAGATGGCGGGTGGTAGTGAAGCACGAAGCGTGTTCATCTTCACGATAAAGAGCGTGCAGCTGAGCACGCCTCCTAGTGGTACACCCGTATCTTGCGTAAAAGGACGTGAGAGTGCATTGCCGACTTTTACCCGGAAGGTACGATATGACAGATAGCTTTTTATTATATTAAACATATTACCGTGGATGCCCATTTCTGACAGGTCTCTTAAGATTCCGTAACGCCACGTTGTGTCATACGCCTTTTCCATATCGAGAAATATCGATAGGAAGAACTGTTTATGTATAAATGCGTCCCGGATATTCCCTTCAATACGCACGAGATGATCGGTTGTGGAGCGCCCTTCTCGGAAGCCGCACTGATAAGGATCAAGCATTTTGCTCTGTTCAAGGAAATGAATGAGTCGCCGATTTATCATTTTTTCGAACACCTTACAAATGCAGCTTGTGAGGGCTATCGGGTGGTAACTTGCCACCGAGGAAGGGTCTTTGCCTTGTTTCAAAACAGGGACTACAATGGCTTCCTTCCACGCGGTTGGAAGGTACCCTGCATCCCAGATGGTGTTGAAAAGTGTAAGTAGTGTAAGTTGCGTGCCATTGTGTAAGTTTTTGAGCATTTCATAAATGATTCTATCAGATCCTGGTGCGGAACTCTTGCATGCGCTCAAGGCCGCTTTCAACTCGGCAGCACTAAATGGGCAATTATAGGATTCATTCTGTCGGCATTTATTGATGAGTGGCTTGCATTCTTCTATTTCTTTATATTTCAGGAATGATTGCGAATAATGGTTGGAGCTTGATACACTCTCAAAGTGCTCCCCAAGTGAGTCTGCTTGTTCAAGCAGGGTATCGCCGTGTGGGTTTACCAGGGGGAGTGAATAAGTTTGTCGTCCTCTTATCCTGTTAACCCTGTTCCAGACTTTCGATTCCTCTGTATAAGAGTTGATGCCCGATAAAAACTTTTGCCAGCTTTCTCTTCTGGCCTGCCGGCGGGTTCGCCTGCCTTGTGATTTTACTTTTTTAAAGTTAATAAGATTCTAGGTAGTGGGGGAGGCGCGTAGCAACCCCCACGCTTTCTTCTGATTTTTACGTGCGATCCTACAATCCTCGTTCCACCACGGGACACGCCGTTTGCAGGACAGACCATTTACTTGTGATATACATTTAGATGCGGCATCTATTATGAAGGCTGTAAAATATTCGACAGCAGCGTCAATTTCCAGCGAGCACATGTCATCCCACGAAATACAAGATAGAGTTCGAAATTTTTCCCAGTCGGCAGTGTCAATTTTCCACCTAGGAGCCTGTGGTGGATATTCCTTTTCTTCGGGTGTTCTAAGCAGTATTGGGAAGTGGTCGCTTCCGTAAGGATTGTTGTTAACTTGCCATTCGAGTTCAGACAGTAGTGACGGGGAGACTAGGCTAAGATCTATTGAAGAAAATGTTCTGTTTGCAAGAGAATAGTATGTCGCTTCCTTCTTATTCAGTAGACAAGCACCAGAAGAGAAAAGGAACTGTTCAACAAGACGTCCTCGCGCGTCTATACGAGGGTCGCCCCACAGGTAGTTGTGTGCATTGAAGTCGCCAAGAACCAGATAAGGTTCTGGCAATTCATCTATAAAGGACTGAAATTCATGTTTAGTTAATTTGTAATGTGGGGCTATATAAAGCGAGCAAATAGTGATGAGTTTGTTTAGCAGAACAGCTCGCACCGC
Organism: Dermacentor albipictus; assembly: GCF_038994185.2. Classification (NCBI taxonomy): domain Eukaryota; kingdom Metazoa; phylum Arthropoda; class Arachnida; order Ixodida; family Ixodidae; genus Dermacentor; species Dermacentor albipictus. Next base: position 13,985,011 of record NW_027225569.1, read on the forward strand.
CACTGCCTCAAGGGGCGTACGTAGCTGTAAAGATTGACATGCTATACTTTTATGAGTGAGAATCGCCACACCACCCGATGATGCGACGGCATCATCGCGATCTTTGCGAAACGTAACATACATACGGAGAAAGTTTGTGTGTTTGGATTTTAAGTGTGTTTCCTGTAAACACAGCACTTTTGGATTGTGTTTATGGATAAGTTCTTGAACATCATCAAGATTCCTAAGTAGACCTCTGACATTCCATTGAATAATTTGTGTATCCATATTTTAAATTTAATTGGTGCTGTGTTTACGGAAACGGAAGGGATGTCTTAGATTACAGAGTGCTTTCGAGGCCCTGTAACCGGGGTTTTGCTCTTTTTGAAGCGTTCGAGGGAACCTCGCCGCTCCTTAGGCGCCTGGGGTGCCTTGGGGATAGTTGTGGTGTCCATTGCCTCTTGTGAGGCGCCGGACACGTGCTCTTGTGAGCGAGAAGTTACCAGGGAAGGTCCCGCCTTGGAGGGCAAGACCCCTGCGCCCACCAGCCCGGAGGTCGATGGGGTTTCCTGGGGGATTTGGCTGCGCCGGCCATTGCCAGCACTGGAAGGGACCTGGGAGGTTGAGGCAGCCTCGGCTGCGCCCACCTTCGGGGTCGATGGCCCCTTTTCCTCGGTTGGCGGAGCAGCGCTAGCTGCAACCACCGTGGGGGCAGATGGCGTAACTGCCGACTCACTGCGTGTGGGTCGGGCAGTCGCCGGAGGCCGTTGTGACGCTGCCCCCTGACGCGCCACTTCGGCAAAGCTTTTCTTTGGCAGGTATGCTACCCGCCTGCGTGCCTCTTTGAACGTTATATTTTCCTTAACTTTAACTGTTACAATTTCCTTTTCTTTTTTCCAAGAGGGGCACGACCGCGAGTACGCGGCGTGATCCCCGTCACAATTTACACAGTGGAGAGCGTTCTCACAAGCTTCAGAGGTGTGTTCTTGATTACTACATTTGGCACAAGTTTGGCGGCCTCGGCAGCTCTGCGAGCTGTGGCCAAAGCGCTGGCATTTGAAACAACGGAGTAGGTTGGGCACGTACGGCCTAACACGGAGCTTGATGTACCCGGCCTCGATTGACTCGGGCAGGACACTTGAACCAAATGTGATTATTAGGTGCTTGGTCTGGATCTCTTTGCCATCTCGCCTTATCTTAATTCTTCTGACATTGATAACATTTTGCTCACTGAAGCCCTCCAGGAGTTCCGCTTCACTCAGTTCAAGCAGATCGTCATCCGACACAACACCGCGGGTGGTGTTCAATGTACGGTGCGGGGTTACTGTTATGAGGGTCTCCCCAAATGACACTAGTTTCGGTAGTTTTTGATATTGTTTCAAATCGCGGAGCTCCAAGAGGAGGTCACCGCTTGCCATCCTGGACACCTTGTAACCTGGACCAAAAACATCAGTCAAGGACTTTGACAAAAGGAATGGTGAAATGTTTCGCACTGCTTTGTTTGGCTTTTCGGAGTGAATAACATGGAACCGGGGAAAATTCTGGATTTGGTGTCCAAAAAACTGAAATGCATCTTCGGTGCGCCCTCGTTTCTGAGGGCGATCGGGAAGTTTGGGGAAAGAAGTTTCCATGAAAATATATAAGAATTCGGCAACAGCGCCGACCGCCCACCACGGAGCCCAACGAGGGGACGCGCCAGAGCTTGCATGCAAGTCTGCACGACGCCAGTCGTACGCCGCCACTATAACCAAATATGGTGTACCCAAGGTTGGATAGCCACACAGGGTTAACCCTTGCCGCCAAGAAGAAGGAAGTAAATAGAAGAGAGAAGGAGACAGGAAAGGTGGAAAGTAAGGGAAAGACGAAGGTTGTAGGAAGAGAGAGACAGGAAAAGGCGACTGCCGATTTCCCCCGGGTGGGTCAGTCCGGGGGTGCCGTCTACGTGAAGCAGAGGCCAAAGAGGTGTGTTGCCTCCGCCGAGGGGCCTTAGAGGTCCGAACACCCGGCATCGGCTCAACCCCCAGGATCCCCCTTTCCCCGGACACGGCTAAGCCACGCACGGCTACACGCAGGAGGGTCCAACCCCCATGTGCTCGGGTACGTGATGTCGCAACACACCAAACGCCTGCTGACGCAGACGCCCCTGCGGGGAACGCTTTCTAAAGCCATGCTGAAAGTTAGTTAGTATAGTGGTTTGATCAAGAAATTCAGCAATGCCTTTACCTATTACATGTTCAAGCTTTTCAAAAATTGGTGATGGTGATGAGGATAGGACGATAATATTCTAAGAGCAAATTGTTGCCTTTCTTAAACATGGGGACAACACGAGCCTTCTTCCAATCACTAGGAATGAGCGATAATTGAGCGATAAAATGAGCGATAATTTCGGCATGATGGTTAATTCAGTTAATAAGCTAATGCTTACAAGTTCATATGACCCATAAACTGCTATCCTTATTTTGTATAGCTATCTATTAATTTGCCATCGCATTCGACGCTTCTCCTTTCGCGCAGAACTGGGACATTTGTTTCAGTTGTCTTAGATGTAATAAAAGACCTCCAAGTGCCCTATTTTGGCGAAAGTGGTCAGAAACTCGTGGCGACATAGCCAGACTCCACGAAAAACAAACCGATTTCAAGTGGCTAAAGAAATCTTTGTTTTTAAATATTAATGAACGTGGTATCCAATCAGCCAATGAAGGATCCCTTACAAATTTTTGCGCCGAGGAAAAGATCATCCCAGCTAAAAACTTTCGATTATCTCTGTGTGGCTTGGTACTATGCGATACCTACCTGTGGGACTAGATGACCTGTACGTTTGTTAGTAGCAGCACATAGTTCGAGCTGCCAGACTGCCGCTGGGCAGTGAGAATCTGCAGCTTCATTCTGCATTCGACCGAAATGCTGCGGGTGCTTCGTGAACCGTATCCAGGCTCACAAACGAATGCGAGCAGGCAGCCATTGAGCTTGCATTAAAACTCTTTCAAGTGTAGCTAACCACAGTGACAGTTGTCATGGTTTCCAACTCTCGCCCTGGTCCTCAGCAGAATAAAATGAAGTGACGCTGATAACCTACCTAAGCATAACGTTTATGTAATGCGAGTAAAATAAATGTCATAGAGTTTCCTGCACGTGGCGGTTGATGTATTCGCAGATACAAAGCGGTGCATAAGTGGGGTGACCAGGTCTGTAGGATTTTTAGAGATAAATTATTTGCTCGTTCACGCTAAGAGTTCTGTACACAGCTGGAATTTCGTAATGATTTTTCTTTATTAACACGCCAGAGTGAATGACCTGCCGTTTTGTTCAGATGGCGCTCGATGCGTGCGTTGTGTGGAGCTACGCCATTAAAAAAAAAACCTTTCGCCTCGAGACGAAGGCGGCACCAGCTGTCCTGAATATGGTAGACACACTGTGTTCACTGTAGGCTCGAGAGATGGCGTTACCGTTCGGTTTCGGCAGAACCGACTAGTTTCGAGCGGCGTAGTTGCAGACGATGAGAGCATCGACTTTATTCTGAAATAGACAAGCAAGTGATTCACATAAGCTTGTTAATAATCTAAATTCATTAGAAAAAGTTGCAGCTCGATGGTTAACTTTTGGGCGAGTCACGATGTCGTTTAGGCAGAAAAGTCGTATATACTTGGCAATCATATTTCAGTTACATATGGTATGCACCTATGCAAGTGAATGATCTGGTCGATGGGCCTCCAGTTATGCACACACAAAGTCTGAGGCTGCACAACAGTCTTGCGTGATGTCGATCACATTCCAAGTGCAGCACTCCGACCTGTGGGTCTCGCTGGATGGATGGATGAATGAATAACGTTCTTGAGGTCCGTTGGTGCGTATGATTAGCGCATAGCAGGCGCAAAATTCTCTGTCCACGTCGGGACAGAGAGGCCATGTCCTTCCGCCGCGTCACGGGCCCGATGGACTGCCAAGAGCTGTGCTTCAAGATCCTAGCTTCAACATCCCTCTTCATCCTGTAATGTTTCTCGGTCCAGAATCGCTTTTTAATACAAACACAGTCCTAGGTTTCCTCACAGATGTTGTCCTGCACGTTATTAGTCCCATACATTCGTAGCGCTTCCTCTCTTGAGAGGATGCCGCTGTGATAGTCATACTGTATAGCACATGCCTCCAGGCCCTTGTGTTTAAGGACTCTGGCGAGGCAGTAGTGCTCCAGGTAATTTTACCATCTAACATATCTTTTATAATGCATCATTCTTTCACGATGGATTTTATTGCTCATAGAACATGTCATTATCATCGACATAATCGTACAACAGAAAGATTTTACGCACTCTAGAGCGACTATTTTTAAGGCCCCTTTACAGCCACGTCACATGAACCTCGTTGAACTCATAACTACATTGCGAATTCATCAAAACTGGCTTGGCGCTCTTTGGCGATACCCGGCCCTTGCGCCAATAAAAACCAAACATTCATTCATTTGTTCGAACGGAAGTAAATTCCTGAACTCAATCCCTTTAGAGCGTGCTTTGCCGTCATTAGCTGGTTTGTGCGAAAAAGACAGCTTTAAAGAAGATGCGTGCTTAGTTGTCCTGGTGGTTGCAAAAACCGGCTACGACTGAATGCAGATGTTCAGGGTTCGTTGTCTAAGAGGAGCTGGAAATCGGAAAAATTAATATTGTAGATGCATGTTAACAAACATTATTCATGGCAAACTTGTGGCAAATGTTCACTACTCGATCAAGAATAAGGGCACGAAAGTACAATACAAAAGCCATCGGGAATGAAGTTGTCACTTGTTTTATTAGTGAGGCTCGGCTATGCCTAAAGTGTCGATGCGACACGATTTTAGGGAGGTGTATTTCCAGCCGATTAAAATATGATGCCAGAAAACATCGCTCCTGTGGTAATTGTCACTCAAGAGGGACACAACCAACTTCTAGTCCCTTTCGGCGCTTCTAATTTCTGAAACGTAAGCGCGTTTGAGACGCCAAGTTTATCGGGTCGTCGAGCCCGAAGCTCACCAAGGCAGAGTGGGACGCGCTCCAGCGAAGTTCCATCTTTGAAGACCAAATGCTGGCCGTCCAGCGCGCCCGCGATAGCGCCGGCAGGCTAGACCTGTTGGTCCTGTCGTGGGATTAGCCGGGAGTGCGTTACGTCGCGTTTTGCTGGCCCCAATAAAATTTTATTCAATCACTCACTCACTGAACCACCCGCTCTAAACATTGCCTTTCTATGATGATGATCATCATCATCATCATGCTTACGCCCACTGCAGGGCAAAGGCCTCTCCCATACTTCGCCAACTACCCCGGTCATGTACTAATTGTGGACATGATGTTGTCCCTGCAAACTTCTTAATCTCATCCACCCACCTAACTTTCTGCCGCACCCTGCTACGCTTCCCTTCCCTTGTAATCCCGTCCGTAACACTTGATGACTATCGGTTATCTTCCCTCCTCATTACATGTCCTGCCCATGCGCATTTCTTTTTCTTGATTTCACCTAAGAAGTCAATAACTCGCGTTTGTTCCCTCACCCTCAATCTCTCAATCCCTCAATCCCTCCGTCTGCTCTTTTCTTATTGCTTAACGTTACACCCATCATTCTTCTTCCCATAGCTCGTTGCGTCGTCCTCAGTTTAAGTCGAACCCTTTTCGTAAGCGTCCAGGTTTCTGCACCGTGCGTTAGTACTGGTAAGACACAGTTCTTATACTGTTATAACTGCAGTGTTCTTATCATTTCTCAGCTGAAGTCTACAGCTACACGTACCAATCTGGTTGCCGATCTTTTGTTTTCTTACTACGTTTCCCTTCCCCTCCTTCCCTAACCTGTCTTTATATTCCGACGTGCACTGCAAACAAACGCCCATTCTTCCAGCTTGTAAGCGTGTGTCTGCCTCGCCTGCGTCAAGCGCAGTGTCCGACCTACGATGTAACAGTGGCGACGAGAAACGGAAAGCAAAACCCCTGGCAAAACCTTGAAGCACAGGACGGCAGCTACGCTACGAGGCGGCGACTCGACAATGGCACACCAGCAACTGCCCGACTTCGACGACGAAAGAGACAACTGGAAGGCCTATGTTATCAAGGCAGAGGCATACTTTGAAGCAACGGGCGTGAAGGAGTCGGCAAAGAAACAGGCGCTTTTGGTGGCAGCTTTAAGCACGCGCACCGTTCAAATATCAGCAGGACGAGTAGCGCCGAAGAAGCCGAATTCTTTGGAGTACGAAGACGTCGTGAAAGTCTTGGACGAGTTTTTCTGATCCCAAGCGCCATGAAATTGCCGAAAGCTTCCGCTTCTTCAACCGCTGCCAGCTTGATGGTGAGTCTCTCCAAGAATTCATTACTGAAATTCGTCGAATTGCGGACCACTGCAATTTTGGTATCATGCTCAACCGAATGCTACGGGATAGAATTGTGTGCGGCATAAGATCGAGTGCACTGCAGAAACAACTCCTGACAAAGAAAGATCTGTCCGTAGAGGAAGCTGAAACGATGGCACTGTCACCTGAAGCTGCAGATAAGGACGCCAAAAAAAATGGCCACAGACACGTCGGCGGTGCTTAAAATTAAGGCGCAGTCAGCCTCAACGAAAGAGGTACTGGGCGAATGTGGGCGTTGTAGCAGCACAAAGCACAACAGTAATGCCTGCCGTTGGAGTAATGCTCGTTGTTATAACTGCCGTCGACATGGTCACCTAGCAGTAAAATGCCGGAACGAAGAAAGCGCAAGATCTGGAACTCGAGAAGGAGCCCGGGGATTTCGTGGCAGAGTACTGGCTGTTAAGGAAGGGGAGACAGAAGAAGACAAAGAGGATAGCATGCACATTTGGACGCTAAAATCGACGCGGGAGGTAAATGTCAAACCCCCAATGCGATGCACTTTCACATGGGGAGGTGTTGACGTGTGGATGCTTATCGATACGGGTTCCCAGGTCTGCGTCGTGTCCTGACAGCTATTTGAGCAGCACAAAAACATTTGAACTTCACTCCGGCCTTCACGCATGAAGTTATCATGCTACCTCGGAAAATTGCCAGTTTTTGGAGAGCTCCTCTTGCCGGTCTCGTACGATAGTACAACTGTGGAATGCACATTGGTGGTGCTAGATTGCCCCGGTCCAAGCTTATGTGGTCGAGACCTAATTTCCCTCCTGAGCGACGCAGGCTCCCCCGTCCTCAGCCTCTCAGCCAAGCCGCTGACCGCACAACCGTGTACCACCACGCAGGTCACTGCTGACGTGTTTGCAGAGTTTCCAGATGTTTTCAGCTCGAATTTGGGCTTCATCAAAGGACCCACGGCACACCTACAGCTGAAGGAGGGAGCCACGCCCAAGTTCTGTAAGGCCCGATCTATTCCCTTCGCCCTACGCGACAAGGTATCTGAAGAGCTTGACAGGCTCGTGGCATTAGGCGTCTTGTCACCAGTACCGCATTCCGAGTGGGCAACGCCCATTCTACCCGTCCTTAAGAAGGACGGCACCGTTAGGATTTGTGGCGACTTCAAAGTCACTTTAAATTCGGCATGTGAGCTGGAGCAGTACCCATTGCCAGTAATCAATGACATGTTCGCGTCCTTAAGCGGTGGAAAACATTTCAGCACACTAGATTTGCGTGACGCATATAACAAAGTCCATGTCGATGAGGAATCGCGACAGTTATGCGTGATTAACACGCATAAAGGTCTTTTCTGCTACGAACGATTACCTTTCGGCATTGCCTCTGCGCCAGCCATTTTTCAACGCAGAATGGAAACAGTTCTACAAGGCTTATCAGGCGCGCAAGCTTATCCGGACGATGTCTTGGTGTCCGAAAGAGCAGGAAGTGACGACGAGCTTAAAGCCGTTCTACAGCGTTTCCGCGAGAATGGTGTTAAACTGCGCCTCGACAAATGCAAGTTTCGGCAAGTGTCCGTTACATATCTCGGCCATCGAATCAGTCAGCAAGGGTTGCACCCAGTAGAAAAGAATGTCGAGGCTATCACAAAAGCCCCTAGCCAGAAAAATGTAGCCGAGCTTCGTTCTTTTCTTGGCATGATCACTTTCTACGCAAAATTTTTTCTGAACATATCATCTCTGCTCGCTCCACTGTATCGGCTGCTGGAAAAGAACAGACATTGGCTCTGGGAACAAGAGCAACAAACGGCGTTCGATAAAGCAAAACGGTGTTTGCAGCAAGCAGGTGTGTTGGTTCACTTCGACCCTTCACAACCGCTGAAACTAGAGTGCGACGCATCGCAAAAAAGTATCGGCGCAGTGCTTTTTCACACGAAAGGGAACGTCAACAAGCCAATCGGATTTCGTTCAAGGACATTGTCGAAAGCAGAAAAAATTATTCGCAACTTGAACGTGAAGCACTGGCCCTCGTATTTGGAGTAATGAAGTTTCGTGATTATCTTCTAGGCCACCCGCCGCGGTTGCTCAGTGGCTATGGTGTTAGGCTGCTGAGCACGAGGTCGCGGGATCGAATCCCGGCCACGGCGGCCGCATTGCGATGGGGGCGAAATGCGAAAACACCCGTGTACTTAGATTTAGGTGCACGTTCCCCACTGCAGTCCCCCACTACGGCGTGCCTCATAATCAGAAAGTGGTTTTGGCACGTAAAACCCCATATATTATTATATTATCTTCTAGGCCGAGAATTCATCCTGCTCACAGATCACCAGCCGCTCCTGGGCCTGCTGAGACCGGATCGGCCCACTCCGCCTCTGGCTGCTGCTCGCATACAGCGCTGGGCGCTGTATTTGGGAGGATTTCGCTACAAGTTACAGTATTCGCCAGGCAAACAGCTCCTGAACTCGGACGCGCTTAGTAGGTTGCCACAAGAAACTTTCGAGCCAACCACGGAAGGGGAGCCGGCTTACTACGTTCTGGCACTCGCATCTGTCCAGGAGGGGGTGGTCTCGGTAGAAGATCTGCAGGCGCTGACGGCAGGTGACGCAGTACTTTCAAAGGTCGTGTAGTACACAAGAGATGGGTGGCCTCCAAGCTCTAAAGCATTAGAACGAAGCTTACTCCCCTTTTACGACCGCAAACTAGAACTGTCCTTGGCCCACCATTTGCTGTATTGGGGCCGTAGTTGTCATTCCAGTTAACGCACAACATAGAATGTGGCACATGTTGCACGAGACACATCAAGGATCGTCTGCGATGAAATCAATCGCTCGGTCAGCTTTTTGGTGGCCATGAATGGACCACGACATAGAACAACTGTCAGGGGGGTGCACAAGCTGCATCCAAAATCGACCAATGCCGGCGTCTCCTCCACCAGTTAAATGGCCGACCTGCCAGGAGATCTGGTCAAGAGTGCATCTAGATTTCGCGGGGCCAATCAAAGGAAACATGATCCTTGTTCTCGTAGATGCTCACAGCAAATGGATTGAGGCCGTACCAATGAAACAGGCGACCACATCTTTGACTATTACTTGCCTGCGCAGCTTCTTTAGCAGGTTCGGCATCCCTCGCACCATTGTTTCAGATAATGGGACGCAGTTCACTAGCCAAGAATTTGCTGATTTTGCGAACAACAATAACATAACCCACCTGCGCACGGCTGCGTTTCATCCACAGTCGAATGGCCTAGCAGAGAGAGCTGTCCGAACTGTTAAAGATGGCCTGAAAAAGATGAACCAGTGCAGATTAGAAGATTACCTTTGCAGACTACTTTTCAACTACCGGAGAACACCCCTTGCATCGGGCAAATCTCCTTCGGAACTTCTTCTTGGTTACCAAATCCGGTGCCGCCTCGACACATGTTTTCCTCCTTTGGTTGTAGGAAGGTCGGGAACATCGGATGACTGGACTCTTGCACCGGAAACAAATGTTTACGTTCGTAACTTTGGTAAAGGTGATAAGTGGAAGGCTGGCACGGTAAAGTCAGCAGACGGAGCAAGGATGGTGACAGTGGAAACGCCTGAGGGCCTCGTTCGGCGACACGTTGATCAAGTTCACACAAGGAAAGACCCAACGGCTACCCAAGGACACAGGGAAAGTGAGAGCTCGTCTATCTCGAGAACTCCTGAAGAAACTTCCGAACCAAAGGCAAAAGTCGGAACTTGTGAAACTTCACCACCACAGCGTCAGTCATCACCCCAACCCCTGGACGCACGAGAGAGAAACGGTAAACCTACAGTGGCCCCGGAACTGCGACGCTGAACACGAGCGCGCAGACCTGTGCAGCGTCTTCAGTATTATTGTTGGAGAAATGTTATAACTGCAGTGTTCTTATCATTTCTCAGCTGAAGTCTACAGCTACACATACCAATCTGGTTGCCTATCTTATGTTTTCTTACTAGGTTTCCCTTCCCTAACCTGTCTTTATATTCCTATGTGCACTGCAAATAAACGCCCATTCTTCCAGCTTGTAAGCGTGTGTCTGCCTCGCCTGCGTCAAGCGCAGTGTCCGACCTACGATGTAACATATACACTTTTATTTTGAGGGATAGTGGCAACCTGCTGTTCATGATCTGAGAATGCCTGCCAAATGCCCCCCTTGCCCATTCTTATTCTTTTGATTATTTCAGTCTCATGACCCGGATCCGCGGTCACTACTTGTCCTAAGTAGATTATTCAATTACCACTTCCAGTGCCTCGCTACCTATCGTAAACTGCTGTTCTCTTCCGAGACTGTTAAACATTAGGTTTCTGCGGATTAATTTTTGGACCCACCCTTCTGCTTTGCCTCTCCAGGTCAGTGAGCATGCATTGCAATTTGTCCACTGAGTTACGCAAGGTAATATCATCAGCGAATCGCAAGTTACTAAGGTATTCTCCTTTACCTCTTACACTCAATTCTTCCCAATCCAGGTCTCTGAGTACCTCCTGTAAACACGATGTGAATAGCGTTGGAGAGATTGTATCTCCCTGCCTGACGCCTTTCTTTATTGGGATTTTGATGTTTTCTTTATGTAGGACTACGGTAGCTGTGGAGCCGCTATAGATATCTTTCAGTATTTTTAAATACGGCTCGTCTACACACTGAATCCGTAATGCCTCCATGACTGCTGATGTTTCGACTGAATCGAACGCTTTCTCGTAATCAATGAAAGCTATATATAAGGGTTGGTTTTATTCTGGACATTTCTCTATCACCTGATTGACTGTGTGAATATAGTCCCTTGTTGAGTAGCCTTTACGGAATCCTACCTGATCCTTTGGTTGACAGAAGTCTACAGTGTTCCTGATTCTATTTGCGATTACCTTAGTAAATACTTTGCATGCAACGGACAGTAAGCTGATCTGTCTATAATTTTTCAACTCCTTGGCGTCCCCTTTCTTATAGATTGGGATTATGTCAGCGTTCGTCGAAGATTCCGGTACTCTCGAGGTCATGAGGCGTTGCGTACACGCGATGGCCAGTTTTATGCGAAGCATATTACGAGAGCTCAACCCAGCTCCTCAGGCGCGGCGGTGTCGCCTTCAATGACCTTTGACCCCATGCCATACCACGTGACACCGTGACGTCACGACAGAGGAGAAACGGGGCTCCAACTCGCGCCGTCGCTCGCGGCGTCGCTCAACTCTCGCAAGATGGGCTGGGTGGGAATCGAACCAGGGTCTCCGGAGTGTGTGACGGAGACGCTACCACGGAGCCACGAGTACGATGCTTCAAAGCGGTACAAAAGCGCCTCTAGTGAATGCGGTGTTGCCTTAGAAACGAGCTCTTTCTAAGGCTCAGGCGTGCGTCGCTTGCTCAGGCGCACATTTCGTTGCCGCGCCGAACGCTGCGTTGTTCGACGCTCACCGCGTCCAATGCGGGGCGCGTAGTCGCTGGCGGGTCGACGGGAACGCTGTCGCGTTCCACTCTTGAAGGCGAAGCAGAGTAACGCATCAGATGTTTCTTCGTCTAGCCGAACCAAATATAGCCAAGCAACAGCAGTTCACCAGGCTAAACAGTGGTTCAACAACTAAAATAAAGGCTAGTATGCTTCGCATCCTGGGCTTAACCTTAGCTAAGCCACAGCCATTTTTTCTAGAACAATCTGCCCACCATCTTTCAACAAATCTGCTGTTACCTGATCCTCCCCAACTGCCTTCCCGCTTTGCATAGCTCCCAAGGCTTCCTTTACTTCTGGTTTTCTCTACTCTTTCTCTACTCGAGCTGCCTGTGATCCGACGATGCTTAGTTTTGCAACGTCCCACCGAATACTTCGAAGTCAGCGCTGTATGCAAGTTATTCAAATGAAAGGCTCGTAGGAAAAACACATTTGCTCTTATCAGCAATATCACATCTCTAAATACCAGATAAACTTTTTTTTTTCGGAAATCACACCCTCTGTCACATATTTTTTGTTCAATGCACCCTGCTAAGGATATATGCGGAAACGAACGGAGCCAAACTGTTTGCGAAGCGACTTCCTGGCGCCTGCAGTTCTAACGTAGTGTATGACGGAACTACAGTGTCTGCGAAGAGGGAGTGGCAGAGTGCTGACAATAAAATAACACGAATTAATGGCGCAATGCGCCGAAATAAAGAATGCAAACACGGCGCGAATTGCAGCTGTCCAGGAAGAGAACAAGGGATGATTCGAGAAGACGAATGCTTCAAAAAGAACGACACTCTCTATGATTAGCGACGCGGGAAGGCAAATGCAAATTTGCCGTGGCAGTGTTGCACAGCTGTCTGGGAAGGGGTGAGCGAAGTGGCAGTTCTCGGCCTTCAAATAGGTAGGCGCAATTTATACCTACGTCTGGGCTCGGGCAGCCCGTTCACGGCGAGATAAGAGCAGCACATTTAACTTTTTGTTTCGGGCCCACCGCACATGCAGCGGAAGGAAACGCACCATTGGGTCGAAATAAACGTACCGTGTCTGTGCTTTGTTCATGAATTCAGGGAAGCGTGATCACTCTTGCCACTGGAAGGCCTCCAGATTACGTAGTTGTCTGTATGCCTAGCCTAGCAAGTGTATTCCACGTTTGTAGCCCCCCACACAGATCGGGACCAACACAACTTTTGAGTTCGATGAATTATACCTAAATGGCGTAGTGAGCTCTCTCAAACGCGACCATTCCTGGCTCGGATGGACAAACATACTGGCGAGCTACGCCTCCCTCTCTGAACACTCGGTGCGAGACTAACTCTAGACTTTAGCTCCGCTTGCGTTACGCCTGGTAGGACAAGAGCGCCATCTGCACACGGTACACATGCGTGATCGGGCAATGGCTCCGTTTCTGCATACAACGATTGCAATGTAAGCTGTGTGGGTAGTTGTGATTACAAAGATAAGAAAGATAATGCTATGGCCTCTTTCTCGTTACACCGCGGCTTGAGCAGGCGACCTCCTTGGATCGTTTTTGAAGGAAGTTCGACACCAAAAAAAAAAAAAACATTACATGTCTTCTGTATTGCCTGATGCATCGATTACGCTATTATAGCTGGCTTACTAGCTAACTTTCCGTAGGCCTCACGTGCCGGTTAAAGGAAATAACCAGAAACGCATGCGAAATTAAATATACCAAGCATGGACGCCAATGCCGCGTTCACGGAACTTACATCACTAATCGTTTGCTGCGAAATGGTTATGCATAGCATCCGATAACTCCTGTGTGCAAAATAGGTTGTTCGGTTTAGCTTTTCTAATGCGCTGCTTTCTACATAGTTATTGGCTCCTGCTGTTCAGTTCTATGACGCCACGACTCTAATCGCTCTATTCAGCGGTTGCGTGTAGTGTGTTGTTTAAAATTCTCATTCATCAGGACAAGTCGGGCAGCGCACACATTTTGTATGCAAAAATTTGTTATAGCACTTTAGTGTAATTAAATCTGGCATGCATAACATATCGTGCTAACTTATCACGTGTTTTCAACCTGGCAAGTTTTTAGTAATTTATTGGTTAAAGATCAAGTGCTCGCCTCTTGAAACGTCCTGTTCTGTCTTTTTTTTCCAGTCATTGAATATTTTGTTTCAGCGAACACCCATGAAATTTAGCCAATGAACTCATGTTTAAGAGGACATTGAACATACATACATGTTTAACCAAATGACAAGGGCTTTAGGGATGTTGAATATAAAATGTGCTATTCAGGAAGCCTAATGGTTTCCGTAGAGCTGAAAGACTTTCAGCAGAATTTAGTGGCATTTTACCCATCATACTACTACATGACACTTCATGCATCTTTTTTTAAGATTTCGAGGGGCTCTTGCCGGACGCATACGAGACATTCATGAAATGGAGAAAAGAGGGTGCGTAGGGCTCTTATTAGAGAAGAAGCTATATGTTATTATATGCTGCCATCTCCATGGTTTGATGGTTGAGAACACGTTATTTGTACTAGATTATGTCTTCTTGCCAGTGCTAATGGAGCCAAACAACGCGTCTTCGTCACCTAAGGATAGCTTACGCAGCCCCCACGGATTCCCTCGGTGATTGCGGGATATATTGTCTAATGGCCGCTTCAAATATTGCGAAAAGCGTGAATCGCAATAGAATTGCAAAGCTTCCCGTCTATAGCTTGGGCCCTTTCACCAAAAAAAGAAGAAAGAAAAGATCTTTCGATGTCAGTCTTGCATACACGTGAAAGATACCTGTACTGCTTTGTGGTAAGCATTGCGGCGTTTTGTGGACTCCGAGATCCGCCAACATACGGCAGCCACAGAAGCTACACTTCTGCCACTGCAGCTCGAGTTCTGAGGCTTGAACAGTGCCATAAAAAGTAACATATAACCGGCTTTACGCAGTTAAAAAAAATTGGCTGAGGCTTAGCTTGGTTAAGCCTAGTCAGATGCGAAGCATATTGGTGGCTAATCTTGGTAAGTAACTTGTCGCCGAGCCACATACTGAGCACGTTGCTTGGCCAGACGTTCTTCCCGCTCTTCATCAGTGTCTGTAGCACGCCGCAACCTTCGCTTCTCATTCCAACGAGCAGCTTTGTCTCCAGGAGGCATCTCACCTCGTGAGTGTCTAGCAGAGGCAAGCGCAGCTGCTTATATACCGCCGCGACGCCGCGAGCGACGGCGCGAGTTGGAGCCCCGTTTCTCCTCTTTCATGACGTCACGGTGTCACGTGGTCAGCCTTGAAGGTGACGCCGCGAGTTGGAGCCCCGTTTCTCCTCTGTCGTGACGTCACGGTGTCACATGGTATTGAAGGCGACACCGCCGCGCCTGAGGAGCTGGGTTGAGCTCTCGAGCGACGGCGCGAATTGGAGCCCCGTTTCTCCTCTGTCGTGACGTCACGGTGTCACGTGGTATTAAAGGCGACACCGCCGCGCCTGAGGAGCTGGGTTGAGCTCTAGTAATATGCTTCGCATAAAAAAAGAACCGCCGTTTCACTCGGACGAAGCATTCAAAGCGTAGCAAGTCTAGACGTTGCGCTTGAGGTCGTCACGCTGTGTTGTAACACTAAGTGGCGGCGACATAGCGCGACAAAGGAGGTCGTACAGCTGCTGTTGCGCGGAATGAATGGAGTCGTGCAGCGTTGTGACCAGTCGTGTCAAAACGCTGGCGTGATGCAGAACGTCGGCAGTGATGTTGCACGAGTTGCACCTCGGTGGTGCATGAGATGAGACCGACGGAAAAAGCGCAAGATGAAATAACTAGATATAAGCAGCTTGACCCTTACAATACGTTTCTCTCAGTCCAGGGTACGCACTACAGCTCGTCACGCACCCTTATCGTCCACAGAAATGCAAATTCCCTAGCGTGAGACACTCGTGCCAGCGGTGGAAGACGAACGCTGCAGTGACAACATGGGAGAGCCGAAGGGACGGCGCGTGAGGGTGCTGTCCATGGCTGAAGTGATACAATAGGAGGGAGCGTCACATGGCAGTCTTGAAAACTAGTCATAAAAAGATATATAAGGAAGAACGAGGCCCTATTCACGTGATAGGGAAGCGGTAGATTCTACTCGGCTTGCTTTGTTTGCGTCTCCTGCGATAGACTTAGGAACAGGCTGTTACGTCTGAACACGACCAAAAGCCCTAATCAGACGATTACCACGTGGCAACCCCACCCTTTCCTCAGAGCGTATCCCGAAATCACCGCAGGATTGACGCCGACGGTGGACGGGTCCACAAAAGGCGCATCCACCTGTACCTGATAGCCTGAAATAATGATGCAAAAGACCAACGTCGAATGAGTGCGAAGAACGGCGCCTATCTTCGATTCCCATGTTGCTATACGGCCACCTCTTCCATACCATCTGAAGTAGAGGGCGGCGTAACGATGCCATATCATGGGTGGGATATTGCGACCAATTCTACGATTGTGAATGGCCGCGATACAGTCATCAGATTCTCTGGTCGAGTTGCCTCAGGAAGACGACGGTATTAAAAGCGGAGACCTGTCGTGCAGTGGCACTGACATGTCCTGATGTGCACTGAGACGTTGAGTATGCTCTTGCATGGAGCTGTCTTCCTTATCTTGAGACAGTGCGACTAACGTAAAATTAATCCTTCGTATCATATCTGCTTGTTCGCGCAAACGTGCTGACGTTTACTTTCAGAACCTTCCTTGCCAACGGTACTTTTCTTTTCACACTAACCCTATCACCGAACGTGGCTCTATATAGGATGAATAAACGATTACTCGCCTTCATTCACTTGACATGAACTGGTGTCCGTTTCTATGTCCGTCGACATGACCGATACACTTTTCCTCTTTCATTCCTACTACCGGACGTATTCTTCGATGGGCTCGGTGGTATCCTGGCCCGAACGCCACCTCGAGCCTCAACAATGCGCACATGCGAGGCGAGACAAATACACACGGTGGTTAGTGAAGCTTCAGGCGTGTGACGTAGTCGAGTCTTTGTTGTGCCATTCAGGTAGGGCACGGAACCACCATCCCTTCCTTATGTAGCTGTGTTGGTTCAAGGTACAAGACGGCAGGACAAAAATTGCTAGAAAAAACGCACCGCAGTTTAACGTGCACAACAGCTGATTTGAACGGACACTAGACCACGCGCGGGTGCTGTGGCTGGGTTTCTGCTCGAGAGCGCTGGCAAATCAAATGACAGCGGTGTTAAAGAGCAAGTGATCAACGCTTTTAAAGATTGTGTAGTCATGAGTCAGGCGCCTAAGACGTTCTCCAGGTATCAATGCAAAGTATTGGAAGCCATGAACGGCGCGAGCGGTAGCAGAAAACCACCCGCTACTTCCCACGTGCTTCTATGCCTGTGATGGTCGGCGCCACTAAAGGTTACCACGTGTAAACAATTGCGGATGATTCGGCAACCACGTGGGCCTAATCATACACAAGAGGCACCCGGCGCGCGCAAGGCTCCGGAGAGTGCGAAAGGCGGCGTCAGACGAGGCTGGCTTGCCGTGGCTAGCGGAATCGCGCGGCGCTTCCTTCTACATTTTTAACGCGATAGCGTTAAGGAGCTCGTGTCGCAGAAAAGCCGGTGTCGTCGGCGTCGGGTGTCGGCGTCGGCGGCGTTGACCGTGAGCGATAAATCACGGCAGGCGCTTCATAAATAAAAAGCAACTTCCAAGATTGGCCCGGTGGGAATCGAACCCAGGTCTCCGGAGTGTGAGACGGAGACGCTACCACTCAGCCACGAGTTCGATGCTTCCAAGCGGTGCAAACGCGCCTCTAGTGAATGCGGTGTTGCCTTCGAAACGAGCCGTGGAAAGTTATACTGCGGTGTATATCGGTAATTATGAACATGTAACGTACAGAAGTCACAATTACACGAGTTGCGAAGTGCGTTTCCGCTGCATTTCTTCTGCGCTTTCCGCACACGCAGAGCCATCTTGCGGCAAACACAGAAGACCCCCTCCTCTCAATGTACGGCGCTGCCCCGACAGGAGGCGCGCCGCGCGCGCATTGGGACCGCTGCCAGGCGCGTCGCGGGACTCCCTCTCCCCTGACGACGCTTCGCCGTGCTTCCGGTTTAGATTACTATCTATCTCTCTGCCCGTGCCGATCACGACGTTTGGCTGGCGTAGATCGTTTCCCCTCCGAGACACCGAGTTCTTTGGTTCGTTTCGTTCGCTCAGGCGCACGTTTCGTTGCCGCGCCAAACGCTGCGTTGCTCGACGCTCACCGCGTGATAGGTGGGCGCTAAGTCCGATGCGGGGCGCATCGTAAGTGATCGCTGTGCCGTAGCGCATTGTCTTATACCCCTTGGCGGGTCGACGGGAACGCTGTCGCGTCCCACTCTTGAAGGCGAAGCTTAAGCGTCCTCCAATTTTTTTTGCCTTCTCCATGAAGCCTTCAACCGGCTCCACCATATGTTGCGGCCAAGCGCACTGCACGTCGCTCGAGGCATTCTAACCCTAAACATCATGGCCCGCGCCTGGGCCATCGATAGCGTGACCGCACGGCGACGGGGAAGACCGCGCCAGCGGGTTTCTGTGTGCATATGTTTGCTATCGCAATAAAATATTACGGACATCAACCCAGCTGATGTAGAAGAAATTAAGATGCATAAAAGCGTACAGGAGGGAAGGGTTTGTGCTAGGGATGAAAAAAGCATTAAATGGAGGATTAAAACTGTCCAACGTCACTATCAAACGTTCTAAAGCGCCGTTCTTACGCGCCCGCTCCTGCGCCGACCTTCGGTGTTGTTCCTCCTAACCAAGAGAACGAGCACAGAGAAAATGAAAGCGAACGTGGAGAGCAGCGGGGAGATGGAAGCTGAGAGCGCGAGGAGGAAAGCGGAGGAGGAGGCTGCAGTGAAAATAGGAGGCGAAAAGCGGAGAAGGAGAGCATGGCAGACGGGCGAGAAGGAAATCAGAGCGCCACACGAGACTGCGAGATGGCGCCATAGTATTGTAATCTGATTGAGTGCCCGGCGCGAATTGTGTGCTACTTTCCGGAAGGCACGCGGGAACCAGTGATTACACTATAACGATCGACTAGCCATGCATAAAAGCCTACGCATTTGAACCGCATATAAGATTTTCTACGATCGGTGGCTCTGCATGCCGCTATCGTTGTGCTTGGGTGTGCACGGGGCAGAATGTCCGCGCCAGCCAATATATCGCGAATGGAAAACACTGGATAGAGCTGCGCTCTAATTTCGAATTAAGGAGTATTCTAATAATCGGTGAATCTATTTGTATCTTTTTTATGCCTGAGGTGTTGTGGTTCTTTCAGATTGTGATTCCTTCGATATGACATTATTCGAATGGCACCTTGATATTTTGTTCTCTTTCTTAGCTCAACACTAGTGCATTACCCATGAGCGATTTTATTGCCTAGTGCTTCTCAGACGGCTTCTCCCAGTGATCTCCTATCACCCATGTCTTGTCCGAACTAATCCCATCTTACGCCTGCTCGTTTACTAACTTCATCTTACCATCTAATTGTTTGCCGTCCTAAATCTTCATTCCCTTCCCTTAGCAACCGTTTGTAACTCTAATGGTCCGCCGTTTATATCTCGTACGCATTACATGGACTGCGCAACCCTATCTCTTCCTCTTATTGTCAACAAGAACATCGGTTACACCCGCTTTCTCTCTAATACAGACCGTTGTTTTGTCGCTTAACATTACGCCTCATATTGATGGATCACTAGAAGACTCCTACGTCCCACAGTGGATATAAATGGGCTGATGATGCTTTAACTTCTCAGTTGATTTATGGCATAGTAGTCAGTTACCAATGGACGAATGCTATAAGGAGTTGTATTTCTCGTTGTTCCACTACTTAAAGGGCAACTGTAACGAAATTTTTGACCGCGTAGAAAACCCAGTTTAAGATAATTTAGAAATGCAGTAGCCTCTCTGCAACATATTTCAATGGAAATACAGGTCAATGCGTCACAAAAAGCTCCGAAAATGGATGTTTTTCATACCGTAATTAAAAAAATGGCTGTGGCTTAGGTAAGGTTAAGCCCAGGATGCGAAGCATACTAGCCTTTATTTTAGTTGTTGAACCACTGTTTAGCCTGGTGAACTGCTGTTGCTTGGCTATATTTGGTTCGGCTAGACGAAGAAACAACTCATGCATTACTGCTTCGCCTTCAAGAGTGGAACGCGACAGCGTTCCCGTCGACCCGCCAAGGGGTGTAAGACATGGGCTACAGGGCAGCGACTACGCGCCCCGCATTGGACGCGGTGAGCGTCGAGCAAAGCAGCGTTCGGCGCGGCAACGAAATGTGCGCCTGAGCAAGAGACGCACGCCTTAGAAACAGCTCGTTTCTAAGGCAACACCGCATTCACTAGAGGCGCTTTTGTACCGCTTTGAAGCATCGTACTCGTGGCTCAGTGGTAGCGTCTCCGTCCCACACTCCGGAGACCCTGGTTCGATTCCCACCCAGCCCGTCTTGCAAGAGTTGGGCCAAAGCCACTTCTCCTCTGTCGTGACGTCACGGTGTCACGTGGTTTCAAGGCGACACCGCCGCGCCTGAGGAGCTGGGTTGAGCTCTCGGAATATGCTTCGCATACAAAAAAAAACGCCCCAATTATCGCACCGGAAGTGACGTGACTTTCCTTGCTTCTGTTCCGTGCTGGTGTATCAGCGAACAGGTCCCGCACGTCTTCCAGCCACACAGTTGGCATACTTTGTTAGCTGCTTCGGTCGCTGTGACAACGCCGTATTGCGCCCGCGATGTTCTTTTAACGCCAAGTGTATTCTCCTAGTGCAGCCAGCTTTCTCTATCTGTTTGTCTACGTTGAACAGCAGAGCCTCGATGCGTTCTGCCTCCGCTCAAAGAAGAGCCTATTGGGGTGGTCAAGCTACAAGTGCAGCATAGTCCAGCTTTACGCGGACGCGATCCACACGTGGCCCAGTTACACTACATCAACGAGAATTGGACGCTCTACTGCCTAGTGTGGCTGGCGCGGTAATAGTACATGTCCCATAACACGTCGTAGCAGCTGGAATAAAGGTGCATGACGCGCTAGCTTGGCTTACCAGCTGCATGGTGTTCAGGTTCACTGAAACAAGGGTACTGTGTTTGCGCTTTCGTCAAGATAAGAAGCGCTCACTCGCCGCGCACTTGTCCGCTAGCGCTGCGGCAACAACTGATCGCCACGCTGTAGCGGGTCATGTTTAAAGAGCAGGGTAAAATTATAGTGATCGTAACGTTTCCGGAATGACGTATCCGATTTCATCGGCCGCTGCCTGGCACTCTGGAAGCGCCGGACTCCACGGCCGAGATAAAATCCCTTAAACTTCGTAAAGTAGTGACACCTTGCTGCTCCGCCTTCAGTTTTCCTCGTTTCTCCTCTCTTTCACGCTCCCTCCTCAACCGTGACACCACCTAAACTGCTCGAGCGTAGCAACGGCGCCAATATGCGCTCCACGCCACTCCATAGACGCTTCTCTAGCGAAAATGGCGCTGAAGCACGGCGCGAGGGCCCACAGGATTCCATTAGGCCAATAGCGACGCTTCGATGGCCTAGGCCATAGCGCTTGAGGAGGAGGCGCCATGTTTCAAAGCATGGCCCTACTTTACGAAGTTTAAAGGACTTCAGAGCGATCAGACAACTACCGACATTTGTAGCAAAGGATGATAACTAGCTGACGCTTGGTAGGGCCGTACTATAGGGGCTTGGTGCTAAGCGCATGTACGTGCATTCGCGACCAGGCAGGCCCAACTGCAGCTGTCATAAAGCTTCGCCCATTTCTCTCCGGTGACATTGCATTCTTGCATGGTTTGCCGCTGCATCGTCACCACTGCAGCCACGTCGCGTTCTCCTTCGTGACAAAGGCACCATGCGGTTCCTGGTCGTTTCTGGTGCTGTGTCAGAAATGATTTCTTTCATCTGCTTCGATGGATCCGCTGTAGAGAAGCACGAAATAGCTTCAAGATGATGCACTACCAGAAATGATCACTCCAGAATATCGCCCTTGAATATATGTAATCTTTGAACGTTAACTTTGGTTTTCGTGCACATCGCAGAATATAGTACTGTAGAGAAGAATTAGAACAATATCGTGGGTCGTCCTCTCCGGCGCTTTTACTCGTGAATGCCGCTCGTGCTGAGAGCCAGTGCCCTGCGCTAACGGTCGGTCACAAATGCCGGTGACCACTAAACGCCTTTACATATGGTGCAAGTTGCTGCGGCCTACGTCAACCCTGGAACTTCGATCCCGTACCCTACGCTCAACCATGCCTGAAGACGCATCCCCAAAAACGCCTCCTAGTCTATCCCAGTAAGGGCCTCCTCACTCGGTCCTTTGCTCTCGTGCGGCTTGCCCCTTAGACCCTACCATTTTTACCGACGCGGACAACACCAACGTCAAGGACCGGCTGATGACATATGAAAGTGTAAGCGCCCAAAACAAATGGGACGACCCCATCGAACTGAGCAATATGCTCTTCTATCTCGCGGGTGTCGCCAGTCTCTGGTGCAATAACCACGAGACCAACTTTCCGATATTTTCATCGTTCAAGACCTCTTTAGTGGCTTTATTTGGTCGCCCTGCTGTGTGCAAGCTGCGAGCGAAATTGTATTCGCGAGAATGTGCACAGCAGCTGGGTGAATAATTCACCAGCTACACGGAAGACGTACTCGACTTGCGTAGGAAATCAATCCGACGATGTCGGAATCCGACAAAGTGAGCAATGGCTTAAAAGGGATAGAGGACGATGCTTTCAACGTGCTACTTCCCAAGAATCCTCAGTCCGTGACAGACATCATCACTCTATGCCAAAGTTACGAGGAGCTACGCAGGCAGCGCTCGTTGACACGTCGCCCTTCCTCACGCGACGGCCTCATTGCTGGGCTAGTCATCATCTCCGACCATAGAGCGTTGCTTCCGGAAATCAAAGCATTCCTTGCGGAAGAAGTTGCACACCAGCTCTGCTAGATATGCTACGCTCAGGTTTCACATCTGCATCGAGTTTCACCTGCATCGAGTTTTATGCCTCCGCCCCGTGGTGCGATCGAGCAGGAAATCGCCGAGGTCCTCCCAGACCAGGGCCAATATCTTGCGGCTGCACCAATCAGCTACGCTGAAGTCGTCGCGAGGATCCAGCCACTCTGTTCAAGTAGGCCTCTCCTTTATGCCGACTTCTTGCCTAGACCCCGACTGCCGCGCGCTGTGCAGTCATGAGAAGAGCCGCCCCGTACAACGCGACATTTGACTTGGATGGGAGCTTCGGTGAGTAGGTGGCATACTCACGACAACCGGACAATAGGCTTCGCGTGCGGCTACGCCGCTCCCGTTGCACGTTTTTGCAATCGTGTGCAGTCATCTAGCGCTGCACCATACGTGACACGACAGTTCAACCATCCATTACGGGCCCCCGTCAGCTATGTCGCCGATACTGCGCCCGACCGCAACTACCCGCAACTTTCCACCTCGTCACTCACTGTGCCCAGCTCGCCCCATGCCACCTAGCCCCGTAACTTGGGACGAGGAAAACTAATCTTCGCCGTCCAAGAGTCAAGGGCTGCGACAATGTCGAAGTGTGAGAGTCCTCAGCGCAGTCTCTTGGACGTAATCGAAGTGTTTATTGACGGTGTTCGCGCATCTGCACTCGTGGACACTGGAGTCACCGTTGTGTGTTACGAACCCTAAGCTTTGGCGCTTACTTCGAAAAGTCACGACGCCCCTTTTTGGACTGTCACTCCGCACAGCCAGTGCTAAGCATGTTCACTGCGTGGCGGCTTGCAGTGTTCGTGTTGTCACTGTTGACGTTCTATACGCAATAGAATTCATCATCATTTCCTCGTGCTGTCATGACGTTATCCTTGGCCGGGAATTTCTCTTCACTGCAATGCCTTCATTCATATCGAACGGGCCGAAATAGGACTCTCGCCGCGGTTAGATTTGCCGCGCACCAACGATTTTTGACTTTCGAGGACGCTATTTGTCCAAGCCGGCACCCACATTCCTCCAAACGTCTCAACGGTTGTGCCCATGTACACCAGCGGAACCTCATACGCTGTTGCACTACTATCTCCATCTGACCGCTTTCTCACTCCGATTAGTCTGCTGCTACCTTTTGCGAAAGTGGACAATGCACGAGGCTACAACACCATTTTCGTTTGCAACCCGTTTGCATACCCTGTGTTGCTGCGCCGAGGGGAATGTCTTGGCAACGTAGAAGCCATCGAAGACGGGCACGTTATGGGTGAGCCCAATGACATTTACTGTGCTAGTTCCAGTGCGATCAGTGCTTTTTCTAAGCGTGACCTTTCGCCAGTGATGTGGTTGGTTCTTCGACTGCCGATGCCCTTACACCGGTCGAGCGGCCTCAGCTTTTGTGCCTTCTAGAATAATTTCGTCCTTCTTTCGATGTGGGGCAGTCTTCCCTGGGCCGGACCCCAACTGTTACACATCGTATCAATACTAGCCCGCAGCGCCATTGCGGCAAATGTATTCCGGTAAGCGTTGGCTACACTGCCATTTTACAGAGCCAAACACTAAGCTTAGCAAGCTTCGAGAAATATTGCTGCACCAGTACGAACCAAAAACGAAGAAATACTTTAAATTCGTGACGTCCTGGTGGCAGATCCGCGCTGAGACTTCGGCGCCGAACTGAATAAATGCAATATTCACCTTCGTTTGCTTAATATGATTATCAACCTATTAACCACGATGTTATGTATGTCTGAGCTTTGAAAGAATATGCTAGCTGTCTAAAATTACCGTGCGTTTCTTTTTACTGTCCATTTGAGGGCTCAAACCTTTCAGTTTTTGAGCATCACGCACATTCAGAATACATTAAAGGCTAAAATTTAACAATTTATATATGTATGTACATATATACCGATTGTTCTACTCCGATGGCGGCTGCATATGGCATGGCCGCGCGCTATCCTATCTTGAAAGCGATCTGCGATGAGGGACGCAGTGCGCCGATTGCTGATTGCTTAGTGCACTCTGCGTTTTCGCCGCTAAGTTCGCATTTAAACTAGAGGCAGCAGTGAGGTCAGTCCGCTCACACGCTACACTCGTAAGAAAAATTACACCCTTTGCCACGCAACAATAATCGTCGTCTGTCTTTTCCGCATTTCCTTTCTTTAACGCGGGGAGCCCGGTACTTCCAAGTCCCGAACGGCATGTCCGTTAACAGCATGACAGAGCATTCTCGACAAGAAAGCAGCGAGCTCAGCGCTTTCAAGGAAGGAAAGGCAAGCAATACAGATGACGATTATTGTTGAGTCGCAGATATACACGCTAAAGGGTGTACATTTTCTTTAAGAGCGCACTCTAAAAGACGTTTGCACCCTTCGGGGTGTATATCTGTCACACCAAAATAATCTTTATCTGGCTTGCTGCGTTTCCTTTCGCTACTTTCTCGTCGGCAATGCTATGTCATGCTGATCACGCGCACGCCGTTCGTTGCTGGGAAGTACTGGTCTCGCAGCGTTAATGAAAGGAAATGCGGACAAGACAGATGACGTTTATTGTTGTGTGGCAAGATACGAGTCAAAAGGTGCAAACTTTTCTTGGAGTGCGTGAAAGCTGTTTACGCTGTTTGGGTTGTATGTCGTCCCCAAACAATCGTCATCAGTCTTGCCCACATTTCATTTCTTTAAAGCGGCCAGCCCGGTACTTCCTAGTCACGAACGGCTTGCGCGTTATCGGATTGACGCACCATTCTCGGCAGGAAAGTTGCGAGCGGCGAGTTTTCAGGAGGGGAAACGCAAGCAAGGCAGAAGACGGTCGTTGTTTGGGGACAAGATAAGCCCCAAAGGTTGTAAACTTTTTTTAGAGTGCACTGCTACTGCTGCCACTCTTCCCCACGCCATTGTTACTGACAGCGAGCATCCGCTGTTATCGAGTGACATTTGTTCATGTATGCTTGCGCGCCTAACCCCATGCTTGCGAATTAATTTGGTTAGCGAATGTTTACATGTTCATACCGCCGACAAAACTGATGTCCTTCCTTCGTATAGCTGTCTACTAATTTGCTATCACAATGGACGATTTGTCGTTCGGATTCCAGCTTTGCATGAATGCCGAAACTGAAATCGAACATCAAATACATCAGACATCAAATAAAAGGCCTCAAATTGCCCTATTTCGACGAAATTAGTCAGAAACACGTGGCCACATACCCAGATACGTTGAACCCCAACCCGATCAAGAGTCGCTTAAGAAGTCAGCCTTTTTGAAAATTTCGTAAACGTGATATGCGAACAGGCAACGAAGATTCTCTTACGTATTTTTGGCGAAGGAAAAGGACATCCCAGTGTTGAAGTTGACAATACCTGTGCGTAGCTTGGTAATAAGAGAAGCCGACCTATGGGGCTCAGATTATCTACACGACTGATAATAACAGCACATACCGCTAGCTGCCAGGCTGCCGCTGCGCAATAAAAATCGGCAGGTGAATTCTGCCCTTCGACTGAAATAGTGTGTTTTCTTGGTGGGCCGCATCTACGCTCACATACCAGTGTGGAGCTGGTAGCCATTTAGAGTGCATAAAACACTTACAAGATAAGCGGACCGCAGGAAATGTCATCGTTTCGAACTCCCACACTGCCTCTGAGGACATTAAAGTGGCACCCAGCTATTGTCATGATGATGATGAATGTGCTGTTTTGTGGCTCAAGGGCCATGTGTTGCCAAAGAGCGCCAGGCCGGTGCTAATGTGTTCGTAGTGGAGCTATAAATAACGAAAGGCAGATGTTACGGTGGCTGTATAGGGGCCTAAAAACAGTTGCTCTAAAGTGCATAAAACTTCTAGAAGATAAGATTATGCCAATTGTTAATGGGCTCTACAATGAACACGAAATACACATTGTAAGATAATGATCAGATAGTGACATATCTCACAGATAAGCCTTTTGCAATAAGCACTACTGCCTTAACAGAGCCCTTAGGATGCAAGGGCCCGGAGGCATGTGCTTTACAAGACAACCATCACAGCGGCGTCCTCTAAAAAGAGGATGTGCTATGAATTTATGGGGTAAATACTCAAAAACTTGAAAGTCTACATCGTTCAAGAAAGCTATGACTGCTGTGGTGTCAAAGAATGCTTCACCAAGAAACATTGCTGGGTGGAGAGGAATGTGCTGCCGATATACAAGAGGAAAATGTCTTTCTCTCGGCTTCGGATTCCCGACACTCCAGGAGTATATGGAGAACGGTCAGCCTCTCACCAAATCTACCACACGTTGGAGGCTCATTTCCAGTCAGTGAAAAATTGTGGGTGCCATAGGTGTGTCCTATCCTGAGTCGACAGAATAGGACATCAGTACGTCGTGTTTTCGTTTTCGTGGGCCAGAAACCTAACTTTCTCTTAATCAAGTGAAGCTTATTCTTAGTTTCCATGTCCCATAACCGTTGCCAGTGGCTTCGCAGATTCTTCAGTAAGAGAGGCTTCAAATCTGTGACAGGGACAGCAGCCGTAGGAATAATTGCTTGCGAGGTGAGTGATGCAGCCATTGCATCAGCTAGTACATTCCCCGCAATGCCTCTATGGCCAGGTACCCAGCATATAATGACATGCTGGTTGGATATATACGCTCTACATGGAATGGAACAGAGCTCAACAAGTACCGGGTTTTTGTGTTTACAGTGTGACTTCAATGCTCTTACGACGCTTAAGGAGTCTGTGAATATAGTTCTTTTTGAAGATTTGATTTTCTTATATGTTTCACAGCTGACAATAGTGCGTGAGCCTCAGCCGTAAATATACTTGTTTCAGGGTGCAGTGCACCGGATTCTGAGAAAGATGGACCAATGGCTGCATAGGACACCCCGGCATGCGACTTAGAAGCGTCAGTGTAAAACTCTGTGCACGAGTACTTGTACTGTAGTTCTAAGAAATGCATTTTAATATGTGTCTCTGGCGCATGTTTAGTGATCTTTACAAAGGATGTGTCACACTCTATCAGCTGCCAATGCCATGCTGGCAACAATTTCGCTGGTGACATAAGACAATATTCAAGCACCGGAACGCGCATTTCCTCACTAAGGTTCCTCGCACGCAAAGAGAACGGTCTTCTCGCGGCAGGTCGGTTATGGAAGAGCATGGCATCGGTCATATCCTTCACGCATGAATAAGAGGGGTGTTCAGGATTTGAATTTACTTTGAGGGAATATGTAAAACTGCTTTCTGATCTGATCTTTCTGAACTGATCTCTGAAGATGGAGTGACCATACATTTTCTTCTGCATAAAGGCTTTGTACGGGGCTTGTCCTGAAGGCTCCGGTTGCGAGGCGGATTCCTAAACGATGGACAGGATCCACCATCTTTAAAGCACTTGGTGTAGCGGACTGATATATTATAGCTCCGTAGTCAAGACGTGAGCCAACACGACACCTACACAAGTTCAAAAGACATTTCCTGTCACTGCCCCATGTTGTGCTTGATAGAAGTTTCAATAAGTTCATTGTCTTGAGACACTTAGCCTTCAATTATTTAATATGTGGGATGAATGTCTGTTTCGAGTCCAATATAATGCCGAGAAATTTTCGCTAGGGCGCGTATCGGTAATCTGCTACCAGAAAGCTCAATAGAAGGACATGATACTATTCCTCTCTTATTGTGAAAAGAACGCATGTACTTTTCTGTGGGCTCAACCTAAAACCGTTTTCTTCAGCCCATTTTGCCACTTTATTTAAGGCATGCTGGACATGTCGTTCGCAGATAGTTAAGTTGCACGATTTAAAACCCAGCTGCACATCATCTACATATACAGAGTATGACATTGTTCGTGGGATAGCCATGCACCAAGAATTTATTTTCACAATAAAGAGTGTGTAGCTTAGCACAACACCTTGTGGAACCCCAGTTTCCTGGGTGAAAGACCTTAACAAGGCATGGCCCACCCTAACACAAAATGTGCGGTTAGAAAGGTAACTTTCAATGATCCTTACCATACTCCCGCGGATACCCATAGCGGAAAGGTCTCGAATAATGCCGAAGCGCCATGTGGTGTCGTATGCTTTCTCCAAATCAATACATACGGAGAGATAAAACTGTTTGTTATGTTATGAAGTTAGGTATGCCACGGCATCGTCTATATTAAAATCAGAAATGTATTCCTCCCCTAAATATGGGAGTTGTCGAAGATGAAGGCATCCCTTATATTTCCCTCAATGCGGACAAGGTGATCTACAGTCGATCTGCCTTCTCTGAAACCACATTGGTGAAGATCTAGTAGTCCATTGCTCTCAAGAATATAGATTAGGCACCGGTTTATCATCTTTTCAAAGAGCTTGCAGAAACAACTTGTCAAAGCGATAGGCCTGTAACTACTAGGTAAGGACGGGTCCTTACCTTGTTTCAGTATGGGTATTATTATAGCTTTTTTCCAAGATGATGGAATATACCCAGCGGCCCACATGACATTAAAAAGTTAGAGAAGTGCTTTCTGTGTTTCAGGGTGCAGATACTTGACCATTTCATATATGATGCGGTCACCACCTGGTGCTGAGCTGTTACAACAAGCAAGAGAATTTTTGAGTTCAGCTAAACTAAACAGGCGGTTGTAATCTTCATAATGGACACATTTCCGATCAAGGGGCTGTCGCTCTGCACGTTCTTTGAACTTGAGGAATGATTGCGTGTAATGAGATGCACTGGAGATATAGGCAAAGTGTTCACCTAGGCAGTCTGCCTTGTCTTCCAGGCCATCTTCTTGTGTACTTAATAAGGGCAGGGGGTTCGTCTCCCGGACTTTTAGATTATTTACGCTATTCGACACCTTTGCCTCGTCTTTGTAAGAATTTATTCCACCTATGTACCACTCCCAGCTCTCTCTCTTTGCACGTCGGCGTGTTCTCCTGCCTTGTGGTTTGGCCTGTTTAAAATTAGTAAGATTTTCAGTTGTTGAAGACTTGCGAAGCAATCCCCAAGCTTTGTTTTGATTTTTGCGTGCTTCTCGGCATTCGTCATTCCACCAAGGGATGCGACGGTTCTTTGCCAGTCCGTTAAATTGAATAATGCATTTTGTTGCAGCGTCAATAATAAAACAAGTTAGGTATGCCACGGCATCGTCTATATTAAAATCAGAAATGTATTCCTCCCCTAAATATGGGAGTTGTCGAAACACTTCGCAGCTTGCTGATTCGACGTTCCATCGAGGAAAATGGGGCGAGTATGTATCTGGTTTTGTTAGATTTAATGTAATTGGGAAGTGGTCACTCCCATAGGGGTTCTTGAGAACAGACCACTCCAGGAACGGAAATAATGAGCTGGAAGCTATGGTCAAGTCAATGGACGAGTACGTTTGATGTGTAACATTGTAGTACGTTGGTTCCTTTTTATTCAATAAACATGCACCTGAAGAAAATAGAAAGTTTTCTATCAGGCGTCCACGTGCATCGGAACGAGTGTCGCCCCACAGGGGGCTATGTGCATTTAAATCACCAACAACTATATATGGCGGAGGAAGTTCATCGATGAAGGTTTCAAACTCTGTGTTAGTAAGACGACAAGAAGGGGAGACGTACATCGAACTAACCGTGATTAGCTTACCAAAGAGCACAGCTCGTACAGCAAATGCCTCGACGGGGGTCCGGAGATTTACTTGCTGACATGCTACGCCCTTATCGACTATTATGGCTACACCCCCCGAGGAGGTGAGTGCATCATCACGGTCTTTGCGGAAAATGGCATATTGCCTAATAAAGTTGGTCAGTGTTAATTTTAGGTGTGTCTCTTGAACACACAGGAACTTGGGATTGTGTTTGTGCAGGAGTTCTCTAATGTCGTCGAGGTTATGGAGAAGTCCTCTCGCATTCCATTGTAGTATTTGTGTATCCATTATGCTATATGTGTAGGGTGCTGTGTGTTTAAGAGACTAAGATTGATTCACGAGCCCTTTGCAGGTGCCGTGACGGGAGTTTTGTCTTTTCTGGAGCGGTCGAGTGATGCTCGCCGCTTTTTAGGTGCTGGTGGCGCCATCTGGATGGTCGTTTGGTCCATCGCCTCTTGCGAGGCGATGGAGACGCGCTCTTCCAAGCGCTTTGTTTGACGAGAAGGCCGCGGCACGTTGGACGAGGCCTTTGGGGGCACCTGCCCGGAGGTGGATGGCCCCTTCTGCTGGGGTGACGGAGCAGCGCTAGCTGCAACCGCCGCGGGGGCAGGTGGCGTAACTGCCGACTCACTGCTTGTGGGTCGGACAGTTGCCGGAAGCCGTTGTGGCGCTGCCTCCTGACGCGCCACATCGGCAAAGCTGTCTGGCAGGTTGGACACCCGCCTACGCGCTTCTTTGAATGAGAGGTTCTCCTTTACTTTAATTGCTACGATTTCTTTCTCTTTTTTCCAGGATGGACAAGACCGCGAGTATGCCGCTTGGTCCCCATCGCAGTTTACACAGTGTAGAGGTTTATCGCAGGATTCAGTGGGGTGTTTGTGTGCACTGCAATTAGGACAGGTCAATCGGCCTCGGCAGTTTTGCGAGCTGTGGCCGAATACTTGGCACTTGAAGCAACGGAGAGGGTTAGGTATGCAATGCCTTACTCGGATCTTAATATAACCTGCTTCTATTGTTTCTGGTAGTACACTGGAGCCAAATGTCAGAATTGGGTGTTTGGTATTGATTTATTTCCCGTCGCGCCTGATTCTAATTCGTTTTACGTTGATAATATTTTGATCCTTCCGCTCTTCCAATAGCTCAGCCTCGGTCAGGTTCATTAAGTCGTCCTCAGAGATCACACCACGGATGGTGTTCATGGTGCGGTGTGGGGTCACTGAAACAGGAGTGTCCCCAATAGACA
Source organism: Dermacentor albipictus (assembly GCF_038994185.2). NCBI lineage: Eukaryota > Metazoa > Arthropoda > Arachnida > Ixodida > Ixodidae > Dermacentor > Dermacentor albipictus. The sequence goes on from NW_027225569.1 coordinate 14,016,485, forward strand.
CTAGGTTACTTAGTTTTTGGTACTGTATTTTGTCACACAGTTCTAAGAGGAGGTCGCCACTTGCTAGCCTAGATGCATTACAACCTGGGCCAATAGTTTCAGTCAGGCATTTTAACGCGACAGCGTTAAGGTGCTCGTGTCGCAGAAAAGCCGGTGTCGTCGGCGTCGGTGTCGGCGTCGTAGGCGTTGGCCGTGAGCGATAAATCCCAATAGGCACTTCATGAATAAAAAACAACTTGAAACATCGGCTGGGTGGGAATCGAACCAGGGTCTCCGGAGTGTGAGATGGAGACTCTACCACTCAGCCACGAGTTCGATGCTTCAAAGCGGTACAAAAGCATCTCTAGTGAATGCGGTGTTGCCTTAGAAACGAGCTGTTTTTAAGGCTCAGGCGTGCGTCCCTTGCTCAGGCGCACATTTCGTTGCCGCACCGAACGCGGTGCTGTTCGACGCTCACCGCGTCCGATGCGGGGCGCGTAGTCGCTGCGCCGTAGCCCACTGTCTTACACCCCTTGGCGGGTCGACGGGAACGCTGTCGCGTTCCACTCTTGAAGGCGAAGCTTAAGCGTCCTCCAATTTTTGAAACCAGGAAAAGCGAGATCATTCTCGTTGTCTTCCCAGGTTTCTCGGAATGAATGACTTGATAGCGGGGAAAGTTTTCAGTGTGTCGCCCAAAAAATTTGAATACTTCTTCGGTGCGCCTTCGCTTCTGAGGGCGATCAGGGAGTTTCGGAAAGGAATAATCCATAAGGGAATATTCAGTTTTCCGCAGTAACGGCAGCCGCCCACCATGGAGCCAAACAAGGGGACGCCACAGGTCTTATAAAGAAACAAGTCCTGCGGACGCCAACTCTACGTTTCCGCTATAACCAAATATGTACAACCAAGGTTGTTTGCAGCACAGATGGTTAACCCTTGCTACCAGGAAGCTCGGAAGTAATAAAGACATAAGAAGAAGACAGGAAAGGTGGAAAGTAAGGGGAAGACGAAGATTGGAGATAAGGACAGGAAAAGGCAACTACCGATTTCCCCCGGTGGGTCAGTCCGGGGGTGCCGTCTACGTGAAGCAGAGGCCAAAGAGGTGTGTTGCCTCCGCGGGGGGGCCTTAAAGGTCCGAACACTCAGCATCGGCTCAACCTCCAGGATCCCCCTTTCCCCGGACACGGCTAAGCGGCGCACGGTTAGACGCGGGAGAGTCCAACCCTCGTGTGCTCGGGTACGTGGTGTCGCAACACACCAAACGCCTGCTGACGCAGACGCCCCTGCGGGGCCGGCTATTGTGAGTGTTTATATTACAGTCAGCAAAATTAACTGTCATGGGGTTTCCCTCACTTGCCGGTCTATATATTCGCAGATACAAAGCGGTGATAAGTAGGATGACCTGGTATATTAGATTCATAGAGCCAAGTTACTCGCTCGTTCAGGCTGAAGTTTCGTCCAGAGCTGGAAATGTGTTATGGCTTTTGTTTATTACCACAGTTGTGTTAATCACATGCTGTATTGTCTAGAGCAGGTTCAATGCGAGCATTGTGTGCAGCTACGCCATTAAAATATTGTGCCTCAAGACGGCGGTGGTGCAAGCTGTCCTGGTTACGGCAGACACAATTTCTTCACTATAGCCCCCAGAGATGGCGTCACTGTACCGCTGCGGCGGAATCGACATGATTTGATGGCGTAGTTGCAGGCGATGACCGGATTGACTTTATTATGGAACAAACAAACAAGCTATTCACATAGGCGGGTTCATAAACTAAACCGATAAAGAAAAAGCCCAGCTTAGAGCTAAACTTCAACGCGGATGATGAAGTGGTTTAGGTCAAAGAGTCGTATAAACGTGGCTATCTCATTTCGGTTGCACACAATATGCACCTATGCGAGTCAATGGCCTGGTCGATGGGCGCCTAGTTAAACATCCACAAAGGGTGCGGCTGCCCAGTAGATCTGCGTGATCTCGATGGAACTCGCAATGCAGCATGCCGAGTAGTGGGTCTCGCTGGAGCGTCGCAATTGTTTGTTTTCACTGCCGAGTTTTGCTTTACTGCAATGGCCCACTCTTGCCGAGTCGGTTGGGCCTTGGTGTCCGAGCGTTCGCAGAGAAAAAGGACGTGCGTTAAGACGCTAATGTGTTTGCCCTGACAGTTTCGCACACTTGATTACTGAACTGCCCTACGTTGCTTGCACAGCTCGCATTTCTCCCAGAGAGTTGTCGTCTTCTTTATATGCAGCGTACATCCTTCGACGAGTGCCTCCGTTGTATTATTCGGGCGTCTTGATGCGGCTATCTCTTTCTATCTAGCCCCACTCCCCCTTAGCCACGTTCCTGAGGAGAAAGCAGGCATTTTGCCTCTTGCCATGATTTCCTGCAATCCTGATATTTTCCTTTTGCTCCTCTGTTCGTGCATGTGATTCCATTTTTACAGACCCAGGTAATAATAATAATAATAATAAAGATGATGATGAGGTATTCATTATAGTGTTCAGAAACAGCTTCAAAGCATTTTCAGTGGCGCACATAAATAGCAATACACAATACCATACGTAAAAAAGTACGAATGTGATCGGCAAACAATTCGAGGTGGAGAAACAAATAGCGTAAAATAAAATAAGGAAGGGGGCGTAAAACAAGAGGTAATCGTACAACATGATTATCTACACATGTGCAGAAAACACAGACAATCGACTGCGTATATATGAATGCAGCCAGAATCCGTCATATTAAAAATGACTGTGCCACTGAAATGAATTCTGCGGCTTCAGAACCGTGAGGTTCTTCTAATTCACGTGAATTCATGAACTCACTCCCCATAAAGAGTGCTTTATGTCATAACGTTTCTCCTGCAAGAAAGTCACCTTTAAAGAAGACGCATGCTTAGTGATAAAGACGGGCGCGAAAACCGGCTACCACCGAATGTTGGTGTTAAGGGTTCATGGTCTAAGAGCAGCCGGGCATTATAATAAGAAAATATTTATACACGTTAAAAACATTCATCATCATCATCATCATCATCATCATCCTGATAAGCCTGTTTTATGACTACTGCAAGACGAAGGCTTCTCCATGTGACCAACAATTACCCCTGTCCTGCGCCAACCGATTCCAACTAGCGCCCACAAAGTTCCTAATTTCATAGCTCTACGTTATCTTCTGCCGTGCTCGACTGTGTTCCCGTTCTGTTGGTACCCATTCTCTAAACCTAATGGTCCAACGGTTATCTAAGCGGTGCGTTACATGACCTGCCCGGCTGCATTTCTTTCTCTTAATGTCAAGTAGGATATCGGCTATACCCGACTTCTGTTTGACCAAAGCTACTCTCTTTCGGTCTCCTATGCATGACCACCTTCGTTCCATCGCTCTTTGCGCCGTCTTTAACTTGTTCTCAAGTTTTTTTGTCAGTCTACAAGTCTCTACCTGATATGTCAGCACTGGTAAAATGCACTCATTGTACACCTTCCTTTTCAATGTAATGATACGCTTCCAGTCAGGTGCTGACAATGTCTGCCGCATGCGATCCAACCCAATTTTATTCTTGTATGAGTTTTATGCTCATGATCAGCGTTCCCTGTGTTTAATTGACGTAGGTAAACGTAATTCTTAACACTCTAAAGGGTGACTGGAGATCTTGCACTCTTGCTCCCTCTCCCGGCTATTCATCATTATCTTTGCCTTCTGCATATTAATCTTCAACACCCCTCCCGCATTCTCTGTGTTAAGGTGCTCAGACATGTGTTGCAATTCGTCTGCATTGTTGTTGAATAGAACGTCATCGGCTAACCGAAGGTTGTCGAGATATTCGCCGTCGTTCTCTACGCCTAAGCCTTCCCAGTTCACTAGCTTGAATACTTCGTCAAAGCACACAATGAATAGCATTAGAGAAAATGTGTCTCCCTGTCTGACCCCTTCCTTTATAGGCATCTTCCTGCTTTACTTGTGAAGAATCAGGGTAGCTGTAGAACCTCTAAAGATATTTTCCAAAGTATTTACGTAAACGGTCTGTACTCCTTGATTACCTGATGGCTGTATGACTGCTGGTATCTCTATTGAATCAAATCCATTTTCGTAATCTATGTGAAAGCCATATAGAGAAGCTTATTGTACTCTGCAGATTTCTCGATAACCTGATTAAAGACATGGATGTGATCAATTGTAGAGAATGCCTTCCTGCAGCCAGCCTGTACCTTTGGTTGACAAAAGTCGAGTGTTGCCCTTATTCAATTGGAGGTTATTTGGGTTAATATTTTATATAATAATGGGAGTAAGCTAATGGACTTATAGTTTTTTTATATTCTTTCACGTCTTCAAGTTTTCAAGTTTTGCATTATTCCAGTTTGCTAAGACCCTTGCAGTCGATGGACATTTCGTATAAATAGCCATCTGTTTTCCAAGCAATATGTCTACTTCATGTTTGTTTATATGGAATGTTATTCCATCTTCTCCTGCCGCTTTTCCCCGTTTGATGTCTTGCAAGGTCCTGCGGACCTCATCTCTAGTCATAGGAGGAGTTTCTGTAACCTGAACTCAATCAGAATAAATCGATCAAAATTAGCATGCACGCGGATGATATCAACATATGGCTTAAAAGTGGGAGTGACGCAGCCATGGAACTTAAACTAGAGATAGCGGCGAATAAGGTGGAAGAATGTGCGGCCAGTAGAGGCTTGGCGTGCTCGCTACAGAAATCGGAGCTATTAATCCTTTAATAGCTCCGATTACTCCGATTTAATAGCTCCGGGACACGCTGGGAGTAGTAGACCCATCAATGCTTTCGTAAACGGAAATGAGGTTCCCGAAGTGGAGTAAATCAGAACTCTGGGCATGTATATCTAGAGAAATGGATACAACCTCATGACAAACAAGTTAGAACGATACGCGGCGCAGGTCACGGTGATCTTTAGGAGAGTTGCACTCAAAGGCAGGGGCTTCCAACAGAACATCCACCTCGGACTCATGCAAGCCTTCATTACCAGCCGAATAACGTATGCCACACCGTATCTTGTGTTTAAATGAGAAGAAAAGGAGAAAATAGATGCGATAATTAGGAAGAGCGATAATTAGGAAGAGCGAATTAGGAAGAACCTCAACAGTCCGCCTTCTCAAAATGGGGTTCACAACATGCTAGTTGAGCTCACTGCTCGAGGCAGTACGAGTGTCTCAGTTGGAAAGATTAGGCCAGTCGAAAACAAGGAGAAAAATCATGGAATGGGTAGGAATCCCATGTGACAGGGGTGCCCCGACTGGCAAGAAGGACATTTCGTTGGACGAGCGTAAACGCTTCCGATTTGCCCCCCTACCTAGAAATATGCATCCTATCTACAACAAAGAGAGGAGAGCTCACATATTTAAGGCTCTACTAAATAAACTTAAAAGCACCGCGGCTCATAAAGTAGCTTACGTGGACGCCGCTTACGGCGCATACGGGGCTGCGGTATCGACGGTGGTTAATGGCGACAAGTGCGTTAAGATAGTGTACTCCACGTGCACAAGGGACGCATGTACAGCCCAGTAGGTTGCAGTAGCGCTCGCTTGTGCGGGTAGAAAAGCGGGAGTCATAATGTGGGATAGCAAATTAGCTATCCCAAATTTCAGCAAAGGGAGAATCTCGGAGGAGGCCCTCCAAATTCTGCTCAAAAACCCTCCTTGGAGGGACATAACTATTATTTGGGTTGCGGCCCATGAAGAAGTTCCTAGGTAACGAAGCTGGTCACGATCTTGCGCGAGCACTCTACCACCGGGCAAATATAGAGCAGCCACTTCCAGGGGTCAAAGATAGCATAATATTTTTTTAATTGCGGGATTTTACGTGCCAAAACCACTTTCTGATTATGAGGCACGCCGTAGTGGAGGACTTCGGAAATTTCGACCACCTGGGGTTCATTAACGTGCGCCTAAATCTAAGTACACGGGTGTTTTCGCATTTCGCCCCCATCGAAATGCGGCCGCCGTGGCCTCTATTCGATCCCGCGACCTCGTGCTCAGCAGCCTAACACCATAGCCACTGAGCAACCACGGCGGGTAAAGATAGCATAATCACGCACAAGGCAATTGTAGATCATTACAAAGGCGAAAGAAGAATCTTTCCGCCTCCGCATCAGTCTCTCTCTCTAGAGGACGCTCCCATTTGGCGGCGCCTCCAGGGAAACACTTACACATCACCCTATTGGATCTCCTTAACTCAGACGAGGAACTCTAAGGGTGCCCTATGCAAAATTTGTAAGGAGAAAGGTACGCTAGACCATGTAATATGGGAGTGTGCTTGCTCCCCAGGGGCCAAGGAAAAACTTGAGTGTAGAGAAGCCTGGGAGGCCTTGCTCTAGAGCGAGGCTGAAGACGATTAGCTTCGAGCAATCCGCCTGGCCGTTGAGACCGTGAAGACTCACTGTCCTCAACGCGCGGGGACTTCTTCGTCCTCCTCCCCTACGTGCTTGTACGTTAAGAGGCGGGCACTCCAGCTCGGTGGAATAATAAAGTTTTCAATCAATCTATCTATATCCTGTTCATTATTGTTTCGAATGGAGTAGTCATGAGTCCTCTGAGCACTACTGCACAGGTCAATAGAGAATTCTTCCACTGCTTTTATTACACCTTTGATATTGCTGATGATATTACCCTGCTTATCCTCCAGTGCATACATGCCAGTGCATGCCAAGTTTCTATTTCACTGATTTCAGGCTGCGTCCATATTTTACGTCCTCTTCAGTCTTTCTCACGTTACAATTTCGAATATCGCTTATTTTCGCCTTGTGGATCAGTTTTTATAGTTCCGTGAATTATATCTGATCTCTAGAGTTGGAGACTCATTATTTGTCGTTTCTTTATTAGGTCCTTAGTTACTTGCGAGAGCTTTCCGTACTGGTTGCCTTGGTGCCTCGCTTCCCACTTCCATTGCTGCCTCTCCAGCCCGCCTAGTTACAGTTTCATTATTTACCTCTATGTCATCTTCATCTGTCTGTTCTAAGGCAGCATATTTGTTTGCAAGTACCGGCCTGAATTTGTCTGCTTTTACCCTTACTGCCTCTAGGTTGCTCAGTTTCTTCTTGACCAATTTTACTTTTCCCTTCTTCAATTTGACGTGAATCCCAGCCCTCACTTACCTATGATCACTGCACCTTACCCTACCTAAAACTTCTACATCCTGCACTATGCTGGGATCAGCAGAAGGTATTATGTTAAAAACATTTATAATGACTCATTTCTTTCATTTGCTAACGACTGGTCGGGAAGAAAGGGGCGAAATTGCGATACAGATGCCTTCGGGAATGAAGGGGAATGAAGTTGTTTGTTTTCTTTAGTGAGACTGGGCTACCGAAAGTCTACTTTCCTCAAATAAGTGTCGATGCGACATGATTTTAAGGCGATGTCATAATTACTGCCGATTAAAATATAACGGGAGAAAACATCGATCCCGCGGTAATGTCACTCAAGCGGGAAACAACCAACTTCTAGTCCTCTTCGGAATTGTTGCAGTATGAAACGTTAGCGCTTCTAAGACAGGAAGTTTCTCAACCACGTGCCATAAACGCTGCCTTTCTACGGTCATCCTCTGCTCCTGCTGCCAGTTATGCGCGCATGCTTATTTTCGCAACGTCCCACCGAATACTTCGAAGTCAGCCCTTTATCCCAATAATTCACGTGAAAAAGCTTGTATGGCAAACATCCTTGTTGTTATCAGCAATATGGTGTCCGTAAAGGATACGTTTTGCCCAAATCAAACGCAGTGTCGTATATTCATTACTCAGTGCACTCTGCAGGGATTTCTACAGAAATGAACGGAGCCCAACTGTTTTTGAAGCGTCTTCCAGTCGCTAGCAGTTCCACTGGCAGTGGATGATGGAACTACAGGTGTAATGCACGTGCTCGTCCGTTTGCGAAGATAGAGCGGCAGAGGGTTGATAACGAAATAACGCGAATGAATGGCGAAGTACGTCGGATTTGAAGCAACGCAATCACGGCGCGCATTATAGCTGTCTGGGAAGAGAATAAAGAATGATTACAAAAGACGAATAAAAAAAGAATGACGCGAAGACTACTGTAGAAACTTTTTATGCGCAGTTGGCGGACAATAATTTAACTCTCTCTGATTGGTGGCGCGGGAAGGCGCGCGCAAATTCACCGTGGCAGTTATGTAGGGTTGTCTACCTGACGGGGAAAACGAAGTGGCAATTCGCGGTCCTAAAACGGGTACGAGTGATTTGCTCCTACACCTAGCAGCCGGCAGCTTTTGGCGGCGAAATAAGAGCAGCACACTTGCCTTTTTGTTGCGGGCCTACCACGCATGCGCACTCGAAAGAAAGGGACGCACTAAGGGGCCAAAACAAGCGTACGATGTGTGAGCTCTGTGCCCCTAAATTAAGGAAAACTTGATAAGTCTTGCCACTCGAGAGGTTCCAGATTACATAATTATCTGTAACGCCTAACCGAGAAAGGGTGAAATCTTTCCGGCGTATTGTACATTCGCAGCCCCTCACACACATGGTGACCAATACCACTTTTGACTTCAATAAGTTATACCTGATATGACATAGTAAGCTCTGTCAAAAGCTACTACACCTGGCTCGGATGGAGAAATGTACAGCCGAGCTACCCCCATCTCTCTCTGAACAACCCGTGCGAGGCTAACTCCAGGCTTCAGCTGCGCTTGCGTCACGCCTGGTGCGACAAGGGAGCCATCTGCGTACGCTATACACGCCCGATCTGCAATGGCTCCTTCTATAGCGAAGCACTTAAGAGCTACTTCCCCCAGGATTTTCGCCGTGTCAATTCAAAACTATCATCATCAGGATTGGCTCCAGCGTCGTCGTATTCTTGCCAGCTGGCTCGTTGGAACCCCTCGGCGCTAACGCGTGAACGCGGTCGTACCAGTGCTCCCGCGTTCGTCGTCGTTGTCATTAACTATGCTATTAATTGATTATTGAATTCGTCAATTATTTGTGAAACACGAGGCTGTAATCACTTATACAGCGAATTACAGCGAAGTTGTTAAGGGCTAGTTCCCCCAGAAACGTGTTCGTGTGTATACACAAAACTTCTCATACGTGGGCCAATCTCGAAGATATATAATACCGAGCCGACCTGCGGCAGAGTTACGCAGGCGTTAGGTACTCCCCATACGTGGGCCAATCCCGAACACATCGAATACTGAGCTGACCTGCGGCGGATGTACACAGGTGTTAAGCATGCCCCATACGTGTGCCGATTCCGAAGATAGTGAAATGACGGGCTGACCCGCAGCGGAGGGGAAGCAGGCGTTAAGCAATTCCTATGCGTGGGCCGGTCAAGAAGTGAGTGCAATACCGGGCCGACACACGGTGGAGATGATGCAGGCGTTAAGCACTCCCCATACGTGGGCCGATCCCAAAGATAGTGGAATTGCGGTCCGATCCGCGTCTGAGGTGCAACTCGCTATTAGCGGCCCTTATTGGCGGACTGCACCCAGGTTCGCTGGTGATCCTTCTTCACAGAGTTCACAGAGTGGAAGGGCACTGGCTTTTTCTCTACGCAAGGATTTCAAAGTGAGCTGCGTGGGTTGTCATCGTTGCAAAGATATGTGCGATAATGCCATAGCATGTTTTCGTTACACCACGGTCTCAGGAAGTGACATCTTTTGACCGTTGCTAAAGGCGTTCCTCGCTAAAATGAATTCCATGTCTTCTGTACTGCCTGCTTGAAGAAATGAGCGTTACGAAGACGCAGTCTAAAGTACGAATATGTACGACGGACAAGGCGGCTTGTCCGTTGTACATGTTCCTCTTTTAGTTCGCGTCTTCGTAGCGCTCATTTCTTGAAGTATGCAAAACGACCTCGCCCACACCAAGCTTGCGCGGCTTCATATTGCCTGAGTTATCGATTACGCTTTAATAGCTGCTTACTATTTAAAGTTTACCTAGCCCTGAGCTGCCGGTTAGAGGAATAATCAGTCGCCCATGCAAATTAAAATATACCGAGTGCGGAAGCCAATACGTGTACACAGCACTTATTTCACTAGTAGCTGCTATGGAATGATTATGCATATATCGTGATTATTCCTGTATGCAAAATAGGTTGTTTCGTTCAGCATTCCTATAGCACTGCTTTTCACATAGTCATTGACTGCTGTTGTCCAATTCTATGACGCAATGACTCTAATGGCTCTGTTCAGCCGTTGTATGTAGTGTGTTGCGCAATATTCTCACGTATCAGTACAAGCATGCACTACACACATTTTTTCTCATGCAAAACTCTATCCAAAGCCTTAAGTGTATTGAAATATGGCATGTATAGCATATCGCGCAAGCTTATCACGCATTTTCAGCGAGACAAGTTTTTACTAATTTCAAAGATAAAGATTAAAGTGCTCAGCTCTCAAAACGGAGTGTTCTTTTTTTTCAGTCATTGAATATTTTGTTTCCCGAGCACACCTTCGGAATTTACGAACTCAAGGTAAAAGGATATTGAAAATGCATGCACGTTGAATCAAACGACAAGGGCTTGAGTGATGTTGACAACGTAATCTTTATGGCGTCCGGGGAGCTTAGAAGGCTTGTCAGCAGAATTTAGTGCCATGTCACCTTTTTTTATGTTCAGGAAATTTCCATGGGAGGGCTTGTTGGACTCATTTTAGAGAGAAAAGCATGTGTTAGATATCTTGAAAATCTACGTTATTTGGCGCGAGTAAAAAGAAGTCGACATTGACACTGCTGTCAGTGGAGCCAAACACAGCATCTTCGTTACCTAAAAGCTACGTTACACAGCTCCCAAAGATTTCCTGGCTGAGGGCAGGATACATTGCGTTAAAGCTCATCAAATTTTATGTGGAGCATGCTGTTCAAACACAGCTGTAAAAACACACGTAAATAGCTTTGGGCTTTTGACTTAGAAGTACAAAAAGAAAACGCTTTCGTCGTGACCCTCCATGCACATGGCAGAAACCTGTCCCTTGTTGCCGTAAGCATAGGGGAGTTTCGTGGCCTCCAAGATTCGCCAACATACGGCAGCCGAAGAAACAACACTCCTTCAACTGCAGCTCATGTTCTGAAGCTGAACCATGCCATACAAGGGAGATATCGCCAGCTTTACAGAGTTAAAAATTCCAGTTATAAAAAAAACGATGTTTCGCTTGGGTGAAGCATTCAAAGCCATAGTAAGATTATCCGCTGCGCTCGAGATTCTGACGCTGTGTTCTAACTCTAGGTGAGGGTGACAGCGGTTGACACAGCAGGTAGTACAACTGCTTTTACTCAGAATAAATGGAGTCATGCAGCGTTGTTAACAGACGTGTCACAAGGCTTGTGGGCGCCAAAGGAAATAACTAGAAATAAGTAGCTTGACATATCACAATCCATTCCACTCAGTCCAGTGTATGCATTACGGTGCGTCATGCACAGTCATCCTCAACTGAAGCGCAAATTTACTTGCGTGCGACACTCGTGCAAACGGCGAAAGACGAGTCCTTTAGTGTCAGCACTGTAGAGTGGACTCAACGGAACGTGAGTGTGTAGTCTACAGCGGAAGGAATACACGAGGAAGCGTCACGGGACAAACGTGAAGCCTGTTCATAGAAAAGAATATAGAGGACGATTAGGCGTTAGTCGGATTGCTTTATTTGCGTCTCCTGCGACGGATGTCGGAACAGGTTGTTACGGCTCAACATGACCAAAAGCGTTAATTTGACAACGACCACGAGGCAACCACTTCCATTCGTCAGCGCCTATCCCGAAGTCAACGCAGCGTGGGCAGCGTCTGTTGACGGGTCCACAAATGCCACCTCCACCTGTACCAGAAAGTCTGAACTAATAATGAAAATAGTCACCGGCGAATGCTACCGAAGAACGGTCCCGACCTTGGATTCACTTCCATACCATAGGAAGTGAAGTGCGGCAGAGGAATGCCATAACATGTGCGGGATATCGCGACCGATTCGACGATCGCGACTGGCAGCGATATAAACAGCAGACTCCCCAGAGGAGTGGCCTAGGGAAGACGATGGTTTTATAAGTGTTGAGATTTCGTGCAGTGGCGATTACATGTACTGATGTGGACTCAGACCTTTAATGCAGCGGGCTTCCGTATCTGGAAACAACGTGACGAATATAATATACACCTCTCATCCTTCATTCTTACATCCGGACTCATTCATCGATGGGCTTGGGGAATCGTGGCCCGAACGCGTCCTTGATGCGCAAGAAGGAGCACATGTCAGGCGTGGCAAACGCATGCCGAGGGCGGTGAAGGTTCAAGTGTGTGACGCAGTCGAGTATTCGTTATGTCAGTCAGGTAACGCACCGAACCACCAAATGTTACGTGGGTGGGTGTGATGGATCAATGTGCAAGACAGCGGGACAAAAATAGCAAGAAAATGCGAACAGAAATTGAACTATTTCCCTGCCATAGGGAAACAAGGTGCGCTTTGTAGGTTAACCAAGACTTCTTTTTCTGAAGGAACTACTGCATTCAATATTTTATGTATTGCATAACTAAAAAAGCTGAACGAATTAACTTTCCACGCATAAACGTTTTATTAACGAAATGTATGTGATAACGACATACAAATTGACAAGATCAAGATTCGGCGATAAAAGTTAACCAAGTTTTTCAAGACGCTATTACAAGGACACGCGTATTGCTCATTCGCAGCCCCTCACACAGATTGGGACGAAAACCACTTTTGAGTCCGACAAAATGTACCTAAATGCAATAGGGAGCTCTCTCAAACGCAACGATTTCTGGCTCTGACGGAGAAACGTAATGTCGAGGTGTGCCTTTCTCTCTGAAGACCGCGCCTCAGGCTAACTCTAGAGTTAACCTCTGCTTGCGTCCCGCCCGGTGCGTCAATGAGTAAGCTGCGTGGATAAGTTATAGTTGCAAAGATATTAGCGCTAATGCTATAGCATCTTTCTCGTTACACCGTGGTTGCAGGAAGCGACCACCTTGGATCGTTTTTAAGCACATTCGACGCCAAAAAAGAATTACATCTCTTCTGTATCGCCTGATGCATCGATTACGCTATTATAGCTGGGTTACTAGTTAAAATTTCCCTAGTCCTCAAGTGGCGGTTAAAGGAAATAATCCGAAACACAAGCGAATTAAAATATACCGAGCATGGACACCGATGCCGCGTTCACGCAACTTACTTCACTAGTGGTTTGCAGTGAAATGATTGTGCATACCTCCTGATAACTGCTGTATGCAAACTAAATTGTTTCGTTTAGCTTTGCTAATGCGCTGCTTTCCAAATACTCACTGACTCCTGCTGTTCGCTGCTGTGCAGCAATGAGTCTAATAGCTCTAATCAGCGCTTGCAAGTAGTACGTTGTTTAACACCATCATCTGTTGTACGAGTCAGGCAGCGCACACAATTTTTTTTAACGCAGAATGTTGTCTATCGCACTTCGGAGTAGTGTACTCTGACATGTATAGCATATCGTGCTATATTATCACGCGTTTTCAAAGAGGCCAGTTTTTTTGTAATTTATAGTTACAGATTAGGTGCTCGCCTCCACAAGAGTCGTGTTATTTATTTTTTTCAATAATGGAGTATTTTGTGTGAGCGAGCCCCTTGTGAGGAGCTTACAGAATGAACACCCCGTCAGGAGGACTTTGAACATGCATGCGCGTTGGGCGATACTTCAAGGGCTTTAGAGATGTTGAAAATGAAGTAATTAGTCTGGAGGTCTACGGCTTCCGGATAGCTCAAAAGGGTGTTGAGCAGAATTTACACGCATGTTATCCACCATCCTAGTACAGGACGCTTCCGCGATTCTTGTTTTTTTAAGGTTTCGACAGCCTCTCGCGAGAAGCATACGAGACGTTCATGGAATGCCCAAAAGAGCGCTGGTGAAACTGCGGTTAGAGAGAAACGTATATTTTATATATCCTGTGATGCCCACCATATAGTGGTGCAGAAGGCGTTATTCACAACTGGAAGCGGCGAAGTCTTGCAATGTGCGCATTGCCAATGGAGCCAATGAATGCATATTCTTTACCTAAAGGCTACGTTACACTGCCCCCAAAGATGCCCTGCTTGACTGCACGTTAGCTTTCTAATGGGTCGCGAAATCTTTTCTGGAGGCTGCCGCGGCAGCAGAATTGTAAGGCCTCCCGCCAATAGCTTGGGCCGTTTAGCAAAGAAAGAACGAAGAAAACTATTTTGTCAAGACTTTTGCGTCCACATAAGAGATACCTATTCTCCCTTGCCGTAAGCGTTGTGGCGTTACATTATCTCCGAGGTCCGCCAACACGTGGCAGTAGCACAATATATACTTGAACTGCAGCTGCAGTTTCAGAGGCTGAAAAGGGCCAAATAAGGCGAGATATGTTCAGCTTTAACATTAAAAATACAATCAAGTAAAAAAAAAAGAGCCGCTGTTTTGCTTGGACGAAATATTCAAAGCGATACCAAGGTTATGCATTGCGTTTGACATTCTCACGCTGAGTTCTAACATTAGGGGAGGGTGACATAGCTGGATGCAGCAGGTTGTACAACTGTAGTTGCAGCGAATGAATGGAGTCTTGCAGCGTTGAGACTGGGCGTGTCACTGTCACAACGCTGGCGTGTTGATGAACGCCGGCGGGGTTGTTACACACGTTGCGCCTCCGTGGTGCATGAGACGAGACCGATAGAAAACCGTTGGCACTCGGTCAGCGCCAAAGGAAATGAGTAGATATAAGTAGCTTGACATTTGGCACTTCAGTGGCAACACTGTAGATCCGTCTGAACGAAGCGTGATGGTGCGGTCCAGGGCGGAAAGAAGACACTGCGCTCGCGGACAACTTTCTGTGGCAATGCAGGAAAAACTAAAGGGGCAAATCGTGCACAAGTGAGAACGCTTCTGAAAAGAGTCGCACGTTTTCATCTACGTTAGTTTAGACTCGGGAAGAGAAAACATTAACAATTATTAGCAATACTTAAATAACACAGAACACGCCACTGATTGTAAAGGTTCACTTATTTTGCGGCTCCTCCCCTCAGCGTATGGGCAAACGCGAAATCTCCGCGCACTGAAGCTTCGTCCATTCAGCGTCTGTTCCAAGCACGCAAAAGTACTGTCAAACGCTGCCGGATTACTTGGCGCAGTAACACACGTGCAGCTGCCACGCACCCGTAGCTTTCCCATCGTAGCCAAAGAAAGTTATACGAGAGAGCGACACGTGACAATCGAGAAGCCTAGTCATAAAAAGGAAATAGAGGAGCAGTAGGCCTTATGGCGCGTTCACACTGATACATTCGGTGTTTGGAGCGGCGCGGAACCAGTTCGGTGGCAGTGAGATCCGCCGGAATAGCCCCTTCCGCGCCGACCGCTCCCGGACCGATTTTTGCGGCAGCAGCCGCCGCATTCCCTCACCGCGGACCAATCGGAGCGCGTCTCACGCAGCGATCTGAAAGATGGCGGCCAAGCCCGACGCCCTCGTCATATCGCAGTCTTCGAACTCGTCGGGACATCGAGAATGCTCATCGAATTGGCGCGTAATCGCCCCGTCCCTTTCGACAAGTTCCACACGAAGCACAAGGACTAAGCGACCTGACAAGGTGGCGTGACCAAGGTACGCGCGCTCTTGCAAAGCAGGACGAACCCACCAAGGCCGGTGGCATCGTTTCTTCGGCGAATGCTTCTGCACGTTATGCATCGCCAGACAGGTGCTTGCCAGGACGCTGTTAGGGTTGGCGCCAGGCACCACGTGCAGAGAGAAATTTCAACAGACCATCTCTCACCCTGCATCGTCGAAATGAGGCGTGACTTCGTCTGCTAATGTTTGCGTCGCGCACCTCATGCTGAAAGAACTTTCTCTCACCCGACCTTTTTCCACCAGGCCTCGTCGAAATGAAGCGCGACTTCCTCATTCGCCATGACCATTTCGAGAGTCTGCTGGTCTGGCGGAAGCCCCACAGTGTACAGACCTCTTTTGTGTGCGTGTGCGCATGCGTGTGTGCGCGCCCGCGCACGCACGTGTGTGTGTGTGTGTGTGTGTGTGTGTGTGTGTGTGTGTGTGTGTGTGTGTGTGTGTGTGTGTGTTTGTGTGTGGGCACGCTCGCGCGCGAGTTTAGAGGGACCCTTTCCTCGAACGAATTCTACAGGAGAACTTCCACGAACCCACAACGCGCAGCGGAGACGAACAGGAGTCTACAATTCCAGGAGGCAGGATGGCCTCCTCGTTTCAGCAGGCTCGGTGTGATCGGAGGAGGAGGGGCCCTCTTTCTGTGCTGGTCACGTGACATCGACAGAAGCAAGATCCCTCCCACGATTGTAGAGAGCCTATTTAAGGGGCTCCGAAGTGTTCTTTTATATACTTCATTCTCTTCTCTTCATTTCCACCAACCTTTGAATAAACCGTACAAGTTTCGCACTAGAAATCGTCTCGGCCTTGCTTGGCCACCATGGTCTACCGGATGGCTGCAGCCCGCCGACATCGCCAGGCTACCCAATAAGTAACGTCGGTCGAGCTTCGGTAGGCAGGCGCCGCTACAACTCGGCAGCAGTACGATGCGCTACGCTGGAGTACGCAACAAGGCCTAGCAATGCTGCCTCTTCTGTCTCAGGGTTTATTATTGTCGTTGCAAGCAGTGAAGAAAAGGCCAAATTAAGAACACGCGAACTCTGCCAGCGCGCCGATAACTGCACAGTTTTTATAGGTTGTACTATTCGCGCATGCAATCAAGCTCTCTTGCCTGCCTGCGAGAACGACGACCACAGGCGTACTTCTCCAACAATGCCAGCGTCCATCGTGCCCGTCTACCATCGGGCTTCACACCCTCAGCACGTTCAACCTCAGCTTTGTGGTCTTTAAAACGACCTCAAGGGTATCCTGCGGTTCCAGGGATAAGAAAAAAGACAGACCTGCCTACCTTGACCCTGAAGCAAGCAGCTCCGGATTGTTTGAACACTTTCTACTTTGACTGAGTCCACAAATATATGCTCTTCCACTGATGGCTCTTCCACTGAGACCAGCTCCACCGGCGCAGTGGTTATACCATCACGATCAATTAGCATCCGATACAAGATTTCTAACTTGACAACATCGACCGGGTCGGAGCGTGTTGCCCTCCGAGGTGCCGTTGATAACATTGACAGCCAACCCGCTAGTCGGTGGGCAATATTCTGCGATTCGAAAGCGGCCTTACAATGTCTTCTGTCATCTCTTCGCCGCGGGTCCTGTGAATAACCAGTGTCGGAGATACGAGAAATGCACCATCGTTTGATAGCGAAAGGAGACGACATCGTGTTTCAGTGGCTGCTTGGGCATTGCGGTATCTCCGACAACGACCTCACTGACGAAGCTGCTAGGAAAGCGCACGAAGGAGCAGCCCTCGTTTCTGTACCTTTATCCCGGACCGACGTAGCCCAACACCTAAGCAAGCTAGCACACCGTATGACATTACAGAAGTAGCACACACCTGAATTCACCCAAGATCGATTGCATTCCCTCCACCCCTCAATGCAGCTGCGGCTGTTACCAGGGCTTCGGCGTAATGAAAAAACAATGCTGCTCCGCTTACGCTTGGGCGTCGCATTCAACATATGCATTTTTGATTGGAATGGCTGATAGCGTCGACTGCAATGCCTGCGGTGTCGAGAAAACTATACAACATCTACTGTGCTACTGCTCATCTTTTGAAAACGAAAGCCATGGCCTCTGCACAGCTCTCAATCAGCTAGATAGAACACCGTTCACCTTGAAAGGGGTCTTGGTACCATGGCCTCGCATATCGCAGCTACAAAAAGCCACAAAATCACTGCTGCAATATTTGAAAGCCACTGGATTGAGTCAGCGCCTGTGATCCAGACAAAGTGACCGAACGATATCCCCAGTAGACTTTCTCTTCTTTTAATCTTTCCGTCCCCTTTTCCCTTTCCCTGGTGCAGGGTAGCCAACCGGGCTCAGTGCTGGTTAACATCCATACATTTCCTTTATGATTTGCTCTCTATTGAAAATATTGTATTTTACACTCCCTTCTACAGAGACCAGTGTATGCATTACGGTGCGTCACGGACAGTTATCCTCCACAGAAACTCAAATTTATTTGCTTGCGAAATTTGTGCCAGCTGCGAAGGACGAACGCTGTACGGGCAACACTGTACAGCCGACTTTAAGGAAAGTGAGGGTGCGGCTCATGGCTGAAAGAATACAAAAGGGGGGAGCGTCACGTGATATCCTGAAAGCCTAGGCATAGAAAAGAATATAGAGAAGTAGCCCCACACGCCGTACGAGGGATCGCATGCAAAATGGCACCACGTGATTCCCGCTGGCACATCGGTGAGGTACCACCATGCGATGTTACCGGGGGGGAAGACAGCGTCTTCGCATCCTTGTCTCGTGACAGCTAGCGTTTGGGACGCTGTCTTTGAGGCGACGCCCCTCTTGTGACCAGAGGCGGTCACGGGCGCTACCCGGGGTGCCGAACTGGTCCTTGAGACAGTGGCGCTGCGCTCGAGGTACCGGTTGGCAGACCCGTACGCGTAAGCTCGATGGTAAGGGGAACGGCACACATAGCACATAATTGCAACATAATGCGAGAAATGCAAGCGTAGGAAGCGCTTTCTTATATAGCAAACGGAGTTTTGTTCTTGCCCAATAATTTTACGAATTCATGGCAAGCAGGACCCGAGGCTACTTTTTCATAAACCATTGATACAGACCTTCATCGAAAATTGTTAGAGTCGGATGCTTCAAACATTTCCATAGCTGTCATTGCGCACATACCGCGTAGCTTTCTAGGCTTTTAACCTAAAACTTCATTTGTATTTTCTTAACAGACTTCACACCCTTAATATTTATAAAGCTGTGATGATGCACTTCGTATGTGGCATATACTTTTTATTTTATTACCCGCCGTGGTTGCTCAGTGGCTATGGTGTTGGGCTGCTGAGCACGAAGGCGTGGAGATTGAATCCCGGCCATGGCGGCCGCATTTAGATGGAGGCGAAATGCGAAAATATCCGCCTACTTAGATTTAGGTGCACGTTAAAGAACCCCAGGTGGTCAAAATTTCCGGAGTTTTCCACTACGGCATGCCTGATAATCAAAAAGCAGGTTTTGGCACTTAAAACCCCATAATTAATTTTTTAAAATTTTACTATCTCAAACACAGTGACTAAGTATTTCTTTGTGTTTAGAACTTGTAAATTATAATTTTAAGTGTTTATTTTTGTTACACGTTTTTTTAAGTGTAATTTCTTCATTGTTTATTTCACATGTCTTTCTTTTCCTTTTCGGCCCTACGCCCACTTTACAAAATTCAATTACCTTGCTTTGCTCTCCGCACCGGCAAATCCTCCTCCTCCTCCTCCACTGAGGGTGAAGCAGCGAGGTATTGAGCTCGCAGTCAATTCCTCGCCTTCCTTTGGTACCGCCTAACGAGTGTCAGCGTAGTTCAACATGCATCACTAACTGGGGCGAAATTCTGCTCTTTAACATAAATACCTTAGTTGACTTCAATAAAAAAAATTGAAGGCTTATCAAGGTTAAGCCCAGTGGATGTGAAGCATCCACTGGGCTTAACCTTACCGTATCCTTAGCATTTGGAGGCATCTTGACCGCATACACGCCCGGCGTAAAGACGCTGGCGCGGTTGCGGGCACAGAGACTGACGCGACGGCGGGCGCGCGCCGATTCATCCCTGGCGTGACCTCACATATCACGTGATGCAGCGATGGTGGCGCCGCCACCGCGTCGCGCGCGACGGCGCGAACCGACGCGTGGAGGTCTCCGCCGGGCGAAATCCGACGGCGCGATATGAGGCCCCAT
The DNA here is from genome assembly GCF_038994185.2 of Dermacentor albipictus. Lineage (NCBI taxonomy): Eukaryota > Metazoa > Arthropoda > Arachnida > Ixodida > Ixodidae > Dermacentor > Dermacentor albipictus. The sequence continues at coordinate 14,036,199 of NW_027225569.1, forward strand.
CAGCAGCCGGTGTGACGTCATCACGTGACCTCACATCATGTGATCTCACTTCAGGGTCAATGCTTGCCACCGCCGGGAGGCGACCGACGGCGCGATATGAGGCCCCATCTGCAGCCGGTGTGACGTCATCACGTGACGTCATGTCACGTGACCTACTTGAAGGTCACTTGAAGGTCAATGGTGGCCACCGCCGGGAGGCAACCGACGGCGCGATATAAGGCCCCCTCTGCAGCCTGTGTGACGTCATCACGTGACGTCATGTCACGTGACCCCACTTCAGGGTCAATGGTGGCCACCGCCGAGCGTCGCACGAAGGCCCGAAACCTACGTTAATATGCTTCGCATAAAAATGGCATCTCGTACGCCCCTTCAGTAAAAACACGACAGATGGTCGAGCTACAGAGATTGTCGCCGCTTGGCTCTTTTTTGATCGCTTGTGGACTTTAATATTGACATTGTTTTCACTATCCACGCAAGGTATGGTAATAAAAATGAATATCATCACTTTGGCACTGCAGACGGTTAAAACAGATAGCCTGTTCACCCGGTGTCTTATCACAACGACCATAACAGAGACTTACTAATTGTCTGATGAGTCAATCAAGTCATGGAGTGATTAGATATCGACTGAGTGACTGACTTACCTTCTAGTAAGGAATTAATGAAGCGATGGTTACCACGTACGGGAAGGTTGCGAGGAAAAATATATCCAAAGAAAAGGCGACAGAGCCAGTGAACATTTACTGATTAAAGAGTAAAACCTGGACATGAAGGGCGTTTCGCTAAAGGCGTTTTTTCTCGTGTGCGGTAGTGACGCTATCATACTGGAACCACTCTGCAGACGAGGTACTAGCGGCGTAACCTAAACCTTATACACAAAGGGACTCACGCGGACAAGCGCTAACTTCCAACTATCGGCTTTTGTTTATTGGCAGGATGCATGGGTCCTTTTCGTAACCTGGAGGCTTACGAAAGGGGTTCTTCTTAAGTTGAGGACGACGCAACGAGCTATGGAAAGAAGAATGATGGGTGTAACGTTAAGGGATAAGAAAAGAGCAGATTGGGTAAGGAAAGAAACGCGAGGTATGACATCTCAGTTGAAACCAAGAAAAAAGAAATCGGCATGGGCAGGACATGTAATGACGAGGGAAGATAACCGATGGTCACTAAATGTTACGTACTGGATTCCAAGGGAAGGGAAGCGTAGCAGGGTGCGGCAGAAAGTTAGGTGGGTGGATGAGATTATGAAGTTTGCAGGGACAACATGGCCACAATTAGTGCATGACCGGGGTAGTTGAAGTATGAGAGAGGCCGTTGCCCAGAGTGTGCGTAACCATGATGATGATGATGATGATATACCCAGAGGGAAGGCCGTGACGCGACAAACAACAAAAAGAACTAACAACAAAATAAACCAATGACATGGACGCATATATGGTGCTTTCATGGTTTTCCTTTTTGTGTAGTATTGCTTTCTGAATTTGCTGTTCTTGTTTTTTTGTGTTTTGCTTTTTGTCAAGTCACGAATTTGGCTCAGTGTCTAGAAATAAGGTCAGTGAACAAACGGCGACAGTTGGAAATTAGCGCTTGCCCCCGTTTGCCTCTTTCTTTGTGTGTACGTGTTACTTCGCTCTGCTATGACCTTGATGCAAAACTAACTTCCCCGCCTTTCGCGTTACTAAGCAACATTTCTGCTTCCCCGGGAGTCATTCCTTCTTTGTCAGTGCATCCCTACACATTGATCACCGTCGTCGTCATCAGTGTGTGTCGTAGCGAAATGCTAGTCTACTGCATTCGCGTGAAGCAATTATCTTGTGATATCGAGACCCTGTTTGGTGAGTTCAATCGTCCGACCTGTCATAGCACTAGGATTAACAAGATCCTCAGGACTGACAGGCTTCGGCGGAAAGTAGTCTACACGGAGCCTCGGTACCTAAATTTGCTGCAGGAACAACCCCGCCACCGTGCAAGGAAGCAAAAAATGGCATGATCACTATCCACTTATTGTCCACGCATTCCGGTGACTGTATGTGGAAAGTTGAGTTGACGTAACTCCTAGCGGGCAGATTAGCGAAGCATTCGCCCATCGTCCGTCACGTAGCCGTTTATTCTTATGGCTTCGTTTTGTCTGCCAGCTTTCAATTCCTGTCAGCTACGCTATGAGGCCCGGGATCAACACTGCATATATGGCCTTTCTGAGACCATGTTCCTGTGTGCCCCGCAGTTTCTTCAGTGTGAAGCTTTGTTTTCATTTTTGTTTTATTTTTTAGATTGTTACATGTGGTCTGTGGAAATTCCTGGTTCATCATAGGAAGGCTTGCCGGTGACGAGAAAAACGAACGCCCAACAAGGATGCCCGAGTGATTCATTGCTCGATAGATGGATAGATGAATTGATTGACTGACTGATTCATTGATTCATTGGCTGAAGTTAACGGCTATGCGCAACTCTAGTGCCCCGACAGAAACCGCTGTGAAAGGGTGTGGGATAAATTTTGGCCACTTTGGTTTCATTAACGAGCACCTCAACCTAAGGACTGGGGCGTTGTTTCACGTGCGCTGCCACCGTGGTCGGCAGTCGAACATTCTACCTGTGCTGTCCAGTAGACGGCCATAGCTGCTGAGCCACGGGGACGCTCAGGTGGGCCTGTTCGCGCTGTCGTGCTGTCACGGTCTCTAGGCGCATGCGCAGCCTACGCTTGGACAGCCGGAAGGTCCCAACACGCGCGATGTGGATTTTGTCTCAAAAAGCGACAATGCCCAAAGGGGACGCAGCCTCAGGCTCCGTTGAATCGGCTCTGCCGAAGCCAGGCGTTCCCTGCTTGCATGAGCAGTGTGTGTGCACACACATTTGACGGAAAATAAAGTATAGCCTGAGTAACTCTAGGCTAGTGCCAACATTATGCATTTGGTTCAACTCGTGTACGGAGTGCCTTTCATTTTTCATACTTTGGCTCAAGTTATGTGGGACAACCTGTATATGGGGACACTCGGGGGTGGGTTCGCGCAATCGTGCTGTCATTGTCTGGACGCGAATGCGCAGTCTGAGCTTGGAGAGTCGAAAAATATATCTGCAGACACACAGTGCACGTTTGGACGCAAAAGCGACGATGCCTAAGTAGAAGCAGCGTCACGATCCGCTGAATCGGCTCTGCCGGAGCCAGGGCGGCACCGTTCTCGGTTTCGCTGCTGACTTGATCTTTGCGCGCACACACACACATTAGTGCTGCTGTCGAGCAGCTGTGCGCATTGCGCAGCGTGGTGCACACACTGTTCCCTCGAACAGTAAACGCCAGGCTTAATCTCTCTAATCCTTTCACTATACTTCGAGCTTCACCAATACCTATTGTCTTCTGTCCGTCTCATCTCACCTCGCGACATGCCGCGGTAACACCACTGGCCGACGCTCCTGGTCGCGGCAGCATTGCAATATACACGGCTAGATTCGGCGAGGAGGCCGTTCCCGCAGCCCAGCTGCAGCTGTCAACAGTGCCGCATCGTGTCCCGTCACGTACGCGCTCCGTTATGACACCGTGCGGGCAGTGGGAGTGTAACGCTAAACCTCGCTATCGCTTTCAATGCACCGCTTTACAGCGACACCGGGAGTTTTTTCTTTTACTTGTGGAGGAGCCGGTAGCGCTCAACAGGTGTCAATACTTTCAATTTCCCTTCAATTATCCCGTCAATAAAAATAAATAAATAAATAAGTAAATAAATAAGTGAGGAAACACCATTAGGCGGCAGGCCCAGAGGATCAAGTCGATTTTCCATTGTTATGCAGAAGTGGAAGCTCTCTTGCATTCGGCTTTGACTTGACGGCTTTGACGTCGCATCGAGTGAATAACGCGACAATAAACGACATTTTTAAAAGCGAAGTTCTTGTTCGCGAACCTCGCTAGGTTTCGTGACCGTGGGTGCTGCGGCCTTTATAAAGCGTTTTTCGTTTTGCGTTCGTTTAACGCAAGAGCCTTCGCAGAGCGTCTCCGTGCGCTTGCGTTCAGGTCTCTTAGTGTTTAGTAAAGGAACGCAAACGTAAGGAGACGTTAAGGAACAGGGCGCCGTCTGGTCCATCGTGCCAAACATATCCAAGCCATGACAGTCTATTAGCAACTATCCTGTAGTTTCTATGCCGACGCGTCTCGTTAGGCAAATGTGGACGTAGGAAGAGCCGAACCTTCCTAGAAATTGGATGCGCTATGCACTTTTCTCTAACAGGTAAGATGAGCATGGCAGAAGCGAAAGGTAACTTCAACAGTTACTGGCAAAATATCGAGAGTAAGTATCGGGCGTAGCCGCAAAGCGGGTACGTCAAAATCACCGAGGGTTACTCGAGTGCGTCCCCATTAGATTCCATTGCAGCCAGGTAAGATAGCAATGACGTCATGGATCGAAGTGCACCGGCGTTGTGCGAGCTGAGAGCCGTTGGCGTAGGCATCGCGAGAATTGACGCTCATGCAGGGACCACGGGAGTCGCCACGTTAGAGAACGCCTTCTTTTTGAGCTCACGTTAAAATTACGTACGGTAAGCTAGCCACATAACATACCTTCGTGTAGTCCACGTAAACCATGGAAATCGAATAATGTATGGAGCATGCACATAGAGCACAAGTCGATTTCTGTACTTGGCTGACGTGGTTACATTTGGTATAGCAAAAGCTATTATAAACGTCTCTACTAACGGGCTCATCACAGTGGAACTCACTGAAGTATGGATCAGGGACTGGATCTTGTGACTTCTCTAGCTGGCGTCCCCTTAGCTCTCCCCCCCCCCCACTTTTTTTTCCCTGCTTGTAGTGCAATAGCCATGTTGGAAATCTGAAAAATCAGATTACCAATTAAAATAGGGGCCGGGACGTCTCAAACCACGCTCTCATAATACGTAGGCGGCGCACTGGGAGACTACGAATTGATGTTGACCTCCTGGTGTTCTTTACCTTGCACCTAAATCTGACTGCACGTGCGTTCTTCCATTTCGCCGCCATCGAAATGCGACCGTCGTGGCCTGGATTGAATCCATCATCTGAATCTCAGCACCGCAACTCCATAACTCTGCGACGCTAATGCGGAGGGTGACAAAAAATGCACGGGCCGATCTTGAAGAGGGTACAGTACAAGGCCGCGCCTCAAAGTCAACTCTGTCACGAATAAATTAAGAATGCGAGAAGCTGGCACGTGACGCAAGCGCCAGATGTTTTCAAAGAGCGATTTCGGCGCGAAAGAAGCACGCGTGCGGTCGTGACCTGACAGTTACAGCTTTGGGTGTACGCGACTGCGTGCAGGAAATCGCAAGTTTGTTAAGAGATGCGAGGACTCGAAGCGTCACTTTGACAACTCTGAGTGTGCATAGTCATCCGGGACGCGGGTGGGCGCAGTCGGTGGAATCTCGCAATAATTGCATTGGAGGACGTATGCGTTTACTTATGCATAGCTTGCCCCATGCAAGTTTTTGAACGTTCATTCGTGCCGTTTTTGCGAAATCCCCGTATACAGTTCATTCATTCATTCATTCATTCATTCATTCATTCATTCATTCATTCATTCATTCATTCAGAATTTATTTAAGACAACGAAAAGGTTGTCCAGGGTGACGTGGCAAAAGGCATACTTTGCCTGACGAGGCCACGCCACCCGGATGACAGGCGGCACCACAGGCTACAAAAATCAAGAAAGAGCATTACATAATAGAACACACATTCAATATTTTTTACACAATGCATAAGACATCCTTACAAAAACACAGGCTTTCGGCGGAAAAACAAAACAGCATACTTCAAAGCACAATTCGACCATAGCAGTATTTACAAAACACACTAGTGATAGGTATACGTTCAGTTTTCACCTTTAAGGTTCATTTATGAGCATTGCTTTAATTAACATTTTGTATTTACGTATAGAGGGAGTGCTGCGTACAGTATCCAGAATAATAGGGTATTGATTAATTAAGTCAGGAATTTGCCATCCTAACCTCTGAAAACCGTAATTAGTGCGTACACGAGGTGTTTCCATACATTGTTTCCTAAGTTCGTATGTGCTAAGTTTAGTGTGATAGGTGGTTTCGAAGGTTATTTTGTCTAGTTTGTACTGGCGTAATATTTCCAGACATAATTTGTATGTGTGCAGTTTACTTATTTCTAGTATTCCATAAGACCTAAACAAGGGCCAGCAGCTGCGCAATAACTGTATTTTCCCAATAGCTCGTAACGCCCGCTTTTGAATTGCAAAGAGGGAATCTCGATTTGTTTGTGTCGTCGTTAACCATACAAGGGAACAGTAGCTTAAACGGGAATGTATTAATGAATAGTATATTTGCCGCTTTATGGACGCCGGGAGATATCTCAATTTGTTTAAAATGCCAACCGCCCGACAAAGATCACTTCGAAGCTGATCAACATGCGAATTCCAAGAGAGATTTTCTTGAAACAGAACACCTAGAAAACGAATTTGCGAGCACTGTTTCAGCTGAGTGTTTTCAAAGTTTAAGTTTAGGTTGTCAGGAGCTTTTACACCTTTTGCTCTGAAGAGAATGTATTTGGTCTTACTAGCATTTAATTGCATCTTGTTTAGTTTTAACCATGTACTCAAGCCGGTCAACCAATAGTTAGCCTTTCTTTCGAGCGCGTAGGGGTCAATACCTGAGAAAAAGACATTAGTGTCATCAGCGTACAACACTAGGTTTTCGCTGCCTGGTATATTCACAATATCATTCAGGTATAAAATGAAGAGTACAGGTCCGAGAATAGATCCCTGAGGCACACCATATTTTATTGTTTTTACGTGTGAGGCTGCAGCATTTATGACAGTAAATTGCTCTCTTGACGTTAAATAGCTCTCAATTAAGGTCAACGACACGCCACGGAATCCGTAAAGTGGAAGCTTTCTTATTAGAACATCGTGCTGAACACAGTCTAATGCCTTTCTGAAGTCGAGGAAAATTCCCAGGGTGTGTGCCTTTTCTTCAATGTTGTTTAGAATTTTTTCCTTTATCCCGAGGAGTGCGGTTTCGGCTGATCTATCTTTCCTAAAGCCAAATTGCTCATCGGCTATAATATTTTGCGCGGTGAGAAAACGGACGAATCTTTTGTTTATAACCTGTTCGGCTACCTTTGCAAATACTGGTAGTACTGATATAGGCCTATAATTTGTTAGTTCGTTCGCTGGGCCACCCTTGTGCACAACAGTCACTTTGGCCAGTTTCATTTTCTGCGGAAAAACGCCTGTAGATAAAATAATGTTGCAAATGTGAGAGAGCGGACAACTGATTATTTCACCTACAGCCTTTAGAGGTTTCGGTTTAATTTCATCTGCTCCTGGAGCACAGCCATTTTTTAGTGTCAGAATAATATCTAGCACTTCACGTTCGTCAGTGGGTGCTAAAAACAATGTGTTTGCGGCGTTTGGTGCAATGAACTGCTCGCACGGTGAATCAACTGAATTCCCATCGCATGATCCGACTGCAATGAAATGGTCATTAAATAAATTTGCGACTTCGTTGTCAGTCATAGCGTCGTTTTGATACGGAACCTTTTTGTGCTGGAAATTTTTCGAGAGTACCTCCCTCACGGTTTGCCACATTAGCCGTGAGTTACCCGTAATGTCTGCAAACTTTGTTATGTAGTATTCAAATCTTTATTTTCTAATATCTGCATTTAATTTGTTTCGAACTTTTTTAAACAGTGTAAAGTCATTTTCATGCTTGGTATTCAGGAATTTTTCAAGCAGCCTGTTTTTTTGTTTGATTCTCATATGCAGTTCATGAGTGATCCAAGGCTTCCTTATCTTTTTTCGTTTTACCCATGGCTCGAGGGGAAAACACTTCTCGTATGCAGCCATAAAGCAGGAAAGAAAAGCCTCGTACGCTTTATTTGCATCTGTTTCCATTAAAATGGAGTCCCACCTTTGATTTGAGAGAAGATATTTGAATTTGCTGATATTTTTTTCAGAGTAATGGCGGATAAAAACTGGTTGCTTATTTGAATTAGGCCTTTTGTGAGGTAAAATTCAGTAGATTGGCAAATGGTCACTTAAATCGCACTTCAATACACCCGATTTGACAACGTCAGGCGGTAAGCTTGTAATGCAAAGGTCTAAAATACTTTGAGAGGTAGGAGTAATCCTAGTTGGCATATCTATTAAGTTACAGCACGCGTATGACACAAACAGCTCTTGTAGGCGCGAATAGCCGGAGGTATCTGATGAAACATTGAGATTAAAATCGCCAACAAAAGCACACTGTAGTTTTAACTCAAGACTTAGTTCAAACAGTTCTTCCATACAGTTCAAGAAATGGTTCAAGGATCCAGATGGCGGGCGATAAAACACTCCTAGCAGGATGTCATAAAGTTGTACAACGACACATTCAATGTTTTCATTTATAATATTATATTCTGTGAGTGCATTGTACTTGAAGTGTGAGCGAATATACATCGCACTACCACCACCACGTTTGAAAGCGCGACATACGGATATGCAGTCGTAACCATCAAGAAAAGCACACTCATCATCAGAGGAAAACCACGTTTCAGTGAAACAAAGAATGTCAAAAGAATAGTTAAGGTCATTTAGGAATAAGTCTACCTCATCAAGTTTAGTTTTTAAGCTCCTAGCGTTAAGATGAAACAAAGAAAGTGTGTCTTTTTTTAAGAAAGCAGGTTCACAAGGAAGGTCAAAACATGAGTGCATCATCTTGCACTAAAGAACACAAAGAACGCCCACATCGTGGGTGCTACACGAGCACGTTACTGCAAGTTGATAAAATCTTGCTCACTGCGAATGACGAAAGCGGGGTCGCCGGTCTGCTTCCGCAGCAGAACTTTTCCGTTAGCATGCCAAACGTATGCGTAGCCATTCTTTTTTGCCCATTCTTTTGTCGAGGTTAGCAATGTGCGGGAGAGCCGCGTGATATTTTCGCAGATAAACAAGCTTTTCTCTTTTTGCAGCAAATGTCTGTTTGCCAGCCAAGTGTCACGGTCCTCTTGCCTCAAAAAGCGAGTGATAATAGCTGGCGTTTTGTCGGCCTTCGCTGGCAGCCTATGCACGGCAGCTATATCCTTCCTTGTTACATGCGGTACATTCAGTTTGGTAGCCACTTCGTTTATCTTTTCTAGTAGGTCCTCATCGACGGACTCAGAGACGCCATGTATTTCAAGATTTAAGCGGCGACTTCGCCACTCTAAGCCTTCGACTTCACGCTTTAGGTGAGCAATTTCATTTGCCGAGTCCGCCTTCTCAAGTTTGTCTACACGCTGGCAAAGTTCTTTGGTGTTTTTTTCTTGATCAGTCAGCCGGTTTTGAAATTCGTCAAACTTATCTGAGATAAGCTGCACTGAGGCTTCTAATTCATTAATTCTTTTGGGCAAGGTTTGGAGAGCGTCAAGTTTAGCCTCAATTTTGAGCAAACGTGTTAACACTTCCTTTTCTGCACTAAGCTTCTCACTTCCATCTTCCACAGTGTGGCCATGTTTGCATGTATTGCACTTCCAGTTTTTTTTCACACGTTTTGTTTGCCACACCTCTTCGGTTATACCAGAACAGTCGCCAAAATGAAAACTAAACTTACATTCACAGCAGCTGGCAGAGGGCACATTTTCAGGCACAAGCGAGCGGCATGTACAACATCTCGACATGTCGTGCGGTGCAAAGGCAAATACACTTCAGGAAAACAATGTACTCGTGGCAGCAGCGGCAGGGTCGGCAACAAAAAAGAGTCTAATCCTTATTAGTAAAGACGACCAACCTGTAAATATACAGAGTAGATTTCACTTGTCGTGCGTGCCGGTGGCTGCCGTTGCTGCCAAATGCGGGGAGACGCCCCCTCGGTCCTTGCTTGTTCGTCAGTTGTCGCTGGCGTCGGTGATGCAGGTGGCGATTTGCCTTCCCCAGAACTGTCTCGCTTCCACAGCGAAGGAAAAAAACTTCGGGCGACGATCGGTTTTCAGTTGCACCAGCGCAGCCGGAGCTGTTCTCGGCGGCCAGGATACTTTGGTCCACAGGCGAAGGACGCTGTAAATATACAGAGTAGATTTCACTTGTCGTGCGTGCCGGTGGCTGCACGACAAGTGACCTCGAGACGACTTGTGAGAGATCGCACGCAATATCGCACCATGTGTCTCCCGCCTAACACAGCAGATAAAAAAAATAATATATGCGGTCTTTGGTGCCAAAACCACTTTCTGATTACGAGGTATGCCATAGTGGGGTCTCCGGAAATTTCGACCACATGGGGTACTTTGACGTGGACTTCAATCTAAGTACACGATGAATGTTTCCGGATTTCACCAAGATCGAAATGCGGGCGCCGTGGCCGCGATTCCAACCCGCGATCTCGAACTCAGCAGCCCAGCACCGTAGCCACTTAACGCAGCCGTAAGTACCGCAGAGTGGTGCGGTACCGCCGTGCGATGTTACCGGTGATAAGGACAGCGTCTTCGCATTTTTGTCTCGCGACAGTCAACGTTTCGCGATTCTGTCGTTTGAGACACTGCTCCGCTGGTGACCAGAGGCGGTCGCGGAGATTACGTGGAGTTACGAACTGGTCCTTGAGGAAGTGGCGATCGAAGTACCAGTTAGCTGCTACGTTCGCGTAGGCTTGGTGGTAAGGGTAATGGCACCCACAGCATAGTGCCACAAGTCTCCTCTCAAAGCATACAAAACGATTTCGTTGATAGCGAGGGGGATTGCTTCGGCACAAATATTTGAACGAATGTATGGCAAGCAGGACCCGAGGTTGGTTCGCGGTAAATGGTCGTCGGGACAGCTGGTATTGGAGCCGAATGCTTCAAAAACCTCCATAGCTGTGACTATACACATTCCGCTTATCTTTTTCCGGTGCATCGCCTAAGATTCCCCTTTTATATTAAGAAGACATCATGCAACATTAATATTTTGAACACAGCGAGAAAGAACTTCGTAGGCGTGCGTACGTCTTTTATTTCGTTATCTTGAACGCAAAGGCATAAGTGCTTGTTTGTGATTACAGGTTCTAAGCCATAAGATGAGAGTGTTGATTTGTTGTATCCGTTGGTTTTTTTTTTACATATATATAATTCTGAGTCCTTCATACTCACTTGATATGTTCTTTTTTTTTACTTTTCGGCCTTGCCGTTCCTCCCCCCCTCACCCCCTCCATTCTTTTGTGGCTATCATTTTCCTAACTTCACTCTACGCCCAAGCATATTTTCCTCGATCATTGAGGGTGTGGGAGAGTGAGCTACGCGTTCATAAACGCGTTGCTAAGGAAACCAGTTGCCGTGCTGACGAAGGCGAGCAGTACCTTCTCAAAACATTGGCTTCAACGACTTTGGTTGATTACACAACTGGTAATCACAAGAAGCAGACAAGAATGACGAACGTCTTAAATGAGGACAAAGCACTACACGTGGGTGAAGACCCTGGACGTCTATTGCGCGTCGCTACTTAGTCACTTCCCAGTTCGCAGTGACGAATTCCACCTCTTGCCATCTGTCAATAATCCGCATTTAACGAAGAGACTCTTCAAAAAATGACGAAGAAGTGAACAAAGAGGTGGGTGGCGTCTTCATAGTCACAACTTCGCCTTCCTTCAGACCCGTCTACTGATCTTCACCGTAGCCAAATATGCATCACCAGCTGCCCGAAAACTGTACTCGTCCAAAGTGAATATCTTTCTTCACTTGGTTCAAAAAATTTCAGTTGGCATGGCGCTTAAGGAAGAACATGGCAGATGGCCTCACTGCAGAGGCTATCGACACTTAGGCCTTTTTTTAAACGTCTATGCACTTTACAACTGACATTGTGTCCATTCCCACGCAAGGAATAAAAAATACAAAACTAGGAGTGATGAACTGGCCACTGCAGAAGGCGAATTTCATCGCCTGTTCATCTGATGGCTTAGTAGAACGACCCGAAACGTTTACTTGTTATCTGATGAGTTAATCGATTCCTAAATAAAATAGAGATCAACTGAGCGACTTACTGACCGACTAATGATTAATGAATCAAACGGTGATTACCACGTACAGGAACATTGTGAGCCAAACAAATTAATTCGGCAGAAGGCGAGCGAGCGAGTGAACCTTTATCGATTAGAATTCGAATCTAGGAGATTGAGGATGTCCCGCTAAACGCCTTTTTCTCGACTACCATAGTGAGCCTGCGATACCGTACTCGTTGAGTAGACAAGCTCATAGCGGCCTGAACTAAAAAATTTACGCAAAATAAGAGAAGCACAGGGACAAGCCCTAACATCAAACTATACATTTTAGTTTATTGGCCAGATGTATAGCCAAAGAGGAATTGTTTCTTGTCATGACACGACTTTTCCGCTGTGTGGATAAATCCAGCCAAGAAACAAAAGCCAAATAGTTGTAAGTTACCACTTGTCCCCAGTGTGTCTCTAGTTTGCGCTGCTGTAACCTTTATGCAAAACCAACTGGACCAATCTTTCACCTCACCAGGAGACTGTGCAAAGCCCAGTGCATCGCACACAAGACAATGCCACAACAGCTCTCTACAACTCTCTGTCTCTAACACGCCTGTCCTTCAATTTGATAATTACTAGCCACATAGCGATTATGAACTACACATGATGAATCATGGTGGAGCAAAACGTTATTGGATATATTCCTCGAAATTACATATAATCTCGAGATAACACGATAGGCAATTACTACCTGACAGATGTCCCTGACCACGCACAGTAGCAGCAGTACAACGTACATAAATATAACAAATTGATACAATTTATTTTAAGAAAAGTACATTTAAGTATAAGTTTACAGCACACATTTATCGCTAGTAAAGGCAATAGTGTTGCCGATGTTATAAACCACACGGTACAGTCAACATAAAAGACAAGAAGAAAAAGAAAAGAAAGCGTCAGCAGGTATTTGCGACCTTGATGAATTTCAAACCAAATCACAGAGAAGCTGTTTCTTTCAAACAGTTTCAAATAAGGTAATTAATTTCCTGTATTTACACTTGCACATGAACCACCGTGGTTGCTTCGCGGCTTTGATCCTGCGCTGCTGAGTACGAGGTCGAGGGATCGACTCCCGGCCACGGCGGCTGCATTTAAAAGGATGAAATGCAAAAAAAGCACCCGTTTACTTAGATTTAGGTGCACGTTAAAGAACCCCAAGTGATCGAAGTTAATCCGCAGTACTGCACTGCGGCTTGCCTCATAATCAAATAGTGGTTTTGGCACGTAAATCCGATTACTAAATTTAAAATTTTTGCACCCCTTATGACGGTTTTCTTTCAAACTTTTCCCGTATACAACGCTTTTGAGCACTGAATGTTAGGAATTTCTGAAAGCTAGTGATTCATGAACACACATTTTACTCTCCCCCAGGACATTAACCAAGCATCAATCGAATTTTTGCTAGATTTCATATCGGTTTTGCTCGCAGTCCCCCCAGAGCAGCGAGATAAATTCTTCTTTGTTCGAAAAGCGCATTCATAAAGCTCAGATTGCTTCCATCCCTAATTTACTTCAAACATCGTAATTTGTCCCCTCACTTTAACTTAGCCTACACCTTGCCCATACGGCACCCTTTAATTTATCAAAAAATAACAAAGGTGCTTTGACTTCTTTCCCAAGGACCTCGCAGAAAGCAACTACCAGTGTCTAATGACGCATAAGAATAGCGAAAAAACTAGGGTTCGAAAATTGATGGCACTCGTAGTTCTGCCGAGACTTCGGGTTAATTTCTGCCACGTTCGTTAGACCTCCTCATGACGCTCTCAAGTACAAACATACGAAATTTATTACCAGAGCCTCAAGTGCCCACACACTTTGAAGTTTGCCCACACATGAATCATTGCCTCGTCCTTACTGTCACCAAACATAAAGATGATGCCTCGGTTAGTCACTGAAGACACCAGGCGAACAGAATATACTTACGTATCACGCCATAAGCAAGCCTCCAAAAACGAGCGTTTGATAGTTATTCCTAACGCTTCTAGTTAGCCTGAAACTTTAAAAATTCATAACACATTCCACTTAACTAACATCCCTTCATTGTAAATAAAAGGTATGTGAAATGCGGAGTTCTGGGAAATGCATTGATATGGGAAAGCGAGCTGATAAGGGAAGCGCGACGCTTTCAAGTGTACGCTTAAGATTTCTTTATATGTTCGAGATTTCTTTTCTTTTTTCAAACATGTGAGTTTGGTCAACAGGCCTTTAACATAGCACACAAATTTGGCGCATTGTTTCCATTATGTCCGCCAAATGTGACCCAGGTTCTAATTCTGTTTATGCCAGGGCAGTGCAATAAGATGTGCCCTGCTGATAAAACACACTGATAACCCTCCGCTGCACTTGCATATGCTATCTACTGTAAAAAGGCGCATTTAACCCACCTACTTCGAACGTTGCCTACACATTACGAATACTCTTATCCTAACGTTTCCCATATATGAACAAGATAACTTGTTTAGTTCCCCAAAGACAGCGGAGAAATAAACTGTGAGCCTCGAATGACGAACAAACATGGGAAAATGCAAGGTGCAATAATTATTTTCAATGTTTCATTCAAAGCAACTGCTTGAAAGTTTCACAGCGCCATTATTCTAAAAATTATAAATATTTTCCTCGAAGTTCGTGCCTCGTACATTTTCTTAGGAGTCGGAAACCTTTGGAATAACGGCAATATAACACCTTGCAGCGATTGAATAAGTAACTTTCCACAGTGACTGCAATGAATCCATATAGATTAAACATGTATCGCTCGACACAGAAAACACGATTCCTACCTCAACGAAATATAAACACTTTGCCTTGCATAGTTTACCGAGGAAACTTGGAAATGTAACCAGGTTAATTCTATAACGCGTAAAACAAGGCAGAAAGCAACTATTTAGTAAACATTTTCAAATCACATATGTAACCTAGCGAGTAGAACCTTTCCGTATATATATCACCAAGAAAGTGGCTTCTAATTTCTGAAAATATTAATACTTCATAATATTAATAGAATTATTCTATTACGCGCAAAACAAGGCAGAAAGCACTTATTTAGTAAACATGTCGAAACTACATAAGTAACCTACTGAGTTCAACCTTTCGGAGTATATGTCACCAAAAATGGCTTCCATTTCTTGAAAATATTAAATTCTTTTCTGTTTATGATCGGGAACGTGTGCCAGTGTAACTGTCCCTAGCCAGGCTAGTGTAACCAGGCTGAAACCAGGTTGAAAGAGCCTAAAAAAAACCAGGTTGAAAGAGCCTAAAATTAATATGGACAGTCAGCGTCATGGCCATTAAAAAAAGGGAAGGCAGCTTTGCAATGGTATTGTGATGGCTCGCCACATTCGACAGTGTCGGTTTCTTCTTCAGGCATGAAGCATGAAACAAGATCGCGACACAAAAAATGAGGAAAGACCGCGCAGGACAACCACTGCCACGATGACTGCTCATTGAATGGCCGAACACGGTGCAAGACACAGTTGTAAACCGTACATTCCTGGGTCGTCATAGGTCTGAAGGCCGAAGGATTTAAGTCATAAGATTATATCCTGCACCGTACTTTAATTTTTTAATAGCCTGGCTAACTTTAGTTGGGACATCCTGGCAGGGGCCATCATATTTAAGGTTTAGGCAAGTTTTTAATATTTCCTATTTGCAGATAACTAAATTCCCGTCCTCCAGGTGGATTCATCAGGCTTGCATTACTTGAAAAGGAAATCAAGAAACATATTCAACTAATTACCAAAAAATCGCAAATTAACATTTTGTTTAGTTATCTTAGGCATGTATGGCAATTTACGAATTATAGCCGGAGAATTTCCATGGCGTGTCGACCAAGAATGAATTTCCAGATTGGCTTGAGCCATGAGATATGTGTCCTATGACTGGCCGTAATGCCGCACGGTGATTCCGTTTACTTTTTTATAAACCTGTTTCATATATTGGAGCACAAATATAACTGGAAGCTGTCGGAAACGTTCCGCGTGATAAAACCGCGTTCGAATGTTTCAGTTCCTGCAAAAGCTGGTTCTAGCAAATGAATGCCTATGGGGCTACGAACTGGTCCTTGAGGAAGTGGTGCTCGAAGGACCAGTTGCCACCCGCTTACGCGCAAGCTAAGTATTCCTGGAAGCGGAGCGCCACCCACAACGCATTGCGGAATATAGTGCCATTTATCACCTCTTAAAGCATACGAAACGCTTTTTTCGTTAGCAAAGGGGATCCGTTCTTCACAAATAATTCAACGAGCTCGTGACAACTGACACACACACCACGCCACTATTAAATGGAGCCAGATGTTTAAACAGCTCCATAGCTGTCATCATACGCATTCGGCCTATTTTTCCAGGCATTGCATCCAAAATTTTATTGATATGGTACCCTTTGAATCCCGAATTTTTTTGCGGGCGAGAAAAAAATTGCTGATGGTTTTTTGCTGTTAAGAAGCTATTAAAGAGTGTGTAAAAATTATGAAGACAATAAGTACACTGGTTTTCAACGGAGAAGCATGTCCAGTAGAGTGGACACTGGGATTTATTTGTTGCACAGAATCTGCTTTGCTCATTGATGCGACAATGCTGTACGTCTGTCATCTCAAGAGCACAGCGGTTCTTAGAATCACAAACACAGTAGTGAATGACTTAGGAAAAAGTAGGAACTTGCACTTGGAGGGACAGGGTCTTGCATTATCCTCTTTGTGCTCGATGAAACATTAAAACTTATTGTCAACTCTGGCGCTTACTTGCTGTGGAAATCGCGAAAACAGTTTTTGCTTGCCTTCAAGCAAAGAAAGACTTTGCATTTTGTGCACTGAACTTGCGACTTTGCCTTGCATTCTGGCAGTCGACACCTAGCGGAATTTGCCATCACTTGCGGATCTGGCCAATGTCCTTCTTGATCAAAACGCAGGTCAGGGCCTGGTATTTGTATGGCAGTGCTGTGGTGGTGTTCGTGTTGAACAGTAGCATCTGTAGATGGCCTACAACGCCGTTTTCTTTCTTGGGAGCCCCTGATAAGAGCTTCTGCCACCTGCATCCTGAAGTCTAGCAGGTGAAGCACTTGACTTTTCGTGTAGCCTGCCTCTTTGGCGTCTTCTTTGTAACTCAGCCAGCTGTTAACCAAGGCGAGATCGGTGAAGTGGAAAGTGACTTTTACAGACCATTTCTTAGTTTTCATTTTTATGCGATACAGACTGATGAGAAAGTCGTTCAGGTCAACTCCTCCCTTGTGAGTGTTGTAGAATCGGACGCTTGCAGGCCTTTTGACTTCAACGTATTTTTTCTGTTTCTTGTCGTAGCGCCTAGTAGAGTCAACTGACTCAGCTCCACAACATGAAGACAGCAGCGTAACTGACCGCGTATCCATCCATTTCACCACCACCAATTTTCCGTCAGCGCTCACCTTCTCATGACTCGATCCGCGTCCTTCAGCAAGTAGCTCTTTATCGGATTTGAGAGCTGTCTTGACTCTATTTGTCATCACTGTGCCATGACCGAACATTTCCTTCTCAAGAAGGCGCTAAATTAGCGGTACGGACGTGAAAAATCTGTCAAAGCACAAGACGCAGTCATTTCCTCGAGGCATTGAGTCTGCAAGTCGCATGACAATTCCCCCGCCGATTCCGAGATCTTTGTGCTCAGTGGGAATTGGTGTTGTGGCACCCTGGTAGATTTCAAAGTCCAATACCCTACCGAGAGAGTCAGCAAGTACAAAGTTGTTGAGCCCGGTCGGGTTTGGCTTCCCCCGAACATACTGACGCAGTTCTGTTCTGCCTGTAAACGGAATCATCTGTTCGTCTACACAGGCTGCATTAGACCTGGGAATTTTCAGACAGGCTTTCCTCACACGGTCTAGGAGGGCCGGAACCTTCCAGCAACGGTTGCTTTCATCATAGTCGGTGTCGTTGTTGCAGACGTGCAACGCGTTTCTGAGACGGAAAAAGCGATCTCTAGGCATGGCATCCGCAATTATTGATACTCGAGTTGCTGCTGCCCAATACATGCGGGCATGAGGGATCTTCAGGTTGCCCATTACAATGTGCTTTCCAAAAAGAGCTTTGGCTTCTTTGGCTGTCATACCTAGGGTGGTCCCATTCGTCTGAATCCAGTACAAGTTCGTTCTGGTTGCTGCGAACTCCCAAAAGTCGTCTTCAAAATATTCTTTAAAATATGTCAAAGGCGTCTGGGGCTCTTGACAGTGTTGCGCGGGTGCGGTTCTTTCTATGTCAATCGGTGCTGAAAATGCCTGTGCCGTCCACGACTGTGCGACTTTTTGGCGGGAACGTTGTGGTCGAGATACTTTCTCAAACTTTTCGTTTTGACCACTTTCATCTCCAATCGAAGAATCGTCGCTGCTTTCGTCCAGTAGGGATTCCGGCTGGAATTTCTCCGCTTCATCGCCCGAGTCCGAATCGACGTCTAGGTCGGACTGGTCCCCAAACAAAAGCTCTTGAATTTCTTCATTGGTGAGCGTCTTTTCTGCAAACAAAACAACCAAATAGTGCTCAAAATTATGTTACTTGTATGAAAAATCCCCATCAATGTATTCCTACCACGACACTAGGCGTCATGCAATTTTAGCACCAGAAAAAATGAAAACCAAACGCAACCTGATTGCACGGGGACATGAACAAAACGCGCCAGTTGAATCCCAGTGACCAGTACACTGGACAAAAAAAACATTGCCGCATTGCGAAAAAACCACTAATAACAAGGGCAAACTTTTACCCACATTGTTTCAAATAGAGCTTATTTAGCTCGCACGAATTTATTTATTTGAATTAAGTGAGGAGAAAATGTTAAAAAAAATTTCTTACTTGAGCACGTTGCGCGCAGCTGTTTGCTCGTGGAGGACGCCATTACTCGGTGCTGCCCTCCTGAGAAGATGCGGCCGAAAGATGAACTATCTTGATCTAGATATTCGTCGTCTTTTCAGGAAGCCGTGGAAATGGTTACGGTTTCGATTTTGGCTTCGTTCGCTATTTTTATCCCTTTTTTTGTTATGTCCAGTGTAGTGGTCGCTGGGTCGGAAAGGGATATGGTAATAAGACGTCGCGCAACTTTTATATGTAGGAAAACGGGATGAAGAACTTCGTAGACTGCACGTGCCTTTTATTTGATAATCTTGAACGCAGTCGTTTCAAGGGTGTGTATGTGTTTAAAGGCTGTAACATATAAGTTATAGATCTTTACCATGGTTACATATTTTGTTTGTCGTCGATTTTTTGTATGTGTGGTTTCTTCATTGCCGACTTCGCATGTTTTATGCGAAGCATATTACTAGAGCTCAACCCAGCTCCTCAGGCGCGGCGGTGTCGCCTTCAATACCACGTGACACCGTGACGTCACTACAGAGGAGAAACGAGGCTCCAACTCACGCCGTCGCGGCGGTATAGACAAGAACGGCACCGAGAGCGGCGCTGCTGCGCCGGCGTTGAGAGCGCCGCATGCGGAACAAAATTCTATTAGCCGGTGGTACCCCTCTCCCATCTCTCGTTCGCGCCGCCTTGATTGCCTCCTGCACTGCGCGTGTTTGGGCACGTTTCGCGCCGCGCGCGGTGTGTGCGCGTGGACATTTCCTTCGATGGGCGGTGTACAGTCTCTCTGACATTTAGGGGAAAACTCGAAGCGCATTGCATCGCGATGCGGCGAGCGCTTGAGTCAGGCGGCGGCAGCAGCTCGCGCAGATGCTCGAGGGGCGGGATCTTGAACGGCGTCGTCTGCTACGGCGGCGCACGCTGGCCGCATTGTCGAGAAACGTTCTACTGTCAGGTGCAGGGCGCTGATCACATCGTTACTGCGTGAAATGAGCCGGTATTCTTTGCTAAGCGTTGCGCGACGCCCACTGATACGCCTCGAATGTAAGTTCATCGCTGCATGGCAGGCATAGACGACGTACTGATTCCATACATTCTTGACGGCCCGTTTCTGGAAGGCGACTATATATTCTAACGCGATAGGACGCCGATCCACACTGCTCGTGCTGTGCAAGAACTGCTAGAAGAGCGCGCAGTCACTCTCTTGGAGCGGCCGCCTCAATCCCCGGGCGCCAACATCATTTAAAATGTCTGGGGCTCGTTGAAAGTATTTCTGGCGAAACATCCCCTCTATCAGTCGCCCGAGGATAGGCTTCGATCCACCATCGTCAGTGACTGAGACGTGCAGCGAATGAACACATCCCTGATCAAGTCATTCTACACTTCACTGCCTTCCAGGATGAGCGCTGTCATCGCGCTCATGACGACATGACGAGATACTAACTGAAGTTCCGAGCGTGACGTGTCCAATTCCCCACCGGCGGGCAGGGTCTGTCTGGTGTAGCGAATGATTATCGAGAAAAATCACTTCCAGCTCATTGTCTGAACCTAAAACGTTCATTTAATCGTGTCCGTTTTAGAGCGCAGCTCTTTGGCGTCCGTTCCTGGGTTTCGCGTCGTCGTTGTCGGCGTTGTCGTCGGCCTCGTAACCAGCTCACCGACGAATCTGCTGCTCCGCCGCCGCGCATGCGCGCTGTCGGCTCTCCGGGCGAGGGAGGATGATGGAAGGGAGGAGGAGAGACTGTGGAGGAGGGCTGGCTACACAAATGGCTCTTTGGCGTCCGTTCCTGGGTTTCGCGTCGTCGTCGGCGTTATCGTCGGCCTCGTAACCAGCTCCGCCCCCCTTTCATCCCCCCAGCGCTAGCAGCGACCGACTGATACCGCTTTCGTGAGTCCGCTACCGCACTCACGAAAGACGTCGTGCACTTCCTGCAACTCGCATTAACCGTCCATCGATCCACACCGATGTTAGTAGTGGGGGACTTTAAAGTTGACATAAAGACAAACAGCAATTTCCTAACACTTATGCGGGAGAACATCCCGTTCCTCTCGCTTGTAACGCGTCCCACGGCTGTGACAACCTCGCGAGGCACTTGTATAGATCTCGTCTTTGAGAATCAAGCATTGGTGTACCAAGTCGAACATATATCAGTCTATTTCTCCGACCACAAAGCTTCCTTCATGACTGTCAAGAACTGTTAGTGGAGTCTTTGTTAAAGGAATACGTGTGAAAAATTAAAAAAAAATTCTGTGATAGCGCATACATGTGTTGCTCGATTTCTTTGCCTCAATCTATCGAAAAGGTGAAACAGCTTATTTGCTGCGCTCAAATTTCGCATTAGGAAGTAACGTAATCGTCGGTAATTTTTTTCATCGTGTTCGACTCCCATTGTTGAGTGCTTTGTTTTCCTTTCGAGTCAAACAAAGACTGAGCACGTTGCGCGCACATCTTGGTGCCTTTTGTCGCTGCTCATTACGGTAGCACACACAGTGAAGAAATATACGTGCACACGCTCAGTACTCCGGCCTTTCGAAAGAACAAATGAACCATGTTGTCAAAAAAAGTTTGTGGAACTCCATTATCGCCAATGAAGGATCAGAGTGTGGCGACGCACAACGTTTAGTAAAGAATATCAGCTCAGTTCCCGCAGTACCGATGAAATCGATGCACTGCCCCTGACAGTACCACGCTTCCCGAAAATGCGGCCAGCGCGCGCCGCCGTAGCAGACGACGCAGATCACGACACTGCCCCTCAAGCGTGTGCGCCTGCATGCTCGAGCTGCTGCCGCCGCACGACTCCATTGCTTGCCGCATCGCGACGCAATACGTTCCGAGTTTTCCCCTTAGTGTGAAACAAACTGCACACGCTATATTTGCCTTTAAGAAGATCGGTACGCTTGACGATTATTTTTATGGCTGCAATGCGGCGAAAGGGCAGCGTCTGCTTAACCATGTAAGGGACGCTGAGGAGGTAATTGGAAACGACATCGTATGTGCCGCCGGAAAAATCGTCAGCACACACGATGCGGCACATACATACGGCACCTACGAGCTAAAGTCATTTTTGCAGTTTCTCACATTATGTTTGCTACAAATCCGTGTTGTCTCTCATGGCGACAACGGACTTCTATCGACACTGTGCGGAAATAAACAAGATATATCGCTGCATAGCACAAGTACGACATGCGCACACAACTTTAACTAGTACGTCCCCTACAGTATGGAATAGAGGCAGCAATGTAGACAGCTGGTGTTTAACACCAGCTTTTTAACAGTACTCAAGAGACGGAAGTTGAAAGTATTATTAATCATTCCTGCTTCAGCAATGCCGGTGCGACCAAGACGCGGGTGTGTATCGTCCAGTAACCCGATCAATCGGTGCGGTGGTGAAGCGGGAATGAACTCCGGTCATGTTCAATGCATCATGCACATATTCAATTTCTCGGCACGCGTGAACTTCGGCCACTGCTAGCGCATACAACAGACGTGGTTTCCATTCTTAGACAGCGCACACACAAACAAAACACGAGAAAGAAGACAGGACAAGCGCTCGTTTAACTTAAAGTTTTTATATGAATAAAAGGATTATGTACCGAGTAATTATTAATTTCACGTGGGTTACATATAGAAACCGTCATACACTCAGGAGGGATCAATGAACGAGCTCGCTTCGTTTGCCAGATGTTTACTTCGCTCGGCGCACCGCAGTAATCCATGTCTGTCGTCTGCTTTTTTCGTACCATTTTCTTGTGAATCGGCAGAATTTCACTGGTGGCATCAACCTTTTCATGTTTACATTGCTGTCGTGACAGTTAACAACACAATAATAATTTCCGGTCATCCGAAGAGGTGCCGTCGCAAACAAGAGACGTTTCGCGTGCAGCGCGAACTGAACGCGGGCGCGACCGTGAAGGGAAGCGGCGACGGAAACCACCGCTGGAGATGAAATCGCTCCGCCAGGGGAGAAACGAGCGCTGGCGTCTAGGATGAAACTTGGCGTGCGGTCGTCTATATAAGCAGCTGCGCTTGCGCCTGCTAGACACTCACGAGGTGACATGCCTCCTGGAGACAGAGCTGCTCGTTGGAATGAGAAGCAAAGGTTGCGGCGTGCTACAGAGACTGTTTCTAGGTGGCTTTGCTACGGCGCAGCGACTACGCGCCCCGCGTCGGATGCGGTGAGCGTCCAGCAACGCAGCGTTCGGCGCGGCAACGAAAAATGTGCGCCTGAGCAAGCGCCGCACACCTGAGCCGACGACACCGGCTTTTCTGCGACACGAACTCCTTAACGCTGTCGCGTTAAAATAAAGGCTAGTATGCTTCGCATCCTGGGCTTAACCTTAGCTAAGCCGCAGTCATTTTTTCTTTTCGGCCTTGGAACCCACTTTTTTTTAGACTATTGCTTTCCTTGCTTTGCTCTGCACACAGGTACGTTCTCCTCTTCCTCCTCCCCCGTTGAGTGTGGAAAAGAGTGAGCTGCGCGCACAAAAACACGTTGCTTAGGGATGCAGTTGCTGCGTTGACGAAGGCAACGACCCTTATCAAAATTTTGGCTTCGGCTACATTCTTTGCAGTCCACCTGGTAATCACAAGAAGCAGACCAGAGTGACGAAAGTTTTAAATACGGAGAAGGAAAGTGTTGACGTGGGTGAAAGTCCTGGACCTCAATAGTGGGCCGCTACTTTCTCACTTCTCAATTGACAATTGAGTTCCACAACGTCTGAGCTGTCAAACCGAATATGACGTTGACAGTCTATAAAAATGGCTGTGGCTTAGCTAAGGTTAAGCCCAGGACGCGAAGCATACTAGCCTTTATTTTAGTTGTTGAACCACTGTTTAGCCTGGTAAACTGCTGTTGCTTGGCTATATTTGGCTCGGCTAGACGAAGAAACAACTCATGCGTTACTCTGCTTCGCCTTCAAGAGTGGAACGCGACAGCGTTCCCGTCGACCCGCCAAGGCGTGTAAGACAATGGGCTCCGGCGCAGCGACTACGCGCCCCGCATTGGACGCGGTGAGCGTCGAGCAACGCTGGTTTCGGCGCGGCAATGAAATGTGCGCCTGAGCAAGCGACGCACGGCAACACCACATTCACTAGAGGCGCTTTTGTACCGCTTTGAAGCATCGTACTCGTGGCTCAGTGGTAGCGTCTCCGTCTCACACTCCGGAGACCCTGGTTCGATTCCCACCCAGCCCATCTTGCAAGAGTTGAGCCACAGCCACCTAGAAACAAGAGCAGCTGCTTATATACAGCCGCGACGCCGCGAGCGACGGTGCGAGTTGGAGCCCCGTTTCTCCTCTGTCGTGACGTCATGGTGTCACGTGGTCAGCCTTGAAGGCGACGCCGCGAGCGACGGCGCGAGTTGGAGCCCCGTTTCTCCTCTGTCGTGACGTCACGGTGTCACGTGGTATGGCATGGGGTCAAAGGTCATTGAAGGCGACACCGCCGCACCTGAGGAGCTGGGTTGAGCTCTAGTAATATGCTTCGCATAAAAAAGCGCGAATTAAGCAAGAACATTTTTGAAGGAAGTGGCTTGTGATCTCACTGCCTCGCATTCCCTTAGTCTTGTCTATTGAGCTTCACCGCGGTCAAATATGCAACCCCAACTAAACCCCAACATCGCCAACTAAAGTCAACATTTTCCCATCCTTCTATCAGAAAATAGAAGCTTGTGCTACGCTTAATGGAGAGCACAGCAGACGACCACTGTGCAGAGATTTTCGCCACTTAGTTTTTTTAATCACTCTGGACTTCAAATCCGACATATTATCAGTTATTCAGCAAGGCATGGAAAATTCAAAGCTGGGTATAATGAACTAGCCAATGAATAAGGCGAACGTTGATCAATTGTTCATCCGACGGATTGTGGTGCAACGACCGGAATAGGCAACTTATTATTTTCTGATAAGCTAATCGGTTCATAGAGTGAATAGAGATCGACTGAGTGACTGACTCATCGACTAATGATAATTCAACGAAACGGTGGGTACAAGGTATAGGAAGATTGCGAGGAAAAAAAATTGGAAGCTTATCAAGGTTAAGCCCAGTGGATGCGAAGCATCCACTGGGCTTAACCTTAGCGTAGCCTTAGCGTAGCCTTAGCGTTTGGAGGCATCTTGACCGCAGACACGCCCGGCGCAAAGACGCTGGCGCGGTTGCGGGCACAGAGACTGACGCGACGGCGGGCGCGCGCCGCTTCATCCCTGTCGTGACGTCACATATCACGTGATGCAGCGATGGTGGCGTCGCGCGCGATGGCGCGAACCGAAGCGTAGAGGCCTCCGCCGGGCGACGTCCGACAGCGCGATATGAGGCCCCATCTGCAGCCGGTGTGACGTCATCACGTGACGTCATGTCACGTGACCTACTTGAAGGTCACTTGAAGGTCAATGGTGGCCACCGCCGGGAGGCAACCGACGGCGCGATATGAGGCACCATCTGCAGCCTGTGGACGTCATCACGTGACGTCATGTCACGTGACCCCACTTCAGGGTCAATGGTGGCCACCGCCGGGCGTCGCGCGAAGGCCCGAAACCTACGTTAATATGTTTCGCATAAAAAATAGGGCTATGGAAAAAAAGGCGGGAGACCGAGTGAACCTTGATTACGGAATAAATCTTAAGTGTCAGGCGTGAGGCATGTTCCCCTAAATGCCCTTTTTCTTTAGTACCACAATGAACCTACCATGCAGGACATACGGTAAAGAGCCCAGAGCACCACGCACAATAATGATGCCAAGAAGAGCTCTCACTTAGTTTAGACGCTAAACGGAACACAGCGAACGGCATCGCATTAGGTGCCAGCCATCCCGCAGAGATTCAGCGAGATGGAGTGAGCGAGCTTATATGATCCAGCGAGAAAGTGAAGGAAAAGGAATCCGTAGAAGGAAGCAGACGGGGAGCAATCACTCGACAGAAAACGTTAAGGCTACGAACAATGGGTTTCGCTTGCGGTGTTCCTGGGTATACAGCACCAGTTCGCGTTTTTTTTGTTTCTAAAGTCGCGCACTCCGCTAGCCGCATACATCTCAGGAAAATCTAGCGAAGCCAGAGTCAGCACTGCGAACCGCGCGTTCTCGTGAAAGCATAACGTAGCATGGGAGACTTAAGGGAAGCGGCGCGGCAATGCAGGAAAGTTTAACAGCCAATTAGTTATTAGTTGGAAGGACATGTGCGTCTCCTCTCGGTGCTGCCACGTGTCTCTCCGTTCTTTCCGCGTCAATCTTGCCTCGCTTTCCTGATAATAAAGATTACTTTGATTGGAAGTTCTGTCACAGCATATTGAGCCCACCCGCCTTAAGCATGCATGCAAAATGAGAGTTGGAGAAGGGAAAACAATAGGTGATAGGCTCAGAGGTTAACCAGAATAAGTGCACGTTTGATTATCAAAAGAAGTGATTGACATCTTGGTGCGCTTGAATTGCTTGAGCCGTCACTTGTACGTTCGCTTTTCTACGTAGGTGACGGCTTACCATCAGGAGATTTTCATAGATAGGCCGATTAATTATTGAAAATTTAATAATAGCTTAGGTAGTTAGGTTAGGTTAGCTCAGTTATAAAGTTAGGTGGGCGGATGAGATTAAGAAGTTTGCAGGGACAACATGGCCAGAATCAGCACATGACCGGGGTAGCTCGAGAAGTATGGGAGAGGCCTTTGCCCTGCAGTGGGCGTAGACAGTCTGATGACGATGATGATGGTTAGTTACTATCAAATAAGAAATATTTTAATAATATATTCATAATTATTTGTTAGTTAGGTCATTCAATGTTCGAGTACCAAGTTAGACAGCGAGAGAGAAAAGAATACTTAATAAGCAGAAAAGCGGAGATGATGGCAGGAGCATCGACATTTCGCCCTGCTTCTCCACACTGAGTGAAGGGAGTGAGGAGTTTAGACTGAGGCGTGTGAGACAGAAGTGCACCTGTACCAAAGAATACAGCAAATGAGGAACATTTTTTTCGCCTTCAACTAATCACATGAAGACAACACAGAATGCAGGGGACGGTTTGTTTATTTGTGACTGGTTTAGTGATCTTTCTTGGTCCGAGCATCAATGTACAACACACAGCGCGTGGACTTGAACATTTTTGTGAACAGGAGCTGTCTATCACAGGCTGTTTCGCTTAACTGGAGCAAACATTAAAAATATGCAAATGTCATGTAGCTAGACTGAACCAAGGTAATGTTGTTTGTCATGGCTTAGAGATGCTAAGATTATATTCTTATATCCGCATAATTAGATAATTAGTCTTAATTATACAATCATCTTCTCAATCATGATGATTCTACGAAGAGAAAATTGCAGAACATGAGAAATTCCCGATACTGCTTTTTGTTGCTCAATATGTGCAACATAAAAGTGCTTTTCCGAGCGTGAAAGGAGCCCTCAAATACATGCAGAGTGCCTCGAGCGGCCAGTGGCGTGGCACTTGTACACCAATTTTCGCATACCCACACGTACACAGTGTTAAGTGACTCTTCAGTTTTTTTGAACGCGTAAGCATTTCCATGCTCACCCAACAAGAAAATTGTCCGCCCATCCAGTAAGACAATCCTTTTCATGATGGCGTCGGCCGCGGCGGGCGGACTCACGTTCGTGCTGCCTCTCGGTTCAACGCAAACGGCGAGAACACAGCGCTCACGAAGCTATCAGCACTCCCAGCGCTCTGCCAACAACGCATGTGACTTTCCAGAATAGGCTATGGCGACCGCCAGAGACGCAGACGAAGTGCGGTTGCTCACGGTGGATAATAGTTCGACGCGCATAGATCATCATCATCACCATCATCAGCCTAGTTACGCCCACTGCAGGGCAAAGGCCTCTCCCGTACTTCTCCAACTACCCCGGTCATCTACTAATTGTGGCCATGTCCCTGCAAACGTCTTAATGTCATCCGCCCACCTAACTTTCTGCCGCCCCCTGCTACGCTTCCCTTCCCTTGGAATCCAGTCTGTAACCCTTAGTGACCATCGGTTATCTTCCCTCCTCATCACATGTCCGGCCCATGCCCATTTCTTTTTCTTGATTTCAACTAAGATGTCGTTTACCTGCGTTTGTTGCCTCACCCAATCTGCTCTTTTCTTATCCCTTAACGTTACACCTATCATTCTTCTTTCCATAGCTCGTTGCGTTGTCCTCAATTTCAGCAGAAACCTTTTCGTCAGCCTCCAGGTTTCTGCCCCATATGTGAGTACTGGTAACACACAGCTGTTATACACTTTCCTTTTGAGGGATAGTGGAAACCTGCTGTTCATGATTTGGGAATGCCTGCCAAACGTACCCCAGCCGATTCTTATTCTTCTGGTTATTGCAGTCTCATGATCCGGATCCGTGGTCACTACCTGCCCTAAGTATATGTATTCCCTTGCCACTTCTAGTGATTCGCTAGCAATCGTAAACTGCTGTTCTCTTCCGAGACTGTTAAGCATTACTTTAGTTTTCTGCAGATTAATTTTCAGACCGACCCTTCTGCTTTGCCTCTCCAGGTCAGTGAGCATGCATTGCAATTGTTCTCATGAGTTACTAAGCAAGGCAATATCATCAGCGAATCGCAAGTTGCTAAGGTATTCTCCATGAACTTTTATCCCCAATTCTTCCCACTCCAGGCCTCTGAATACCTCCTGTAAACATGCTGTGAATAGCATTGGAGAGATCGTATCTCCCTGTCTGACACCTTTCTTTATAGGGATTTTGTTGCTTTCTTTGTGGAGGACTATGGTGGATGTGGAGCCGTTATAGATATCTTCCAGTATTTTTACATATGGCTCATCTACACCCTGATTCAGTAATGCCTCCACGACTGCTGAGGTTTCGACTGAATCAAACGCTTTCTCGTAATCAATGAAAGCTGTATATAAGGGTTGGTTATATTCTGCACATTTTTCTATCACCTGATTGATAGTGTGAATATGGTCTATTGTTGAGTAGCCTTTACGGAATCCTGCCTGGTCCTTTGGTTGACAGAAGTCTAAGGTGTTCCTGATTCTATTTGCGATTACCTTAGTAAATACTTTGTAGGCAACGGACAATAAGCTGATCGGTCTAGAATTTTTTAAGTCTTTGGCGTCCCCTTTCTGATGGATTAGGATTATGTTAACGTTCTTCCAAGATTCCGGTACGCTGGAGGTGATGAGGCTTTGCGTACACAGGGTGGCCAGTTTCTCTAGAACAATCTGACCACCATCCTTCAACAAATCTGCTGTTACCTGATCCTCCCCAGCTGCCTTCCCCCTTTGCATAGCTCCTGAGGCTTTCTTTACTTCTTCTGGCGTTACCTGTGGGATTTCGAATTCCTCTAGGCTATTCTCTCTTCCACTATCGTCGTGGGTGCCACTGGTACTGTATAAATCTCTATAGAACTCCTCAGCCACTTGAACTATCTCATCCATATTAGTAACGATATTGCCGGCTTTGTTTCTTAACGCACACATCTGATTCTTGCCTATTCCTAGTTTCTTCTTCACTGTTTTTAGGCTTCCTCCGTTCCTGAGAGCCTGTTCAATTCTATCCATACTATAGTTCCTGATGTCCGCTGTCTTACGCTTGTTGATTAACTTAGAAAGTTCTGCCAGTTCTATTCTAGCTGTAGGGTTAGAGGCTTTCATACATTGGCGTTTCTTGATCAGATCTTTCGTCTCCTGCGATAGCTTACTGATTTCCTGTCTAGCGGCGGTACCACCGACTTCTATTGCGCACTCCTTAATGATGCCCATGAGATTGTTGTCCATTGCTTCAACACTAAGGTCCTCTTCCTGAGTTAAAGCCGAATACCTGTTTTGTAGCTTGATCCGGAATTCCTCTTGTTTCCCTCTTACCGCTAACTCATTGATTGGCTTCTTGTTTACCAGTGTCTTCCATTCCCTCTTCAAGTCTAGGCTAATTCGAGTTCTTACCATCCTATTGTCACTGCAGCGTACCTTGCCGAGCACGTCTACATCTTGTATGATGCCAGGGTTCACGCAGAGTATGAAGTCGATTTCATTTCTAGTCTCACCATTGGGGCTCCTCCACGTCCACTTTCGACTAACCCGCTTGCGGAAAGGGTATTCATTATCCGCATATTATTCTGTTCTGCAAACTCTACTAATAACTGTCCTCTGCTATTCCTAGAGCATATGCCATATTCCCCCACTGACTTGTCTCCAGCCTGCTTCTTGCCTACCCTGGCATCGAAGTCGCCCATCAGTATTGTGTATTTTGTTTTGACTTTACCCATCGCCGATTCCACGTCTTCATAAAAGCTTTCGACTTCCTGGCCATCATGACTGCATGTAGGGGCATAGACTTGTACCACCTTCAATTTGTACCTCTTATTAAGTTTCACAACAAGACCTGCCACCCTCTCGTTAATGATATAGAATTCCAGCATGTTGTCACCTATTTCCTTATTAATCCGTAATCCGACTCCTAGTTCTCGTCGCTCCGCTAAGCCCCGGTAGCACAGTACGTGCCCGCTTTCTAGCACTGTATATGCTTCCTTTTCCTCCTAACCTCACTGAGCCCTCGAATTCCTCTAATAACACTGCTAGACTCGCTTCACTAGATAACGTTCTAACGTTAAACGTTGCCAGGTTCAGATTCCAATGGCGGCCTGTCCGGAGCCAGGTATTCTTAGCACCCTCTGCTGCGTCACAGATCTGACCGCCGCCGTGGTCAGTTGCTTCGCGGCTGCTGGGGACTGAGGGCCGGGGTTTGATTGTTGTATTCATATAGGAGGTTGTGGCCAATACTGCACCAGGGTGCCCAATCCTGCTCTGGTGAGAGAGTGCGTTACCGGTTCTGGTCACCGGGATCAGGCCGCACTCCTTGGCCTGTTTGAGCAATTTTCTCAACACACGTTTTTTTTTTATTTTGCGGTGGAGAATTGCGCGGCACCGGGATTTGAACCACGGTCCTCCTGCACGGGAGGCGGGTACTCTATCGTCCCCGCAGGAGTTAAATTAAAAAAAAATTATGGGGTTTTACGCGACAAAACCACTTCCTGATTATGAGGCACGCAGTAGTGGAGGACCCCGGAAATTTCGACCACGTGGGGTTCTTTAACGTGCACCTAATTCTAAGTACTCGGGTGTTTTCGGGTGTTTCCGCGACCTCGTGCTCAGCAGTCTAACACAATAGCCACTGTGAAACCACGGCGGGTCCCGCCGGAGTTGTACGCCTCATTTAACCTACAGTGGTGCCCTATTTGATCAGTCAAGGTGGACCAATCTGAGCTCGGGTATACCGCACGGATGGCACTCGGCTAGAGAACCTGGTATTTATGACCTGCACATGTGTGGCATACCTAATTGAGGATATATATAATTTTTAGTAGGGTTCCCGTATAGTGATAAAATAAAGGAAAAGACATTAAAAAGAAAGAAAAAAGAAAAAAAGGGGGGGAAAGGAACATAACAGGCGATTTGAACTCGCGACCCTTGGATGTAGCCCGGAATGATAGCTCAGTCGGTTGGTTCGCAAGGCCCCAGGTTACTTTCAAGCGCCATAGCTCCTGCTCCGAGCCTCATACTTACGTGCAAAGGGACAGATTGGTTGGAAGGCTATTTTCTTGGAAAAATGGCCGCCCGAGGAGAAGAGCGAACTCGAGCGGCTTTAGAGACTTGGAAAGCTGCCTTAAAATATTTAGACTTGAGGGAAAGCTTCGTTAACAAACAATAACACAGCAATCAGCACTCGAATACGACGAGAGAAATTATTGAGACGTGGAAAATTCTCTTGAAATAAATATGGTTTGCGAGACAAATGCTTGTAAGTATTGAACCTCTTAAAAGATGAGGGGGAATATGCGCTCACCGAGAGGGCATCGTCCGCACGAGACCACCACCAGGCACCTTACTGAGACATGGAAGGCTCTGCGGCCGGAACAAAGCCTCCTTTCTCCGCCGGCCAAGAGGGGAAAACGGGCTTTCTGATCGCTCAAGGTAGCGCGGACATAGTATAAGTCTGGCGTATAGGATAAGCTTTAACAGGTGTGAGGGCAGCACGCATAGCGTGGGAAGCTAGCCGCCAGAATAACTAGTCTCCAGGACTGCTGCTGACGAGGGCGAAATACCTTCGTGTAATTATAATAACCCTAATAGAACTAATTTCGACTGAAAAAAAGGAAACGGCCCAGAGGGCTATACTACGAGAGCCATGACTGATAATTTTATATATATATATATATATATATATATATATATATATATATATATTCATCTCCTCTATGGGATCGCATGCGCGCGCTGTTGCTTTGTCTCTGCGTGTAGTAGTTAAGAGAGCCAGTTTAATGGCGGAGAAGAAGCAAGGAAAGGAACTTTTCTGAAGCAAAATTGCAGCGCCGTGGTTTTAAAGCGCACCCATGGTAGAGAAACAGAAGGCGAGATAAGCGTGCGTGGCCATGATACACACACGACAAACAGCCTTAAAATATTTAGACTTGAGGGAAAGCTTCGTGAATAAACGATAGCACGGCAATCAGTACTCGAATATAATTGTAACCCTAATAATGATTGTAAGTATTCATCTCATCTGTGGGATCTAAAGCACGCGTTGTTGCTTTGTCTCTGCGTGTAGTAGTTAAGAGAGCGAGTTTAAGGGCGAAGAAGAAGGAAAGAAAGGAAAGCAAAATTGCAGCGCCGTGGTGTTAAAGCGCACCCGTGGTAGAGAAACGGAAGGCGATATAAGCGTGCGTGGCCATGATACGCACACGACACACTGCCTTAAAATATTTAGACTTGAGGGAAAGCTTCGTTAACAAACGATAGCACGGCAATCAACACTCGAATATAATTTGTAACCCTAATAATAACTGCAAGTATTCATCTCATCTGTGGGAGCTAATGCGCGCGTTGTTGCTTTGTCTCTGCGTGTAGTAGTTAAGAGAGCCAGTTTAAGGGCGGAGAAGACGGAAGGAAAGGAAAGCAAAATTGCAGCGCCGTGGTATTAAAGCGCACCCGTGGTGGAGAAACGGAAGGCTATATAAGCGTGCGTGGCCATTACACGCACACGACAAACTGCCTTAAAATATTTAGACTTGAGGGAAAGCTTCGTTAACAAACGATAGCACGGCAATCAGCACTCGAATATAATTTGTAACCCTAATAATAATTGTAAGTATTCATCTCATCTATGGAATCTAATGCGCGCGTTGTTGCTTTGTCTCTGCGTGTAGTAGTTAAGAGAGCCAGTTTAAGGGCGGAACTCTTAAACAGATATAACCCAAAGGTGCTGTGTGTTCAGGAGACACATCCTTAATGCACACAAAGAAACTTTCTTCGTCAGTACACCTTGTACCGCAAAGACCGCAACGAGGCGAATACCTTGTCTGGCGGTGTAGCAATAGTTGTAGACAAGTCCGTAGCTTGTCATCAGATCGCCCTTCAGACGCCCCTTGAGGCAGTGTCAATTCCGGCGATTTAGTAAATTGATCACTGTTTGTTGCTTATACATACCCCCCAATTTTCATCTGGAAAAAAGTGATTTTTATAACCTAATCGATCAGCTTCCGGACCCTTACATACTCGCAGGCAATTTTAATGCCCACCACACCATGTGGGGAGACTCGCGCTCTGACAAGAGAGGTCGTTTCATTGAAAATTTTCTTGTGAACTCCGGTGCATGCCTCTTCAACAAGAAGGAGCCAACTTATTATAATATTCATAATCATTCATATTCATCGATAGACCTGTGTATTGGCTCGGCTTCAATTTTCCCGGACTTGCAATGGCATGTAATCAAAAATCCCTATGGAAGTGACCACTTCCCTGTAATGTTAAATTCAATGCCTCAACATGAATGCCCCCTACATACACCCCGGTGGAAACTAGCCTCCGCCTAATGAAACGATATTAAGGAAGCAACTTACTTATCACGGGATCTTATCACTGATTTTAACATAGACAATGCAGTTGCATATTTTATGTGTTTTATAATAGACTCAGCTGAAAAGTTCATTCCCCAAACACAAGGTCTCTCTTATAAAAGACGGGTACCCTGGTGGAATGAACAGTGCAGAATGGCACGAAAGAAACAAAACAAAACGTGAGGTTTGCTGCGTCGCTCCCCGACTGCCGAAAACCTCATAGAATTTAAACTCGCAAAGTCACAAGGAAGGCGCACACGGAGACAGGCAAGGAGGGCTAGCTGGGGGGAGGATTCTCTCGGGCATCACTTCCTACACCCAAGAGTCCAAAGTATGGAATGGCGTGCGAAAGATAAAGGGGCAACAAATCCACCCTCTGCCCTTAGTGGACGACCAAGGGACAACATTGGAGGACCAGGCGAACGCTCTGGGCGAACACTTCGAACATGTATCAAGCTCCACACATTACACAAAATCATTCCTCAAATATAAACAATTAACTGAACATAAGACACTTGATCGTAAATGCCGTCCGGATGAACCATATAACTGTCCTTTTAATATTACCGAGCTTAAAGCCACATTGATCTAGGCTGCCCTATCTGGGCTGCCGAACTCTATCTGGGCTGCCGAATACCTCCCAGCCTCATGGAAGGAAGCTGTTGTTATTCCCATCTTGAAGCTGGGCAAAGACCCTTCTTTGGCGGCAAGTTATCGCCCGATAGCTCTTACAAGTTGTCTTTGTAAGCTATTCGAAAAAATGATTAAGCATACACTAATACATTTCCTTGAACTGAACAATATGCTTGATCCCTATCAGTGTGGCTTCAGAGAAGGGTGGTCCACGACTGATCATCTTGTACGCATTGAAGCAAATATCCGCGATGTATTTGTACATAAACAGTTCTTCTTATCAATATTCCTCGATATGGAGAAGGCGTACGACACGACGTGGCGATACGGGATCTTGCGAGACTTGTCGGGGATGGGCATCCGTGGAAATATGCTAGACATAATAGAAAGCTATCTGTCCAAACGTACCTTCCACGTGAAAATCGGCAATGTATTGTCGCGACCTTTTATACAAGACAATGGTGTACCTCAAGGAGGTGTGCTTAGCTGCACACTCTTTATCGTGAAAATAAACACCCTTCGTGCTTCAATACCACCAGCCATTTTTTATTCTGTTTACGTAGATGATATACAAATAGCTTTCAAATCCTGCAACCTTGCAGTGTGTGAGAGGCAAGTACAACAGGGCTTGAACAAAGTAT
Source organism: Dermacentor albipictus (assembly GCF_038994185.2). NCBI lineage: Eukaryota > Metazoa > Arthropoda > Arachnida > Ixodida > Ixodidae > Dermacentor > Dermacentor albipictus. Next base: position 14,071,074 of record NW_027225569.1, read on the forward strand.
CTAAATGGGCAGACGAAAACGGATTTAAAGTGAACCCAAACAAAATTTCTTGTGTGCTTTTCACAAGAAAGAGAGCCCTCGTTCCAGATCCCAATATCGAAATGTATGGCCAGCAAATCCCTGTGAACAAAGAGCACAAGTTCTTAGGTATCATACTTGACTCTTAACTAACATTTATTCCACACATAAAGTATCTCAAGGTGAAATGCTTAAAAACAATGATCTTACTGAAAATTTTATCCCATACAACATGGGGTAGCGACAGAAAATGTTTGATGAATCTTCACAAAAGCCTCATTCAATCACGATTGGACTACGGTGCCGTGCTTTATCATTATGCAGTCCCGTGCGCGCTAAAGATGCTAGATCCGGTCCACCATCTAGGAATCCGACTGGCCACAGGAGCTTTCAGAACAAGTCCCATTGAAACTTTATATGCAGAATCAAATGAGTGGTCACTTCATCTGCAGAGAACATACATCAGCCAAACATATTTTCTGAAAGTGCACTCAAATCCTCAACATCCCTGTTTAATACCGTTAATGACATGGCATGTGCTACACTCTTTCGCAATCGTCCCTCCGTAAGACAGCCTTTCTCGCTGCGTGCGAGGGAGCTTAGTGAAGAAATGGATGTCCGAATCCTCAAACATCGCCTAATGCCTCCAGCTAAGCTGCTACCACTTTGAGAGTGGCAGATGATACAATGCGATATATCTTTCATGCAAGTTACGAAACACGCTGCAGAGATTGAAATCCAAATGCATTTCCGGGAACTCCAATACAAACACTCCTGCACGGAGTTCTACACAGACGCATCCAAGTCACGCGAGGGGGTGTCCTATGGAGCCGTCGGCCCATCCTTCCCGGAATCCGATGTACTACATCCGGAAACAAGCATCTTTACGGATGAGGCCTACGCAATACTGTCGGCTGCAAAGCATATAAGGAAAACAAAACTAAAAAAATCTGTTATATATACGGACTCTGTAAGCGCTGTGAAGGTTTTGATGTCATTTTGTAAGTACCAAAATCCAGTAATCCATGAACTATATTCCGTCCTATGTAAAGCATATATATGTAACCAGCATGTCATAATATGCTGGGTGCCGGGTCATAGGGGCATCGAAGGTAACGTTATGACGGACCAGATGGGCACATCAATTGCATCGTATTCTGTTCATCCTACTGCTGCAGTCCCTGTCACAGATCTGAGCCCCTTCTTGCGCAGGAAACTACTAAAATACTGCCAACGCTTGTGGGACCTGGAAACAAATAATCAGCTGCATGTAATAAAGCCACAATTAGGTTTCTGGCCTCCTGTAACAAAATCACGCCGGACAGATGTCCTATTCTGTCGTCTAAGAATAGGACACACATTTGGGACACATAACTTTTTACTCACCGGAAACGACCCTCCAACCTGTGGCAGATGCGGGGAGAGGCTGGCCGTGCTCCACGTCTTCCTGGAGTGTCGGAAAGCCCAATCTGAGAGAAGGAGACATTTTTCCTCAGCATACCGTCAACACATCCCTCTTCATCCTGTAATGTTTCTCGGTCCAGAACCGCTTTTTAATACAAACACAGTCCTAGGTTTCCTCACAGATGTTGTCCTGCACGTTATTAGTCCCGTACATTCCTAGCGCTTCCTCTTTTGAGAGCATGCCGCTGTGATAGTCATACTGTATAGCACATGCCTCAAGGCCCTTGTGTTTAAGGGCTCTGGCGAGGCAGTAGTGCTCCAGGTAATTTTACCGTCTCACTTATCTTTTATAATGCATCATTCTTTGACGATGGATTTTATTGCTCATAGAACCTGTCATTATCATCGACATAATCTTACAACAGATAAATTTTACGCACTCTAGAGCGACTATTTTTAAGGCCCCTTTACAGCCACGTCACATGAACCTCATTGAACTCATAACTACATTGCGAATTCATCAAAACTGGCTTGGCGCTCTTTGGCCATACCTGGCCCTTGCGCCAATAAAAACCAAACATTCATTCATTCATTTGTTCGAACGCAAGTAAATTCCTGAACTCAATCCCTTTAGAGCGTGCTTTGCCGTCATTAGCTGGTTTGTGCGAAAAAGACAGCATTAAAGAAGATGCGTGCTTAGTTGTACTGGTGGGTGCGAAAACCGGCTACGACTGAATGCAGATGTTCAGGGTTCGTTGTGTAAGAGGAGCTGGAAATCAGAAAAAGTAATATTGTAGATGCAAGTTAACAAACATTATTCATGGCAAACTTGCGCCAAATGTTCACTACTCGATCAAGAAGAAGGACACGAAAGTGCAATACAAAAGCCATCGGGAATGAAGTTGCCACTTGTTTTATTAGTGAGGCTCGGATATGCCTAAATAAGTGTCGATGCGACACGATTTTAGGGAGGTGTTGTATTTCCAGCCGATTAAAATATGATGCCAGAAAACATCGCTCCTATGGTAATTGTCACTCAAGAGGGACACAACCAACTTCTAGTCCCTTTCGGCGCTTCTAATTTCTGAAACGTAAGCGCGTTTGAGACGCCAAGTTTATCGGGTCGTCGAGCCCGAAGCTCACCAAGGCAGAGTGGGACGCGCTCCGGCGAAGTTCCATCTTTGAAGACCAAATGCTGGCCGTCCAGCGCACCCGCGATAGCGCCGGCAGGCTAGACCAGTTGGTCCTGTCGTGGGATTAGCCGGGAGTGCGTTACGTCGCGTTTTGCTGGCCCCAGTAAAATTTTATTCAATCACTCACTCACTGAACCACCCGCTCTAAACATTGCGTTTCTATGATCATCATCATCATCATCATCATGCTTACGCCCACTGCAGGGCAAAGGCCTCTCCCATACTTCGCCAACTACCCTGGTCATGTACTAATTGTGGACATGATGTTGTCCCTGCAAACTTCTTAATCTCATCCACCCACCTAACTTTCTGCCGCCCCCTGCTACGCTTCCCTTCCCTTGTAATCCCGTCCGTAACCCTTGATGACTATCGGTTATCTTCCCTCCTCATTACATGTCCTGCCCATGCGCATTTCTTTTTCTTGATTTCACCTAAGAAGTCAATAACTCGCGTTTGTTCCCTCACCCTCAATCTCTCAATCCCTCAATCCTTCCGTCTGCTCTTTTCTTATCGCTTAACGTTACACCCATCATTCTTCTTTCCATAGCTCGTTGCGTCGTCCTCAGTTTAAGTCGAACCCTTTTCGTAAGCGTCCAGGTTTCTGCACCATACGTTAGTACTGGTAAGACACAGTTCTTATACTGTTATAACTGCAGTGTTCTTATTATTTCTGAGCTAAAGTCTACAGCTACACGTACCAATCTGGTTGCCTATCTTATGTTTTCTTACTACGTTTCCCTTCCCCTCCTTCCCTAACCTGTCTTTATATTCCGACGTGCACTGCAAACAAACGCCCATTCTTCCAGCTTGTAAGCGTGTGTCTGCCTCCCCTGCGTCAAGCGCAGTGTCCGACCTACGATGTAACAGTGGCGACGAGAAACGGAAAGCAAAACCCCTGGCAAAACCTTGAAGCACAGGACGGCAGCTACGCTACGAGGCGGCGACTCGACGATGGCACACCAGCAACTGCCCGACTTCGACGACGAAAGAGACAACTGGAAGGCCTATGTTATCAAGGCAGAGGCATACTTTGAAGCAACGGGCGTGAAGGAGTCGGCAAAGAAACAGGCGCTTTTGGTGGCAGCTTTAAGCACGCGCACCGTTCAAATATCAGCAGGACGAGTAGCGCCGAAGAAGCCGAATTCTTTGGCGTACGAAGACGTCGTGAAAGTCTTGGACGAGTTTTTTTGATCCCAAGCGCCATGAAATTGCCGAAAGCTTCCGCTTCTTCAACCGCTGCCAGCTTGATGGTGAGTCTCTCCAAGAATTCATTACTGAAATTCGTCGAATTGCGGACCACTGCAATTTTGGTACCATGCTCAACCGAATGCTACGGGATAGAATTGTGTGCGGCATAAGATCGAGTGCACTGCAGAAACAACTCCTGACAAAGAAAGATCTGTCCGTAGAGGAAGCTGAAACGATGGCACTGTCACCTGAAGCTGCAGATAAGGACGTCAAAAAAAATGGCCACAGACACGTCGGCGGTGCTTAAAATTAAGGCGCAGTCAGCCTCAACGAAAGAGGTACTGGCCGAATGTGGGCGTTGTAGCAGCATAAAGCACAACAGTAATGCCTGCCGTTGGAGTAATGCTCGTTGTTATAACTGCCGTCGACATGGTCACCTAGCAGTAAAATGCCGGAACGAAGAAAGCGCAAGATCTGGAACTCGAGAAGGAGCCCGGGGATTTCGTGGCAGAGTACTGGCTGTTAAGGAAGGGGAGACAGATGAAGACAAAGAGGATAGCATGCACATTTGGACGCTAAAATCGACGCGGGAGGTAAATGTCAAACCCCCAATGCGATGCACTTTCACATGGGGAGGTGTTGACGTGTGGATGCTTATCGATACGGGTTCCCAGGTCTGCGTCGTGTCCCGACAGCTATTTGAGCAGCACAAAAACATTTGACCTTCACTCCGGCCTTCACGCATGAATTTATCATGCTACCTCGGAAAATTGCCAGTTTTTGGAGAGCTCCTCTTGCCGGTCTCGTACGGCAGTACAACTGTGGAATCCACATTGGTGGTGCTAGATTGCCCCGGTCCAAGCTTATGTGGTCGAGACCTAATTTCCCTCCTGAGCGACGCAGGCTCCCCCGTCCTCAGCCTCTCAGCCAAGCCGCTGACCGCACAACCGTCTACCACCACGCAGGTCACTGCTGACGTGTTTGCAGAGTTTCCAGATGTTTTCAGCTCGGATTTGGGCCTCATCAAAGGACCCACGGCACACCTACAGCTGAAGGAGGGAGCCACGCCCAAGTTCTGTAAGGCCCGATCTATTCCCTTCGCCCTACGCGACAAGGTATCTGAAGAGCTTGATAGGCTCGTGGCATTAGGCGTCTTGTCACCAGTGCCGCATTCCGAGTGGGCAACGCCCATTCTACCCGTCCTTAAGAAGGACGGCACCGTTAGGATTTGTGGCGACTTCAAAGTCACTTTAAATTCGGCATGTGAGCTGGAGCAGTACCCATTGCCAGTAATCAATGACATGTTCGCGTCCTTAAGCGGTGGAAAACATTTCAGCACACTAGATTTGCGTGACGCATATAACAAAGTCCATGTCGATGAGGAATCGAGCCAGTTATGCGTGATTAACACGCATAAAGGTCTTTTCTGCTACAAACGATTACCTTTCGGCATTGCCTCTGCGCCAGCCATTTTTCAACGCAGAATGGAAACAGTTCTACAAGGCTTATCAGGCGCGCAAGTTTATCCGGACGATGTCTTGGTGTCCGAAAGAGCAGGAAGTGACGACGTGCTTAAAGCCGGTCTACAGCGTTTCCGCGAGAATGGTGTTAAACTGCGCCTCGACAAATGCAAAATTCGGCAAGTGTCCGTTACATATCTCGGCCATCGAATCAGTCAGCAAGGGTTGCACCCAATAGAAAAGAATGTCGAAGCTATCACAAAAGCCCCTAGCCAGAAAAATGTAGCCGAGCTTCGTTCTTTTCTTGGCATGATCACTTTCTACGCAAAATTTTTGCTGAACATATCATCTCTGCTCGCTCCACTGTATCGGCTGCTGGAAAAGAACAGACATTGGCTCTGGGAACAAGAGCAACAAACGGCGGTCGATAAAGCAAAACGGTGTTTGCAGCAAGCAGGTGTGTTGGTTCACTTCGACCCTTCACAACCGCTGAAACTAGAGTGCGACGCATCGCAAAAAGGTATCGGCGCAGTGCTTTTTCACACGAAAGGGAACGTCAACAAGCCAATCGGATTTCGTTCAAGGACATTGTCGAAAGCAGAAAAAAATTATTCGCAACTTGAACGTGAAGCACTGGCCCTCGTATTTGCAGTAATGAAGTTTCGTGATTATCTTCTAGGCCACCTGCCGCGGTTGCTCAGTGGCTATGGTGTTAGGCTGCTGAGCATGAGGTCGCGGGATCGAATCCCGGCCACGGCGGCCGCATTGCGATGGGGGCGAAATGCGAAAACACCCGTGTACTTAGATTTAGGTGCACGTTAAAGAACCCCAGGTGGTCAAAATTTCCGGAGTCCCCCACTACGGCGTGCCTCATAATCAGAAAGTGGTTTTGGCACGTAAAACCCCATATATTATTATATTATCTTCTAGGCCGAGAATTCATCCTGCTCACAGATCACCAGCCGCTCCTGGGCCTGCTGAGACCGGATCGGCCCACTCCGCCTCTGGCTGCTGCTCGCATACAGCGCTGGGCGCTGTATTTGGGAGGATTTCGCTACAAGTTACAGTATTCGCCAGGCAAACAGCTCCTGAACTCGGACGCGCTTAGTAGGTTGCCACAAGAAACTTTCGAGCCAACCACGGAAGGGGAGCCGGCTTACTACGTTCTGGCACTCGCATCTGTCCAGGAGGGGGCGGTCTCGGTAGAAGAACTGCAGGCGCTGACGGCAGGTGACGCAGTACTTTCAAAGGTCGTGCAGTACACAAGAGATGGGTGGCCTCCAAGCTCTAAAGCATTAGAACGAAGCTTACTCCCCTTTTACGACCGCAAACTAGAACTGTCCTTGGCCCACCATTTGCTGGATTGGGGCCGTAGAGTTGTCATTCCAGTTAACGCACAACATAGAATGTTGCACATGTTGCACGAGACACATCAAGGATCATCTGCGATGAAATCAATCCCTCGGTCAGCTTTTTGGTGGCCAGGAATGGACCACGACATAGAACAACTGTCAGCGGGGTGCACAAGCTGCATCCAAAATCGACCAATGCCGGCGTCTGCTCCACCAGTTAAATGGCCGACCTGAAAGGAGAACTGGTCAAGAGTGCATCTAGATTTCGCGGGGCCAATCAAAGGAAACATGATCCTTGTTCTCGTAGATGCTCACAGCAAATGGATTGAGGCCGTACCAATGAAACAGGCGACCACATCTTCGACTATTACTTGCCCGCGCAGCTTCTTTAGCAGGTTCGGCATCCCTCGCACCATTGTTTCAGATAATGGGACGCAGTTCACTAGCCAAGAATTTGCTGATTTTGCGAACAACAATAACATAACCCACCTGCGCACGGCTGCGTTTCATCCACAGTCGAATGGCCTAGCAGAGAGAGCTGTCCGAACTGTTAAAGATGGGCTGAAAAAGATGAACCAGTGCAGATTAGAAGATTACCTTTGCAGACTACTTTTCAACCACCGGAGAACACCCCTTGCATCGGGCAAATCTCCTTCGGAACTTCTTCTTGGCTACCAAATCCGGTCCCGCCTCGACACATGTTTTCCTCCTTTGGTTGTAGGAAGGTCGGGAACATCGGGTGACTGGGCTCTTGCACCGGACACAAATGTTTACGTTCGTAACTTTGGTAAAGGTGATAAGTGGAAGGCTGGCACGGTAAAGTCAGCAGACGGAGCAAGGATGGTGACAGTGGAAACGCCTGAGGGCCTCGTTCGGCGACACGTTGATCAAGTTCACACAAGGAAAGACCCAACGGCTACCCAAGGACACGGGGAAAGTGAGAGCTCGTCTATCTCGAGAACTCCTGAAGAAACTTCCGAACCAAAGGGAAAAGTCGGAACTCGTGAAACTTCACCACCACAGCGTCAGTCATCACCCCAACCCCTGGACGCACGAGAGAGAAACGGTGAATCTACAGTGGCCCCGGAACTGCGGTGCTGAACACGAGAGCGCAGACCTGTGCTGCGTCTTCAGTATTATTGTTGGAGAAATGTTATAACTGCAGTGTTCTTATCATTTCTCAGCTGAAGTCTACAGCTACACGTACCAATCTGGTTGCCTATCTTATGTTTTCTTACTAGGTTTCCCTTCCCTAACCTGTCTTTATATTCCGATGTGCACTGCAAATAAACGCCCATTTTTCCAGCTTGTAAGCGTGTGTCTGCCTCGCCTGCGTCAAGCGCAGTGTCCGACCTACGATGTAACATATACACTTTTATTTTGAGGGATAGTGGCAACCTGCTGTTCATGATCTGAAAATGCCTGCCAAACGCCCTCTTGCCCATTCTTATTCTTTTGATTATTTCAGTCTCATGACCCGGATCCGCAGTCACTACTTGTACTAAGTAGATTATTCAATTACCACTTCCAGTGCCTCGCTACCTATCGTAAACTGCTGTTCTCTTCCGAGACTGTTAACCATTAGGTTTCTGCGGATTAATTTTTGGACCCACCCTTCTGCTTTGCCTCTCCAGGTCAGTGAGCATGCATTGCAATTGGTCCACTGAGTTACGCAAGGTAATATCATCAGCGAATCGCAAGTTACTAAGGTATTCTCCCTTACCTCTTACACTCAATTCTTCCCAATCCAGGTCTCTGAGTACCTCCTGTAAACACGTTGTGAATAGCGTTGGAGAGATTGTATCTCCCTGCCTGACGCCTTTCTTTATTGGGATTTTGATGTTTTCTTTATGTAGGACTACGGTAGCTGTGGAGCCGCTATACATATCTTTCAGTATTTTTACATACGGCTCGTCTACACACTGAATCCGTAATGCCTCCATGACTGCTGATGTTTCGACTGAATCGAACGCTTTCTCGTAATCAATGAAAGCTATATATAAGGGTTGGTTTTATTCCGGACATTTCTCTATCACCTGATGGACTGTGTGAATATAGTCCCTTGTTGAGTAGCCTTTACGGAATCCTACCTGATCCTTTGGTTGATAGAAGTCTAAAGTGTTCCTGATTCTATTTGCGATTACCTTAGTAAATACTTTGTATGCAACGGACAGTAAGCTGATCTGTCTATAATTTTTCAACTCCTTGGCGTCCCCTTTCTTATAGATTATGTCAGCGTTCGTCGAAGATTCCGGTACTCTCGAGGTCATGAGGCATTGCGTATACGGGATGGCCAGTTTTATGCGAAGCATATTACGAGAGCTCAACCCAGCTCCTCAGGCGCGGCGGTGTCGCCTTCAATGACCTTTGACCCCATGACATACCACGTGACACCGTGACGTCGCGACAGAGGAGAAACGGGGCTCCAACTCGCGCCGTCGCTCGCGGCGTCGCTCAACTCTTGCAAGATGGGCTGGGTGGGAATCGAACCAGGGTCTCCGGAGTGTGAGACGTAGACGCTACCACGGAGCCACGAGTACGATGCTTCAAAGCGGTACAAAAGCGCCTCTAGTGAATGCGGTGTTGCATTAGAAACGAGCCGTTTCTAAGGCTCAGGCGTGCGTCGCTTGCTCAGGCGCACATTTCGTTGCCGCGCCGAACGCTGCGTTGTTCGACGCTCACCGCGTCCAATGCGGGGCGCGTAGTCGCTGGCGGGTCGACGGGAACGCTGTCGCGTTCCACTCTTGAAGGCGAAGCAGAGTAACGCATCAGTTGTTTCTTCGTCTAGCCGAACCAAATATAGCCAAGCAACAGCAGTTCACCAGGCTAAACAGTGGTTCAACAACTAAAATAAAGGCTAGTATGCTTCGCATCCTGGGCTTAACCTTAGCTAAGCCACAGCCATTTTTTCTAGAACAATCTGCCCACCATCTTTCAACAAATCTGCTGTTACCTGATCCTCCCCAACTGCCTTCCCGCTTTGCATAGCTCCCAAGGCTTCCTTTACTTCTGGTTTTCTCTACTCTTTTTCTACTCGAGCTGCCTGTGATCCGACGATGCTTAGTTTTGCAACGTCACACCGAATACTTTGAAGTCAGCACTGTATGCAAGTTATTCAAATGAAAGGCTCGTATGAAAAACACATTTGTCCTATCAGCAATATCACATCTCTAAATACCAGATAAACTTTTTTTTTTGGAAATCACACCCTCTGTCACATATTTTTTGTTCAATGCACCCTGCTAAGGATATATGCGGAAACGAACGGAGCCAAACTGTTTGCGAAGCGACTTCCTGGCGCCTGCAGTTCTAACGTAGTGTATGACGGAACTACAGTGTCTGCGAAGAGGGAGTGGCAGAGTGCTGACAATAAAATAACACGAATTAATGGCGCAATGCGCCGAAATAAAGAATGCAAACACGGCGCGAATTGCAGCTGTCCAGGAAGAGAACAAGGGATGATTCGAGAAGACGAATGCTTCAAAAAGAACGACACTCTCTATGATTAGCGACGCGGGAAGGCAAATGCAAATTTGCCGTGGCAGTGTTGCACAGCTGTCTGGGAAGGGGTGAGCGAAGTGGCAGTTCTCGGCCTTCAAATAGGTAGGCGCAATTTATGCCTACGTCTGGGCTCGGGCAGCCCGTTCACGGCGAGATAAGAGCAGCACATTTAACTTTTTGTTTCGGGCCCACCGCACATGCAGCGGAAGGAAACGCACCATTGGGTCGAAATAAACGTACCGTGTCTGTGCTTTGTTCATGAATTCAGGGAAGCGTGATCACTCTTGCCACTGGAAGGCCTCCAGATTACGTAGTTGTCTGTATGCCTAGCCTAGCAAGTGTATTCCACGTTTGTAGCCCCCCACACAGATCGGGACCAACACAACTTTTGAGTTCGATGAATTATACCTAAATGGCGTAGTGAGCTCTCTCAAACGCGACCATTCCTGGCTCGGATGGACAAACATACTGGCGAGCTACGCCTCCCTCTCTGAACACTCGGCGCGAGACTAACTCTAGACTTTAGCTCCGCTTGCGTTACGCCTGGTAGGCCAAGAGCGCCATCTGCACACGGTACACATGCGTGATCGGGCAATGGCTCCGTTTCTGCACACAACGATTGCAATGTAAGCTGTGTGGGTAGTTGTGATTACAAAGATATGAAAGATAATGCTATGGCCTCTTTCTCGTTACACCGCGGCTTGAGCAGGCGACCTCCTTGGATCGTTTTTGAAGAACGTTCGACACCAAAAAAAAATTACCGACGATTACGTTACTTCCTAATGCGAAATTTGAGCGCAGCAAATAAGCTGTTTCACCTTTTCGATAGATTGAGGCAAAGAAATCGAGCAACACATGTATGCGCTATCACAGAATTTTTTTTTTATTTTTCACACGTATTCCTTTAACAAAGACTCCACTAACAGTTCTTGACAGTCATGAAGGAAGCTTTGTGGTCGGAGAAATAGACTGATATATGTTTGACTTGGTACACCAATGCTTGATTCTCAAAGACGAGATCTATACATGTGCCTCGCGAGGTTGTCACAGCCGTGGGACGCGTTACGAGCGAGAGGAACGGGATGTTCTCCCGCATAAGTGTTAGGAAATTGCTGTTTGTCTTTATGTCAACATTAAAGTCCCCCACTACTAACATCGGTGTGGATCGATGGACGGTTAATGCGAGTTGCAGGAAGTGCACGACGTCTTTCGTGAGTGCGGTAGCGGACTCACGAAAGCGGTATCAGTCGGTCGCTGCTAGCGCTGGGGGGATGAAAGGGGGGCGGAGCTGGTTATGAGGCCGACGATAACGCCGACGACGACGCGAAACCCAGGAACGGACGCCAAAGAGCCATTTGTGTAGCCAGCCCTCCTCCACAGTCTCTCCTCCTCCCTTCCATCATCCTCCCTCGCCCGGAGAGCCGACAGCGCGCATGCGCGGCGGCGGAGCAGATTCGTCGGCGAGCTACGACGCGAAACCCAGGAACGGACGCCAAAGAGCCATTTGTGTAGCCAGCCCTCCTCCACAGTCTCTCCTCCTCCCTTCCATCATCCTCCCTCGCCCGGAGAGCCGACAGCGCGCATGCGCGGCGGCGGAGCAGCAGATTCGTCGGCGAGCTGGTTACGAGGCCGACGACAACGCCGACAACGCCGACGACGACGACGACGACGACGCGAAACCCAGGAACGGACGCCAAAGAGCTGCGCTCTAAAAAAAAAAAATACATGTCTTCTGTATTGCCTGATGCATCGATTACGCTATTATAGCTGGCTTACTAGCTAACTTTCCGTAGGCCTCACGTGCCGGTTAAAGGAAATAACCAGAAACGCATGCGAAATTAAATATACCAAGCATGGACGCCAATGCCGCGTTCACGGAACTTACATCACTAATCGTTTCCTGCGAAATGGTTATGCATAGCATCCGATAACTCCTGTGTGCAAAATAGGTTGTTCGGTTTAGCTTTTCTAATGCGCTGCTTTCTACATAGTTATTGGCTCCTGCTGTTCAGTTCTATGACGCCACGACTCTAATCGCTCTATTCAGAGGTTGCGTGTAGTGTGTTTTTTAAAATTCTCATTCATCAGGACAAGTCGGGCAGCGCACACATTTTGTATGCAAAAATTTGTTATAGCACTTTAGTGTAATTAAATCTGGCATGCATAACATATCGTGCTAACTTATCACGTGTTTTCAACCTGGCAAGTTTTTAGTAATTTATTGGTTAAAGATCAAGTGCTCGCCTCTTGAAACGTCCTGTTCTTTCTTTTTTTTTGCAGTCATTGAATATTTTGTTTCAGCGAACACCTATGAAATTTAGCCAATGAACTCATGGTTAAGAGGACATTGAACATACATACATGTTTAACCAAATGACAAGGGCTTTAGGGATGTTGAATATAAAATGTGCTATTCAGGAAGCCTAATGGTTTCCGTAGAGCTGAAAGACTTTCAGCAGAATTTAGTGGCATTTTACCCATCATACTACTACATTACACTTCATGCATCTTTTTTTAAGATTTCGAGGGGCACTTGCCGGACGCATACGAGACATTCATGAAATGGAGAAAAGAGGGTGCGTAGGGCTCTTATTAGAGAAGAAGCTATATGTTATTATATGCTGCCATCTCCATGGTTTGATGGTTGAGAACACGTTATTTGTACTAGATTATGTCTTCTTGCCAGTGCTACTGGAGCCAAACAACGCATCTTCGTCACCTAAGGATAGCTTACGCAGCCCCCACGGATTCCCTCGGTGATTGCGGGATATATTGTCTAATGGCCGCTTCAAATATTGCGAAAAGCGTGAATCGCAATAGAATTGCAAAGCTTCCCGTCTATAGCTTGGGCCCTTTCACCAAAAAAAGAAGAAAGAAAAGATCTTTCGATGTCAGTCTTGCATACACGTGAAAGATACCTGTACTGCTTTGTGGTAAGCATTGCGGCGTTTTGTGGACTCCGAGATCCGCCAACATACGGCAGCCACAGAAGCTACACTTCTTCTGCCACTGCAGCTCGAGTTCTGAGGCTTGAACAGTGCCATAAAAAGTAACATATAACCGGCTTTACGCAGTTAAAAAAAATTGGCTGAGGCTTAGCTTGCTTAAGCCTAGTCAGATGCGAAGCACATTGGTGGCTAATCTTGGTAATTAACTTGTCGCCGAGCCACATACTGAGCACGTTGCTTGGCCAGACGTTCTTCCCGCTCTTCATCAGTCTCTGTAGCACGCCGCAACCTTCGCTTCTCATTCCAACGAGCAGCTCTGTCTCCAGGAGGCATCTCACCTCGTGAGTGTCTAGCAGAGGCAAGCGCAGCTGCTTATATACCGCCGCGACGCCGCGAGCGACGGCCCGAGTTGGAGCCCCGTTTCTCCTCTTTCATGACGTCACGGTGTCACGTGGTCAGCCTTGAAGGCGACGCCGCGAGTTGGAGCCCCGTTTCTCCTCTGTCGTGACGTCACGGTGTCACATGGTATTGAAGGCGACACCGCCGCGCCTGAGGAGTTGGGTTGAGCTCTAGTAATATGCTTCGCATAAAAAAGAACCACCGTTTAACTCGGACGAAGCATTCAAAGCGTAGCAAGTCTAGACGTTGCGCTTGAGGTCGTCACGCTGTGTTGTAACACTAAGTGGCGGCGACATAGCGCGACAAAGCAGGTCGTACAGCTGCTGTTGCGCGGAATGAATGGAGTCGTGCAGCGTTGTGACCAGTCGTGTCAAAACGCTGGCGTGATGCAGAACGTCGGCAGTGATGTTGCACGAGTTGCACCTCGGTGGTGCATGAGATGAGACCGACGGAAAAAGCGCAAGATGAAATAACTAGATATAAGCAGCTTGACCCTTACAATACGTTTCTCTCAGTCCAGGGTACGCACTACAGCTCGTCACGCACCCTTATCGTCCACAGAAATGCAAATTCCCTAGCGTGAGACACTCGTGCCAGCGGTGGAAGACGAACGCTGCAGTGACAACATGGGAGAGCCGAAGGGACGGCGCGTGAGGGTGCTGTCCATGGCTGAAGTGATACAACAGGAGGGAGCGTCACATGGCTGTCTTGAAAACTAGTCATAAAAAGGTATATAAGGAAGAACGAGGCCCTATTCACGTGATAGGGAAGCGGTAGATTCTACTCGGCTTGCTTTGTTTGCGTCTCCTGCGATAGACTTAGGAACAGGCTGTTACGTCTGAACACGACCAAAAGCCCTAATCAGACGATTACCACGTGGCAACCCCACCCTTTCCTCAGAGCGTATCCCGAAATCACCGCAGGATTGACGCCGACGGTGGACGGGTCCACAAAAGGCGCATCCACCTGTACCTGATAGCCTGAAATAATGATGCAAAAGACCAACGTCGAATGATTGCGAAGAACGGCGCCTATCTTCGATTCCCATGTTGCTATACGGCCACCTCTTCCATACCATCTGAAGTAGAGGGCGGCGTAACGATGACATATCATGGGTGGGATATTGCGAACAATTCTACGATTGTGAATGGCCGCGATACAGTCATCAGATTCTCTGGTCGAGTTGCCTCAGGAAGACGACGGTATTAAAAGCGGAGACCTGTCGTGCAGTGGCACTGACATGTCCTGATGTGCACAGAGAGGTTGAGTATGCTCTTGCATGGAGCTGTCTTCCTTATCTTGAGACAGTGCGACTAATGTAAAATTAATCCTTCGTATCATATCTGCTTGTTCGCGCAAACGTGCTGACGTTTACTTTCAGAACCTTCCTTGCCAACGGTACTTTTCTTTTCACACTAACCCTATCGCCGAACGTGGCTCTATATAGGATGAATAAACGATTACTCGCCTTCATTCACTTGACATGAACTGGCGTCCGTTTCTATGTCCGTCGACATGACCGATACACTTTTCCTCTTTCATTCCTACTACCGGACGTATTCTTCGATGGGCTCGGTGGTATCCTGGCCCGAACGCCACCTCGAGCCTCAACAATGCGCACATGCGAGGCGAGACAAATACACACGGTGGTTAGTGAAGCTTCAAGCGTGTGACGTAGTCGAGTCTTTGTTGTGCCATTCAGGTAGGGCACGGAACCACCATCCCTTCCTTAGGTAGCTGTGTTGGTTCAAGGTGCAAGACGGCAGGACAAAAATTGCTAGAAAAAACGCACCGCAGTTTAATGTGCACAACAGCTGATTTGAACGGACACTAGACCACGCGCGGGTGCTGTGGCTGGGTTTCTACTCGAGAGCGCTGGCAAATCAAATGACAGCGGTGTTAAGGAGCAAGTGATCAACGCTTTTAAAAATTGTGTAGTCATGAGTCAGGCGCCTAAGACGTTCCCCAGGTATCAATGCAAAGTATTGGAAGCCATGAACGGCGCGATCGGTAGCAGAAAACCGCCCGTTACTTCGCGCGCGCTTCCATGCCTGTGATGGTCGGCGCCACTAAAGGTTACCACGTGTAAACAATTGCGGATGATTCGGCAACCACGTGGGCCTAATCATACACAAGAGGCACCCAGCGCGCGCAAGGCTCCGGAGAGTGCGAAAGGCGGCGTCAGACGAGGCTGGCTTGCCGTGGCTAGCGGAATCATGCGGCGCTTCCTTCTACATTTATTTTGCCTTCTCCATGAAGCCTTCAACCGGCTCCACCATATGTTGCGGCCAAGCGCACTGCACGTCGCTCGAGGCATTCTAACCCTAAACATCATGGCCCGCGCCTGGGCCATCGATAGCGTGACCGCACGGCGACGGGGAAGACCGCGCCAGCGGGTTTCTGTGTGCATATGTTTGCTATCGCAATAAAATATTACGGACATCAACCCAGCTGATGTAGAAGAAATTAAGATGCATAAAAGCGTACAGGAGGGAAGGGTTTGTGTTAGGGATTAAAAAAGCATTAAATGGAGGATTAAAACAGTCCAACGTCACTATCAAACGTTCTAAAGCGCCATTCTTACGCGCCCGCTCCTGCGCCGACCTTCGGTGTTGTTCCTCCTAACCAAGAGAACGAGCACAGAGAAAATGAAAGCGAACGTGGAGAGCAGCGGGGAGATGGAAGTGGAGAGCGCGAGGAGGAAAGCGGAGGAGGAGGCTGCAGTGAAAGTAGGAGGCGAAAAGCGGAGACGGAGAGCATAGCAGAGGTGCAAGGAGTAAATCAGAGCGCCACACGAGACTGCGAGATGGCGCCATAGTATTGTAATCTGATTGAGTGCCCGACGCGAATTGTGTGCTACTTTCCCGAAGGCACGCGGGAACCAGTGATTACACTATAACGATCGACTAGCCATGCATAAAAGCCTACGCATTTGAACCGCAGATAAGATTTTCTACGATCGGTGGCTCTGCTTGGCGCTATCGTTGTGCTTGGGTGTGCACGGGGCAGAATGTCCGCGCCAGCCAATATATCGCGAATGGAAAACACTGGATAGAGCTGCGCTCTAATTTCGAATTAAGGATTATTCTAATAATCGGTGAATCTATTTGTATCTTTTTTATGCTTGAGGTGTTGTGGTTTTTTCAGATTGTGATTCCTTCGATATGACATTATTCGAATGGCACCTTGATATTTTGTTCTCTTTTTTAGCTCAACACTAGTACATTACCCATGAGCGATTTTATTGCGTAGTGCTTCTCAGACAGCTTCTCCCAGTGATTTCCTATCACCCATGTCTTGTGCGAACTAATCCCATCTTACGCCTGCTCGTTTACTAACTTCATCTTACCATCTAATTGTTTGCCGTCCTAAATCTGCATTCCCTTCCCTTAGCAACCGTTTGTAACTCTAATGGTCCGCCGTTTATATGTCGTACGCATTACATGGACTGCGCAACCCTATCTCTTCCTCTTATTGTCAACAAGAACATCGGTTACACCCGCTTTCTCTGTAATACAGACCGTTGTTTTGTCGCTTAACATTACGCCTCATATTGATGGATCACTAGAAGACTCCTTCGTCCCACAGTGGATATAAATGGGCTGATGATGCTCTAACTTCTCAGTTGATTTATGGCATAGTAGTCAGTTACCAATGGACGAATGCTATAAGGAGTTGTATTTCTCGTTGTTCCACTACTTAAAGGGCAACTGTAACGAAATTTTTGACCGCGTAGAAAACCCAGTTTAAGATAATTTAGAAATGGAGTAGCCTCTCTGCAACATATTTCAATGGAAATACAGGTCAATGCGTCGCAAAAAGCTCCGAAAATGGATGTTTTTCATACCGTAATTAAAAAAAACGCCCCAATTATCGCACCGGAAGTGACGTGACTTTCCTTGCTTCTGTTCCGTCCTGGTGTATCAGCGAACAGGTCCCGCACGTCTTCTAGCCACATAGTTGGCATACTTTGTTAGCTGCTTCGGGCGCTGTGACAACGCCGTATTGCGCCCGCGATGTTCTTTTAACGCCAAGTGTATTCTCATAGTGCAGCCAGCTTTCTCTATCTGTTTGTCTACGTTGAACAGCAGAGCCTCGATGCGTTCTGCCTCCGCTCAAAGAAGAGCCTATTCGGGTGGTCAAGCTAAAAGTGCAGCATAGTCCAGCGTTACGCGGACGCGATCCACACTTGGCCCAGTTACACTACATCAACGAGAATTGGACGCCCTACTGCCTAGTGTGGCTGGCGCGGTAATAGTACATGTCCTATCACACGTCGTAGCAGCTGGAATAAAGGTGCATGACGCGCTAGCTTGGCTTACCAGCTGCATGGTGTTCAGGTTCACTGAAACAAGGGTACTGTGTTTGCGCTTTCGTCAAGATAAGAAGCGCTCACTCGCCGCGCACTTGTCCGCTAGCGCTGCGGCAACAACTGATCGCCACGCTGTAGCGGGTCATGTTTAAAGAGCAGCGTAAAATTATAGTGATCGTAACGTTTCCGGAATGACGTATCCGATTTCATCGGCCGCTGCCTGGCAGTCTGGAAGCGCCGGACTCCACGACCGAGATAAAATCCCTTATACTTCGTAAAGTAGTGACACCTTGCTGCTCCGCCTTCAGTTTTCCTCGTTTCTCCTCTCTTTCACGCTCCCTCCTCAACCGTGACACCACCTAAACTGCTCGAGCGTAGCAAGGGCGCCAATATGCGCTCCTCGCCACTCCATAGACGCTTCTCGAGCGAAAATGGCGCTGAAGCACGGCGCGAGGGCTCACAGGATTCCATTAGGCCAATAGCGACGCTTCGATGGCCTAGGCCATAGCGCTCGAGGAGCAGGCACCATTTTTCAAAGCATGGCGCTACTTTACGAAGTTTAAGGGGCTTCAGAGCGATCAGACAACTATCGACATTTGTAGCAAAGGATGATAACTAGCTGACGCTTGGTAGGGCCGTACTAGAGGGGCTTGGTGCTGAGCGTATGTACGTACACTCGCGACCAGGCAGGCCCAACTGCAGCTGTCATAAAGCTTCGCCCATTTCTCTCCGGTGACATTGCATTCTTGCATGGTTTGCCGCTGCATCGTCACCACTGCCGCCCCGTCGCGTTCTCCTTCGTGACAAAGGCACCATGTAGTTCCTGGTCGTTTCTGGTGCTGTGTCAGAAATGATTTCTTTCATCTGCTTCGATGGATCCACTGTAGAGAAGCACGAAATAGCTTCAAGATGAAGCACTACCAGAAATGATCACTCCAGAATATCGCCCTTGAATACATGTAACCTTTGAACGTTACTTTGGTTTTCTTGCGCATCGCAGAACATAGTACTGTAGAGAAGGATTAGATCAATATCGTGGGTCGTCCTCTCCGGCGCTTTTACTAGTGAATGCCGCTCGTGCTGAGAGCCAGTGCCCTGAGCTAACGGTCGGTCACAAATGCCGGTGACCACTAAACGCCTTTACATATAGTGCAAGTTGCTGCGGTCTACGTCAACCCTGGAACTTCGATCCCGTACCCTACGCTCAACCATGCCTGAAGACGCATCCCCAAAAACGCCTCCTACACTATCCCAACGCCTCCTACTCTATCCCAGCTATCCCTACTCTATCCTTTGCTCTCGTGCGGCTTGCCCCTTAGACCCTGCCGTTTTTACCGACGCGGACAACACCAACGTCAAGGACCGGCTGACGTCATATGAAAGTGTAAGCGCCCAAAACAAATGGGACGACCCCATCAAACTGAGCAATGTGCTCTTCTATCTCGCGGGTGTCGCCAGTCTCTGTTGCAATAACCACGAGACCGACTTTCCGATATTTTCATCGTTCAAGACCACTTTAGTGGCTTCATTTGGTTTCCCTGCTGTGCGCAAGCTGCGAGCGAAATTGTATTCGCGAGAACGTGCACAGCAGCTGGGTGAATAATTCACCAGCTACATAGAAGGCGTACTCCACTTGCGTAGGAAATCAATGCGACGATGTCGGAGTCCGACAAAGTGAGCAATGGCTAAAAAGGGATAGAGGACGATGCTTTCAACGTGCTACTTCCCAAGAATCCTCAGTCCGTGACAGCCATCATCACTCTATGCCAAAGGTACGAGGAGTTACGCAGGCAGCGCTCGTTGACACGTCGCCCTTCCTCGCGCGACGGCCTCATTGCTGGGCTGGTCATCATCTCCGACCATAGAGCGTTGCTTCCGGAAATCAAAGCGTTTCTTGCGGAAGAAGTTGCACGCCAGCCCTGCTAGATATGCTATGCTCAGGTTTCACATCTGCATCGAGTTTCACCTGCATCGAGTTTTATGCCTCCGCCCCGTGGTGCGATCGAGCAGGAAATTGCCGACGTCTTCCCAGACCAGGGCCAATATCTTGCGGCTGCACCAATCAGCTACGCTGAAGTCGTCGCGAGGACCCAGTCACTCTGTTCAAGTAGGCCTCTACTTTCTGCCGACTTCTTGCTTAGACCCCGACTGCCGCCCGCCGTGCAGTCATGAGAGCAGCCGCCCCGTACAACGCGACATTTGACTTGGATGGGAGCTTCGGTGAGTAGGTGGCATACTCACGACAACCGGCCAATAGGCTTCGCGTGCGGCTACGCCGCTCCCGTTGCATGTTTTTGCAATCGTGTGCAGTCACCTAGCATTGCACCATACGTGACACGACAGTTCAACCATCCATTACGGGCCCCCATCGGCTATGTCGCCGATACTGCGCCCCACCGCAACTACCCGCAACTTTCCACGTCGTCGCTCACTGTCCCCAGCTCGCCCCATGCCACCTGGCCCCCTAACTTGGGACGAGGAAAACTAATCTTCGCAGTCCAAGAGGCAACGGCTGCGACAATGTCGAAGTGTGAGAGTCCTCAGCGCAGTCTCTTGGACTTAATCGAAGTGTTTATTGACGGTGTTCGCGCATCTGCACTCGTGGACACTGGAGTCACCGTTGTGTGTTATGAACCCTAAGCTTTGGCGCTTACTTCGAAAAGTCACGACGCCCCTTTCTGGGCTGTCACTCCGCACAGCCAGTGCTAAGCATGTTCACCACGTGGCGGCTTGCAGTGTTCGTGTTGTCATTGTTGTCGTTCTATACGCAATAGAATTCATCATCATTTCCTCGTGCTCTCATGACGTTATCCTTGGCCGGGAATTTCTCTTCACTGCAATGCCTTCATTCATATGGAACGGGCCGAAATAGAACTCTCGCCGCAGTTAGATTTGCCGCTCACCAACGATGTTTGACTTTCGAGGAAGCTATTTGTCCAAGCCGGCACCCACATTCCTCCAAACGCCTCAACGGTTGTGCCCATGTACACCAGCGGAACCTCATACGCTGTTGCACTACTATCTCCATCTGACCGCTTTCTCACTCCGATTAGTCTGCTGCTGCCTTTTGCGACAGTGGACATCGCACAAGGCTACAACACCATTTTCATTTGCAACCCGTTTGCATACCCTGTGTTGCTGCGCCGAGGGGAATGTCTTGGCAACGTAGAAGCCATCGAAGACGGGCAAGTTATGGGTGAGCCCAATGACAATTACTGTGCCAGTTCCAGTGCGATCAGTGCTTTTTCTGTGCGACCTTTCGCCAGTGATGTGGTTGGTTCTTCGACTGCCGATGCCCTTACACCGGTCGAGCGGCTGCTTTCTATAATAATTTCGTCCTTCTTTCGATGTGGGGCAGTCTTCCCTGGGCCGGACCCCAACTGTTACACATCGTATCAATACTAGCCCGCAGCCGCCATTGCGGCAAATGTATTCCGGTAAGCGTGGGCTACACTGCCACTTTACAGAACCAAACACTAAGCTTAGCAAGCTTCGAGAAATATTACTGCACCAGTACGAACCAATAACGAAGAAATACTTTAAATTCGTGACGTCCTGGTGGCAGATCCGCGCTGAGACTTCGGCGCCGAACAGAATAAATGCAATATTCACCTTCGTTTGCTTAATATGATTATCAACCTATTAACCACGATGTTATGTATGTCTGAGCTTTGAAAGAATACGCTAGCTGTCTAAAATTACCGTGCGTTTCTTTTTACTGTCCATTTGAGGGCTCAAACCTTTCAGTTTTTGAGCATCACGCACATTCAGAATATATTAAAGGCTGAAATTTAACAATTTATATATGTATGTACATATATACCGATTGTTATACTCCGATGGCGGCTGCATATGGCATGGCCGCGCGCTATCCTATCTTGAAAGCGATCTGCGATGAGGGACGCAGTGCGCCGATTGCTGATTGCTTAGTGCACTCTGCGTTTTCGCCGCTAAGTTCGCATTGAAGCTAGAGGCAGCACTGAGGTCAGTTCGCTCACACGCTACCCTCGTAAGAAAAATTACACCCTTTGCCACGCAACAATAATCGTCATCTGTCTTTTCCACATTTCCTTTCTTTAACGCGGGGAGCCCGGTACTTCCAAGTCCCGAACGGCATGTCCGTTAACAGCATGACAGAGCATTCTCGACAAGAAAGCAGCGAGCTCAGCGCTTTCAAGGAAGGAAACGCAAGCAGTACAGATGGCGCTTATTGTTGAGTCGCAGATATACACGCTAAAGGGTGTACATTTTCTTTAAGAGCGCACTCTTATAGACGTTTTCACCCTTCGGGGTGTATATCTGTCACACCAAAATAATCTTTATCTGGCTTGCTGCGTTTCCTATCTGGCTTGCTGCGTTTCCTTTCGCTACTTTCCCGTCGGCAATGCTATGTTATGCTGATCACGCGCACGCCGTTCGTTGCTGGGAAGTACTGGTCTCGCAGCGTTAATGAAAGGAAATGCGGACAGGACAGATGGCGTTTATTGTTGTGTGGCAAGATACGAGTCAAAAGGTGTAAACTTTCCTTGGAGTGTGTAAAAGTTGTTTACGCTGTTTGGGTTGTATGTCGTCCCCAAAGAATAATTGTCATCAGTCTTGCCCGCATTTCATTTCTTTAAAGCGGCCAGCCCGGTACTTCCTAGTCACGAACGGCTTGCGCGTTATCGGATTGACGCAGCATTCTCGGCAGGAAAGTTGCGAGCGGTGAGGTTTCAGGAGGGGAAACGCAAGCAAGGCAGAAGACGGTCGTTGTTTGGGGACAAGGTAAGCCCCAAAGGGTGTAAACCTTTTTTAGAGTGCACTGCTACTGCTGCCACTCTTCCTCACGCCACTGTTACTGACAGCGAGCGTCCGCTGTTATCGAGTGACATTTGTTCATGTATGCTTGCGCGTCTAACCCCGTGCTTGCGAATTAATTTGGTTAGCGAATGTTTACATGTTCATACCGCCGACAAAACTGCTGTCCTTTCTTCGTATAGCTGTCTACTAATTTCCTATCGCAATGGACGATTTGTCCTTCGGATTCCAGGTTTGCATGAAGGCCGAAGCTGAAATCGAACATCAAATACATCAGAGATCAAATAAAAATCCTCAAATTGCCCTATTTTGACGAAAGTAGTCAGAACCTCGTGGCCACATACCCAGATACGTTGAACCCCAAACCGATCTAGAGTCGCTTAAGTAGTGAGTCTTTTTGAAAATTTGGTAGACGTGATATGCGAATAGGCAACGACGATTCCCTTACGCAGTTTTGGCGAAGGAAAAGGACATCCCAGTGTTGAAGTTGACAATACCTGTGCGTAGCTTGGTAATATGAGAAGCCGACCTATGGTGCTCAGATTATCTACACGACTGATAATAACAGCACATAGCGCTAGCTGCCAGGCTGCCGCTACGCAATGAAAATCGGCAGGTGAATTCTGCCCTTCAACAGAAATAGTGTGGGTTCTTCGTGAGCCGCATCGACGCTCACATACCAGTGTGGAGCTGGTAGCCATTTAGAGTGCATAAAACACTTACAAGAGCAGCGGACCGCAGGAAATGTTGTCATCGTTTCGAAATCCCACGCTGCCTCTGAGGACGTTAAAGTGGCACCCAGCTATTGTGAGAGTTTGTATTACAGTGAGCAAAATTAACTGTCAGGGGGTTTTCCTCACTTGCCGGTGGATATATTCGCAGATACAAAGCGGTGATAAGTAGGATGACCTGGTATATTAGATTCATAGAGCCAAATTACTCGCCCGTTCAGGCTGAAATTTCGTCCAGAGCTGGAAATGTGTTATGGCTTTTGTTTATTACCGCACTTGTGTTAATCACATGCTGTATTGTCAAGAGCAGGTTCAATGCGAGCATTGTGTGCAGCTACGCCATTAAAAAAATATTGTGCCTCAACACGGCGGCGGCGCAAGCTGTCCCGGTTACGGCAGACACAATTTGTTCACTATAGCCCCGAGAGATGGCGTCACTGTTCCACTGCGGCGGAATCGACGTTTTAGTGGCGTAGTTGCAGGCGATGACCGAATTGACTTTATTATGGAACAAACAAACAAGCTATTCACATAAGTGGGTTAATAAACTAAACCGATTAAGAAAAAGCCCAGCTCAGAGTTAAACTTCAACGCGGACGACGAAGGCGTTTAGGTCGAAAAGTCATATAAACCTGGCTATCGCATTTCAGTTGCACACAATATGCACCTATGCGAGTGAATGGCCTGGTCGACGGGCGTCTACTTAAAAATCCACAAAGGGTGCGGCTGCCCAGAAGATCTGCGTGATCTCGATGGCACTCGCAATTTTTTGTTTTCGCTGCCGAGTTTTGCTTTACTGCACTGGCCCACTCTTGCCGAGTCGGTTGGGCCTTGGTTTCCGAGCATTCGCAGAGAAAAAGGACGTGCGTTAAGATGGTTATGTGCAGGCCCTGACAGTTTTGCTCACTTGATTACTGAACTGCCCTACGTTGCTTGCACAGCGCGCATTTCTCCCAGAGAGTTGTCGTCTTCTTTATATGCAGCGTACATCCTTCGACGAGTGCCTCCGGCATATTATTCGGGCGTCTTGATGCGGCTATCTCTTTCTATCTAGCCCCGCTGCCCCTCGCCCACGTTCCTGAGGAGAAAGCAGGAATTTTGCCCCTTGCCATGATTTCCTGCAATCCTGATATTTTCCGTTTGCTCCTCTGTTCGTGCAGGTGTTTGCATTTTTACAGAACCTGATGATAATAATAATAATAATAATAATAATAATAATAATAATATTAATAATAATAATAATAATAATAATAATTATTATTATTATTATTATTATTATTATTATTATTATTATTATTATTATTATTATTATTATTATTATGTTTATTGCCACACAATATACAAAACAACACAAGCAGGCCGGTCTAAGCTTAGTTGGCTTGTAGGACCATGCCAATGAATATGATAGACAAAGCAAAAAGATGTACAAAAATTGATGAGAGATGAATTAAAAATAATAATAAAAAATGAAAGGCAAAAAATTAAAAAGAACAAGATAACATATAACAAAAATTGAAGAGATTAATATTGCGATGCAAAAAAATAACAATGTACAAGAGAGTAATTTTACTCTAGCTGCTTTAAGATGTGTTTGAGCGTTCGTTTTGATGTCGCGTTAAATATTTCTTCTGGTAATTTGTTAAATATATCAGGCACATAAGCACAGCGTCTGGCCGCGCCATACCTTGTGGCTGAACGCGGAACTACATAACGGGCATGTTTTCTAAGCTCCGTTGCGGCGGCACGTTTTTGTTTGAAAGCGGAATTCCAGAAATGTTTAACGACAACTGTTTCTATAAGTAATGAATGGAAGTTTGGTAGCCCAAGTTCACGGAAGATGTTTGCAGATGTTACTATTGGGGAAATGTACGCAACGTTTTTAAGAATGTTTTTTATAATCCGGTCAACCCTGCATCTGCAACGATCCGAACAAAAGCCAAAGACTGCAATGCCATACCTTAACACAGTGTAACCTAGTGCCTGTGCTATAATCTTTTTTACAGACAAGGGTGTAACACCTTTGATATTAAATAACAGCCAGGCTACTGACCTCAGTTTGGAACAAATGAGTGATAGGTGATGTTGCCGGGATTAATTACTATCGAAATAGATTCCGAGATATTTCACACAATCCACTTATGGAATAGGTGCGCATTTACAATAAACACAGTCTGACTCATGCAAGTAGAGAGGCATGTTAATAACAGTAGTCTTAAGTGGGGAGCGAACACAAACAAGTTTTGTTTTTGGGGCATTTACAACAATTCATTATTAGAGAACCAAAGCATTGCCTTGTGCACGTCATTATGCAACATTTCAGTGGATGTTTTATAAGAAAGGTGTTTCGCTAATAATACAGTGTCGTTAGCATACTGGAATACTGAACATTTCGAAATGGCGAAAGGAATGTCGTTAACAAAGTTATTAAACAACAATGGCGACAAAATGGACCCCTGAGGAACTCCAGCTTTCACCTACAGCTTAGAACTAAATATGCCCTTATCATCGGTAGAGACCACCTGAAATCGGTTGCTCAAATAATTTTCGAGAACGTTGTAAAAAGGCCCATGAAATCCCCAAAAATGCAGCTTACTTAACAAGATTTGATGATTCAGGGTGTCAAACGCTTTCCCTACATCTAAAAATAGCGCACATGTGAAAAGATTCTGATCAAATGCCGAAAACAGTTCATCTGAAAATTCCTCAAGCAGTGCCACAGTACCACGCCATAAAACAAAGCAAAACTGTCGATTGGTCAGGATAGAAAATTTGTTAAGAAAAGAAGACATAGTGTGGAAAAGAAATTTTTCTAAGACCTGAGCAATAATCGGCAATATTGAAATTGGCCGATAGTTTTCAATACTATCTTCCTTCCCTGAGTTGTGTAGTGGTACAATAACTGCAGTTTTTAGGCATTATGGAATTTCGTCGCCTTCCAAAAACCATTCAGTATATGCAGGATAATATCTGACAGCGCATTGAAATTCCTTCTGATTGTGTGTAAAGAAATTCCATCCTATCCAGTGGGCTTGTTAGGACGGAAACTGAAAATAATTGTCTCCAGATCACCCTTCAAAATTTTCGGAAGAAAAGCCGACGCAGATACGGAATGCCCTAACGGTGAAGTGCTTGTATATGGAGAGACGGCCCTTTGGGACACTTTAACAAAGTGCCTGTTGAAAGCATCAGCCACTTCTGTGGGAGGTTGTTGAAAAACACCGAAAATAGAACGGCTGTTGGAACTCACTTCTCTGAGATGATTTACCAAAGACCAAGTTTTGCTTACATTATTTGAAGATTGTTGGAATTAATAAAAAAAGTAACGGCGTTCGGCGCCACGCAGAAGAGCAACAACTCTATTTCTTGCCGACTTATGTATTCTAACCGCAGTCTTTTGTTTCTGGGATTTCCTTTGCAGCGTTTCCACAAGTTGTCTCGATACGAAATGGAAGCAAGAATTTCCGTGTTCATCCAGCAGTGACCCTTCTCTATCGGCTTAGCTATCAGCCGTGTGCAACGCAATTCAAAATTTTTCATTTGCAGGCAGAACCTTTCATATACTTTGGCCGAAGAATCTTCGTTGGCTAAGGATGACGAGTCAAACGAAGCGATAAGGTTATCAAGCTTGGATTGATTAACAGTAGGGACAAGGCATTTACGCTGCCCAGATCCAGTTTCCAGCGATAACGTTCTAGGCGCGTCTGGTAGAACTAGGCGACATGCTACGAAATAGTGGTCCGCCATGCGTTGTAAAATAGTACATGACAGCAGGGAGCTCTGACCGCTATGTCATCTAAACAAGATTGCACTAGGCTATTATTAACTAATTCCGCTCTAGTAGGAGCTGCAATTGTACATTGCAGACCGTAAGCGGACAACGTAGATAAATAATCACAAACAGTCACTTTTTCAGTGCATAAAATATTGATGTTCAAGTCTCCGATCAAGCAAAATTGGTCCACTGAGCTCCACTGCCACAGAGCTTCTTCAAGCTCAACAAGAAAACGTGAAAGGCTGCAAGAGGGTGGTCGATAAATCGATAAGATATGGACAAATAATGACATTTTACAAACTTTGACCATGATTGATTCAACATGTACAAAAGATGCATCCATAGAAGAAACTTCACAATTGTCGTTTGCATAGAAAGCAATGCCCCCGCCACGACGCCCGCTTCGTGTGACAAAGTGTGCGGAAAAGCCCTGTAATGAAAGCGTATCAAGGCAAGCCTGGGAAACACTGATTTCTGTAATCACAAATGCGTCTACAAAGTCAGCTGCCCATTCAGCCTGAAATTTAAATTCGTCCCAGTATTTACGCAGACTTCGAATATTAACGCTCATAATGGTAAAATCTTCATCAGAGCTGCACAGAAATTCTGTTTGAAATGAACTGTAGTCTGGTAGTTCACTGAAAGAAAAAGGCATGTTGGATAAGCAATGTTTTCCAGGTCTGCTTGTTTACCAATTCGAACAAGAGACGCTGTTTCATTCTTTTTCACGAAGATCTTAATAATATTAATAATAATAATAATATAAAGATGATGACGACGTATTTATTATAGTGTTCAGAAATAGCTTCAAAGCATTTTCAGTGGTGCACTTAAATAGCAATACACAATACCCAACGTAAAAAAAGTACGAATGTGATAGACCAAACAATTCGAGGTGGAGGAACAAATAGGGTAAAATCAGATAAGGAAGGGGGCGTAAAACAAGAGGTAATCGTACAACATGATTATCTGCACATGTGCAGAGAACACAGACAATAGACTGCGTATATATCAATGCAGCCAGAATACGTCATAATAAATATGACTGTGTCACTGAAATGAATTCTGCGGCTTCAAAACCGTGAGGTTCTTCTAATTCACGTGAATTCATGAACTCACTCCCCATAAAGGGTGCTTTTTGTCATAACGTTACTCCTGCAAGAAAGCCACCTTTAACGAAGACGCGTGCTTAGTGATACAGACGGGCGCGAAACCAGCTACCACCGAATGCTGGTGTTAAGGGTTCTTTCTCTAAGAGGAGCCGAGCATTAGAATAGGAAAATATTTATACACGTTAAGAATATTTATCATCATCATCTTCTTCTTCTTCTTCATCCTGATCGGCCTGTTTTATCTCTACTGCAAGACGAAGGCCTCTCCATGTGATCAACAATTACCCCTTTCCTGCGCCAACCGATTCCAACTAGCGCCCACAAATTTCCTAATTTCATAACTCTACGTTATCTTCCGCCGTCCTCAATTGCGTTTCCCTTCTGTTGGTACCCATTCTCTTAACCTAATGGTACAACGGTTTTCTAAGCGGTGCATTACATGACCTGCCCGGCTGCATTTTTTTTCCCCTAATGTCAAGTAGAATATCGGCTCTACCCGATTGCTCTTTGACCAAAGCTGCTCTCATTCGGTCTTCTATGCATGACTATCTTCGTTCCATCGCTCTTTGCGCCGTCCTTAACTTGTTCTCAAGTTTTTAGTCAGTCTACAAGTTTCTGCCTGATATGTCAGCATTGGTAAAATGCACTGATTGTACACCTTCCTTTTTAATGTAATGATATGCTTCGAGTCAGGCGCTGACAATGTCTGCCGTATGCGATCCAACCCAATTTTATTCTTCTATGAATTTTATTCTCATGATCAGGGTTCCCTGTGTTTAATTGACCTAGGTAAACGTACTTCTTAACAGACTCTAAAGGCTGACTCGAGATCTTGAACTCTTATTCCCTTTCTCGGCTATTCATCATTATCTTTGTCTTCTCCATAACAAACTTCAACACCCCTCTTGCAATCTCGCTGTTAAGGTCCTCAAACAGGTGTTGCAATTCGTCTGCATTGTTGTTGAATAGAACGTCATCGGCAAACCGAAGGTTGTCGAGATATTCGCCGTCGTTCCCTACTCCTAAGCCTTCCCAGCTTAATAGCTTGAATACCATTGGAGAAATTGTGTCTCCCTGTCTGACCCCTTCCTTTATAGGTATCTTCCTGCTTTCCTTGTGAAGAATTAAGGTAGCTGTAGAACCTCTGTAGATATTTTACAAAGTATTTACGTAAGCAGTCTGTACTCCTTGATTACCTGATGGCTGTATGACTGCTGGTATCTCAATCGAATCAAATGCATTTTCGTAATCTATGAAAGCCATATAGAGAAGCTTATTGCACTCTGCAGATTTCTCGATAATCTGAATAAAGACATGCATGGGATCAATCGCAGAGTATCCCTTCCTGCAGCCAGCCTGTTCCCTTGCTTGACTAAAGTCCAGTGTAGCCCTTATTCAATTGGAGGTTATTTTGGTTAATATTTTATATAATAATAGGAGGAAGGTAATGGGCCTAATATTTTTAAATTCGTTAACGTCTCCCTTTTTGTGGATTAGTATAAGTTTTGCATTATTCCAGTTTTCTGGGACCCTTGCAGTCGATGGACATTTCGTATAAATTGCCGTCTGTTTTCCATGCGTTATATCTCCTTCAGCTTTGATTAAGTGGACTGTTATTCCATCTTCTCCTGCCGCCTTTCCCCGTTTCATATCTTGCAAGGTCCTGCGGACCTCATCTCTAGTCAAAGGAGGAGTTTCTGTATCCTGAACTCAATAAGGTTAAATTGATCAAATTTAGCATGCACGCGGTTAATATCAATATCTGGCTTAACAGTGGGAGTGACGCAGCCATCGAACTTAAACTAGAGATAGCGGCGAATAGGGTGGAAGAGCATGCGGCCAGCAGAGGCTTGGCGTGCTCGCTAGAGAAATCGGAGCCATTGATCCTTGAGCCAAAACTTCAAAAGGGACACGCTGGGAGCAGTAGACCCATCAATTCTTTCGTAAACGGAAATGAGGTTCCCGAAGTGGAGTAAATCAGAATTCTGGGCATGTTTATCTAGAGAAATGGATACAGCCCCATGAGAAACAAGTTAGAAGGATACGCGGCGCAGGTCATGGGGATCTTTAGGAGAGTTTCACTCAAAGGGAGGGGCTTCGAAGAGAACAGCCACCTCGGACTCATGCAAGCCTTCATTACCAGCCTAATAACGTCTGCCACATCGTATTATGTGTTTAAATAAGAAGAAAAGGAGAAAATAGATGCGATAATTAGGACGAGCGTTAAGAGAGCCCTAGGGCTGCGAGACTCGACCTCAACAGTCTTCCTTCTCAAAATGGGATTCACAACACGCTAGTTGAGCTCACTGAGGCAGTACGAGTGTCTCAGTTCGAAAGATTATGCCAGTCGAAAACAAGGAGAAAAATCATGGAATGGGTAAGAATGTCATGCGACAGGGGTGCGCCGGTCCTGTCGTTTGTGTTCTTCTTGAGTCCTGGCCGTCTGCGCCTTGCCTTTGCTACTTCAGGGGTGCCCCGACTGGCAAGAAGGACATTCCGTTGGACGAGCGTAAACGCTTCCGATTTGCCCCCTACCTAAAAATATGCATCCTATCTACAACAAAGAGAGGAGAGCTCACATTGTTAAGGCTCTAGTAAATAAACTTAAAAACACCGCGGCGTATAAAGTAGCTTACGTGGACGCCGCTTACGGCAGATACGGGGCTGTGGTATCGACGGTGGTTAATGGCGACGGGTGCGTTAAGATAGCGTGCTCCACGTGCACAAGGGACGTATGTACAGCCGAGGAGGTTGCAGTAGCGCATGCTTGTGCGGGTAGAAAAGCGGGAGTCATAATGTGGGATAGCAAATTAGCTATCCGAAATTTCATCAAAGGGAGAATCGCGGAAGAGGCCCTCCAAATTCTGCTCAATAACCCTCCTAGGAGGGACATAACTATTATTTGGGTGTTGGCCCATGAAGAAGATCCTAGGTAACGAAGCTGCTCACGAGTTTGCCCGAGCACTCTACCACCGGGCAAATATAGAACAGCCAGTTCCAGGGGTCAAAGATAGCATAATGACGCACAGGGAAATTGTGGATCATTACAAAGGCGAAAGAAGACTCTTTCCACCTCCGCTTCAGTCTCTCTCTCTAGAGGACGCTCCCATTTGGCGGCGCCTCCAGGGCAACACTTACGCATCACCATAATGGATCTACTTAACTCAGACGAAGGACTCTAAGGACGTCCTATGCAAAATTTGTTAGGAGAAAGGTACGCTAGACCATGTAGTATGGGAGTGTGCTTGCTCCCTAGGGGCCAAGGAAAAAATTGAGAGTAGAGAAGCCTGAGAGGCCTTGCTCCAGAGCGAGGCTGAAGACGACTAGCCTCGAGTAATCCGCCTGGCCGTTGAGACCGTGAAGGCTCACCGTCCTCAACGCGCGGTGACTTCTTCGTCCTCCTCCCCTACCTGCTTGTACGTTAAGAGGTGGGCACTCCTGCTCGGTGGAATAATAAAGTTTTCAATCAATCTATCTATATCCTGTTCATTATTGCTTGGAATGGAGTAGTCCTGAGTCCTCTGAGTACTTCACAGGTCAATAGAGAATTCTTCCACTGCTTTTATTAGACCTTTGATATTGCTAATGATATTACCCTGCTTATCCTTCAGTGCATACATCTTGCTTTGTTTTATGCCAAGATTCCTTCTCACTGATTTAAGGCGGCGTCAATATTTTACGTCCTCTTCAGTCTTTCTCACGTTATAATTTCGAACATAAGTTATTTTCGCCTTGTGGATCAGTTTTTATAGTTCCGTGAATTCTATCTAATCTCTTGAGTTCGACACTTTCATTATTTGTCGTTTCTTCATTAGGTCCTTAGTTACTTGGGAGAGCTTTCCATACTGGTTGCCTTGGTGCCTTGCCTCCCACTTCCATTGCTGCCTCTGCAGCCAGCCTAGTTACAGTTTCATTATTTAACTCTATGTCATCTTCATCTGTCTGTTGTAAGGCAGCATATTTGTTTGCAAGTACCGGCATAAGTTTGTCTGCTTTTACCCTTACTGCCTCTAGATTTATCTGTTTCTCCTTCACCAATTTTACTTTTCCCGTCTTCAATTTTACGTGAATCCCAGCCCGCGCTTACCTATGATCACTGCACCTTACCCTACCTAAAACTTCCACAACCTGCACTATGCAGGGATCAGCAGAAGGTATTATGTTAAAAACATATAATAATGACTCATTTCTTTCATTTGCTCACGACTGATCAGGAAGAAAGAGGCGAAATTGCGATACAAGTGTCTTCGGGAATGAAGGGGAATGAAGTTGTAATTAGTTTTTTTAGTGAGACTGGGCTACCGAAAGTCTACTTTCCTGAAATAAGTGTCGAGGCGACATGATTTTAAGGCGATGTCATAATTACTGCCGATCAAGATATAACGGGAGGAAACATCGATCCCGTGGTAATGTCACTCAAGCGGGAGACTACCAACTTCTAGTCCTCTTCGGAGCTCTTGCATTATGAAACGTTAGCGCTTCTGAGACAGGAGGTTTCTCAACCACGTGCCGTAAACGCTGCCTTTCTACGGTCATCCTCTGCTCCTTCTGCCAGTTATGCGCGCATGCTTATTTTCGCAACGTCCCACCGAATACTTCGAAGTCAGCCTTTTATCCCAATAATTCACGTGAAAAAGCTTGTATGGCAAACACCCTTGTTGTTATCAGCAATATGGTATCCCTAAATAATACTTTTTGCCCAAAATCAAACGCAGTGTCGTATATTCATTACTCAGTGCACTCTGCTGGGGTTTTCTACGGAAATAAACGGAGCCGAGCTATTTTTGAAGCGTCTTCCAGTCGCTAGCAGTTCCACTGGCAGTGGATGATGGAACTACAGGTGCATGCACGTGCTCGTCCGTTGCGAAGATAGAGCGGCAGCGTGTAGATAACGAAA
This sequence comes from Dermacentor albipictus, assembly GCF_038994185.2. NCBI lineage: Eukaryota > Metazoa > Arthropoda > Arachnida > Ixodida > Ixodidae > Dermacentor > Dermacentor albipictus. The sequence continues at coordinate 14,104,158 of NW_027225569.1, forward strand.
TAACGCGAATGAATGGCGCAATACGTCGGAATAAAAAAAACGCAATCAAGGTGCGAAATATAGCTGGCTGGGAAGAGAATAAAGAATGATTACAAACGACGAATAAAAAAAGAATGACACGAAGACTACTGTAGAAACTTTTTATGTGCAGTTGGCGGACAATAATTTAACTCTCTCTGATTGGTGGCGCGGGAAGGCGCGCGCAAATTAACCGTGGCAGTTATGTAGGGTTGTCTATCTGACGGGGAAAACGACTTGGCAATTCGCGGTCCTAGAACGGGTACGAGTTATTTGCTTCTACACCTAGCCGCCGGCAGCTGTTGGCGGCGCAATAAGAGCCGCACATTTGCTTTTTTTGTTGCGGGCCTACCACGCATGCGCACTCGAAAGAAAGGGACGCACCAATGGGACAAAACAAATCTTCCAGGTGTGAGCTCTGTGCCCCTAAATTCAGGGAAACTTGATAAGTCTTGCCACTCGAGAGGTTCCAGATTACATAATTATCTGTAACGCCTAACCGAGAAAGGGTGAAATCTTTCCGGCGTATTGTACATTCGTAGCCCCTCACACACATGGTTCCAACACCACTTTTGACTTAAATAAGTTATAACTGATATGGCATAGTGAGCTCTCTCAAAGGCCACTATACCTGGATAGGATGGACAAATGTACAGCCGAGCTACCCCTCTCTCTCTCTGAACAACCCGTGCGAGGCTAACTCCAGGCTTCAGCTCCGCTTGCGTCACGCCTGGTGCGACAAGGGACATCTGCGTACGCTATACACGCCCGATCTGCAATGGCTCCTTCTACAGCGAAGCCGTTAAGAGCCACTTCACCCAGGATTGTCGCCGTGTGTTAACAGAAAACTATCATCATCAGAATTGGCTCCAGCGTCGCCGTATTCTTGCCAGCTGGCTCGTTGGAACCCCTCGGCGCTGCCGCGTGAACGCGTTCGTACCAGTGGTCCCGCGTTCGTCGTAGTTGTAATTGACTATGTTAATAATTGATTAATGAATTCGCCAATTAGTTGAGAAACACAAAGCCGTAATCACTTTTACAGCGAATTACAGCGAAGATGTTAAGGGCTAGTTCCCCCAGAAACGTGTCCGTGTGTATACACAAAACTTCCCATACCTGGGCCAATCTCGAACATATATAATACCGAGCCGACCTCCGGTGGAGGAACACAGGCGTTAAGCACTCCCCACACGTCGGCCAATCCCGAAGATATCGAATACTCAGCCGACCTGAGGCGGAGGTACACAGGTGTAAAGCATTCTTCATACGTGTGCTGATCCCGATGCTAGTGAAATGCCGGGCTGACCCGCAGCGGAGGTGAAGCAGGCGTTAAGCAATTCCTATGCGGCGGCCGGTCATGAAGTGAGTGGAATATTGGGCCGACACACGATGGAGATGATGCAGGCGTTAAACACTCCCCGTACGTGGGCCGCTCCCGAAGGTAGGGCAATTCCGGTCTGATTCGCGGCGGAGGTGCTATTCGCTATTAGCGGCCCTTATTGGCGGACTGCACCCAGGTTCGCTGGTGACCCTTCTTCACAGAATAGAGGGGCACTGACTTTTTCTCCACGCAAGGATTCCAAATCGATGTGCGCGGGTGGTTATGGTGGCAAAGATATGTGCGGTAATGCTATAGGATGTTTTAGTTACACCACGTTTTCAGGAAGTGACCCCCATTGACCGTTGTTAAAGACGCTCCACGCTAAAATGAATTCCATGCCTTCTGTACTGTCTGCTTGAAGAAATGAGCGCTACGAAGACGCAGTCTAAAATACGAACATGTACGACGGACAAGGCGCCTTGTCCATTGTACATGTTCCTCTTTTAGTCCGCGTCTTCGTAGCGCTCATTTCTTCAAGTATGCAAAACTATATCGCCCACACCAACCTTGCGCTGGTTCGTATTGCCTGATTTAACAATGACGCTATTATAGCTGCTTACTATTTAAAGTTTACCTAGCCCTGAGCTGCCGGTTAGAGGAATAATCAGTCGCCCAAGCGAATTAAAATATACCGAGCGCGGATGCCAATACGTGTACACGGCACTTATTTCACTAGTAGCTGTTCTGGAATGATTATGCATATATCGCGATAAGTCCTGTATGCAAAATAGCTTGTTTCGTTCAGCATTCCTATAGCGTACTTTTCAAATAGTCATTGACTGCTGCTGTCCAGTTCTATGACGCAATGACTCTAATGGCTCTGTTCAGCCGTTGTATGTAGCATGTTGCGCAATATTCCCACCTATCAGGACACGTCATGCACCGCACACATTTTTTTCTTTGCAAAACTCTATCCAAAGCTCTTCGGTGTATTCAAATATGGCATGTATAGCATATCGCGCAAACTTATAATGCATTTTCAGCGAGACAAGTTTTTACAAATTTCAAAGTTAAAGATAAAGTGCTCAGCTCTGAAAACGTCGTGTTCTTTTCTTTTTTTTCAATCATTGAATATTTTGTTTCCCGGGCACAACTTCGGAATTTACGAACTCAAGGTCAAGAGGATATCGAACATGCATGCACGTTGAACCAAATGGCAAGGGCTTGAGTGATGATAGTGAAATCTTTATGGCTTCCGGAGAGCTTAAAAGGCTTTTCAGCAGAATTTAGTGCCATGTTATCTTTTTTTACGTTCAGGAAATTTCCATAGGAGGGCTTGTTGGACTCATTTTAAAGAGAAAAGTATGTCTTAGCTATCTTGATACGTACGGTATTTGGGATGAGTAAAGAGAAGTTGACATTGGCAATGGTGCCAAGGGAGCTAAATACATCATCTTCGTCACCTAAAAGCTACGTTACGCAGCTCCCCAAAATTCCCTGGCTGAGTGCAGGATGCATTGTTTAAAAGCTCTTCAAATTTGATGTGGAATATGCTGCCCAAGCAGAATTGTAAAAGCACCCGTAAATAGCTTTGGGCTTTTGACTTAGAAGTACAAAAAGAAAACGCTTTCGTCGTGACCCTCCATGCACATGGCAGAAACCTGTCCCTTGTTGCCGTAAGCATAGGGGCGTTTCCTCGCCTTCAAGATTCGCCAACATATGGCAGCCGCCGAAACAACACTCCTTCAACTGCAGCTCAAGTTCTGAAGCTGAACGGTGCCATACAAGGGAGATATCGCCAGCTTTACAGAGTTAAAAAATCCAGTTATCAAAAAACCGATGTTTCGCTTGGGTGAAGCATTCAAAGAGATAGTAAGATTATCCGCTGCGCTTGAGATTCTGACGCTGCGTTCTAACTCAAGGTGAGGGCGACAAGGGTTGACACAGCTGGTCGTAAAATGCTTTTACGCAGAATGAAAGGAGTCGCGCAGCGTTGTGACCAGGCGCGCCACAAGGGTTGTGACCGTAAAAGGAAATAATTAGAAATAGGCAGCTTGACATTTCACAATCCATTCCACTCAGTCCAGTGTATCATCCTCAACGGAAGCGCAAATTTTCTTCAGCGCAACACTCGTGCCAACGGCGAAAGGCGCACGCTTTAGTGTCGGGACTGTAGAGCGGACTCAACGGAGCGTGAGTGTGTAGTCTACAGCGGAAGTAATACACGAGGGTGCGTCACGTGACAAACCTGAAGCCTATTCATAGAAAAGAATATAGAGGACAATTAGACATTAGTCGGATTGCTTTAGTTGCGTCTCCTGCGATGGATGTTGAAACAGGCTGTTACGGCTCAACATGACCAAAAGCGTTAATATGACGATGACCACGAGGCAACCAATTCCATTCGTCAGCGCCTATACCGATGTCAACGCAGCGTGGGCAGCGACTGTGGACAGGTCTACAAAAGCCTCCTCCACCTGTACCTGAAAGTCTGAACTAATGATGAAAATCACCGGCGAAGGCTAGCGAAGAACGGCCCCGACCTTGGATTCCAAGGTTTCTATACGAACACCCATTCCATACTATAGGAAGTGAAGTGCGGCAGAAGAATGCCATAACATTGGCGTGATATCGCGACCGATTCGGTGATCGCGACTGGCAGCGATATGTTCATCAGACTCCCTAGAGGAGTCGCCTAGGGAAGACGATGGTTTTCAAAGTGGAGACCTTTCGTGCAGTGGCAATTACGTGTCCTGATGTGGACTCAGACCATTATAACAGTGTGCTTCCGTATCTGGAGACAACGTGACTAATATAAAATACACCTTTCATCCTTCATTCCTCCAACCGGACTTATTCATCGATGGGCTTGGGGAATGCTGGCCCGAACGCCTCCTTGATGCGCAAGAAGGAGTACAAGTCAGGCGTGACAAATGCATGCCGAGGTTGGTGAAGGTTCAAGCGTGTGACGCAGTCGAGTCTTCGGTATGTCAGTCAGGTAACGCACCGAACCGCCAAACGTTACGTGGGCGGGTGTGATGGATCAATGTGCAAGACAGCGGGACAAAAATATCAAGAAAATGCGCTCAGAAGTTTAACTATTTCCCTGCCATGGCGAAACAATGTGTGCTTTGTAGGCTAACCAAGACTTTTTTTTTTCTGAAGGAACTACTGCATTCAGTATTTTATATATTGCATATCTAAAAAAGATGAACGAATTAAGTGTCCACGCATAAAAGTTTTGTTAACGATATGTATCTGATAAAAACATACAAATTCAAAAAAATCAAGATTCGCGGATGAAATTGAACCAAGTTTTTAAAGATACGCGTATTGCACATTCGCAGCCCCTCACACAGATTGGGACGAAAACCACTTTTGAGTCCAACAAAATGTACCTAAATGCAATAGTGAGCTCTCTCAAACGCAACCATTCCTGGCTCTGACGGAGAAATGTAATGTCGAGCTACGCCTTTCTCTCTGAACACCGAGCCTCAGGCTAACTCTAGAGTTAACCTCTGCTTGCGTCCCGCCTGGTGCGTCAATGAGTAAGCTGCGTGGATAAGTTATAGTTGCAAAGATATGAGCGCTAATGCTATAGCATGTTTCTCGTTACACCGTGGTTTCAGCAAGCGACCACCTTGGATCGTTTTTAAACACATTCGACGCCAAAAAAGAATTACATGTCTTCTGTATTGCCTGATGCATCGATTACGCTATTATAGCTGGGATACTAGTCAAAATTTCCATAGTCCTCAAGTGGCCGTTAAAGGATATAATCAGAAACACAAGTGAATTAAAAAGAAAAGATATACCGAGCATAGACACCGATGCCACGTTCGTTGTACTTACTTCACTAGTGGTTTGCAGTGAAATGATTGTGCATACCTCCCGATAACTTGTGTATGCAAAATAAATTGTTTCGTTTAGCTTTGCTAATGCGCTGCTATCCACATAGTCACTGACTCCTGCTGTTCACTGTTCTGAAGCAATGAGTCTAATAGCTCTATTCAGCGTTTGCAAATAGTACGTTGTTTAACATTATCATCTGTTTTACGAGTCAGGAAGCGCACACAATTTCTTAACGCAGAATGTTGTCTATTGCACTTCCGAGTAGTGTAGTCTGACATGTATAGCATATCGTGCTAAATTATCACGCGTTTGCAACGAGACAAGTTTTCATCAAATTTTCTAGTTAAAGAGTAGGCGCTCGCCTCCGCAAACGTCGCGCTCTTGTTTTCTTGCAACAATGTAATGTTTTGTTTGAGCGAACCCTTTGTAGGGAGCCTACAGAATGAACACCCCGTCAAGAGGACTGTGAACGTGCATGCGCGTTGGGTGAAATGACAAGGGCTTTAGGGTTGTTGAAAATGAAGCCATCATTCGGGATGTCTATGGCTTCCGGAGAGCTCAAAAGGGTTTTGAGCAGAATTTAGAAGAATGTTATTTACCATCCTAGTACAGGACGCTTCAGGGATATTTGTTTTTTTAAGGTTTCGACAGCCTCTCGCGAGAAGCATACGAGGCGTTCATGAAATGCCCACAAGAGGGCTGGTGGGCCTCCTTATTAGAGTGAAATGTATATATTATATATCCTGTGATGCCCACCATTCAGTAGTGCATAAGGCGTTATTCACAACAGGAAGCAGTCTCTTGCACCATATGCATTGCCAATGGAGCCAATGATGCGTATTTTTTACCTAAAGGGTACGTTACACTGCCCCCAAAGATGCCCTGCTTGACTGCAGGTTATTTTTGTAATTGATGTTGAAATTTTATGGGGAGTCCGTCGCGGAAGCAGAATTGCGATGCCTCCCGTAAATAGCATGGGCCTTTTAGCAAAGAAACAAGGAGAAATATTTTATCGCGACTTGCATCCACATAACAGATACCTATTCTCCGTTGCCGTAAACATTGTGGCGTTTCATTATCTCCGAGATCCGCCAACATACGGCAGTAGCACAACATATACTTCAACTGCAGCTGCAGTTTCTCAGGCTGAAAAGTGTTAAATAAAGCGAGATATGTTCAGCTTTAACGTTAAAAAATAGAATCAAGTAAAGAAAAAAAGAGCCGCTGTTTCGCTTGGACGAAACATTCCAAGCGATACCAAGGTTATGCATTGCACTTGACATTCTCACGCTGAGTTCTAACATTAGGTAAGGGCGACATAGCTCGATGCAGCAGGTCGTGCAACTGTTGTTGCGCCGAATGAATGCAGTCGTGCAGCGTTGAGACCGGGCGTGTCACAACGCTGGCGCGGTAATGAACGCCGGCAGGATTTTTGCACACGTTGCGCCTCGGTGTTGCATAAGACGAGACTGATAGAAAACCGTTGGCACTCTGTCAGCGCCAAAGCAAATGAGTAGATATAAGTAGCTCGACATTTGGCACCACAGTGGCAATACTGTAGATCCGTCTGAACGAAGCTTGATGGTGCGGTCCAGGGCGGAAAGAAGACACTACACTCGCGGACAACTTTCTGTGGCTATGGAGGAAAATCTAAAGAGGAAAGCGTACACGAGTGAGAACGCTTCTGAAAAGCGTTGCACGTTTTTATCTACGTTAGTTTAGACAATTATTAGCAACACCTAAATAAGAGAGAACACGCCACTGATTGTAAAGGTTCACTCACTTGGCGGCTCCTGCGCACAGCGTATGAGCAAACACGAAATATCCGCGCATTGAAGCTTTGCCCATTGAGCGTCTGTTCCAAGCAACCAAAAGTGCTGTCAAACGCTCCAGGATTACTTGGCGCAGTAACACACGTGCAGCAGCCAGGCGCCCGTAGCTTTCCCATCGTAGCCAAACAAAAGTTATACGAGAGAGCTACACGTCACAATCGAGAAGCCTAGTCATAAAAAGGAAATAGAGGAGCAGTAGGCCTTATGGCGCGTTCACACTGAGACATTCGGTGTTTGGAGCGGCGTGGAACCTGTTCGGCGGCAGCGAGATCCGCCGGAATAGCCCCTCCTTCACCGAGTGCTCCCGGACCTATTTTTGCTGCAGCTGCCGCCGGATTCCCTCACTGCGGACCAATCGGAGCGCGTCTCACTCAGCGATTCGAAAGATGGCGGCCAAGCCCGACGCGCTCGTCATATCACAGTCTTCGAACTCGTTGGGACATCGAGAATGCTCATCGAATTGGTGCGTAGCCACCCCTTCCTTTTCGACAAGTTCCACACGAAGCACAAGGACTAAGCCACCTGACAAGGTGGCGTGACCAAGGTACGCGCGCTCTTGCAAAGCAGGACGAACTCACCAAGGCCGGTGGCGTCGTTTCTTCGGCGAATGCTTCTGCGCGTCATGCTTCGCGAGACAGGTACTTGCCAGGAGGCTGTTATGCCCCAACCACTGGCACGCGCCGGAAAGCTTCGGCGCGCGCCGGAGAGCGAAATTCGTCAAAGCGTTGGTCGGGAACTCGGCGAAGCGGTACGTTGCGCAGCGATTATGTCTACTGCTGATGCTAGAAGTTTGCCGACGCGCGGCGAAGCTGCGCCGGCGTGCACCAATGAGAGGCTGCGACGAGCCGCAGGCGTGAACCAATCGGAGGCTGCGGAGCCTGCGGCTGCTAGGTCTGTAATGGCCGACGATGCGAAGTGCGCCGGCATCAACGATCGTCCGAGTTTTTTGGACGCACGACGCGCGCGACAGAGTTCCTGAAAGACAGTGTTGTAATAGTAGGCCGACAACGACACGACCGACCGAGCGACGACCGTGGGTTGTGGCAGTGCCACATGGATCCGAAGCGACTTCGAACGACGCCGACTAATCCAACCTGCCCACTGGGTTCCGCCGGGCTCGGTACGATCGTCTGCTAAAACAGCCAACCGAATCATGATTGCCGCAACGCCTGTGCTTGTTGTATGTGCATTTTGTTGTGCTCAAAACTTATGGAAACACGTTTACGAGCTCCGAAGTCTGGATAATCAACACTCGCCTATCGGCGATGATGTTTACATTGCGCGTAGGCCTAGCTGGTCCATCGAGTTCGTAACTGGCGAGTGAACGAACTCACCTGAGAAACTCTGTCGAAGGAAATGAATGTTCAGGTCCGTTTGGTGCTGCAGTGATTTAAAATATGGCACTCTTGACTTCGTGTGACCTGTGATGTGGTGAATTAACCGTGTGGAAGTTGGGTTGGTCAACCGCGGCGTGTTTCGTGTGGTGTCGGTTGACTCAAGTTTAACGGGCAAGCTCTGCGCTGTTTCCAGTGGTAAAGATAACTTCCGAAATCGAAATACACTAGTAGCCGGTCTATTAGAAGTACTTACATAATCAGCCGTGCCGCCTGCTTCAGCTGACACTGCGCTTTTCTATGCGGCATGTGAATCCAGTTCAGTACAATTTCACTGTACTCATTCACTCACTTCTTTCTAGTGCGTCCGTCTTTTGGGCTAGTCGGGCATAAATCGCTCGTGTAGCAATCAAGAACACTGACGCACTGAAGCATACGTGATAACGCAGTCATGTTTGAGTCAGTGCCGTTATAGTTGAGCACTGCAAAAAGAAATTATCTGTTTGCAACGTGTGCCCTGTGTGCAGTGCATAGCAGGACCTGCATCATGAAAGACGTATGCATGTAGCAGCGTATACCACGATTGCTTCGATGGCCGCTTCAGAAGAAGCAAGTACTGAGTCAATGAAACTGTAATTGATTTTTTATCTCACGTTTTGCTCATGGAAAGTGTAGATGGTGTGAGTGCATTGTGGGGAAGATGAAAAGGTGCCATCAGTGTTTTGTGCAGTCTGTGCAGCCTGCACATTATATGTGTTGGCAGGAGTGTTAGCAAACTACATTAAACTTGTTGCCACAACCAAAGTGAAACGTGGTAACAGTGATTAAAAAAAAACCAGCATTCCACAATATTGATTCAGGTCGTCTGGAAAAGTTGCTTAAGTTAATGTACACCCCCCACCTCACCAGACACAATTATACACCACACTGACTCTCATGGTGTCAACCATGCTATTATAGCACTAGGCATCAAGTAGGAGAATTAGAAGATAAGAGGGCACAATGCTTTCTGTTAGAACATCAAATGTGCTTTACATAAATGCTACATTCCAACTAACAAAGGCGTAGCCGATAGTGACCAATGCATACGAAAGCTAATGACATTATGTGCAGCAGAATGTTGACAATGAGGTGTTATGCGCACAAGTGCACTCTTTCACACAAAATGACATCCTGCAGACAAACCTTGTGCCAACATTAGAGTTTGAAAAACACCACAGTGGTAAGCAATGGGTGCTAAATTTCTTGAAAATTATTAAAAGATATTCTATTATTCATTATCCCTACCGTTCGTGAAAGATTCACAGATTGTTCCCTACGGGTGCTGTAAACAGGCACCCTGCTTTTACAGTCGTAGTAACAATGATCTGTGGCACAGACAAGAATAAATGCTCATTAAGTTTATGCAAGAGTATAGCCTACAAATTACACCCCATTTCACATCCCAATGTGGTAGAAGAGGAAGACGAAACCCGCTGTGGTTGCTCAGTGGCTATGGTGTTGGGCTGCTGAGCGCGAGGTAGCGGGATCGAATTCCGGCCACGGCGGCCGCATTTCGATAGGGGCGAAATGCGAAAACACCCGTGTGCTTAGATTTAGGTGCACGGTAAAGAACCCGGAGCCCTCCACTACGGCGTGCCTTATAATCAGAAAGTGATTTTGGCACGTAAAACCCCATAATTCAAAGAGGAAGACGAAAAAAACTACTTTCTCGTGGAGGATGCATACCCCAGATCAGAAGAAACAACTGTACCCTAACCATTGCTGCTGCCGATGCCTGTGCACTAGCAGTTACATATAATATGGCAGTTACACTTGTTTTTCCACAAGCACTGCAAGCTGCAGCCAGTTTATCAGTACAGAGCTGTAATAAATTTAGGGCAAGTTAAAGCTCTCTAATGGATTCATCTGATATGGCAAAATTGGAATGCACTATTCTGTAAATAAGTGAAGAGCGATGTGCCATCCCATACAATGAAACTCCTTTGAAGAATCTGAATCACCACCTGCACTCTTAGGCAGTTACACCCTTTGGAGTGCCTCTTCTGCCACACAACAATAATCATTATCTGGCTTGATGTGTTTTCTTTATTTAAAACGCCACGCCCGCTACTTTCCTTTCGGGAATGCTATCATGCTGATAACGCGCATGCCGTTCGTTACTGGAAAGTAGAGGGCTCGCAGCGTTAAAGAAACGAAACGCAACAAGGCGGATGACGATTATCATTGTGTGGCAGAAGGAGCACTCGAAAGGGTGTAACTTTGCCTAAGAGTGTGGACAGTGATGAGGTAAAAGAGTGTGTTCTGCGTAAAGTAGTGCACCTGTATAACCTAAAGCTGTGGAGAATGCATTTAGTATCAGCTGTGAAGGTTTCTAATTTTAATTGCACTCAGTAAAAACCTCCATGCAGTTTTGCAAAACGCAAACCCTCTACCTTTTTGTTGTTCAAACGCAATGACACGTATGGCCATAACATGTACATTATGAGTTTCGTTCCCAAACAATCAAAGTAAATAGCACCACCTTGAGTGTTATGTGCCTTCTGTCTCACATTTTCTGTCCAAAATTGTTAGTGTCAAATGCTGTGAACGGCAGAAAAACGGATTTCTGGAGCAATATAAAGTATTAGGTATGGTGATCTCAGTTCTTTCACTGCTGTTTAAGCATTATCGGGTCTTAAAGTAAAGAAACGAGGAATAAGTACACGCATATTTTACGTCACAACCCTCATGAGGCATTTAGTAGTCTGGATTATAAAGGGTTCCAGATTTACAACGCAGGACAGATTTTATTCCACTGAAAGAATGGCCTCATGCGAATGATTCTGCATTTGGTGCTATATTTATTTGTATTTAGTTCAGTTGGAATGTGTCTGTATTGTCAGCGATATTGCTTGACATGTTTTACATTGACTGTTTTCTTAATTTAGCAAATTCCTATTCGCAAATAACCTTGTATGACACCAAGAACTAGCTTAGCAGGAGTATTTCTAACATTTGCAAGATATGAGGCTCTTGAATGCATATCTAAGCCTGGGGTGCACGCCGACCCCTAATCTCATCAGCAAGTTTCTGGAACTCATCTACGAGGTTTCTTATGATGAATGTAAAGTTGCTTGAACAGGAGAAATAGGGAATTTAAACAGGTGAATTATGCAGCATAAGAATGATGTCAGCACGAAGCAAGCATCAAGAAGCACTGTCACTCAATGTGCATAGACTATCAAACGCAATAATTATTTGGGATGATTTAAAATTCTGGCATTGCTACGAAATGTTTTTTAATCGATATATAAACTGATTATTCACTCTACTACCACTACCTTTACCAGAAACATTCATAATCATTATCCTATCTAGGCCACATCATCCTAGCTAATATTCAAGCCTTCATAAGCTGCTTTTTTTACTAATTCTCTGTGGGAAAGAGGTGTCCGTATGACGACCATATCATATACTTATTACCCGTTTTTTGATAAATGATAAGGGAAAAACTTCACACCAAAAATAAATTGAGCTTGAGCAAGTTCTACGTTTGAAGCTGTTGATTCTTTTTTTCCTTTGCCATCATTGACCCACCTGGTTAGCTAAGTAGACAGAAAAGCTGCAGGAGAAAGGTAGGGGCGCCAAATTAGACTTGTGCCCCAGGGGACCCTTTCACGGTCACTGGAGGAACTGCCTGTGGCCTCGGCATCTTCCTTGAGGGCCATGGCCATGTCTAAGAAACCTTGTCTCCACAGGCTGCATAAAGAAGGATAATTTCCTGAGCCAAGTCTTTTTCTTAAAAGAACTATTTAAGGTGTATTCATGGCTTTGCACCACAAAACTGACACATGACTGGCCACTCAAGACACTTTATGTGAATTCGCAGGCTTCTTCCTGGGGAAAACACTTTTATGTAGCACACAATGAGTAACAGTAACAAAAAAGTGTATAAGGAGGCTTTCATATTGCTCTACAACTTTTCATTGACACATTTCATTTAATTATTTGAGATATTTATTACCTAATTAAGAATTATGTAGTTAGGCAGAATGCAAAATATGATCAGAGTATCTCCAAGCGATGGCAGACAACATTACCTTCATTTTTTCTAGTTACATCGCATTTACATATTTCTAAATCTTGGTGCACGATAGTTAAGACACCCTGTAGATCAAAAAACAATATTACAATTTTCATAATCATCTCTTGCGTGTTATTGGTGGCTATGGCTGCTTCAAGTTATTTTTTCAGTACGGTACAACCAGTTTTGAAGTGAAATTGTTTTGCATCGAGGGCATGTAATCTAGAAAATCAAGCAAAAGGTCAAGTTGTGTTCACTATTCATATGTTTAACTAAGAAGCTGCAGGAAAAGGAAACAGGACACAGCACCTAATAAACAATGCAAAATTTGAAAATTTGAAATGAACAAGAAACCAGTTTTTGACAACACAGAAAAAAGCCAGCAGCTTACATCGAATACACCCTTGCTATGTACTCCAAGTGAAGTTGTTACCGCAATGCTTGGGCACCATATGAACGTAACAATCAACAACTTTGAGCAGAATATTAACACCACTAAGTGAACTGGCCTTTGAAGATTCTTGAACTGAAGTCGTCAACGACTTGTTCTGGCGTTTAATCTGTCAAACTCAATCTGTATTCTCAAAAGCTGGCTCTCGGCCATAATTTCTCTAAACGCAACATGAGCTTAAATCTCAATATAGGGTTGACCAATAAATAAAGCGGATAATGCATGGCAAACATCATGAACACTCTTACATGTTAACCAGAGGGTTCACTCATGCAGCCATGAAATTGTGATGCATACACGATACATTGAAGCTGGTTTTTTGAAGTGTTTCATGCTTCCAAGGCTTCTTCTACAGTTGTGAAAGCTGTCTCCACTAGCTAAATAAGCGATGAGAATAAAAAAAAGAACTTCAACATGCTCACAATACGTTGGCCATTTGCAAGTAAACAGCAGCCTTCTTGGGCGCCCAGGTTGCCTGGTGCAAATCTACTATGCCACAGTACTTGCGTTACAAGTACCAGCCACCTTAAAACACAATGTGGCTGGTACTTGTACACAACGCCGCCGCTGCTGCCAGAAAGTGTCAGTGTTTTCCATTTGCAGAGAACTATTGCCATGACGCGTGAAGTTTGCCTTTCATGCAAGAAGACAATCGGCAATGACTGTAATATGATTACTTGTTCCGAATGCGATTAAATTTATCACGCAGGAAAATGTTCTGGTACAAACGAAACATTCTTTAAAGGAAAGAATGAAGCTGCTCGAAGGACGTGGAAGTGTCCGACATGCTGCTCAGCAAGGTTAAGGGGTAGCTCAGCAGCTGTAAACACCACGACAGACGAGAACGAAATTCAGGGTCCTACCGCACAGGCAGTAGCTCCAATAGTCAGAATGTGAATGCACTTACCCCCAGACTGGATGACATAACTATACGTCTGGACCGTCTTGCGCAATTACCAAACCAGGTCATTGGCATGGAAGAAAGCATGAAGCTTATGAATTCCAACTTTGAATCTCTTCTCAGCATATGGGATGAAATTGTGAAGGAAAACGCAACATTGCGCGAAAGTAAAGAGAATCTGAAGCGACAGAACGAAGAGCTGTTAAGCCGTGTGATGTCCCTGGAGCAATATTCAAGGGGCAACAACATCGAATTCAAGGGCATACCTATGACACGAAATGAGAACTGTGAATTACTAGTCCAGAAGATAGGAGAGCAAATTAGTTACCCCATTGATACCAAAGACATCGATGTTTGCCATCGCGTATCTCTTGCGCACAATTGCACTGAAAAAAACATAATCGTTCGTTTTGCTTCAAGGAAAGTCCGAATTGAATTTTATCAGCGAGCGAAAAAAGCGCGGCTTTCCACGGATGCGCTGGCCTTTCCTTCCATCAGAAAACAGGCAATCTACGTAAATGAGCATCTCACACGTGAAAACAAGAAATTGTTGGCTGAGGCACGGAAGCGAAAAAGGGAAAAGAAGTGGATGTTTGTTTGGACAGATCAAGGTCAAATCAAAGCACGGAAAGCAACTGATAGCACTGTTGTACGTGTTACTTGTGAGGCTGATCTTGGTCGTATCAGCTAGCTAGCAAATCAGACATCATGGCGTACATGTCAGTAGACGATTTCAATCAAAAAACAGTTTCTGAAAACGTGCTGCTGGGTGCACACTTCAATGTGCGCAGTTTACGGAAAAACCAGGACCAAATCTGTAATTTTATTAGCCTATTTAGCAAGAAGTTCACCTTTATTGGCATATCAGAGACATGGTTGACGAAAAATGAAGTCGGAGTTCACAATAAAGCGGGTTACAAGCTAGAAGCGAACTGCCGCGCAACCTACAACCAATCTGGCATCGCCCATGGTGGTGCTGCCCTGTACATAGACGATAGCATTACGTACAGGAGACGACACGATACTGAATTTAAAACACCTCATTGTGAATCAGTATGGATTGAAGTGGATAAAAGTCATTTGCAGCCGTCAGAGAACCTTATTGTGGGCGTTATATATAGGTGATATCTTATCACGGCTTTTGCGATGACCTTGACTGTATATTTAATGCGTTCTTGAGTTCTAATGCTCGTGTGGTAATAATGGGTGATGTTAATATTGATGTAAGTGACATTGATTCTTCTTCTTGTTATGAATATGTGTCTTGTTTTACTAGTTATGGTTACTCATTGCTTGTAGACAAACCAACGCGTGTAACAGAACACAGTAGTACACTTATAGACCACGTGTTGTCTAACACTCCTGTTTGAAAATATGCGGAAGTTTTAGATGTTAGTATTACTGATCACTACCCTGTGCTTTTTGTAATGTCAAACTGCCTGAACTCAAGCAAGAAGTGTTTTACGCGGACATTATTTAACGCTGACGTATTTGCAAATAATATACGCGCAATTGATTGGTCACGTGTATACTCTTCGAAAAACTCTAACAATAGTTACGACATGTTTGTAGACATGTTTACTGAGGCGATCGCCACCGCCTCCACCACTTACTGTGTGCGCAATAGACATGCAATCCCGCGACATCCTTGGGTAACGGGTGAGCTCTTGCGTTCTATTAAAACGAAATATAACATGTATAGGAAATTAAAAAGGCAAGCTTATAACACTTCCTTGAAGGAAAGATACTCTGCGGATTCGCAAACTCTTAATAAAACAGTTTATGCAGCAAAGAAAGCTTATTTTAGCAATCGCATTGAACAGAACGGGAAGGATTCGAAAAAAAAACTAGTCCCTTCTCAACCAGTTTCTAGGGCGAGACATAAAACCACATCCCACAGAAAAATAATATACAATGATGTTGTGTACACTACACAGGAAGGTATCTGTAATGCTTTCAGTGCCTATTTTTCATCCAACATTAACTAAACTGGTAAGGATTTTGATGCAACCTACATTCCACGTACAAATGCTTCTTTTTACCTTTACCTTACAGATGAGCTTGAGGCGGCTTCAGTTATTTCTAATTTGCGAAACACAGCCTCTGGAATTGACAATGTTTCGCCGCATGTCGTTAAACTTGTAACTGACATCGTGTCACCAGTTCTCGCGCATATCGTCAATACTATATTCGTCACGGGTGTGTTTCCAGAACGGATGAAAATTGCCAAGGTGCTGCCACTGTACAAGTCAAAGGACAAGCATAGAATAGAAAACTACCGTCCAATTTCAGTGCTACCGTTATTCAGCAAAATACCCGAAAAAATATTCGCGAGGCGCCTTAATGACTACCTGCACAAGCACAACATTCTTTCTCGGCACCAATTTGGTTTTAGAAACGGCCTTTCCACACAAACTGTAGTCTCAACATTTACAGACTTAATTAGAAAATCAACAGACAGTGGTTATCTGGTCGCGGGATTGTTCATAGATTTTGCTAAAGCTTTCGATTCCCTCAATCATCTTATATTCACCGATAAATTGCTTCGTTACGAAATTAATGGAATACCTTTGACGTTAATTCGCAGTTGCTTAGAAAATCGTCAACAAATTGGTCAACTAAGTGATTTTCAGTCCAACAGCACCGTTATTAACCTTGGCGTTCCCCAGGGATCCGTACTTGGACCTTTATTTTTTTTACTCTATATAAATGACCTGCCTTCGCAGCTTGTGTGTGCTACCCCTGTACTCTATGCAGACGATACTAACCTTATTATAGCAGATTATGAAGAATGCAACCTAAATAATAAACTTAACTCTGAATTACAAATTTTGCACCGTTGGTGTACAATGAATGCCCTTCACCTTAACCCAACTAAAACAGTTTTTATCTTATTTCACTCTGAAAAAAGGAAAACGGCTATTCATTCAGATGTCGTTTTCAATAACCATCCTATAAAACAATC
This sequence comes from Dermacentor albipictus, assembly GCF_038994185.2. NCBI lineage: Eukaryota > Metazoa > Arthropoda > Arachnida > Ixodida > Ixodidae > Dermacentor > Dermacentor albipictus. Next base: position 14,120,898 of record NW_027225569.1, read on the forward strand.
TAGTGAGACAAAATTTCTTGGTGTTATTATCGATAACCATTTAAAATTCCGCCTTCATGTCCGTTCCGTAGTTCAAAAGGCTTCATATGGCTTGCATGTGCTGTCGAAATGTCGAAACTATTTCCCTCCCCACATACTTATCAATCTTCACTACGCATTTGTTCACTCTCACATTAATTACTGCTTAGCGAGCTGGGGTTGCACATACAAAACTCATCTGTCACCAGTGTTTACACTTCAAAAAAGAGCTCTTCGCATTATAGCACTATATTAAGCATTATATTAAGAGTGAAGATTTATTTAAAACCCTTAACATTCTCAACATTTACGATCTGACAACATACAACATCACCTCCGTCATGCATCAAATAGTTCATGAAAAACTGGCCTTGACAACAGTCTCGCTCCATCCCTCACTTCGCAATGTTGGAAACAGATCTTGCTGTCGTTTTTTATTGCCTAAGGTAAATACTAATTACGGTCGCTCTACACTACATCTTACAGGTACCTCAGTTTGGAATAAGCTTGATAGTGACCTAACCACTCTAAGAACATTAAATACATTTCTTAAATGATTAAAACTCTCACTTATTAACAATGGGTAACACTGCGCATGCTTGCACATGCCCTCACTTTTCTTTCTTTTTCTTTTCCTGTGCCGGTGTTTTCGATGACGTAACAAATTGTTAGAAAAATGTATCTCATTTGTGAAATGTTCCCTACTACTATATTTTATTGTTTTACTTATTCGGCTATTTATGTTTTGTGTGATTTTGCAGTATAAAAAAAACAGCTGCCATAGAAGGGTTTTTTTCCCTGATAACAATCGGTAGGGACCATTTAACAAATTTGTTGGGTCCCAAAAGTGTGTACTGTGCAATTGTATACGTTCATTATGTTAAATAAACTTTCAAACTTTCAAAAAAAATGTGTTCAGAGCCCTTTCCTTCTGTTTTTTTTTTTTTGCTTTGGAAACAGTTTACCATGTGTTCAGTAGGTCTCGAGAAAGGGTACAGAAAACACTGTGTACCACTCATTTCCAATGTTTTGCTGCATGCAGCACACCGCACCGCATGCAGGTGAAGCCAGTGGAAATGCGGTGTCATGTAGGCGCTTGTCCTGGAAGCAGGGCATATGGTGGACTAACTAGTGCGTGCGATCAGATAATATTGCTGCCGAAAAACTTTTCTTTGTGGTTTTTCATATTTTAGGAGGTCTCTACATGTCTGGTAAGCGCTTTTATGACAATCTGAACCCGTATACGATAGTGTTCTCTTACATCAAGTTTTTAGAGCGCAGCTCTTTGGCGTCCGTTCCTGGGTTTCGCGTCGTCGTCGGCCTCGTAACCAGCTCGCCGACGAATCTGCTCCGCCGCCGCGCATGCGCGCTGTCGGCCCTCCGGGCGAGGGAGGATGATGGAAGGGAGGAGGAGAGACTGTGGAGGAGGGCTGGCTACACAAATGGCTCTTTGGCGTCCGTTCCTGGGTTTCGCGTCGTCGTCGGCGTTATCGTCGGCCTCGTAAACAGCTCCGCCCCCCTTTCATCCCCCCAGCGCTAGCAGCGACCGACTGATACCGCTTTCGTGAGTCCGCTACCGCACCCATGAAAGACGTCGTGCACTTCCTGCAACTCGCATTAACCGTCCATCGATCCACACCGATGTTAGTAGTGGGGGACTTTAATGTTGACATAAAGACAAACAGCAATTTCCTAACACTTACGCGGGAGAACATCCCGTTCCTCTCGCTCGTAACGCGTCCCACGGCTGTGACAACCTCGCGAGGCACTTGTATAGATCTCGTCTTTGAGAATCAAGCATTGGTGTACCAAGTCGAACATATATCAGTCTATTTCTCCGACCACAAAGCTTCCTTCATGACTGTCAAGAACTGTTAGTGGAGTCTTTGTTAAAGGAATACGTGTGAAAAATAAAAAAAAAATTCTGTGATAGCGCATACATGTGTTGCTCGATTTCTTTGCCTCAATCTATCGAAAAGGTGAAACAGCTTATTTGCTGCGCTCAAATTTCGCATTAGGAAGTAACGTAATCGTCGGTAATTTTTTTCTCATTTACCAGTGTTTCCATTGCACGCCACTTATGTCGGCAACACTGTAGACATTGCAATGGAAAAATTCTGGACACCTCTAAACACTGCTTGGGTAGTTTATGGCACATCAGGCAGGCATGTTAGGGTAAGAAATGCCACACACCTGTGCAAACGAAGTGCTGCCGCTACGTTGTGATGCACCAACTTCCGGGACAAGGTTGGCTTCAGTCGAGGGCGCTCGATGGGCTGTCCATCCCCTGTAGTTGAGGTCAGTGGTGTGGACCCTTTTATACTGGCTGTCTTTTCTGGTCGGAACCTTGGCAACAGCTTCCACCATACTTTTTTGAACCTGCAACATGTGCAGAGAAAGTCACATCACTGTGCGTTGATTGTATGGCTTTATTGTTCTACACATTCTTACTACTGTAACAGACAGTCTAGTTGCTAGACACGCGAAACATTACCATCCCTATGACAGAATGCAACAATAGAAGTGTACACAGTAAAGCTACACTAAAATTTAAATTGATGTGACACCGTATGAGCATACAGTATGCTTACTGTATGCTCTAGCCCTGTGTCAAGTAAAAGTTAATTGTCAATCATTGATGGTGTATTTCTACTTATTTTGGGTCATCAAACTGTCAGTCAATGTTCCAAGTTTACACATTGTTGCCTTTTGATTGCCTATGTGATCCGTTTCCTACTTACACATGCAGTAATCCCACTGTAATAAGGGAAAAAAGTTAGAAAAAGAAATGCCGTGATAATCTTCCACATTTGCTGAGGGCAGGAACAATGGCCAATACCATGTGGTTGAAGCTACATAAATACTCAGTCTTCACACAGCTTAATTGTTCAGCAAGTAGTAAAGAGGTACGCTGTGCGCCTCTGCATAACCAATAAAATCTGACTACTTGACACTGTACTAAGGCTGCTGCTTGATAGTGTTCGGCAGTTCGGCTTTGGTTGTCTTATATACAGAACTGTTTAGGTACCAGTATTTTACTTTACGATAAAATGGAACTCGGAGCACTGATCATTTGCACATAAATAACGCGACAGCAAATATAACACGAGGATAGGATTATGGGTCTCTTAGAAAAGGTACATACACATTATGAATATAATGTGATGTGATGCCACAATGAAACAGAAAGCAACGCATAGAAGTGGACGGCACTTCCATGCCACCAAGGTTATTGGACAGACAGCACTTCAGAAGTGCCCGCAACACAGTCAAAAAGGCAAAGCAGCATTTCTTTGCGTTCAACACAACGCGTTGGCGGGCTAGTTGGTGCGAATCCATAAATACTTTGTTTAGCGCAAAACAATGGACACAAGAAAGACGACCCGCACAAGGCGCTCCTCTCAACTGACATCACTTTATTGCGTCACTCCTTTATAGATAGGAGAATCTAGAGGAACACGTGCAGTAGCACCATGTGCAGGGACCACCAACTACCGATCACAAGAGCGCACTCATGCGACGGGATCCAAAAAAACATATTGAGCACTGAACAAGGTTAAAGAAGGCACAGTAATGCACTGTGACCCCAATGACTGTGTGAAGAAAGCTTCCGATAACTCTCGGGCGGTGGTATCACAGCACTTTTTCAAAATCATAGTATCACGAAACATGCCTTTGCACTTCCATATTTTACAATGTTGAACCAAATGGGAACCTGTGCCTGTTGGTATGGATCGCTTATGTTCGCAATGTTTCGTGATACTACGATTTTGAAAAAGAGCCGTGATACCACCGCCAGAGAGTTATCGGAAGCTTTCTTCATACAGTCATTGGGGTCACAGTGCATTAGCGTGCTTTCGTTAACCTTGTACAGTGCTCAATATGGTTTTTTTGGATTCTGTCGCATGAGTGTGCTCTTGTGATCAGATCTTGGTGGTTCCTGCACATGGTGTTCACAGTGCATGTTCTTCTAGATTCTGCTGTCTACAAAGGAGGGAGGGACGCAATAAAGTGATGTCAGTTGAGAGTAGCGCCTTGTTCTGTCATCTTTCTTATGTCCATTGTTTTGCGATAAAAAAGCAATTATCTTTTCCTTGTGTGTGTTTGAAGACAGCTCCACACGCAGTAGCGATTCCAGTATTGCTACCTAGTGGTTTAGCTCGCCGCAGCTTGAAGTGCCACAAAATATAAGGAGAGAAACCTGCATTATAGTCTTCGTTGCAAACAAGAATATACCGTGCATTCTGAGGCCAGAAACTATAGAAAAATATTTCATAATGCACCACTGTGCAGGGTTTTATAGCAGAGTCAAATACATTTAGTGTAAATATCACACTATGATGGTACGCAATGGTGGTAATCTCTAATAATATAAAAGGTGCCTTAATGTTACAACAAAAATTGACATTACTTAATAATAGCCCTGTAAAATTTAGCATGCAGGGGCATCACTTGCTTAAACAATAGTGATGTATTGTCTATGTATGCAAGTATTACCCATGCATTTCTGCCACCGTCCAAATGGCATAAATGAATGGGTAATATTTGTATACATAGATATTACATCACTATTGTTTAACCAAGTGGGTAAGCGCCACTATGTAAGTAACTCTGTCTGCCTCATACAAGATTAGAATTCAACCATAAATTATATAAAGTCACCCTAACAGTAACACCTCATTTGAACTGCACAGTAAGTAGACGCCTGTTGATGCCAGCCTCCCCCAATGCTAAACTGTGCTGCATGCTTTACAGAGAAATTATAGCGGTATCACTTAACTCTGAAGCTCTTCAGGAGTGCAGCATTGTACAAGACATCTACAAATGTCCCATTTCATGAATAACACCTTGAGTCGCTTGCACATCTTACCAAGTACAAATTAAGATTACTTCTCCTTGTTTAGGATTTTGCCTGCTAGACCACAATCCAATGTCATCAATTTATTTATTTATTTATTTATTTATTTATTTATTTGAGTACCCTAAGAGCCCGTTAGGGCAATACATGGGGGGGGGTGGACGGAAAAGTTCAAGCGTGAGTGAAATCTGTACAATGTAAATATATGAAGGCATTAGGAACCACAAAAAACATCTAGCAGAAGCAAACAAAAGAAAGACAAAAAGGAAGAAAAGGGTAATGAAGTTTATACAATGTTTAGTAGCGTGAAGCACGCATAAGAACCTAAACTGCGATGCAAACAATCAGTACCCATCAGAACACGAGTTTAAGAATACAATCAAATAATGATTTAGGTAAACAGCCTACACAGATACATATCAGATGAAACGGAATGAATTTCATACAATGCGAAGCACTTGATCACACTGTTTAAGTAAATATTCAAGGAAATGTGGGTTCGGACAGGTTGACACAATCTGAAAAGGTTAGCAGTGCTGCATGAAATGATGATGATTCCGTAAGCGAGACAATGTTTGCAGGTAGCGAGTTCCATTCGGCAATAGATAAAACTAGAGGCGAATTTTGACAAGCGTTAGTCCTGGCAAATATAGGTTTTTCTTTATGAACATGGTCTGTGCCTCAAATATATTACCTCAAGGAGCCTAATTTGGCTTATAGATTAACACCTTCACATACTGCCACAGCTGCACTCTGTCATATGCGTTGCAATCATAAAGGAGTGCTTGTCCACCACCACTCCAATGTCACTTACAGTGATCACCTACACATCTAAGTAGATGTTCACGATTCAGGTAGCAAACAGCCAAGAGAAAAAAAATGCACTCACTTTGAGAGCTACAATACTGCGATAACTTGAGAGAGATGGACCCATTGCAGGCAGCAGACCTCTTCTCCGCTCGAGCAGAACAGCAGCAACTTGCCTTTCAGTAAAAGAAAAGGATTGATTAGTAATGATAAGTTACCTTGTTTTTGCTGAGTATCAATACAATCTTACTTTCATGTATATCCACTCTTCGCTTTAATAATACAACTGAATTATTCGTAAAATAAAAGAGCATATGATGATACCATTCGCTTCTCTTGTATGTCAAAATTTTTTCGCACTGATACCCCGTTTACTGCTTGCTTACTGACACGAATGCCTTGACTGGTTAGACATCATTCGAAGCAACACGTCTTGCTGCACTGCAAAAAGTTGCACCAAGGAAACGCAGCAGAGCAGCCACAGCAAAGACCTTTTTTTTCTGGTCACAATTAAAACGCGCACCCAAGCAAGAAAGTAACGATCACAGGTAGTGAGCCACTGCTATTGCTTCGAACGTTTATTTCCGTATTCTAACAGAAGTTGTTGTATCGGATACAGTATGCTCTCAAGCCAATACAAGCGTCAATACAAGTGCGCAACTGAACGCAGTTTTATTCTACGCTTTTAACGCGAGTGAGCAAAAGGTTAGAAGTACCTCACGGAAATTGCGACCGAGCCGATAGCGCTACCACTGGAATCGATCTGAAAAGATAGGGTGATTCCTTTCGCCATTTATGCGTCATTATTGCCCTAAGACGTTGCATAGTGGTCTTTTGAAACAATATTTCTGTTCGCGATACCGGCTTACCACACATCATTTTAACACCTACGTTATGCAAACCAAATAAGATTAAAATGGGCTTACCTCATGCGCAAGTTACGAGCGCGCGTAGACTGTTGAACACCCGTTGAGAGCAAGCAGGCTATCCGTGTCCAAGCGCATACGTGCACCCAAACACAGGTCAACTTCTTCGATGCCGCAGCGTGCAGAGTTTTGTACACGAAGTGAAAGACATCCAGCGCAAATATCTCCGCGCGGTGACGGCAAATGACGAGCGCGCAAGCGTACACCACACAGCGACAAATTCGGAACTTTGCCAATTCGAACGTGCCGAGACCCAAGCAGTGTAACCATCCATCGTTTCTGTTCTTCGCTCCCGATGCGTCAATCTCTCTTCCTTGGGGTCTTGCTCCACTCTTGAGTACAAATCAAGAGATATTTACGGCGAATTAACAACTTGTACAACACGGCACGAAAAATTCCGGCTGAACTACACATGTGCAGCCCCGCCTGCCACTCCTAACGGACGCGCAGCGTGCGCTGCCGCCTGGTGCCGCACTCTGTGAGCGCGCAGAACAGAACAGAATCGGTTTCGTTTTCGCATTTATGCTCTAGTTACTGTATCGTATCAGCTCAACGAGCACAAGCTATTTTGGCACGCTGGAACGACACGTGCCTTTCCTTGCCCTCAATGTCCACTACCCCCTTTCCCTCGCTCTCGTATAAAATGCCCAGCGCAATAAACATAACAGTTCACTGTTGTGTTGAAGCGCCTGCTGTTGGTTTCTTCGACCGGGACCCGGTCGATAGAGTTACTGGAACTGCAATATAATTGCTTGACAATTAATTGAATTCTAAAACTCCTGGAATGCCCGTGGCAGGAAGGCAGCGAAATGCAACCAGAAACGCAGGCAAACGACGTGTTCGAAACGTGGGAGGCCAAGCTAACCCTCGGGGACCTGGAAGACCAACGACAACTCGTCGCCAGGGCTAAGAGGGCAGTCGAAGCCAGAGGGTTCCTGGACTAAGGAGCCCTCCCACCTTAGGGTGATACCCGGCCTCGCTCGGGACACTGTTTCGTCTAATAACCGTTTCTCTCTCTAAAAGAGGACAACACTTTCTCTCCCACAAGTTAGTGCGTTTTATACAAAGGAAGAGAGAATGCAAGAAGCAGAAAGGCAGGGAGGTCAACCTAAAAAAAACCCTGTGCTTCAATAAAGTGCAAAGTAATGCACTGGGATGCGTCCATAATCTCGAGTATAGTGATAATTTGGGCTGGTTGGTGCATGTAATGAAAGGGTAAATAATGAGTTGTGTCAAAACATTACCCATATATAAAGCACATGGAACTAATGGTGTTGCATTCTAGGTCAAAAAGAAATAAAGCTTGAATCGTTACATCTCGGCATTGGACATTCTTTCTTTTCGTATTATTTTTTTCTTCTTTTTGACAGTACACACAGTACTAGCACGGTAATAGGTCCTTGATCTTCAGTCACCTTCCAGTAGTTTACACACATGTCGGTGCATGTTCGCGTTCTTTATTCTACCGTACAAGAACGAGCGCGCTTACCGGTCTTGGTTCAAGATGAAGCGCCAAATGTTTGCGATTACATCTTATCGCAAGAATTAACACATGAACAGTGAAGAGTATGCGTAATCGATTTGTCTCAATGAATGGGCAGTTATTGTCAGAGACGAGATATTTTGTAAATATTATGGGAATGAGTTAAACCAACTACATTGCAGTTCAGCAATGCCCTTTGACACTTGGGGTAATTTGCTTGCCGCATTCGAAAATTGCCTATAGCCCTATAGGCCGCGATTCTATATCTATAGGCCGCCAGCCCCTTCGAGACCATTTGTTGCAAAACGTAAATGCCGTTACGGTCATTATACCACGCCATGCGTTTCGGTACTGATTTAGAGTGCACACAATTTTTGGCGTATACAGAGCACCAATGTCATTCCCAGGTGCTGGTGCACTGCAGTGCACCAGCACCTGAATGCTGCAAGCTTGTTTACGTATGCACGTAAGTCCACGGCTCTTCGTTCACTTCAACATATATGCTGGGTTATTAACTACAAAGCGCTTAATTTGAGAACATTGCCAGAACACGCGTATGTTTGCGCATATGATCAGTGAGGCCCATATGCGCGGCAAACTGCGACCGCAATAGAAGCTGCGTATATATATATATATATATATATATATATATATATATATATATATATATACATATATATACGATCTGTTATTGCAGCTTTTGGTAGAAGGCTAGCTCTCACATTTTGTACGCATCTTCATAATGCGTACAGTTTGCGTATTCAATAAAATATTGTTAGCTGAAACTTTACGAGTACGAGCGCTCATTCAGACAGCTTAAGTTTTCTCACAATAATACGGATGTTCGCATAACAAAAATACGGAATTCTGTCTGTTTCGTCCAAAACAGTGTATAGCCGTACATATGATTACAGTGAAAATGTCCGTAAAGCTGAAAACGGAGAGCACTTTTCGTATATTAACGGCACATTTTGTCGTATTTTTGAAATCTGACGTAGTTTCCGTATTTTTACCCTGCAGTTCTCCGTATAATGACGAAAATGCTTCGTATAATGACGGAAATGTTTTACAGTGTATATGAAGTGCCTTAAGCTTTGCCTTAAACTTTCCCTTTCTGTTGGTGTTGATGGTATTTCCTCCACAGAACTTAACCCTTTGAGACGCTGTCTACACAATTGGGCACAGCAGGATCGTGCATCAATAGCAAAAGCACTGATGAAAGTAATCGTATTTAAAATGTGTTTCATACATCTTGAAACACTTATTATTGGAACTGTGCTGCAATTTTGAATAACGTGCAGAATGTTTTAACAAAATGAGTGGGAAGGTAGACGGCTGACTGTTGTTACTCTGTGTCAGTACGTTGTAGGTAGCGGGTTCACTTCTTTCATTGTTTTTACAATGTCGTGCACCAGGCATAATTGTCAAGTGGCTGGATAAGTGCTTTTCAAGAGTTTCAAAACACGAAATAGTACATGTTCTCTTATCTTGGGTACCTGTAGTGAGTTTTCGCATGGAGTCGAAATTTTGTAAACTTGACAAAACCCGCTAAACAATTGAAAATTCTTAATATTTGCTGCAGCTGTACACTTTCTACGATTCTGAGGATGCAAGAGATGTGGTGAAAGCAACTTTTCAATCAACGGGTTAAAGTGGTGTCTGAAAGGGTTAAGACGTATGGAAGCATACTTGTTCCTCGTTCTCACAAGCATCATCAATAGTTCCCTAAAGTCTAGTACCTATTCTAGCACTCGGAAGGTAGCATGAACATTGCCCATGCACAAATCAGGTGCTATCTGTGCAGTTACTAACTGCTGACCTATATCTATCCTCTTCAGTGCGTCAGGTGTTTGAATCGATATGGGATTCCTCGCTTTCTGTTAGTGCTAAGAGCATTTTAATAAATGAACAGCATGACTTTGTGTGCCGACAGCTTAAAACTATTTCAGACTGTCAACAGTGTTCACCACTGCATCGACTTCCAAAAAGACATTTTTTCACTCTCAAACTGGTGCAGAAACAATAAGTACTCTTAAATGTTTCCAACACTATGACATTAAGTTATATGCACAAAACGCATCATGAGAAATTTTGATACACGCTACGTGATGCTCCACTCCTTAGGGTCGATGAAATGAAAGATCTTGGTGTGTACTTCGACAAAATGCTAAGCTTCTCTTCACATAGATAATTACACAAGATTCCCTTCACGCTCTTGGAATTGCATGCCGTATATTGCATGATTTCCACTCACCTGTTGTGTTTCTGAAATTCTTCTGTGTGCCTCCAACTAATAGAGTATGCCTCTGCAGAAGGGGGGTGCAATGAGCAAATCTAATTCTGACCTCATTGAACGCATCCAGAATAAATTGATGTCTATCTTCAAGCACCACTTTTGCCATTCTGGCAGCCACGGTTGCCCCTTCTCAAACATACTTCAACTCGCACCTCTAGATTCAAGTCTTAATTGATCGCACCTTTTGTTCCTGTATAAGGCGGTCCATGACATTATACATTCCTTAAAGCTCGCTAACTGCGCCAGTACAAAGGCTCTCTAGCTGTTCCTGGGCACTATAATGAAAATTTGAATGATTGATTATTATCGTAGTATAAAATTGTGCTTTTTAAGTATGTACTAGCATACTATTTTAGTGCAGTAGCTTTTGTGCAATTAAAAAAGGGCATGAATTAGGAAGAGAGAGAGAGAAAATGATAAATGAAAGGTAGGGAGGTTAACCAGCACTGTGCCCGGTTGGCTACCCTACACTGGGGAAAGGGAAAGGGGGACAGAAAGATTAAAAGAACAGAAAGTCCACGGGGGATATTAGTCGGTCACTCAGTCAGGATCACAGACGCTGACTCAATCCGGTATTTTTCAAATATCGCAGCAGCGCTTTTGTGGCCTTCTGTAGCTGCGATATGCGAGGCCATGGTCCCAAGATCTTGTTCAACGTGAACGGCTTTCCATCTAGCTGATTGAGAGCTCTGCAGAGGTCTTGCCTTTCATCTTCAAAAGATGGGCAGTAGCACATTAGGTGTTCTATGGTTTCCTCGACACCGCAGGCATTGCACTCGGTGATATCAGCCATTCAGTCAAAAATGCATATGCACTGGTGAATGCGACGCCCAAACGTAAGCGGCACCGCACTGTTTCCTCATTTCGCAGAAGACCTGGTAACAGCCGCAGTTGCATAGAGGGATTGAGGGAATACAATCGATGTTGAGTGAATTCAGGTGTGTGCCACTTTTCCAATGTCAAAAGAGTGCGCTAGCTTGCCTAAGTGTTGGGCTGCGTCGGTCCGCGATAAAGGTATAAAAACAAAGGTTGCTCCTTCGTGGGTTTTCCTAGCAGCTTCGTCAGCGAGGTCGTTGCCGGAGATACCGCAATGACCAGGCAGCCACTGAAGCACGACGTCGTGTCCTTTCATGATCATGTGATGGTGCATTTCTCGTATCTCCGACACGAGTTGTTCACATGACCTGCGTCGAAGAGATGACAGAAGACATTGTAAGGCCACCTGTGAATCACAGAATATTGCCCACCGATAAGCCGGTTGGTTATTAATATAATCAACGGTACCTCGGAGGGCAACAAGCTCCAAACCGGTCGATGTTGTCAAGTGAGATGCTTAGTGATCGTGGTGGTATAACCACTGCGCTGGTGGAGCTGGTCTGAGTGGAAGAACCATCCATATATATGTGGACTCGATGAAAGCAGAAAGTGTGCAAACAATCCAGAGCTGCTTGCTTCAAGACCAAGGTTGGCCGGACGGTCTTCTTTCTTATCCCTGGATCCGTAAGGCGCACTTGAGGTTGTTTTAAACACCACAAAGCTGAGGCGCTTGTCGTTGTCTGTCTTCGTTGTGTCCGTGATTTTATATGCGCTAAGCTACTACTTCAAATATGAGGTTGAGCGTGCTGAGGGCGTGAAGCCCGATGGTAAGGGGGCACGATGGATGCTGACCTTGTTGGAGAAGGACGCCTGTGGTCATCGTTCTGGCATGAATTACGAAAGTGCAATAATATGCTATGTGCCTGATCATATGTGTTGTGCTATTAATTTCTTCTGAGTTTTAATAATGGCTGGCAGTATGCAGTGTTGTGCAATAAAATAATATGCCACAGCAATTATTGCGAGCCTCGCAGAACAAATTGAATATATATTTCTCAGCCAAGACATCATAGCAGGCTGAAAATAATAAACTGCAATTTTTCTTTTTGTGGTGACGAAGTCTATAAATTGGGAAAATAACCTGTTTATATATTTCTTATACTATGCAAATGAGCTGCTCCCATACATTCGAATAAGTGCTTCAATAGTACGACTTGGCAAAGGGCAACGAAATACTCCTATTAAAACCCTCTAATTCTCAAGCTTGTATTATCTGACGGTATGTCATTTCATTAATGTAAAGAAAGGCAAACTTGATATGTGGAAATCAGTTACAATAGAACATGGCCCTTGCACTGTGAAAACGTTTTTTAGCAATACACTCAATGTGAAGGCCTCCAGATGCGGTGTTGATGCATCAAAACAACCTTGAATAATAGAGGTGCTCCATGGGCTAGATTTGGCAGAATCAAGAATTGGCGGAGACAAGATACGAATTACACACATTTTAGCTATTCTATTTTTTTTGTAAATGCTACAATTCTGTTTTGCTGATTTTCTCAGAACCCACTTTTTCACGTTTATCTCGTGCACCAACAAACATGATTATATTGACACGGATGCTTTATCTGCATCCGGTTACCGTATTTCACCGACTAAAAAATGCTAAAACGTTATCGCTCGGTGCAGGATGCGCCTGAACGTATCGGAAGTTTCGCGAATGTTATCGATGGTTCTGTCTGTTGTCGACGAACCTTACTAATCTGATTGCATACGAGACACGAATTAGTTTCTGGAAGGCGCGCGGGCACCAGCGAATAGGCTGCAACTTTCGACGACTGACGTATGCAAACCGACGCGCTTGACCAGCAGATGAGATTTTCTACGATTGCTGACATTGCTTGCCGCAATCGTTGCGATTAAGCCGGCACTATTTATTTACCGTCACTACTACGTGGCAATATTTCCAACACAGATTTTTTTCAGTTATACATTGACGCCTAATTCTTACATAGTTGGCTGTGCAATAAGCTACAAAAAATGAAATGGTACAACAGTTTTTGATATATGGCATCGTCGTGCAGGTGTTTGCAAAGCGATCTTGCAGACAGACGACGCGAGAGCGCTGATGTCGATATTTTGTACACTATTGTTACTTCAAAAACAAAAAGAAACTGTTGCAGCAGGTGTATATTCATTATTCAAACGTGTTTTTTATATCTAAAAGCACGTAGAGATCACTAACTTATTGTTTGAAGCTTAGTTTACAGCAGGCTGTTTTAGGCCGGGCTTTGACGGATGAAGACGGAATAGTCCAGCAACAGTGCGCCGCAGCCGAGGAGCGAGCTTCGGCGCGCGTCGGAGCTTGTCTCCAGTGGTTGCGCGCCCTTTCCCTCCAGCCGAAGCGAAGCGACGCGTTCGCTTGCCAGCACGCGCCGAAGCTTTCGGCGCGTGCCAGTGGTTGGGGCATTATGGTTGGCGCCAGGCACCACGTGCAGAGAGAAATTACAACAGACCATCTCTCATCCTGCATCGTCGAAATGAAGCGTGACTTCGCCTGCTATTGTTGGCGTCCCGCACTTCATGCAGAAAGAACTTTCTCTCATCCGCGCTTTTTCTACCAGGTCTCGTCGAAATGAAGTGTCACTTTCTAATTCGCCATGACCATTTGGAGAGTCTGCTGGTCTGGCGGAAGCCCCGTAGTGTACAGGCCTCTTTTTGTGCGTGTGCGTGTGTGTGTGCGTGTGTATGCGCGCGTGCGTACGTGCGCGTACCTGTGTGTGTGTGTGTGCGTGCCAGTTTAGAGGGACCCTTTCCTCGAACAAATTCTACAGGAGAACTTTCACGAACCCACAACTCGCAGGGGAGACGAACAGGCGTCTACAATTCCAGGAGGCGGGATGGCCTCCTCCTTTCAGCAGGCTCGGTGCGATCGGAGGAGGAGGGGCCCTCTTTCTGTTCCGGTCACGTGACATCGACAGAAGCAAGATCCCTCCCACGATTGTAGAGAGCCTATTTAAGATGCTCCGAAATGTTCTTTTATATACTTCATTCTCTTCTCTTCATTTTCACCAACCTTTGAATAAACCGTGCAAGTTTCGCCCTAGAAATCATCTCGCCCTTGCTTGGCCACCATGGTCTACCGGATGCCTGCAGCCCGCCGACATCGCCACGCTACCCAATAAGTAACGTCGGTCGAGCTTCGATAGGCAAGTGCCGCTACAACGCGGCAGCAGTAAGATGCGCTACGCTGGAGTACGCAACAAGGCCTAGCGATGCTGCCGCTTCTGTCTCAGGGTTTATTATTGTCGTTGCAAGCAGTGATGAAAAGGCCAAAATAGGAACACGCGAACTCTGCCCGGGCGCCGATAACTGCACAGTTTCTATAGGGTGTACTATTCGCGCATGCAATCAAGCTCTCTTTCCTGCCTGCCCGAACGACGACCACAGGCGTAATTCTACAACGAGGTCAGCGTCCATCGTGCCTGTCTACCGTCGGGCTTCACACCCTCAGCACGTTCAACCTCTGCTTTGTGGTGTTGAAAACGACCTCAAGTGCGTCCTACGGTTCCAGGGATAAGAAAGAAGACAGACCTGCCTACCTTGGCCCTGAAGCAAGCAGCTCCGGATTGTTTGAACACTTTCTACTTTGACTGAGTCCACATATATACGGATGGCTCTTCCACTCAGACCAGTTCCACCGGCACAGTGGTTGTGCCATCACGATCAATTAGCATCCGATACAAGATTTCTCACTTCACAACATCAACCGGGTCGGAGCTTGTTGCCCTCCGAGGTGCCGTTGATTACATTGACAACCAACCCGCTAATCGGTGGGCAATATTCTGCGATTCGAAGGCGGACTTACAATGTCTTCTGTCATCCCTTCGTCGCGGGTCCTGTGAGTAACTAGTGTCAGAGATACGAGAAATGCACCATCGTATGATAGCGAAAGGACACGACATCGTGTTTCAGTGGCTGCTTGGGCATGGCGGTATCTCCGACAATGACCTCGCTGAAGAAGCTGCTAGGAAAGCACACGAAGGAGCAACCCTTGTTTCTGTACCTTTATCACGGACCGATGTAGCCCAACACCTAAGCACGCTACCACACCGTATGACATTAGAGAAGTGGCACACACCTGAATTCACCTAAGATCGATTGCATTCCCTCGAGCCCTCTATGACACTGCGGCTTTTACCAGGGCTTCGGCGAAATGAAAAAACAATGCTGCTTCGCTTACGTTGGACGTCGTATTCACGAATGCATATACATTTTTGATTGGAATGGCTGATAGCGCCGACTGCAATGCCTGCGGAGTCGAGAAAACTATAGAACATCAACTGTGCTACTGCCCGTCTTTTGAAAACGAAAGCCATGGCCTCTGCACAGCTCTCAATCAGATAGATAGAACACCGTTCACCTTGAAAGGGGTCTTGGTACCATGGCCTCGCATATCGCAGCTACAAAAGGCCACAAAAGCGCTGCTGCAATATTTGAAAGCTACTGGATTGAGTCAGTGTCTGTGATCCGGACTAAGTGACCAAACGATATCCCCAGTAGACTTTCTCTTCTTTTAACCTTTCCGTCCCCTTTTCCCTTTCCCTGCTGTAGGGTAGCCAACCGGGCTCAGTGCTGGTTAACCTCCCTACCTTTCCTTTATCATTTGCTCTCTCTTAATTATATTGTAATTTACAATCCCTTCCACAAAGACCAGTGTATGCATTACTGTGCGTCATGGACAGTTATCCTCCACAGAGACTCAAATTTATTTGCTTGCGAAACTCGTGCCATCTGCGAAGGACGAACGCTGTAGGGGCAACACTGTAGAGCCGACTTTAAGGAACGTGAGGGTGCGGCTCATGGCTGAAGGAATACAAAAGGGGTGAGTGTCACTTGATATGCTTAAAGCCTAGTCTTAGAAAAGAATATAGAGGAGATGTTGGCCTTTGCCACGTGATAGGCAAGCGCTATATTCTTGTCGGCTAGCTTTGGTTGCGTCAGTTGCGGATATCTAAGCAGAGGCGTAAATGTCAGTCGTGAGAAACGCACGCACAGGCTTGTGAATGTTCAAGCGTGCGACAAAGTCGAGTCTTTCTTATGTCAGTCAGATAGCGCACCAAGCCATAGCACGTTACGCAGGTGCGTGTAGTGAATGAAGGTGCAAGACAGCGGGGGAAAATAGCAAAAAAATAAGCGCCGCATTTATGGGTGCACGACAGCTGATTTCACCAAATACTAGGCAACGCTCGGGAATTCTGTATGGCTTTCGAGTTGAGAGCGCTAGCTACTCCACTGACGGTGGCGTTAAGCTCAAGTCAGCGACGCTTTTAAAAATTCTGGCGGAATGAAGAGGCACCCATGACTTACTCTTGATATCAAGGCAACGCATTTGCACCGAAGGACCATGCGTGTGGTAGCAGAAAACCATCGCTTACTCTCCAAGTGCCTCCAAGGTTACCACGTACCAAACAATCTCGAATACTCCAGGAACCATGTGTACAGAATCCTACACAAGAGGCAACGGGCGAGCACAAGGTCCGCGCATATTGCTCGAAAGTTGGCTTCCGAGGCTAGCAGAATCACGAGACGCTCCATCTTAGCATTCTTTCTTGTCCCCTTCCTCCATGGTGCGGGACACCGGCTCCACCGTATTTTGAGGCCGTGTGCAGTGTACGTCTCTCGCGTCTCTCGAGACCTTCTAACACTAAACATCACGACTTGCGCATGCGCGGTCGAAAGCGTCACCGCATGGCGGCGGCACCGAGGGCGACAACGGGTTTGTAGCATTCATATGGTTGCTATTGCAATAAAGTATGCACACGAAAGCAGCTGAAGAAGAAGCAATGATCATACATAACAGCGGACAGCTGGCAAAGGTTTGTGCTGTGCATTCGAGTATTCAAATGCACAAAAGAAAAACAATGTGACGTCGCTATTAAACATTTTAGAGCGCAGTTCTTAGGCGCCCGTTCCTGCGGCGATCGTCGCAGCGTTGTCCCTCGTAACCGAGTGAACGAGCAAAGCGTAAGATGCAAGCGAACGCGGAGCGCAGCGGGAGATGAAAGCAGAGAGCGCGAGGAGGAAAGCGGTGGAGCGAAGTATGGCGAAAGGACGAGGTGGAAAGCAGAGTGCCTCACGAGAATACGAGATGACGCAATAGTATTGCAGTATTCCTGGTAGCCACACAGGCAGTATTCCTTCCTGGTAGCCACGCGGGCACCAACGATTGCACTGGAACGTTCGACTAGCCACGAAAAAAAGCCGCCCCGCTGGACCCCCAAACCAGATTTTCGACGATCGTGAAAACTTTGCTCGCCGTTCTTGTTGTGCTTGAGTGTTAGCCGTTTTGCAACGCTTCACGTCTTTTATAAATTGCCGCACGAGGCAGATTGTCCGCGCCAGTCAATATAGCGCGAAATAAAAACACGTACAGTCTTTCCAGTTTATTGGGATTGTGCTTCCTTCGAAATAAAATTCAGAAGATAGTACTTGGATATTTTTTTCTGCATCGAAGCGGAAGAGTAGGTTTTTTTTACTGTTAGCGATTTTATTGCGTAAAATTTCTCAGAGGGCCTCTCCCTATGACCTCTCCCTGCTTTGTGCGAGCTGATTCAATCTTACGCCAGAACATCCAAATCTCATCACACCGTGTTTCTTTACACCATGGTTTCAGCAAGCGACCCCCTTGGATCGTCTTTAAGGACGTTCGGCGCCAAAAAAGAATTACATGTCTTCTGTACTGCATGATGCATCGATTACCCTATTACATCTGGGTTACTAGTTAAAATTTCCCTAGCCCTCAAGTGGTGGTTAAAGAAAGTGATCAGAAACACAAGCGAACTAAAATATACCGAGCAGGAACACCGATGTGGCGCTCACGGAACATACTTCACTAGTGGTTTGCCGTGAAATTATTATGCATACCTCCCGATAACTGCTGTATGCAAAATAGGTTGTTTCGTTTAGCTTTGCTAATGCGTTGCTTTCCACATGGACATTGACTGCTGCTATTCACAGCTGTGAAGAAATGACTCTAATAGCTCTATTCAGCGTGTGCAGGTAGTACGTGATTTAATATCCTCATTTCTTTTATGACTCAGGCCACCTACACATTTTTTATGCAAAATGTTATCTATAGCATTTCCGAGTAATGAAGTCTGGTATGTATAGCATATCGTGCTATGTTATCACGCCTTTTCAACGAGGCAAGATTTTTTCCAGTTTTCTAGTTAAAGATAAGGTGCTCGCCTTCCTAAACGTCATGTTCTTTATTTTTTTGAAATAACGTAATATTTTGTTTCAGCGAGCACCTTCTAAGGAGGTTAAACAATGAACTCACCGTCAAGAGAACATCGAACATGCATGCGCGTTGGACGAAATCTTAAGGGCTTTAGGTATGTCTAAAATGAAGTCATTATTCGGGAAATCTCAAGATCAAAAGCTCAAAAGGCTTTTGAGCAGAATTTAGAGGCATGTTCACCACCATCCGAGTACATGACGCCTCAGCGACGGCCTTTCGCGAGAAGCGTACGAGGCGTTCATCGAATTCCCACAAGAGGGCTAGTAGGACTCTTATAAGACAGATATGTGTGCGCTCTGTATGCTGCGCGGTCCATCAGTTAATGGTGCACTAGGCATTTTTTAGATAAATAAGTGTTCGTGGGCTCTGAATTAGTTTCCGTTGCTGAACGGTGCGAAATATCGCATGTTCTTTACCTAAAGGCTACGCTACTCAGCCCCGCATAATACCCAGCCTGAGTGCAGTGTATCAATCAAATGGGTGCTTTAAGTTTTATGTTGAGCATACTGCGTTAGCAGAATTTCATTGACTTCCGTCAATAGCTTGGGGCCTTTTACTGAAACAGCATAAAAAAAGAAATATTTTTACGTTACTTTTGCATGCATATAACAGAAACCTATTGAGCGTTGCCGTAAGCATGGTGGCGTTTCGTTCTCTTCGAGATCCGCCAGCGTAAGCAGGAGCAGAAGCTACACTTCAACTGCAGCTGCAGTTTCTGAGGCTGAGCGGTGCCAAATAAAGCGAAACATGTTCAGCTTTACACGTTAAAAAATAGAATCAAGTAAAAAAAGAACCGGTGTTTCGGTTGGGTGAAGCATTCGAAGCGATAGCAAGGTAATGCGTTGCCCCTCAGATCCTGACGCTGTGTTCTAACATTAGGTGAGGGTGACTTGGCTAAAGACAGCAAGTCATCCAATCGCAATTTCGCAGTATGAATGCAGTCGTGCAGCGTTGAGACGAGGCATGCCGCAACATCAGCAATGGTGTTGCACGTGATGCGCCTGGATGGTGCATGAGAAGAGACCAATCGAAAAACATGTAGATATAAGTACCTTGACATATGGCTCTCCAGTGACAACGCTGTAGATTCGACTGAACGGAGTGTGAGGGTGTGGTCCAAGGCGGAAAGAACACACAACACTCGCGGGCAAGTGTCTGTGGCTATGCAGGAAAAGCTAGAGACAAATCATGCCCAACTGAGAATGCTCCTGAATATAGACGTGCGTTATAATCCACGTTAGTTTAAACTTGGAAAGAGAAAACTAACAAGTATTAGCAACAGTCAAATAAGCCAGCACACGCCACTGATTGTAAAGGGTCACTTATATTGTTGCTCATCCCCTGCGCGTTTTAGCAAACGCGATATCTCCGCGCGTGGAAGCTTCGTCGATTGAGCGTCTGTTCCAAGCAGCCAAAAGTGCTGTCAAACGGTGCCGGACTTCTTGTTGCGGTAACGCATGTGCAGCAACGACGCCCCCTAACTTTCCCTTGGTAGCCGGAGAAATTATCCTGCGAATATAGGAGGGAGCGTCACGTGACAATTTTGAATCCTAGTGATAAAAAGAATATAGAGGAGCCGTAGGCCTGACTCACGTGATAGGCACGCGGTAAATTCTAGTAGGCTTGCTCTGTTTGCAGCTCCGGCCGGCATTTAGGAACAGACTGTTACGTCTCAACACGACATAGGGCCTTAATTAAACGATTACTACGAGGCGACCGCAGCCATTCATCAGCGCCTCTCAACAAGTCAGTGCGGCGTTGATACCTTCTGTTGACGAGTCCGCAAATGGCCCATCTACCTGTACCTAACAGCCTGAACTATTGATGAAAAAGGGCCAACGTCAAATGGTACCGAAGCCCAGCGCCGACTTTGGATACGCAGGTTGCTATACGGTCACCTCTTCCATACCATCGAAAGTGGAGAGCGACGGAACGATACCATGTCATGAGCGCTATATTCCTACGGACTCGATGGTTGTTATTGGTCGCCACAGAGTCATCAGATTGCATAGTCGAGTCGCGTAGGGAAGACTACGCTATTAACAGTGGTAACATTTCGTGCAGTACCGCTGACGTGTCTTGATGTGCAGTCATACCTTTAATGTGCTCCTGCACGTAGTGGGCTTCTGTAACTACAGCCAGTGTCACTAATGTAAAGAAAAAACGTTTTCATTCTTGCCTACTACCAGGCGTATTCGTCAATGGGCTAAGTGGATTCGTGGCCTAAACTCCACCTCGAGCCGCAACAAGGCGCACATGGCCGGCGTGAACCAAGCAAGCTGAGGTTATTGCAGGTTGAAGCGTGTAACGGAGTCGAGTCTCTGTTATGTCAGTCAGGTCAAGTACCTAAGCCTTACAAATTACACAGGTGCGCATGGTGGTTCAATTTGGAAGACAGCGGTACCAAAATATCAAGAAAATACACACCGCAATTTAATGTGCACACCAGCTGATTTGACCAAGCACGAGACCAGGCTCGGGCATTCTGGATGGCTGTCTAGGTCATTCTTACTGGGTCTATATGGCAGAGAACGTTGTCAACTCCACGAAACGGTGGTGTGTTAAGTGCAAATGAACGACGCTTCTAAAAATTCTGTCGTCATCGATCAGGCGCCCAAGGAATTCTCAGTGTTTCAAGGCTACGCATTTAAAACGAAGAACGACGCGCGTGCTAGCATAAAAGCAATCATTACATTCCACGTGCTTCCATGGATGTGACTTCAGTCGCCACTAAAGGGTACCGCGTACCAAACAATCTCGAATGGTCCAGCAACCATGTGGGTAGAATCCTACAGAAGAGGCAACGAGCACGCACGACGTCCCGCAGAGCGGGAGGGGCGGCGTCGGAGAAGGTTCTCTTGCCGAGGCTGGCGGAACCACGTGACGCTCTCTCTTAGTCATTTTTCCCCTGCCTGCATGGTGTGGGTAACCAGGACCGTAGTCTTCTGTGGGCAAGCGCAATGCGCATCTCTTGCGTCCCCCGAGACCTTCTAACCCTAAATGTCGACTAGCCAAGCATAAAGCCGACGCGCTTGACCCGCTGATTAGATTTTCGGCGATCACAGACTCTGATTACAGCTGTCATTGTGATTGAATGTTACTTCTTTTGGAACTCCTCGCTCCGTCTGCAGCGTACCGCACGAGACAGAATGTCCGCGCCAGGAAATATATTGCGAAAGAAAAACGTATAAAGTTGTGCGCTGAAATTTTGCATTAAGAAGTATCGTATTCATCTGTGAGTCTTGTTCATTTTATGCTAGAATTTCTTGGCTTATTGAGATTATGATTTCTTGGTGATAAAATTATTAATATAGCACCTTCATATTCGGTTCCGTATTTCTTCTGAATGCTAGTTGCTTATTCGTTAGCGATTTTAATGCGCAGTGCTTCTCAGACGACCTCTCCTTGTGATCTCCTGTCAGTACGTCTTGTGCGAGCTGATTGCATCTTATGCCTGGAAATTCCCTCAGTTCTTCACACCAGCTAATTTCTCGCCGCCCTAAAACTGCGTTCCCTTCATTTAGCAACTCGAATGGTTCACCGTTTATATGTCTTACGCATTACTTGGGCTGCCGAGCTGCATCACTTCCTCTTATTGTCGACAAGAACAACGCTACGCCTGATATTGCTGGATCGCTGGGAGATGCCTTCGTCACACAGTGGACATGAATGGAGAATTGTTACTTTAACTTCTCGGACTCCTCTGCTGATATTCGTGATGGTAGTCAGTTACCATTGCGCGAGTGCTATAAGGTGTTACATTTCTTCTTCTTCCACTACCTTAAGTGAAAACGGCTGTCAGATGCGAATGGAAAAGCGTGAGTTGTACTGGGGAGCTCTGGTTTACACTGCAGATATTATTTTTCCTAGCGAGATGTTGGGCTTTATATTTGTAATTACTTTATCATTCCAACTCATATACCATTCCAAAACACTCTTACATTGTAATTTGTAGCCTCTGTGAACCTTACAGTTACCTTGCACATCTGATCCAACTTCGCGTTATAGAAATAAATTTACTATTGATTTAGCGGTGAATCGCGCGACGCGTTGAGTCGCGCGACGCGTTGAATCGCACGAGGCGTTTCGTGTGTCGAGAGTGCATCGCAGTTACGCCATCTCATCTTCGCTGTCGTCCTCGCCTGCGTTCTCACTGCACCGTGGTAAGGTCCACTGAAAACTCGCCACGTGTCTCAACGCGCTCGCTTGCCCGTGAGGTGTTCGTAACTCGGAGGACGCTCAGCGACGTTCAATTGGGCATCAAGCGTTCCCGAAATCTCAGATTCTCCTACACCCAAATTTCAAATTGGCCATCGCCAAATTTAGGTTGCCCCTCGCCCCAAATTTCAGTTGATCCACCCCCAAATTTCAAGTTGTCGCGCCCGCACCCAACATTAAACTGGCCCACTCGCAAATTCACATTGGGCCACCCCCAAATTTCAAGTTGGGCCAACGAATAATTCTTTTTGCCCACCCCTGCTGTAAGTTTCCCCATTTATTTTTTAAGGAGCCCTATGTATCTTTCTCGGTATTCTGTTTTTATTTTATTTTTCCTCTTTAGATTCTTCATCATAGCTTGAAAGCTTGCAGTCATCTGCATTTAGTGTCAAAGATTAATTGTCTAAACTTTACAAATTACGCATTTTTTATGCTGACACAAGGAACTACACCTTTCGCCTGACAGGACTGGGAAGCTCGCAAAAGAATGCTTACACGTTAAAGCTTAATATAAAATAATAAAGTTTTATCCAGTGGACGTCACTCACATGCCCGGCATGCTGCCCTTGAAGTATTTCTCAATTCAATGCGCCGTTGCAACTAGAGCGTTGTCCAGCTCCGCGATGAAATGATCGCTTTTTGTAAGACGGCACGTATGATAGACAGACGAAACAAATGCGTCAAGAAAGGAATAACATATGAGCATTTAAAGAAAAAAATATAAAGAAACCACAATGAGAAAACGCCAGGAACGTGTTGTGCAAAAACGTTCTGACATTGACTGAGAAAGTATTATTCAGAATTAGGCAGGAAGCCAGAAACTTGTAAGGCTTGAAGATTGGGTACTATAAAGGGATTTTAAAAGAAAAAGCTTTTCTGCTTTATTAAAAGGGTATGTATTAAAAGGGTATAAACAAAACAAAATCCACTGTTTTGGTGAGAAGGTGCTCGATGAGCCAGAAAGGCTCAAACGTCAAGGACTGGTGGCGACCCCATCTTGAAGTCCTCTAACTAGCCCGCTGTGACGTCACTGAATTTTCCAGCGTGTGCTCGGGCGTAGCTTAATTTCAAATCGGTTAAAGTGGGCTACACTTCCGTTCGTAAAGAGCGAAACAATAAAATTAGTATGTTTCAACAAGTATTACACCACCAAATACGAAGAAATACTCTAAATCCGTGACGACACGGTGACAGATCCGCGCCTAGCCTTCAGCCAGAATTTGAAGACAGAAATGCAGCCTGTATTTTCATTTGTTTTTTGTGATTATCAGCTTAGTAATGACGAAGCCAACACTACCAGAGGTTTGAAAGAACGCGTTATGAGTCTAAAAATACTGTGTATTTCTCTCTACTCTCGATGTTAGGGCCCAAAGTGTTCCGTTATTGAGTTTGACGCACATTCAGAATATCCTAAGCGCTTATGCTTTCAAGATATATATATATATATATATATATATATATATATATATATATATATATATATATATATATATATATATATATATATATATATATATATATATATATAATATGCACCGTTTGTGCTGCTACGACCGCGGCTGCGGTCACAGCAGCACAAACGGCCGCACAGCCGCGTCCTAAGCATGACAGCGATCTGCGATGAGGCAAGTGTGCTGCTAGCTTAGTTTGCGCTGTGTTCTCGGCGCTTTGTTCGCGTTGAAACGACAGGCAGCACGGAGTTCAGTTGGCTCGCTGCTGCGGCATGGGCGCTTTGTCACGCCAGCGCTTTTGACGGCGAGTTTCCGCGATCATCAAGTGAGATGTGTTCATGTTTGCTTGTCCGCGCCTGGCACAGTGCTTGTTAATTTAGTTAATAAGCAGATGTTTGCAACTTCATGGGGCCCGTATAACAACTATAGTTATTTCGTACAGCTGTGTATTAATTTGCGTTCGCAAACGACGCTTCGCCTTTCGGGCGCAACTGCAACTGTTTCCTTAGTTCATAAGACATAGCAAAATGCCTCAAATTGCCCTATTTTGACGAAAGTGGTTAAAACTCGTGGCAAGGTAGCCAGATCCCATGAACCCGAGAAAAGGAGCACCTCAGTGTACAACTTTCGATTATCTGTGCGGCTTGTTAATATGCGAAACAGACCTGGGGGCCACAGATGACCAATACGTTTGTGAGAAACAGCATATATTCGAGCTGCCAGGCTGCTGGTAGGCAGTGAAAGTCTGCAGGTTTATTTTCTGCTTCGACTGCAATCCGGCGGGTGCTTCGTGAGCTTCGCCCACGCTCACAAACAAGTGCAGAGCAGGCAGCCATTTCGGTTGCATTAAAGCACTTGCAAGAGAAGCTAACCGCAGTGACGGTTGTCAAGGTTTCCAACTCCCACGCAGCCCCTCAGCAGTATAAACCGGAGTGACGCTGATAACCCAGCTATGGATAGTGTTTACATTAATGTGAGTAAAATAAATGTTATGGAGTTTCCCCCACTTGCCGTTGGATATATTCGCAGATACAAAACGGTGCTTAAGTAGGATGACCATGTATGCTGGGTTCATAGAGCCAAATTACTCGCTCGTTCGCGACTGAGGTTCCTTACATAGCTGAAGTTGTGCAATGGGTTTTGTTTATTACCATGCCAGTGTTACTCACTTTGTATTTTGTCCAGGATATATTTGATACACGCATTATGTACAGCTACGCTGTTATCTTTCGCCTCGAGACAACGGCTGCGCCAGGTGTCCGGGCTACTGCAGACACACCCAGTTCACTGTGCACCTGAGAGATGTCGATTCCGCCTCAATCGATTGGTGACGCCATCTTTTCAGTGGCGTAGTTACAGACGATCAGGGTATTGACATTATTCTGGAACAAGCAAGGGATCAATCTAAGTGCGTTAATAAACTAAACCCGTTAGGAATATTACAACTGTGTGCAATACTTCAACGCCAACGATCGAGTGGTTTAGGTAGAAGAGTCGTATGTAGCTGGCGATCGTATTTCAGATACACACGACGTGTACCTATGCATGTGAATGCTCTGCTCAACGGGCCTCTAGCTATGCGCCCACAAAGGTTGCGGCTGCCCAGAAATTCTGTGTGATCTCGATGACACTGCCAGGGCAGCACTCCGACTAGCGGCTCTCGCTGGATTGTCTCATTCTTTTAAGTTCACTGTCGAGACTTGCCTCACTGCTCTAGACTCCTACCGAATCGGTTGTAGCTTGGTTTCCGAGCGCTCGTTGCGAAAAAGGACCTACGTTTAGTTGGTCGGGCATTTGCCTTGAGACATTTGACCGCTTGATTACTGAACTGCCATGTGTTGCTTGCACAGCACTAATCAGAAGAACAGAGTCTTAGAAACGAACTAAAAAGCTTCATGCATACAATGCAGAATCAAATGTTACAAATGCTACAGAAAATAGCCTTGCAATACCAAAACTTCCGCAGTTACGTAAAAAACCAAAACACACAGAGAACCACTAATGACGCCAGAGACAGGCTCTTTAACGAGAGAAGATTCGGACCAGAAAGCCAAAGTAACAACAACAATAATACATCATGGCAGGACAAAACAAACTAGAAATATGGCAGTGGAACTGTAGGCGATACCGGCGAAAGCAGGGACTCCTACAGCAGTACATAAACACTAGAGACAAACCACCAGACATTATTATGTTACAAGAAACTAATACAACACCCACCCTAAATGGATACACGTGCCAGGAGAGCGGACGCACCACAACCCTCATTAGCAACAAGATAGTCGCCATAGCACACAAAGGAATTGAGAACACGAAAATCGAACACATAATAACCGAGATAATACCCAAAAAGAAGCAATAAGCTAAAAGCACATTTATAGTCAATCTATACAGTCCCCCCAGGCATAAAGACGGCGACTTCGGCAAACTCTTTGCACAAGCAAACGTGCTAGCCAAGTCAAACACCCTAATAATTGCGGGGGATTTCAATGCTAAAAGCCCGAGCTGGCGATACCAGAATTTCGAAAAGAAGGGCCAGCAAGTATGCATTGCGACAGAAAACACAGGCTGCGACCTCTTAACGGACGAAAATCAGTCAACGCGCCACGGTAATAGCGTTAGCCCAGACACCTGCCCAGATCTAACATTTGTTAAAGGAGCAAAGCAGGCCGAGTGGGAGAACCTGCTAGAGAACCTAGGCAGCGATCATTATGTACTGAAAACCACAATCGAAGCGGAGAATGTAAAAAGAAAAATCGGCACAGCCCATATCACAGATTGGGACGCCTTCCGTAAGCACAGCGAACAACTAAAAAGGGAAATCACCTCGATAGAGGAATGGAGCCAACAGCTAAAACAGATACAACAACTCTACACACAGGAAATAGATAGAACAGAACAAACACCGGTGGTGGTCCGGTGGCTACACGGGCTATGGGAGGCAAGACCCGGGCTCACAAAACGCTGGAAAAGACAAAAGCTAAACAGGAAACTCAAGAAGAAGATAGCAGAGATCACAAAGAAGGCAGAAGAGTACGCAACACAGCTGGCCAGGCAAGGGTGGCAGCAGTTCTGCAGCTCACTGAACGGCACGCTCAGCACAGCCAAGACGTGGCGCATATTAAACGCCCTCATGAACCCAACCAAAACGAAAATAGAAAGCGGCAAAGCAATCCAGAAACTGGTCCACCAGCACGAAGGCTCCGACGAGGAACTATTGGAGGCAGTGCGTGTGAAATGTTACGGCAAAGACAATCCCAAAGGCTACGACGGGGAGTATCTGGGGACAGAGAACCCCCACATGGACAGACCGATTACAAGAGAAGAAGTTTACGCGGCAATTAGAGCGATAACCAAAAACACAGCCGCGGGCGCCGACAAGATCAGAAACTCCCTAATACGCAACCTCAGCGACGAGGCGATAGATCAGCTCACAGCATACCTCAACACACTGTGGGCAGAGGGCACGATACCGAAGGAATGGAAGCACGCTGTCGTGGTGATGATACCTAAACCCGGCAAAAAGCTTCAGATTGAAAACCTGAGGCCCATCTCCCTCACCTCGTGCCTCGGTAAACTCTACGAAAGGATAGTCACCAGAAGAATCCAACACCACCTGGAGGACAAGGACCTATACCCGCACAGCATGTTTGGCTTCCGGGCGAACCTGTCAACACAGGACGTCCTGCTACAGATAAAAGAAGAAATCATAAACACCTCACCCAGAGCAGGCGAAAACGTTATCATGGCCCTAGATATCAAAGGGGCCTTCGACTACGTTAGCCACGAAGCCATCATGGAAGGACTGAACAACGCCAACTGCGGCAAGAGAATCCACGACTACGTGAGGGCCTTTCTGACCAAACGCACGGCAACGGTGGGATTGGGGGATCTGCGAAGCGACATTTTTACCACCCCACGCAAAGGCACGCCGCAGGGCTCCGTGATCTCACCAATACTCTTCAACATCGCAATGATCGGGCTGGCTCGAAGACTCAGCAAGATTTATGGCATCCAGCATGCAATATATGCTGACAACATCACGTTCTGGGTCGATCGAGGCTCCCTGGGACAGAAGCATGATAAATTGCAGGAAGCGGCCAAGTGCGTGGCAGAATACGTCAGAGAAAGGGGCCTGGCGTGCTGTACCGAAAAATCAGAAATCCTGAGAGTGGGAAGAAACCCCACCAAGGAAGAACTAATAGTAAAGCTAGAGGGGCAAAACATACCTGAAAGGAGCATGATACGCGACCTAGGCATGTGGATTCAAGGAAGCAAGAAATGCAGCCACACAATCAGCTTACTACAAAAACCGACAGAACAAGTAAGCCGAATGATAACGAGGGTGTGTCAAAGAAGAAGAGGAATGAGAGAAGACAAAATCAAGCTGGTCAGAAGCCTAGTGGTCAGCAGAGTCACGTACTCGCTCCCGTACCACAACTTGACCAAGCACGAAAAAGAACAGACGGAAACGCTACTAAGGAAAGCGTATAAGACGGCGCTACATCTGCCCAGAAACACGCCCAAAGATAAACTGTTACAGATGGGCCTGAGCAACACCTTCGATGAACTCGCGGAAGCGCAGCTCGTTGCACAGATGGCCAGGCTCCAGCAGACTGCCACCGGCCGCAAGCTCCTAAAAAGAATAGGGCATAACACAGACGGAATAGAGGATCGGGCTACTAGCATCCCAGACAGCGTTCGCCAGACACTGGAGGTTAGCGCCCTACCGAGAAACATGGACCCGAATCTCCACGCCGCCAGAAGGCAGGCACGAGCAGATTTCGTGGAACGAAACCTAGCCGCACAAGAAAACACCGTATACACAGACGCGGCCGTATACCCATGGGACCGCAACACTAGAATGTTAAGAGTCGCGGCAGCGGTGGTAAACCACACGGGAGAACCAATAAGCTGCGCGACCCTGAGAAACTACACTGTAACGGAGGGGGAGGAAGTCGCCGTAGCTCTAGCGGCGGCTGAAGGTTACCGCAGGAACAAATCTCTGATAATGCCAACGGACTCCAAAGCAACATACAGGAACTACAAACAAGGCAGCGTTAGTATGGAAGCACTGAGAATCCTCCTCAAAACAGAGCCTCCTAACAAAAAGATAAAACATAGGATCTTCTGGATACCGGCACACACCGGTATAGAGGGCAACTCAAGGGTGGACCGCCTAGTTCGCGAACTCACGCACCGAGCAGGGTAGTCGGAAACCCTAGAGGCCCCCTTAACGGTGGAGCCGACGTATGCAGAAATACTTAACCACTACAGAGGCAGGAGACTTAAATACCCCCCACCCCACACATCGCTCACACAACATGAGGCAGTAAGCTGGCGAAGAATGCAAGCAGGTACGTTCTTCAACCTGCACACATTACACAAAATGTTCCCTACCCAGTACAGGGATACAAGTCCGTGGTGCGGAACAACCCCCACGTTATACCACATCACGTGGGAATGCAAGCGTAATTTCGCATTCCATAAAGTAAATAACCCAAGTGCGGAACAATGGGAGGGCCTGCTCACCAGCAGCGAGCTCGCAGCCCAACGGGCAATTGCGCAGCACGCCTGCGAGGCAGCAAGACTCAGCGGTGCCATGGAATAGGGGCGCCGACCTTGTGAAGCGGCCAGGACTCAAAACACCAGCCCACCGCCAATGAGATATAGAGAAATAAAGCTTTTCCATTCTCCCGGAGAGGAGTCGTTTTCTTAAATTGGTCGCGTTCCTCTGTGAACGGATGCCTCCGTCGTAATTGTTCGTGCGTTTCGACATGGCTATGTGTTTCCATCTATTCCCATCCTTCCCCTCTCCGGGCTTCCTGTTATTTTTACTTCTCTTGTTGTGCGTGTGTTGGCATTCCTACAAAACTGTTAATAATAATTTTAAATATAATAAATTAGGTATTCATTATAGTGGTTATGTTCAGCTTCATTGCCTTTCTACTGGGGCACTTAAATGTCACACAAAACACACAACGTAAAAAATACAAATGTGATAGACAAAACAGTTTGAGGGAGATAAACACATTGAGAAAAAAAAACAGGGAGGGGTTCGTAAAAAAGGAGTTAATTATGCAATATGATGGAGTACAAATCTAAAAAGAACGCAGGCAATACTTCTGAATACACCAATACAGCGGGAATACGCAATATTATAAATTGCATTTCAGAAATCTTGATTCGCACGGCGCCTCTCAAACACAAATACATATCCGAATCCGCTGGCATACCATCGCTACTGCCGGGACATTTACAGGGATATATAGATTCTGTGAAGAAAGGGCGGACCTACAACGTATGACTTTAGCTTGTCCTCGGACGCCCACACTGAATAAAATAAACAATACCAGAGAGCAGTGGGTGACCGCCTTGTGCAGCTGTTCGCCGGAAGACCAACTCAAGGCAATCCAGCAGGCCGAAGATGCCGCCAGTGCTGAAGGGCTCGTTGGCCGTCATCTAGGTAGACAGGCCTAGGTCTCAAATCTGCTGCAACAAATAAAGTTTATTTTCCTCCTCGAATAGAGGAATCTGTGGCTTCATAACCATGAGCTTGTTTGTCTGGACCCACGTAAGTTCATGCATTCACTCGCTCTAAAGCGCGCTTTGCAGTAATAATGCCCTTGTGCAAAAACGCAGCTTTAAAGAAGACGAGCACCTAAATGCAGCTGTTCAGGGTTCGTTCTCTTCGAGGGGATGGAAACTTGACTAATAAAAATTATATAGACTGGCCAATAGATATTAGTAATGACTCATTTCTGCCTCTAGTTCAGTGTACTTGATCAAAAAAAAGAGGCCAAAGTGCAATAAAAACGCCTTAGGGATTAAATTTAACATGTTTGTTATTGGTGGAGCAGGGATATCGAAAGTCTAATTCCCAAAATCGGTGTCGATGCGATATGAAGTTATGACCCGATTTTATATTTTCTGGGATCGAAATATGACGCGAGCAATCATCACTCCCATGGTAATTGTCACTCTAGAGTTGTAAGCTTTTGAGTTAGCATGTTTGTCTTGACCTTTAGAAAGAGGGGTGCCAAAGCGTTGAGATTAAAAAGCGGGACCTGGGCAGGAAAGGTGCTCACTTGAAACTAAGTACATTTTCAGTGACAAACCACCGTCAACGATATTACGCATGCGCTGCCGTCGAGGATTGTAAAAAAAATATTTGCAATTTTCTTGCTCCCAACCCCTCCGAGGTTTTTTTTTTTCAAATTATCTCTCTAAGGACATTTGCTAGTGCCGTTGTTACTACCACCCACACAAGCTGTCATAATTGATATAGTGATGTATGCCCCTTTGTTAGTCGATTATTTAAAATAAGTTTGTAAATGTTTTTTTCACAATTCAAGATGGCACCGCATGCGCAATATCGTTCCTGGCGGTTTGTTTTCAAAAATTCACTTAGTTGCAAGTGAGCCACTTCCCTGTCCAGGTCTCCCTTTTTTCAGCAACATTTCTGCGCTCCCTATTGCAAAAATAATTCTCACTGAAGTAGGAAGCAACCAACGTATGGTCCTCTTCAGAGCTTCTGATTTGTGAAACGTTATCCCTTCTGAGACAGCATGTTCTCAATCGGGCGCCCTAAGCACTACGTTCCTGTAGTCTTTTCTACTCGAGCTGTCAGTCATCCGCCAAGGGTTCCAAATGGGGAATGGGTTCCAAAGGGGAAAAGGATGACCAAGGGTCATCCAAAAGGGGAATAAACTTCATACATTCATTACAGCTGGGGGGTTCTTGCGCAGCACTGCGAAATGTGTGGTTGCGAACCTGCGTTAGAGGAATGCGTCATTCTACGTAGTAGCCGTAATCAGCTCACAACAGAAGTCATCGAAGCAAAGGCTTTCATAGGTCTGGACCATGCATGTGTAAGCTTACCTTCATTATCATTATCAAGCCATGATTTGGGGTATCCCATACTACGGCCGCAGGCTATCTGAATATGTTTTCACATGGTTACTATTGGTTTTATTCCTTGGTTTTGTGTAATGTCTTGATGTCACATGTTTCTCTAAGTGTATAAGTAGCCTTCTGTGTCACGAAATAAACGATCAGTTAGAAGTTAGCGCTCACTCTCTTTTCTGTTTCCTTTCATTACCCCTTCCACCTTCCTTTTTCCTCTTTCTAAGCTGCGCTACAAGACAAAAAGTCGGGACATACCAACTCGCCCAAACTGCAACGCTTCTGACTCATCAAGGCATTCGCTTTTGTTTTCTTTTATTTGGTATCCCCGAAACATAACCTGACAATTCAGCAGAAAAATATGTCTTTTTAAATTTCCTTTATAGTACTCAACCTTAACACCTTATAAGATGCCGGCTTCGTATGAAATTTGCGGACGCTCTACATGACACTCTTCGTTTAAGCTTTGTCGCCATATTTCATCACCCATCGCTAGGATGGCAAGGATTCACATGACGCTTCAGGCATCTTCTTTTCTTAGTGGAAAAGGACCAAGCCTTTTCCCCTTTGCAGGGCACAATTCAGCCCCAGAAATTCAAGATGCAGTATAAGTGTTTCGGCGGCTGTTATATGTCGGCGACTCACGGAGGCCAGCAACCGGCACAATCCACACGACAACGCAGGACAGGTTTCTCTCATGTTAACGCAAGAGTAACGACGAGAGATTTTCACTATCTTCGGTTTTACGTAAGAAGGCCCACGCTATTGACAGGTAGCTTCCCAATTCTACTTGCGTGGCATGGTTCGCATAAAAGTTTAGGAGTCTTAAAAAAAATTACCCTCAGACTGGCAGGGAATCCTTGAGCGTAGTGTGATGTAGCCTTTAGTGACAAATGTGCTGCGATGGCTCCATGGGCAGTCGGGCGCTCTTGTTCGGTGGAGCTGATGCGAAATAACGTTTTGTACCCCACCATATAGTGGGCATAACAGAATATAAAGCAAGGAACGAGCCTTATAAACTTGATATAAGATGCAGGAATCGTCATGTCAAGGATTGACTGATGGGCTAGTTGAGTTCATTATCAGAGAAAGAGCAGCACGTCAAGACGGGACACACACGAGGAACCACGCAAACTCTGTCTGGTTTCCCGTGTGGTAGTATCCACAAAGTACTACACGATTGGCGTCGCGCGTACAATCAGATTACAATAATATGGCGCCATCTCGTAGTCTCGTGCGACACTCTTCCTTCCTCCTCATCCTTTCGCCATATTTTCATTCTCCACTCTTCCACATCATGCTTTCACTGTAGCCTCCTCCTGCACTTTCCTCCACGCGCTCTCTGCTTTAATCTCTAGCTGCGCTGCGCGTTCGCTTTTATCTTTCACTGTGCTCGTTCGCTCGCTTCAGAAGGACAACGCCGCGACGCTTGCTGCTGGAATGGCCGACTAAGAGGTGCACCCTAAAACGATTGATAGGGACGTTGCACTGTTCAAATTCTGCATTTAGGTACTTATATACCCAGCACGAACTTTCGTCAGCAGTTCCCTATTATGTATGCTCCTTGCTTCTACGTCAGCTGTGCTCATGTCCATAGTATTTTTTATTACGATAGCGATTGTATCGATGCTGGAAGCCCGTTGGCACTGTCATCCTACTCCATAAGCTGACGCCTTCGACAGCTTAGTCGCCGGTCTTGATGCTTGGGGTTAGAAGGTATCGAAGGCATCGACAGACGTGCTGTGCACTTGGCGGCAAAAGACGACGGAGTCGGTTGGCCACACCATTGACGAAGTAAAAAAAAAAAAGCTAGGGGGAAGCGTCACGTGATCGCACTAACCTCGCCAAGCCAACCTCCTCTGACGACACCCTCCTATTCTCCGGGGACTTGAGCGCGCCCATAGCCTCTTGTGAATGATTTGGCCCACATGGTTGCCGGAGCATTCGAGAATGTTTGGCGCTTGGTAACCTTTACTGGCTCCTGTCGTTGCATCCATGGAGACACGTCGAAAGTAACGGGTGGTTTTCAGCAACCGCGCATGTCATTTCAAATATTTTGCCTTGAAACCTGTAGAAACATTTCAGCGCCTCACACATGACGACTGATTCTTTAAAATCGTTGCACACTTGCGCTTGACATCACCACTAGTGGAGTTGCCCGCGCTCTCGCCTCGGAAGGCCTACATAATACCGAAGCGTGGCGTGGTGTTAGGTCAAATCAGCTGTTCTGGAACCGAATCTGCGGTGCGAATTTTCTTGTTATTTTTCGTGCTGTCTTGCGGCTTGATAAAACACCCCCACTGAGGACAGTGTGGTGTTTCGGTGCGTCACCTGAGTGACATAACAAACACTCGACTGCGTCACACGCTTTAACCTTGACCACCCTCGGCGTGCATTTGTCACGCCAGACATGTGCGCCTTGTCGCACCTCCAAGTAGCATTTGGGCTACGAACCCACCAAGCCCATCGACGAATATGTCCGGTTGTAGGAACGAAGGAAGAATGGTTCATTTTATATTAGTTACACTGCATCCACATGCGGAAGCACACTCCATTAATGGTCTCAGTTGACATCGGGACTTGTCAGCTCGACTGCACGAAAAGTCTCCACATTCAAAACCGTCGTCTTCCCTAGGGGATGCGACTAGGGAATCTGATTACTATATAGCGGCCAAACACAATCGTCGAATCGGTCGCAATATCCCGCCCAAAATAGGGCATCCTTCCGCCGCAGTCCACTTCCAGTTGGTAGCACCAACTGGGTAGCAACCTGGGAATGCAATGTCGGTGCCATTATTCGGGCACATTTGGCGTTGGCCCTCTTCACCATTAGTTCGAGCTTTCTGGTCGAGGGCGACGGGCCTTTTCAGGACGCGTCATCAACAGTCCGTGCCAACACTGCGTTGAATTCGGGATAGGCACTGACGAATGGAAGGGACTGCCTCGTGGTAATTGTCCAACTAAGGCTTTTTGCATGCTGTTGTGCCCACCATTTGGTGGGGTACAAAACGTTATTTCGCATCAGTTCCACCGAACAAGAGTCCTCGACTGCCAATGGAGCCATCGAAGCACATTTGTCACTAAAGGCTACATCACACTACGCTCAAGGATTCCCTGCCAGTCTGAGGGTAATTTTTTCGTAAGGCTCTTAAACTTTCATGCGAACTGTGCCACGAAAGTAGATTTGTAAAGCTACCTGTCAATAGGGTGGGCCTTCTTACGTACAACAGAAGATAGTGAAAAATATCTCGTCATTACTCTTGCGTTAACATGGCAGTAACCTGATAAACAACACAATGTGTTGGAGGCTCCTCCTAGCTGTGATAAGAATCAGAAAGAGAAGTTCGTTAATTGCACACATTGTGTTGTTTATTGTTTTCCGCTCAAGTGCAGAAAACGTTCAAACTGGCCGATGTCTGAATGAAAGGCAGCGCGAACATGGTTACAATGCTAAGAATTGTGTTACAGCTGGGGTGTTTCTTGCGCAGCACTGCAAAATGTGTGGTTGCGAACCTGTCTTAGAGGAACGCGTCATTCTGGGTCGTAGTCTAATGCCCCTTTCACACGGGAAGATTTGGAAGATTTAATGTTATTCGAATCGAATGGCATTTGCCATCGAATGAGTTCGGGGAATTCATTGGCATTCGATTTCGAACCGAATGTACACGCTAGACCCCAGATAGACAACAGCGACACGCAACGCGAAAAAATAATGCGTCCATCAGCAAAGTCAGAATGTATTTTTTAGGGTTATAAAAAGGAATAATTATTTTTGCCGCGATGATATTTTCACCACGGGCTGTGCTCAAGCGCTGTTACTCTGTACATCAGGAGTCTCTTGCGGCGCGCAGCCATATAGGATGTGTTGATCGAAGTGCTTTTAGTTGTGAATAATTGGCGTCAAAATGTTTTCGTCCGTTTTAAACGTAATGGCAGATGTTCCTAAACGTATTTAATAGGCACAAAATGTATTCGAATTTCAGAAATTTTGTTCCAGATCGTCATTGCTATCATTTGCGAATGCCATTATATTTTACTCTGTAGCACCGCAAGGAGACCGAATGGCGTTCGATGCATCGAATGCCATTCGATTCGAATGTCATTAAATCTTCCTGTGTGACAGGGGTATTAATCAACTCACAAGAGGAATTATCGAAAGGCTATCATAGGTCTGGGCCATGCGTGTGTAAGCTCCCCTGCATTATTATTATCAAGCAATGAATAGGCGTATCTCAGACTGCCGCCACAGGCTGTTTAAATATATTTTCACATGGTTACTGTCGGTTTTATTGCTTGGTTTTGTGTAATCTTTTGATGTCACATGGTTCGCTAAGTGTATAAGTAGCGTTCTGTGTCAAGAACTAACAACAACAACAGTAATTTTATTCAAATTATCAAAACTGGTATGCGACAACGTCTGGATCCTTAGCCACAGGCTAGTTATGGATCCATGCAGTTATACAAAGAAAAGTAAACGAGTCAGACACAAACACAATCATTTGTCTTGGATCAAACAAACAAACAAGAAAAACCCAAGAAAGAAACAAAGAAAGGAATGCAACCAAGCAAAATCCAATAAACTAAGGTGCAGACCACCACAGGAGGGAGAAAGTCACGGCCCCCGCCGGCTCGGGCGCGCGCCATTCACCGCATGCCTAGGACACAGCCATCGGCGCCCAGAAGCGTAAAGGCTTAGTTTCTGTCCAAATAGCTGTCACCCACGACAAGAGCCCCACACCAGCAGTGAGGCAGCACGCATCCGAGGCAAGACCCATGGCCTCCCTCCCACGGCAGCCCGCACATATACATGCTTCCGATGAGAATACATGAAACGGTTACACAAAAAAGAATTGGTAGAACATTTGTGACTTTAGCCGTGTGCGGAACGGTAACATGTAATTATTATTTACTCAACGCATCAAGAATGTACACTGATATGCTATATATACATTTGATGCAAGGTGTAACGAGTAAAAACAAGGGTACACCAGCATTGACACTTACGTTACCATACATCCATGAACACATACCTACGTAGAAACAACAAAAAAGCGTAACAGGAACGCTGTATCCAGTTGTTGACATCATTATAACATCCGTTCAAGACTAATCAGTTTAGATCGAAAAGAAAAAATTATTTTACAGTAGTATTAAAATTTGATGACTGCTTAATGTTTGCAGGAAGCGAGTTCCATATTTTGACACCTATATAATGTATGCGTCGCTTGCTGTACTGGTTGTGACATATCGGCACGAGAAATTTCTCGAGGAAGGCTGAGCGACTGCTAAATGTCGATTCATTGAAGATGGTGGCAGGAAATGGCGTGTTGCATCTCGTTATTGAGCACACTAATAAGGCAACGCGGTAATCTCGCAGGTGCGATAATGACATGACTTTTTTCGCAAAAAAAAGATTTCTTGACGGTGTAGTAAAGCTAGCGTAGTGATTATCCGCGAAGCTCTCTTCTGAAGCCGCTCTACCGGCTCCAAGTATGTTTTGTATGTAAATCCCCAGGCTTCAATACAGTAGGCTAAGTGAGAATGAACGAGACAAAAATCCAAAGCTCTCAACGTTTCGAAACTGAAATTACTCCGCGCCTTTGTAAATCTTACCACACAGTCTATCACTATGAGGCTTCCAGTTCAGAGCGAAATCAAGGGTTACCCCTAAGTAGAGCACCCAGTCGACTTTTTCAATTTCATCACGGCGAATAGTAATGCGGCATGACTCCTCAAGAGGTTTTTTTCTTAAACGGGGACGTAAAAATAACAAATTTAGTTTTATTTGTATCATCTGTTGGAATCATCTGTTGGAAGTTTGCGCTCACTTTTTTTCCTTTGCTTTTCAGTACCCCTTCCACCTTCCTTTTTGCTTTTTCTGAGCTGCGCTCCAAGCCTAAAAAAGATTTGATGAGAAGGTTCTGGTTGAGCCAAAAAAGACTCAAACACTACGGATTGGGGTGACGGTGCCTTGGAGTCCTCTAAACAGCCCGCCATGACGTCAATGAATTTTCTGGCATGTGATCGGGCGTAGCTTAATTTTAAATCAGTAAAGTTTACTACACTGCCGTTCTTGCAGTGCTAAACACTAAACTAAGCAAGCTTCCAGAAATAATACTGCACGACTGCGACCCCAATACCAAGAAATACTTTGAATCGGTTACCTCACGGTGATAGATCCGCGTTGAGTCTTCGGCGTGAAAGTGAAAAAATGTAACCTTGACACTTATTTGTTTCTTCCGATTATGAACTTACTAAACACGAAGTGAACATTACCAAAGCTTTGAAAGAATACGTTATCAATCTAAAGTGACTAAGTGTTTCGGTTTAGTCTTCATTTTAGGGCTCAAAGTTTTCCGTCTTTGAGTTTCACGCGCAGTCGGAATATCGTAAATGTTTAATCTTACAAGTTGCATATCTATATAGGTGCCAGGTGTTCTACTCCGGTGGCGGCTGCGTATGACACGGCCGTGCGTGGCCCTATCTTGAGAGCGATCTGAGATGAGGCAAAGAGCGTGCGATTGCTGATAGCTTAGTGTGCGCCATGTTCTCGCGTCTTCGTTAGCGCTGAAGCGAGAGGCACCACGTAGTTCAATTGGCTCGCTGGTGCTGCTGCCACGCTTCGCGCCGCCAGTGTTCTTGACGGCGAGTTCTCGCGGTCATCGAGTGAGATGTGTTCATGTTTCCTTGTGCGCGCTGGACACCATTCTTGTTTTTTTTTATGCATTTATTTCACACTTCAGACTAAGAATTGGTTCAAGCAGGACAGGTGCAGCAGGCAAGATAAAAGCACAAACATAAATGAGAACATACAAAAAAATTAAGGTAAATGAAAACGGAGCACCAAATACAGTTGGTATTTCCAATAAACAGTACGTACCGTGGGAAAATATGTAAAATAGTAACATAACACGAATTATCGGTATTTATTAGGGCTTTAGGTCACAGAAAATTGTCTAAAATCAGTTAGGTGGTTCCATTCTAACATAATACGCGGCAAAAATCAAAATGGGAAAGCATTAGTTTTAGCAAAATACGGGGTTAAAGAATGGCCGTGATGATGTCGTTTATGTCTAGTGGACAGAGGAGGTAAATATGCATGTGGGCCAAGGGCTAACTTACGATTAAGAAGTACGTAAATAAAGTTGAGGCGGTTATATTTCGTCATAGTTTAAGTTTTTCAAAGTTGTTAGGAGCCATGAGTTCAGACAAACTTAACAGCCCTTCTTTGCACCGCTTCCAGTATCTATATGTTAACTTTATGGCTGATCCACACCGGCGGCTTGAGCAGGTCGCGCGACCATTTGCGACTCGCAATCGAAAAGCGACCGAAGGCGACTGATGTTCACAGTGGCAAGCCCGGCTGAGCGCGACCCGCAAGTCGCAATCCCGGAGATTATCGTTCTCAGCCAGAACTCTCGGAATCTGCGCGGAATTTGCCACGACTCGGAAGGAGGCCGGATGTAGACACATCAAAAATCACTTCCGGTGCGCCGCTGATTGGTTTATCAGTTTTGCGACCAGGGTCGTACGACTGAAAAATCGTGAAGAGAGAGACTGGCCCGAAATAGTTGCTTTTGGAAAAAAGCGACCATTTGCGACCATTTGCGACTGATCGCTTTACGACCAACTTGGTCACGCGGCCACTGTCAGTCGCCGGTAGCCTGCAATACTTCGGTGCAGCAGGCAGGGCTTAGTTTCCTATTTTAATTATTTTACTTTTACTAATTTTTATTGCCCAACACAACCCTTATGTCAGTCGCCGGTGTGAATGAGCCCTTAGTGAAGGGGTACCTCACAACACAAGAGCATTCTAGTTTAGGTCTTACATAGGTAAAGTAACTAAGTAGTTTATTGTTAGAAGGAGAATTCCTGAGCTTATGCTTAGGAAAACGAAACTTACGGAAGGCGGCAGAACATATGTTGTCTATGTGTAGGTTGCAAGACAAATCACTAGTTATTCTGTTGTTAACAACGCAAAACGTAGACGTGCACGAGATGCTCTTATTCTAGCAAAATTCATTGGGTATAATCGCCGAGATATTCATAGCTGGTTACTTGTCATATTGATGTTGAGCGAAGGTTATACATAAAATCAAGAGATGTCTTTTTAGAAGTTATGCAAACATAAACAATGTTTTGTGCTTTTACAGCCATACCGTGGTCATCTCACCAGTTTATTATGTTATGAAGACCTAAAATCAAGTTCTGTTGATCATTAGTACAAGTAACTTGACGAAAGAGCACACAATCATCCGCGAACCATGTGATTTGAGTTCCTGGTAGTACTACGCTAACAATGTCATTTATGTAGAGTAAAAACAACAATGACACCAGAACACTGCCTTGAGGCACGCCTGATATTAAAAGAAAGAAAGCTCGAATTGTTCTCATCAACTGAACCAAACTGGGCACCATCTGTCAAGCAGTCCTCAATTCATGCAATAACTATACCTGGATGTTTCATATTCTGATGTTTCTTAATTCGATTGTGACGAATGACTTTGTCTAATACCTTGCTAAAATAAGGTAATATGACGTCCATTTGACCATCCTTATCCTGAGTTGCAGAAAATGAATGAACCACTGTGGCTTACTGAGTTTAACTTAAATAACCTTTTTTAAACCCATGCTGTAAGTTAGAACAGAGTTTTGGTCAAGAAATTCGGCAATCCGTTTAGCTGTTATATGTTCAAGCATTTTAGAAAGTGTTGATGTTACCAAGAT
Organism: Dermacentor albipictus; assembly: GCF_038994185.2. Classification (NCBI taxonomy): domain Eukaryota; kingdom Metazoa; phylum Arthropoda; class Arachnida; order Ixodida; family Ixodidae; genus Dermacentor; species Dermacentor albipictus. Next base: position 14,161,706 of record NW_027225569.1, read on the forward strand.
AGGACGGCACTTTTCTAAGAGTAAATGGTTGCCCTTCTTAAAGATGGGAACAACACCTGCCTTCTTCCAATCACTAGGTAGTTGCGCAGTTAACAGTGAACAAGGTAACAGCACAATGACAAAATCAGCAATAATATCTGGATAACGGGTAATTCACTAAATAAGCTAATGTTTGCAAGTCCACGCGGTCCATAAAACTGCTACCTTTATTTCGTTAAGCTATCCCTTAATTGGCGATCACATCCGACGCTTCGCCTTTAAGGCGAAAATGAGACTTTTTTAATAGTTGTATAAGATGTAGTAAACGGTCCTAAATTGCCCTATTTTGACGAAAGTGGTGAGAAACTCGTGGCTAGATATGCAGAACCCATAAACCGCAAACCGATTTGAAGTCGCTAAAGAAGTCCTCGTTTTGAAAAATTAGTAACCGTGCTATCCAATCAGCCAATGAAGGATCCTTTACACACTTTTTGGCCGAGGTAAGCAGCATCCCAGAGTAGAACTTTCGATTATCTGTGCGTGGCTTGGTAATACGCGAAACCTACCTGTGGGCCTCAGATGACCTATAGCTTTGTTACTAGCAGCACATAGTTAGAGCTTCAGGCTGCCGCTACGCAGTGAAGATCTGCAGGTTTATTCTGCACTATCGACTAAAATCCGGTGGGTGTTTTGTGAGCTGCGTCCACGATCACAAACGAGTGCAGAGCAGACAGCCATTGACAGTGCTATATATCACTTACAAGAGAAGCTAATCGCAGTGTTGGTTGTCATGGTTTCCAACTTCAGCGTTGCCCCTCAGCAGACTAAAGTGATGTGATTCTGATAACCCAGCTTTGGATTGCGTTTATATTACTGTGAGTAAAATTAAATGTCCTCAAGTTTGCCTCACCTGTCGGGGGACATATTCGCAGATAGAACGCGGTGCATAAGTGGGTTGACCTGGTATGTTGTATTCTTAGCGCTAAATTATTCGCTCGTTCACGCTCATGTTCCGTACAGAGCTGGAATATTGTATTCCGTACTCTTTATTAACACGTCAGCGTGAAGGACTTGGTGTTTTGGCCCGAATAGGCTCGATGCGCGCAATGTGCGGAGCTACGCCATTAAAAAAATATTTCACCTCAAGAAGAAGGCGGCACCAGTTGTCCTGACTACAGCAGACAAACCGTGTTCACTGTAGCCTCGAGAGATGGCGTCACCGTGCCGTTGCGGCATAATCTACATGTTTCGAACGGCTTAGTTGCAGAAGATGAGCGCATCAACTTTATTCTGAGATAAACAAGCAAGTTATTCACATAAGCTTGTTAATAAACTAAATTGATTAGAAAAGTTCCAGCTCGATGCTTAACTTAAGCGCGAACGACCGTTTGGTTTAAGTGGAAGAGTCGTGTAGAATTTGCAATCCTATTTCATTTACACATGGTATGCACCTACGCAAGTGAATGGTCTGGTCGACTAGCCTCTATTTAGACACTCACAAAGGCTGAGGCTGCCCAAAAGTTCTGTGCGATCTCGACGGCATTCAAAGAGCAGCACTCCGACCTGTGGGTCTCACTAGATCATGTGAGTTTTTTTTTGTCTTCGCCTCCGAGGCTTGCTTCACTGTGCTGACACAGTCTTGCCGAGTCACTTGCGCCTTAGTGTCCGAGGGCTCGGAGAGAAAAAGGACGTGCGTTATGGCGGTCGTGTATTTGCTGTGGCACTTTCGCACACTTGATTACCGAACTGCCCTCGTTGCTTGCACAGCGCTGATTTCTCCCCATGGAAAGTGCCGTCTACTTTACCTGCCGCGTACCTCTCTCGATGAATCCCTTCATCTTAGTGGTAGTGCGTCTCAGCACGCTTCTCTCTTTATCCCCGTTTTCCCCCTTTTCTCCTTTTCCTGTGAAGCAAACAGGCAGTTTTCCCATTACCGTAATTTTGTGCTAGCCTGATATTTTCGTTTTGTTCCTCTGTGTGTACATGTTTGCATTTCTAGAAACCCTCTCACTAATAATAATAATAATAATAATAATAATAATAATAATAATAATAATAATAATAATAATAATAAATTTACTATTCATTACAGTGCCGAGCGGCCGTATTCTGTAAAGGTTCGCTTTGCTACGGGTTCGGTCTGGCTGTTACGTCTGGCTGACGTCGCTCGGAGACAGAGTGGAATGTCGCGGCTCCAGCGAGACCAGTGAACGAGTGGCGTTCTGCCGTAAGGGGGTGTCATCATATTTGTTTGTACTATGGGGACGATATACTCATTGAAGGATGTTGCAAGTTTGGCAAAAAAACATTTATTTGTATACAATACTCGCTCATGTAGTTTCCAATAATTATTGACTTTCCGACGCGGACAGCTAGTGGTTCACTTTTATCTGCGTGGTTTTATTTAATTTTGTCGCAAGGTAATGCGCCATACTTTAAGCGATCAAAGCGGTTCTCAGCGTGTAGACCATGGCTGCAGTAAGATTTCGTTTATTCGTGGGTGACCTTAGGATGGGCGATTGCGATTAGAGTTCCGGTCGCAGATCCCACAACTTCGAGAATCTTGCCGTGATGAAGCAAGTGTTCTTGAGTGCGGCCTTCTACTGTGGCATGGAGAGAAATCTCACAACCCTTTTTCTTTGCCCTCCACCGTAATTACCCTAGCGACGGTGGTAAGGATGCCACTGACTGATGGTTTCGACAACCCAATAGCTTCTACATTCGAGACGCACTGCTGAAACAACCCGTGCAAAAAAAGCTATAGCACGCACAGCACTTAGTTGCAGTGTCAACGATACTAAATCTTGTGGTCTCCGATAATCTAGCTCATCGCCAATAAATCGCATTCCGTATTTGTGGTGCCTAAAACACCTTCGGAACTCGGTTCGCTCATGTCGAACGCATCGCACCGTTGCTTCTCGTCACGTCGTTGTCTTTGGCCATCGCTCGCCAGCGACACAACCAAGAAAGCCACTATCGGCACCCCCGTTATCGCGACGGCCAGAGACTAGCAGACGCCCACGGTTGCCCTAGCAACCCTCAAGATCACGCTCGCCACTGCGCGCGACCCCCGAGCGAATCATGTCGCCCCGGTTCCTCTCGTAGCAGACGACGGGCTCCTTTCCAGATGATTGACAACCTGTGTGACAACAACAAAATTTGAAGTCAAGCCCACCAGGGATGACGACAACGAAGCGCCGACCAATGGTGTTCCTAAGCGGGAACTGGTTCCAATGCGAACCGTTACAGAATACGGCCCCGCGAACAGCTTCAATGCACTTGAATTGCTGCACTTAAATTTCATACACAAAACACA